>NC_064433.1:152096032-153543532 GCF_023343835.1 Lagopus muta | reverse complement strand
AGTCTGTAAGGATGGGGCATCTTCCTTGAAGTAACTACGAGTAACTTGTTACATTAGGGCAAATCTCTATGGCTGTCACCGCTGCTGACACACCAAAGAATGAGTGTTTTCATTGCCATTTTCATATCACAAGTCTCTTTCCTGGCTGTGCAGACCTTCATATCTTCACACCAGTTCACCAGCAGTGCTCATGCTGAACTGACTGCCCTACACATTTTAGTGACAGCCTTTCAGCATTCAAGTAAGCCCAGTCAGCATCTGCTGAAAGAGCAAGAGGTCCCCATCCTAAATCTTCAACCAAACATTTGTTCTCCATCAATAGGTGCACATTACTTATAACCAGAAACATCACCCTTTGGGGGACTGTGTGACGCTAGACAGTCACATTTCATCAGACAGGGCCCAGCAAGCATTGGTAGCACCATTTCAATGAAAGAAAGGTTCAGATTGGATATTAGTAAAAAGCATATTTTCAGAAAAAGTGATGAGGCACTGGCACAGGCTGCCCAGGGAGGTAGTGGAGTCACTGTCCCGGGAGTTGTTCAAGAAAAGGGTAGATGTGGTACTGAGGGACATTGCCAGTGGGCATGGTGGAGGTGGATTGGGTTGGACTTGTGATCTTAGTGGGCTTTTCCAACATCATTGATTCTATGAAAATCCTATCATTTAGACCCAGACTTGTCCAACTAAGTCAGGTGCACCTAATTAATTTAACATTTCCTCAGAAGTCAGTGAAACAAGAGAGATCCCTCCAGAGAGCAATTCCAGTCTTAGACTAAATTACTTCAAAATTAGCATAAGATCTGGATTATCCTCTGGAGGTCTTTCACTCCTCCCCTCCTGCAGAGAATGCATAGAAACACACTAATTAGTGCTGCACGTTGTGGAATAAATCTGGACAATACCTCTCCTCGAACACATGGCCTTTCCTTAGCAGTGAGATGGGATTTTCTCTTTTGTCATGGTTTAAAGGACATGCAAGACTCAACCAAGTTTTCTAACCCTGCCTAACTCTTCCAGCACATATTTTAATAAATATAAATATATATTCTATAAATTATTTCAGTAGACATTGGTGTATATACTTACTGCAGTTGTATTAAAACTTACCTTTCATTTCTGCTTCTAACGGCAATCATTCTCCTCATGCACCCTGTCTCCCTTGTATTTTAAAACAGTTGTCTCATGGCTCAACAATCTAAAATAATCCTTGGTGATGTCAGCTCCCAGTCCTCTGTTTCTAGTGGGTAACTTCAGCGGTGACATCTCCTGCCTGTGCACAGCAAACTCAGTTTTGCCTCAGTATCTTAATTCAGCAGGAATCTCTAGAAAACATTTCTCTGAAATTGAGAGGAGAACAAGGAGATACTACAGCCAACAGCACTGTGATTAAAGGACGTAGCACCACATTCATAGAATTAAATATATATATATAAATAAATAAATTGTTATCATTGTATATATTTTGCAAATTTACACAAAGCCCAGATTATTATTATGATTATTATTTTCAGTCTCCAAAAACAGCATTGCAAACACCCATAGCTCTGTTAGGGTGATAAAATTGAAATTTTTGGTGCTTATTCCTGTTAGGTGATAGAAACAAAACAGAAAATGACTAACAGCATCACTATTTTTACCAGGTTTGCTCACAGCGAAGTTTTGCAAAAAGGAGCAGGAGATATTTTTATTACCACCTTCAAGTATTTTTATTCATAGTCTGGCAGTGCTGATGGCTATCAGAAAATGACCATCTTATTCTATAAATACCAATATAAGCCTATTTTTATATAATATATGTAGCAGCATGCTATATCTCACTTTTGAGTCAGAGAACTGCAGAGGCTTCATCTAGGAAGCACTGATGTCCTGTTTGATACTTCCCTTGCAACCCACACATACATTTCTCTAACTCTGCTTTTTGCCCCCTCACACTTTTTCTTCCAGAAAAGTTATTCCACTCCTTTCTTGCAGCTTAACTTCCGAGCCCTTGGGGGTTACAAGGAGGTTGGTGAGAGAGCAGAGGAAAGCCAAGACTGCTTCTCAGCCCCCAAAGACTCACTCTTGACTTTGCTGTCCATACTGCTCTGTGGAGTTCTCTGCTTCCAGTTTTCTCCACCATCACCCAAACATGATGCTTCACTTGAGGTTTCCAGGCAGAAATATAAGGAATGAGAGTAGGAAACACTGAGATGGTCTTGATTTCTCTAAAGATTACGTAATTTCTCAGTTGGCTGAATCATCACCATCTCAACTTTGTACCCTGCTTCTCTTTACCCTGCTACATCTGCAGATGGTCTTTGCCATCTTTGAGCTTCCTTGTTTCTCCTTTACCGAATCACAGAACTGTTTGAATTGCAAAAGACCCTTGAAGGACACCTAGTCCAACTCCCCTGCAATGAACAGTGACACCTACAGCTAGATCACAATGCCCAGAGACCTGTCCAGCCTGACTTTGAATGTCTCCAGGGATGGTGCATCCACTTCCTCTCCACACAACCTGTTCCAGTGTCTCACCAACATAAAAAACATCTTCCTTATATCCAGTATCTCCCATGCTAGTTTGAAACCATTTCCCTTTGTCCTGTCACCACAGATCCCCTAAAGAGTCTGTCCCCTTCCTTCTTACATTCCCCTTTACATACTGAAAGGCTGCTCTCAGGTATCCTCGGAGCCTTCACTTTTCCCAGCTGAACAGCCCCAGCTCACTCAGTCTGTCCTCACAGGGAAGGTGTTTCATCCCTTGAATCATTTTTTTGGCCTTCCTCTGGATGCTCTCCAACAGGTCTGTCTCTCTGTAAGATATTGTTCTGTTAACATCGGTGTCTCAAAGCTTGCTGGAGACACAGACGGACTTGTTCAAGTCCAGGCAAGTCCTGGGCAGGGGCTGAGAAATCCTTTGTCTGGGGGACACAGATGGACAAGGCCAGGGGTAAGGAGAGAGAGATGAACTGCAGCTAAATAGCTGTGAAGTGCTCTTTTGTGTGGACTTATCTCAGGATGATGGCCATCTCAGGGGTTACTCAGGGGTTACTCACATGACTCTTGATCAAGCCCCATCCTTGTCACCTAGGTAGGAGAACAAGGAGGATAAAAGGGGAACTGAAAACCATGAGGGTAGGATTTCTGACAACAGATTCTTCATGAAGAAGAACAAGGATTTCAGACAACAGATTCCTCACGAAGTGATGCCTGCATGCTGACGAACTCTCCTGGGCCTGAGTGCTGCTGCTTCCTCCCACACTGGCTCTGCAGCTTCCTGCTGCTACCTGCTTGCTGCCCAAGTCCAGACACGCTGCTGCTACACCCTCCCCCCCCCCCCCCCCCCCCCAGCCGCTGCTTCTGCCTCAGACCTTCGAAACGTCACGCAACGGGACCGCTGCTGGATCCTGGTGGTGAGTATCCCCGCTTTACGCAATTCTTGCTTCTTTCCTATCTTTTCTATCGCCCTCCTTCCCTTACCCGTCTCCCTGATTAGGATTTGTAATAAACTGGATGGACTAACATATGAACCATTGTTTCTTAATCTCACACCGAGTATACAGATATTAAAAGAACCTCATCTCCCTTCTATAAATTGGAGCGAGACACTCTCCTGTTCTGAGGATTCCACATCTGGATGCAGCAATTTTTTGCAGTAATTTTCCTTTCCTTCCAGCATGCACAGCAGACAGCAAATAACACAGCTTGTAGAGCAGACTGCGGTCAGAAAGCGAGTAAGTGAAACGCTTTTGCTGACATTTCTTTGTTTCCACAGCTATTAGGGACAAAATTGAAGAAGGAAGTAGAAGAAGGAAGTAGAATCAGCATCTGAACCAGCTCTATACTGTGGTTAAAGAGTCACAAACTCTGCTGAGAAACTCTGATAATCTTTTTGCCTTTTTTTTCTTTCTTTTTCCTTCTGCCTACATCTAATGGGCTCCTATTTAATTGCGCTGACAAAATTTGCCTTGTGGAGATCAGATAGAGGATTTGGAAGAGAGAGTAATTGTTAACGCCTGTGACAATTAGATTATGTAAATGAGAAGAGTGCTTCAGTACTTAGGTAGCAGACTTTGCAGAAAGCTCAACACCACAAACCTTTGCAGAATCAGTGTTAAAGTTAATCCTGCATGGTATAATAGCCATGACTGTGTGGCTTTTCATGTGGAAGGAAGGGCAGTATTAACACTATTGTAAAAAAATGCCCCAAAGAAGCCACTCTCAGCACCCAAGTCTTATTGCTTCTACAAAATTACAGAAATATGCTATATGCTCTCTATGCTTGGGTTTTATGTATCACACAGATACAACATATAATTTATCAATTAAAAAGAGGGAGAAGCACCAAAGAAGCCAAGAAGATGCTGTTGTATCTGTAGGGTTGCAACAAAGCCAGCCCCAAGGAGCCATGTGCTCTAACTGCCAACCTCGGTGTCTAGATTTTTTCTGAAACAAAGAACTGTTCCTCATTCACTATTCAGAAGCCAAGCCCACGGCTGAGGGCTTTCAGTACACCACGTCTTGGTTCAAAAGTTCATCTCTTCTTTCCCAGATTTCAAAAGCTTAAATGATTCTGAACTCAGTGTACTGGAAGGAGCAGAGTTGTGTTCACAGTGCTAAAGAATTTGGTTGTAGATGCTTCTTCCTCCTTCCTGTACTACAGAAATGGAAAGGGACAGTTACACCTTGAAACATTTACAGTTTATGAGAAAGTTTCTGGCAGAGCCTGAAAGAGAGATTGTGGACCTGACTTGTGACTCAGGACTTCATGACGACAGGGACCTCAAGCACACAAAAGAAGACTGGCATCTAGTTCTTTTAGTACACTCAATGCAACCCCAGTCCTCATCTCCTCTTGCAGTTTGTGACCTGTCCTTTCTCTTTCTTTCTCCTTCCCAGCATTTGGCCATCACACTGTGTCTGGAACTGGTTGCTGTCCTCAGAGCACTTTATGCCCTGATCTGGAAGTCTGGGATGCTACGCAGAATACACCCGCAGTGATTCAGATGGAGACAGTCAGAGAGCTCCTCCATCTGGACTATCACAAGTCCATGGGACCAGACAAGCTCCACCCTCAGGTGCTGAAGGAGCTGGCAGGGGTGATTGTTGAGATGCTTGCAGCCTCTACCAGCACTCCTGGTTAACTGGAGAGGTCCCAGAGGACTGGAGGCTTGCCGATGTGACTCCCATCTACAAGAAGGGCCGTAAGGAGGATCCAGGGAACTACAAGCATGTCAGCCTGACCTCAGTACTGGGGAAAGTTACGGAGCAAATCATCTTGGGTGAGATCACATGGCATGTGCATGGCATCCACGGGATCAGGCCCAGCCAGCACGGGTTCATGAAAGGCAGGTTGTGCTTGAGCAACCTCATCTCCTTCTACAGCTGTATGGCCAGACTGTTAGACAAGGATAAGGCTGTTGATGTAGTCTACCTAGACTTCAGCAAAACCTTTGACACGGTGTCTCACAGGCTTCTTCGGGGGAGACTGGCTGCCTGTGGCCTGGACAGGTATACACTTCTTTGGGTAAGGAACTGGCTAGAGGATAGAAGTTAATGGAGTTAAATCCAGCTGGTGAGCAGTTAGGAGTGTTGTTCCCCAGGGGTTGGTACTGGGGCCCATCTTGTTTGATAACTTGATTGATGACCTGGATGAGGGGATTGAGTGTACCCTCAGTAAGTTTGCAGGTGACACCAAGTTGGGTTGGTGTTGATCTGCCTGAGAGTAGGGAGGCCCTTCAGAGTGATTGAGATGAGCTGGATTGCTGGGCCAAGGTGAATGGGATGAGGTTCAACAAGGCCAAGTGCCGGGTCCTGCACTTTGGCCACAACAACCCCATGCAGCGCTGAGTGGCTGGATGACTGTGAAGAGGAAAGGGACCTGGGGGTGTTGGTTGATGCTCGGCTGAACATGAGCTGACAGTGTGCCCAGGTGACCAAGAGGGCCAACGGCATCCTGGCCTGCATTAGAAATAGTGTGGTCAGCAGGAGCAGGGAGGTGATCATCCCCTGTACTCAGCACTGGTGAGGCTGCACCTCGAGAGTACTGAACACAGTAGTGTTCAGTTTTGGGCCCCTCACTACAAGAAAGACACTGAGGCCCTGGAATGTGTCCAGAGAAGGGCAACAAAACTGGTGAGGGGTCTGAAGCACAGGTCTTATGAGGAGCTGCTGAGGGAGCTGGGATTGTTGAGTCTGGAGAAGAGGAGGCTCAGGGGAGACCTCATTGCACTCTACAACTTCCTGAAGGGAGGCTGTGATGAGTAGGGGTTTGGCCTCTTCTCCCAGGCAACAAACAAGACTCCTCTGGTGCAAGTTGCTTCTCTGCTGTTTATCTTCCTATCACACACAGGATGGATTACAGTGCATTTCTGTGTTCGGGGGTTTACACTGAGGTGTACTTCAGATTCCAAGTCCTATGAGATGTGGGGAAAAAAGGGAAAAGATGAGCAACTTGACTGGATGAAAGCAGTGACTCAGGCACAAGCATGGACATCGAGAGCATCACTCTCCCCTCCTCCCCCTTTCCTGCCTCTCCCAGCTGGACATGGTAGCTGGAGAGCCCAATCTGAGGCTCTAGAAGCAAAGAAGGACAGAAGGTTCTTCAGGATCCAGGTTCACCTCAGAGAGGAGGGAGAGAGGCTTATGCACACGCCAAGAAGCAGAAAATCTGCTGTATCCCAGATAGCCTGAGGGTTCGTGTTTTGTTTAATAGCGTGTTCATTATGATTTCACTCAAAGTATACCATAGGAGATGGAGTCAGTAATTGAGAGCCTTTGAGGGTCTAATCACACTCATTATTTGAATCTCCAAGTATAATAACAAACACACAGACTGTGTGGGCTGTCACTGTTGCATGTTTTCTCTTTACTTATGCTTTTTCTAGGATGCCTTCTCTAGAGAGAAAAGAGAGGAATTGGTGAACATATTAGGACATACTGCAGCCAGAAAGACGTGGATATCAAAACGAGATGAACTGGATTTCTTCTTTGGAGGTGTCTCTATAAAAGCCATTGATGAGCCTAAGGAAGACTGAATCAAGTCTCCCTATTTCTGACAGCAGGTGCTCACAATGTGGTTGTGTCTCCCCAAGCTGATCTTAATAATCTTGGACCCATTCTGCTCTTCTTAGCAACTTACTCTCACCCTCCTTCCTATCTCATACATCTTTTGCAGTCTTACCAGATTTGTGTTGCAGCATCTCTCTTGGCTTTGTTATACCACAAACAGTAAGTATTGTTTCCAAAATGTAGATTCATCACTTAGCAAATTCACATCATTTCAGTGCTTTGGATCTTTTTGTAGGTTCTATCTTGGATGCCACGATCATTTCAGGCAGTGCTAGAAAAGAGGCACATTTTTTTTATAAAGAGTAAGTAGGAGAAATGTCAAGAAGCCAGAAATCTTCAAAAATTGGCAAGTTACCATGTGCTTTGGCATAAATAAGCTACTAAAAGACAGAAATGTCTGCCACATCCACTTTATGATTTCCTGTCACAATTCCATTTCTTCCTGTTCTCCCACTTTACACTTCCCCAGCCCTATCTTAACGAAGCAGAAGTTTACTCTTGCTCTTTTTAACTGTGTTCGGCTGGCTTACACTGAGGACAGTTAAAAACAACATCTTTATATGCAAGGGGTTTTACAGCCACCCAAATCACAGAATATTAGAATGGCTTGGGGACCTCAAGGATTATCATACTCCAACAACTCTGCCACAGGCAGGGTTGCCAACCACTAGATTAAGTACTAGATCAGATTGCCCAGGGTCCCATCCAACCTGAGGCCCGATTGCCCAGGGTCCCATCCAACCTGAGGCCCTGGACCTTTAGCAAGGAGTTAGCCATGTCAGGCACATAAAGTATCTTCTTGCACTGCTTATGTGTAACCTCCACAGGAGCGTGTGTCCTTACTCCAAGGAACTGGCATACGAGGCTCTGCCTTTTCACAAGATCCATACAAGTGCATATTAGGAAGCCACAGGGCTCTGACACTGCTTCTTCAGCCAGCAAAAGTGAGAAGCACACCACACATAAACCAAGGAAATGGTCCCACCCTTGGTGAAGAATGCATGCAGCAGTGGAAAGGCTGTATGCGTGGGAACCAGCTGGCCTGAAAGGAAAGCAAGATACACAGCAGAATCCCATCTTCCTGCAGAGGCAGCAAAATAAGAGAGCATTTAAGAACAAACATTGAGGAGATCAGGAGTTGGCAGAGAGGCAAGGCATTTGGAAAAAAGAATACACAAAGCAATACGGATAAAGCAGGGACACTTGGGAACAAACCACTGAGTAAAAAAATAAGTGGTGGAGGGGAACTGATGATCAAGAAAAAAATAAAAAAAAAGGAAAAAGTTCAGTAGAAAAAAAGTAGTTGAGGAAGTAGGGGAAAAAGGACCCCTCTCTCCCAACTTTAATATTGTCTTGTATTTTACACTGAGGAGAAAATCAGTGCTGATGCGCAGTTGAAATCAGGCTGCATAAACAGTTGGTACCAAACATCAGAGCTGGGCTACCCTCCATCACACCATCATGTTTCACAGAATCACAGCAGGGATGATGTTTGCAGGACTTCTGGAGGCCATCTGGTCCAACCCCCCAGCTCCATCAGGACTACCTGGAGCAGAGTGTGCAAGCACAAGCAGCTTTTGAAGATCTGCAAGGAGGAAATTTCACAGCCTCTCTGGGCAACCTCTGCCAGTACACTATCTCCCAGAAAGGACAGAAATGCTTCATGATGTTCAAAGGGAACCTCCTGCGTTCCAGTTCGTGCCCATAGCCTCAGCCTGACATTGGTTCACTGAAAAGAGCCTGGCTTTGTCTTCCTTGCATCTTTATGTATTTATACACATTGGTAAGGTCCCCCTCAGGGCTTTCTCTTTTCTAAGCTAAACAGTCCCAATTTTCTCAGCTTTCTTAGCAACAAGGACACATGGCTAACTCATGTTCAACTTGGTGCCCACCAGGATCTTTTCTGTCAGGCTGATTCCCAGCTGGATGCTGCACAGCACATACTGGCGTCTAAGGTTTCTCCTGGTGGAGGTCCTAGCAATTCTCATTGAACATCATGAGGCTCCTGTCAGCCTCCATGTCTGATCTCTTGAGATCCCTTTAGACAGTAGCATGATTCTCTGGCATATCCTCTGCCCCACCACCCAGATCATTAATGAATATATTTGTTATTGGCCTCCAATTTGACTATGTCCACTCATCACCATCCTACAGGCTCAGCTGGTAGACTAGGTTTCAATCCACCTCACTATCTGCTCATCCTGCCCATACTGCATCAGCTTATGAGCTTCTTAAGGGAGAGAGCACTGAATGTACTAAAGTCAAGGTGGGAAAAATCCACAAATCTCTCCCATTACAAAGCCCGTTGTTTCGTCATAGAAGCTTATAAAGCTGGTCAAGCATGACTTCCCCTGGAGAACCCAGGCTCCTGTGACATTGCTGGCTTTCTTGTTCTTGTGTGACTAGGAACAGTTTTTAGATTTAGCTCCTTTATCAATCTCTCCCTCACCCACTGTTAAAACCAAATAACCCAAGTCTTTCCAATAAGGATAAGTCTGTTGTCTGTCTTGCACAGAAAAAAGGGAACCAAAAATTTTTGTGGACTAGATAAGTTCTAAGGCAGAAGAAGGAAGAGAGTGGGGAACAGCACTAATCAGGGCTGCTCTTCAACTGCCCCACTTCTCTTTCAAACACAAAAGTGGTTTTTCTTCCTCCACAAGGGTACTGACAAGCTTCATACAAGTATGCTTTAATCTTTGTATGAAAGGCCGGGTAGCATGCAGACCACCTTATCTAATTTTTTTTTTAGCCAAAAAAAGCCAAAGAGAAAAAGATTTTTTATTATTCTTTCAAGTCAAGAACTGTATTTATTGATCTTTATTAGAAAACTGTTAGAAGTACCACCTTGTTGATTTATTACACACAAGCACATATTATTATAAAAGCAGTAAAGTCACTGTGAGCAGTTCAATGGTGCAGCATACCTCTCTTCCCTTTACTGCTCTATTTTGGAAGAACATCAATCCTTCCGAAAGACTGGTACCTTTGCTCCTTCTACAACAGCAGTACTAAGAGTCAGCAATGAATACTTGTTTGAGCCCATGAAAGCTCTCTCAGGTTTTCCAGATTACTGCAATGGCAGAAGACATGAGTATCACAAATTTCAGTTGAGATCGTAAGTTGGTAGTGCATACAGCACCAACTGTGACTGCTCAGTGGCCAAAGGGCAGCACGAAGTTACTGCCAGCAGGGCTGCAGGCTGTACAGAAAGGAGATGTGTGTAGCCATCGAGGTCTGAAGACCTTCTCCTACTTTCCAAAGCTTTAAGCACTGCTGAATAAAATACTTTCTAATGGTTTCTTAAGTAAATATGTGACATCAAGAAATTACTCTGTAGATTCTCCCCTATCTATATTTACCCAGGCATAATACCAGCTGCCTATGCAATTTCTGCCTTGCTAATGCACAGCAATAATCATAGATCCACCCACAACCCATCTATTTTGGTAGAGCGCAGAAATAGACATTAAACCTATAAATGTCAGAGCATGCCTTCATTTTAGATGTTGGTATTATTTAAATTAGCACTTGAATGATGTTTCCACAACGTGATAGCTTTTCAAATGATGGTATATTGCACGTGAAGTGTACTGGCCCCGCTTTAAGCACCTTCAACCCATTAGGCCCATCTATAATTTGGCACTTTTAGAAATGCAAACACATTTGTAGAAGAGATGTGGTCTCTTTGTTTATGCCCAGGGGTCCCCAGGGAAATGCTGATGCCATAATCACCTGCATACAGCTGAACATTAAGCTCTGCTCCGTAGGTGAATGCGCTGTGCATGCATTGTCCAGACGTATCTGGCAATAGCTGTGTCTTGGTGGCTGGATGCATCCTCCACATTTCAGTGTGACATCTCAAACACAATAAGATTAATTAGGGAAGCTTACTGCAAGGAAGTCCTTGATTAGAAAAAAAAAAACAAAACAAAACTGACTCAAATTGCAGGTAGATCAGCTCAGGGCTGGTTTCAAGAGACAAAAATAAATCCTGCTTAGCCAGAACAGTTAGAAGGAGACACCCAGGATCAGATTGCTGAGGCACAGTGTGCCCATTGTAGGGTGTAAGAGTGGTTCCACAGTTTCCTTGCACAACAAAAGGGGCTAAACATCACAACTGAGGGCACCCGAGAAGGCCGTATCTGTCATTCAGCAAGCCCTCTGCATTATAATAAATTCTTCAACCAGAAGCATCTCATTTTGTTACAAATATTGTGCAAACAGAGCACCATAAGACAGGCAAATCATTTACTTCTCTCAACCCAGAGCCATGGTGTGTTCCTTGCATATGTTTGTGTGGCAAAGCAGCAGTGCTACCATGAAACTCACACACGTGGAGATGTGCATGCAGAAGCAACAGTGACATCTTGTGGACAACGCTCAAGTACAAATTCAATAGCTCAGATTTCTCCTGAAGCACTCATTGGTGGCTGGCTGATCACAGAAAGATTATCACAGATGTGTTTTGCCAGACTGGAAAACCAACTTGACTGAGTGCTGGGACAATGTTTGGGAACACAGTATCATTACCTGGTCACACAGGAGGCATGTGACGACAGGATTTTAGTTAGTGTTGGGCTCCAATGTCCCCACTTACTCTGATCTGGTTTGCATCTGTGCTGTAAAACCCAACTGGAAGATGCCTTTCAGCAGCCTGCATGTGATAGGACAAGGGGGAATGGTTTTAAACTGAGACAGGAGAGATTTACGTTAAATATTAGGAGGAAATTTTTCACGCAGAAGGTGGTGACGCACTGTAACAGGTTGCCCAAGGAGGCTGTGGATGCCCCATCCCTGGAGGCATTCAAGGCCAGGCTGGATGTGGCTCTGGGCAGCCTGGTCTGGTGGTTGGCGACCCTGCACATAGCAGGGGGGTTGAAACTAGATGATGTTCGAGGTCCTTTTCAACCCAGGCCATTCTATGATTCTATATCATATGCCCAATTACAGGAGTGGACATGTCCCCACCTGTAGCACGGAGTTCCCAAATGCAGTGCAGCGATGTCCAGCCCTCCCAGAGCCACACAGAGCCTCTGCTCCTTTCCTGGATGCTTAGTAAAGTCACACAGTTTTGAAAAAGTTGCTTCTAGGTTCTGGCTAACCTGAATACTGCTTTCATGCTGTGCCCCTGACTATCTGTGTTCTCCAGGACTGCCATTATTTCAGGCAGCCCACCTGACTTCATTTTTTGGAGAACGAAAATGAATTTTGTTCTTTTACAGTCTCTAAAACAACTGAGGAAGGCAAAACATGTATCAAATACACTGAAGAGCTAACAGTGACTGTAAAAGCTGAGCTATGGAAGTACAGAATCAATGATGAACCTCCAAACTGATAATGCAGCATGACAAAGTGCTTCATATTTTACAGCTCTAACACATCTGTCAATAACCACCTATGACAATTATGCAGATTGAGCAGATATTCACTACTACTTGTGCCCTAGCTAAGTTACCTCAAAGCACAAAAGCTATTCACACTAATACCTATGTAGCTTTAGGTTTAAATTGAATGTCCAAATTCAGACCCTCTGGACCACACTAACAATATTAAATTCTTAGAATAAACTGTTATAATTGCTCTAATTGCAAATCTGCTTTCTTGCAGTAATGTTATTAAGCAAAGCAGTGTCATGGTGAATAGGAGATAATCATCCCACTTCAGATTAGCTGGATGTATCAGATCGTGCTTTCAAGCCAGGCTTCCACTGGAACATGCCATTTATTGGAAGAAATTTTTTCAATAACATCTGATCATCTTTTCCAGAAAAGTGAACAAAATACAACTTCAAGGCACCTTACGTAAGTATGGGGCCTCTTAGGAGGGGGGGGGGGGGGGAGATAAGAATAACTTTCTGGCCAAGTTTTCCATCCATAAAAGATGTGAATACCACAGAGTTCCCTATGTTAGCCCATCTTACCAGACTGACCTATTTCAACTGCATTCCTAGCAAGTCGTGTTCCTTGCAAGGCAGTTGCTCCAAAGAGTTCTATTGTGCTTAGCTGAGGCAGAACAAATGCTTTGAAAAACTTTTTTTTCCACAACAGAAAGAAAAAGATAAAGGGAAAAAACAAAAAAGGAACAGTTGGACCAAACCCATTAACCATCCCTTCTCCCAAGCATATATATGCTTGCTGTTCTGCCTCTGGCCTACTGCACATTAGATTTCCTCTCTACAGTAACACAGCTGCAACCAGAAAAAAAAAAAATAGCCCCCATAAAACTACTTATAAGATAGAAAGGGATAAGAGAATAGATTGAGAGAAACACACACCTTATTCACAGTCTATTAAATGACTTCTTTAGCTCTTCATCTGAAGGAAATCTGGAGAGTGTCTGCATGAGAATAGGTTTCAAGCTAGACACCCCAGAGATACTCTGTTACAAGCCACACTTGTGTCCAGAACACAAAGGATATTAACAGACCCCTTAATGTCATGAGACACTTACCTCATCGCATTTTCAATTCCACAGTTTACTCCTACTTGTTGCTATGGTTCATTCCTCCTCCCAGGTCAGATGTACAGTACAGAGCTCATCAAATCACTGTTCTAAACATATTTACACTCTAAACGTTTTACAGAAGAAAAATACCTTGTAATCCATTAAGAACTATGAAAATATTTTCCCAGGAAGAATTTATATACTCCCCACATCCCTCTATAAATCCTGTTTTGTCACAACCAGAAACTAAACAGCTCCTTTTCATCTTTCACGTGAGCGGCACTACTGACAGTAAGATTGGTACCTGAAGTCTAACAGAAAATAGAATTGCCAGAGGCTGTGGGAAATGCAGCAATGACATTTATTGGAATTTCTCCAGGCATCACATGAAAAATTTGATAAGTAAAACAGAGGATAAAGCATACCCAGCCCATCTTAAAAAAAAGGTGAATAACCTTGATTCTGTCTAATACACACTACTGCAGTTCCTGGGATTGGTTTTCTCTATGTACACCAGCTAAAACTTACTTTGAACAAAACAGCAAAAGAACTGCCTTTCCACTTGGCATTTCCCCACCTGGTACAATACAACACACAAAGTGTGTAAATACTTAGATTCCACATAAATTTATACAGTGTTAAGACCTCACACCCCAGCTGTGAAAAGAAAGACTGCTAAGTAAATCAATATTTTTAATCAAGTAAAACATCATGGAAGTAAAAAATAAACTAAAAACCAAGAGACCCCAAACCCTTTAGTTCCACAGCAGTGTGCAGCAAATCAGCACTGTTGTTCCTCCCTTTTAATCATGTTAAAGATTACATGGAATTGTAATATTTTTTAAGTACTCACTTTCTAAATTGGACAATCTTATGCATAAAGACACTGCTGGATTTGGCACTTTGCTTCATTGTTTTTGCTTAAAAACGTTTCCTGAAATACAGTATAAATGGTAAGAGATAACGTGAGCCACAGTAACACCCCATTAACAGTTCAGACATGCACTCCAAAATACGTGTCTATACAAATTTATCTAAGATTTCTCAAAAGTTCCACTCCAAAACGTTTTCAAATCTAAAGACATCTTTTTAAGCTGTTATAAAGATATTTTCTTCCTTGAAGCGACCAGAGCTTACCTCGCCTTCTGCTCAGAACACACAAATCTGTGATTTCTTTTCTGTTGTTTTTCAAAGAAGACCACAAAGCAGGATTAAAACATGAAAAATCTGAAAAGCATTATTAAACCACACCCAAACTTCAGAATCACCTCTGAAATACATATTCACTATATGAAAATTGAAAGCTATGTCATGTTTGAAACTTGCTCGGTCCTCTCAGTGCATTTAACGCTCTTCTTCCTGCAATCACCTCAATTTTCTTATCAAATTAAATTTAAAAACAGTTTTCTGGCTCCCATTAAGCTAAGACAAGGCTTCTTGCAATATTTCTTTGGTTGAACGAGAACCCTTTACCTACTTATGCCTACATAAGTATCCTGTGGAATTAACGTCAGAATAAATACTGCTCCACAGCTTTACTTCCATGCCCCCATTATCGCTGACCAGTCCCAGGTGGA
The DNA here is from genome assembly GCF_023343835.1 of Lagopus muta. Lineage (NCBI taxonomy): Eukaryota > Metazoa > Chordata > Aves > Galliformes > Phasianidae > Lagopus > Lagopus muta. The sequence goes on along the minus strand of NC_064433.1, from coordinate 153,528,458 downwards.
AGCAAGCAGGCTAGGAAGGAGGCATCACTGCTTTTGTGTGCACTTATTTCTTAAGTCTGAGTTACAAAGGCTTGAGATGATGATGTGATGCTTTTTTTCAGGTCCAACATGCATGTGGATGTACACTGCTGACCGATGCAGCCCAAGCAGCGAATAGCACTAGAGCTCCTCCTGCATGAACCAGGCCATGATACTTATTCTGCATTACTGGTCTATGAGCAAAACGTCAGTACAATTAGAAGAGAGGTACGCATGAGTTCACACAGATTTTCCATAGAAGATGTGAAACATGCTGCTCTTTGGAGGGAAATTACATTCTTTTTTTTTCTTCAAGTATTATTCAACATATATATATATATATATTTATATGTATAAAGACACGCTATCTTCGTTTCACTACAAGATAAGCACATCCAGAGTGAAATTGTAGTTCACTATTATCTTGGCTTTGAGTACTCAAATTTATCTTTTCCTTTAGGTCAATTCTAAATATATATCTACTCATCATAATTACATGTGAGAATCCTTTATTTCCCCCCTTGTGATTTATTTACATAATCATAAAAAAAATTAATAGCTTGAATTTGCATACTGAGATTTGAAGGCCCATCTGTAGCTATAAGTGTCCCAGCACTAGTTTTGGATAATAACATTGCCTATTGCTAAGTCCTCTGAAAGCAGCATACTCATCTTTTATTCTCTTAATATTTGAAGAAATGCTGCCCTACAATACCCTGGTTTATGGCTTATTCCTTATTTTGTTTTATTATTTGGATTGTAGTTTACTTCTTTCAAGAGCAGTTCACAGTCAGACAATGCTTCTGTAGGCAAATATTTAATTATCTGCTCAAGAGTCTTTTGATATGTTATCTTCTCCTGTTCCAGTGACTGAATTGCAGTCTTCATTTTGTTCTCTTGAGTCAAGATAGTCTCCAGGCTGGATTCCAGACTCTGAATTTTAGCATGAGCAACCTGTAAACAATAACGTTATCTTTTTAATAAATCAAGATGTTCTGAATAACATTTATTTTTCTTATGGCATGCTGTTTGGTAACAACATCACATAGCTACATAGATGTTTCTAAAAGACATCCACGTAGGCAGATGATACAAGGGATTTCTACTGTATACCATGCACTGAATCCATTAGAGATGCCAAATTAATCTGAAGGATTTCTGAAAGCTTTACACAAGGAAGGAGATACACAAGCTGCAGCAAGTAAGCAACACTTGGAAGTAACAAAGAACTGAAGTTACAGGGGAAAAAAGAAAATTGGGAGCATTAATAGCACTGGAAAAGTGCCTACTGACAGTGTGGGAGCAATGAGAACCCTGTGAAATAAAATTAGCAGGGTGGAGAGATGAGAGAGGAAATAAACCTTAAAATGGTTCACTTGAGAAGTAGACAGTGTTCCCTCCCCTCCAACAAAAGAACTGTAGTTTCTTCTGGGAATAGGACATTGAATAGAAATCAGAAACCCTGCACCTCAGCAGATGCAAATGCTTCTCCATAAGAAGTGAGGAAATTCTGACTATTCCCAGGTAAGGGCCAAAGCAAAGAACAATAATGAAGAAGCAGTACAAACAAAAAGACAAAGAGTGTAAGGAACGAATGAAGACACATTATGACACAGCAGTCTGGAAGAATAGAAGAACTTACAAGGAACCTTTCAAATTATTAACTTGTAATTATTCTATGCCCTTGGTGCATTTTTAGGACAGAGATAAAAGGTCAGGCTGTAGTCAAAAAAAAAAAAAAAAAAAAAGCCCAAAAAACAAAACAACAAACAATAATATAGTAAAAATAATGATAATGAAAAAGTAATCCTTATTTTCAACAACACCAGAAGAACACTGCACAGCAATCTCAGCACATTAAACAGAAAAATAACAATGTCCCAATCTCCACTTTATTTTTTTCCTGTTTCTATTTTCAGGTCTCCTGAGATGAAGGTGCTCTCTGAGACTTTCACTATGCTTGTTCAAGTAACACTTGACTCCAGTAAGTGGCCAGGTGATGCAAGAACTACTCTTTCAAGAAAATGCAAGACAATGCATATAAGAAAACTTGAAACAAAGTCTTGGTCAGGCTATTGGAGAAAGGTTGAAGAGTGAAGGAGGAAAAGAAGTATTTGTAAAGCATGACTGAATCAAGCAAGGTTTTGCGGGCACACAGCTTTATTCAAGTTTGCTACAAGAGGCCATCTTCCAAATAAGAATGGGATTAGGAGCTTCATCAGACAGAAACAGAAAGATACTGCCTACAAAGATCTGGAGAAAGTAAGCCTACTCAACTATGGATTATTTCTTAAAACAGAAATAGAGAAGCAAGTAGCAACTTGCTTCTCAGTAGAGAAGCAAGGTGATGAAGGGACAGAACTGTTTTGTTTTGGTTTTTTTCAGCAAGATGCATAAAATTTAACCAACAACTTTTATGTGAACTGTAGAAATATTTTGAGGAAAAAAGGAATCTAAAACAAGAAGAAAGAATGTAAGGAATGACAAGCAAGTTAAAAATGCCTAACAGAAGCAGAAGCAAATCCTTGTAATTGAGAAGCAAATCATTGTCAAGCTTAGCTGCATAAGATCTTACAATTAGAACATTTCTTGTACAGTTATGAAAAGATACTTTGCTATCAGCTGAGCCATAGGAATGACTTCTCCACAAGTTTGTTATCATCACTCATTTACCTGTAGCTTCTCCAACAAATCCATGTTTTGCCTTTTCAGGTGGTTATTTGCTCTCTCCAGCTTCTCCAGGGGTTCACCATCATCACAGAGATTCACATTTTCCTGCAGTTCATCCTGCAGAACATGGTACTCTACTTCATAGGCATGCAGCTGTTTTGAAATATCCATCTCAAATACCTGCCATGAGATAAAAGAATTTTTAACTACATTGGAGAAACAGCACATTTATTCTATTTGAAAGTTTGTCTAAGAGAAAACTTTGTTTGATTATTCTTTTTTTTTTTTTTCCCCTGTACCTTCCAAAAATAAGCTATTTTTTCAAGCAAGAATATTTTAGCATATAGACTTTAGAATAAATCTGATCACTACAGTGTTGCCAAATATCACCTCTTGCTATCAGATCTTATGATCTTTTGTGCAGGAGTGCTAAGTTGAAGACAATTTTATTTTATTTTATTTTAATTAAAGACAAAAGGGTGATCCAAGACAACCATCAGGGTCATATGACCTCTGTTTGTACACTTGGTCACAACATCTCAACTTCTGAAAGTTATCAGATACTTTATACTAGGAAGGATGACTACTGTGACATCAATGCTGCTCCTTGTTACAGAAGTCACAAACATTTCACAAATAGAAAACACATGGATCCCCCACATGTTTTGCTCTACATTCACTACTCTTCAGGTTATTTAAAATGAGACGGAACTTAAAAGTGTCCATTCTAGCTAAATGCCATTTTTCTCTGCTGACTACCTAGTCAACTCTTTATCAGTGCACTGTAGTCGTGCATATCTTTCATTATCCTGCATTTTTCTTTCATTCTCTGCAATAACAAAGGTCCTGAGAATGACAACATTAAGATAGCCAAATGACTCCACCTGCAGCAGCCCAAGTAGGAGTGATATGATGCAAGCAGTGGGCACATGAATGCAGACCCAGAAGGCTGACCAGCATGGGACCACGCCACAGGCAGGCAAGTAACCTTCATCTCAGAGCTATGTTGACCCATGTATAAATACACCCATTTCCACTGAGACAACATAAACTGTTTACTTGATCAGATATGGCTCTGCACAGAGTCACTTCTACCATTTTCATCATAGCAAGGTTGCTCTGCAATGCACACAGACTGCAGGACAGAGATTTATTTTCTACAGTATCAAAAACACTGAACTATCATCTCTGCCACTGCCAGAATTACTGAGGTGTAAAGGTAGACACTGAAGTGCCTGATACAGGTTCAGCATTGCTATCACAGTCAGTACAAAGAGGAAGTGAAGATTTAAATGACATCAACAAGTGACTTAACTGACAGCACTAGAATCATTCTAATGTTAACTGAGCAACAGGAATACATCAGTATTAACTGAACTCCTGCATGGAGAGATGGTTTTCCAGAGCTCTTTTATTACCTCTAGTTGCCACATGAACAGGGAAAACTGCTCACCCATTCTCAGCTCAGGTACTAGACTGAGATTCACGTTCAATTTGCATCTTCATTGCAGAGAAAGAGGATGTGGAGAGATGAAGAACCCAAGCACTGTCAGTACTCCACAACAAACTAGGCTCTTTCCTACATCAATACCAGTAATTCTTTGTCTATCTTTCATTTGCTATTTTTGCCACCAAATTGCAGTGACTCTGCTTTTAACCTTCTGAAGATGAAACATATAGGAGTCATGTTTTCCCAACAGCTGGGACAGGAAAAGATAACCCTCTTTTGTATCTTTAGTACTAACAATAATGTAGTAACTGAAGTCTTTCTACAATGGGAGTTCTAAACCGGCTGAAAAATCAATCATCACACAATCACAGAAGGGCTGAGGTCAGAAGGTTCTTTCTTGTGGCCATCTGGCCCAAACCAAGCTCCATCAGGGCCACTTGGAGCAGGGTGCCCAGGTCCACATCCAGGAAGCTTTCAGAGATCTCCAAGGAGATTCCACAGCCTCTCTGGGCAGTCTGAGCCAGTGCACCATCACTCACACAGTGATGAAGTGCTTCCTGATGACCTATTTCTACACAAGTTACGGGGAAAATGAATCCACTGCATTTCACACAAAAAGGGACATCCTGAGAAGACTTCTACATACTCTGTAGCCTTCCTTAGGCACAGACTTCTAAAAGTAAACTAAATTGGAAAAGAAGTAGAGAGAAAAACAAACTTACCTGGGTAATAATCTTTTCCATTTGAGGTTGAGTCATATCTGGAATAGTGGTTTTAAGAAAATCAACAATATTCTCAAAACTCTCACATCCCATTATAGCTGTCTCTTGACTGCTAAGTAGACTCAGTGCTACTTTAAATATGACTTCTGTTCCTTGAAGAAAAATAATGTCTAAAAAAGAAAATAATTGAAAATGAATGAAAATAATTGAAAATGAGTGGTTATTATTTTTTTTGCTTTATTATTTTATTTTAAAGCAAACATACCGCAGATTTATTCAGTTCAGAAGTGCAACCTGTCTTACTTCAGCATAAGGCTAAAACAGATACGAGCATTTTCTATCATCTTGCAAATGACATGCTTTCTACGTCTACAATAGTTGTCTGCAATAAAGTTTTCATTACTACCTACTCTGCTACACACTGTTAAATAACTGCTAGCTGATTTTAAATGCATCTGTGACTGAAAAACAACTGGGAAGTGGATCACATCACAGCATATTGATGTTTTGCTGTTTTCTACATGCAGAAGCTAGTCACAGAATGGTTCAAGTTGGAAAGGACCCTTAAAGGTCATCTAGTGCAACTCCCCTGCAATGAATAGAGACACATACAGCTACATCAGGTTGATCAGAACCCTGTCCAGCCTGACCTTGAATGCCTCCAGGGATGGGGCAACCACAACCTCTCTGGGCAACCTGTTCCAGTGCCTCACCACCCTTATTATAAAAAAAAAAAAAAAAAAAAAAACCCTTTTCCTTATATCTAGTCTAAATCTCCCCTGTTCTAGTTTAAAACCATTTCCCCTTGTTCTATCTCAACTCTTCTATACACTCTTCTATAGAGTCTGTCCTGTTCCTTCTTACATCAATCCCTCCCCCGCCCCCCTTTAGAACACTGATAGGCCGCTATCAGGTCTCCCCAATGGACCTTAATAGTCCTTAAAAACGATCATGAGATTTCCACTACCAACCATACCTTTCTCAAAATCCATCATAACTATCACATTAGCTATAATTTATGCTTCAAGCCTTTATTTTGAGGTAATTATGTAATAATTGCATGGGTGTGAGGGGAACTGCAGGCTCTGCACAAGTCAGTTGAGAGAGACTGCACAGAAATTAGAAATCTCACTGCTAACTAAAAGCTTACTATCAGCAGCAGAACAGAGGCTATTGAGATGAACACAATGTATGAGCAGTTCAGATTAGCCTCCTTTGCTCTTGGGCTTCATCACACCACCAAGCGCAGGGCTATACTGCTGAACATCCCAGCCTCCAACAGTTATACAGTAAGGCCATCCCTGATCCTAGTCTGACACCATGGGGTAGCATCAGGACACCACTGAGGCAGTCATACTATTCAGACACAGTTTCCAAAGCTTCCTCTTCTCAAGTCTAGGATACACATTTAACCAGTACAAGTACATTCTATAAGCATATAATTTGTAATTGGCAGACATCAGCCATCTGTTATCAGTATGTGACAACTGAGTGTAAGACACTGAAGAGGCAGGAATCCAAAGCACTAGGAAGTAAAACAGCATGTTGGCTTCTCAATTTTTAAATAAAAACATGCCTTGCTCAGCTCATTTGACAGAGTAATAAACTCTGACCTAAAGGATTAGCTTTCCAAATCAGATGTCCACTGAAACTGGGGTAAAAAAATAAAAATAAAAATACAACAATCAAAAAATCATCACACTTTTGTCTTGAAAAATAGAATCAAAAAGAAAACACATAAAAATGCTTGAGTGTCCAGGAATTTGATAATCCTACTGGAAAGGACATGAATCCGTAACACAAATACTACTGAAAAATAGAGAAATCAGTTGTTCACCCAAAGTGTAGTCAGAAAACATTTGCTGCAAAAAAGAAAAACCCAGAACTCTGGAATACAGAAATTAACATATCAAAACAGAGAAAGTAGACAAGAAAATCCTTGCAAAGCAAGTAAAAAAAAAAAGAGGAAAAAAAACTTCTAGTAATAAAAAATGAGACAGAAGATATACATTCCTTAAGAAAATAGAAAAATGGAAATCAAATGAAAAGGTGTCTGTTTTAAGAGGAAGTATATATTTGTTGCATATTTGCACATAGTGAGTTTTACACATGGAACAAAACAAAAAATAAAATGCTGCATTAGTAGGGATTTGATTAAGCTGTGTTTTTTTCTACATTAAAAGAAGATAAAACCAACTGCTTATGCTGACACTGTGAAAATTACAAAGCATAACCAATATTTAAACTTCTGTACCATTATCTGAAGAGTATCGTGGAAAACTAGTGAAATAGAATAGGAGGCATACTAAGACACTTCAATATAAATGAATACTTAAAACATCGTTTAAGTCCAAATTAACTTGAATTTTTACTTATCAGAAGCTTTTCAGACATACTTCCTTGAAAACCAATACATTCTTTTTCTTCTTCACCATGCTGAAGTTCAATCTGCAAGTTTCACGAGATGAACTTTTCTACAGATTTGACTAAACACTAGATGCACAAAAGGCATTCACCACAAACTTTTCTTTTTTTCTCAAATCCTGACTAATAACAGAAGATAATCAATTGTTCATGTTTGATGTTTGAAAGAATACATTTGGTTTTCCTCTTCAAAATGGAAATGACATCCCAGTAGGAGGAGTATTGCTACTCGACACCCGCAACAGTCACCCCAAACATCATTAGTATATAGAAAACTATTCCCTTTGAGTTTCAAAACACAGTGAACAATGTCATTCTATTTATTATTGCAAGAGAATAATCATTCTTACCAAATACTCTGGCTACAAATCCCAATGGAAACTGAGATGCAAACAGTGTAAGAAACCACGGTGCAGCATAAAGACTGGGGCTGATTTCATTTTCTTCAAGATGATTATAGAGGTCTCTGTGGTAATCGTGAAGAAGCCTTGACAGCTGATACATCTGAATCTACAGTGCATCAGGGGAGCAGAGGAAAGGGAAGTGGAAAAAGACTAATTCAGCTTTACCCTTCTTTTTTCACTCAAGAGATATTAACTTCAATATAGATGGCATTGTAAAATTGCTGCTTAGGGCCTCAGTTGATATCCACCCATATCTAAGCAACTCAGTCCTAATGAATTAAAACATAGTCATCAATAACAATGAAAGTTTGAACCTCGTTATTAATTAAAGAAGTATCATTTCAGATTCACAGACTTCAGGTAAGAAGAGAACATACTGATCTAATTGGAGCAACACACTAGAATTGCCATCTTGGATCAATGAAAGTAAAAGTAATGTAAGACCATCAACACATCTAAACTCTTTGTTAAAGAATCAAACTACTTCTGGCTGAAATTATCCATTTCAGCTTTCGTCCTTTGAAGCTTGGCCACATTTTTGCTGCACTTAAGACTCCTTTTCTACAGACATTGCTTTGGACAGCTTCTTATACCCACACAATACATTAGATGAGTCTGTAGAGATGTACCAGGTAAGTATTTCCCAGCACACCTCGCTCATGTCACTAGTCCAGAGAAATTTAAGATACTGATGCAAGAAAGTGCTGCTATATAACCTCTCAAAGTGTACAAAGCAAAGTTGTTACAAGTTGCTATTCCATGCTAAAAATAGCACTCTGGCAAACTATTTCATTGTGATTTTGATTTTGTACTGATTTTAGATTCCAGAGTAAGTTGCTCATAAAAAGCAGAAAATAAGGAGCAGAAAGATATTTATTGCTTGTTAGGTGCAATTCTGCTATTACGAGTATCTTGTGCTTAATGTGACTCTATTCCTTGAGAAGAAAATGACTTAGTGGATCTAGTTGCTTTCCTACTTATAGCCTTCATGACTATTCTCTATCATGGACTGACTGCACTTGAAACTACCAGTCAGTGTCCACAGATAGATTGCTTCTCATTCTAGCAAGTTTGCTGTATTTGTGCATGCATTTGAATCCTTGTTTTAAATGGTAAGGATGCTATTTAAACACAATCTGAACACTGTCAATACAAAACACTTTCATGTGGGAAATTTTTAAGTAATATCACAGAGGCAGTAAACCAGTTATAGAGTGGGGTTGTTATGAAAGAACAATCTAGATCACTGCTTTTCCCTGAAAATTAAGAAGTCAAGTCAAGTAAGAAATTTTATCCTAAAAAAAAAAAAAAAAAAAAAATTCAACATTTTTCTTCATGTTGCACGTAAGCTTGTATGCATTTTGATATAATTGCAAAAGAATTAACAACTGTTCTAATCATATTTAAAAAAAAAAAAAAACAAAAAAACAACAGAACAAAAAGACGAGGCTTTAGTGAGATTCTTTAAGTCATCTTCAATAGTTTAGTTTGTTTTCAGCAGATTAAACTTGTACTTCTAACAACCTAAGAGCAAATGGTGTGGGAAGAGATATCAAATCATCCGAAGGGCAAGCAGGGCTACGTTCTCAAAATTAGAAAACTTTCTTCCTACAAGTTTCCGATGAAGAAAGTTTCAAACTTACACAAATCAAAAAGTGAAATCCTAAACATATGGTCACTCTCAAAGCATCTTAAAGTCTACTACTGCAGCATACCATATAAATGTTAAAAGGTCATCTCCCTAGAGAAAAAACAGTTTATATAGATCTGAAAGATTCCCTGTTTCCTTCCTAAGCAGTCTTGAGTATCTGTAGATAGCTTGTAAAGATTAATATTGAAAAGTCACCTCGTTTCATTACTAAGCTACACAATTCATTGTTTGTCTGTTTTTATTCTGAGTTGGGATTTGCAGCAGGAAGAAGACAATGAAAGAAAAGAAGTACGATGCCACATGAGAATGGCCTACGGAGTGCACAGACTGGCCACTGGGTGTCACTATTGACTTGACTTACAATTTTGTAACTCAAGTCCTTATGAATCGAAGAAAAACAAAATCAAATTTATCTTTAAACTCTGTCTGTACATATGCAAGCAGAGAAAAGCAGACTTTCCAAACAGGAGACCATAGGAACATGTGGCAAGAAAAGTCTGCAAGTTCCAGACTTTTTTGTTTGCAAATTCAGAGGCAAAAATTGGTTTAATGGTAACATTTTTATGTACCTAATTATGTCCAAAACAGAGTTAAGAAGTTTCATAAGCCTCTGGAGAACATGAGCAACCTCAGAGAGCTCAGAATTCATTTAAAACTGTTTGCTTTAGGAAAGGATCTGACTTACCTGTAGTGACATCATGTCTGGCCTGTACTGTTTACGAAAGCCAAGGTCATACATGAGGAACTTCAGCATTTCAAAAGCCTGTTCCTCGCTCATATGTAGAAGCAGCACTCCAGCTACAAAGCTTATACCTTGACAGTAACCCACTTCCTTGTCCAGCAAAGAGTATGCTTTCAGGAGATTAAAGAGCGATAGCTGTCCTGCTCCCAGCTGGGTAGAAAAGTAAGGATGTGTAGGGAATGTCCGTCCTGAGGTAAAGAGAGAGGAATAGTTGATATTCAATGCTTCTAAAAAAAAATTAAAACAAAACAAAAAAAAAAAACAAAAAACCCCAGATCCATTATATAACAGCCTTCCTCTCTTCCCACAGGCCTCCTCCTTTTGCTTCGATATGCAGGTTGATTTGAGTAAAAGCAATTTATATTTTACCACAGGCTTCAGATTGTATCCACTGAACTTATTTCATATTCTCTTTTCCCACACATAATTTGCAGAAATGACTGCTCAGTTTTCCTCTTTTGATACAGACGTAGAAGAGTGTAAATAAGAATAACATCATCTAAGTGTCCTTGTAGCAAGTCATTTCTAAGTGACACATGTAGAACATATTCTCACAGTACAGAAAACTGTGCTCACACAGCAGCATCCATCTCCAGCAACAGCTTTCATTAAGACTGGTGTATTTACTCTCAGACACATGGAAAACATCAGAAAAGTCTCCCAGCCACCAACAGGCATACCTAGATCTACAAGGATGGCATGCTGCTGAGCAGTCAGTTGTTTCAGAAGCTCTTTGTAAGAGACATCAGGAGGCTGCTGCTTGTTTGGCAGTCTGTGTCTGACTCGATGCTGCACAGCCAAAAATTGCCAAATTTCTCCTCGACGACTTTTTGGTACACCTGCAGGTCAGGCAGAACACAAGAGGCTTAAGCCAGGGCATGATGTTTGAGCTGTAACATGCAAGAATTTGCTTTATGAAGTCTTAGCTTAACCAGCACAGAGGATCCCTTGCACCTTCAGAAGCTCTTCACTACACACTGCATTCTCGCAGTTCAGTCCCACTAACTCAACATTAACTACAAAGTTATGATAATTGCACTGAGCAGTTTCATTAGGCAACTGAGGCACAGACATCACTTAGTTTGCTACCTCCGGGCTGTTAGCCTCCAGCAGGAAGAGATATACAACTCCACCCAGAACAAGAGCTACTTTTAGGACTATGACTACATATCCTAGAATCACAGAATGGCTTGGGTTGGAAGGAACCTCAAGGATTATCAAGTTCCAACCTCTCAGCAACAGGCAGGGTTGCCAGCTGCTAGATCAAGTACGAGATCACATTGCCCGCGGCCCCATCCAACCTGGCCTTAAACACTTCCAGGGATGGAGCACCCACAACTTCCCTGGGCAACCTGTTCCAGCAGCTCACCACTCTCAGTAAAAAACCTTCCCCTGATATATAATCTAAATCTCCCCTCCTTTAATTTAAAACTATTCCCCCTTGTCCTATCACTATCTAACTGTATAAAAAGTTGATTCCCCTCCTGTTTATAAATTCCCTTTAAATACTGGAAGGTCACAACAAGGTCTCCCTGCAAACTCCTCTTTTCCAGGCTGAAGAAGCCCAGTTCCCTCAGCCTATCTTCATGGTCCTCCTCTACAATTCTCCAAAAGCTCCACATCTTTCAGACACAAAACCACCTACTTTCAGTTTGATAGCCATAAAATGTGGAGATACAAGAAAAAAGAAGGCAGTTTTTAAAATGATTTTCTGCTACCAAAACCAGGGTACTGATGGTGGATTTCCTTTAGTATAAAAAGGCAACAACAAAAAAGATCCTCAGACTTGATAGCTAAATAAAATAAATAAAGCCATCTTGTGTAAATACCTTCTTTCAAAATACCATGAATATCTTCCATATCACATCGAATTTTGGCTCTGCAGTTAAGTAACTTCTTATCCCAAACATTTATGACATCTTTCTGACATGTACCAACTTCATCATAGTCCAGTTTGACTTTTCTCGATTGGAGCTCATCTCTGCTTGCTAGAGCACAAAGTATTAAAAAAAAAAAAAAAAAAAAAAAAAAAAAAAAAAGAGAGAGAGAGAGAGAGAACAAGGAAAAACTTTAACATCAGATAATTATACCAGACATTAAAAATCAAGTTGGATATGTCCATCTGATAATCTCACCAGAGATAAATAAACTTTTTACAATCCATCAGTTAACAGCTGAGATGGGGCCAATCCTCTGTCATAAAACGCTGCAGGTAGCAATTTAGCTTCTATTACTGGGTCTTGAGCATTAGTAATTCATGAAATACACGAAAACATTTTTTAAGCTTGGGGCAAGAACAAAAACCTGCTCAACACATTGCTCTGCAAAAACACCTTTAATGATTTTTTTCATTTAATACCTAACATCAGAATGGTTTTAGCATGGAAAGTCCCAAACATGAATTTTTATAACAGAGATTTAAGAAACAAGTTAGGCAAGTCTTCTAAACTGAAGTCTGTCACACTGGCCTCAGTTTTCACACATCCTCTAAGAGGGTCTTTAGGGTTTCTTGCACTGCTTCCTGGCATCATCAGGCTGACTAGAAGTGAATAAAATGAAGAATCTAACAAGAACCATATGCAGAAAGATGCATCTGTACTTCATGCACAGAACACACCTTACTGTACACTCAACAATTTTACTGCATAACACTACCTACGGGCAAGATATTTTATCCAGATAATTCCCTATTTCTGATGTAAATTACTCTGGCATTACTCTGAAACTTCATGGAGGAATAGCTTCCATTTGTGTTACTGAGAAATTAATGTGGTTGTTTTATTATACATTATATGCACACAGTAAAACGTTCTGTTTCCACATACTACTGGCATCAAACTGGAGTAAAGATCTGAATGTGTCTTAATTTACAGAGGTAGGCTTAATTATCATTCGGCTGAACAGAGTATTTCACAGTATCATCTCTGAAAGCTGAAATCCAGTTTATCCCAAATTTGCTTTGATGGGTGTGCAGTATTCACTCCTTGCAGGAGACTCCCTCCTCTGCACAGAAATTCCCACTCCCAACCATCACCTCTAAGTTAAAGCAAACTCTCACATCAGTATACAACCTGTAAAGCAATGCAATCTGTTCTTTCACATAATGACCTTACTGTGCATGCAAGCAATGCTGATGAATCTGTAAGCTCACTGCACAGCTGATCAGAAGATTTAGATGAAAAATCATTTCCAAAAGCTGTATGTGTCATGGTTTTATCATGTCTGCTTATCATTATTCCACATCATAGCACCATGTAGTACACTGAGAGTTAAAGAGTTAATGCTCCAGTTCTGGGTACCTGTCCTAGAAGTGAAGAAGAACTACATCTCCCAGAGGACTGCTTGCTGTTCCGTTACAGTTTCTGCACAGAGGGAAAGACAAAACTCTTCTCTTATCATGTGATGCTCTCTCTTCCCTACTGCTCACCTAAGCATTACAGTAAGGCCTTTGGTTTTCGGACACTCTCTCTCATCTTATTTATTACCTTCAATTCAAATTATATTGTATTATATTGTATTATAATGCACTAAATGTGCTATCTTGCATCCTTATTTAGTAAATTAGTCTCTTTCTCCTCAAATCACTGCCATCGTTATATTTTAGACCCATCACCTTTTCTCTCTCCTGGGGCATGGGTCCATGGGTTCCCCCATCTCACTAGTCACAGAACCGGGCCAAACCAGCCTGTAAAACATTGACAGTATGCTACACCAGTGAGATTCTATTTACTGAAGACTCCTGAGTGCGTGTAGAGGCAACTGTTCTGCAAGGAGCAATAGAATCATAGAATCATAGAATCACCAAGGTTGGAAAAGACCTAAAAGATCATCCAGTCCAACCGTTCACCTATCACCAATAGCTCCTACTAAACCATGTCCCTCAACACAACATCCAGCCTTTCCTTGAACACCCCCAGGCTCGGTGACTCCACCACCTCCCTGGGCAGTCCATTCCAGTGCCTGACCACCCTTTCTGAAAAGTAATACTTCCTGATGTCCAGCCTGAATCTCCCCTGCCGTAGCTTGAAACCATTCCCTCTGGTCCTATCACTAATGACACCAGAGAAGAGGCCGACCCCCAGCTCACTACAACCTCCCTTCAGGAAGTTATAGAGAGCAATACTCTTCCATAAAAATCAATAATGTGGTCTCACCAAAAGAATCTGCAGTCTGATTGGGCCAATTTTAAACACTACCCTATTATTCTATGATTTCATTTGAGAATGCTCATTCTTCTAAGCAGTATACAAATCTGTGAAAGACTATCAGGAAAATTAGCTTTTACCTGCTCAGAAAAAAAAAACAAATACAAAAACCAACCAAGCTTGTGCAATTTGTAGAACTTACCTTCTGCAAAACAAAGAGCTAATAGTATCCAAGTCTCCTCGACAGCAAAAATTAAAGGAAAAAAGGTTCTATTAACATTTTGTAAATAAAAATAAAAACAAAAAAAAACCCAGAACACTACTGAAAACCATTCTACAGCAATTCCACTTTAAAACCACTCGCATACAGCTGAATAAATTCACAAGTAGGAACCTGGCTTCTAATAGAGAAATGGAAAATTAATAAAATGGAGAATTTTTGTTACCACATTTTTCATTCTTGCTATCTACTCTTAACTGTAGGTTAAGTTGCCAACCACTGCCTGAACCTGTGTTTATTTTTAAGCACACATCAGTTCTGCATATGTATCATCCACAAAATGATTCATGTTACAGCAGCCAGAAGAAGGAAGCACAGAGATAGGCATTAAAGCAGTTTACTTCTCACCCTCTGAAAATGAGATAAGGAATTTGAGGGCTGGACTCAATGATCTCTAGAGGTCCCTTCCAGCCCCTGCAATTCTGTAATTCTGTGAATTCTAGCTATGCAGAGCACATTATGAGAGGACCAGATTCACTACCAGTACTGATGATACTGCATACATGAACAGAGCTTCTTGGAGTGCAAACCAAGATGTCAGATAAGTAGATAGGTCCCAGTTTGGAGTCCTCACTGCTGACACTCACAGCATGTACTGACAGGACAAGGGGTAACATTTAAACTGAAAAGGGTGAGATTTAGACTGAATATAAGGAAGAAATTCTTCACAATGAGGATGGTGAGGCACCAGGACAGGCTGCCCAGAGAAGCTGTGGATGCCCCATCCCTGGACATGTTCAAGGCCATGCTGGATGGGGCCCTGGGCAGCCTGATGGGTAGCAACCTCATACCCTCTCATGGGTAGCAACCCTGCACATGGCAGGGAGTTAGAACTAGGTGATTCTTAAGGTCCCATCTAATCTAAACCATTCTATGATTCTATGACATTCCTGTCTTCCCTATAAGCTTAATAGCTTATAGTTCTGCCTTATAGCAGGCAGAACTTTTCTACAGAAGTATCAGAACAGAAATAAGTTACAGATGAATTTTTAAGGAACTGGACTTATTTTAATTGTTTTCAGCAACTGAGCTGTGTGGGGAAGGTATGGAAAAGAACTGACCATCTGAAGCTCAGATTACCAGAGGAATTAAGATGAAATTAGTCACTACAGCAGGCATCCAAACTTCTGTACCTCACAACGGTAGAGAGATCATTTGCTAAAATAAACAATGATTTGGGTGAAATTAAAACAGACATCTCTCTAGATGATCCCAATGAATCTATGAGCTCCCACAGAAGTCTGTGCTAACACAGTGTGACAGCCAGTAGAGAGAGTACACAATAACATGCTACTTGTGTAGAAAATACTTTCACATACATATCCTTCCTTGTCTTCTCAGTAAGGATCACTAAAAAAGGAACAACAATTAACTGACCTTTAAAAGATCATGATGTCTGAAGAATCCAGCTATCATATATTGAGGTTATACACCATACAGGAGATGAGGAAAGCAATTGTAGAGAGGATATTTGAAATTTTTAACTTGCACTGAAAGCTATTCATTTCAGGAACTTTTTTAATTCTAGGACAGATACTGCATTCAATTGTTCATTTGTGTAAATCTTAACCAATCAATTAAATATCTTAGTCAGGAGCTCTGACCATTAAAAATAAGCATGGCCAACTTCAGATCTGTTTTTGACATACTTAAAGAGCCAATTGCTCAAAAATCATATTTGGGTACAAATATTTATAAATTACCATTGTGATACAGTTAACAGGTGACAGAAAGTCTGGTCAGAAATGTCACATGCTGCAAAGAACTGAAATGAGATATAGAGGGCAAGGTTTACTATACTTAATGTTCACACAGCATCCCTTCTCCTGACTCCACTTCACATTAGAATTCCAGGAGAAGTCAGCCAGATCATAGCAACTATTGTCCAGTATGCACTAAAAGGGGGAAAAAAAAAACAACCCATATCATTTTCTTTTACTAAAGTGGCTTGGAGAGTTGGAAGGTGGACAGAGACCCCAATAAACTGACACATGACTAGCACTGTTAACCCAGAAGATACAGAAATACAATGTTTGATGTACTGATACCAGTACAACTTTCAGTGTTAGGCAGCAGAATCTGTAATAGCTTTACAGGTATTTTCTAAATAGCTAACCTTCCAGCTTCTGGTTCTCTTTTTCCATTCGAAGCAGCAGAATTTGCTGATGAATAGCTTTTCTCCACAGACTCTGTAGTTCTTCCGAGTTTTTCCTCTCTCCAGTTTTATCTGTACCATCCTCATTCTGCAATATTAAAAGAAGAGGGTCTTCCTCCAAGGGTGGAGCAAGAGGAGATAGCGGTAACAATTCACTACCGTCATGACTATCTGCAAAGAAACAGAAAGCTATTAGAGGGAATTCAGACTGACACATCATGAACATTTATGTCACAGCACAACAAAAATAGCTGAGTTTCACATTCAGCAACGAGACACAGATTCCAAACAGAGAAAATGCACTTCAGCAATAGAGTCATTTTTAAATAAAGCGTTAGGGTCACACAGTAAATCAACACATAAGTACAACTTCTCTCCAGTGAGGTTTTAGCAAGAACACCTCATCAAACCAATCCCCCTTTTTCTTTAGTATCTTTACATATTGCAGCTCACTGTAGTACTAGCTATTCAGCAACAACTGCTTGAAAGCACACACAAACCTGGATGCTGCATCTTGGAAGCAGATTTGTTCATAGGTGAAGCTACCCGCAAGAATATTCTCTGCCGCCAGGAGATGCGGCGAGGTGTGAGTGTGGCCCCCACTGCATTTAGAGATTCGTTGCTGCAGATGTTTGATGCTCTTTTCTTTCCTTCCCCATCACTGAAGGAAAAAGAAAAACAACAACAACAAAAAAACAGGTGGGGTGATCAAAGCAAGTCACCTTTGGATTAAAAAAAGAAAAAACAAATTGAAACAAACAAAAAATCTGCCCACTGTACAACAAGAACTGCACAAGCATTTGCTAGAAAGCTTTAGAAGGCAGTGCGCTGTGTGTGAGCTTCACCGTGAACACAGAAATATCCAACTGGTAGCACAGTGCTGTTAAATTTGCTCAACAATCCACTGGGAAGAATTCATAATATTCATACAGTGCTCAATTGAAAGAGAACAATAAAAGCTAAGTTTGTTAAAAGCTAAGGAAACTTCAAGCAGGAAAAAAAAAAAAAGTGGTAATATTCAGATGCTAAAACTTGCCTTGCTGTACGTCAGCCTTACACGTTTGCTCTGATGTAATACCCTTAAAAGCACAGATGTTGCTTGAACAGAACACAGTGCTCCATTTAGTGCCATTTTAAATGGCATGATGAGCTCACAGTATTCTACCAAGGCAGTGTTGTGCCTTTCTCTTACCTGTGTTTCAGGAAATGGATGCCCCACTAGCAGAAAGGGAGTCTAAAGTCTTCACGTTTTACTAGCATCTCCAGTTAAAGGAACAACTCTGCAAAGGGAGGCTCAACTCCCACCACAGTGAAAAAACATCCTCCCCAAACACCAGGTAGAAACAGATTTACACAGTAATTTCAATAGTAGCTTATGCTACTGAAGGAAGCAAGGAGAAGCTGCAGGGAAGCTTTGCCAGAAGTTTAATAGAGTACCAAGCACAACTCTCTGCTGAATGTTGCCTGAAGTAAGGATATTTAGCTTTAACTTCTGTATGTACTTGAACCATTTTCAGAAATATTTCAGTATTTTGCCCTTGCAGTAGTGAAGTAGGTACATAGATCTAATACAGCAACGGGTATACTGATCCTCTCCCACACATCCTTCCACACATTAGCAATGTGAAACACTGATAACATCAACTCCTCTTACACACTCACCAGCTGCTTTAAATTAAATAACACTGAAGTCACCTGCAAGAGCAGCTCTCTGGGACAGAGAGGACATACCAACCTCTTACAAAATAATAAGCTGAGAAACAGAAGTACTTATCTACTACAGACTAAACACAGTAGAGAGAACAAACATATAATAAATGGAATTGTATTTCCCCAAAGGTAAATCACTTTACTTGAAGGTGCCTACATTTGACAGAGTCCTTTGTTAATTGGGCCTCAAGGTATCACTGTGGTTTGGAGTAGATAAGCTGAAGTCCCACAGACTGCAGTTACACTGAAGAATGGGTATGGTATCTCAGAGAAATCCACCATCCCTGAAGGAGAAAACAGCTATTTCAACACACCAGCAGCTGTACTCAGACCTTCATCCTGTGAAGAACTAATATGTTACGGAACAATTCCAATAAAAGTGATGAAAAAAAAAAAGATGAAAAAATAAAAAGACGAAAGGAAAGCCCAGTAAATTGGGTATTTGCTATGCTTTTAGCGGTAAGTCAGTTGAAAATGACCACAGTTTTCCAGGTGCAGCCATGCTCTCCACGTTTGGCTTGCACAAAAAGAGAGACACCTGCAAGGGAGGCAAAACCACATCTTGAAGTTTCAGCTACAGCAGTCTACCAGCTACACCATACTGAGCGGCACATTTCACACTGAACACCGTGATGAACAATTATCCACACAACTAGACAGACCTGTCGAGTGATCAGTGCTATTCCTATGCTAGTGATCTACAGCAACTCCCTGATATCCCTAAGCCTCAGCAAGCAAACTGAGCTCGCTATTACACACAAACATTAAACACAGCTTTCACGTCACTGGCGGAGAAATAACTGTGTTCTCAAGTTCACTTGCCCACACTTAGTCAACCACCTCTGCTTTCCCCTAAAAACCACAACAGGCAACCAGCCCTGGATAACAGATAGCCTGAATTATTCGCCACTCCTGACGTATTTTCTACAGCGCTTCATTTCCCTATGCTTAACACAACTGCTGGGCGGTCTCAATTGAGACCCCATGTTGCACTAACTGAAATAGTAACAAAGCCCAGCGACAATCTCTCCATGCTCATTCTTATGTAATCCAGGAGGAACTATTCTTTGTGCTAGATGAATACACAAAGACTACAAAATACAATATACAGATTACAAAATCAATTTTGAAACTGCTGTCTTTAAAAAGTATTTCAGCCCAGTGACTCCTGGAAATAAACTGAGTTGGATGTAATAATCATAAGAACTCATGCTTCTATAAATAACAAACAAAATTGCTACTCACTACTTCAAATCTTACTTACCATGTTAGAACACAAAAGTTATTCCAGGGCTTACTAAACAAAAGCTACGCGAGAAGAAAACTCAATTTCTACTGCCATGTACAACAATCTGTGTTTGGCTGGTGTACTCCTAAATGGGCAGCCTTGGGAACAACATTCAATTTACACTAGTAAAATTTGCAGGAAAGTCAGAATAAGTTGTTGGCTATTTTACACTATGGAACTAAGTTGTTTAAAGCTACTTAAGACATTCAAATCCCAGAATTCACAGTAGGATGTATCAGTCATATGTGCTACCTCATGAAACGTGCAAATCATACAATTCTTAGGCCTTTCGTTTCCTGATAGATCACACCTACCAAAATTCCCCTGGCATTTCAAGAACTACTACTGACCACTTCCTCTTTCTCTGATGAATGATCAGAGAACTCACCTTGTATTCAGTACAGGGCAAGGGCACCAAAGAAAAAGAAACTGGAGAAACAGGAGACAGAAAGAGAGCAAAATTTCCTTATTTCTATTTAGAAAGAAAGAAAAACAGAAGATCTGAAGGTGTGAAACTGTACAGAATAAAAGCAGGAAGAAATTTGGAACAAAATGGTAATATCACCAACCATGTGATAAAATGGTTCAGAAGGTTGATGTAAGAAATTAATGCATTAACTCAATTACCTATTTCCCAATTTGAAAACATGATTTGCACAATGCTTATCCATAGACTTTCCAATCTCCCACGCCTAAATTTACTGACAAATCTGCAAGCTAAATGGGAGAAAGTCTAAAGAGTTTAACATTCATGGGTTGAAAAATACATTTCATTCTCCATTAGCCAATTAAAATGAGAGTTGGAAGCATACACTGCTTCCTCCTTATTCATTTGTGCTTGAGTAGAAAGGTAGAGTCTCTTAAAAAGTTATTCCATCTTCAAAGATGTGACACATTACTAAGACTAGTTTTGGAAAAACTTCCCAAGTAATGATTGGTTTATATTATCCCCATATTAAGACAGGGAATCTAGGTAATTTACCATTTACTTTTTGAAAACTGTGGACTTAAGTTGATGAAGAGAATGGGCACTGGTTCTGCCATTAAGGCAACGCAACCTTCCTGTAAGGATGTCTCACCTTATCGTACTTGCACACTAGTTTACTCTTCTGGAAAGACTCAAACTGCAGAATCCTCCCACTGTGTTTCACAATTGTCTCTGTGTTATGAGTTTCTGGCTGTATGCTGTTCATGCTGTTACAGATAGGAGACCAGGAAAAGACATTATAAGCGTCAGAAAAATAAGGCACGATACAGCGTGCTTAAAGAGAAGATACATATTTTGCGTTTTGCTATTATAACCTGTGTATTATTTAGAGATGACTAACTTAGACCATACCTTACACCCACATTTAGGTCAACTGCCTCCCATTAATTGGTGTATTTATTTAATTCCTTTAAAGAACCAACAAAAGCTGGGGTATGTTGGGTGTGCTTGGTGTGTCTCAAACACTTGCTGTGCGAGGCTGCCGCCATGACAAGTCAGAGGCCATTATCAGCAAGGTACAAGATCTCGTGCCCTACCTTCTACGCCAGAGTTTTGGCTACAAACTTATTTTTGACAAACTTGTTATTGCAAACTTAGTTGTTCACGACTTTGGGATGTTACACCTGCAAACCTAGCAAGCATAAAAAGGGTGCCTGAGGGGGATCCAGGTCATCGTTGCTGTTTGCTGGTTCGAGGCTATCACTCCTATATAAAACACATTCAGTCTACACCATCCCATATCCAGCACTGTGACCTGGCACTGGAACTCCTTGAATGAGATCAGCGATCTCTTTTCTGCCCATCTCTCTGCCTCTCTTGTTCTTTCTCCAATTCTCTCTTCACTCCTATTCTCTTAAAAGTCATTAAGTAATTGGAAGACTTATTTCAGTTTTCTAAATGCCATATCTTGTAAAGTTGCTAAGTTGTCAAGTTGTTAAGTAATTGCAAGACATCTTGGCTCCTTAAGATTGCAGAGTTTATCTGCACAGTGTAAGACTGATTCTAAGTGATAAGATGCCATCTTATAAAGCCGTTTAGATTAGCCACACAGTAAGATAGATTTAATCGTTATAGTGCCAATATTTTGGGGATAATTGCTTATCAATATTTTGTGATAACTTGTAGTATATAGATTCTCATTGAAATTGATGATTGTGTGTGGACCTCTGCTTATCGTTTTACCTTAATCAGACCAGGGCAGGGCTTTACAATTCTTTATCGCCTTTCCTAAAATGGAGATGACAAATTTATGTGAGCAAGTTTAATGAAGCAGCATTCCATAAAGTGAAAAAAAATTTCATTAAACACCCCTGAAAACTTCCATATGCATCTCACAACTGAAACTCCCACATAACAGAGTACTGATGCATCCAAAAACGAGATCTCATCAATGTGTTTGTATTTAAAGTGCAATCTACTGTTACTTTTTCAGGGAGAAATGGTCACGTGAACATATTCTACAGCCCCAGAAGTTCCTGTTGGAAATGGACAGAGGACAACCACGTAGAGATGAGGAATAGCAGAAACCTGAGAACAGTTCAGCATACAGAAATGAACACTAGCTGTCAGTGTACAGACAGAAATAGTCATTGACAAAAGAAAAATATAGAGGTGAGCAACTGACAAAAAACCATCATGAAATATAAAACGACAGTTCCACCTTAATCACTGTGGGCCCACTTCAGAAGAATAATCCATAAGCAGTTTTCCTAAGCACCATTCTGAAGGAGTGCCTATTCTTTATACTAAAAAACATGACCCATCCAGATTCACACCGATGTCAGGAAGTCCTTCTTCTACCTTGGCTTCTTCCCCATTCATCTTTAATTGGAAGTCACTTGGCAATTCTTCCTAGAAATATCACAGCTAGTATCACTCAGCTAACTTGACATTCCCCCTTCCCCAAATACATCCTGTATTAGTACTGTACTCTTCTCACTTTGCTCTTTTCTCAACAATTCTCAACAATTACAGCCACACATGCTGCTTTGCATTCAGCAGAGAAAGCATCCAGTTGGCATAACACTCCTAAAAAACACTGCATTTCAAGCAACAAACCAATGCAGCTGATTTGCAACACCACAAAAGAAACAAGATGCAGCTCCTAGATGTCAGCAGACAAGCCTCAGTTCTTAACATGTTTTTTTGGCCAAAAGCCTACTCATCAGTGCAAATCAGTGTCACATACTTAGGAAGTGTGTTAGAAATACAGGAGCACAAGGCAGAGTAGGAGGGATCCCACATGTTGCATTGCACTGGGAATCCTGTTGTTAAGCCGTTGGCAGTGAAGAACTAGGCAGGAGACAGTGCTCTCACCTCTTGGAGAGGTCACTTTCTGAGTGCTGGAGCAACCTTCCTGAGCCCTGGTAAAAAGTTTTCAGGAAAGAAGGGGCAGAGAGAGAGGAAGGGAGACCAGGTGATGCAGATTCACTCTCACAGTGAAAGCGCTGAATCCCAACAATAGGACTGTGCAGGCAATAAGAAAACACAGCAGACAAGTCAGCATGGAATCAGATACAACAGAATATCCAAATTAAAAACACTGACCAAGTACCTCCTCTTGACTTTAAGTAACTTCTTTGTGTTCTTGGAAAATGAAGCACATCAGCTGCACCACTGCAGTTTTTATACTGATATTGATTCTATTGTTACGTTTCATTTACTTCAAGAAAAATTTTGATAGCATTGCACAGCACGCAGAAAACCTTATTTTTTCAGCCTTATTATTCTCAAAGGGAAATTCAGAAAGATAGTCTCTGAAACACTCATAAAATAACCTTAGAAAATTGCCTCCAATAACATGAATCGCATTGTGGGTTCTGTCCTCCCCTGCTTCCTGTTTTCAGAAATAACTTTAGTGGACTGCTAGAACACACTACAAAGTAGATATTATTTAAATGCAATATTTTGGAAGGAATTTTTGAAATTTTTGTTGAGTATTTTAATCAAAGACGACAGTCCTCCCACACAGTTAAACATTACTTAAAAAGAGGAAAAATGTACTGGGGTGACATTAAAATCAATTTAATTTCTCTTATTTAACATTTTGATTAATCCTGAGTAGGAAAAGGGAGACTGAAAACCCCAACCGAGAACCATGCTGTTCCAAAGCAATTTGGACTGAAAACCTGCTGACAATGCAAATTGATCATCAACTTCTTGAAAGTTATTACAAAGAAGTGAAGTCAGCAAGTCCTTCAGGGTTTCCTGTTTGCATACAACACGGACATTGAAGAGGAAAAAAAAAAAAAAAAAAAAGGAATTTATCTCAGTAAAACAAACAAAAAAACCCCACTCATTTATCTCTTAGAAACAAAGCGTAACATGGCTATTTCAAGTCTTCTTTCAAGCCTTGCATGAAAGTTTCTTACACTTGACCTCTTCTATTCTCTTAAAAAGAATAAAATTATTTTTCTCTACAATCTGATGTGGCATTCTTACTGAAGTTTTAATCTAGACAACAAGTAAGCAATAAGTGATTATTTAACATCATTTTTAGAAAGAGCCTTCAAAAAGCTTAAATTGCAACCATGCACTGCAACAGATGAGCAGTCTGGAGAGAGCATAGAAAATACAGCCTGAATTGTAGAATGGCTTCAGTTGGAAGGGTTCTTAATGATCTTAATCTCATCTAGTTCCAACCCCCTGCCACAGGCATGGCTGCTACCCACCAGATCAGACTGCCCAAGGCAGCCCCATCCAACCTGCCCTTGAACACTTCCAGAGATGGGAAAGTCACAGCTTCTTGTAAAGAGTCTGTATTATAAAGGTTTTAGAGTTTTGCCTGGTGACTTTCTGATGAAGGTAAGCAGGATGGAGGCGGAGAAAGTTAAGCAATCTGAGTAGGTCCACAGTGAACTATGGGGACCTCTCCTGCCCAAGCAAAAGAACTCTGCTTGCCTCCTGAAGCAGAAGGATCCCACATGACATTAGCAGGAGAGCTTCCAAACAGGGAGGGAAAGAAGTTACAGATAGAAACTCCTGCGGATGGCAAAAATCAAAACTGCATGCCTCACTTTTCAGAGGAGGCATTTAATCATTAAGTCTTTCAGTGGGATTCTTCCATAGTTTTAATTCTGGACACACTTTCCAGGAGCCTGGCTAATACAGCAACTAGCACTCAAAGCTGCCAGCACTTATCCCAGCGTAAATCCTTAAGCTACAGCCTCTGCAGTTAGAAGTGCTGAGGATCTCTTCTCTGGAAGGCCTGCCTGCAGCACAGCCAAAAGGCTGAAGCTTAAAGCTGGCAATAAGCAAGCATACAGATCAGCAGGCAGCCTGGCTATCTATCCACCGGCTTGTTGCTTCCCCTGAGTCACTAATTTGGGGATCAGCCAGTTACTGCACCAAGCTATTCAGAGGTGCAGAAGACAAGCTGAAAGTTAAGTAATAAACCCAGAGCAGCATAGAAGCAGCTCACATCAGAAGTTGGTGTGCTGACACTACGGATGGGACTTACCTCGTGGGCTCAATGCTGCTCTGCCGCAGCAGCGGGGAGCGGGCACTCAGCGACCGGCCGTTCTGGAAGGTTATCCGGCGCCGGGAGCTGGAGGGAGGGTGGCTGAAGGTGTGCGCACGTCTTCTGAACTGGGGGGAGTCTGAGTCCTCCTCAGGAAATGGCTGCCAGGCTGAGGACACCGGGGACGCCGGAGGAGTGGTCGGTGGAGAGTCACCCGGAGAAGCGTCCTGGAAGGAAGCACTGGAGGAGTGAGGCCTGCAGGAGCTCCCCTAGCCCCACCAGCCACACACAGCATTGGGGCACCGGAGCCTCTCCACCCTCTTGGTCACGGCCTATTGTATGCTAATTATCACCCAAAACAGACATCCTCTGTTAAGTTACGCTGAGATCTCAGCGTCCTTCTTGGAGGAAAAAAAACCAAACCAAAACAAAAAACAAAACAACCAACCAAAAACAGAAAGAAAAGAGGAATAAAAATTTATATACTGTGCAAAATCATACTGATTATTCCAGGTCTCCTCTTAAAGGATCAGCATACCAGCTACTGGGCTTGGGGCTCTTTCAGGAAAAAACAGGGACTGAAAAGACTGGGGAAACTGCTGTGAGGTATAGTTTCCTCGACATATCATGAGCATGCTTCCTGCACCGTCACAGCGATATCCTGGAAGAGAGCCTGTTATTACACAGCCAGTTTGTGAGTAATTGTGCCAGGAAAACCATAACAGAATCTCCATCTCCTGGGAAAAACAGCAACCAATCCCTGCATGAGGTCAGAGGAAGATGATTGAAAACAGGAAATAAAATGAAAGTGAACAGCATTCTGAACAGCGTTCTGCCCTTTTACCCCCACAAAGCATCCCCAGCAGATGTTTTTAGGTCAGCATTTTAATTTCCCTAAAACAACTGCCTTACTTACAGAAAGGATTCCTCACCTTCAGAGCATTTCCTTACATTGAGATATGACCATTTACAGTGGGTTCAGCAAAGCTGACCAAAAATTCCCTGCATTTTGTAAAAGCAAAGGAAACGTAGGAAAAACACCTGAAATACCACCAGTCTGTCAATCAAACAACAGATTAAAATTGAAGCTCCAAGACAACACATATGCCAGCTTTCCTACAACCTCCACCTCCCACTGGAAATTCTTATCTGAGTTTAGTAAATTGATGTGCTCTGTGCTACTTCGTTCAAACTGAAGAAAGCAGGCATGCTCATGCTTCATTACCACCCATGCATGAAAGTGTGCCCATTTGAACTAAGCTCCTTACGCACTTTGTCAGAAGCAAGGCTGTTACAGCGCTCAAAGCTGTCCACACTTCCCAAGCGGCCTCGCATTCTGTTGGCTCCCTGCAAGAAAAAAAGTGAACAGTTTAGTCCAGGCTTTTTGCTTTTCCAAAGATTAAGCAAAGATGGAAGCGACTGCATAGGTGAGTACAGGACAGTCCAAGCATGTGACATGTTTGATGGAAAACATCAGATAATGAGGCAAGTACTGGATTTTCCAAGTAGTTCTTTCCTTCCCCCAAGAGTTTTAACCAGATAGCTCTTGTCTGAAGCAACTGAGTATGCATTCATGCGAAGCAGAACATCTGAGCTGGCTTGGTCAGACTAAGAAAACCTGCAGACTTCCATACAGCACTCTGCAGTGCAACTATCAGATGCACTCGACATGCTATGATCTCATAGAGAACGTATACCATATCTAGAGATCTCAGACAAATTAAGTCTACCTGGGAAAAAGAAGAGAAAGTAAGTGGGTAAGTGCTCTTTGGCAGCAAATCCAACCAAATAAGGTTGGATATGAGCAATCCTTTTCAAAGGCAGTGAGGTTTTAGCACTGAGGGAAAGCTGACTGAAACAGGCATTAACAGATCTTGGCCAAACATGTTCAGAGCCATCTGGTTTCACAGAAAGAGATTATAGATCAGCAGTGTTTTCTACTTCCTTCTACCTGTCTTCAACACCCACAAAACATAGGCAACATTTAATGTTGGACATTACTGACTTCTGAAGTAAGTTATTTCCACCACTTTAGCAGACAAAAAAAAAGTCTGGGCTTCGGATAAAACAGACAGGGCACAGTGGCTTTTCTTGGTATTTCTGTAACTTACAAGGGAAGTTTTGTCAATGTTAGCAATGTTTATTTAGCCAGCTTTTCCCTGGTAAGGTTTATTTTCATTTTCAAGATTTAGAGTGCCCCTTAAGTACATTATCCCATTTAAGATCATTACCAATGAATGCTCTGCCTGAAGGGGATCTCTTCACTGACCCTCACAATAAAATAGGAGCAAAGGATAACTTGGAAGTTTCTCATTAGATTTAAAAACATGCTTTTGGCACACTAAGAAAGGCTTTTTGATTCAGAAGAAACAACAACAGAAGTTAGTACAGCATAGGCTAGTAGAAATGTGTTCAGAAGGTCAAAAAGAGGTTATATTTATTTTTTCTGAGATAACGTGTTAGGAAACCACAGCCTGTTTTCAGTTCGAACCTGACAAAAACAAGATAATTCCAGCAAAACAAACAAGTGAAAAAGTGGCATTCCTTTGGGAGAAAAATGCCAGAGCACAAAACCCAGCATGTATCCCTGTGGTGAGTGGTGAACAGCTACTCATTCAAGTAGCTTAAAATGTCATGATTCTATTTATCCTAGCTATGAAGCTATTCACTTACTAAGTCTTCTTAGATACCTGACCACCATATAATTATTTCTAATTTGCTAAGATTAAGGCTGTTTGAATCTCACCTCACATTTACTGACTTTTATATATATATATATATATATTATTTATATATATATATACACACACACATATAAATGTGTATATGTGTTGTGTGTATGTGTGTGTGTCTATATATATATATTTAAATATGCAATAAGATGCTGAATGCCAATTTTATAAGAACTGACTTTCTTTCCTACTCTCTTAGTTAATAATTACACTTTAAAATAAAATAGTAAGTCACATACAATTAACATTCCATAACATTAATACCAAGTAACTGGTGGCTGGCTTAAGGGAAAACAACCAACCAAACAAAACAAAAATCCACTACATGAATGGGTATTTGGTACCTAAATACCTTTAAGAATCAACTGTGATGTATTAGACTTGTTGTAATAGTCTGATGAAGAGCAAGAACTATAAAACACCCATTATACAACACATGTATGCATGTATCACACACAGAATGCACACATGTACTGCACAAAAACAATCATACATTCACAGAATCATCAAATGTCCCCAGTTGAAAGGGACCCATAAGGATCATCAAGTCCAACCCCTGGTTTCACACAGGACAACCCAAAAATCAGTCCTTAAGTCTAATAGCAGTGTCCAAACACTCCTTGAACTCTGGCAGTTTGGGCCCATGACCACTGCCCTGGGAGGCTGTTCCAGCATCCCACCACCCATTGATTACTTGATTTAACCAATTAATAGTGGCTGTATTGCACTGTAAAGTATTTTTCTAGTTCTTGCATTGTGTGACCTTTAAACAGATCTGCAATGATGAACCTCTCCATGCATCATGATTCACTGCAACACAGTGCTGTTCCTGATCTCTAGCAGTTACAAGCAAAACATGAGACAATCCGAACAGCAAGCTTTCTTCACAAACAAGCAAACTGAAAATGGCCCCAGCATGGATTTGGGTGTCCACTGCTGTTAAACTAAATCCCAGACTGAAAGTGGATCTTTGTGCTATAGAGCACAGCATGGCACAGTGGCTGTGTTGAGAAAGGAACATAATGTATCAGAAACAGCAATCAATGAGTATCTCCCTTCTGAGATTTCAACTCAGCAGTGCATTTCTCATAAAAGATTTTTCCTTCACATAATACAAATACTGTGTCCATACACGGCCAAGCAGCTTTCATGGGTTATTCCCAGTGATGTATGCTCTTTCCACAGTCACTGCAGAGTTCATACCCCACTGTCAGATCACATTCCAGTCACATGTCCTTTAGACATGAGAAAGAAATCAGACTCAGCACAGGCATGACTGCAGCTGTCATCAACTGATGGTATTTCAGACTGATGAAATTATCCAGATCTTCTGAACATCATCTCTCTTTTGCTCTTTTTCTAGACCAAATTCCAAATGCATAAAATTCACAACAAAACATAACCCAGACTTGACCAGGTGAGTATTAATCCTAGAGTCACTCATAGACTAAATTCACTCTCCACCTAAGTACAAGCCATTCAAAAGCTTCACCCTGGCAAATAATGTTTTGATTTCTTAATATGCAATATCTGTGATATCTCAGGTTTGGAGGTTACTTTACGGCATGCTCATAAAGCTGCAGGACAAGTGCAGCTTAGGCCCTGGTGACACAGTACTATGATACTTTTAAAACTATTAGCAGAAGGAGCTCAAATTCACTGCTTGAATTATATTTGGACCTCATCACAGCTCTCTGTCCCTTCTTTGTAGTGACACACAGGACACATTCTTCTGTTACTTCTCTGTACATCCCTCCTCTGCATATAGACAAGGGGCAAAACCTGCAATTCAGACTTTTTCTTTAAAAAGCAAATTAACGTAAGAGATTTCCAGTAATTACCCACATTGTAGTAGGTTAGCAACACTAAGGAGCAATACTTTTTTTTTTTTCCTCTTTTTTTCTACCTTTTTCCCCCCTTTTCTTAAACAATTGTTTTTTTTTGTCCTACAAAAGGACCCCTTAGCTACTACTTTCCAAAGATTGTTAATGACCAACATGAGCTTTAGATAGGAGAAGCAAGGTGTTAATTAGGGTTGCTCACTAGTTCACTTGCCACTTGCAAGAATGCAAATTATTCAAAAATTTGCCCTTTTTAACTGTTTGTGTGGCCTCACCATAAGCTTTCTAGTGTAGATAAGACACCATCAGCACATCAAAACAGTGATGTAATTTCATCACATATTTATTAAACTGAGGCCACAAAACAAACAAACAAAACAAAATTTGATAGCACTTCACTGTCAAGGATATCTGGGAAAACTGCTGACAACAGTTTGTTAATCTTACCCTTGAGAAGATATTTTCCAGAGAGCTAGTCAAGGATTTCTTGGCCTTGTTTTTCAGAACGTCAAGTTTAAACCTGCCACCACTGGTGGTGTTTTCTGGAATCACGCTGTTAGACGCAGTCTGTTGATATGAGCAAGGACACAATTCAGTTTTGGCAATTGTTTTTGCAACTGCAGACCTCCAAAGACTGGAACTAAACCAAGTTACATAATAGACAATACATCCCTATTCTTTATTTTAAATATAAATTAAAAAAAAAGTTAAAGGAACGTTCTATTCTCTAAAGACTATCTTGAAAAAGAATATTCATTTAATAATATTGATATCTATTTCCCTTGCCAGATAAAGTAGTAGTTTAGACTGACACCAACACCCTCTTCATTCTTATTTTGCTCTCTCTAGAAATGACTTTTTGAGATCAGGAAGGAAGGAAAAGATGACAGATATGGTATTCTTGTACTGTAAAGGAACAAATCTAAAAATGATTGATTGTCTTCTTCCCTCTCTTCCTACTCCTAAGCATGTCACAGCAAATTAAATCAAATTACTTTTTTTTTTCCCCACCATCTTCTCTCAATTATAATGCTCGGTTTCAGCTATCCCTGATGAACTCTAGCAGCAACCTTTCTGGTAGTCTAGGTTACATTTGAATATGAATGGGAGGAGGGAGAGGAATCACGTGAAATCAAGCTTTACCGATGGAGCTTCACCAATGTGAATGTGTGTTTTCTGCTTAGCTTCACAGAGTTGGCGTAGATGCAGGATCACAAGTTCATTTTCTTCCTGGTCATTCTCAGGCTTCATTTTCTGTTAATAACAGAACAAAGAAGAGAAAAAAAATAGTCTTTCAAGTCATTATTTGCTTATTTTAACTTCCATCTATATACATTCTTTGAAGGTAACACACTGACACTCCAGAAGCCAAAGTGCACAATTAATGAGTCACATTACATCATCGTTTGTGTGCCTTCGTACTCACAAGTAAAATAGACCAAAAAATTCCATATGGAGAATGCTGCAGGGTGTGGAGGTGGAGGGGAGAGGGAGCGTTAACACTACACATTTTGTTTTCAAAGGTTGTCTGCTGTTGTCTAAGCTTATAAAAGGAGAAAAGAACCTATATAAATCAAAAAGGCATTCCCTTCTTGAGGCTGCTAGAAAGCCTTTGGAAGGTAGTAGAAAGCCTTTGAAACTGTAGCCTTTGGAAGCATGAATTACTATATAGGTCATTCACTTGAGTACGTTTTCTTGCACTACATTTTTGCCTCAGAATTTAGGTCAAAAGAGGGCTTCTGAAAATGCCAACCAGTTGCCTGACACCTGCGTATCTCACCTACTCTCAATTCACTCTCACATCACTTGTGGGTAAAGAGAAATGTTTACAGATAACATAAAATATCCTCTAAGTAAGAACAGAAGGAGTCTCAGCAGAGTTGGGAACCAAAAATAGTCTTAGAGCTGCATATCACGCATTAGGTTAGGTTAAAGCATACTATTCCAGTATGATTGTTGATAGAACAACAGTAAATTCTATGCCAACAACATACAAAACAAACAAACAAAAAAACACATGTAATCAAAAGAAAAAACATCCAGTCCATTTTGGCACGGGCTTTTTCAAATCTGAGACAGTAGTAGTAGCTTCTAACTTATTACCTGGACACGTTCAAAAATGTCTGCTTGCTCATTATCAGTTAGTGACGACAGATGCCTCTGAATCACAAGCTTGGCTCTTGGTGGATAAAGTCCTGAGAAGAGAAAGGAATAATATTAAAAGCTTCTGGATTCCCAAACAATCTTTTGAAAGAGTTTTGGAAAAAAAAACCCAAAACAATGGTATAAACAAATATAAACTTGCATTTAAATTCATAAAAGTTTGATGCGTGATATTTGTATATCAGCAGCATATTTGATAGGAGATGCCTTAGGTCCTTCTAAAGTGCAGGGCTTTGTCTCCTTCTGATAGCAGTAAAAATAGAACTAACAGCCACTAAGCGGCTGGTTCCTCAGTAAAAGGTTGTGATGCTCCACTGACATCTGCCTAGTATCAAGAGATGGAAGCCTGACATCTGTACGAGAGGGGAGGAAGAGAGGAACAGACCACAGATAAGGTCTGAAAGATACTCAATGCACAAGATACAAAAAGAAGCTACCAGCGGCTTTTAATTGAAATGTTTAGATGACTTTCTAGGAAAGGCCAAGGACAGAGGCCAAGGACAGAGGCCAAGGACAGAGGCCAAGGACAGAGGCCAAGGACAGAGGCCAAGGACAGAGGCCAAGGACAGAGGCCAAGGACAGAGGCCAAGGACAGAGGCCAAGGACAGAGGCCAAGGACAGAGGCCAAGGACAGAGGCCAAGGACAGAGGCCAAGGCCAAGGATTGAGGCCATAGCAGAGAACATCACCTTTAAAAACAAGAGCAGCATAAAAGCTACAAGAAATTAAGAAAAAAATTCTGATATTCAAAAAGGCCCGCATTTGCTCAGACCTTATTCTAGGAACCTACAAAAACCCATGGGGAAAACAACTACCCTAGATTAGATAAAAATATACTCTCATCCACCCAAGCTACATATTATCCTAACAGAACTGCAATCAGAGCAGATAAAAATGTTTTAAAGTAATGAACTCCTGGGTTTGATTATGGTAAAATTCTAGATCCTAAAAGAAGAAAGCAAAAGAGACGCTGAAGTCTTTAAGTCACTAAGCAAAAGTTTAAGAAAATTCTACCATGGTGTTCAGTTTGTTATCGTAAGAGAGATTTTACTTGGATAACAGATGCTTAACCCAGTCTTGCAAGTCTACACTATCGAGATAATTATGCTGCCTCAGATGGAAGCCTCTATAGTTTTCTACTCAGGGAAGACCTTCTCAGATAAATTTTCACTTCTGAATATCTACTGCTGAATCCAGAAGAAAAAAAAAAAAGTCAACTGAATGTCACTTCTCTAAGATTCATAGTTTGCTTTTGATCCACCAGAGGGAGATAAGTAGCAATCATGATCATTATCATAACCAGACCAGGAGTTACAAGATTACTTCAAATCATACTTGCTTATTTTTGCCTAAGACACTTCGCAAGGAGACATATCAGAGTGACTACAAAAACAGAATGCTGCTATTTATATTTTTTAATTCTGTCTTATAAGATATTTTGCATGGGCTTTGGTATACATCACTTCCACAGAAACCAAAAAGAGTTGTGGATTCATATTTATTCATATTTAAAGTCAAGTAGTTGTTTTGACTTACTTATTAGATATTTATTTCCTACCACAGAATCAGAGAAACACCAGGGTTGGAAAAGACCTTCAAGATCATGCAGTCCAACCATCCACCTATCACCAATAGCTCTCACTAAACCATGTCCTTCAACACAACATCCAAACGTTCCTTGAACACCTCCAGGGTTGGTGACTCCACCACCTCCCTGGGCAGCCCATTCCAGTGCCTGACCACTCTTTCAAAGTAGTATTTCCTCATGTCCAGCCGAAATCTTCCCTGGCACAGCTTGAAGCCATTCCCTCTAGTCCTACCACCAGTTACACAAGAGAAGAGGCTGACCCCCAGCTCACTACAACCTCCCTTCAGGTAGTTATAGAGAGCAATAAAGTCTCCCATAAGCCTCCTCTTCTCCAGACTGAACAATCCCAGCTCCTTCAGTCTTTCCTCATAAGGCCTTCTCATAAGTTGCTCCTTAAGTCGCTATCTTAATCATTTATTTCCTATGATAGAAAGAAAACCAGATTTTGAAACACCTAAGAGAATAAACACAAAAATTAAAAAAACAAAGAAAAAGGAAAAAAAAAAAAAAAAAAAAAAGCCTCCCACCACTTTATTCTTCTCCCACAAGAATGAATACATGAGAAAGGAAGATCCTCTCTTGATCACTGTCTCTACATGATCCATTTTGAAACAGCTTATCTTCAGGAAAGGGAGAACTGTTGTCTTTTTTGTCTTTTTTGTCTCTCTTAATGCTTAAGATAAGTATGACAATAAAAAAGTATGTACTTTTAACACAATCTGTATTATACTTAGTTGCTCATTACTGCAGCTACCTCCATTCAATCGCACAGAGTGGAAAGCAATGCAAAGACCTTATTGGGAAACTTTTCTCTCCCTTCCCACATCAATAAAACTGAAAGTGCATGGTTGACACAATTAAATTTTACATGTACAGTGTGATATTTCTGGAATAATCAGGCAAAAAATTTGTAACACAAATTCAGCTCCTACCTTCAATTCTTTCACAAAGTTTGTGCAATGAATGCATAGGACAGGCCTCACACAGCTTAACCTGCGTCTTGGCACTCTGAAGAGCTGCAGCAGTGCTAAAGGCTTGCTTCAAGGTAAGCATTACCTCATCAACCTAAAGGTAAAAGAGCAAAAAGATAACATGTAAACAACAATGCATGCCATATAGATCAAATAAGGTTCATACCTTACACCCAGAGACAGGTGCTTTGCCATCAAACAACCTGTTTGCTGTCTTCTAGAGTTCAAAGTTTTATCCCCTGCTTTCTGCCCATTCTATCCAAAGACAAAGGCAATGAGTTTGCTACCTGAACTTCAACACTGGAATTTTCTGAAACCTCCAACTACTTTGCTGACGCAGAGGATTTAGTGATGTAGATAATTTCAAAAGGTAAATGGACACATAAGGGTGGAAGACAGAAGTCTGTATTTAGAAGGGCCTTCACATCTAACTTGCATTGTGTCTAGGATATATCTGCATCCACAGGCACCCGAATACTTCTAGACACTCACTTGCCAGTGTGTTTGAAAAGAGCTTCAGAGACATATACTAAGTTTCCACTAATAGTAAAAACGATAACACAATCATCATTTTGGAAATGAGTTTATCAGTTACTCTGTGCAAGGATCTCAAACTACGTTTCCAAGTTTCTACTGTTCAACTGCAAGCACATTTTCGGCCTGAAAAAAAGGTTATCCTCGATTCTGTATTTCCTCAGTCGCCACTGAAATAAGATGTTCACCATCTTAAAACTCAGTTAAAAGCATAACTTTGAATATCAAACTATACTCATGGTTACTGGCTAAATAAAAAATTAATTTCTTCTCTTTAGCTTCAAGTTTCTCCTGCAAACTACATTAGTTCCCCTCAATTATATTTCTCCAAAACCACTCACCCTTCAGCACAAAGCCCCACAGACCTAACCCTGATAGCAGACAGGATCTTCCCCCACATTCACTTTACTCCAGATCAAAAGACCACTAGACTGGCCACCACTTGAGTCACCCTGTTTGTATTTGAGGCTAACACAATCCTTATTAAAATCTGTTTACCCCATGCCTTTGCATCAGCAGGAAATAAGATTGAAGACAATATTTTAGGTTGTACCCATTTACTTCTTTAAAAAGAGTCTTAAGCACGGACAGCATTTCCTAAGTGCTCCCTTTAGCAATAATGCAGGCTGTGGTAAAATGAATGTCCACCTCATAATACCAACATGTAAATGTTAAGAGTAAGCTAGCAAAGATGCCTCAAATGAAAGATAAACAGAACAGTACTAAGCACACAGATTCTGACTACACCAAAATCATGGGAACTGTAACTAGGCTTAGAGCCAATGAAAAGTCAACTAACACAGCCTGCCTGACAGCACCGAATTTGGAAAACACAACGTTTTGCAGCTCTACACTGCCAAAGTCAAACTGCTGCTGATGTCCAAGGGATTGCCTTTGAAGGTAGATTGGGAATGTCCACTTCGTATTGCAATGTGGACATTCACATGCAAAACAGTATTTGACCATGTAGAAGGATTCACAGATATTTCGTTTCTTCACAGACCACAATTTAAGCGCCTCTGAACCAAATTATGCATTGTCAGATTTATCAGTAAGTTGCTTAGCATTTCAAGTCAGAACAGAGATTCCACTGATCTCTTAAGTCTCACATCAAGCAGTTACCTCTATCATTTAAATCACTGGCACCAGGTAGCTCAGCCAACAAATACACCCTTTATGAAATTTTTGTTGGATTTTTTAGTTGCACACATACCATGTGTGAATTCAGGTTTTCTGCCTCTGATTAGATGTTGTTATTTTTCTCTCCTGAGGAGCAAAACAGAATATAGAAAAAAACACAGAAGCCACATGCAAAAACAGGTTGTAGAAATACTATCTTGAAAAATCTGCTTGGGTTTTATCATCAGCTTTGTTACTGATTCAAAACAAGTAATTGTATGATTAATAGGGAACCAAGCGTCTCAACAATTAGAAATACAAGAGTTACAAACACAGAGTCCAAACATGCTTGCAGCTTAAATGTATGAACCCTGGACTTTTTCTATTTTTTCTATTTGTTATTGACATCCACATCAGCAGAGCACCAGCATAAGCCTATAGGACAGAACGTGTGTGCTTCCTGTATCTTAGTTTCAAATTCACAACTGAGGTTCAGAGGTGTGAGACGTGACCACTGAGGCTTAGTTTACAGAGTAGAACAGAGATTGCCATGGTTTCAGAAATGTTTTAGACACAATCTGATGGAGATGTTGGGATCGTTTATAAATACTCACCAGAGACTCACTTGCACACTGGAACACATAGCAAACATACTGGCTTAATGCAGGTTCAACAGATTCCCGGCAAATGAAGCCAAAGTGATCAACGTGTTTTATACCCTAAAAAAGAGGTTTTTGTAATGAAAAAATATTGTGTTTAAAATAGTTTAAAAATCAGCATTAGTGAACTACTTTAGAAACATGTTTAGTTTTCAAAGTGAAACCAAAACTAGTCACCGGACTCCAATACTAATCAACACAAAAATTTGAGAAACCATAAATACATCCTTCTAATGATCTATTGTACAAATTCAATAGTTAATTTTTATTTATTTTTTCTTTTTTGGATTAAGAAATTACATAAAGCTGTAGTTACAAAACAATAGA
This sequence comes from Lagopus muta, assembly GCF_023343835.1. Lineage (NCBI taxonomy): Eukaryota > Metazoa > Chordata > Aves > Galliformes > Phasianidae > Lagopus > Lagopus muta. Next base: position 153,491,419 of record NC_064433.1, on the reverse strand, counting down.
ACTGGACCTGAATGTATTCCTTGAGGAGAATAGATATTCAGGGAAGACAACAAAGCAGTTCAAGGCCGTAGAGAACAGCAGGACAAGGGGAAGTGGTTTTACGTTGAGGGAGGGAAGATTTAGGTTGGATATCAGGAGGAAGTTCTTTACTGTGAGAGTGGTGAGGTGCTGGAACAGGCTGTCTAGAGAGATTGTGGATGCCCCATCCCTGGAGGTGTCCAAGGCCAAGTTGGATGGGGCCCTGGGCAGGCTGGTCTAGTATTAAATGTGGCAGGGGTGTTGGAGATCACGATCCTTGAGGTGATTGAATGATGATTGAATGGCCCCCAGGCCATTCTGTGATTTTGTGAGATTCTGTGTTTGGAACAGTCCCTACAGTGAAGGCTGCATGCGCTAAGCCCACACTAGAACATGGGACTGGAGCAGCATCAAAGTAGCAACAGATCTTCTCTTTCCTGTAAATAAAGACTGAACAACACAAAAAGGAACAGGAAATGAGCAAAGGCATGTAGAATTCCAACTGGATTCTTAAACAAATTATGTTTTTAGACTGTTACATACTAGAAGTTTCATGAATTCCTACGCATTACTACTGATGTTTTATTTCAAGATACTATTCTAACTGCTTGAGAGGGAACACTGCCTTGCTAAAAACAGCACAGAGAAGATCAAAGACAGCTTCCTAAGAAGCACGATATTCACAGTCTCAATTCATGGAACATGACTCACTATTGTTAAAGCTCTTGCCAATGTTTTTATCATCTAAGTATGGTAATAGCAGATTCTCTCCAGAAGAAAGCTTAATCTCTCAAGTTCAAATACATCAGAAAGCAGAACTTGGTTGCTTGGATCCATCTCCAAAGAAAACACCTATGTCATAGAAGAGGGGAGGAGGCCAAACAACTTGTCTGTCCCTACAGAGAACACTCCAGACAAAACTGGTAACACACTACGTGACAGACTGAACATATTGTTGCTAATCCCAGCAGATTTTAAAACTAAAAACAAAATTCCAGAGGTTACATTTGTGCCACTTAAGAGAAACTTAAGTGCAGAGACTTTCTAAGAGGGTACAACTTCCATTATTTTACCACAGTCCACACCAATTCTGACTTAACTGAATCCATTCTCATGTAACATGCGATATCTACAGAAGAATAATTAAAAAAAAAAAAAACAAAAAAAAAACAAAAACAAAAAAAAACCCAAAAAACGGATACACACATTTTAATTGATATAACAGCAAAGGGTTGCTTTGTTTTGTGAGGAGCTTGTGTTTACTTGAAGTGTATCAGAGAGATGCCAGTTCCTTCATTGCTGACCATGCCTGGACAAGCCTACTGCTGTCAGATTTGTCAGGCTCTGCAGGAGAACATGTGTGGGGGAGAAGGACATGACACTTGCACCAAAGCATAAACAGTACAATATGTTCCTCCACCACTTTTCTTCAAGAATGGTCTGACTCAGAATGCCAAATCACACACACCTTTCTCGTTTTTCTCAGTTCTCTCAAGATCAGGAAAGCTGAAACAAGGAAACTTCTTCAACTGCCTGACAGTGCACACACAGGGATCTCCTGTCCATTTTATCTGCTGATTTGACAATTATGAAAAGTGCAGATAATGAACTAAACGTAGCCAATCAACCATACTCAAACTATAGAATAAAACAGCTTTATTACACCAGACTAAGAGAATCCAGAATGCAAGCTGAAAAGAACATCTTTTTTATTGTTTTCAAAGCTCGGAGAACAAACATTAATAAGCTGCAGTCTCACATCACATAGTAAACCACTTCCCTAAAAATCCACAACAGAGAAGCCCTGTGGCTTCTTGAAAGAAATACTGATGATCTTTATGCAAGCAAACCCTTACTTGGACAAATTACATATTTACTGAACATAGGGGAAAAAAAAGAAACAAAAACTGGCTTCTCTGAAGTATTTTTTGCATTAATTGAGAAACCCATAGTATTACCAGTCTGTAAGTTATTCAGGCACGCAAAATGACAAAAACATTTCTCCAAATGACATCAAAATCCTCCACTTCCAAAACCCAACATGCAGCATTACCTGACATTATTGACCATATACAATTATTTTACTGAAGGAAAAGCAAGATGTCAGAGGTCTGCAGTGGTCTTGCTTGTCTCCACCATAGAATCATTAAATTTGGAAAAGACCACCAAGATCTAATCCAACCATCAATCCATCAACCACCACGTCCACTAACCATGTCCCTCAGTTTGAAATATGATTCTTTGAAGTCAGCAGAACAAAAGTTGTCCATGTCTAAAACAGTTCTGTTTGCCCATTTTAGGTACGTACATACAACACCAGAACCCAGTACATAATAACCATCACTTTTATTCAGCTCAGTACACCACTTAGTTTGGCAGTCAGATGGAAGAAAGAGTCAAACCATCTACCAACTCTGCTTTCTGAAACACTGCTTTAAGAATATTTTATCTATATTTACTGTACAGTTATTAATAAATAACTGCCTGATTATATTGTTCCACTCTATATTTGCACATGCATTTTTCCACTACTAGCTGTAGACAGACTCCACCTAAAAGCCTTGACCTCTGGGCAGTCTAATGCCCCTTTGATTTTCAAGAAGTGAAAAGTTCTTAATTCACATTAACACTAGTAGTACAGCCATACAAGAGCAGATTTCTAATTAGCATTAAAATGAGGGGTGCAATGCAGGCCTAGAGTATGCCAGAAAGCATACTTCAAACTAGAATAACAGCGTTTAAGGTGGCCTGAAATAATGCACGTGCATGGGAGAAGGTAATTTAAAAAAAGGCTTCAAAACACAAAGCATCACAAGTAACAGCTGTTGAACAACAGCAAGATAGGACAACAAATCCCTCAGTCTCCATGATCCACTTTTCATAAGACACATTTACAAGCTGCAGAAAGCTAGGTGCACCTATTACCATATTCTCTAGAAGAAATGATGCAGGTAATCTGTTTTTCTGAAAGGCTGATCTGATGTGCTTCTCCCTTCACTCCAGAGGCTTTCAGGAGATTAGCTACTCAGAAACAGCACTCTCAGAGCATCCTGAATGGATATTAAGCTGCTTCCAAAATTAAATCCAATGTTCTTCCAAAGCAGAACAGTTTATACTTGGCTTTCTGACCAGTGATGAAAGCTACCACTACTGCAGCTCATGCTGATTATTCTGTGTTCATCATTTCAGTATTTAAGCTCTTTGGGAATGACAGTGATGTCGGGTTGGTTTTTTTTTTGCAGAATCTACTCATTACTGCTACCAGACAAGAATAGTCCCTGACTTAAATAACAGCTCTCAGTACTGTAAAGGAAAATCACTACTTCGTCTGCTGCAACTGTTTATGAAGCAATCGCAATTTAATACCCAGCCATTGCAGCTGGATATATTCTTCCCCAAATAAGTCAATGACATTTTCCAGTCAACTTTGTGCAGAGTCAATATACACATTCATCACAACCTCTCAAAATCTAATTTAGACAGATGGGATAAGCTTTTTAAAAGTGGCCTTTGAGACTGAATAAAGGAGAACAGCACAGAATTCTGAAGAAAAAAAAACAACCTATTTTTTCAGTTTTCTGTAAGCTAGTAAGGCACCAAGCTAAGAACAGATCAATTCTTTTTCACAGAATGGCCTGGGCTGAAAAGGACCACAATGATCATCTCGTTTCAACCCCTCTGCTGTGTGCAGGCCTGTCAACCACTAGAACAGGCTGCCCAGAGCCACATCCAGCCTGGCCTTGAATGCCTCCAGGGATGGGGCACCCACAGCCTCATTGGGCAACCTGTTCCAGTGCGTCACCACCCTGTGTGAAATACTTCCTCCTAATAACCCTAACCCTAAACCTCCCATCACAGTTTAAAACCATTCGCCCTTTTTTTCTAATAACCTATACGTTGCTTCCCATTAAAGCTTACCTGAGAACATGAAGAGATATCTTTAAAATTCTTTTCAAGCACAACTGATTTGGTGTCTGGACTGATGAGGTTAACTTCAAATCTTCCAACCTTGGAAAAAAAACAAACAAAAAACAAACAAACAAAAAAAAAACAGAAAGAACAAGAAAGTCTAGTTTATGACTGCCTTGGAGGCACAGTGCTAATAGCAAGAAAAATGTCAAAAATCTACCTCGTTCCACTTCACACAGCACCTTCAGCATACTGGCTCACTCAGTAGGAGTAACGTTGCCATAATTAAGCCTATATTGGCTAATAGTATTTCAGCAAGAACAAAACACTCCATTCAATAGAAAAAAGATTTAGAAAGAAGATAGCTGTGGAGGGTGGACTTTTTCATTTTGAGCTATTTTGGTCAAAAGATCACATATTTGGCAGATTATTAAGATCTTTGATACAATGTGGCTAAATGATAAGATCCAGTAAAGAAAACAGCAGAACTACACAATCTGTGGATGGTTTGATTTAAAAAGGAAAATAAAATATCATAAGCTAGAACCTCAAAACCACCAGCACCACAACAGTTCCACAGATCAACTGAGATACTATGCTAACCTTAGTGATTCTTTCAGGTTTTATACCAATTATGAATTAAAAAGTAGAGGTTCCGCAGCCAGTTATCTTTCAGTTTTCCCAAACCACTCCTCAAGCACACAGAACTTTCTCCATAGAGCTTAGGGGATTTTGCAACTAAATCCTTGTCATTACTAGTGATAGTCATGGACCAAAGGGCAATACATTCTCACTTCAGTTAGCACTTACCTGAGAGAATGAAGGCAAGAATGATCTTAAATGTAAACAGAAAGACAAAAAAACAAGCATGTAGCTCCCTGTTATTTTAAGGCTCAAAATTTATTTGCTTTCATTTTATGGCTCACCTCCCTTAAGTGTCCTTCTATTTTCTCAATACAAGCACAGAAGATGTCAAACGCACTTCAGGCAACAGAAGAAAGGATGTGAGGCTGTATGGGAACTGCTGGGTCGTGGCCTGAACCTCTGATTGATCACGTAAGGCGAGCAATGAGTCAGCCACAGGAGCACAGGTGAAGGCAATTCACCTGTGCTGCTGGAAGGGGTGGAGCCTGGCTCCACATCTCCTAGACCTACTTAAGAGCTGTCTACCAGTGGGAAAGGATCTCTTCTGGAGATCTGCTCTGCTGGAGTTTTTTAAGTGAGCCCAGGATATGGGTAAGCATCCTATCTTTTCTGCTTTGGTGTAATAGCTATGTAGACAAGCTCTCTGATATACCTCATAACTATAACATCCGTACATTCATTGGTTGTGCAGAGGCTGGAAACAAGAAGGCCTCAGTGCAAGTAGAAATATTACTTATCTGGGAAAGACAAGTTTAACATCAGCACAATTTATCATAAAGGAGCTGGCTCAAGCATACAGCTGCAAACTTAGGAGCTTCTTTTTAATTGAAACAGGATATATTCATAATGAAATTGTCACGGATTATCTTTTTGAATAAAATACTTTTTTTTCCAACTGAGCCCCAGATCTCACCAGCATCTCATCAAATCTCAACCAGAATTACATATGAAATACTCAAATCTGTCCTCAGAAACTCAGCTTTTGTTGAGCACAAATAGTTTCTTTTTCTTTAAGAATCTATCTGGGCTTGTGAATTGTGCTGACTGCCTTAAAACCCAGTTGCTTTTATTCCAATTATTTATGAATAAATATTTCTCAGAAATCATGAAACCACACCGGACACATACTACTTATCTTACAAGACTTGTCTCAGCTTCATACTGGACATGTGACAAACTCCTAGGACACACCTGAAACAACATTGTCCTGTTCTTCTCAGAATCAGAAGGCTGAACATGACTGGGTGCACTTGCATGTCTTCTGCGTGGCTTCAGGTTTGCATCATGAACCCTTCTTTGCATAACTGCAGTGACACTGCTGCACCGGGAACGAAATTCCTGCTGCTCATCAAAGCCAGAGTCCTCCAAAATCCGCTCTGGAAAGGAGCTACGGGTGCTGGCCAGGTTGGTCAAATTGTTCTGGCTACCAATTGTAAACATCACAGCATGCCCTGTGGGGGTATTTGGACTTCCCAGCTCCTCAAATGGACTATCCAATGGAGAAGCTGGTGCATTTCCTTCACACAGAGCTAAGTCCAAACTTGACTCATTATTCCGCTGTTCATTGAGTAGTTTCAGGCGCTGACGCTCATGAAGGCTGAATTTCTCAATGCAATCATCAATTAATGATGAGGGAGCTTTCTTGTGAGCCACTGTAACCTTCCCACAGTACAAGACCTCAAATTTTTGAGAGTTATAGAAAGCATCTTCGCTATCCTTACTTGGTTTGGCATCTTCTTTCAGTGCTGCTTTGGAGACTTGTCTTATGCTGCTGATGACATCAGGAACCTAAAGGACAGTTTAAAAGATCTCTTTAGCAGGCACAAAAGAGAGCACAGATAAAGAAAAAATGGCTGTTACTGTAAATATTCCCATGAGTTATTCAATAGAGTGCCACTACTTCTTCGCTGTCAAAATAAAAGCAAATTCGAAATTCTGTACAGACTATTTCTGAAGTGGAATCAAAGCAAATAATTTCTAATATTTTTCACAGGGATCTGTTTCAGAATATAAGGTTTTAAACTACCAAATCAATGAACTTAAAGTCTACTGACAGATGTCTGCATCTACTCTTTTTTTTCCTTTTACTAATACTGCCTTCTCTGTTCTGCAGCCCTATGAGAGCATTAATGTTTCATTTTCCTGTTGTCTCAGTCATCACAGAACACTTACATCTCTCTTCTCCTGCACTGTTTTTGCCTACAGGTTCCTACTATATCCATATAAGGCCAAACTGCATATCACTGTAGCAGAAGTTCTTAATTTCAGCCCTGTATCACCCAGTCTTTTAAGTTCCACCTCCATCATCCCAGTCACCTTAAAGAACGTCTGCCTTCAGTATCAGCATACTTAATGTACGAGATCCCTCTCCCTTTTTTTTTTTTATTGCCTTCACTGAAAAACAACCAAGATTCATGTAAGTCTACCGTCAGCTGATCAAGTGATTTTACTTCTTTCAACAGTATCCACCTCTGGATAAACCCAGCCTCTTTGTCACCAGCTCTCATCTTTTCCAGAAGGATAACAAATGGCACATATATTTGGAAGGATGTGAGTTACAATGAGATGCAGGGAGGCTATCTATAATACTTTCCTTGCAAGAGAGATCAATTCTCTGTGGTTACCTATCCAATGCAATCAATCAGTAGTGAATGTTGTATTTCATATAGCTTCTTAGTACTTGTATAACATTTTTTTTTTCCAAAAGAAATAAAGAAAAATAAAAAGAGAAAATGTAATTCTGAAACCACAACTTAGAAAATAAACTTTGCTTCCTACAGGGTTGCTTTATTCCAGTCATGATACAATCTGAAACATGCTAATTAGGCAGTGATCTTGTATGCCAACACTTTTGCAACTCATGGTGGAAAATTACTTGGTCTCAACCACCATCTCCCATTACACACCCCTCCTCCATTGGGCATTCAAACACGAATCTCCTTCCACTTCATTTGTTGCAAAATTAATCCAATTACTCTATGATCTACTGACCTTTAGCTTTTGTCCTTACAGACATCATCATCATCTTGGTTTTCAATGAGGCCAAAAGTTAGTCTTGATACAGTGCAGACGGTAGGCTGTATTTAATCTTTATTCATTCTCACTGGCAGACTGCTTTACCATTGCCCATTGTGCACTAGCTCGCAACCTGTGCCAGTTCAGCTGGAGGCAGACATCTCTCAAAGCATCCATGCTGATTCATCTTCCAAGAGACAGTTTTTCTCACTGACTTTTTTTCTTTTTGCAGGAAGCCCTAGTCACCATCACAATTACACCAAAGTTGTGTAACTTTTTTTGGATTTGAATATTAGCTCATTAGTAGTTCACATTGAAATTGCACAGCAAAGTTAGACAAATGAGTAAGCAGAATGGAGATTAAAAATAGTGAATTAATGGGACGAATCTCCTTAAATATTTTTAGAAGTCAGTTTAGTAGCATTAAGAATAACTAGGCTAGGGAAACATACAAAATCATAGAATCATAGAATCGCAAGGTTGGAAACGACCTACAAGAACATCTAGTCCAACCACCCTCCCATTCCCAGTACCACAGGCTACTAAACCATATCTCGTAGCTCCTCATCCAGGCGCCTCTTGAACACTGCCAGGGATGGCGACTCCACCACCTCCCTGGGCAGCCATTCCAGTGCCTGACCACCCTCTGAGAGAAAAAGTTTCTCCTAATATCCAACCTAAACCTCCTCTGGTACAACTTCTGGCCATTTCCTCGGGTCCTACTATTTGCCTGGGAGAAGAGGCCAGACCCTTTTTCATCACAACCTCCCTTCAGGAAGTTGTAGGGTGCAATAAGGTCTCCCCTGAGCCTCCTCTTCTCCAGACTCAACAATCCCAGCTCCCTCAGCCACTCCTCATAAGACTTGTGCTCCAGACCCCTCACCAGTCTTGTTGCCCTTCTCTGGACATGTTCCAGGGCCTCAATGTCTTTCCTTTAGTGAGGGGCCCAAAACTGAACACAGTACTCGAGGTGCAGCCTCACCAGTGCTGAGTACAGGGGGATGATCACCTTCCTGCTCCTGCTGGCCACACCATTTCTAATGCAGGCCAGGATGCCATTGGCCCTCTTGGCCACCTGGGCACACTGTCAGCTCATGTTCAGCCGAGCATCAACCAACACCCCCAGGTCCCTTTCCTCTTCACAGTCATCCAACTACTAATCCCCAAGCCTGTAGCACTGCATGGGGTTGTTGTGGCCAAAGTGCAGGACCCGACACTTGGCCTTGTTGAACCTCATCCCATTCACCTTGGCCCAGCGTTCCAGCTTATCCAGATCCCTCTGCAGGGCGTCCCTACCCTCAGGCAGATCAACACCACCTCCCAACTTGGTGTCATTGGCAACCTTACTCAGGGTACACTCAATCCCTTCATCTAAGTTGTCAATGAAGATATTAAACAGGATGGGCCCCAGCACCGAACCCTGGGGACACCACTTGAAACAGGTCTCCAGCTAGACTTCACTCCATTGACCACCACCCGTTGAGCACAGCCCTCCAGCCAGTTCCTTATCCAACCGAGGGTAAAACTGTCCAGGCCACAGGCAGCCAGTTTCCACAGAAGGATACCGTGAGAGACCATGTCAAAGGCTTTGCTGAAGTCTAGATAGACTACATTAACAGCCTTTCCTTCATCTACCAGTCTGGTCACCCAGTCGTAGAAGGAGATGAGGTTGGTCAAACACGACCTGCCTTTCATGAACCCATGCTGGCTGGGCCTGATCCTGTGGATGTCGCGCACGAGCTGTGTGATCTCTCCCAAGAGGATTTGTTCCATGACCTTCCCTGGCACTGACGTCAGGCTGACAGGCCTGTAGTTTCCTGGATCCTCCTTACAGCCCTTCTTGTAGATGGGAGTCACATCGGTAAGCCTCCAATCCTCTGAAACCTCTCCAGTCAACCAGGTGCTAAGCCAGCACCCCCGCCAACTCCCTCAGCACCCTAGGATGAAGCCCATCTGGTCCCAAAACTTACTGAAGTGTTTCAAACTTCTAATACTTTCCTACAGTAGTCTCATGAAATTAAGCAGCTAAAGGGGAGAAATGGGATGCTTATTATTTAAACAAATATGGACACTTCACATCTTCCTGGACATAAACACTGGCAGTCAGTTACAGTAGAGCAAAAAAAGTTAAGCAATTTTTTTCATTCACCTACACTGAAAGGAAATAAATGCTTAAAGTATTTAAACAAGCAATTTACCTTGTGTATTCAGAATTTTTATCACGAAACTTCAAAGAAAGTTACTTCAAGCAACGAGACTGGTAGAGGAAGATAGGCAGTGTATTTGCAGAGGCATACTTTCAGCCCTAACAAATCCAGTGGAGAGAGTGCTGGAATTCTGTAAGGAGAATTAATTCTCTCAGGTCTCATCACCCAAAACTGCTAAGCAGAAAAGCAGATGACTACATTCCAAAGGGAGTCATAGAGGGCTTCTCAGGTGAAAAAGTATGAGCTGATAGTTCTATGGCACTTTTCTGGGACAGTTGCTGTCAAACCAGGAGGAACCGAAAGTGTAATACAGGACATGCCTATATTTATCACTCATTAAATTTCCTTAGATTTTTGATGAGAAGTGCACTGTCACATTATTACTGTAACACACATTTTTACAAAAGGTAGAAAGGATGACCCAGGGAACTACCATCCTGTCAGCCTCTCCTCAGAGCCAGGGAAGCATAAAACGGATCCTCCTGGAACCTATGCTAAGGTGTACAGAGGAGAGGGAGGTGATATGGGACATCCACTATAGCTTCACCAAGGTCAAGTCCTGCCTGACCAACCTAGTTTTCTATGTAGTCAATGTTGATGTAATTGCAGCAGTGGACAAGGGAAGAGCCAGAGATGGGAGCTCTCATGTCCCTGTTCATTGCGGAGAGGTTGGACCCTGTGGCCTTTAAAGCTCCCTTCTGACTCAAACCATTCTGATCCTGTAATGTCATTTACCTGGACTTCAGTAAGGCCTTTGATACAGTCCTCCATAACATTTTTCTCCCCAAATTGGAAAGACATGAATTTGATAGGTGGACTGTTCAGTGGATGAGGAACTGGTTGTGAGATCATACTCAAAGAGTGGTGGTCAATGACTCAGTGTCTGGATGGAGATCAGTGACAAGCAGTATCTTTAAGGGATCGCTGCTGAGATCGATGCTCGTTGGTGACATCAACAGTGGGATTGAGTGCATCCTCACCAAGTTTGCAGGTGACACCAAGCTGCGTGGTACAGTCAACATTCTCAAAGTACAGGGTGCCATTCAGAGAGACCTACATAGGCTCAAGCAGTGTGCCCAGGGGAATCTCTTAAGGCTCAACAAAGTCAAGGTCTTACACATGGCTTGTCTCCCACTACCAACACAAGGTGGAGGACAAAATAATTGAGGACAGCCACACAAAAAGGATGTGTGGGCTTCAGATGAGCTTTGCTCCCTTCCAGGATGCTGAGAGATGTACACATTTACCAGAGACAAAAGTGGTACTTCAACTTTAATACTCTTGAAATAGTGTTCATAGCTACTCCTTCTAAATCTCAGTAACTGTGTGGAATTATTGAGATATTATCCAAGTCTAACAGTTGAGAGCAATTGTTCAGCAATGTGTAAGAGCCAAGAGAACTCAAGAACTCAAAAGAGCAGAGGTCTTTCTTCAGGGCCCGTACCAAAAATCCTCAGTGTGAAGAGAACTGCCTCCAAAACTTGGTTTCACAAAAATAAAATGTCCAAAGGTGAGAGGAAAGTAAGAATAGCTTTACAACAACTTTAACGAGGCAATATTTCACTCTAAGGAAACACGATGCATCTGATAAGTCTAATTAAGGAAAAAGCCACTTGGGAATCTAAATCAGTTATCATGCATATTTGAATAGCCTAGAGTTGTATGAATCACTCTACCTAGTTAGATCTGATTCAGTGCGTTGATCCAATAAGGAACATCAGCTGTGCTCAAATCGGAATGGATGTCACTAGTCAAGTTCTGCACCATCTACAGTAAGTCAGCTCTGAACATAAGAAATAAAATGTGATAGGCATTACACTCTTTCCAGTGAACTGTAGGGCTTTGGTAAGCTGAAACTAAAAAAAAAGCAACAACTTCAGCCACATGGACCTCCAAGCTATTCCATTTGCACTTGGCAACCCACAATTTTGGTCATACAAACATTATGAACTACTGTGGTGCTTAACCTATTTGTCCAGCTAGTTAAGGTTAATGCTGCAGCACTTAACCTTGGAGGGGAAAAAAAGAAAAAAAAAAGTATATTAATATATTCTAGATCTGCTGATTTCAGCTCTGCAGTTCAGAGTCTCCATCCAATCCTGTCCTTTGTGACTACATGTTCTTGTTTCAGCTGAGATACTTTCTTCCTAGTAGCTGATAACAGTGCTGTTTATTCGTTTTAAGATGAGACTAATGTTGATAGTGCACCAGCATTTTTGATTGTTGCTAAGTAGTGCTTACATTAAGTCAAGCACTTTTCAGATCCTCAAAAGGAGATGGGGAGAAAGAACCAGGACAGCAGATCCAAAGTGGCAAAAGGAATATCTTACACCATATGGTGCTGCGCTGAACAATAAAATTGAGGGAGCTGATTCAGGGGGGGGTTGCTGCTGCTCAGGGAATGGCTGGGCAATGGTTGGCTGGTGATGAGCAATTGCACTGCACATCATTTGCTTTGCATACTCTTTTATCATTACTATTTTACTGTCATTATTATTTTTATTATTTTATTACTATTATTTTCCCTCCCTTTTCTGTCCAAAAACTGTCTTCATAATCAACCCATGAGTTTTATCTTTTATTTTAATTCTCTCCCCCATCCCAATGGTGGGGAGTGAACATACAGCTGCATGAAGATGAGCAGGTTGAATCACACCACACCTGCAAGAGGGTCACATAAGAAGAACAAACACCTTCCTCATGTATAAACTGTACAAAGTACATACAAATACAGTAAGAGTAAGTTGTACTATACATCAGGAAGCATAACTGTGTTCAATACAGAAATGTACTTTCATGATGGGGAGGGACATCATTTAACCTGACAGCTCTAATGCAAGTTTCTTTCATCTGACTTAATTAACAACAAAGTCAGCAAAGGAAGACCACATGAAAATATTTAACATCAAACTGAAACTTTCTCAGAAATCCTTGTGTCACGCAATGAGATTTTTGCTTTAATAACGTCCAATTTTATCAACCTTGCTTTAGAAAGAACAAGAAACTTAACGATAAGGTGCTTACCACTGATAGCTAGAAGTTGTAAAATAGAGAGTACATCAAGTCTACTAAATCATGCATGCAGCGGTTCTCCTCCATGCTTTTTTTTTGTCACAATTCCAGGCAGAGTATCTCCATGGAGATACCACACGCTTTCTTGAATAGCAGTGACAGAAGTCAGAGTGCTAAAAAAAATAAACATTCTTTGAATTTACAGCAGCCTTCACCAAACAAAGGTGGAGCTCACCTTTTTGCTGGAGAGTCATCATTCATTCAGACAGCAGTAATTAACACTCTCCATTTTAAGCAAAAGCAACATTTTAATGCTATGAATATCACAAAAAAAGCAAAATGCATTTGCTGGATAGTTTCACATCCAGAGCTACAGAGGATTTCATTATGCCACAACTTTTCTAGTTGTTTCTGATCTCTGCTAATTTCTGTCTGGAATTCAGGAACAAAGCAGAGCCTCTCTTCTTAGCACAAGGCTTAAAGCCATCAATATGAAGGACTAATCTGACAAATAAGCCTAATAACTCTGGCTGCCTAATGACAGCAGTTCTAGTAAGGAGATTACACACAGAGCACCAGAGCCACTCTGCCTTTCTCACTCCACCACCCGGTTCCCATTAGCATCAGATCTTACCAGCACACTTGGAAAGGAGAGAAGCAAATGCCCCACATGTAATAATTACCTTACGGCATGGGCTCCAGCTCAGGAGCAGAGGCATGTTCAGGCAAAGCTGTCACCGAACCTTGGTGCAGAGAGCACAAACGCTCAGCAGCAGATTCCTGCTATCAGTGAGAGTTGAGAAGATCTACACTCGGCAGGGGCTGGTGGTCATCTGGCAGCGCTGAGCACATCTACTGCTCAGCTTGCAGCCTGGCAGCGCAGCAGACGTTACGCTTCGGGGGCCAAGCGCTTCCTGGCTTGGGACTGGGAGCTGCCTCTATTTGAATAGCTGCAGTCCCACTGGTGATCTGTGCGTATTTGAAAACAAACAGAAAGCAGAGAGGAACAAAGAGAAGCAAAATGCTGCCCCAGAATTCCATACTCAATGTTTTGTTCATTATTCAAAGTTCAACATCCATTGACTAGAAACCACAAAAATGAGCAAATTTTGTACAGGAATCAGACAGACATTACTCCCATTTCAGATAGGGTTAAGCTGCACAGCCACAAGATGGGAGAGGAGAAGCCAGCTGCTGCAGCAAAGCACAGGCTGAAACAAATAAGCCACGTATCATATCCTGCTGCATATCGGGCATTCCACACTGAAGAAAGGTTCTTAATCTCACATAAAAACACACCCAAATGCCAGCTGAAGCCTATGTATCAATAACTCTTCTCAATCCAGAAAGACAGAAAACAAACCGCTGTAACTGCTAGCTCCCCTGGCACAAATGCTTTTAGACCCATCCAGGCAGTACCGTACTGATCACACAGCCCTTCTGCACTCCCACCTCTGCTGCAGTCTGCTGCATCGCACACTGAGGACAATGCTCCTCAAGTGCTCACTATTAAAAATGCATTTTCTCATAAAGAGATAAAAAGACCAACCTTGGAGTGATTCAACGTAGGCAGTCACACAATCGATTTGTGGGCTTTATGTCAGATATTTAGAAACTGGAACAGAAGAATTTGTGTCCTTCAATTGACTTAGTGCTGAAGGACTACCAACATCTTTAGTTTTACTGAAATGAGGATTTGCAATCAAGAGAAATGCTATTGCAAAGGAAAAGAATAACAGAACTGCTCAGCATTTCTGCAACCCATCTGCATTTAGTGTATGTACTTCAAAAAAAAAAAAAAAAAAACCAGCTTACAGAACATCAAGTCACGCTCTCAGCAGCCAGCAATAAACTTCTTCCATCAAGTCTGGATCATTCTGCTGCAAGTCTGTGCTAACATAAAACAAAGCCAGTAGCAAGGAGGACAGAACATGGGCTCTGGCAAAGAAGGAGCCACCAAAAACAGCTTCTGAAGCTTCTAGCTGACACTCATCCTAGCAGCTGGTGCTTCCACACTTCTGCTGTTCATGCCAAAGCCTACAGCAAAACACAACGAATAAGCCAAAAAAACCCTTTCAGGATTACACTCAGTAAAGTTCTGCTTACAGGAGACACAGTTTACCTATTTGCCTGGCCTATTCTGTTTTCTAGGTCTCCGTTCAGAACCCAGTTAGGTTTGTTACTACACACTGGAACAGATTGCTCAAGGTGGTTGTAAATCCCCATCCCTGGAGGCATTCAAGGCCAGACTGGATGTGGCTCTGGGCAGCCTGGTCTAGTGGTTTGCAACCCTGCACGTAGTAAGGGGGTTGAAAATAGATGATCATTGTGGTCCTTTTCAACCCAGATCATTCTAAAGGATTACTATGAAGCAATGCACTTGTTTTACTCTGCTATTCAAACTTATGATACATTTTTAGGACACCACACATTCCTGCTGAAGGCAGACCTGAAGATCATTATACCAGTCTAAAAGGAGCGAGATATTTTGGTAGGCAAGATAAAAAATTAAATAGAAAAAAAAAAACATTAGTCAAAATAAATCTTACTTGAGATCAACCCAAGAACTACTTGCCCTGTTTGGTCTCAGTGCATTCACCAGATAGAAAAGCCTACAAAAACTGCACAACCTTCACTTGGAGAACCTGCCATGTTAGCTAATGCGCTGCTGGAAACTCATGGATCACCTAACGCATTCTGTGCACGACATGCGCACAAGATGCTCTGTGCCAAGTATCCAAATTTAAATAAGCAGTATAACCATAGAAGGTGGATCAAGTTACTTAACAGGAAAGAATGCGTAAGAGGTACAAGATTGTTTGGATGCCACAGTAGACAACGGATGCCTTTTTTTATGCTTGCATGCTAGCACTGCACCAAGCTATATCAAAGAACTGAATGGATGGCAGTGCAACAGGAACATTGTTTTCCGTGAGGAAGGTACATATGGTATTTTGCTCCTAAGTTTAAGCCAATCAAACTTCTGCTTTTCCACCTTTCAGAGACAGCTCACATACACACTGCTTGAATACTTTGCAATCCGCAGAAGTGTCAGTACAGATAAACACAACTGTCTAAAGTTTTACATGTTCTTCCTTAGAACATGTAAAACAGTAATCCCCAATTAATCTACCAGTAACATACCGTAAATGTACACAAGTATTCTCAGGCTTGTTTCCAAGTTCAGGATGTAGTCATAGAACCACTGTATGGGAACTGCTGGGTCATGGCCTGAACCTCTGATTGATCACCCAAGGCGAGCCATGAGTCAGCCACAGGAGTACAGGTGAAGGCAATTCACCTGTGCTGCCAGAAGGGGTGGAGCCGGGCTCCACCTCTCCTAGACCTATTTAAGAGCTGGCTACCAGTGGGAAAGGATCTCATCTGGAGATCCACTTTGCTGGAGTTTTGTAAGTGAGCCTAGGATACGGGTAAGCTTTCTATCTATTCTCTTTTTGTTATCATAATCTGCTTTGCCTAACTCTCTTGTTTATTTTGTAATGATAACATCTTAATGTTCATTGATTATACAAATCACAGAATGGCCTGGGTTGAAAAGGACCACAGTGATCATCTAGTTTCAACCCCTCTGTTATGTGGGAGGGTCGCCAACCACCAGACCAGGTTGCCCCGAGCCACGTCCAGCCTGGCCTTGAGTGCCTTTTACAGCATGCTTGCAACATCCATTCATCTTGAACTTTCCCACTGCTTCATCCCATGTTTTCCTCAAGTATGACAGCACAAATTCAGAAAAAAAAAATATGAAGTTCAAAAGAGTGCTGTGAACTTCACTCGGCATTTCATTTTTTAGAAAGATTTGCTAAAGACAATGTTGCTCTTTAGATCTCCAAAATTTTTTAACGCCCTATTATTAAAGGAGCTTACTGTGTAAGATGGTCGTGTGGACTTCCCAAGCAATTAACACATTCCCTACATTATCAGTGACATCAATGACAGAAGTGAGTGCACCCTCAGCAAGTCTGTAATGACACCAAGCCGAGTGGTGCAGTTGACACAGTGGAAGGAAGAGATTCCATTCGGAGGGACTTCAATGGACTTCAAAGGTGGGCCTGGGTGAATCTAATGAGGTTCAACACAACAAAGTACAAGGTTTTGCACTTGGGCCGGAGGAATCCCAGGCATCCATACAGACTGGAAGGGGCGGTCCTTGAGAGAAGGACCTGGGGGTGTCTTGATGGATGTAAAGCTTAACATGAGCCAGCAGTGTGCTCCTGCAGCTTGGAAAGCAAATGATATCCTCGGCTCCATCAGAAGAGGGGTGGCCAGCAGGGACAGGGAGGTGATTGTCCCCCTCTACTCTGCTCTTGTGAGGCCCCATATGGAACAACGCATCCAGGTCTGGAGCTCCTAGTATAAGAAAGACAGAGAGCTGTTGGAGAAGGTCCAGAGGAGAGCCACAAAGATGATCAGGGGACTGGAGCACCTCCCCTACAAAGACAGGCTGAGGGATTTGGGCTTGTTCAGCCTGGAGAAAAGAAGGCTGCAGGGTGACCTCATTGCAGCCTTTCAGTACCTAAAGGGAGCCTACAAACAGGAGGGGAATCAACTCTTTGAAAGGGTGGATAACAGCAGGACAAGGGGAAATGGTTTTAAGTTGAAGGAGGAGGTTCTTTAGTATGAGAGTGATGAAGTGATGGAACAGGCTGCCCAGAAAGGTTGTGGATGCCCTCTCCCTAGACATGTTCAAGGCCAGATTGGATGGGGCCCTGGGCAGCCTGGTCTAGTATTAACTGGGGATGTTGGTGGCCCTGTTTGTGGCAGGGGGTTGGAGATTCATGATCCTTGAGGTCCCTCCCAACCCGGGCCATTCTGTGATTCATTTCCTTTAAAAAAAAAAAAAAAAAAAAAAAAAACAAACAACAACAACAACAAAAAAAACAGCTCATTGAAGCATTTTGCCCATTTATGGCAAGTCCTCAAATGCAGATCGGAAGATAAGGAATTTCCTTCTACCTTTAAGGTGCGAGTACTAAGACAAGTAAGTGCTCCATATATGATGTTTAAGCCAGATTTTTTTTTAATTCAGTAAATTTAGACAAATTCTCAAGATTTTAACTTTAAAAACATGAACTCGCATACTGACTGACTAAGAAATTAGCACACCCCGGTAAAGCGGCTTTTCCCTAATTGAGAGATCAAAGTTTTAGTGCTCCTCAACCACAACTCCTAAAATGACTATGAGCCCACATTTCATTGAAAACCACCTGCATCTGACCTCCGTGGATGCAACATGACATTTACAACTCATTTGTTAGAACAGCTGCTGCCCTTCTATCACTGAAGACACTGTCGCTATGTGTTTATTAATTCATCGTGAACTCCAGGAGATGGGGGGAAAATGAGATTCCATTCTAAGAGAATTGGCTGTAGCCCAGGGCATGATCAGGTACTGCAATAACTGCAACAAAACTCCTTAACAATGCTGGAAATTCCTTAATGACACAAAAACATAGAATCATTAAGGTTGGAAAAGATACCAAAGATCATCTAACCCAATCATCAGAAGCCCCAGAGTTATGTCTTTTCCAACTTGATGTTTTCCCAGAAAGTTCTAACTGCAGTAATGAAAGTACAGTAAGATTACAAACTTTTACAAAAGTTGTTTTGAAACTTCTGAAGACTCCTTTGCTAGAAGGGGCATTCACTACGAAACTGTGAAAGATAAAACAGTATTTATCAGCCAGTGTGCACATGGGAGAAAAAACATGGACTGTAACAGCTTTTCAGCAGCTTCTCTACTCCTGTCAAGTAATGTTCGTTACTTTTCTAGCAGTTCAGAAGCATCCACTTGTGCAAGTTCCAGCTGGCATGGAAATCTCACACCTTACAAGAGGAACTGCTTTATCTTACAAGACTATAAAACACCTAAGCAAACAGCAATGCAATCATTTTCCCAGATAATGACCAGCAAATGACCCTACAATAAATACAAGGAATAAAAAAGCCTCAGGAAGCCCTGTTGATCCAGATGCTGAATTCTCAGCTGCTTGGAGCTGAAGGTACCTGATGGAGCAGGAAGAACTCACTTAACCTGGTTTCCTCCAGCACCACTCCTTGAATCCAATTCTTGAATCACTGCTTTGCCTGACTGGTGGGGATAGAAAAAGCATTAATACTATGCCCAAAGGCATAGCTAGCACTCCCCAAAACACCCAGCCCTACTCTTGCTGGGAGTCACGAGTCTAATCTTGTCAATCTCTAGCTGTTATAATACTATGATTTCATCAGAAGCTTATATTAGCTGTGAAAAGAATACAGTTAGATAAGGCATTCAAAATTAAATCCAGACAGCTGAATGTACGAGAGTATCTCAGATTTAATAGCTGGAAGCACTATTTTATTTTTTTTATGCAGAGGAATTCCAAAATAGCTACAGAGTTGCCATCAATAGTAAAAAAAATAATAAAATAATAAAATAAAAAAATTTAAAAGAGCACAGCTCATAGGACTCAGGGGTAATAGAAATGGAGATCATTTCCCAGAAAGCTCTGACGCCAGTCAAAGTAGTAAAAAAAAAAACAGTAAAGCAAGATTGCTGCACCAACACTGATACACAAAATGAGCAACCTAAGGGGAAAAAGACCCAGGAGACTGCATATATTCCCAGAAAGCTTATGAAACAGTTGTTTTGGTTTGGTTGTTATACTAAGCTCTGTAAAACTGTAGGCAAAGGGCACGAAGGCAGGCAGTTACCATATAAGGCAGAGAACACAATATGCAATCAATACAGAGAACCAAGACAGATGGAAGGGAGCTGAAAACATGCGGTGGGGCAGGAGGCTTTGTTTTTAAGCAAACATTTTACCTCAGGTAAAAGAACGTTTGCAATGCATCACTAATTGCTGCTGATAGATACTCCTTGTCTCAGTGCTCCCAACTAATCTTTGTTTTCTCACTTCAGTAGGCATGGTAGTTATTTCTAAGCTAGCAACTGCCCGACAGCATAAACTGTAAGATAGTCCATCCACCAGCTCCTGGTAAGTGAAAGATTCAGGGAACCAGCTGCTGGGACTGGCTCCTGTCTATGCAGGTCAGACAAAGATGTCAGCTGGAACTAAACAGTGTTAAATTAAAACAGTGGAAATTTAGCTTAGATGTTAGGAAGGAAATTTTGACTCAGAGGGTGGTGAGGCCCTGGCACAGCTACCCAGAAAAGCTGTGAATGTCGCATCCCTGGAGGTGTTCAAGGCCAGGTTGGATGGGGCCCTGAACAACCTGAGCTGGTGGGTGGCAGCCCTGCCCATGGCAGGGGGGTTGGAACTGTGTGGGTTTTGAGGTCCCTTCCAGCTATGCAAGCTACTCTATGATTCTGTGAACTTACAGAGCTAATACTGCTAACAGCATTCACAGCAAGAAAGGCTTTATCTCATCCTAGCAGTAAGACCATAAATATTCCAAGGATTTCTGGAATCTGGAAGCCCACATGGCTTCGCTACTTCTGCCAGCATCTCCATCTTCCTAGTATTATTGTTAGCAAATCCTACTTGGGTACCTATGCATGAAGGTGTACTCCTTGCATGTACAGGAGAAGGGCAGCAGAGACCCAGTGTCTAGGGTTTGGTGAAAATGTATTTAGACATAACAGAGCAATTTCTGTGCTATGGCTGTTTCTAACCTCTAATCTAAATGCTCACTTTAGGACTCACACAGGGATGAATGAGAAGGGAAGAGTACTTTCACCACTGACCTAACAGAATTCTTACGACAGCAAGTTATTTTAAAGGATAATGAAAATCCCATTTGCTTCAGAACACCACAGGAGTTTCTTAAATCATTTCGGCTGGGATATAACTTCTCATGCTCAGCTGTAATCAAAGCAAGAGTGGGCTTTAAGTAACTTCAAGTTTAAGAAGTAGGAGCGAGAGTTATTCTTTCTTAAAAAGAGTTTCCTCTTAGAACTGATTTTAGAACTCATTTTATCCCGTTACACCATTCTGCAGCTGAAACTAATTTATTACTTTTTTTTTTTTTTTTTTTTAAACTAAAGACAGTTCAGATTATGAAATACTTTCTGCAACTGCAACTCAATTTGCTGAGGAGAGTTAGCAGTAAACATGAGGCTACTGATGGGAATAGAAAAATAAGCTCCCTGAAGGAGTAAACTACATTCCTCCCCCTTCTTCTCATCTACCCTCTCTCTCCCAGGGGAGTTTCCCCTATCTGGGAATTATCTACAATGGAATTTATTCTTGATTATGTCTGGATGTCCTGTTCTCTCTGAAGTCAAGGCTGAAACTTGTTTTGCAAATCAAGCAAGTACATATGCCACTTGTCTCAATGAGGGTAAGCACATTTCATTATATATCTGCTCATCATCTCTAGGAAGACAAGATACATCTTACTCTCCAAGTCTCTTGTGGGGGGGAAGGGAGGAGGGGGGGGAAGTGGCGTGCATACCTTCTTTCACATGCTGTGTCACCTGTAAGACCTTCTAAAACAATTTCATACTTTCCCATACAGTAGATATTGATGAACTATAGAGAGACACAATAACCATTTCCACTTTGAAGTTTATTCCAAACATGACAGAAACATGCAACACTAGTTAGATTTATTCTGTCAGGACATTTTTCAATCATATGCAGCACAGTCTCACGTGCTTCAAAACTGAGTTTTACGGTGGAGCAGGAGTAAATGATTCATGGCTTATCAAAAAGGCATTATTAAAACTACGAATGTTCAGAAATTCACATGAAGCCAACTAGTCAGCAAAATGTGAAAAATGTCCAGTTCATTTAAGGTCAACTAAATTCAAAGACTAAGATGGAATTTAGTTTGTATGGATTTGTAGCTGTTACATGAACAGAAGTGAGCAAAGCTCAATATATTAGCATTTTCATATCTTTAGATAAAGAGGAATCAGGCTGACACATGTTAGATCGTTTTTTGTGTGTGTGAGGAGGCCACTATAAAAGGATTATGATGTATATTAACACAATGACAAACTGTAAGTAAAAGCAGTATAAAAATGTAAGCGAACACGTCTGTTCTTCCAAACAAAGTGCTTGGTATATAAAACATTTTTAAGTGGTATACAAGAGCAGTCAGAGTTGACACTGGCATGGGTGAGGCTGCCCTACTCAGACAGTTCAATTCTTGTAAAATGATTTTTACATCTTTTTTCCCTTCATGGGAACTTTGGGCATGACTAGCTCAGTCTCGGATGTTCCATTTTATATCACAGTAAAACTACTACAGGCTTTTTGAAGAGTATATGAGGTGATGAGGTGAGCTTCTACTGCCTCTACTACACGAGACAACTGACCTCTACTACACACTGTGCAGAGCTGAGATTTCATTTCTGTTTGATCTATGATTTCTGTTTTTACACATGCTTACTTTTCCCAAGTAGTGAAAAGGTATGAAAGGACCTATTCTATGCCAAGAGCCTCCTGTTTATCTGAATCTTTGCTCAGCCTATGTGACTGCTTCAAAGATGCATTACATATGAAGAGCTATTCAAATCACTCACCAGCATGTAATAATTGAGACAGTATTACTTTCCATTAGTAGCAGCCTCATAATAATAATTGTTAGTCTAATTGAAATTATGCCTGAGGCTGACCACAGCCTTCTGGATAGGGAATTCAGAAGAACAGAGTTGCCACAAGGAAATCACGGGGCTCAACAGCATTTTCTCATGTATTGCAAAAAATACTACCCAACAGCAAATTCAAACTTGTGCGTTTTTTCATACTAACTTCACAAGAGGGAAGTACTTCAGGCACCCATTAGAAATCAGTTAATGTTAAGAACACGCTAAAATAAGAGCTTACAAAAAAAGCATCCCCTGCAAGCTCAGCAGGGAACACAGAACAAATTCTGCTATAACTGGTCCAGTTAACAGGTCTGAAGTTTTAGGTACGAGCGCAGATCAAAGAACAACAAGTCTTCCAAATAGTTCCCTAAAGCATCAAGACTGAGTGCTCATCACTTCTGGAAATCAGTCTGGCTCAGGTGGATAGCCAGGTAAGCAGAAAGCTAATTTCGAGGCAGAACTTCTAAGAGACACATTAGATAATAGCAAATATGTCATATAATAACATCCTGGTGTAACACATGAGAGCGCAGTACAAAATGTAAGAGTTACAAGACTTATTTCCAATGATAAATATTTGATGACTTTACAGTTCAGATATAAGTAAAGAACAATAGCGCTAACATTTTGGGGTTTTTTTGTGGGCCTATCAATATAGGCAGGAAACAAAGACTAAAGTAAGGTAATGCTGCTGTAATATAAGCTGACTGTAAAAATTATTTTACCAGAAACAGTCACCTTGCAGGCAATTTTTTTTTTTCTAGGAGTCTTGTATTGTTAACATATAGCTACACCAATTATCAGCTGTAGACTCCCAAGCAGTTAAGAACTGCTTATGACACACATGCTTCACAAATTGCCACACTGTATAACCAAGATGTTATAATCACAATACAATTGTGTATAATCAATAGATATCAAGATGTTATAATTGCAATATAATCAAAAGAGTAAGGCAAAGCAAACAAGGATCACAAAAGAGAATAAGTAGAAGAGCTTACCCTTGGGTTGAGCTCACTAAAAGATACCAAAGAGGAGGATCTCCAGAAGAGATCCTTCCCCTCTGGTAGCCAGCTCTTAAATAGGTCCAGGAGGGGTGGAGCCTGGCTCCACTCCTTCCAGCAGCACAGGTGAATTGCCTTCACCTGTGCTCCTCTGGCTGACTCATGGCTCACCTCAGGTGATCAATCAGAGGTTCAGGCCGTGACTCAGCAGTTCCCATACACACACCTTAATAAAACTTAAGGGATGCACACCTTCCTCTCAAAAAATCAGGATTTTCCCCCCCGCAGTCTTTAAATGACCACATTTCATAATCTGGAAACCTACAGTAACAGAGCTGTCACTCTTCTAACAAAAAAGTCCTTGCGTAATTTTTACCCAGTTAATGGAATACTCTATTGTTAATCCAGCAAACAAAAAGCCATACAAATATTTAGAAGACGACTTACGTACTACACAAGGATTTAATAAGAATACCCCTTATTTTATAATTTTCTCTATAACCTGTGGCAAGCTTCCCTATTTTCTACATCTATTTTCTTCAGTTTTAGAAAAAGGCTTTGGAAAATAGAGGAGGATACTTGATGGAGAAAGCTATCATCCACTGCCTCTAATTCATGTTCTTTGATTTCTTTATTAGGGTTTAATTTATCATGGTTTTTAGGGGAGAAAAGAGGACATGCAGCTATTGAAGCGGTCAAATCCCAAGACTTTTTAGTCTCACAAGAACAAAGTATGTGGTAGTTAAGCTTTTACAAATCCCTTATTATGTTAAAACATGGAAGAATACAACACTTTGTGCTCTGCAGTTCTCAGAAGGAACCTGACAGGAAGCTGACATGCAGCTAACAGCTCAGTAATACCCAAAAAGCAAGTAGTTACTGACATGGCACCAATCCTCTCAAACCAAGCAGAGTTCTGCCTTCAGAGCAAGTCCTGATATTTTATGGGCTGAAATTAGCTAGGGGAAGAGATGAAGAGCAAAGCAACTCCAGCTGCTAAAGCCACACGCACATGCTCCAGGAATTTATCAAAATGTTAATGAATAAAAAGCAAAACAGTCTGTTTCACCTTGCTTGCAGGGAGCACAAGGGCAAAGCCTGAAATTGGCACAAAGAATTGTATGAGTAGTGACAAGAAAAAAGGTAGAACCCCTGTCAGATGAGAACCTTCTTTAGCAGTTGGTGCTAAACACACAGCCAACAAGCAAGAGACACACCTGGAAGCTGTGATGCTAAAGATCTCCCCTGGTATTTTCTCAGGTTATCACATCACTAATGTTTGTTGCCATATTTGTCCCTCCTAGAATCACAGAATCATTTGAGTTGGAAGGGACCCTTAGAGGTCATCTAGCTCAACTCCCCTGCAATGAACAGGGATACCTACAGCTCCATCAGGTTAATCAGAGCCCCATCCAGCCTGACCTTGGATGTCTCCAGGGACAGGACATACACCACCTCTCTGGGCAACCTGTTCCAGTACTCAATCATTTTAATTATAAAAAACTTTTTCCTTATATCAAGCCTAGATCTCCCATTTTAAATGGAAACTCTTTCACCTTGTTCTACCACAAAAGACAAAAAGACCTCATACAGAGTTTGTCCCCTTCTTATAGCTTCCCTTTAGATACTGAAGGGCTGCTATCAGGTCTCTCTGCAGCCTTACAGCTGTAAATAATATTACAACATCGTAGTGGTGTGCTTTTTTAATGTTTTTTTTTGTGTATGTGTGTTTTTCTTTTCTTTTTTTTACAGGGTCTACTTAACAGCTGATGCCCATAAAAGGTAAAAGAATTCCAAATGCTCATTTACAAGTATCAAAAGCTTTCCCACACCAGTGCTACCCAGCACCTTCACACGCTTTGTGAGCAAGTTTTCTCTGAATATAGGTAAAAAACCTATGGCTAGGAAACTCCTTCTAGCTGCTGTTCAAAAATTGGCAAAAAATAGAGTTTCAAAGCTCTGAAGTCCATAGGTCATTTAAAATATCTAAAAGATTGAGTAGGAGAAGGAGCTGCCCTTTCTAATAGAAGACATCCCTTAATCACTTTAAGAACAAAGCTGTATTTATATTATTTCACCGCTTATCTGAACACTGCTCTCCATTATCTAGCATAACATACACTGCCTTTCTATGATAAAACACTCTGCACTGAGGCACTCTTACATTTCCACAGTCCTGGAGCACATGTACTGAGCCCCATTACAGACACTGCAGGTAATGCAGTGATAGTCAAAGGAGGCCAAACAGACGTGATGACGTGATGAGCCCTAAAAGGAATGAGGTATCCAATGCTTGGTTTAATTTGATCTTTCCATTTCCTGATTAAAAACGCAAGGCATGACTAAGCCCAGCAACCAACATGGTAGTGCTTCAGGAAATTGTACGTAAAGGGCAAAACACCACACAAGCACTGCTGTAGGAAGTGCAAGAAACAATCCTGCAAACACCAAGGCGGCAGAGAAAGGAGGGGAGGAGGTGCTCCAGATGTGGGAGCAGGGATTGCCCCACAGCCCGTGAAAAGGACCCACACCAAAGCATGGGCAAAGCATGTGGAGGAAAGAGCAGAAGAGAGGAGCTGTTACAGACTCACCAGGACCTGGATTCTTCATTGCCCTGTACTGTGGAGAATGGTAGGAATGAAGAATTGAAGTTGGAAAGAAGGGAAGAGGGGAGGTGTTTTACTTTTTGCCTTTGTTTCTCAACATCCAAACTGATTTCAATTGGCAAAAATATAATTTTCTTTCAGTCCAGTATGTTTTGCTGTGATGATAATTGGTAAGTGATCTCACTTTAGATCAACCTATGCATTTCTCCATCTCATTTTCTCCTCCTTCCCACTTGGAGGGGATGAGTGAGCTACTGGGTGCACGTCTGGATGCTGGACAAGGTTGACCCACCACAGATGGTTAAAAAACAGAGATGCTTTACACTGTCATTACTATCCATATATTCTAAAACAGACTTCTTCTTCAAACAGCCTATTTTAACACCTAGATTTAATCACACTGTTCCAACGCAGTAGCAGTCCCTGAACTGAAAAGACAGCACAGGTCCTATTGCATACCTTTGCTACAGTGACCCACTGATAGAAGCACTAACAGGGGAGACTTCTAACTTTAATGCAGAAAATGATCACGTGGCAACCACTAACTGCTGCCTCCACATCTGCTGCTTTGGAGCAGTAGCTTAGTTGTAGGGCTGTTCTCATGCCTCGATACATCACCAGTGCTTTACTCTAACAGAAAGGAGCCTTTTACATCTCAACCTTCATGTTTTTACACAGCAGTCAGTCAGTTGCGTGTTACTGGCTACCAGTTTCCCACACAGACAGCCAAGAACTGGACAGCGGGATTTTATTTTGAGGTCAGCAAGGAAGAGAGCAAGAACCAAATGCAAAAGTGCAGTAAATAAACCTTGCAGCATGCACAGTGGGCTTCAGAGCACTTGACAAAGGAACAGAGGTGTGGCTGAGCAGCTGCAAAGCCCGGCTTCGTTCCTACTGTTCTGTTGCTTTCTCAGAGTTGATTGAGGACCCTGTGCAAGCGTGTTTAATCTTCACGGAGGAAAGAGAGAAAGTATTCTTCATCGTACTATGAAGGGCAAAAGTGAACTTGTTTACTACTGTGTTCGTTATACTCACAAGCACCAGTTGTTTTATTTAGCAGATCTGCTTAGCAAGTTTGCCTATAAAAGGTGAAGGTTATAAAATCAAATTCATTGGAGTCTATCTGCTTGGAGGAAAATTATCTCTTTGAACACCTCTGAAAAGTGAGTTAAAAAAAAGGGGAAAACCTCTGCTTATTCTGACAGTGAACCACTAACCTCCTGTCCCACCAATGTTTCTGCTTTCTCCTTTCACATCCATGTCTGGAAAAGTCCAGATCAGCTGCTTTCTAGAATGGTTCCTAGTAAGCAGGTCTCTATGATAAAGACCTCTCAAATTCAGCCACAAGATCAGCATTTTATATGCCTTACATGCAGTGCCTTAGGTCTAACACACATCAGTGTACAGCAGTAAGATTTCCATACAGTAATTGCAAACCCCATGCAATAGAAAAAAAAAAAAAACCTACAGGATTGGGCTACAACTTTCTGCATCAAATTTTTAATGTTCAAAAATAGTCCTGCTACACAGCCCAAAAGTTTTTGGGTGGGTAATGGATGATTTTTTTCTTGTGTTGTTTTTTTAAGTGACTCACCCTACCTAATCCCTGACAGTGGACACAGATTTTATTTTTTTTTATTTATTTTATTTATTTTATTTTATTTTATTTAAATAAAGAGGTTTCTCTCTTCTGCTGCTGCACTTGTTTGGCTAGGAAGCTAGAGAGGAATTATTCTTACTTGCTAACAGTGGAGAGAAGGAACACACAAACAAACCTGTCTGCTCAAATGCTGCCCCTTCAACTACTTTATCATTTAAGCAAACAAAAAAATGTTGCCATAATGTGAAAAAAAAATAGAATTTAAGTACTTCATAGTTTATTAAAGTCTAAGTTCAAAGGCTTCTCTACTTTGATTTGATTCCCCTCTCCCCTTAAATAGAGCCCAGGAATCATAGAATGGCTTGGGTTGGAAGGGACCTCAAGGATCACCAAGCTCCAACCTCCCTGCCACAGGCAGGGCTGCCAACCTCCAGATGTGATACAAGGCCAGGCTGCCCAGCACCTCATCCAACCTGGCCTTGAATACATCCAGGAATGGAGGATCCACAGATTACAATACAACTTTGTTATCTCTTTAAAACAGAAGTGGATCAAAACGAGAAAGTCCATAACTCACAGAATGGCAGAAGTATTTGTTTTGCAGCAATACAGACTTTTCTTATTATCTGATGAGAACCTGGGCAATAAGTTTCACGTGAAAACCAACACAGTGACCGACAGTCATCAGTTGGTTTCTCAAGTGCAAGCCTTCCCTGACCTACTCCTCCTTAGGCCACTGGTAGCACCACTACATTTGGCTAGCCAGGGATCTTCAAATCCAAGATAGTCACATAACATTTTAAAACTTAGTCTGAGTCTCATAATTTTGATAAAGCAAGCTAAAGCAATTCACAAATGCAATAGTTCTGGGACTGTCAAACAAAATTTGACTTCTTATGTTTTAGACGTGACTATTATGAGTAATACCCAGTAATAATGATACTGGATTAATAATTTAGTGGGTGGTAAATAAAAGATGGTGAGGAATATTATTATCATAACTTATTCATGTGTACTAATCATCTGATGAATAAAATGGAACTGCAGAAAAAGATGTGGGGGAGGGGAAAGTATGACAGGGTAGAATCAGTTGCAGATTCAAGTTCTACTACCCCTACATAAATGTCAGTTGTAGAAGAAACTCCTTCCCTTTATACATCTACCACTCTAAGAACCAAGAGAAAGAGTTAATTCAATTTGGTTAATAGTTACAATGAAATCATGCCTGCAAAGAAGCCATTACTGCACTGCAGAGTAATTTTTTTTTTTCCCATTCAGCACTTCTGGTAAGGGTGTAACGTATATAGAATCTACTTCCATTATTTCACAACTTCTTATTTTGTCTTTTATTTTACACAGGCTTTCAGTGAGACCCAAGAGTTTTACATTAGACAAACCACCAATAAAACAGACTAAGAATACACCCAATCATACCACCTACAACAGAAAATCCATTTACAGTAGTCTCAGAAGCCAATTATTATGCCATTAACTATTCCAAAAGATGCCATGATTTGTTCCCATCCAGTAGCTCTGCTAGAATAGCATAGCTGCTCTTGGTACAGCAGCAGTTATGATACTATCTGGCAGTACAGAACTATCTACCAGTTCTTTATTCTTGAAAATGGTAACAAGTCAAGGAAATAACTGTCTCACCATGTTATAAAATATTACTGCTACATAAGTAATTTGATCTTGTAGATTCTCCAAAATCCATTAGCATAAACTTGAGATGTCTTCTGCACCAAGGAGATGTACTGATAAAGGTATTCAACAGAGCATCTCCAAGTACAAAACCTGAACTAGTTGGATGCACCCAAAACAGAAAGGTTTTCAGATAGATTGGGAGAAGACAAGTTTATGCTTGCAGGTGCAGCACCTATACTTACTGATAACACTAAAGTTAACAACTTGCCTAAATCTCAGTACTTGGAACAATGAAGTCAGAGTAACATATCACCATTCAGTGGATCCTTTTGAGATCCTTCAGTATATCCCACAGATGAATCTAAGCATCTGAAAGGAAGCATGCAACCAATTTAATGGAAGGGAAATAATTTACAGAATAAATGACTAAGTTGAAGTCACTCACAAGATCACATATTCTGTGTATATTGGATATGAAGTTGCATTGTACAAAAATTCCTAATAAAGAACTTCATATCTAATCCTCCCTCTTTGAATCAAACTATATTACTGAAGAAGCTTAAATGGAAGAGAGGCTTAAAATACTTAAGAGTTTTAATGATCAAACAGAAATCAGACCTTCAAAAAAAACCAAAAACTGTGAGATCTTCAACTCACAGTTTTTCAGCAACTGACATTTTTGCAGCTGATGAACAACCATGTGAGTCTATGTAAGCAAAACCCAGAAGATATTTCTTAGTTACTATAGAGCAGCAAGCACCTGAGCACTTTTCCCTGTACCTGTGTTGCAAAGCAACAGGTTTGAACAAGAGTTGGAATATGTACTGTGCTCTGACCTGTACCCATCTCAGGGCTGGTCTGAAGGCTTTCCAAATAGGTAGTGCAGTCTAATGGACAAGAGCTTGGGTTTAAGAGGAGATGCACTCAAGGGTGGTGTTAAACTACTTTGTTAGGTCTGAGTATCCTAGGCACCCACCTAATGCAAGCCCAACAACAGGGCTGCCACCTGGCATGTTTCCTCCACGTTAGAAGTGCTTAATGTGACTGTGGAGTAGAAATTGATCACCCAGGGTGTCACTGCTCGTCAGTCAAAAGTGGAATTCAAATTCACAGCATGAGAATTTATCAGTTATGCATTCCCCACAAGGTATTCTGTTTGGGTGGAGAGAGGTGAAAACACAGCTTTTAAAGATTACATTTTACATGTGCAGTGTAATACAGTATCACACACAGAGTGAAAAGAACATGCGCCATTCTGAAACCACTGCTAATGTTTACCAACAAAAAAAATTCCCTTCCAGGTCCAAAACACTGCCAACATTTTGGGGTTTCATTACACAGCTCCAAGAGCTGTTTCAGCTCCCAATGTTTGCAGATTTTCTCTGCTAACAATTATTCACAACTGTTTTTCCTGCCACATTATAGAAGAATTAAATGATAAATGTACCCAAGAGCAATATTTGAGTCAAAGATCATTGATATCAAGTATTGGTATTTGGTATGAGATGAACTATGTTCTGCCCCATTATGGGCCACTCCCCTTGACCAAAATCCAGCCCTCATTTTCCAGAGGAGGAAAAAAACCACAGCCTAAATAAAAACAGTTAAGAAGGAGACCCAGGCATACTTGAACTGATGTTCATCACAGGGCACAGAGTTGACCTGGGCTTTGCAATATACTCATCTCCTTCAGAACTGGGCAGTAACACCAACAGCCACTAGTGTGCTTTTGCCCACTTTCTTTTTAATCACGGATATTTGTTTATTCAGCCATTGTGAACTGGGAGAAAGTAGTTTTGCTTTGGTAAACTTTCATCACTGTCAGTTCTCCCTTGGGAATCATTGCTCATAAGGGCAAAATTTGCTTATCTTAATATTTCAGTATTTTCTCCTATTTGTATTGAACATCCTTTTTATCAAAAGGTACACACACCATTGTGTTATTTGAAGCACTTCAAAGCTTTCCTTTTTAAAAACAGCTACTACACAGATACTCAGCTGCAGCTTACCTCTGTGAACAGCAGCTCGAGGGCCTCTTTTACACAGTGCTAGAAGCATCTTGCGAGCTCCACGCTTGCAAACATAGACACATGAGATGGACAGGAAGCACCATATAGGAGCAGTGGGATGAGGATGCTGCAGCAAGAGAGGGTGCAGGATTGGAGCTTTCTTGTTCTCAGAGAGGTGGGAGAGGGCACAGGCAAGAATAAACAAGTAGTGCTCTACATAGTGATACATACCTACTTTACCACTTGCTGCCTTAAAAATAAATGCAAGTACCTGAGGAGTAAACTACTAATCACAAGCAGCTTCTCAAAAGCCACTATAGACCTTGAGATGAAGCACAAGTGAAGAATGTTACAGCTAAGGTAACCATGGGTTCATCATTTTTTTGTAAATTAAGTAGCATAATCAGAGACTGAAACTCTTTAAGCATTACAAGAGCAAAAGTTACATTTCAAGCATTTATTTGTGACTACATGCAGTTCCCCCAGGTTCTAAAGTTTAAAAAAAGCACTGGAACACGTGGAAGTTTGGCACCATATGCACATTGCTTAAGGCACTCTGAACAACACAAATGAACAGATACAGAACTGTTTGAAATTGAAATACTTAAAAAAAAAAAAAAAAAAAAAAAAAAGATGACCTTATCTCCTGTCTCACTAGAGATGCAATCCTTACAAGTCAATAGAAAGATACAGTAAGTTTATACAAAACTATAAAAAAGGAGGGAATATGACTGATTCTTGGTAGATATATTAACTGACATAGAAGAACTCAAATATTACCCTTTAAACACACTGAAGGAGGGAAGATTTAGGTTGGATGTTAGGGGGAAGTTCTTTACTAGGAGAGTGGTTAGGCCCTGGAACGGGCTGCCCAGGGAGGTTGTGGATGCCCTGTCCTTGGACGTGTTTAAGGCCAGGTTGGACGGGGTCCTGGGCAACCTGATCTGAATGTGTATGTTTGGTGGCCCTGCTAGGCAGGGGGGTTGGAACTACATGATCCTTGGGGTCCCTTCCAACCCAGGTGATTCTGTGATTCTGAGACATATAGATTCGGGTTTTTTAATAGTCATTTCAGCTCTTCCTGCAATAATCATCCTTCTTTTCTCCTCATCACCTCCAGCATTTTTCTAGTGCATGTAGTACTTGATCATAAATATTGCTGCAGAAACACTTAAACCTTGAATTGATTAATACTTCTGTTTGTATTTCTTTAAATGGAAATTGATGGAAGAGTGAAGTTTGTTAATCGGTGCAATCAATGGAACAGACACAGATTAGGTTAAAATCCCCAATCTGCAAAAATTTGGTGACTATAACTGTGATGTGTCCAATTGGGCATAGCTGAAGCACATGTCAAGAAACGTTGTCTGAGTCAATATTATGTGGGCTCTTAACCAGTCGAGTGGCATGAACCACTTCTGCTGTCCAGTGAGATCAATTGCAGAAATTAGCAATGGGAAAACTCATGTCTTTTTAAATTGTTGATAAAGGAGATGAAGACCAGTATTTTGTAAATGATAATAAATGCACTTTTTATTGGATTTTTCTCTTCAATCTCCATTACCACCTAATTTTCCTAATACGTCTGTAGTTCATAAGCAAGTGTACCTTACACTAGTATTTGCATAACAGACTCTCTAAGCCCCAGTGTGAATTCAGTATTTGACCTTGTAACTCCTGCAGCTGAGCAACTGAGCCTCGCTTCCATACATGCTATCACAAACCAGGCAAATCATAATACCAAGACATCACAGAAGAAAACAAATACCAAAATTATTACGGAGCAATTTATTTTGAAAAGTCTGAAAATCTCCTTAATGTTTTGCATTTGCTGTAACATCAGGATTAGCGATGCATACATTTCTACCTGCAGGCTGTGAAAAACAAGCATTAGGGAACCAACACTGAACAAGAGAACAACAGCACTCACAGTACACAGCTGTACTCAAGGATAGTTTGTGACTCCACTGTTCGAGATTTATTTTTCAGTCTGGCAGAGAAGTGATTTCATTACTAATATTAAACTACAGTGTGAAATTTCACACATTCTGTCAGAAAAATATTACTTTTTAAAAAAATCATGATACTTGAAATCAGCAGGCAATTTGACAGCCCTATTGTGAAAACATTTCCTGATACTATTAGCAAAATATTTCTGGCTCTGAAATTCAGACTCTTCATTTTTCTCATTAATTAATTTTGCATTAATAAATGCAAAAGCAGCGAAACCCAAACCTCATGAGGCATTTGAGAACCACTAAGATGATCAGAGGGCTGAAGCACTTTTCCTATGAGGACAGGTTGAGGAAACTGGGCTTGTTTAGACCGGAGAAGAGAAGGCTCTGGGGGAACCTCATTGTGGCCTTCCAGTACTTGAAGGGAGAATATAAACAGGAGGAGGAACGGCTGCTTATGAGGGTGGATAGTGTTAGGACAAGGGGGAATGGTTTTAAACTGAGATGGGGAGGTTTAGGTTAGATATTAGGAGGAAGTTTTTCACTCAGAGAGTGGTGCAGTTGGAACACGTTGTCCAAGGAGGTTGTGGATGCCCCATCCCTCGAAGCATTCAAGGCCAGGCTGGATGTGGCTCCGGGCAGCCTGGTCTGGTGGTTGGCAACCCTGCCCACGGCAGGTGGGTTGAAACCAGATGATCATTGTGGTCCTTTTCAACCCAGGCCTATGCTTCTATGAAGTTATAACTAGTCAAAATGAGTACAAACACTAAGTAAAATGGATTGACTATTTCTACGTAAGCGCTTTACTAACCAAATACAGATTCAGAAATGTTGTTCTACTTTGCATCAATAAAACGAACAATTTCTTAATGTCCTACTTCATGCATAAAATGAAAGGAAATGATCCACAGAAATGGATGCCAAAACACATTTATCACATACCGAGGAAGATGGATCAGCATTACCCATTTGTTCTCTACAGTTCTCTCTTCACTGAGAAAGAAGCTGCCTCTTCATCAGTAAAGATTTTGTTTACAGTGGTGTGGGGACTCAATTAGATTTAGATGCTTTATTAGTTCCAACAGTCAGCTTCATCTAAAGCTCACTCCAAGCACCCAGAAACTTTTCCATGATGAATTCAATCCTTTGCCTCACATACTTGAGTGCTGTAAGTCTTGAGCGGCTACAGTTGCTTCTAGCTCATTCAGTAACTTGAACTGAGCCTCTGAAGAGACAATCCTGAGAGGAAATCTTTTGTATAGGAAAACCATAGCATATCCTGAGTTGGAAGGGATCCACAAGGATACCTGAGTCCAGCACTTGGCTCCACACAGCACCACTCAAAGTCCAAACCCTATGTCTGAGAGCACAGTCCAAATGCTCCTTGAGCTCCAGCAGCTCGATGCCATAACCACTGCCCTGAGAAGCCTGTTTAGTGCCTGACCCACCTCAGGAGCAGACCCTGTCCCTAACCCCCAGCTGCACCTCCCCTGACACAGCTCCATGCCGTTCTTTCAGGCCCTGCCAGTGTCACACAGAGCAGAGCTCAGTGCAGACCCTCTGTTCCCTGTGAGGGGCTGCAGCCACTATCAGACCTCCCCTCAGCTCCTCTGCTCTGCATTGAGCAGACCTCAGCTGCTCCCCACACATCTGGCTGTTTGGAGCATCACCATCTTTGCAGCTCTCCCTTGTTTGCTCTCTAGTACTTTTACACCCTTCTGTGTGCACCCAATCTTGCACACAGGACAGGAGGTGAGGCTGCAACATTTCAGTTGCTGTCAAAATCTCTTAGAAATACTGGCTGATGCCTTTCCATTTGGCACTTGCTTCCAGTTCCAGTCTCAGTCTTCATCTTCGCTCAGCCATGCAGTGTATACAAACTCACTCCCAGGATCTCTGTTGGCTCTCATAGTCCTACCAAGTTGCCCTGCTCAAACATAAGACATTAGGGAACAATAATCTGTTGCTACAGAGCCCCTTTACAAGAAGGGTAACAGTAAGATGGTAGAAGATTTTTCTGTTTTTTTTCCTCCCTTAGTATCACAATACTAACCCTCAACTGCTGCTATTCATCCTTAAGCACTTGTTATCCTCCCTTCATCCCATTTTCAGGACATTATATAATCGCTTCAACACCATACCATCATAGTGCTTATGCGATCCAACCCAGAACACTTCACATTAGAAGCACTGTGAACCACCTGCACTGTGAAGCACTGTGTTACCTGCCTACCTACCCTGTGCCTGCTCTACAAGAAACCCAGGCCAAACTACAAGCAGATGCACAGCAGTGTGGGCACTGCCCATTCCCTCTTCAAGGGAGCTAGTCAGGCAAGCTTGAACACAGGCCTCTGATCTGTTTGGTGCTGGTCTCAAGAATAACTTTCCAGAATAGATGGCATCAGCAGAAAGTACATCAATCAGCAAAAGATGCTCTCTGAGGACAATACCACGTCATTATGCTTTCACATCACCCTCTGCAATGCAGCATTGACTCTAGCTGTTCAGCTGTGCAAGAGAGTCCTCATCTGCTAATGCTATCAGCTTCATTGTAATAAGACTTAATCTACCACTCAAGATTGTCCTTCACACAAAACACCACCACATCCAGCACATGCTG
The DNA here is from genome assembly GCF_023343835.1 of Lagopus muta. Lineage (NCBI taxonomy): Eukaryota > Metazoa > Chordata > Aves > Galliformes > Phasianidae > Lagopus > Lagopus muta. The sequence continues at coordinate 153,455,613 of NC_064433.1, read as the reverse complement.
TTCATAGTAACATTATCCTTCCAGAACGTTAAAATGAGTGATAAATTGCATGCTTTTCAGTATCAATACAGAGGGGAGAACAAAACTGCGTTACATGTAACACACTGAGTTAAATGGCAATGGATTCACAATATACCATAGTTGTACACCTCTGTGAACACCAAAACACCTGTTCGATGAACTAATGCACCCTAAACCACTGATGAAGTTGTTATTTTATAAAGGTAGCACTTTGTGAAATACAGTGCACAACAATAAGATTTTGAACTAATTTTTCACATATGCCTCAATATGAGATACAAGCTGGAACAACTGAGTAACAACTCTTTGGATCCAGAAAGCTAATAGATTGATCAGTAACTCAGGATGTCTGCATTACAGCTGATTTTTTTCTTAGCGTCAGCTTTTGTCCTCTTCCAGGACTTCAAGAACATCCACACTAAAGGACCCCATTTTTATTCCCTGGCCTGCTGACTGGGTTGGTGATCAGCAATAACCTTTAACAATTCTGTTACATTTACAGAGCATTACAGCATCAACAATTATTGCAACGTTAGGCCTTCTGGACAAGGTTCAACTTTTTGTGAACCTCTGAATTAAGGGAAGGATATCTACTTCTTATTTTTACTTTACAGCATGGGCAATCTTAAAACATGAACTTAGATTCCTTCTAAACACACCACAGTGCGTAAAGTGGTCCTCCTTTTATTTTCCCCCACCTTTACAGACTCTTGAAGAACTAGTTCCACTGCACTGGAGTCTCCGCTCTGCCAGCTATATCCACGCCACACTGCACCAAGGTAACCCACCAACCTCCATATTTCGGTAACTTATAAATCTGTACAAGTAAAGAAATACACATGCAACACCTTTTCAGTTTTTTTTCTTTTTTCTCATCCCATACAAGCTTTTATTCAATACAAAATCCACAGAGAAATAACAGATATCCCAACAACATAACTGTTCTAAAGTTTCCGACCGAAGGCTGTTGTTTTAGGATTGCTTTCTGAAAGGTCTAATCTAGATTGCGCTGCAAATACAACCCATACAGTTAAAGAACCTGTTCTATCATTGCTACCCTGAACAGTCTTATTATGTGGGCAATATCATAGAAATTCTGCAACAGTATGAGCAGAAAAACAAGGGCAAATAGAGAAAAACAACAAATAATAGTTTTATGACTAGAGAACAGAGTTCATGTGAAAAAATAAGAGCTCCAACATAGCAGACCATCTACTACAGACCACTTCTGTGACTTTCAGAGTTGTTTTTTTTTTCTGTAGCTTCAGTCCATACTGTAACAATAATGATTTAGACAGCAAATCTTAAGTATAACAACACTAAATTTACAGATTTATTCTTCACAATAGCTTTTATAATTAATAAAATGTAAAAAGCAGAATTTGGCTTCATACTCACAAGGAAAATATATCAATTTGCATGAAGAACAACAGAAATAAGTGACCTACTACACCAAAGCATTATTAGTGGTAAAGAACTGAGAAGTAGAAGAACAGGAGCAAAGAGTTAAGACATTCAACAAGTGCTTTAGGTGCATTCTAATAAAACTACAAGAAACTTTAAAATATTGAAACCAGAAAAGGCCATTTATATAAATAACTACTAAATTACTAACTAAACAACTTCCACAGGCTTATAAAGCATACACTAAAATACAACCTAAATAACACAAAAAAAAAACAAAACAAAACAAAAAAAAAAAACACCTTACCTTTAGAAAAATTGGTTTTTTTTTATACCTACTAGCATCCTAAAAAGCATTATATGTTTCCATTTGAAACATATACAAGCAATAAATGGATGAAATCCCTTTCCTAATGGTATACTTACATAAACTTACTCTAACACATACCCCAGATCTCCTCATGGGTGGTGGCAACTGAACACCATTCAGGTGGGGGCCAATATTTTATACAGAAAACACCTGATGTTTTCATTCAAAGGCTTACTTAAAGGATTTACTAAAGGTGATATTTGTTTGAGATGGTACTTTGAGAACTTAGTTTGCTGTTTTTTTCATCTTGAATAGACAATTTTTACTCAATTTTTTTAGACAGCAAAATTATTATGAAAATGTGGTATTTTAACTCTCTAATCTAAAAGCTATAAAAGCTATGGTTATTCATTTTTGTAAGTAGAATTACTTTCAGAGCTTGGTGGTTTATAAACTAACCTGAAAATGATGTTCCTTATGTTGGCCTGAAAATTTACTGATGTAAGGCCTACTGCTACATCCCTAGATAGAGATGTATTTTCAACAAAATAACCACAACTCAAATCATCACGAAATTAAATGTACTTCTACTTTCTCCTCTGAAAATTAAAGCCTCAATGTGAATAACACTTAATATGTTTCTAAACACTACTTATTTTATGCTGCAGTCCTCTGGGTTTTCGTGACTACAATTTCTCTGCTACAGTTGCCAACTGTGTCTTGCTAGGACAGAGACAATGAAAATACTTCTGCACCTCAGTTGTTCAGAACAATGCCTCCATTTTTTTCCAAGTTGGTAAGTTTGTTTAACTGATCTTATATTCTTAGATTATATTCTAACATGTGTTTTTCTTTACTTTAATTGGGCTTTTGAGCTTCCTAAGTACTTCTAAATGATGAGATACAAATTTCTCAAACAAGCCTGAAGAATTTCTTCCTAGAAATACTCTTAGTGTTCATTCCCTAAAAGCCTTACTACTACTTCTACAGCCCTGTGTGACATGCAGACACATTGTTAATGTACTACAAGGACTCATGAATTACAATGATCAAATTTCAATGCCTGCTAAAAATCTACCTTTCAAGCTGGAATATTTCTACTTAATTATTCACCCAAGCTGCTGTTAAATAACAATAAACCACATTTATTAGGAAGACTTGCTTAATTTCTCAACTCTTCTAAGCTCATCTATGGGTGACTAAAATTTTCCCTCTAAGTAGTATACAATCCTTTATAGGCTCTTCTTCTATTCTTTATTTCTTGATCTGGTAACCATTGATCTATACGACTACAGAATAGACACCATATTATTCCAGTTTAAGTATACCAGACCCATTTAATTTGGTACATTGGTCATAATTTCCTATTGTGAAGTCCTGTAGCATAGAAAAAAATCATTTATTTTAAAATACAACTGATATATTTTAATTTGCTGGATGATAGATATGAATTAACAAATAATGGTTTGTTTCTGCAGGAAGAAAGAAAGACTAAGTATAAACCTCCAAAAGGTATAAGCTATGGCAAATGTCTGAGTTACAACTGAAAAGATATACTGTTCTACAGAGCCTTTGCACCCCAAGCCTAAAAAATAAAATAATAATCCTCTTTGCAATCATGGGATGCCTTGTCTTGAAAACAGTTGGAACACTTATCTCAAGTATAGTCTGGACTTGTAATGATTAAGTATGAATATTCAGCTGACACTTATCTACTTTGCTAGGATTTCACTGCTTTGAAGCTACGGCAGCAACCATGTGCAGGATCTGTATATGACATGTTTATTACAACTGTTCCTTCTTCATGTCAGTAGGTCTGTCTGTACAGACTGTATACCTGAAGTCTCAGCTGATTTTCCTTAAAATGCACACTTTTCTGTTAGCAATAAGAAATTACCTTGATAATCCAAGGGCCTGGCTAAAAGTTGCAGTTTCTTTTTGAGTACTTCATTGGCTAGCTGCCTTTTCAGATTGGATATCAGGAAAAATTTCTTCTGAGAAGGAGTGGTGAGGCATTGGCAAAAGCTGCCCAAGGAGGCAGTGGAGTCACCATCCCTGGAAGTGTTCAATAAATATTCAGATGTGGTACTGAGGGACATGGTCATTGGGCATGGTGGTAATGGGTCGGTGGTTGAACTACATGATCTCAGTGGTCTTTTCCAACCTTTATAATTCTATGATTTAATCCAACTTTCTTTTTTTCTTATTTTTTTTTTCCCCAGTTGGCAGTAAGTCAACCTGCTAAGTCAACCTCAGAAAATTGAGCTTGGATTGAAGACAACCATTTAGCTTTTTTTTTTTTTTTTTTTTTTTTTAAATTATGTATGGTACATATCCAATACACTCACAAGAACATGAAATAATATCATAAAAAAAAAGTCAGTAAAGTATAAAGCTTAGGGAATCTCAGCATTTCTTGTAAACAGCAGTCTGCACTTCTTTACTCTACAGCTTTGTGGTGATTAGGTCTATGGACACTCAGACTTGGATGTGAGCTGCTCTTGAGCTGTTCTCCCCTCTTGAGTTGTCCAGAGCTTTCTGGCATTTGCTGTTACAATTCTTCCAGCCATCTTCAGCACTGGCTCATTCTCCCTCCACCTCAGTCTATCCCTGAGAAACTCTCAAATTTATTTTAAAATAAAAACATTATAATGGATATCATATAATCCAACACCTTTCTCTCCTTCTCAAAGAAATATTTTCTTCATTTTTGGGTTGTTTTGCATGGTAACTAGCAAATGTACACTTTTACAATGTGCCATTACTCAGCTGTAGCTATGGAACTGCATCACAAAACTAGCTAACAAATCTGAGAGATCCTCTGTTAGCATTTTTTCAGCTTTTCAGATCATGGAGACTGAGAACACAGTTGCAGGCACAGCAAAGGGAGAAGCTTTCAAGTTGTCAATTTGCAAGTCATAACACATGCAATAATCTGCAAATCCATATTCTTCAGCAAATGTGCACATCTGCTAGAGTTCTTTCTAACGACACAGCTTTAAAACTTACTGTCAAAATTAATACTGCCTGTCAACTATGGCATATTTTATCTGATATTCTATTTTTTCCAAGAAAGCACAGCACTGTGTTATTGCTTAAAAGCATCATATGTCAGCTTGTAACTGTATTCCAACTGGAACTTATATTGCAATATAATTAAATATAGAAGCAGATGAAGTATAAATAACATCAACTCAATTACTACAGCAGAAGCATCTTCACAGTTTATCCCTATTTCATACAACTTTGGTTTTTAAAGTGTCAAGTTACCTTCCAGCGTATTTAGCTGACGTACTGCCTTTGGCCAGTATGGGAAGCTGCCTGACTGCCCTCAAGCAAATAACGTAGGCAACTAAAAGCAACAGGAAAATCAATATATCCAAAACAGGCTTTTTTTAAGGCTTTTGCCTAAATGCAAATATTTATCAGTGTAACTAATATCGCTGTTAAAGCATTTTAATTTCTGAAAAAACTTCTGAGGAAGTCTCAAGTAACTGACATCCTTCTCCTTCAATCAAAATACAGGAGTTTGAATTACAAACTGAAACAACACAGCTAGCAGCCTGCTGATTGTTAGAAATATTAGGAACTTAGCAGATAGTCCTGAAGATTGTTTTGCATGAAAGAGAATCATAGAATCTCAAGGTTGGAAACAACCTGCAAGATCATCCAGTCCAACCATCCTCCCATCACCATTGCTACCACAAGCTACTAAACTGTATCTCGTAGCTCCTCATCCAGATGCCTCTTGAACACTGCCAGGCACAGTGACTCCACTACTCTCTGGGCAGCCATTCCAGTGCCTGACCACTCTCTGAGAGAAAAAGTTTCTCCTTATGTCTAATCTAAATCTTCTCTGGTACAACCTGCAGACATTTCCTCAGGTTCTATTTGTTCTCCGGGAGAAGAGGCCAAATCCCTCCTCATCACAACCTCCCTTCAGGAAGTTGTAGAGTGCAATGAGGTCTCTTCTCCAGACTCAACAATCCCAGCTCCCTCAGCCGCTCCTCATAAGACTTGTGCTCCAGACCCCTCACCAGTTTCATTGTCCTTCTCTGGACACATTCCAGGGCCTCAATGTCTTTCCTGTAGTGAGGGGCCCAAAACTGAACACAGTACTTGAGGTGCAGCCTCACCAGAGCTGAGTACAGGGGGATGATCACCTCCCTGTTCCTGCTGGCCACACTATTTCTAATGCAGGCCAGGATGCTGTTGGCCCTCTTGTCCACCTGGGCACACTGTCGGCTCATGTTCAGCTGAGCATCAACCAACACCCCCAGGTCCCTTTCCTCTTCACAGTCATCCAGCCACTCAGCCCCAAGCCTGTAGTGCTGCATGGGGTTGTTGTGCCCAAAGTGCAGAACCTGGCACTTGCCCTTGTTGCACCTCATCCCATTCACCTTGGCCCAGTGATCCAGCTTATCCAGATCCCTCTGCAAGGCTTCCCTACCCTCAGGCAGATCAACACCACCTCCCAACTTGGTGTCATCTACAAACTTACTGAGAGTACACTCAGTCCCCTCATCTAGGTCATCAGTACGGATATTAAACAAGATGGACCCCAGTACCGACCCCTGGGGGGACACCACTTGAAACGGGTCACCAGCTGGATTTAACTCCATTAACAGCTACCCATTGAGCACAGCCCTCTAGCCAGTTCCTTATTCAAAGAAGGGTATACCTGTCCAGGCCACAGGCAGCCAGTTTCCCCAGGAGAATACTGTGAGAGACCGTGTCAAAGGCTTTGCTAAAGTCTAGGTAGACTACATCAACAGCCTTATCCTTGTGTAACAGTTTGGTCACCCAGTCATAGAAGGAGATGAGGTTGCTCAAGCACAACCTGCTTTTCATGAACCCGTGCTGGCTGGGTCCGATCCCCTGGACACCACGCATGTGCAATGTGATCTCACCCAAGATGATTTGCTCCATAACTTTCCCTGGTACTGAGGTCCTTCCTTATGGCCCTTCTTGTAGATGGGAGTCACATCGGTAAGCCTGCAATCCTCTGGGACCTCTCCAGACAACCAGGAGCACAGGTAGATGGCGGAAAGCGGCTTGGCAATCACCCCCACCGACTCCCTCAGCACTCGAGGGTGGAGCCAGTCCAGTCCCATGGACTTGTGGCAGTCCAGATGAAGAGGAGCTCTGTAAGTGTCTCCACCTGAATCACCAGCCGTGTATTCTGTGTAGCATCCCAGACTTCCAGATCAAGGCACAAAGTGCCCTGAGGATAAAGTGCCCTGATCCACCTATTAAAGGCAGATGTACAGAAAGTGTGGACAACCTCAGCCTTCTCCTTATCCTCAGTGGTCACATTCCCCACTGCATCAAGTAAAGGATAGAAATTCTCCCTGGTTCTTCTTTTACTGTTGATATACTTATAAAAGAATTTCTTATTCTCTTTTACTGCAGTGGCCAATCTGAGTTCAAGATGGGTTTCTGCCTTCCTCACTTCCTTCCTGCATCCCTCAGCATCTTCCTTGTAAAAGAGAGCCTGAAGGGAAGTCACTCCAGTGATGTTCATTTGATCTTTTTCTTGTCCCATGGTGAAGATACCCCACGTCCAAAGGTATTTTCCTTGTAAAATCCTAACCAATGTTCCCAAGTTTTCCAACAGAGAAGTAGTATATGGGCTATAACAGGGAAATATTGAAATAAAGGTAGCAACAGTAAGCAGCACAATACATGTTTTTCTCCTACGGGTACCGGATGGGGAAAATGCTCCAAGATCCACTGCCTCCAACTACCTCCTACTCTCACTTGTTTTTTGTGTGTTGTCATACATTTAAGCAGTGAGTGAAAAGGTTGCCTTGGAAGTGGCTATATCCATGAGGATTTAAAAATCATCAAAACATGCAGAACTTTCTGTATTTCATGACTGTTGTATGTGAGAAAAAGCAAATATTACCATTCTGGGCTAACGCTAACATCCCCCTTACTTATGTGAATGAGATGGTTTACTTTCAGCTTCACAGAAACCCTGAGAGTACAAGTGACCAACTTCAATCCCCCTACTGAAAGCTGGAAGAATATTTTGACTGTGAAAGAACCTGCAATCTCTAGCTAATCATGAGCAAAGATACTGAAAGCCTGAGTAAATTTGGGAAGTAAGCACTTATATCACTCCTCTGTTGTCACATACTTGAAATGGACAAAGAAAAGTTCATCAAACCTAAGCACTCCTACACCATACTCTTCTTAATTATATATGAACTTTTCATTTTAGGTTAAAATTTATTGGATTCTTGGAGCTTTGATGCTTGCGAAAATATTAATAATCTTACCATCAGACTCTCAAGTTGTACTGAAAGAAAACCCTTCAGAATGACTTACTGGCCGATGCTTCCTTATTGGTTAACATTATAATATTGTTTTTTTTGTGTAAACTTTGGGAATCCTAATTCATGGGGATCTATACAATGCAAATTAATATTGCAAAATGAAAAATTGTTTCTCAGGCTGCATCATGCTACAGATGTCAAAGAAAATTCATCACAGTCAATGTTACCTTAGACTTCAGGGTATTTTTCCCTTAAAAAACTGGATGTCTGAATTCACTCATATGGATATATTACTTTCTTTGTTCCTTAGTGTATTTTTTCCTGTTCAGTATTTTTAATTAAAAAAAAGAACAAAAAACAAAAACATTCTTGATATTTTCTGAGTCTAAGCAGTAACATCACTCTTTCTGACACAGCATGGTTATCTTGTATTTACGAATTTCAGGGTGGTAGTTTGTTTTTTTTTTTTATCCTAAGCCACCAGTACTACAGCTAATCCTACACAGCTAGTAATTTGTGCCTGTACTGAAACTCATTACCTAAACCTATGCTTTGCCTTAAAATAAATTAGCCTAAAATGAAGTGTGCTACATGCACTGAGGAATAGGAGTACACAGTTCATACCTTAAGGCATCAACATAAAAAACTAAAGCATATTTTTCCTTCCAGAAGCTCTGGGGAAAACTTATAGTTTCTTCAACAAATATTTGAAAGTTCAATTATGTTAATATTTCTGAGATTAATCAGTACTTTCATCAGCTTGAATAATTAATTGTCCTTACCACTGAAAGTACAACAGAAAAGCAAAGGAACAGATTTCCTTGATGAAAATTCAAAGCAAATGGATGTAATTTAGAACAGTATCATATTCTTCTCTGGCTACTCCATGGGACAATGTCCAGCTAAATACCAAATTTTAGAGCTATTTGGGGAACACTTAAAAATACAAGTGATTATCATTAAATGGAGAGGAATTTTTTACTTTAGCACCACAGGATGTTTATTCTGGATTATACATCTATATAGACATTAATCTTTAATACACTAGGAACAGTTCTTGCATAAAAATGAATACTTGCTCAGGATGCTTGGAGGTTATGTTCCACAGAAGTATTTTGGTGTTCTGGGGGCTTTCTTTTGATCAGTCATAATATACGAGTGATGGCCTAAGGATATGCACGTGAGGAGTTCTACTCTGACTCACTGCTCTGAAGATCAGACTGGAGCTTGGGAGAACAGCATCACTGACATGGGATGTGACTTGGATCTTCCCACACTGGGAATCTGGGAGCAGCTGGTTGCCAAACAGCTGCTTCCAAAAACAGGCAGAGCAGATGAAAAATATTCTGATCAGGAAACAAGCCTAATTGCTAAGGAAGAGGGATTTATCTTGGTATGTCTTGTTTCCCAAGGCAGATCCTGATTATTTTCTCTAACACATGACAAATCATGACAACACAGCAGTAATACACCTGCCAGGTGGGTTTAATCCGCAACACCCTTTGAATGCTCAGGTGGACTTGGGCTTCAGGCCAGGGTATCTTCTGGGTTTCACAGTGACTCCCTTCCTGTTCTGTGGGCTTTACGCCTAGTGAAAAAAAAAAAAAAAAAAGGATGTAGGAGATGGAAGAAGCGGTGAAAACCCATAGATGGAGGAAACCAGATTTATGAGCTGAAAAACACCCTGACTCTCCCACATTACAAATACCAACTATGAAGCTCATTTATTTTCTGACAGCGATACCTAGGGATATTTCCCCAAAAAGATAAATCTCTGTCAGAATCTTTAATGTGAAAACTGGAATAGACTACTTTGTGCAGAATGTCTGTGCGAGATTTAGTACTTTTGCTCAACTTACACTAAGGCTCTATAGAACTTGTTCTGAGCAGCTAAAATAGACTGATAATCTGTTGGGTATGTAAGGCAATCTTAGAGAATAGCCTGAGTTGAAAAGAACCACAACAATCATCTACTTTCAATTCCCCTGCTATGTGCAGGGTTGCCAACCACTAGACCAGGCTGCCCAGAGCCACATCCAGCCTCACCTTGAATGCCTCCAGGGATGGGGCATCCACAACCTCCTCCTGTGAAAAAAACAAAACAAAACTCCTTGTTGCATTCCTAACTGAAATGATAACCTGGTAAGTGATTGTTGAACACTCAACTGCTCCTACTACGTAGCCTGATCCAAAGGTTTCTAAACCTCATTGGACCTCATTGGCTCATCATCTGTTAAAAAAAAAAAAAGGAAAAAAAATCACAGTAAAGGAATCTTAATGAATGGTCGGTCTCCTCTTTTCATATACCACAGTCTGTGTATATATATTTATATGTATATATATATGTATATATATATACACATACAAAACCCAGAAATCATAACTCATGATAGTTTTTATTCCTTGTCAATTGATTATTTCTAATAGGATAAAGATACGGTACTCTGCAGTGTAGGGTGTTGGCTGGATGCAAGGCAGCAACATCTTGATGTTGCTCTGTAGTACAAATGAGACCTTCAAAAGTTAGGAGAAATGAAAAAACATTATCCACTGTGCTTTTATTATATGTATATACATACGTGAAAATGAATAGAGCAGTCAATACCAATAAATATAGAAGGAATCTTCCAAGTGTCATGGTTTTGTGATTTTTGGTTTTCGGTATTCCACATCATAACATCATGTGAGGCATTGGGAGTTTAACTGTTAATGCTCAAGTTCTGGGTACCTGCCCAGAAGAGAAGAAGAACTACATTCCCCAGGGGACTTTGCAGTCACAGAGAGGAGATACAACTCCTGGCAAGGTCACCTGATGTGCTCTTTTTCGTCCGCTCTTCTTCGTCGGCTCTCCTCCCGTCTCCCTGCTGCTCAACTGGACTGCGCATCTCACCTCAGCGTTATGGTGAGGCCTATCCACCTTTCAGACATTCTCTCTCTCATTATATTTGATTTATTGGCTTCAATTCTAATTATATCGTATTATAGTGTGCTATCTTCCATTCCAATAATATATTTAGTAAGTTAGTTTGTTTCTCCTCAGATCGTTGCCACTGTTTTTAATTATTTTGGGGTCCCCTGTTCCCTTTTTCCAGAGGCATGGATTTTTTTCCTCCGCCCCACTGGTCACAGAACTGAGCCGAACCAGCCTGTAAAACGTTGACACCAAGAGATACGAAGCTTGTGCAGACAGGTACCTCTGTAATTACAGATACAATCTAGATCTGTTACAACTGAGATATGAAGATATCTGAAAAAATGATAGAAATGTGTCTCAAAAGTTCAATAGCTGTCCCAAAAGAATATAGTTGGCAGTCCTTTTCTCTAAAAGAGAACTACATTTGCTGTTACAACATACTAAGAGTTTTAAAAGTAGCTACTGCGTATTTAGGCCAATTACTACACGGTGGGCTACAAAAAGGTGCCCTTTTTAGTGAAACTCAGTAAATTAGTAATCATTTTTGAAATTATGTTTAATAAACATGTATTTACTAGGAACTCTATTCTCAAAAATGAGACCAGTTACTTTCAGCTAGGCATGGAGCAGTCTTACCATAGTGTCTCAAATCCAAATGCAGCTAAGAGAAATTGTTACAGACTACAATAGCTCTTTGAAGAAGAGAAGCACGACTGAAGTAATTTAAAATACACATGAAAATACTTCTAATACTATCGGAATACTTTTTTCTTAAAAACAAAATTATACTTACTGAATTGAATAGAGGATTCATCAACTCTAGTATCTCCCAGCACCTCTGAATTAGCAGCTTTGCTGTTTTGAAATATTGTATTATGGAAAGCAATTGGATTCTCCTATTTTCCATGAATCAAGATAATTTGTATCATGCACCAAATAAATAACTTGTATTTAGCTCACGGCTAAATACATTTAGCCCATGTTACCTCATTTTGCTCTGACCTGAAAAGCAGCTCTTTAGAAGAACTCTCTAGTTTCAATAAGAGCACCAGACTTCACATATACAGGCTTCACTGCCTCACCAGGCTGCATACAATATATAGACCCAATATTCTATCTTCAATGTCTAGTTCAAAGGCAGAAGGGATGAGCTCAGCTCTGATGACCATCCCTTCTCTGTACTAACACAGTCACACCAGAAGGATGCTCTGCCACTTGGTGTTAGTTCCAAAATGCAGCTAGCAGACAGCCAGTGAAAGGATCAGATAACTGCATCATCATCTTCTGTCCCTCCTCAAAGTGATCCCACAATGTTTCCAGACCCTCATGTACCAATGAAAATTCTAGTTCCTTCCTAGACCCAGCTGGTCTGCTAGTCTATGTGAAGAGAACACATGGCACTCCAGTGTTTAAAACACCATACGCAATTATTGCTCAGAGTACATCAGAAAGCACATTATTCTTGTAAAACATTAATGGAAATGATAATTCTAAATCAATAAATTTCTGCAGCACTAAAAATCTCGGCATCTGATAAGCCAGGCACTAAGACCCACTTAACAAAGCCAATCATTCACCAGATCTGTGGCTGCTGCGTCACAGTGGTGCAGAGCTTTGGTGAACTCAAAGAAACACCACTGTATTTAAGAATAACTTCTGTTTTCAGCCTGCTAGTTTCCAAACACTAAAGGCATCTGTGGATTTCAACACTGTCTTTTAAGAGACAAAATAAGGGTTGTTCTGGCCCCCTCCCCATCTCCCTTTCTCATATTCACACTTAGGCCATATCTAACAACAGTGATTCAAGTGGGCACACACACCTTTCCCACATCTGAGAAAATACACCCAATCCTTCTAAACGGCTACTCTCCTTTCTCAGAAGAAACCTGCATTCTGTGACAAGAGGCCAGAGAGATAAGCTGCTTATCTTTTGATGGGTTCAACTCTCTGTATAGATCCATTTGACTCCATTCCTAGAGGTGTTTAAGAAACGTGTAGATACGACGCTCAGGGATGTAATTTAGTGGGCATGGTGGTGATGGGTAGGTGGTTGGATTACATGACATGAGAAATTTTCTCCAATCTTTATGATTCTATGATTCCATGACATCTAGCATCCAGATTTTAGAACAAGCAGAAATTCTATTTAGCCTGTGTTCACAGCATGGAAAATCTTATCTAAAAGAGTAGAGCTTGTAATTGATTTTACTTGTCAGGTTTCAAAAATTGGCTTATCATTATGTATTATGGAGTTATAAGCATAATTCAGGGAAAAGTAGAGTCTTTTAGTAATGAGCATTTGGTATTAGAGATGGAAATATTTATCTAATGTTCAAAGTACTAAAGGGAAACAGCAGGACTTCAAGTCCTCCTAAGTCCTTTCATAACCTCAAGCACAAAATGGAAACATCTGCTATATTAATCCAAGTACAAGCATGCTTGCTCATTCCACATACCCATGTCTGAGATTAAATTAATTCATAACACATTCATGTTCATTCTTCCTTCCCCCTCACTCCTCCCCCCACATTTTTAGTAAAATTCTCATCACTTCTGAGATGAAAATGTCTTGAGGAAGAGACAGCATCCACATCCCAGACAATCTGCATGAAGAATGACATCTTCAGCAAACTAAAATAATGGACATTTCTCTACAAAAAAGCATCATTTTAGATTTGTTTTTTTTTTTTTTTTTTCCAATCCATAGCTTTAAAATCAGGATTGCATATGACTCCTGCAATGAAAGCATGCTCAGGTTAACCATTAATACATCCTGCAAGGCACTGGATTTAGACCACAATTTTATCCAGTTTTCAGGACTGACATCTTCAAAACAGTTCAATCACTGCTAAGAAAGAATCACATTTTTCATTTGGTTTTTATTCACATTAAAAACTCACTCCAAGCAACTCCTCCATGGCATCTGGATACTCAGGCTCTTCAGTTTGGCAAGACATTAGCTAACAGCTGTTTGATAATAAATAAATATATATAAGTGGGAAGATGCCCTGGATGCTCACTAGACCCTGGAAATACTTTCAAGCAACCTTTAGCAACCTACTTCTGTAAGAATGCATATGATTTGAGCACTGCAGGGATAGGATTTAAACCAAATATGTAGAGATATGGGGAAAAAAGTTATGGCTAAGGTGAGGAAAAAAGAAAACTTGCAAGAGAAGGGTGGAGAGACAAAGGAGAGTGAAATTAATCACAGAGTAACACTGAAAGTCCAGAAATTCAGGAGTGGGAAGGGAAGGAGGACTGGGAAAAGACACTGAATTGCAGGTGAAGCTGAAAAATAGTAGAGACTGGTTAAAGACTTCACAGAAGGAATATGGCAAAAATAAGCCTCAGAGATTGATGAGGGCCTGAAACAGACGAAGAACTGCCAAAATAGAAACACTGACAAAAACAGAGGTCAGAAAAAGATCTGAGACATTTGAGTCATACAGAGTGCAAACAAGCTTAACAGCAGCAGTCGGCAAACAGAAAAGGAGGCATGATGACAAAGGAATAAAATTAGGCAAAGCTAAGCTGGAAGCAGAATGCATTACATGAGAACAAGGAGAACCTACTGCAGGCTGGAATTCTCACTCCAGGATCTGAACTGCTTTTTCTCACTAAACATCTGGAAAATATTAATGTCTCCTTCTCCGCCCCCCATTAGCTCTGAAGGATGACAGTCTTCTACAATAGCTATCCAAATACTTCAAAAGGGACACAGATTCACAGAGAGGTTGTTGACAATTTTTTTAGGGCATTAGCTTTTTCTGACATGAAGGTTTGGTGGTTTGAGGGCTTTTGTTTGTTTGTTTTTGTTGAGTTTTTTTCTTCTAAATTTCTTTTTCTAAAAGCTTGGTGATTAGATATGGATTATATATGGTTGGCAGCCCTGCCTGTGGCAGGGGGGTTAGAGCTTGATAACCCTTGAGGTCCCTTCCAACCCAAGCCATTCTGTGATCAAGCTAGAGATTACTTAAGCTCTGGACTTCACGTGAAGAGACTGATAGCTAAAAGAGAGATTCTTTTCTCCCCACAAAAACACTGGTTCATTCCTGACAAAAATGGACAAGATCCGTGAAAGAACCAGAACTGCATTGGAAGACGACCCTCTTGCTCTGGTTATAAGCAAGTTAGCTGCACATGGCCTAAGGAACAGAAATTTGTAGCTACAGAAGATAAACTGTAGTGAAAGAGAATGCCACTTCTACTGCTGTGGTCCTCTGTGGTGTTAAATAAAGTGCTCAAAATGCTTTGAGAGCTTCTCAGATTTTGATCTGAAGTCCTGAAGTCTGAGCTGGGATGTTACAGAAGGAACAGACAAAGGTAGAAAGTCTGACTATGCAAGCTGTTTTCACAAGACAGTCCCTGAACACCTGAAGTCAAGCATTCAAGTAACAGGTACTTTTTGCCTATTCAGTCAAAGAAATCCCTTTCTGAGATTTCTTTTTCTTTCTTAAATTGAGGCACCTCCTCCCTTATTCTCACAAATGTAAAAATGAATTTAATCAAGTTCTTGTAGAACATCCAGATGCTAACGAGTAGCTCAGAAATTTCTTTGAGGCACTTCATAAGGACATCAGTGCATAATGCATTTGTAATGCTTGTTAAAAAAAAAAAAAAAAAAAAAAAAAGCCTCCTAGTTGTCTTCTACAGTTTTGGTTTGTTTCACTTTGGATTTTTTTTTTATGCTTTTTGCCATCTGCAGGTATTGCTACAATCACTGTCAACATCTGTGGCAGAATTCTGATCAAAAAATCTTAGTCTGCAGATAACCCAACATTATAAGAATGTCACAAAGCTACAATCCAAAAAAATGAAAATAACACAAACACACACTATTTGGAAGAAAGAGCCAGAAGTACATCCTAGAGTACCTGACTCTGTGCTAAATCAAATAATAGCATCTTTTTAGAATATTTTTGTACTTTCTTCAAGCTAATACTTCATAGTATTCTTCAAGTTAATACTCCATAGGCCCTGGGACATGTCCAGAGAAGGGCAATGAAACTGGTGAGGGGTCTGGAGCACAAGTCTTATGAGGAACAGCTGAGGGAGCTGGGATTGTTGAATCTAGAGAAGGGGAGGCTCAGAGGAGACCTCATTGCACTCTACAACTTCCTGAACGCACATTGTGATGAGGAGGGATTTGGCCTCTTCTCCCAGGAACAAACAGGACCCGAGGAAATGGCTGCAAGTTGTACCAGAGGAGGTTTGGATCAGACATAAGGAGAAACTTTTTCCTCTCAGAGTGGTCAGGCACTGGAATGGCCTGCACACAGAGGTGGTGGAGTTGCCGTCCCTGGCAGCGTTCAAGAGGCATCTGGATGAGGAGCGACGAGATATGGTTTAGTAGCTTAGTGAGTAGTAATGGTGATGGGAGGATCATTGGACTACATGATCTGGTAGGACCTTTCCAACTTTGTGATTCTGTGATAGTGAAGTACTACTCATATTCAAGTGACGAGAATTCTAGGAGATTATTCTGCCATTGTATTTTCTTAAATAATTTTAACTTTCTTCTTTCTGATTCTAAATCTATAACTTTACCTGAAAGAGTCGCACCCTTCCATGCATTCTCTGGGAGAATTCTAGATACATTCTTGTTAATGCATATTTCAAAGCAGCTAGTGAATAAATTAATTTTTAAAAGCCTCTGTAAAAATTAAGGTTTAATACAATCTTTCATCAACCTACTGGACTTTATTTAGAAAAGAGCCCCTAACTACACTGTTCTTCACATTAACCCCCCAAGTTGAATCTCAGGCTTCCAGCCAATTTCTGGAAAATTTATACCCATAAGCAAATTCCCTGAAGACAACCAGACTTGCACAAGAACACCTAAAGGTCAGCACCCTTAGAAATAAGCTTTGAAAGAATCATCACTTCTAAGTACTTAAGTGTATAAAACATTGCCAAAATAGGAGAGCTCTGCACAATAGCTGTATCTGTAGAGTCAGCTCAGCTATAACACAGGGTAACTACATATCACGTCAAAACAGGAACTGCAGCTCTGAACAAGGCAGCACGACTGCAAGGTCACACAGAAGGTTGTTTCTAAACTGGGAAGTAACCTGCAATAAAATACTGTATTAGAAACCACAAATACAATTCCTGCCGCATGTTCTAGACTTCTAGCTCACAGGAAAGGAATTATTTACATGACATACAGGGAGCTCAACATTTTAAGATCTGTTCTACAAGCAAGAGTTCTACATTCATTCAAAGCAGGCATAAGCACTGCGTTTTGCAGACTCCTTTTTGTTGAACTACAGAACCAGCTAGATCAACCCTGTGCACTAAGTTATGCTTGACAGCATTCAAATTACTTTACAAGTTCTAGATGTTCCAGTGTATTTGTTTTTGCAAGGCGTGGACATTTCTGTTCTATGCTGTTCTGTCAGAGAATGCATGGAAGGGTGCGACTCTTTCAGGTAAAGTTACAGATTTAGAATCAGAAAGAAGAAAGTTAAAATTATTTAAGAAAATATAATGGCAGAAGCTGCAGAGAAATTTAACAGAGACAAAATCTTCCTTCACAGAAAAGCTAGAGAAATGTTGGGGCATGAGATTACCCTAAAGGCTCTAAAGAGCCACTTTTGCTACATTGGAATATTAACTATTACTGGTACTATCATTTCTGCAAATACCTGATTTTTTTTTTTTTTTTTAAGTCCTAATAAACATTTGCACACGTAAGCAAATAAGAAAAAAGAGTATATGCACAAAACCATTACTTCCTTCTAAATGTACACAGCTCTAACAGATTGTATCTACTGTAATTAAACTTATTTCCAACTTTAAAAAAAAAATAAAAAAAATTGCAATGTCACGGAGAAAAAATACCTTCATGAATCTAATTCCACACCTGACTCATTCAAGTATGTTTTCATGCAAAAGCATCCTTAGAAAATATGCACTTTATGGCTGTAGCTACTGTCTTCTCTTTCTTCAGATCATGCCATTTCTTAATTTATACTAGCTGGGCTGGAGTAAGAGGTATGCACTGATGTATAATGTCACATGCTCTACTACAGGCTGAGAATGTCCAAGTCAATAGAAGGAAGTAACTAGGTGAAATGTGTGATGAAGATTTACTGTAGTACTCTGAGCTTACTGGACATAAGCATACATTTGACTCTCCACAGTACTTCAATCTATGAAGGTATGAAGGTCCAAATGTAATGCATGTGAATAAACTACTGAAGTTAATGGGAGGCATGATTCACAAGAAGTCATAGGCAGTTTTTATTTAGTCTGCAAATTTGCAATGCTACCTATGTGAGCAAACAAGCAACTGACCATGCCTGCTTTTAGCAATAACATGATTTAAAAACTGGAATAAATATATTTGTCAGAGATAATTAATCAGGAGTCTGACTGTCAAAAAGAACACTACAAGCTTCCCTTCCTCCATGCTGACTCTAAAGGTTCATCCAGCACAAACACAACTACAGAAACATTACAGATTTCTAATTGCTCCCTCTTCCCCCAGTATTTTAACCTGCTCTGCCACAGAGTCTCTGAAATGGAACACAAATGGTGCTCTGAAATTCTGTGATATGCTGTTTCAGCTCTTTGTGAACTTGGACATTTCTTGAAGAGTAGGGAAAGAACAGAGGGCTCATGAAAACCTCTACTGCTCTCCTGCAGCCACAGTGCACTGGGGCAGAGGGTTATGATATTCTTTGCATTCAGTTTTGAGCCCACCTGCTTGGAAAAAAAAAAACATTTGAGAGCTAACAGGCTCAGGCACTGTTAAACAAAGTACAAGCACACCTCACCGTCAAATCAAATTTCAAACAGTATCTTATATACGGAAACATTTGATTGATGGTTAGAACTAGACATGCTTTAAAGAAAATAGTTGTCAGCAACTGATCTGTTAAAACAATCTTCCAATAGGCATGATGTTCAAAGACCATGAATTGAGTATAAATTTTCGAAAGGATTAATTTTAACTCAGTTGCAAGGAAAGCATCCACTCAGGTTCATACTACAAACATTCAAACCTCATTAGCTATACAAAACATGAGGACAGTGATCTACAATAGCAGTCATGTACGACATTAAGATGCACAGAAGTAGTTGTTAAGATACCTCCAATGACTATACAAGTTAATATACCAACTGTAACTGCATTAACGGCAAAGGAAAAAACAGTACTTTTTTACTACTACTTGACAGTTCATACTGAAAAATAAATGAGAAATCCATGATTATCTCAATGTCATGAATATTTGCACATTTTAAAAGCTCAGCCATTAGAGAATGTTGCTGAACCAATTAAATGTTCCAGAGATTAGACTACTCTTATCTGGTTTACTTTTTCCACAGCAGTTCCTACCAGGCTCAAGTTTACTTTACTCTCAGCCTGGCCATCTACCAGCTGCAGGGGCAGCCAAGCAGTAACAAGCATCCTTCAGCAGCAATTTGTCTCAGTACCAGCAGTAAATGACTCAGCTGCTCATGCCATGCTCCAGGAGTTACTCTGCTAACACAACAGCTTTTTAACACACAGCACAGCATCCCCTTCCTCCAAAGCAGGCTGTTGTGTTTGTTTTCTGTTTTTTTATTAACCATACTTTCTAAAACATGATATGAGTGATGTGGTCATAAAAGAAGCAAATTTTCGCTTCTTATCAGCCACGTGATGTTGATTTAAAAATAACAATATGCCAAGGTAGTGGGTTTTTTTGTTTGTTTGTTTTTTGTTTCTCGTTTTTTTTTAATGGGTGTGAAGGTGAAAATATAAACTTCAAACATAAAGTAGACTTAATGTGGTAAAACATTAGAACACCGCTATTCAAATAGAAATAACCCTCACGAATGCAATATGAAATAACTCAAAATCATCATCATCCTGATAACTATATCTGAAAAGCTCAACTACCAGCAATATACAAAAGAATGAATGCTTTTTTTCTCCTTTCAACTTTTAACTTGAATCCTGGAGGGTTGTGGGAAAAAGCAAATTTCCTTCCCTTTTTCCCCCTGGATCAGAATTATATAATAGAATCATATAATGGCCTGGGTTGAGAAGGACTACAATGATCATCTAGTTTCAACCCCCCTGCTATGCGCAGGGCTGCCAACCACCAGACCAGGCTGCCAGAGCCACATCCAGCCTGGCCTTGAATGCATCCAGGGATGGGGCATCCACAGCCTCCTTAGGCAACCTGTTCCAGTGTGTCACCACCCTTTGTGTGAAAAACTTCCTCCTAATATCTAACCTGAACCTCCTCTACCTCAATTTAAAACCATTTCTCCTTGTTTTATCACTAACCACCCTCATAATCAGTCGCTCCCCCTCCTGCTTGTATGCACCCTTCAAGTATTAGAAGGCCACAGTGAGGTTTCCACAGAGCCTTCTCTTCTCCAGTCTAAACAAGCCCAGTTCCTTCAACCTTTCCTCATAGGAGAGGTGCTCCAGCCCTCTGATCACAATGGCCTTCCTCTGGACTCATTCCAAAAGATTCACATCCTTCCTGTACTGGGACCCCAGGCCTGGATGCAGTACTCCAGATGGGGCTTCACAAGAGCTGAGTAGAGGGGGACAATCACCTCCCTCTCCCTGCTGGCCACCCCTTTTTTTAATGCAGACCAGAACACAGTTGGCCTTCTGGGCTGCAAGCGCACACTGCTGGCTCATGCCCAGTTTCTTGTCTACCCGGACCCCCAAGTCCTTTTCCACAGGGCTGTTCTCAAGAAGATCTTCCCCCACTCTGTATAAATACCTGGGATTGCCCCAACCCAGGTACACCATCCTGCACTCGGCCGTATTGAACCTCATTAGGTTTTCATCAGCTCACTTTTCCAGCCTGTCCAGGTCCCTCTGGATGGCTTCCCTGCTCTCCAACGTATTGACTTGCTGTCATCCGCAAGCTTCCTGAGGATGCACTCGATGCCATTGTCCGTGTCATTGGTGAAAATGTTGAAGAGCACCAGTCCCAAGACCGACCCCTGAGGGACACCTCTTGTGATCAGCCTCCACCCTGACACAGAACCATTGATCGCAATCCTTTGGCTGTGTCCAGCCAGCCAATTCCTCATCCACTGAACAGTCCATCCTTCAAATCCGCACCTCTCCAATTTAGAGAAAGGGATGTGGTGAGGGACCACGTCAAAGGCTTTGCGGAATTTAGGTAGATGACATCCATTGCCCTTCCCCCATCCACTGACGCCATCACTCCATCACAGCGTGCCACCAGACTGGTCAGGCAAGATCTGCCCTTGGTGAAGCCATGCTGGCTGTCTCGAATCACCTCTTTGTCTCATATGTGCCTTAACATAGCTTCTAGGAGGATCTGTTCCATGATCTTCCCAGGCACAGAGGTGAGTATTCGTAGCTAACAGTACTACGTGAAGTACTGAAAACTTTTGCATCAAATAGATTAGTCCTTAGATTGGGACAATTTCAACGATTTGAGAAAACAGAAGAGCAAGAGTCATAACACAAGAAAATAACAAACAGCAGCCTTGTATGCCCATATAGTAGCAAGACTGAAGACAATTGCAAATTCGAAAACTAATGCACATGTTGGTAACAAGTATGCAGCCAATCTGCATTCCCTGCTTTTCTGTATGCAGCTCTGATTTCTGCAGCAGATTCCCCTAACTTTATGCCATAAAGTTCTTACTCCTGACTTCACTGTGGCCATTCATGCGTATCAGCTAGAGAAAACAACCCTTCAGCAGGCATGTTCCTGCTGAAGAATGCTCCTGGTGCCTGCAAACAAGGCCAGCTAATCCATGTGCCAACTGAAACTGCCACATTCCCCCAGGTCTCCACTGGGCTCCAAATGACAGTAACACCACTCACTGCATCTGAGTTAGAAACATGTCAAATCCTTATTCACCTGATTATCAAATAGAACTGAAAGGTATTTTGACATTTTAATAGCAACAGCACCAGAAGGAACAAAAAACATCAAGACCATAATTTTTATGACAGAGTAGCAGCAAGAGACTGCCGTATTTGACTACGGGGTAATATTTAAAGCAGTACAAAAACCTGAGACATGCTACAGACAACAGTATCACCTTCCAGCAGCTGGTGAACTTAATGGGAAACACTGCACAATTCTGGCAGAATGACTACTGGAAATGATTCCTGATTTGAGAGCAGGATCCTCAAGACACAGACTCAAGCCGTTGTCTGAGTGGTATTCTGAAACCAAAAGGTATTGAAAGCATGAAGCAGATTCTGCACAGCTTAGCACAGATTCTCACTGCCACACAACAACAGCCCTTGAGAAACAAGGATGCCCTGAATTTACACAAGCTGTTCTCTGTAACACAGGGGCCCACATAGCAACAGGATGCTCAAGTGAATTATGACACTTCAGCAGCAGGACACCATGGAGCTTGTCCTCTGTTGCCACACAGCTGGCCAGCAGAGGGCTAAAATGAAGTTTTTTCTGTATCCTGTGAATAATAGCAGACTTGAGTACCTTAAAAACGATGGAAAGAATATCATATGTAATACTCGAATGTTCGGTCAAGAAAGTCAGGTGATCCCAAGTTCAAACCTTACACTTCACACAGTATTGCTTGCAGCCAGTATTCTAATCCAAATGAAAGTTATTATATAGATGTGGGCACGCTTCAAAACATTACCTAAAAAGACTGAAATATGTAGCATAGCAATAAGCAATTTATCAGTGCATTTTTACCTTATTAGGTATATGAGGCTGCGTAGGCACACATAAGCTGTCTACAATTTTCACTTTCAAATTCCCACACAGCAACAACAAAAATTAGCACGGATATAACATGAAATAAAACTACTGAAATGCAGAACACTGGATGAATACACAGAAACAAAATACTCACACAGAGCATTAACAGAGAAACACCAAGCCCATTAATTCAGCACCTTGGGTTGGTCTCCACATTTCTCATACCCCAACCGCGTTACTGTGTGTTTTAAAGACAACTGCAGATTGAGCAAAAGAGAAGAAATTCAAGAAACAAAGCTCATACGGATGGACTGATATGCTCTTTGTAATTTTTTTTTTTTCCATCTCCTTCTTCTTTGGAAGATTTTGAAGAGGGAAGGTCGCTGTGGGGGAAACACATTCATTTTGCAAACTTCATGCCACCACACTGAACTGCAGGTATTATTTTTAGTTCTTCCTTGCACTAAACAGAGATGGAATCTGAGGCGTGAAGAGGCATCGTGCCAGGATGTAAACCCTCTCCTTCTGAGCTGGCTTTAGTCATGTAGCCTTGCACCCAAATTGCTCTCATCTTCAGGTCAGCACATTTCCCCAGTGCTCACTCTCCTCAGTGCTAAATCTGAGCACATGCACACACATGCCACGCACCAGCCGCGTGTGCTTCATAGAATGATGACATGGCTTAGGTTGGAAAGGATATCAAAGATCACTGAGCTCCAACCCCCTGCCATAGGCAGGGCTGCCAACCACTAAACCAGGCCGCTCAGGGCCCCATCCAACCTGCAGATGGTTTACAAAAAAGGATGATCCTATTTACAAACTGCTCTGCAGTGCTCAAGCTGGCAGTCCTGCTGCACAGAAAATTAAGCGACTCCCATTGAGTATGAGGGGAGTCAGACCAGAAGTTTTTTCTACAAAAGGCATGTTGTTTAGAAATTTCCTCTACAAAAAACAAAGTCCTGTATGTGAGCCTAAACCAAATGCTACAGAAAGAGTAGCGTGTTTCTTGAAATCTTACCTAAAGATCCTAAAGAATCTGCAAACTAAAGACATCAACATCTGAAATTACCTTTTTCTGCTTATTTCAGGGTTTTTTTCTTATTTCCCGTGGTGCAACTCTAAAGGCTTGCAAGGGAATCTGTGTTCCAAACTGCCTCAATTGCCACAAAAGTACCATAATATTGACTGCAGTCTGATATTTATTTTCACTGCCAAGTGCAGAAGCACTCTGTACACACAGTATTGCTTCTTTCAAATCTGTGCTAGGAAAAATTAATTTCTGTATCATACACTACCAAGCCCATAATTTTTCATGCTGTGACAGAGTAGGGCAGGCAGGAATCGCTGAGTTTTTGGGGCACTGCAGCCCACCCAATACACATCAACTTCATACACCAAACTTCAGCACAGAGCACAACCAGAATCTGTGTGCTTCTTTGTTTCTACACTTCCAGAAGAGTGGTCCTAAAGAAAGCAACTTGTTTCTCTCTGGCAAACGCAGCCCTATTAGTATGTGCTACCCTAGCTCTATTATTCTTTGGAAGCTCCAGCATAACTTGATTTCCAGCTTTAAGAATAATTAAGGCAAAGCAAGAAACAACCCATGAGAACGGATATGTAAATGTTTCAGTGAGTTATAACATCACACATCCTAATCTTTCACAGCTCTGTGTCTGAATATTTACTCTGGTTTAGGAATACTCAAGAACCCACAGACCACTGGCTGCTCACAGTGTTCATGGGACACTTCTTCCTGTTTAAAATGAGCACAACAGGAAACCCATATCCAAGTCACGGAGTACATGAAGTATATTTAACATCATCCTAAAAAATTAAATATTTATTAGTCTCACTAGGAAAAACAAAACTGTGAACAGTCTGGAAGCCAGTCATTGCTATGCCCCAGAGGATAATATTCTTACTTACCACAACATGTTTTTAGATCTCTAAACAGCAGATCTCTAAACAGCACTGTGCAGATCTACGTGTTCTTGTCAAGAAGATTAATGAATTAAAACACAACCCTGGTCATTTTAACTGAGCAGACTAGTTGTTATGGTTTATCAGTGCACAAAAATGAACTACGTGACTGAAATTCACAGTAAATAAAAGTTGCAACAGCAGGAGGGAAACCACAGTGACAAGAATGGGAGTAGGGCGAAATACAAGCTTGGATGGGGTTGGTTTTATCTCACCGTCTAGGAGCTTTTACAAGCCTTTTCATATAGCCTTTGAACTCTGAACACGGATCCTCAGTCGTGTTTGCTTTTTAAACTAATGTAATCCCTCAGTAAAGTGCAATACCTGCCCAATACTGTACAATCAGTGGTTCCAGAGATGCAAAGCAAGGTAAACCTTACCATGGTACCCTTTCACATTTTCAGAAGAAATCTGAAATTCTTTAAGTGCAAAGAAATAGAATGATAGAAAACCAAATTAAAAATTCTGTGAGAAAGCAATCCACTTAAACAGAGATGAAGATAACTCACTGTTACAAGTAACTAACAAAGCCACAGAATGTGATTTAGAATTCCTTGGAGGCAATAACCAGAATTTCTAAATGCAACTGAGAATCCATTGAAGCAAAACATCACTTTTTTTTTTTTTTTTTTTTTGCAGTTAATCAGCTGAAATATTTTGCCTGTCTTATTCAAGCTGAAGAGAATTGCAATGCATGCAGGTAATTGCTTATTAATGTGACACTTTTCAGAAGCTCTGAACAGAAATACATAATTTAAGACATGTTTTACATGTACTTACTATACATAATCTGCACTGTCTAAACAGTCTTCATGGTATGACAGCTTTTGAAGTACACCTCAGGTTTTTATTCAGTTGACTTAAGGAACTGAAGACAGGTATAAGAACAGAAAAGATACGTTAAGTACTGCAGCTGAAGTCAGCATACAACACTGCACTTCAGGAGGGACAGAAGATACCGGGGCACTGCTCTGCTGCATGATTCTTCTCTGCTCAGAGAGAACACTCAGAGAACAGAAGAATCCCACCAGCACCACCACTCCAGAGAACAGAGCAATTAACTTCACAGAAGCCCTAATTCCTTGCAGCAGGGAGGGCAGGACCAAGTAGTGGTCTCACTCCTAAGAGAGATGGCTTTAAGTAGGTGTCACTTCACTTTTCAAGCCTTGAAAGCATGCAAAGACTAAAAAGGTTAGACTGTGATTTGGGCTAAACGAGCCCTTGGGGATGTCTGCATGTGTTTTTGTTTGTTTGGTGGCTTGTTTGTTTGTTTAACATTGTTTTCCCTGTAGCCCTAAATATACTACTAGAACTAATCCCTGATGGTACAAACAGGCTTACCTCTGACAAATGCTGAGAGGAAGATTGAATTACCAGACTACTCTCAGACCAACAGGACAACCGCTCTGTTTCTTTGCCTGCCTCATTGATCTACCAGTTGTCACCTAATTAAAACATCTGGAAAGGGGAAATATGCTCACCAAAGAACTCATTCATACACAAAAGCAATGTGCATTCTCTGGTAACCACAAGAAATCACATCCTTTGTGCAGCCTTGATGCAACCACCTCTGCATTTCAAGCTTTCGGTTCCTTTCTAACACTCCTTACTGTCTTCCCACTTTGAAGACTTGTTCAGAGCAAATACATTGTTCATGACATGACCATACAGTTTCTTGCATTACTGACTGTGATTTATTTGGAAGGCATGTTATTATATATGGTCTGGATGCACCTATTTGTGCCCAAAAGAATACGGTGGTAGGCACAGTATTACAGACTCTACAGAACAGAACATCACAGGTCCTGTTTAAGTTACGTCAGTTTATTGCCTTCATTTTGTTGTCTGGCTGCCCACAGTTCATGACTTCTACAAGAGATCCAGCAGGTCTGGCCTTTGTACCCCATGATTTCCTTGTGGCCTCTAAAGATGCCCCAGAACACTGCAGCCAGTGGAGGTAGACAATGCCATAATTCACAGATGAGACAAATAATACAACTAATACAACTTATGACACAGAAAAATTCTCCCTTTACCCCTCTTCTCCGAATTCGAGAGAGTAAGTGAAACCACAAAACCAGAACCAGGTGGCAAAGGACAGACAGCTGGCACCAGGAGGGGACCAAGTCAGCACTGCTAAAAGTTCTAGGACCCACAGCCTAGACAGCAGCCCTCATGCCTGGCCTCTGAAATTCGTCTGAGTTCACCTCACTGCCTCAGAAAAACTCAAGATGCTCAGAGAGATCCAAGTTAATTGGAAAAACGAGTGAAGGAGATGCAAAAAAGGGTGGACTGCACACATCAACAGCAATACCAACTTCTAAGAAAAAGCAGAGATGGGAAGCAGTCAGTCATGCTACCATTCTACAATGGCTGATAGAAATCAAAACTTTTTTTTTTTTTAAACATTCCCTTTCATAAACACCAACTTTGGTCTGAGAAATCAGCCTAGAAATCAGGTTCTCCCCATTGTCATCATATACATAACGTAGCCAAACTTTCTGGCAGTTATTTTTCTATTTAATTATTTCTGAAATTTGAGAAACAGAATAGAAAAACAGAAACAACCTCAGAATAAAATTTGATTTGGTGTGCACAAAAGCTGCTTTCTTTAAAACAAACAGCCTTCTTTTCTGATCAGTATGTTGCCTGTAGCCACTTTCATTGAGCTTATATCATTTCATATACTTATCACTCTATATTTTATTTTATCCTTCTGAAAAATGCAGTCCCCAGTAACATTCCTTCTGTTCCCAAATAATTGGGTGGTTCTCAGGAACTGCAAAAAAGAAAAATACATGAATTAAATAGGTAAGAGAGCACTCAAAATCATTCCTTTCTGCTAAACATTAATCAGAGATAAAAGGCTACATAGCAGCACAAAGGAACAGCTAACAAATTTGGTTTTATTATTCCTTCAATTTGAGACTTGGCAGAAAATTATTATGGACAATTTTTTTTTTTTCAGAACTGGACATTAAAGACAGCTATACAAGCCTAAAGTGAAATATACCTATTAAGAAAAAAAAAGTGCTGATTCTGACATTAAGGAAAAAAATGAAACCTTAAGCTCTCAACTTTCAGTTCCATTTCTAAACTTTGCCAGACATTTTTAAACCAAAGCAATGACAGCAAGACTTTGCATCTGAGCCTTTGTAGCCCATGTAGGCTGGAGACAATGAGGCTGCTTGCAGAACAATTCTGCATTCACTACAAGTCTTCAGCATCCATTTTGTTTTGAGCCACAGTTTGTCAGTTTCTCAACTAATGAATTAAATTCTAACCCACATAATCTTAGAAAACATTTTGTTTTGATTTCTCCAAATCTTGTTTTCATGGTAAGACTGGGAAAGCAAGGCTCACCTCTTTCTTCTGCAATCCAAATATGCTCAAGTCTACTTTAACCAAGCCATGCATCTCTCTCATTATCGTCAAAGCCCATGTTTTTTTTTCATCACGTTTGTTATTCCTATTAAAAACAACTTATCTGATGACTTAACCAGTGCAAGATTCATCAATATTAATTGAAACAATGCTGTACAAGTGTAATTGAATATTCCAAAAATTTGCATGCATTCAACCCATGCTCCTAAGTCACGTGAAAATTAAAGCACAAAACAAATCTGAATAGGAAGTTCACTAACCTTCTTCAAATGTTTCTAACTTGTATTTTCTAATCATAAACCTTACAGGGTGTCATTTTATTGTAGCATAGAAGCCTCCTTCAGACAACGAAAACTAAACATTTTGTACTGCTGTCTTGTTTTTCGCAACACACTGTCCTATGGCCCTGCTTTGCACAGACAACTAATACTCACTTGTGATAGACAAGCCAATCTGACTGACCCTGTGCAGTGACAACTGAGCATGGAGCCGGGCTACAGGCAGGCTACATTCAGCTCTTATCTCTAGCCTTCTGCCTCTCCAGCTCCTACCACAACTTTACTAGGTCAGCAAAATGCTCCACTACTTCTACTTCGGCTTGAGACAGCCTCGTCCCACAAACTTGTGGCTACAGCAGAAAACCACAGTTCAAGACACACAGGAGTTCAACCATACTGAGGTCCATGCAATAGAGAAGTTTTCTTTCAAGGTCAGTTCAGACTGGTCCTGAAACCCCATGGCAGTATACACAGATCACTGTTTAGAGAGTTTCTACAAGAAACACAAAACGCACCAAGTAAGTTTTTGCTTAACTGGAGGAAGCACAGTTATGTATCTTCACTGATAACAATCATTCACAGTATGATTAGATATAAGATGCAAGTTGAAGTTTAAAAAAAAAAACAAAACAGCTCATTTGAAGGGCTCATGTATTGAGAAGAAAGTATAACAACTAGAAAAGGGTGAGGGAAAAAAAGAAGTGTAAAAGCACATCAGTCCTTTGCCTCCTCCCAGAGATCAGGGAACTCAAGGCAACTGTCAAACAATATCGTTCTGCTTCAACCAAAATCTGTTTTATGCAAGAAATTTGGTGTTCTGTGGTTAAAAAAAAAATCAGTTTGGTTGAAATCACTACTCAGAAGGGCTTTTCTTGATGGCTGACAGCAAGGTGTGTCTGCTCTACTTAGAAATTAACTGGCTTTACAACAACCAAAAAAAAAAAACCAAAAACAATCTGTTCCTGTGGTTCTGAAGAAAATCTGCCAGATTTAAAAAGAGACAATGCTGTCATCTAAGTCTACAGACAGACTCTGTACATCCTACCTAATTCTCAAATGACAGCAGCACAGAACAAACATCTCTGGCTGCTGTTAAGAAGCTGCTTGCCAGCACTAAGCTAGACAACTACCCTCATCCTCTTCAGCTGGCTGCTGCTTTCAGAAGTTATCAGGAGCAGCAAACACTGCAGCAACTGCAGAGGAAAAGAATAAAAAAACTTTTGTTCCCACTCCAGCCAGCCAGAGAGCTCCAGAGGCTTCCCTCCCCTTGGAGTCAAAGAGTAAAAGAAAGGGACCCCCTATCAAAAGTATCTTAGCATTCACCACCATACGGACTGCTGAGAACTGGTCTGAAGCCAAGGTACTGCTCCAAAACAGGAACCCGTCCAATGACTCCTGCTTTTCTGCTCTACCACAAGTTGCAGGTTTTCAATTAGAACATAAGGACGTACCACCTCACACCAGTATTTTCTTCAGTCAAGACAAATAACATGCTGTCTTCCTACCTGACGTTATCAGAACATATGCTGCATTGGCTTTTGATTGATCACCTACTTTAAAAATGTGCAGGAATTGGAAAGACGTATTGGTTTCCTTCGTGAATAGCAGCTCATTTCATGGGAACGGTGAATGCACATGCACCTCAGACATGGTGGAACATACCTTGTGGGCAAAGCAATGGGCTCAAAGCCAAAACTTCCACCATGCTGCATCTTGAATTACTTCACCAGCACTATTATCTTGAAAACCTGTTGTTGCCATCTTACTTTGATGGATTCATCCACCAATGAAAACAATGGACAGTTGTCTTCTAACCCACAGACCACAAAACAGCTCCTGCACCCTTTCTCCATCCAGAGCGACCCAGTGTGCTTCTAAACCACTGTGCCAATATTACCATGGTTCAAGAAAAGTGTTCAAAAGCCAACCTGGCAAATCCCCTGTTCACTGTGCATGCTGTGCTGGCACAAGGACAAGGCCAGAAGGAAAGGGTGAGCAGCTGAAGGGAGGAGAGCAGGACTCCTCTCAGCAGCAGTGCCAGCTTGCGCTGACTGGAAGGAACCACAGCCCAAGATCGAAAACAAAATCACCTTAAAATAACAGGCATGAAAATTAATTTCTAACCCAATACGTACCATGAAGCTCATAACCACAGTGAATCAGAAGCATGTGCTTTTGATGAAGTGTGTACATGTGTAAAGACCTTGAAAATGTGCAAGAACACCTGTTTTATAATAAATGAGCTCCAAAAGAAGACCTTAGGAGCTAGCAACTCCTAACAACACGAGGCGAGATGCAGCCTGGCTGCATCCACTCAGAACTGAGAATAAGCAGGGACCCAGGACAGAGCTGCACAGACTGAGCCAACCAAACCTCTCCAGTTGGTAGCACAACTTAAGAAGGAAATAAATTCCTGTATTATTTCCTTTTTGGTACCTGAAAAAAATGTCTGTTAGAAACCCATGAATTGAAATGCTGGCTGTGCATCTACTATCCCTGTTAGGGCTCATCTGTCTAGGAGCCTGAGCCACACAATCTTTGTCTGAGGGCCTCCTATTCTTTATTAATGATTAAAAGGTTAAAAAAACATATTGCAGATAAAACTTAGACTATATTGTCAGAACAACATAGGAACTTACAGAAGGGAATGGATTCAGAATAATACCTTCCTTCAATACTAAGTCTTTATCTACTGTATCAACTTGCACTATTACTACGCATGTAAAGACATTCTCCTCAAGGAACAAAGACATAAAGATAAATGGCTTAATCAAAAAGATCGCCTTTAGTGTAAATGCAACCATGAGAAATACTACATGCAAGAGTAATTTACAGCCAGTACCTCACAGCACAAGGTCCCACGTCACGGCACCAGACCAGAGCTATTGAATAAATAATGCTCAATCCAATGTGTCCTGCCAGCAGTCTTGGTTCCTTCAGCCCATATGGCGACATTCATAAAAGGACATCTTGGCTGCACAATCACCAGCCATGATGCCTCCTTTCCACGCTCCTTACACGTGCTCCCTCCTGACCCCTTTTCCTGGCAGAGCTCAGCAGGGCTGCAGCTGCCAACAAGCTACACAGTCACCTCTGCTTGGGATGCCTCCTGTTCTGTCCCAGAGGGCAGATCAACCCACAGCTACATATGCAATCTAAATCTCTCCAACATAACAAGCTCTGGCAGTGTCTTTGCTCAAATAAAAATAAATACACTAAAAACTTTTGGTTAAGTCCTCTGAGTGGTTTTGGTAAATAGTAGTATTTCTAATTGCATGTATTTTTCATAGAACGGTTTGCATTAGAGGGACCTTCAGCTAGTTCCAACCCCTCGCCATGGGCAGGGCTGCCACTCAGCAGGTGAGGCTGCACGGCCCCATCCGACCTGGCACAGAGCACCTCCATGATGTGGCACCCTCAGCTTCTCTGCGCGGCCTCTGCCAGTGCCTCACCACCTTCATAATGATGAATTTCTTCCTTACACCTAATCTAAATCTCCTCTTTGCTAGTTTAAGGTCATTACACCTTGTCCTATCACTATATCACAATGCTCCTTCCACATCCTTCTTGTTTTCCTCCACTTTTTAAGTTTTGTTGTGGGTTGTTTTTTTTTTTTGGCACTGACTTGTTTGCCCCTGAAAAAACAAGGAAAGGTGTCTTGCCTTTCTCAGACCAAGTACTCTTATCTAAAGGCCTCTGCTGCCGCCATGCTAAACCAATGGTCGAACCTGCCTGTCACACCTCTAGGAGCTGCTGCTGCACATGCGATGCGTGAGCCAAAGCCCGTTCAAGAGGCAGAAAAAGAGCCCTACTGTTCGTTTTTTTTTTCCCAGTTGGCGTTTTCCCAGCAATGCCTCCACCCAGAACCCAGAGCTGCCGGAGTGTGCCTGAGCACAGCCAGGTGTCCTTAGTATGA
Organism: Lagopus muta; assembly: GCF_023343835.1. Taxonomy (NCBI): domain Eukaryota; kingdom Metazoa; phylum Chordata; class Aves; order Galliformes; family Phasianidae; genus Lagopus; species Lagopus muta. The sequence continues at coordinate 153,423,444 of NC_064433.1, read as the reverse complement.
CCCGCCGGGCCCCAAAAAAAAACAGTTTCCGCACAACCGGTGCTCAGCACCACCCGACTGCCCAGCTCCCACGCCACACTGCGGTCGGGGCAACGCAACCTGCCCACCAAGGGTCCGACTGAACCCCTTGCACGGGGCGGGGGTCGCTCGGCACCTCGCAGTCCCAGGCACCGCCCCCGCCCCGTAACCCCACTCGCCTGGTTGGGGTCGGTGGCCCGGAAGACGTGGCAGGCCATGGGGGAGTCGGGGTTGTCGGGCTGCGCCTTGATCAGGTAGGCGAAGTAGGTGAGGTCGTGGCTGTTGTGGATGAAGCGGGCGATGTGCTGCGCCTTGTGCTCGAAGATGAAGACGGCGGGCGCAGGGCTGGCGGGCCGCCCGGGGCCGGGGCTGGTGGGGCCGGCGGGCACGCAGCGCAGCGTGGGCGATCCGAGCAGCAGCAGCACCTCGCGGGCCGGCACGCCGCCGCCCAACGCGCCGCCGGGCTCCTGCCGCTGCCCGCGCCTCCGGATCTCGGCCATCAGCCAAGGCAGCATGGGCAGCGTGGTGCGCCGGTCCAGGCACGCCGAGCCCACGTACCATAGCCTGAAGCGCTTCTCCCCAGGCGGCTGCGGAGGCGGCTCGGGCTGCTGCTCCAGCGGGTGGGAGAGCGGCTCTCCCTCCTCCGGCTTCTCCATGGCGGACACCGCGGTGGAGGCGCGGCCGCGGGGCCTGCACTCAGCCGGGTGGCGGAGCCAGAGCTGCCGCTACGCGCGCATTCTACCGCGCTCCGTTTCGACCCCGCTGCAGCTCTGCACCGCACCTCCTTCCCGAGCGGAGTCAGCCCGCGGGGCGGGGAAGGACGGCGGAGTCGCCCGCCCACTCCGAGCCACCCCGGGGAGGAGCGCCGAAGCTACGCCCCGAATGGGCTGTGAGGCGGGGCAGAGGGCGAAGCGGTGGAGCGCGTCCGAGGCGGCAGCTGCGGCCCGGCCCTGCCTGGCCTGGCCCGAGTGGTCGCCTCGTCCGCAGCGCTGCAGAGGGAGGAGGAGCGCCTCGGAAAGAACGGCACGAGGAGGGGAGAAGGAGGTGGGAGGGCTGCGGGGGCTGTTCCCCTATGCCGCTTGTAGAAGCTCTGCACTTCTGTATAATTATATTTTATTTTATATTTATGTTAGATTATATTCTCAAGGCCAGGTTGGATGGGACCCTGGGCAGGCTGATTGCGAGTGGCAGCTGTCTATGGCAAGGCCTGGTATGGGTTGTGGGGAATCAGAGCTTGTTGTGCCCTAGGTGCCTCCTTACTGCTGCCAGGAGGCTCTAGAGCATCTGGTGGTTCATCCCAGGGTCCCTGAGCTTCACCAGCCTTCTAGAATCTGAATCATAGCGTGAGGAGGAATCCCTAGCCGCCTTTTCCACACCTCTGTATGAAATGCTGTTCATCACACCATGACTCTGTTTGCACCTCACTTACTGATGAGTTGTGGGGATGTGGTTTAGGAGCATGGTGGTGATGGGTTGGTGGTTGACTAGATGATCTTAGAGATCCTTTCCGACTTAAATGATCTTACGATTCTTTGTTGGTCCGCAACATCACAGGTGGATGTTGGAGGTATGGCAGTGGAGGCTGGACCTTCCCACCAATATTGTTACATGTTGTTGCTGTGCAATAGATGGCAGCAGTGGGGCAGTCTGACAAATGGTGTCTGACATGGAAGCATGTATGAAGCAAAGGTGTGTCACTGAATTCCTCCATGCAGAAAAAATGGCTCCTACTGACATCCACTGATGCTTGCAGAATGCTGATGGAGACCAAACAGTGGATGTGAGCACTGTGAAGCGGTGCGTGATACGGGTCAGCAGTGGCAACGGTGGGTCACCTCCAGTGGTACGGATTCTTACAAGAGCGGCATCCAGGCTCTCATTCATCACTGGTGAAAATGCACAGATAATGGTAGTGACTTTTTGAAAAATAGTGTTTGTAGCTAAGAATTTGCTTTATCAAATATTGTTATTGTGCTCTTTGTATCTGTTGTAGTTTACATGGAAATAAATAGGGGGCATTAGTTTCAGAGTGACCTACTTAGTAACTGGGCTCCTCCACGGACAGAGCTTTTTCCAGTCAGACAGCATCCAAACCCACTGTGAATTTTACACAGTTTAAAATAAACTGGTTTATTGACTATCCTTGCATTCACATAGGCAGCAACAGCAGCAGTAACTTCCAGCAGTGTGGTGCCTTGGCAAGCCTTAACCCTGTCTGTCTGCTCTCTGAAACAAACCTGGAGCTGGGGCTCCCTGTATGCTGGGTACATGGGCAGAGAGCGAACACAGAATACAACCAGTCACATAACCCACAACAAACAGAACTGATGCCAATACTTGTGATGATGGTAGTTCATTTAATAGTGTTAAACACAACTGTGCTCATCTCCTGAACATTTTGTTCTTCTTTTTGACGCATTAATCATCTGGTTAAATGTATTCTGGTTTATGGATAATCAGCTGCACTCTTCAGCTTTAATGCTAGCACTTGGAAAAGACCTCAAGCATAGCCCTTCCCATCATCATCCTAAAATCATAGAACTATAGAATAGCTTGGGTTGGAAGGGACATTGAAAGACATCTAGTTCCAACACCCCACCATGGGCAGGGCTGCCACCCACCAGTTCAGGTTGCCCAGGGCCCCATCCAACCTGGCCTTGAATGCCTCCAGCATGGAGTACCCACAGTTTTTCTGGGTAGAGGGGATAAGCTTGTCTTAGGACAGCTAAAAGCAAATAAGCATAGACTGGGCATCACCTGTAACATTTTATTAGAAGGGTACAAAATCAAACCCAGAAGAAGCCCTTGATTGCCGCAGTTCGCTGCTTTCGGAGCTGTCCCAGCCAGAACTGCAGTGACTGACTGTGAAGTACAGGGGGCTTTCGCTCGGTTCCTTCATACAGGTAACCCCGAGATAACAGAGCAGCCCGGCAGCTCTCGAGAGCAGCTGACGTGAAGTGGGTGTTTCCAGGACAACGGCTCTGCATCCATGCCCTCTGCCTAGAAAAAACCTTGGGGGCAGAGGAGTCGGGGTGTGTGAATCACATGGACTGTTCAGACGAAGTGAAACAGTCGTTGGTTTCTGGACACAGCAAGGTGCATCCATGGTCACCACACGGTGGCGAGCTGCTGCTAAAAGGAACACAGAGATCCAGACTGAAAGCATAAACGCCCATGCCACAGTTCAGGTCTCAGACTGCAGAGAATGCCTGGCCCTGTCACTGCTACAGGAGGGCAGCCCAGATACTAGCTGTGTGCGATGTGAGCAGGTGGATGATCTGCTCAGCTTGGTGGTAGAGCTAAAGGAGGAAGCAGAAAGGCTGAGGAATGTCCAGGATCGTGGGAAGGGGATCGACTGGTGGAGTCATACACTGTCATTCCTACAGGAAGGGTGCAGAGGAGATGCTCCTGAAGCAGTGGGGGATCATCTGCCATCTCACAGTCAGGTGGAAAGGGGTGACCTCAAAGACAGTGAGGGATGGAAACAAGTCCCTGTTTGGGGCAACAAGCAGAATGCCCCTCAGCCTGTCTCACCTTTCAGGTGCCCTTATGTAACAGGCATGAGGCTCTGGAGCTGGACTGGCAGTTGTGGATGTTGGTGAAATTCCATCCGTGCAGGAGAGGTTGCCCAAGGCTAGTCAGTCTGCTTCCTGTTGTCAACGGTTTATGGGCTGGTCCGGCCCAGTTCCGTGACCAGCAGGGCGGAGGGATCTGCGGATCCGCGCCTCTGGGAAAGGGGAAGCAGGGGACCCCAAAATACTTGAAAACAACGGCACTAATCTGAGGTGGAACAAATTATTTTACTAAATATAGTATTAGTAAAATACAGTGAGAGAGAGAGAGAGAGTCTGTTTGAATTGTATAGACCTCACCACAATGCTTTTTTTAACATGCTGGCAAAAGCACCCTATTGTGACTGGCCCAGGGGCTCCATGTATACGTGGTATTGATTACCTCAGAAGGGGATATTTTAAGGATCCCAAAGGGTATCGATGAGCTTTTGGAATAGCTGCTGTAGACACAGAGGTGTTAAGCAGTTGTCTGTTTTGCCTGGCCTATCAGAAGATCCATCTGTTGTGGGGTTGCTGCAAGTAAAAGAGCAACAGGTACCAATTGCTACAAAAATGATGCACAGACAACAATGCTGCACCAACAGGGATTCCTTGCTCCCCATTCAGAAGTTGATTCGTCAACTGGAGAATCAGGGAGTGATTAGCAAGACTCACTCACCTTTTAACAGCCCCACATGGCCAGTGTGTAAAGCTAGTGGAGAATGGAGGCTGACAGTGGTCTACCGTGGCCTGAATGAAGTCACACCCCCATTGAATGCTGCTGTGCCGGACATGTTAGAACTCCAGTATAAACTAGAGTCAAAAGCAGCCAAATGGTATGCCACCATTGACATTGCTAATGCCCTTTTCTCCATTCCTTTGGCCAAAGAATCTAGACCACAGTTTGCTTTCACCTGGATGGGCTTTCAGTATACCTGGAATCACTTGCCCCAAGGGTGGAAACACAGCCCAACCATTTGCCATGGTTTGATCCAAGCCGCACTGGAACAGGGAGGTGCTCCTGAGCACTTACAGTACAATGATGACATCATTGTGTGGGGCAACACAGCAAAGGAAGTTTTGAGAAAGAAGAGTAAATAATCCAGATCTTTCTGCGTGCTGGTTTTGCTATTAAGAGAAGCAAAGTGAAAGGACCTGCCCAGAAAATTCAGTTCCTAGGTATAAAGTGGCAAGATGGCTGTTGTCACATCCCAACAAATGTGGTCGACAAAATCACTGCCATGTCTCCACCCTTCCACTATTAAGAAAGAGACAATCATTTCTGGGCGTCGTGGGTTTTTGGAGAATGCGTGTTCCAAACTACAGCCTCATTGTAAGCCCTCTTTATCAGGTGACACAGAAGAAGAATGATTTTGTGTGGGGTCCTGAGCAGCAGCAGCAGGGTTTTGAGCAGATCAAACAAGAGATAGCCCATGCTGTGGCCCTGAGGCCAGTACAGATGGAACAGGATGTGAAGAACATCCTCTGCACTGCTGCTGGAGAGAAAGGTCCCACTTGGAGTCTGTGGCAAAGAGCCTCAGGAGAGACCAGAGGCCGACCCCTGGGATTTTGGAGTAGGGCGTACAGAGGGTCTGAAGAGTGCTACACTCCAACTGAGAAGGAGATCTTAGCCGCTTATGAGGGGGTTCAGGCTGCTTCCGAAGTAATTGGTACTGAAACACAGCTCCTTCTGTCACCTCAACTGCCAGTGCTGAACTGGATGTTCAAGGGAAAGTTTCCCTCCACCCATCATGCTACTGATGCCACTTGGAGTAAGTGGATTGTGTAAATTACGAAGCGTGCGCAGATGGGGAACCTCAGCCGTCCAGGAATCCTAGAGGTGATTGTGGACTGGCCTGAAGGCAAAAAGTTTGGAACACCGCCAGCAGAAAAGGTATCATGTGCTAAAGAGGCCCCACCATACAATGAACTCCCAGAAAATGAAAAGGAAATATGCCCTGTTCACAGATGGATCATGTCGTATTGTGGGAAAGTTGATTATATCACCTTGCCACGATCTCGCAATGGTAAGCGTTATGTGCTCACCATGGTGGAGGCAACCACTGGGTGGCTTGAAACATATGCAGTACCCTATGCTACCGCCCGAAACACCATAGTGTGTTACCATAGTGAAATAACGTTCCTGTCCTGGTTGAACAGGAAAACAAATACTCTAAGTCAGATCTAGAGGTTCCACTTATGGCGGATTCCTTGGAACTCTGTCCTATTATAACCCAAACGACAAAGAAAGTACAAGATAGAACGGCAGGGGTGCCTCCTGACCAATGGCCCCCTGCCAAAACGCATTTACACATAACAGCTAGGCCATATACACCAACAGAACTAATGGATATGGTGCAGTGATTTTGGCAGAGGCCAAGAGGGAGTGTACCCACATGGTTACTTAGATCATGGGATTCAGGGGCAGAAAGCATCATGGTTAATGGGCCAGAAGTATCAAAGTTGGCCACCATGACAGTACACCCTGCCATCAGGCAGAGACTGTATGCTGCTGTTCAGTATAGCAATGAGAATCATTCAATAATAGACTGGTTAATGGCAGCATGCCACATGGTTTGGCCGAACAAATCAGATATTCTATTAAACACAGGATTATGGTCCTCCATGGAGGACCTTCAAAATTATATTCGTGAATTAGGCATGAGAGAAGCAGTACGCGAGGACTCGTTTGATAGCCCAGATATGGTAAGGTTTTCGGCAGGTATGCGAGATTCAATCTTACAACAGGCTTCTTCTCACCTGTATGGGACCTTAGTTTCTATATTAAACACTCTGGTGACCTCGGAAGCTGTGGTTCAACAGGTTGCCCAGTTAGTAGCTGATCTGGGGGAGACAGAGCGTCTGCGTGCTAGGCGCAGTATCCGAGTAGTAGAAGCAGAGGTGCTTCCAGTAGTTAAAACCAAGAGGCCACCTGTGCAGAATCCGCAGTTGGGGCCTATAAGGGTCTCGCGAAAACAGATGTTCAGTGACGTTATTTGGGCTGGGGTCCAATTTGTGAAGATCGACCGCCAGCCCAATCACATCCTCCTTCAGCTGTGGAGACAGGAGTTTTAGAAGGATTCCAAAACTACCTTAAGAAACCAAGGGTAAGAGTTATTGGAACGGTATGGTGGCCCAAGCACAAATGGTGGCACCATGGGTCGCTTATCTCAGCCGGAGGAGTAGTCTGTCCTCATCAGCATTAAAAAAAGAACTTCATAAAATCCTAGGCCCAGTGAGGTATCACACTGATGCACCAAAAGAAACACTGGTTGCTCCACCAGAGAAGAGTCCCATTCAGGAGGGAAAATATCGTATCCCTGAAGATGCTTGGTACACAGATGGGTCCAGCAAGGGCAACCTGAGCAAATGGAGAGCAATAGCATACCATCCCTCCACTGAAAGCTTGGTTTGATGAGGGGAATGGTCAGAGCAGCCAATAGGCGGAACTGCAAGCCGTGTGGATGGTTACAACCAAAAAACCCAGTGATAGTATCCTGAACATCTGCACAGATAGTTGGGCTGTGTACCGGAGGCTCACTCTTTGGGGCGCAGAGTGGGCCATCCAGGAATAGACTATCCATGCCTGACCAATCTGGGGCAAAGACGTGGTTAGACATAGGGAATACAGTTAAACACAGGACTGTACATGTCTACCATGTCTCTGGTCACCAACCCCTACAGTCACTGGGAAGAGATGAAGCTGGATTCAGCCTGGAGAAGAGAAGGCTGCAGGGTGACCTCATTGCAGCCTATCAATACCTGAAGGGAACCTACACCCAGGAGGGGAGTAAACTCTTCAAAAGGGCTGACAACAGCAGGACTAGGGGAAATGGTTTTAAGTTGAAGGAGGGAAGATTTAGGTTAGATGTTAGGGGGAAGTTCTTTACTAGGAGAGTGGTTAGGCCCTGGAACGGGCTGCCCAGGGAGGTTGTGGATGCCCCGTCCTTGGACGTGTTTAAGGCCAGGTTGGACGGGGTCCTGGGCAACCTGATCTGAATATGTATGTTTGGTGGCCCTGCTAGGCAGGGGGGTTGGAACTACATGATCCTTGGGGTCCCTTCCAACCCGGGTGATTCTGTGATTCTGTGAAGCTGACACACTGGCCCAAGTTCGATGGACTGAGAATTCACCATCTGAGAACATTGCCCACTGGTTGCATCAGAAGCTACAGCATGCAGGACAAAAGACAATGTGGGCAGCTGCTAAAGCATAGGGACTGCCAATACAATTATCTGACATCATCCAGGAATGCTGAGACTGCTACACTTGCTCTAAGATGAGACCAAGATCATTGCCTGAAACAACAGCCCACCTTGCTAGAGGACACAATCCTCTGCAGCGATGGCTGTAGAGGTCGATTACATTGGGTCCCCTCCTCGGTCTGAGGGGGCGAGATATGCCCTGACCTGCATCAATACTGTAAGTGGGCTACTGCAGGCCTATCTGATGCCAAAAGCAAACCAGACATATAGCATCAAGGCAATTACTAAACTGATGCCTGCCTACAGGACACCTCAAGTCATCAAGAATAACCAAGGGACCCATTTTACTGGTGCAATGATACAATGCTGTGCAGAAGAAAACATCAAATGGCGATTCCACCTGCCATATAATTCAACGTGGGCAGGCCTTATTGAACATTATAATGGTATTCTCAAGGCTGTCCTGAAGACAGACTCTCAGTCCCTGCAGGGGTGGACAAAGAGACTCTGTGAAACCCTGTGGAACCTGAAGAAAAGACCTCAAGATGGCAGACCCAGTGCCCTGAAAATGCTACAGACAACATGGGCCTCCTCACTTAGGATCCAAATTACAGGCATTGATAATCAGGGAAGACCCCAGATTGGTAATGAAAATAATCTTCTTCTCTCTGCCCCTGAGAATTTAGATCCGGATACCCATAGAATAAAATGTCCTTGGATGGTGCAGGTAGGACCTAAGTGGTGTGGCGTACTTGCACCTTGGGGGAGATTGTTGGAGGTGGGAGGCTCAGTAGTCCCTCTGGTGATAGGTACGTGGCCTATGGATATTGCGGTCAACACTCCAATCTTCATTATTCCTGTCATGTCCATATGGTAGATCAGGACATCTTCTTTAGTCAGATACAATTATGCAGCCACAGATATCTGGCCAAAAGGTATGGTGCAGGTGGCTGGGGCATGCCCCAGTACAAGCTGAAGTGTTGACCCAGGATAGAAATACGGCCTGTATCTTGCCCTGGAGGGCAGAACTTCCCCTCCTGGTACCTATGAAACATCTGTACTACTCCCCCAGTCTTTTAGCCTCTAGGACTGCCGGAAGGAACAAAATATCCTCAAAGCATTCCAGTGTGGCTGCCAGATCATGTGATGACCTAAATGGAACTGATGAAACATAGATGGACTTGCAGCTCATGATTATATGCCTCCCATAACACCACCAACCGCTGACCCATGCAAGAACACAAACCTTCACCAATCATCGCTCATCTTAAATTGTGTCAACATACATTGTGACAGGAAACTGTATAAGAATCGCGATGTGTTGGATCTCTGTAATGGGAAAGGCTCACCCTTTAGTTAACCCAGTCAGTGGTTCACACCATGGAGGGGTGGAGTGCATGGGAACTGTTGATCACTGCCTGGACCTCTGATTGACCACCTGAGGCAAACAATGATTCAGCCGCAGGAGCACAGGTGAAGGCAATTCACATGTGTACCAGAAGGGGTGGAGCCTGGCTCCACCTCTCCTAGATCCTGTTTAAGTGCTGACTGCCACTGAGGAAAGATCTCTTTCTGGAGATTGCTCCTTGTGGAGTTTATTGCAAGTTTATAACACTGATGAGCATTTTCCATTTATTATCTTTCCACCGCGATAATCCTACTTAGCCTAACTTCTGTACACCTACTGATTGTACAATATGTCACAAATTTTATTTACTCAAGAGGAAAATGCAAAAGCCCTCATTACTTCAACACTGTACCAACACTAAAATCTTCCTTCATAACTCAACTGTATGTCTGGTGAGATAAGGTAAAGCTTACCATGAAATACAGGACACATGCAGTCTCAACACAATACCATGAACAGTGCCAATATAGCTACCAAAAGAAAAAAATAAAGGGCAGAGAACAGATGGGAATCTCTTAATCCTCTTTTCAAAAAGTCTTCCTTGACTCCACTGTAGGTAAATCGACATCTGTTGTCTTGACTCCACCAACTGCTGAACATCTCCCCTCTTCCCACATTCTCAACTTGAGAACAGTATTGCACACCAGTAATTCAGGTGAGACAATTCCATTTCTCATTTCAAATGTAAACTTTTAAACACCTCTCTCAAATTTCATGCATGGCTACAGCATCTACTGCTTGCCAGTTCAGAAGAGAAAAGCTCACTTTGTTTTAATGTGGCCTAGCTCTCCGGTGAATTTTTTTTTCCTTAAAAACATACCTCTAAGCCACATTGGACACCAGGAATGCTGAAATTCTGGCCCTTTAGCAAACCAGAAAAATTGCTACCAAATTCAGTAGTGACAGAAACATCAGAACATTACCTTTCAGATTCAGAAGTAATTCAGAAGTGGAATTAAGCAATACAAACACCTGCATGGCTAAGAAGCATATTATTAAGGAAAATGGCAAAAAACACTGAAAGCTGCATAACAAAATATGGAGGAACGATGCTAGGGTTGTTAAAAAGCATGACAACTTTGAATAGAAAAATGCCAGTGATTGTTCTATGAACAAGATATTGATCTAGAAAAATCTGAGAAACATATATACAGGAAAAAAAATGAAACTGTAATAGATCTCAGTAAAAACATAACATGATGCTATTTGAAGAGCAAGTCATAATGCTGAAGTATAATGTAGAATTAAAAACTACTGTCCTGAGCTATTGCAAATACAGAAGGTATGGAACGTAATTCTGTTATTAGTAAGAAGCTGATTTTTCTTTGTGTTGCTGGAAATTTTTTGTTGTTGTTGTTAATTAACACAAAAGTTACAGTATTTCCATAAAATGCAAAAAGTAGCAGGGAAGTTATAACAAAATGGGTATGTAGTTTACATTATAAGTAGAGAACAAGAAATCCTTACCCCCTTGTCAGTTACACTCCCAAAAGATTACTGTCTTCTAAGACTCTATGTAGCAGTGCCACCTTGTGACCAATGCTATGACAATTTCATTTAAAAAAAAAATACCACTGTATAATAGACATGCATTACATCAAGTAATAGAATTCTCCCTTTGTATTACACACATATTAAGGTTACTGTTTTAAAGTTAAGTATGTTAAGTACAAAACTGAAACAGAAATACCCAACTTATAAACTTATTTTGTAACATAAACACTAACAACATTTGGAAGCTGGCACCTACACATAATGGACAAAAGCACAGAACTGTTCAGTTCTCCCAGTTAAGTCAGATGAAATGTGATATGACACTGCAGAAAACTGGGGCAAAGAAGAAGAAACACAATCGGCCATCTCTAAGAAGATCATCAGCAGCCTCAGCTTTATTACTTTCTCAATAACACAAGATCCTGGGTAGAAACGTGTATCAGAAACTCAGTTAAAACGGCAGGTCGCTTTTCCTCCTTCCTCCAAGAAAGTCTCTATGACAGTCAAAGTCCTCCCAGAAATCCAGAACTGGGCATACCAAAGTGCCAACCATCATCCCACTAGTCCCATGCACAACTCCAGTGCTATGAGAAAAGGTGGATAAATATGTATCGACAGTGCCGTGTGGTAGAAGCAAACATTTGAACTAAAGTCCACAGTGACAAATTCAGTTATTTATGAAGTGATTGAGCCTCCTCTACAGGCATTAGGAAAGGAGCAATGAAGCAACATACCATGAACACTAAACCCAGTTCTAGGCACTTTGAACATCATACACCGACCTGCATAGAGCCAAATTCCTAAACAAAGTGAGGGTCCATTAAGCTAGCAGTACCACCAAGAGTTGTATGATATTTGTAAAATTAGTGCCTACTACAGAAGAAAAAGGGAAAAAGTCAACCACAGAGTATTGGATAGGATAGGGGCTGTTGAACTTTAAGTTCCTCAGCTGCTACTATACTTCTCAAAAGATGGGGCATTTTTTTGCAGGTAGATTAAATGACTCAATTTTTTTTATGATGTTCTGGTACTCACAAAGGCTAAGCAGAATAATCCTATTTTCTGTAAAGTGCTGGAAACTGCCCTCTCATTGTACTCACAGTAAGAGGGTAATAAAGCACTGGTATGCTAAGGAAGAGAGCAAACAAAAAGAAGAAACAGTTCTTTCTCTCCACAAGAGCATCTCTCTATTTTATTTTTAGTGAGTCAAAGCTAGCATAACTCCTGGGATACAAATACAGTAAAAAAAATTAATAGTAATAAGTGGGGGGGATGGGCAAGGTAAGTAACCTTGTTCACTGTGAAAATACTTCTGAAACACGGTTAAAGAAAGACAGCACAATTCACTGGAAGCAAAAACTAAGTGACTTAGAGACAGTTTTTCCACTGGCCATGACCTGTAGCTAAATATATGCAGCAGTAGAGCACAGAAATGACTGGAGTCATTTATGTATTCTTTCTGTGAGCCTTTTTTCATTCGTATACTAAATAACAAAGGGACTGGTGTGTTTGAAAATAATGCGGGAAAAAAAAGTGCCACACACACTGAAGACAGAGCTGTTGCCAGGAGATTCCTTCATTAGTCCCTCCCCTGGTTTTGTTTACTGGGTAATATCCTTTCTTCTCTCCATTTTCCTTCCTCTTACACTGTTCTGGGCAATCGTTGAAAAGAAAAACTGCACATTTGTGTCCTAAATGCACATAAGGAAAGAAACCCACTTGCATGCAACGCATATAGCACTTGTCTAGCTGTAATTGATACAAATATTCCTTACAGCCTGCACATAACTCTCAGCAACATTACCACTTTCTGACAGAATGACTGCAGTTGTCTGAACCTCATCCTAACTTAATAAGGAAAGAAGCTTAGGTATAGTCTGGTCTGATCCTTAACTTTACCCACAGCAGTATCATAGAATTATAAAGCCTGGATTGAAAAGGACCACAATCATCATCTAGTTTCAGCCCCACTGCTGTGGGCAGGGTCACCAACCACCAGACCAGGCTGCCCAGAGCCACATCCAGCCTGGCCCTGAATGCTTCCAGGGATGGGGCATCCACAACCTCCTTGGACAACATGTTCCAACTGCACCACCCTCTGAGTGAAGAACTTCCTCCTAATATCTAACCTAAGCCTCCCTGTTCAAAACCATTCCCCCTTGTCCTATCACTATCCACCCTCATAAACTGTCATTCCCCCTGCTGTTTATATGCTCCCTTCAAGTACTGGAAGGTCACAATGAGGTTTCCCTGGAGCCTTCTCTTTTCCAGGCTAAACAAGCCCAGTTCTCTCAACCTTTCTTCATATATTCAGACTTTCTTCAGTATTTAAGAGACAAACTTCCATGCAGTAGTCTTGTAACAAAAAAACAGACCATCTTTTATTTTTGTTACCTCCATGTTTAATGAATGTTTGTGAACTTACAAAAATATTTGTGTTAAACAATTTTGTCTCAATCAACAAGTAGAATTAGGAACACATCAGGAACATCCGATTCTCTTTGAAAATATTTGGCTCCTGCACATATCAACAAACAATTCAAGAGCTTGTTTGAACACGTTCATATTGCTACCCTGCCAAGTATTCGTTTTTTAAAATAAAATACGTAGTTCTTCCATTACTCAGTATAGGAATTCCTACAGATACTGATCAGGACAAACCTCCAAGTTTGAGTAGAGCCAGCTTTTAATCACATCTCCTAGGTGTCCATAAACACCTCAAAATTCTCAGACAGTTGTGCTAGTGTATCACACATGCCTAGGCAATTTCCACCCAGCCCTCCAACTTGATAAGAGTGCAATGATGCTTCAAAAACATTCATTAGTACATCTGGAACATATAATTTGAAAAAACATAACAGTTACGCTCTTCAGAAGCTGGTGTTTTTGTTTTTTTTTTTTTTTTTTTTTGTTTTTGTTTTTTTTTTTTCCCCTTGGTTATGGGCCAAACAAGAGTGATAACTGAACTTTTCCTCATTATCTTTCAGATTGTACTAAACTGCTGTTTCTAGAAGCTAAGACATTATTAACGAAATCTTCCATCCAGTTCTAGAGAAGGCACAAATATTTCCAGCTATCTGAAAAACTTAAATGCACTAGAACAAATGGAAGTACTTGTAATGCTCTAGCTTTACAAAATAAAAACACCACCAACAACAAAAAGTTCTGGAATTCTTACAGTGATTAAAACCAATTAATTCACTAGGCCACGGCACGACAATATTTTCTGGCTACAGAAGCCCTACATTTCAACTTAAAAAAAAAAAAGTAAACAATGAAAAATATCAGCTGCTCGTATCAGTTTTCCAAACACAGAGATGATTTTTTGCACCACATTCAAACCTTGTAATCTGATAAGGGAAAAGATCTGAGGATAAGACTTCCAGTTTGCCATCCTGTGGCACTCTACTGACACAGTCAACAGAACAACATTCTGCTCTCCCCAGACATGAAGCAAATACCTTTGACTTCTGCAGCACAGAAGAAGGATAGATGGCCAAAGCTTCTACTGTCTTTTGTTAAAGACAACGTTTCATTTATTTGAGATCTAAGTAACTCTAAGTACTGTTTTTATGTACTATGCATAATGCTTACAGAGTGGGAGTGTATCTCTATAGGAAGGACTGCAGTCTGCTCTGTGTTGCAGTCCATTTTCATGAGACAAAAGTGGGCAAAACTTGCATCACTGATGTTTAGCCAGCTTCTAAGAAAAGTTGAACTATTATGTGCATTAGAAAGGCAGATGTTCTTATGTAAAGATCCGTCCCAACAACACTGCTTCTTAGTCTGAAGCCATGGCATAAATTCCAGCAGCTTATCAGCGTGAATTGTCTCTCTTCAGATTTATCTGCCTTACTACATTACCAGCAAGTCTTGAAATGCAACAGTAGTATTTTTTAAAGACCCTGCTATACTTCTAGTTCTAAAGGTTAAACAGAAGAAAAAATGAAATGCAAGCATGCTGCCATTTATCACTCTCCCTTTGAAAACATCCCCATTCGCCTTCAGAATCAAAGTCAAAATTTTTCTGGTTAGGACATTTTCTGCATGAGAAAGCAACGCAGTTCACCAGACTCCTGCCAAACACTTGTTGACTTTCAGTATAGTCATTTCTCTGATGTGTATGACCAATGCACTAGCCTGAACTTTTAAGCCTCTTCCCAGTTTTTCTAGTTCAGAGCACAGAGTGAGGCAGCCACACCAATATTTTAATTTAATCAGAAATCAGGCTGCTACGAAGAACATCAAGCAGAATGCCACAGATTAGAGCTGGATTAAATACAAAGGAAAAAACACATTAAAATGCTCTGGAATTAATTTCAACTTTCTTCCTATATTTAAAATTAACCTCCAGGCTTCATTTCAGAGAAAAAAGTGGGTTTCCAGGGAAATTTAATTTTCAGAAGTCTGGGTGGTGAGAAATAAGTATTCAAAATAGTCAGGCCATTAGAACAAGTGCATATTCCATTTAAAAGAAAACTGAAAGCCTGGTGTGCAAATACCTGCAACTAACTACTTGACATGGCTATTCTTCAAGAATAATTGTATGCTTGCCACATGTAATTTCATATACTCCATACAGTTAATATTACTATTGATTCCAAACACATCTCAATTTTACAGACAAAACTTTAATGTGGGATTTACACTTCTCTTAGTATTTTCTCAGCCAAATTAACATTTTCACATCTTTCTGTATTCTGGAGCTAAATGTGTAGTTTCTTAAATGTAGTTTTTCACTCTCAGAGAGCAAAAAGCCTACTGTGACATTTTTCTGTACAGAGCCTGATCTTTTGTTTATCAGGATAAACAAAGCTGACCACTTTTATAAACAGAATTGGCTCCGAGTTTTCAGAAGCAAAGAAAACTTCACAGCAATGTAAGGATGACTGTGACAAATACCCACCAAAAGGATAAGGATACTGTCATTGTTCAGCAAGGCATGTATTTGTTCTGCACAGGACATAAAGTTTACCTGATACAAATCTCTCAGAAATTTCAGTATCAAGAACAGTTCTGTTCAAACTGTTTCAAGAACAGCTGCCATTTCCTTGAACTGCCTGAAGAAGTTCTGAAAAGCAAGAATATATATTTCAGCTGCACAAAGAAAAGCCTAAACTTCAGTGCAAACTATCACATTAGGCAAAATCACTTTATGTTTCTCACATTCCATCTTTCTCCAATTACAATCTGCATGTTGAACTGGAAGTTTGAACATTTCTTTTTGTGAGACGGTTGCCATCTGGATGCATTAACTATTCAGTCATACGTATGATGAATTATTAGTATGGCTGTGCTTATTGATAGGAGAGGATGCTATGGGAAAACACTCAAAATAACTGCTAAACCTCAAAAGAAAAAAAACATAACAAAACCTAAATACTTCTCAGGCAAACACTTCTATTCCTAGTTGAAATAATCAATATTTCTCACACAGAGCAAGCATCCCTTTCTCATATCAGCTGAACAGCAAACTATGAAGTAGGTTTCAACCAGATGGAATACAAGATTTCAGAACACTCAAGAATTCATAATACCTTCCTTAAATTCCCTTCTGTCCAACTGCCAGGACTTAACCTGAGGTTAGCAATTTCACAGAATCAGAATAGTCACCATTTTTGGTAAGGCAGAGGGATGGAATTGAGGACGCTTTTAGATCTGCCTTTCCTGCTAAGTCAAAGTGTAAGAGAACAAACTGCTGCTGAATTAACATTTCAGGCTAGGTGGTACAGAATTAAATGTCACAAAATAGGTACTTATCTTCAGTATTTTAAACAATTATTTAGTGTTCAGTCTTTCAATTTCCATATTAGTAAGCATCACAACTGTATATGAAGTACGCATTTGCTTTTTCACAACTATGTCACCAAAAAGACTGAATCACATGAAAATGGATGACAGAGGATTACAGACCTTGAACTGTGGGACTGTCATTTCAAAACATTTGTTGGTTATTTGTCCTGAGGGGTCTGCTACTTTTAGTGTCACTGTAACATACGGATACTTCAGAGACCTGCAGGTGTCAGAGCTCATTGCAACTCCCAGTTTCCATTTAATATCTACAAACTGCAGAGAAAAAAGTTACTGGAAAAAGTACTAGAGAAATCTAGCCTACTGTTGCTATAGTTTTGGACAGATGTTTTGATAGACAATATAGGACATTTGCAGCATATCCAAATAGGAAATAAACACACAGATATTATTCTGATCTCCTGTTCCCTTTAGTTGTGGAAAGAAAAATGATAATTTATTTCACTTAGTCTGTTTCACTTTGTAAAATACTGACAATATTCAAGAAGTTCTTGGAATAGAAGCTTAAGTCTCAGAGTTCACCTGGCTTGTATATCATTTGTGTGTTTGACATGTTCTCTTTAGAAGCTTCTAAATCAAATGGAAACATGAGAAAAAATTGAGTACACAAAAATTTCACAGAAGCAATAACTGAAAAAAATGAAACTATAAGTAACTGTTAAATATAAAGAATACTGTAAACACATTTCAGACTCAATAAGTTATCATTTTTACCCTTCCATGACTGGTAGAAATATTTAACAAAGAAATAAGGTGAGCTTTCAGAAGCTTACTATCCAGCTTCAAACAAGGATTTCTTTTTCCTCATTATTTTTTCTAATTTTATACTCTTAACTGTTGGTGTTAAGAAAAATCTCAAAATGCATCTGAACACTTATTTTTTCAACAAATAAAAGAAATGCTGGAAATTGACAGAAGTCATCTTTAAAATAAAGCTTAAACTTAAGGGAGACAAAGAATAACGAATTCAAGTGCTGATGCTATCAACTCTAGAGAATAATTCAAATAACATTTACATAATTAGCTAGTACTATTGTCTGCCATACTGTCACTCACCTTCCCTAACAGCACTATGAAATGTATATTTATCATTCAAGCAAAAATATGAGACAGGATTTCAATGTCCTTTATTGTACATATTTCTCTTAACTTGTCAAAAATCCGGCAACAAACAGCCAGCAAACTTCTGGGCAATCAAGGCACTGCTTTGTGCTTGACAATACAACAGGCACAGTGAAGCACTGCCAATTCTGAAAAATCATTAGTTCACATGCACTGTATTGTGTAGTTACCTGGCCCACTGTGGTCATATTTCCTTTATCTTCTGACACATCAACAGATTTGCCCTGCTCATTCCATACATGACGAATAACCTGTATCGCATGTTTAGGCAGTGTGTTGACTGTGCTGCCCAAGGCAACGATGAGCTCCTCCGTAGAGAGATTGTTCCTGGCTGCTGTGCTATAGGAAAATCCAAACAACGCATATCTGTTTAATTCTCCAAGAATTTAAGACTATTAACCAGTATTATTAACTTTGAAATGTAGCAGTTTAATTAAACATTTAGGAGAAGCAATTTAAGAAACACCAAGAGGTATTTAAGGACCTCCAGGCAATGGTATAATTTGCACTAACAGGAGTCAAATGATGCAATAAACTCCCAAATGAAAAGGCAGTGAGTCTAGAGGAAAGGCCGCAAAAAGCACTGCTCAATTAACTCCCATGAAAACATCAAGGAAAAAAAAAAAAAAAAAAAAAAAAAAAAAGAGGGAAAAGCACTCTGGTTCCAAAGCTTACAGACAGGTTCTAAGAAGAACAATTGCCTCTCTATTTTTGTAGTTACTGAGTCTAGTTACTACACATAGTTACTACACTTTTGTAACCTTATGAACACAAACTAAGCCCTTTTCCCAAATCATTTTATTTCATACATGCTTTGGATGTTATGTCATAACACTGCTATTAGGTTAATAAGAAGGGGGGGAAAAAAAAAAAAAAAAAAAGAAAGAAGATAAAGAAAATATAAATTATTGAGTGCTTACCTAAACAAAAAGGACACAGTATTAGTTATTTTTGCCAGGTCACCAACATTAACCTCAATCCCAGATGTCTGCAGTCTCTAAAGACAGGATGATCAAATAATTAAGTGATATCAACTTCTGAGTTTAAAAATTTTCTTATAAATACATACATATACACACACAAATAATTTGACCTGCAGAATGCATACATCACAATACATACCACTATTATGCTTGCTTTTAAGTGCTAATATCCAAACTTACCTGACACAGTTCAACTGTATTTACACCTGGGATCTTATGGTTAAGATGTTGAATTATCTGCTCACACTGCAAAGAAAATAAATTTGAAAATATTTTCAAAGCATGTTTTAATTAACTAGATGAGCAAGTCTGAAAAAAATCATAGAATGGCCTGAGTCGAAAAGGACCACAATGATCATCTAGTTTCAACCCCTTTGCTATATACAGGGTCACCAACCACCAGACCAGGCTGCCCAGAGCCTCATCAAGCCTGGCCTCGAATGCCTCCAGGGATGGGGCATCCACAACCTCCTTGGGCAACCTGTTCCAGTGCATCACCACCCTCTGAGTGAAAAACTTCCTCCTACTATCTAACCTAGACTTCCCCTGTCTCAGTTTAAAACCATTCCAGTCCCCCTTGTTCTAATCACTATCCACCCTTGTAAACAGTTGTTTTAATACTTGGAGATTACAACAGCAACGAAAACTGGTTGACATAAAAATGGACAACAGGATGAGGTTTTAAATGGAAAATGAAGAATAAGGTCATGTGAGCAACTGAAATCAAAATCAAACCCAAGAAAAATCAACTAATTCAGAACTTTTCGGTATTACCTCACATTTTGTTTCTTAACATGCCACTTTCATACTAATGAATAGCCGTCTTCTTCAAGTGCACAATGCTTTATGACACAGAGAAGCTGAATTTTTTTCTGGACTATCGAGCTCTATATCTCACTAAGACAACAAACAAAACCAAAACCTTAAGTATCTTCAGTAATGAAAATAAACTTTTAGCCATCACTCTGCTCTGGTAGGACTGGTCTATTTCATGTAAACCTACATCATACATACATAAGTTCCACTCTGCAACATGCAGAAAGCAGTGAGCTGAAGGAGGTTTGCTGAAATCTGTGTGCCTGAAGCCCTTCCATATCCCCCTGTAAAGAACCTCATCTCCCTCCTTATAAATTGGAGCGAGACACCCCCTTATGGTTCTACTTACTAGTTCTGCAAAGAAGTCTTGAGGTATCAAACTAATCTTATCTGCTGCACCACCAACATCTGAAAAACACAAACAGTAGTGACCAGAAGCAAGTCCTTTGAGCTTTATTAGCAATAAGTCATCTTTGTAGAAGTCATAGGCTTGCATGGTTTTATTTACCTCAAGAGCAGAGCTTTATTTAACAGACTTCATCCTGAATTATACCAACAGATCAGGAATGGGAATAACAGATACCTCCGAAACCCAAGCAGAGCCTATGCAATTGCACAGTTTGTCAGTCCTACAGTCAAACAAAGAGCCCCCTTCCGCAAAAACTTCCCAAAAAGCCGGGCAGGCCCAGGGCTGCCCTCGGGCACTGAGGACCAGCAACAACGAGCTGCTGCCCCCGAGCTCTGCTCACCGCAGCCGAGAGAGGGACCCTGTCCGGACCTCCTCCGGGCAGCAGGGACCCCCCGTAAGCCGCTAGAGGAGCATCAGTCTCCTCAGGGCCCCTCGGAAACAGGCCGCACCGCTACCTGAGGAACAGGCTCTCAGCGGCGCGACCCACCGAGAACAAGGAACCCCCAGCCGGCCTTCCCGCTAACCCACAGACCCGGGGCTGAGCTCTTCCCTACTTCCCCTCAGCTCCAGTCCCCTCACCCAGCGCCTCCAGAGCCCGCGTCAGCAGCACTGCGGAGCCAGCAGCCATAGCACCGCGATCCCGACAACAACCCACATCCGCCACACAGCGTTCGGCGCTCTGATTGGCTCCGAGCGAGACGGGGGCGGAGCGGGGCAGGCGGCTGAGCAGGACGCATGCGCTGTCTTCTCGGCGCCAGGCTCAGGCAGGGTGGGGTTTGTGTGTTGGCGCCTTTTCAGTCTCCTGCTCGCTGGGCGTCGCCCAATAGGCTCAGGGCAGGCATGGGGTGGGGGGGAGCTTGGGGTTCTTCTAGAATTATAAAGTCGTTAGGGTTGGAAAAGGCCACTGAGATCATCTAGTCCAACTGCCAACCCATCATCACCATGCCCACTAACCAATGTGCTTTAATGCCATATCTGCATGTTTCTTGAACGCCTCCAGGAATGGGACATCCATAGCTTTTCTGGGCAGCGTGTTCCAGCATCTCACTGTTGTCACAGTGAAAAATGTCTCCGACATATAATCCAAATCTTCCCTCTTAGTTCAACCCCTCCTCCCCCCTCCTTGTCCTATTGCTATCTGCCCACGTAAAAAGTTGATTTCCCTCCTTTTTATAAGCTCTCTTTAAGTACTGGAATGCCGCGTTGAGGTTTCCCCTGACTTCTCCATGCTGAACAAGCCCACCTCCTTCAGTCTGTCTTTGTAGGAGTGGTGCTCCAGCCCGCTGAACATCTCTGTGGCCTTCCCTTGGACCTGCTCCTCGAACTTGATGACCTTCTTGTCCTGAGGGTCCCAGACCTGGACGCAGTACTCCAGATGGGGCCTCACAAGGGCAGAGTAAAAAGGGACAATCTCCTCCCTCTTCCTGCTGGTCCCCCTCTGTTGATGCAGCCCAGGATACTGTTGGCCTTTCTGTCTGCAAGTGCACACTGTTGGCTCATGTTAAATCTTTCATCTACCAGGACCCCTATGTCCTTCTAAGCACAGCTACTCTCAAAGTGTTCTTCTCCCAGTCAGTATAAATATCAGGGATTGCCATGATCAAAGTGCAAAACCTTGCACTCGGGCTTGTTGAATGTAATTATGTTCACATGGGCCCACTTTTCAAGCCACTTCTGGTCCTTCCTTCTGTTGTGTCAACTGCATCACACAGCTTGGTATCATCAGCAAACTTGCTGGGCATGCACTCAATCCCATCATCTATGTCACTGATAAAGATTCCAACGGGTTCCAAGACAGACCCCTGTGGGGCACCATTCATCACTAGCCTCCACCTGGACACAGAACCATTTACCAAAGCCCTCTGGCTGCTACCTTCCAACCAATTCATTATCCACTGAATAGTCTACTCTGATATCATCACTCCATCGTAGGATGATTGGTGAGGCATGATTTGCCTTTGGTGAAGCCATGCTGTCTGTCTCAGATCACCTACTTGTTCTTCATGTGCCTCAATATATATTCCATATCTGTTCCATGATCTTCCCGGGAACAGATTGGTGAGGCAATTTCTGCACAAATCACACATGGTTGATGCAGCAAGCTATTAATTCCATTTAGTTTGTTATTAACCTGCACTGGATTTTGTTTGTATTCTCCAGGGATCAACAGTATTGGGTATATTAATCACGTGCTATTGAGTTTGTGTGCAGAACATAGGGTGTACTGGGCTTGTTACAGATGCATCTAGCAACTATGCTTTATGCAGGTGGATCATTGAATCTGGTCATCTGTGAGTGAACTGCAGTCCACGAATGATTTGCATAGGTCAAGTGGGTCTTCAGCTCAATGGGAAAATAAACACTTAATATAAAACTGCAGCTAGAACCATCTTTAGCGATGTTTCTCGCTGAATGCAGTAAGTTTAGTGTGCAAGTGAAACCCTAAAACAACACTGATCCTTCAACAGTGCCAGCTTTTAACAATAGTAAATATACTTAGATTTTTTTTCCTAGTAAGCAGTTTACTTTTTAGCTTTTTTTTTTCTATGTTGTAATGCTACAGTTTTGTTAGATCCACAGTAAGACTGTTTGTGACTGATGAGTAAAACGTAACTCATTGCACAGTATTGCTGCCTAGTTTAAAGTTATCTATTTCCAGTACATTTAAATGAAATAATTTAGAATATATTTCAAGCAACAGGAAATTATTGTGCAACATGATATGTGTGTTTATGAACTTTATACATTAAGGCATGTAGCCTCTCCCTTTTAAAGTATCTAATTAAGGTGTCAAAATACTTTTGAGAAATATGTGTTTTTATGACCTCATGACTGTCAAAACACTTGTGATGTTCATGCAGGTAAGATCTGCCTGTGATAGCAGGGGCATGACTTAACCATCTTTTTGTTCTTGACTTAGTTAACTATTAAATACTTTTCTGTGTTAACTACTGAAGTTTACACACTATTTATATTAGAATTTAATCAAGTGTCTCACTAGTGCCTTTAGCAATATGACTAATATTTGTTATTTTTCATTCATTTTCCAAGATGTGGAAATAATGTGAAGTTGAATGTGATGGTTTGGTAATTATAGAATTACTCCAAATCATTTGCTGAAAATTTGTTTTGGGGTTATTTTCATAGATACAGAATCGTGTAATGCCCTAAAATCCAAACCCTATGTGTAAGAGCATTATCCAAAAGCTCCTTGAACTCTGGCAGCTTGGCGCCATGACCACTGCCCTGGGGAGACCGTTCAGTGCTCAAGCACCCTCTGGTGCAGAACCTTTTCCTGATGCAGCTCCATGCCATTCTGTAGTCTGCCACAAGGCTTCCCCTCAGCCTCCTTTGCTCTGGCCTGAACAGACCTCAGCTGCTCCTCACACATCTTGCCCTTTGGACCCTCATCATCTGTGTAGCTCTCCTTTGGATGCTCTCTGATAGCTTTCCGTCCTTCTTAGATTGTAGAGCCTAAACCTGCACTTTACAGTAGAGCCTCACCTTGCAGGTGAGCGTGTCAGCACAGAGCAGAGCAGGACAACATCTGTCCTCACCTGGTGGCTGTGCTGGTCCTGATGCATCCCAGAGTATGGCTGTCCCCTTTGGCTGCCAGGGCACACTGCTGGCTGTTCTAAACCAGCACCTCCAGATCCCTTTCTGCATGACTGTTCTCCAGCTCCGCACCCCCAGTCCATACAGATATCCTGATGCAAAATCCAGTGCTTGCTGTTGTTGAACTCATGCACTTGGTGATTTCCCACCCCTCCAATTTGACAAGATCTCTCTATGAGGCTTCTCTGTTCTTCAGGGAGTCAACAGCTCTTCTAATTCAGTATTGTCTACAAACATATGCATAGTTCTTTGAATTTGGAGAAGCAGGTGGTTAAGTATTTAATGATTTCAGGTAGCAGTCCATCCACAGTATTAACTTGTGTTTAGACAGCTTTGCCTTTTGTAAATATAACTTCTGAAGCTCTGTGTGGCAGAGGAAAATAGGTAACGGCAGTGACTGCAAACTGAGAGTAAAGGCCCATTTTCTAGATAGAAAAGGAGTGAGAGCTGAATGTGAGGAGACACATTGTATAGAAAGAGACAAATCTCATGAGACAGCAATAGACTGGATTGCTAAAGAGATGCACTATGATGTTATTTATAGGTCAATAGAGAATGTTCAGGCAAAGGCACGTAGCAATAGTCCTGCTTACTAGTAACAGGGGTAAAATAAAAACTAGGTAATTTACTCCATTTCACAAATGTAATGTACAGAATAGGGCACTATTTACATCAGCCCTCACTAAAGAACTACACGAAGTTCTGCATATAGCTCTTCAGATAGAAGGCAGAAAGCATTTCTGGTACCAGCTGCATTTCTCCAATGCCAGGGCCTCAGCTGTGTGGTGTCTATAACCTCTGCCTCTCCTGGCCTCCTGTCACCTTGCTACTCTGTCTCTGCAGTAACACTGCTCTCATTACACTCCCTGCTGTGGGATTGTGGTTTGCCTGTAAGCTGGCACAGCATCTCTTTGCTACGCCCTGTCTGCTCACTCTGGGCGTAAGCACAGCTCAGCCACTGGCATTCTGCTCTCTGAATCTCTTCATGGCAGTGAAAGCTGGATGGGCCATGGGGCCTGGATTAAGGCTATCATAAAAAGTTTTTCCAGGCATCCACCCCATGAAATGAATGTGCAGCTGCTCGCTCGCACTCTGACCCCATGATGACGAGCAGGTGGCAATTCCCTTGCAGTCCACTGAAGGGACATTGGTGTCGCTGCTTTTTCTTCTTACAGCTTCTTGCCCCCCACTGGCTGCCTTATGGCAGTGCTCCAAGCAGAGGGCAGGAGGTAGGCACCCTGGCTACCAGCACTCCATCCATCTTTCTATATTATACTTTGCTTGATCTTAGCCAAAAGGGCAAAAAGTGACCATATATGCTGGGGTGGGAAGACCTGAGAGGATTCACAGCTTTAGAAGAGAAAATGGAGCTCACTACTGGAGTGAGGCAACTTGCTGCCACTGCTTTGAGTGCACCGTAAAACAGGTTCCCTTTGAACCATTTAAAAAGTCCCACTGTCCTCTGCTGCATGTCTGCGAATGTGTTTTCTTAAACACTGTTCTTTTCAACTCCGCATTCCTTTTCTTACGGGTTTGCCCTGCTGATGAACACGGAACCGCGGAACTGCGGAATGGACCTTAAAGACCATTCCGTTCCAACAGCAGCTGCTGCCGCCGGGCTCCAAGCGCTCTCTGGGCGGAGCGGGGCGGGAGGCGACTGTGGGACGCAGCGCCGTGAAGGCGCCCCCCCGTGGCTGCCGCTCGCTGCGCAGGTTCCAGTGGGAGGGAGCACGGGGCGGGGCGGCTGAGGCACCACCCTGTGTCCCGCTGGGAGAATCCATTGCCGGGGGGAGCCGGCGGGCGAGCAAGGGGAAAATTTCTGATCGTTGTTGTGTGGGAGTATCCGCGGGGAAAGGCGTTCAACGGGTTGCCTGGCGTCTCGCTCGGCTGTTCGGCAGGGCGGGCGAGCTGTGCGTGGGGGTGAGGGAGGGCTGCTTTCCCCCGCTGCTCCCCCCGGTCTCGGTCGGCTCGGTGGCGCGGCCCCGGGTCAGCGCTGAGGCGAGGAGGCGCCGGGCGCTGTCAGCATCGTGCTGCCCGCCGCCATGGAGCCGCATCGCTGGCTGCCGCTGGAGGCCAATCCCGACGTGAGTGCCGCGGGAGGGTGACTGGAGATAGCGGCGGGGAGAAAGGGCGCTGACCTGGAAGGGAGGGAGGGGTGGCGGCGCGGAGGTGCTGGGTTTGGCCGTGGGGGTGCTGGTGGCTGGGGGTGGGTGCCAGCTCTCAGGCTCCACTATGTTCGTAACCCCTCTCCGTTTCTTTTTTTTCAGGTCACCAATCAGGTAAGCGCCTTCTCTCGGAGGTAGCGCGGTTCCCCTGCGGCTCAGGCACGTCGCTTTTCATTTTCGTATAGCAGAGGCTCCTGTCTCCCCAACGACGGGAGGGCTTCCGCCTTCTGGTGCCGGGCCTTCGGGAGCCTCCTGGGAAAGCTGTGTGTGTGTGTGCGGTGCGGTTAAGGACCCTTGTAAAGGTGCAGAGAACACGTGTGTTCTGCAGCGGGGAAGTGGTCAGGCTGTTAACGTAAGGTAATCCCTGTTGTGGATGGGGTGAGGGTGGGTTTTGCCTTACTTTTTTTAGTTACAACGTTATTATAGGTTTATATACCAGTTCTGGTTATGCATGTGCTGACTTTGTGGGCTAGTATGTATGGCTCTGCATACATTCCAGTGTTGTAGTCTTCCTCTTTGACTGATAATAAGAAATGATATATTTTACCGTATTTACACTTACTCATGACTGTATCAGCATAATTAGTTACACTTGGTTTTTCCAGCACAGTCGAATCCACACTTGAGAAAGAAAATGTGGCTTATCTGGCACTTACAGTCTTTTGTGAACACAAGAAGGAAAAATACTCATTCTGTGGCCATGCATTGCACTCAGCCTTTATTCTGAATATCTTCAACAAGTACAAGAGGTCAGATATTGATCCCAGCAGGCTTATTGATTTTGCTGCAGATGTCTTTGAGCCAAAAGATTATGAAGCTTCCAGCAGTAAGGTGATGTTCTTAGAACTAATTTTATGATTCTTATATTGTTACTGCCATGGAGCAACTAAAGAATTTTTTTATCCCAGCTTTGAGTTAAAATTAGCCACCCCTGCTGTGAGCTTTACTTTCCTTGATTCAGATTTTTAAAAACTATTGAAATTCAGACATTAAATTCTAACTTGGAAGAAAATAATTATGAGTGAGTGCTAGAGAAATTACAGTACTAGTGGTCTTTTTTCTCACTTTCCAGATGCTGGGTGACTTAATTGTGGTACAAATAAAGTCTTATCAGCTGTACATTAGAAATCAAGGAGGAAGAGGAAGTAACTTTTTTCCAACTCTTGTATAGTTGTCTTGTTGCTATATGGAAAAAATCCTGCAAGAATGCTAAAGAAACTGTTCTTTTTCTTAAAGCCTCCTTTGCTCATAGGCTTTGCATCCATGACAGATGATATCAGTTCATTGTGGAGGATCATGGATAAGTGAATTTTGCTTCACACGGATTTTCTTGCTAGTATTTATCTTTAGATAAGTTAGATTTTTCTCTTTTAATGTGTCTTTCCAGCCTTAACTGAGCAACAGTTGTAGTTATTTAGAATTTTAGACTGAAGCATATCTTCTTCTACTGGGAAGAAAAGAAGAAGAAAAAAAGAAAAAACTAAAGATCTCTCTCTATTAAACAGGAGTATACTTTGCATCATTAATCATGTTTTTTTTTAATCTTATTTTTATATTAGTAAACTGTATAACAATGTGACTGTTAGTCACCAGTTACTCATATCCCACCTGTGTTTAAAACAATAATGATAGTAATTTGATATTCAGATGAAGTTACAAACACATCTTAAACTAATCCTGTTAACTGCAAGGACAGATTCTGTTTGGGTTTTTTTGGGAGGTTCGGATGTGTGTCGCTTTGTACTCTATAATAGAATTCTTAAGGATGAAAGTAATATGGGATATTTCATATGGCTGTTGTTTGTGTGTCTAGAAATAAGTTAATGCGCAGACCTGTGGATCTCTATCCCCATGCTTCTTTGTGGTTTGTTTTTCCTGCTTGTTTACGTGTGTGTTTTGAATTTTTAATGTTATTTTATTTAACGTTTAATGTTATTTATTTTACTTTAGTATTAGAGTGTCATTAGAACATACTGCTCACGTTAATGTTGATACTGTTGTAAGGTGTGATAGTGAACTCTTAAACAGAGCTCCATAACTATAACATGCATGGATTCTTAAGTGTGTCATAGTTTTATGATTTTTGGTTATTGGTATTCCACATCATGACATCATTTAATTGGGAATCATGAACTGGGAATTAAACTGTTAATGCTCCAGTTCTGAGCACTTGTTTGGAAGAGAAGAACTACATACCCAAGGGGCTTTGCAGTCAGAGAGGAGATACAACCCCTGGCAAGGTCACCTGAAGTACTCTTCATCATCAGGCTCTCCTCCCTGCTGCTCAGCTGGACTGCGCATCTCACCTCAGCTTTATGGTGAGGCCTATCCACCTTTTGAACACTCTCTCATTATATTTGATTTATTAGCTTCAATTCTAATTACACTCTATTATAGAGTGTTATCTTGCATTCCGATACTATATTTAGTAAATTAGTTTTGTTTCTCCTCAGATTGTTGCCACTGTTTTTAATTATTTTGGGATCCCCTGTTTCCCTTTTCCGGAGGCGTGGATTTTGCAAAATCCTTCTGCCCTGCTAGTCATGGAACTGGACTGAACCAGCCCATAAACAATTGCCTAAGTGTTACATTGTGATCAAAACTCCTTTGTATGTAAGCCCTTCTTCTATTGGTGGAGAATGTGGGCAAAAGCTGCCTTTTAGCTTTTAGAGAGCTTCCTTGGAAAAGTTTACCTCTTTTGCAGGTGTTCACTGAAAAACTTGACCTTGAAAGTCTAGGCAGACTGCCAGTATTCTGGGATATTTGTAAACTTTGAGCACTGCTATCTTCCTTCTGTAAAGAGAGAAGAAAAAAAGATTCCTCTTTCTCTTTTAAACCTGTTTGCACACGGAGCTGCTAATTTTATGGAACTTGTGACTTTTCAACAGGTTCCAGTCTCTCCTTTGAATCCTTTATGCATTTTTTGAACGCTCATCTGATCACATTGTTAATCTCCCTGAATGTACTGTTCATCATTTTACTCAGTATTTGTATTTATCATATTTTGAGGAAGCCTTCCCTAAAACCGGAGAATACTGAGTGGCAGGGAGTGTGGAGAAGTTTGTGAGAGACTTTAGAGAGATGGACATCTTTGGTGTGATGGAACTTTACTCCTGAGCATCTGAAAGAGCTTAAACAGATATTTGAGACAGGGATGTTGTGGCTCAGGCAGATCTGAGGAGGCATAAATGATTTGGGGCCTGGCTAATGCTTATCGGGCCTTATTCAATACTATCCCAGAGAGGGAGAGAGTTTCTGAAATTGAGAGAGAGTCTCCATGCTGAAAGGGAGAATCTCCAGGTCTAGAAACAGAATCTCCAGGTTGAGAGTTTGCACGGGAGTCTCCGAGCTGAAAGGGGCGCTCTCTGGGAGACAGTACTAAATGAGCAAGAGTCTCCAAGCAGAGAAGGAGTGTTCCCAGGAGAGACTCCAACCTGAGAGGGAGAATCTCCAGGTCCAGAAAGAGAGTCTCCTATTCAAGAAGCAGAGTCTCCAAGCTGAGACAGAGAATCCCTGGATTGAGAAAGATTCTCCTAGTCAGGAGAGAGAATCTCAAAACCTGGCAAGAGTCTCCAAGCTGAGAAAGAAAGTCTCTCAGAAGGGAAGATCTCTGAGCTGAGAGAAAGAATCTCCAATCTTGACGAGACACCTTTGAATCCAAGCGAGATCCCTTCAATCCAAACTCGACAGCCTTCAAACTGAGTGAGACACCCTCCAATCTGAACTAAATACTCTCATAATCAAAGGAGACGGACTCTGAGCCTGGCGAGTGAGTGCATCAGAACTGACCAACCTGATCAATCACAGGAGGCACCACAATTGATGTCATTTGCCCCTGTACAAGGACAGAAGATGAAATGAATCTCAACGCAGTTAGAACTGAAAGAGGAGGGAAAGTAAAGAAAGCAGCCTTTGTAAGAGTAGAGGAGGAAAGATGTCGAGAGGAGTGGCCCTGAGATCCGGAGAAGTGCCCCTGAGTCCAGTGGAGGGGCCCTCAGTAAGACTGCAGTCACCAGTGCCCAGGAGGGCAACAAGAAGTCCTGAAAGAGTAAGAGGGGGCAAGACATTGTTGATTGATCTCTGAAAATGAATGAAATTAGAAGTCTTAGAAAAGACTTTTCACATCACCGAAATGAGCCTATTGTTACCTGGGATATTGGGATAATGGGGCCAACAGTCTGTGGCCAGATAGTACAGAAGCTCACCAACTGGGTGGCACTGCTAAGGACTCAGTCATTGATAGTGGTATTAGTACATGCCAGAACCAGGCCTTCACCCTCTGGAAGCAGATGCTGTTAGCCGTAGAAGAAAGATAACCCTTCAAGACGATCTGATGCCTGAGAAAAAAAAACGGACTGATATGGAAAAAGACATCTGTTATTTCAGAGAATATACTGTGGTGGAAATGATACACAGCCCCACTTTCATTCCTAAAGATCCAGACCAAGAGCATGATCCTGAGGGAGTCAGGTATACACCAAATATGTGGTGTGTATTCACAAGGACAGCACCAGAAAGGTATGTCAGTATGTCAGAAAGGTATCTGCAGCAATGTATGGCAGAGGGAAAAAAAGACCCCTTATAAATGAACTGATTAATACACTTCAAGACTTTGAGTTACATTTAAGCCCTCCACGAGCTTGTGTTTCAGCCATTGCAAAAGTAGCTGAAAAGCTGCACAGAATGGAGAGCAAACAAGAAGATATAATAGACAAACTGTCTACCTTGCTTAATGCTGATGGATCCATGGTGGTACCAGATAGATCCAATGGGGATCAGGATTCCCAAAACAGCCTACTGGAGAGGCTGATCAACTTGGTTTCCTCCCAACTTGCATCATCCAACATCTCAGCTATCAAAATAAGATGACTTCCTGCTCGAGAAAGTGACAACAGTAAGACTGCATCTTACTGTTGGAATTACCTACGTGACCATAGAGAAGGTATGAAGAAGTAGCATAAACAACCTACTCCTGTGCTTCAAGCACAGGTAAAGGAATTACACGACAAATCAACCACCAAGGTCAACTTCTCCAAAAAGGTGATTGCTCCAGTTGCTACAGACAACTGAGATAACAAATAGAGGGGTGACAGAGGGTAGCAGTAAAATAGTAGAGTGTATTGGACTGTGTGGATTAAATAGCCTGGCACATCAGAACCACAGAAATATAAGGCCCTGGTGGATGCTGGTACACAGTGCTCTCTAATGCCCTCAGGTCACCAATGGACAGAATAAATTTATTTTCATGTGGTGACTGGGGGTTCTGAAGAGCTGATTATGTTGTAGGCTGAAATCAGCCTCACTGGTAAGGACTGGCAAAAGCACCCTATTGTGACTGGCCCAGGGGCTCCATGTATACTTGGTATTGATTACCTCAGAAGGGGATATTTTAAGGATCCCAAAGGGTATCGATGGGCCTCCGGAATAGCTGCTGTAGACACAGAAGGTGTTAAGCAGTTGTCTGTTTTGCCTGGCCTATCAGAATATTCATCTGTTGTGGAGTTGCTACGAGTGAAAACACAACAGGTACTGATTGCTACAAAAATGATGCACAGACAACAATGCTGCACCAACAGGGATTCCTTGCTCCCCATTCATAAGTTGATTCATCAACTGGAGAATCAGGGAGTGATCAGTAAAACTCTCTCGCCTTTTAATAGTCCTATATGGTCAGTGCGTAAAGCCAGTGGAGAATGGAGGCTGACGGTGGAATACTGTGGCCTGAATGAAGTCACACTCCCACTGAGTGCTGCTGTACCAGACATGTTAGAACTCCAATATGAAATGACATTGCCAATGCATTCTTCTCCATTCCTTTGGCCAAAGAATGCAGGCCACAGTTTGCTTTCACCTGGAGGGGCATTCAGAATGTCTGGAATCATTTGCCCCGAGGGTGGAAACACAGCCCAGCTATTTGCCATGGGTTGATCCAAGCTGCACTGGAACAGGGCAGTGCTCCTGAGCACTTACAGTATGTTGATGACATCATTGTCTGGGGCAACACAGCCAGGAAAGTTTTTGAGAAAGGAGAGCAAATAATCCAGATCCTTCTGTGTGATGGTTTCACTATTAAGCGAAGCAAAGTGAAAGGATCTGCCCAGGAAATTCAGATCTTAGGCATAAAGTAACAAGATGGAAGTCATCACATCCTGTCAGATGTGGTCGACAAAATCACTGCTATGTCTCTGCCTGCTAATAAGAAAGAGATGCAATCTTTTCTGGGTGTAGTGGGCTTTTTGGAGTACTGACTACTTCAGAAGCAACCCAAACCCTCTAATACACGTCTAAGATCTCCTTTTTAGTCGGAGTGTACCCTGTGTATGCTCAACTCCAGAATCCCAGGGGTCAGCCTCAGGTCTCTCCTGAGGCTCTTTGCCACAAACTCCAAAGTGGGACCTTTCTCTCCAGCAGCAGCGTAGAAGATATTCATTATACCCTGTCCCATTTGTACTGGCCCCAGGGCCACAGCAAGGGCTATCTCCTGATTAATCTGCTCAAAAGCCTGCTGCTGTTCAGGACACCACGTAAAATCATTCTTCTTCCCTGTCACCTGATAAAAGGGGCTTACAATGAGGCCTTGAGAACCTCCAGGAATTGGGCATCCACAGCTTCTTTGGGCAGCTGTGCCAGTACCTCACCACCCTGTAAGAGTTTCTGCCCAACGTTGAACCTAGATCTCCCTTCCTTTGGTTTAGAACCATTCCTCCTTGTCTTACTATCAGAACATTTAAGAACTTGTTCCCCCTTGTGTTTATACCTACCTTCAAGTACTTGAAAGCTACAAGGAGGCTTCCTCAGAGACTTCTCCAGGCTGAACAAGCCCTACCCGTTCAACCTTTCTTCATAGGAGAGATGATCCGGCCCTCTGATCATCCTTTTGGCCCTTCCCTGGA
Organism: Lagopus muta; assembly: GCF_023343835.1. NCBI lineage: Eukaryota > Metazoa > Chordata > Aves > Galliformes > Phasianidae > Lagopus > Lagopus muta. The sequence continues at coordinate 153,390,954 of NC_064433.1, read as the reverse complement.
CTTGTTCCAACGGCTTCACATCCTTCTTGTGCTGGGTGCCCTACATCTGGATGCAGTACTCCAAATGGGGCCTCATGAGATCAGAGTAGGGGAGGATACTCTTATCTTTGCTGGCCACCAAAAGCCCTAGGTCCTTTTCCTTGGGGCTGCTCTTGGTGCGCTCCTCTCCCAGTCTGTGCACATATTTCGTATTGCCACTTCTTGGCCATCTGGGTAAAATCAAATATAGTGTAGTATCTGTAGTGATCTTAAAAACAAAATGCATAATGCAGTGCTGATTTGTCACAACATGCTCTTTTTCTTCCACTTCTGCAGTCTGGTGGAATGGATTACAAGGTATCGTCAGACCACCTTCAGTGTAGAAAGTTAATCATTCAGCATTTGCAAAGCTCTAATTTGTGAACTGTGACATCAGGAAAACTTGGGTCTGCAAGTGATTTATGCTGCCTTTGTTTGTGAACCTTTCCTGAAACTTCTGCTGAGCGGAATGAAAGAAGGTGGTTTTATTTGCGCACTGCTTCTAAGATGGTATCCATCTGCATATCTCGGTCTCAGTTTTTTCTACTACCAAAACCAAGCTAGGCTGCTTACAAGCATCGGGAGTGAAAATATCAGGAATAAGCTGTTTTCTTCTTTTCAGTTTGGTTGCAATCCATGATCAGTTTCATAATACGTGTAGATAAACAGAGAAGTATATCAGTAGATAAATTTGTCTTTCTTGTTCTTCTGTGTTCTGAGAAACATCCTTGCTTCCTAGGTAAGATACAGTGCCACCAACTCATGCCCTTGTTACAGGTAGATACTGCTAATTGACTGGAGCTAGTCATGAAACTGAAGCAGTGGCTTCAGGTAGTGCAGTTAAAGTAGGCAAGGTTGACTACAGAGCAAATAGGTCTTATTTTCCAGGTCTTAGTTATGTTCCAATATAGTTTTCAGCCCTTTGGTCCCATTTTTAATCCTTCAGTGCTATGAGAGTAAGCTACAAAAAAAAAAAAAAAAAAAAAAAATTAGTCCATAGACTTTCTTGACACCCGTGACTTATGGGGGGGATGTAAAAATTAAAATAGAGAGTGAATGACAGAAGCTGGATACAGCCATTCTTGGTACAGTCAGGGACATTTCTTAAAGGCATCACACATATACAGAGTCTAGTTTAATTATCTCAGGAAATGAGCTTTACTTGTCTAGAGGGTCAAGGACACGATTCAGCTGGTCGTCAATTTTAGCAAATTGGATGCCAGCCCAAATTAAGTCATTAAATGTTTGTTTTCGGGAAACCCTTAGGGATCTTGATTGAGGAGCTCAAGTAGCCAGCCTCTTGGTTTTAATCACCAACAGGACCTCAGCTTCTTCTAATGTCAGAATGTTGTGCCTAGTCTGTAGGCATTCTGTTTCTCATAAGTCAGCCACCAAGTGGGCAGCCTGCTGGACTACCGCTTCTAAGGCTACCAGGGGATTTAATATAGAGACCAGAGTGCCATATAAATGGGAGGGGGGGTTGCTGTAGCATCAAGTCTCTCATCCTCTCTGAGAATTTGACCATATCAGGGCCATCAAAAGCGTCTTCATAAATTGCTTTCCTTATGCCCCATTTGTGCATATAATTTTGAAGGTCTTTTATGTAGGACCACATCCCTGTATGTAGAGGTATATCAGATTTATTTGGCCATACCATACGGCAGGCTGCCATTAACCATTTTATTATTGAATGGTTTTCATTAAGATATTAAACACCTGCATATAACCTCTGCCTGAGGGTAGGATGGACAGTCATGGTGGCCCACTTGGATATTTCCGGGCCGTTCACCATAACACTTTCTGCTCCGGAATCCCACAGTTTCAATAACCAAGGTGGCATGCTTTCTCTAGGCTTCTGCCGAAATCGCTGTACTAAATCCATCAATTCTGTTGCTGTGTATGGCTGGGCTGTTACATGCAAATGAGTCTGGGCAGGAGGCCACTGATCAGGCAGCACCCCTGCCAGTCTATCCTGTACTTTCCTTGTTTTCTGAGTTATAACAGGACAGACCTCTAGCAGATATGTCACAATCAGAGCTTTGAGATTTATTAGAATTTTTGTTTTCCTGATCAGCGAAGTCTGCTGATTCAGGAGTCTGTTCAGTGTCTATTGAGATATTGAAAACTTAACCTATCGGAAGATGCAGAATTGGTTTCTTCCCTGTTAATATGCCAAGTTCTTGCTGTAATTTTTCGATATGGTCTCTCAAAAGTTGGTTTTCATTTTCTACTGTATAATTCCTCATTTCAGCATGATTTAAAGCACCTAATAGTGGCCATGCTACTGCAGAGGCAGCTGATTGTTATTCTTTGGTAAGCCTCTCAACGTAGTCTGCGATGTGATATGGGGCAACATTTCCCATAATGTGTAGAGGATCCCATTTCTCAATGATTCACTAATTCATAATAGGGAGATCCCACAGATCTTGGAATCTGCTCCAGAATTATTTTATCTAGTGGGGTGATGTTCTCCCCTCTGACTCATTCATAGAAATTCCCTAGAAAGGACATTATGTAAATTTTAGTATATTTGGCCTGCTGGCTCACCAAGTGTATAATCAATGAATATACAGATGTTATAATTAAGAAACATACAGGAAAATTGGGCTGAACAGGTTATTATGCCAAAGCAGAATAGATGGAAAGCTTACTCTCGTTCTGGGCTCACTGAGAAGTCTCCAAGAGGAACAATCTCCAAAAGAGATCTTTCTCCATTTGTAGTGAGCTCTTAAATGGGGTATAGAAGAGGTGGAGCCAGGCTCCACCCCTTCCAGTAGCACAGGTGAATTACCTTCACCTGTTCTCCCAGGGCTGACTCATTGTTCGTCTCAGGTGGTTAATCAGAGGCTCAGGCCGTGATTTAGCAGTTCCCATACAGAGTGAAAGCACTTGTGATGTGCAGAAACATTTTTTTGTTTTGTTTTGTTTTGTTTTGTTTTTTCCAGCATAATGCGTAATTGCATAATTGTCTGTTGTAAATCTCTGACCTGATAGCTCTACCTCCAGAGTTAGCCTCAGAGCTTTCTGAAGCTTTGGTTCAGTAAGAGTAGTTTCAGAGGAAAACCAACTCAGCTAGTTAGTCTAGATTACTGTGTTATACATTGAATTGCTATCTGTGTTGATCTGATTCTGTTTCAAGGGTACAGCAGTACCTGGTCATAATGAGCACAAAGTTTCAAAACTGCTTGGTGGATTGCACTGGAAATACGTAAATTTTATTGTGAAGACAAGAAGTCTGTTAGTCAGTACAGCTTTTTTTAAACACACTGAAGAAACAGAATTGTGAGAAGAATTTTCTGGATATATCACATTTTAAAAGGAATTTTTTTCGCTCGGTAGTCCAGAAAAAATTCAGCTTCTCCATGTCATAAAGCATTGTGCAATTGAAGAAGACTTTCATTAGTATGAAGACATGAAGACATTCATTAGTATGAAAATGGCATGTTAAGAAACAAAATGTGAGGTAATATCGAAAAGTTCTGAATTAGTTGATTTTTCTTGGGTTTGATTTTGATTTCAGTTGCTTACATGACCTTATTCTTCATTTTCCATTTAAAACCTCATCCTGTTGTCCATTTTTATGTCAACCAGTTTTCGTTGCTGTTGTAATCTCCAAGTATTAAAACAACTGTTTACAAGGGTGGGTAGTGATAGAACAAGGGGGACTGGAATGGTTTTAAACTGAGACAGGGGAGGTTTAGATTGAATATTAGGAGGAAGTTTTTCACTCAGAGGGTGGTGACACACTGGAACAGGTTGCCCAAGGAGGCTGTGGATGCCCCATCCCTGGAGGCATTCAAGGCCAGGCTGGATGAGGCTCTGGGCAGCCTGGTCTGGTGGTTGATGACCCTGCACATAGCAGGGGGTTGAAACTACATGATCACAGTGGGCCTTTTCAACCCCGACCATTCTGTGATTTTATGACTTGGGTTTCCTCTTCTTAGCCTTCTTAAACATCTTCACTGCAGGTATATCAATAAAGAGGTTTCCTCAGATAGCACTGAATAGGAAGTATGATGAAGCTTTTAAGGGAATCTTTCTCTTCAAGAACTGGAGCATGAGGGTTTCCTCTTGAACACTAGGAAGCCCTTCAGTGCTGTGTGGGTGATGGAGCACTGGCACAGGCTGCCCAGAGATACTGTGGGGTCTCCACCTTTGGAGTTCTTCAAAAGCCACTTGAATGTGGTGCAGAGCAACCTGCTCTTCCTGTCCCTACTGGAACAGGGGAGTTGGACCAGATGGCCTCCTTAACCATCTGTGCTTCTACACAAAGCTTACCTTAATAAATAGGGAATATCTGTTTAAAAAACTCAAGCACTTGTGTTTTAGGTTATGGTTGTCCAAGTTTAATAGATATTATAGTTGCTCTTTCCTTCCTTATTAAGTAGCAGTGTTAGGTAACAGATCCAAAATCACTTTTTTGTATTTCGATGTCTACATGTAGTACAGAAAAGATGACAAAAGGTTTTGACTTAAACTCCTTTCAGAGGTTCTGAAGAAGCAACAGAGAATTACTTGAAGAGCTGTGATTATTACTCTATTTCAAAGTATGTTACTCCGTCGTAATTTCAAAGTATTCCTGATTTCAAGAAATGTAAAAGGGCATCTTAAAAGGTACACCTACAGAAAGGTGTGTTTTTGTCTCTGTTCATAAGACCGTCTGTCACGGGGTTATCCCTATATGTAAGTGTGTGACAGGGGGGCACAGGCCCCGGGAAAAAGTAAAAAAGTAAAAAAAAAAAAAAAAAAAAAAAAAAAAAAAATTAACAAACAAAAAACCCCAAACATAAAGGAGCGAAGGATTAAAAAAAAAAAAAAAAAAAAAAAGGACGGGGTACTAACGGCTTGCCGTGCCACCCGGCTGGCCCTGGGCCGCGCACTGGGAGAGGGGGAAGAGGGGGAAAGGTAGTTGGTAGTTTGTTGTCGGTTTGTTCCGACAACAAACGGTAATTTACTAAATTTAACCGAATCAAACAAAATGAGAGAGACAAGAGTACCCAAAGTACGAGACAAACCATGATAGTGCGAGGGAAGCACGTGCTTTTCTTCACGGCAAGCTGAGACATCTGTGCTGGGGCCAGAGGGAGAGGCAGACTCTGGGGTCCTCCGGAGCTCCGCCCCCCTTCCTCTTCCCGCCAGGTCCTCCCCTCCCACCTGGATACTCAAAATGCCCATAAAAGGCAGTTAACGGAATCAGAACATTAACTCTTTAACTCCCACTGGTCCACAAGGTGTTCTGATGTGGAATACTGACAAAAAAAAAAAAAAAAAAAAAACAAAAAAAAAAAAAAACACAAAACCACAACACCATCAAAGACCCCAGTTTTGAATTACTGAAGCCCAACACCTGCAATATAAGCAGCTGGCATCAGATATTCTGAAGTACTCGTGGTATGAGGTAACATCACGAGTTTCTTCATATATGCTCTGACCTATGTTTTCCAGTTAAGGTGAATATTCAGTACTTAATGGGTGACCAAAAAAAAAAAAAAAACACCAAAAACAAAAAACACTCACCCTTTCAGAATGGGTTTGATGTCTTAGTAAATAGTGCTTGCTTCTTGCTTCATAAAGCTATTTAAGCTTTATATATGACATGTAAAACATGAGGATTTTGTGTGTCTTTGTTAGCACTGTTCAGCCTGATGTAGCACAATTTATTTATTTATTATTTTAAGATTTTGGAAAGTGTATGGTGTTGTATTTCACATTGCAAATGCTTAATTATGCTTGTTATGTATGTTTGACTGCTCGCTTAGTATTACTCGGTATCTTCTGTTCCAGTTTCTCAAGCAGTTGGGTATACATCCGGACTGGCAATTTGTAGATGTCTATGGTATGGAACCGGAACTGCTTAGCATGGTGCCAAGACCTGTATGTGCAGTGCTTCTTCTCTTTCCAATAACAGAAAAGGTAAATGTTTATTTAGTAATGAGCTGATCACTTTTGTTGTAAGTGAAATGGGAATGATCTGTTGGACGAGAGTTTGAGCAACCTGATTTAGTGGAGGATAGCCTTGGCCATGGGAGAGAGGTTGGAACTAGAAGATTTTTAAGGTTCCTTCCAACTCAAACTGTTATGCGAACCTTGTGCCTTGGTGTCAGAATCAAAATGAGAGTTAAATTTTATTCAGAGACCTCTTGATTAGAAACAAACAACAGAATGCTTATTTCATAACTTTCTTTTGATAACCTTATGTGTATATTTCCAGTTTATCTTCAAGTGTTTTAATTGGACTGGGGAGAAGAGAAACATCAAGTAGTTTTCTCTTGCGGACAATTCAAAAATTTAAACTGCACTCTGAAATGGCACAGTTCTGCTACTTTTAGCAGAAGGCCTCAATAGCAGGAGCACAGTGGAGTGTGGAACATTATCAATTGCAAGTATTTCTTGAGTTTTTGTTTTGCTCCACTGATGAAACTTCAATCATCTTCAGTTCAGTCATCAGCATCAATATGGCTTTTATTTCTTGGACAGTTGGTTTATGGTGGAAGAGTATAAATATATTTTTACTGCTTACTCCCACCCATTCTTTTCCCCTCAGTATGTATCAGTTTGCTTTTAGGGCTGGATACCCTTGTTAGTATACAGATAATGTTAGGGTTATTGTCTAGTTTAAAGATTAATAACTTGCTTAGTCTGCATTGTAGGTTGTAGAGAGTGGAACAGTGTGAGTCTTGGGCATTTTGAGCCTGTTCCAGTGAATCTGTATCAAGGGATGGCCCATATTGGAAGCAAACTCTTGAGGTGATCTGAGTCAATCCTTGCTCAAAGTTGTATTTTTAGTATTCTCAGCAATGATTTTTTTTTGACAGGGAATGATTGGAAGCTGTATTGCTTCTTTAATCTGATCTGTATAATACATTCCATGACATTTTTTCCTTAATGTAGACTTTCCTTATTAATTTGTTGATAAGTGGTTTCAATTTAAAATGCTTTCTGAATGCACTTGCTATTATTTAGAATGTTCGGAACATTGAAATAAGCTACAGAGTACAATCCTTATGCTGGAAAAATTTGTCTGTTATTGACTGAGAAAATTTTCATACATTCCTCATTCTGTTCAACATTCAAACTCTAATTCATCATAATTACATAAAAAGTCCACCTAATTCAGTATTTTGTGCCTGAAGATGACCTAAGCTAGGCAAAAGGAGGAAATAGCAGCATCTTCTATAACATTTACATTGGTTTTGTTGTCTTTTTTATCATCCTTTTCTATTTGAAGTGTCATCTTGGGAGGGAAAAAAGCCCATTGCACAACATAAGAGATTTTCTTTGCTAGTTCTTAATCAATGATAAGCTTCACAGTAGTATTTGAGATTGTTGAATCAAACTAAATTGTTTTTATTACTTCAGAAAAATAAATGTTTACCTTATGATTATGGCTTTTAAAGAGCAATTTTGAAGCTGTGAGCATTATATGAATCTTAATATCCCTGGATAAAAGTGTAGTATAAAAAGATAGAACTTGTAAGAACGCTTCATACTGGTTAAACATGTGAAGTATTACAGTTCGCTTGATAATGCTTTTGAGACCTCTATCCTTAAAAACTTGTTGTTGATGTAAAGAGAGACTGACTGGTGCTCAGATAAAGGAAATATTTTGAACATTTTTGAAATACCATTAGATAATACATATTTCAAAGTGATCATTTAAGTGTGACTTTTTTTTCTGATATAGATGTGATGCTGAGTTTTTCAGTTGAGCAAGTATACATAAGCTGGTTCTGTTAAGAGTTGCAAAACGGGTTTTGGTTTTATGAGGCAGTTGTTACTTATGCAAATTATTTTTGCATTTTGGATAACATAGCCAGTATTTATACTGTTTGTGAAAATTCTGAAACTTTAATTGTAGTATGAAACCTTCAGAACAGAAGAAGAAGAGAGGATAAAAGCTAAGGGGCAAGATGTCAAATCATCAGTGTATTTCATGAAGCAAACTATCAACAATGCCTGTGGGACAATTGGGCTAATTCATGCTATTGCCAACAACAGAGAGAAAATGAACTTTGGTAAGTGTTATTTGGTTGCTTGGTTGTTTTTATTGTATTGCTGTTTTTTTCCTTACTACTGGGGAAGATATGGAGGGACTGACAGGTTGTATACTATTTTCTCTGTGCATCTCTGCTGAAAGAGTGCTTCTGCCTATAATTATAAAACCAGTGTTTCACACTAATTCAAGTCTAGAGCACTCAAAACACTTCAATCCGCAGCAGGTAGCAATTCCTCTTGTAGTAGGCGTTCATGTTGTAAGTGTAATTATATCTTTAAATCTTATATTGGATTCAAGCAATCTGTAAGATTAGAATGATGTAGGAGCTAAAGCATGATACAAAATATGTTAATGTATGTCTTTTTTTATATTTAAGAAACCAATTCATCATTGAAAAAGTTCCTAGAAGATTCTTTATCTATGACTCCTGAAGAGAGGGCCAAATATCTAGAAACTTACGAAGTTGGTATTTTTTTTTTCTTCTTTTTAAACAATTTAAGAATTTGCATGACCAAGTACTGTCTTTGAGGCGTGATCTAGTAAATTAAACAGTAGGAGTTTGTGTGAGCTTGTGATCACATAGTTGCTGCAAAAATACCTGCTTTGGTAGTTTGAAGTATTTGTACTTGCCAGCAGAGTGGACTGAAAGGACAGTCCTGCTTCCTCCATCCATTTATGCCTTTAGCTGTAGTACACAAGGAACCAGTTCAACTGAAATATCCTCTCTCTTCCCTCATAATTCCTGACAATTATATGAGTGAGCCGATAGTGTGGTTAGTTGCATCATTATCAGTGCTGATTCAGAGGATGTGATGGAAGATCTAGCCATTGACAGAAGGTCAGAACAGTGCTGTTGCTCGTGATGGTAATGATCACCTGTCAAAATGAATAATGTAAGAACTTGCAAGATTGAGTTCAATTCAACCTTATTGTGACACTCTTGCAAATAAGGATGTTAAATATGACTGAGGGAAGTACTAGCAAGCAAGAATGGTAGAGATTTAATAAAATGTTCTGCAGAAATGCTGGACACAAGATGTCCAGTCACAGCTTCTGCCTGAGTGTTGAGTTTATTTAAGCCAGGAACTGATTCTTAACAAAACCACTGTTTTCTGTGTGTTAAAGAGCAATTACAAACTGTTACGTGTTTGAGTTGAATTGAGTCTGATGAAATTTCTCCTTGGAAGTGGAGATATTTGTTATCTAATTTCTTTACCTGTCTATTATAAGCACTGAACAAAAGAACTTACAGCTATAGCATTTGATTAAAAAGAAGAGTATACATTGATTCTTAAAGTAATATAAGTAATAATACCTTATGTAAAATCTGATTGAAATGTACTTCAATTTTAGGCAATTCGTGTCACTCATGAATCCAGTGCCCATGAAGGTCAGACTGAGGTATTCATTTTGTTTTCTTTGTTTAACACATTTGTCAATAGCTACTTTGAATGGAATATAATGGAGTTTAAAACAATCATATTAAGGACTTATTGAGAAATGAGATTATTGCTTAGTTTGCACTATTGCATCAGTCAACAGTTACGGCATAAAATGGCATTGTGGAGGAAACAAATGCACGTGAAGCTTTAAAGGCCCTTGTAACAATAACACAGATGATCTCTTCAGTGTTTATTTCGCTGTAGAAGAGTCAGAAATTGTGCTTTAATCGAAGTTGAGATTAGGACATTGAGACATACAATTCATAGTAACCATACAAATGAATCAACATTGCCTAAGTGTTTGAAATGTTTTCATTCAGTAAAAGAAATACTACAGAGCTCATGTTGTTTGTGTATAGATATTACTTCAGATGAATTTTCACTAATAGAAACAGTCTTAAATTTTTTATCCCAAAAGATTGAGTGCCATAAAATAAAACAACAAAGAAATGTAGATCTATGTCTTGGAATAAAGAGATTTACTGTGCTTCTTGATCAGTACTACACAATGCTCCTTTATGTATGATTAAACCCTTTCTATTTTACCTGTCAACTCTGTGTATGCTCCATGTTATGCTTTGCTGTAGTTCATCAAATATGGGAACAGAGCTTCAAAAATTAAATCAGGTTTGGAAGAATCTGTGTAACACATTTATTTTTATTGAGTTGTAAGATTGATACGAGTAAAAAACTGACCTTGGTGAAGTTTTGTGAAGGAAGGTGTGTAGTGTTTTCTGTTGTGTTTTTTTTTTGTTTGTTTGTTTGTTTGTTTTTTATTATTTTTTGGGAGAGAGGGAAGAGTTTATTAAAGTTCCCATGGCAGTTGGTTTGTTTTCAGGCTCAAAAGCCTGAAAACATCTCTGTCAGTTACTGAGAAGGTATATGCAGATTTAACAGTCGGCATTTTCTGTCTCTGTTCATACTAAGGTGGTTCATCTTTCTAGTTCAGATTTCAGTATCTGTTATACAGAAGAAAAATTGATCAGGTTGTTGATAGCACTGCTTTGTCTATGACTTCAGTGGCTCACCTACTTCATTTTTTCTATTTTTGAAGTACAATGGGTGAAGCTTTTTTTCATCTTACGGCTTGTGGCGTATACTCTACACATTGCAGAAGAAAGCAAAGCAGACCTTTCTGCTTCCTCCCCCCATCCCACTATCTGGAAACCTATACCTAATCGTTCAAAACGAAGAGTGGATGGAACTTAATTGTTCTAATCATTTCTAATATTGATATTCGTCTTCCTTTACGGTGGTATGAGTTGTTTTGATTATTTTAAAACTCTTCTGAACTTTCTCTAAATTAGTCAGGGATGGTTCTGCTTTTCAGTAAGATGCCTGTACAACTTCAGATTTCTCTTTGTCTTCCAAATGTGAGACTTGAAATATTCTGGTCTCTTTTCAAATAGTCCTTTTCCAGGTATTCTTGGCAGTCTCAGTAGGAGAGGTATTATGGAGAATTATGGATTCTACACATTGCTAAAGACTGAATATTTCACTTAGACACTTGTGAAACTAAAAAAACTTATTTAATTGCTCTGGGATACTGTGACATTGATCCAGGGAATACTTTGTCTATGTACTCTTACAGAAACTATGGAATGATTGAAAAAGAGGATGGAAGGGCTATATAGTTTCGGAGTGACTTTATAAGGATTCAGGAAGCTTTTTAAGTAACAATAGAATCCCTTAATAAGGGACAGTTAATTTCTTAGCCTTCCTCAAATTAATTGGTTTCCTGGTTGAAGTCATGCAAGTTTTCATCTTTTTGAATAATGACAAAAGATGCTGACTTTTTTCATAATAAAAGTTTACAAGATTGTCTCAGCAAACAAAAAAAAAGTATTTAAACAAAAATACTGAATAAGTACTGGCCTTGGTAATTCAATATGGATATTCATTAGACTGGCAAAGTAGCTTTTTCCTGTCCTGTTTCTGAGGTTGAAATAGTACAATGGCTTGAATACGTGTCCTGGGACTATTTTTCTGAATACTTTTGATCCATTAACCAAAGAAGGAAGAAATAAACAAGTTGTACTGAAGGATTTAATGGCCTGAAGATCCTGTCCTACCATAGTGTGATTGAGTTGGCAGTGAGGCCTCTCTTTTCATCTCCACAGGAGGAATTGCTTTGTTTTAAAGTAGGGTTCCTCTTAAGCAAAGCAAAATATGTGAAATGTGAATATACTGACAAACGTAATGTGCGGTTAAGCGTGAGTTAACCTTATAGTCTGTTCCCTTCAGTGGAACACAAACTGTTGCTGTTCCGTGTAATGATGAAGGGACTGATGAACAGCATGCCCTTGTAGATACTGAAGTTAATGTATGCATGTCATACAAGGATGTTGACTTGTCCTGCAGGGTAAGTTTCTCGCATTTTCGGATGAAGAAAGAAGAGAATCTCATTCCTCCTTCGTATCTTTTCCTGGGAATTTAGACTTCCTTTCAGAGCACTGGAAAGGAATATACTTTCCTTCCTAAAAATCTTGGGTTTTGTTTCGTACTTACCACCACTTAATAGCAAAGACATTTTTCATACAAATCTTTCCTTTAAATAAAGTGGCTTATGTAGTTGCTTATTAATCATTGCAAACAAAAAGTCTTTTCAGGTCTCATACAGAATTAAAAATTAAGAGAGTGAACTGGCTTACTATTTCAACATGAATAAGTTGGTTTGTGTAGTTCTTAAGAGCAACCTGCTCTGCAGGTAGTTCTGTGCTTCAGATAGATGTTGCATCTACTGTCAACTCAAATTCTTCTGCAGACATTGCTTAAAGTCAGCAGTGAATGGAATCACTTCCCAAAATGTAAAGTATGGCAGTCAGATTTGCTGATCTGGGTAAGAGACTACTGCTGCTTTCAAGCTGCTGTTCTTCCTCTCTCTCCTGCAAAATGCAGTTACACCATTGGTCATTATCTTGTTGAGGGAAAAAAAAAAAAAAAAAAGGAAGAAATTTTCTGTAATCTTCAGATGTGAATGTTACAAAAATAGAATACTGGTGGGTTCTCCTGTGATGATATTTCTTCTGGGCTCTGAGGTTTCTAGGATTCCACCTTTAGTGCTGCTAAATGAAGTCTCTAATTGTTGATTTCTCCTTAGAATCTTGCTAAATAAGGAGTGAGCTTTTTTGTTTTTTAAATCTCAATGACTTCTTTATTTTTACACTTTGCTATTGGATTTTCTGCTCTTGTTTCTGTTCCATGTACATGAGTATTTCAAACCTGTAAACAACACAGGTCTACCTAGACATAAAAGAAGAATAGTATGAGTAAATCAATGCTATCTTGCCCGTATCTACATATTTCATTTGTTCATTTTTTTCTTGTCTGCAGGTGGTAGGATTTATTTCTAGTTTAGAACAGCTGGTCATCAGAATTATAGTTTCTGTGTTTTAGAGAAAAGTTCTAGATGAGGGGGAAAAAAAGAGGGAAAAGGAAAATAGTTATTTGACAGGGTAATAACTGTGTAATTTTGATATTAGTGAACTGCTGGGTTCAATTAGTGGTTGCTGCAAGAAAGAGAAGAGGTGCTCCTTCCACTTCTGGCATTTATCATTAATGTGTGATCTATTTAGGTGAAGTATTATGATGAATTGCTAAGCAAATTGATTGAAATTAACAGCTATAGAGTATGGAGTATGTAGTACTCTGTCTTTATGGATTCATTAATAGGCCTTCCACCTTTCATAGCTGAGATTCATTTGCCTAGTTTAAAAAGCAACAAAAAGGGCAACAATAAGCCTGTGTTCTTAGCCATTTCATGTAATTTTTGGTAATACATTCAAGGCTCTTGTGGCTAACTAGAGACTGTGTTAGAAATAAGCATTTGAAGTAGGTTTTTTATATTAAAATGTGAGTTTTAAAGAATTTTACTTGGCTTTTGTTTTTTTTCTTGTATAAACACTTCAATACTTTCTTCAATTCTTGTTATTCTTTCAAAGAGATGAAATCTTTAAGAACAGTTGAGCAGTTTTCATTTCAGTAATTAATTAATGGCTTGCAATGTAAAAAGATTATGGATTTGGATTTCTCTCTTAGGCCATGTTTGGACCAGATTTTTGTGTTAACGCTGCTGGATTTTTTGGCTCCATGATTTTATTTCTTTACTGCACTAAAATAAATAGATAAAACAGTGATACAGATATTTATCTGTTTAAATAAGATAGGGCTGTTTAAAATGATTTGAGAGTAACAAGCAGGAAAATCTGTGAATAATTTTGCTGGAGAAGCATGGTGTTGATCCTATGGATTTTAAGGGTGATTTGATTCTTGTCATGTGTTCCACTGCCGATCTGAAGGAGGGCAATTAATTTAAGACTGTTGCAACATTCTTTCTCTTGCCATTTATGATGCTGGAACTTACTCCCTCTCAAATGTCTGTTATTTCATATCTGAAGGTGCCTAAAAAGGGTCTATATGCTTTTGATAAAGCTGGAGAGATCCCGTGGCATGTGATGGGGGTTTCCAGCATCAGCTTTGAGCAGAAGTTGTAGACTTTTTTTTCTTTTTAAATCTGTTTCTTTTGTTGATTCTTTTGCTAGGGATGACAGCCATGCTCTTGGGACCAAAAGGCAACAAAAATTCATTATCTGCCTTTTTTCTATTTTTTATAAACCTTTTGCTTCTCTCTCTCCTGAAAGGCGGCTGTTGATGACACCAATACAGTTGTTAACTACTCAAGTAGTTAATGGGTAGTCTTTGTTTTTTTCCTAATTTTTTGGTTGGGCACATACTTCTGTTTTTAATGCCTCAAATGTCTGAAGATAATGAAAGACATTATAGAATCATAGAATGACCTGGGTTGAAAAGGGCCACAATGATCATCTATTTTCAACCCTCCTGCTATGTGCAGAGTGCCAACCACCAGACCAGGCTGCCCAGAGCCACATCCAGCCTGGCCTTGAATGCCTTCAGGAACGGGGCAAGCACAACCTCTCTGGGCAACCTGTTCCACTGCATCACCACCTTCTGTGTGGAAAAACTTCCTCCTAATATCTAACCTAAACCTCCCCTGTCTCAGTTTAAGACCATTCCCCCTTGTCTTATCACTATCCACCCTTGTAAACAGCCTTCCCCCTCCCTTGAAGTATTGGAAGAGAACCTGCTACTTTGGAGAACTGCACAGTCTTTTAAGCTGGACCTTATATTGTCACATCTTGCTGAGCAGTAGTTTCTTTTTTGTTCTTGCAGTACCCTCTTCTGCAGTTCAGAAACTACTGAAACCTTGAGCTACCACAAATCTTAACACTTCTGATATCCTCTTATAACAATTATTCAAAAACAATAAAAAGAATGCAATCCGTGGATGCTAGAGAATCCATGTAAACCATCCAATTGGCAGTGATCGTTAATGAAGAAGTTGCATATTTCCCCTTATAATCTAAGGGGGAAAGAAACGATATACACAGATCCAGATCATTTGCTATGGTAACTTTGAAAAGCTGTTCTAGCTACAAATTATCTATAGTGATACTTGAAATAAATTACCTTCTTAATATATGGCTGTAATAATGTGGATAAAAGAACAAAAAGTTCTACTCATGTATTGCTGACATCCATATCAACTACTTCACAGTCAACTGCAGTTTGGTTCTGTAGTGCAGAAAAAGGCAAACTGTAGCATATGAAATATATTTTAAAATTCTAATTGGCCCTTGGCCAATGAATAAAATTTAGAGAGTGGTCTGTATTTAGCATGTGCTTTTTTGAATGCTTTAACATGCTTAAGTCTTGTTCAAATCCTGTATAGGTAATAGTATATGAAGTTTTGGCCAGCTGCGTGTCTGTGACAATTTGAAATTGTCCTGGATTATCAGGTTACCTTCGGAAAACAAAAACAAAATGCAACTAACTGTCTTCTGTCAGCTTCATGAACCAGCTTGTTCTATGGTCTTGTAGGAGCTAATGGCATCAGAGAAGTGCCAGAAGCAAACTCATGGAGCTTAACAAACTAGACTTGCATCAGCTTTTGCTGACATAGGCAGCAAATACTCAAATAGTTGTAGTGTTACATAATTGATGACCTGTTTGTGCAAAATCAAGGTATTGCTGAATGCTTACATATGGCTTTCCTTATCACTTTTTGTTTTAAAATTCAAACTTTTTTGTGTGTCTTCTGGTATTTGTGACATGTAGAAACACTTCCCACGTTTAAGACTGAATGTATTTTGGACAGGGAAGTTTTAGCAATGCATTAGTGCTTAGCAGCACATGATTTGTAGTATTTAGAAAGGTTACTTCTTTAAATGTTATTCCAGCATAGCCCAGAATAATGTTTCAAGCAAACAAATAAATGCAAGTTGATTTGTTTAAAGGCCACTTGAAATGCCTATGTATTTGATACTGGTTGGAAAGTAATAAGAGCTTCTGATATCAGTGATCTAAATTCTTAGGAGAAAATTAGGAGCCTCTAGGATTACTGTTACTTTTTTTTTCTTTTTTTTTTTTTTTTCCCCACTTTTTCCTTACAGGATATTGAGGCTGTCCAAGTCAGTGAAGTTTTATGTATAGTATTTCAGTTAGTAGCTATTATGTAAGAGAGAAGAGAACAGAACTGGGATATAAAATATATCAGCTGTCTCTAGGAGCAGAGAACACACTGCCTTTGATTCTGTAACATCTCCTCCTTGTTCTTTTTTGTATACTGTGTATGCGTATTTACCATCTTACAGCTCTGGCTACCAGAACTGTCTGCGTGGCCACATGAGGCTCTGAAATGAGAAGATTGAGGTGGTGCGCTTGAGCTGCCAGCTCAAATGAAAGCAGCATTCTTGCACCTCATTGGACTGCTATGAAAAAAAAAAAAACCCTTAACTTTTCAGAAACAAAATTGGTGTCTGGCTGTCAGAGTTAAGAACTAGTCTCAGATGTTCACCAAAAACAGAAATAGTTGTGCCCACCAGCATTCATAAGTATGAGCAAGAATGTTTTTCACATGAATTGAAATTGGTGGCACTCAAAAAACTACCCCAGCTTGACTTCTTCCATAACTTGAACTGTAACTGCCAACTGTAGTCTGTAAACTTGTTTAGTGTGTCCTGAAAACTATAATCTTGCTTGGAATGCACTAAGTTAGACTTTGATCACAGTTAACAGTCGTTAACTTTGTTCTCAACTGCTGTAAAACTTGAACTTTCAAAGATCTCTGGCTCCCTGTGGGATTAGAATTTATTGATAGAGCAGAAGTATAAAGGAGCTTCCCTTTCATTTCTGCCAGGAACATATGGGACTGATTTTTTTTTTTAAATAGCCCATATTCCTCAGTGTTTCTTCTGAATAATCCATACATTCTTGTAAAGAAACACTTGCATTTCTGGAGAATATAAAAACAATTATGCAAATGCTTCTAAGATGATTTTTGTCTATGCTAGCATTCTGTAAAGGCAGTGACGCTGCCTATAGCTTTTTTCAGCTTATGCAGCAAGAAGTGTAAAAATAAGTATACTAGAGTAGTGTGAAAAGGTTTTGGAAATTATATTTGGTTAGGCTTTGACTTATGGCATTACCCTGTATGACTTGTGTGTCAGTCTTGGAGACATGCATCAATCTGTTTCCTGTACTGTTCTGAGCAAATAACTAAGAAGTTATTAATACAGCATTGCTCTGAACTGAGCCTTATGCTTAATTGTGAAGTTTGTACAGAGGAACTCTGCTTCTTAGGATTAAATAAAACTATAGAGGATATTCGCACCCATAAATTAGCTGGTGAATTCAAATAGCAAGTATATGAGAAACAAGTGAAAGTAACAAAATGTTTCTATGGTTTTACATCTCACATGTCTCCAATCCATATCATTCTGGTGCTGTTCCTGCACTATACGTATCAGAGAGAGTAAGTAGCAGGTTCTTGGCATTCTTGCTCACTGGCACCTTGCAGGCTCCTTATGACAGGTAGTGGTTGACTTCACACTCAAGATTTTTTCCTCAGGCAGCAGAGAAACTGATCTGTCTCTCTTTATCCAATCACTAATCCAGGAGAGGAAAAAAAAAAAAGGCAGAATGAACTTATCATCTTTGAGACAGTTACCACTATACTCATACAGCTGGAGCTAGTTGGTTGGTTAAAATTACTCGGGCAACTAATGTTGCATCAAGCTGCTTTCCTCTAGGAAGGATACTAAAAATATGTACTTGGGTGTGCAACAGTGCTGTTTGGTTGATTTCAAGAAAAAAAAAATCTTTCAGAGTAAAAGCTGCTTAAAAAACGTAGTTAATCAGGATTTTACAGAGCTCCCCAAAGTTTGGATCTTTTTGTAAATCTACTGATTTTTGATCACAGAAGTCACCATTGTGATAATCTAGCTTGACTTTTGCCTAACATAGGCCATAGAACTTAAATATAGGACTTGAGAGACAGATAAATTACAACTAATTTTGGAAAGGCTTTTTGGGTGCTCTGATCTCAGCAGTCTTGCTTGTATTTAAGCTATGTCTTTATCCATATGTTTAGATAAGTAATAGTCTCAGCATACTGTCCATCTTAATCCCTTATTGAAATGACATAAAGAATACTGTGAAGATTTTCTCCTTATTGGTTGCAGAAACACTCATTAAATGTACTGGTGCAGAAGTTGTTCAGCTGGCAGGTATAGTCCAATTCAATTTGAGAACTAGTCACACTTTCAATACGTATTAATGCTGATAATAGATCCTTGAACACTAAACATCACGAACCTTGATTTCCTGTCAGTTTGTATGTTGTGCAGGACTGCATTGTATATAATGAAGTTTTAGTTAGGAAATAAGGCCTTTCCTGCATCTGAGGTTTTCGTATCCCTTGCTTGTGTGAATTCTGTTGGTGTGCTGTTGCAGATGAGCTCATAATCCACTCAGAGGTCGACAAGCATCTACTTCTGGGATACTTCCTTTGACAGGCTTATTTTCAGTGTTCTGGGTGTTCATCTTTTTAAAAAAGCTGGGAGGAAACTAACATCCTTCAAGAGTGCGACCAAAACAGGCTTAATAAAGATGTTAAAGAAGTGAAGGAAGGAAGGAAGAGAAGAAGGATCTTTTCAGACTGTGTAATGTGTAGATTTAATTTGGATATGGAAAAATACTAAGATCATTGACTTTTAAGAAAGAAAAGCATGCTCTGCATTGCACATTGTATTGCAATACAGACTCTTTAACATACTGTGTTTAATCCAATCATGAGCAAGTTACTTAAGCAAAGCAAAGAAGGCCTCAGAAGGTGGTGGAAAAATGATATATATGAAATATCATTTCTGAATATAATCTTAAAGCTAAGATAACTCTTATGTTGCCCTTTTGGCTGGAAAAGTTGCAATTTTTTTAGTGCCTTCTCAACATTCCTCCTTCTCTACTACAGGGCTTACTGTGCATGTACTGTGTAACGTGACTACAAGCAGTTTATTGGGCAGAATTGTTGTGTGCTTATAGATCAACTCAACTGAGCATGTGCAGGACATATGACAGGGCCTCTGATCCCTGGGCTGTGCATATGTCTAATTGTGGAAACAAAGACCAGGGCTAACTGTATTTTATCTCCTCCTATTTCCAAAGCTTCCAGCGATGATGATATGCAGTCTGACCTCCTTTGATCTCTGTCCCAGCTCAACTAGCATTTGTATCCACACAGTGGTAGTACCTTAAAATGGAGGAAAGAAGAAAGCCCTGGTCCCTATATAGTTTGTCAGTTGACAGACAAGGATCCCTCCTTAGAGGCTGAAAGAGGAAGATGCATAAGCTTTCCACTAAAGGAGTGCCCTGAACTTCAAGATCATAGATGGACAGATTTTCGTAACCAGTAGGAAATTAATCAGTAATAAATATTTCTACGTGGAAAGAAATGATTGCAATGGCAAACCCTGCTCAATCCTGTCAGATCTTCAGTGCGTTACACACGAACTGAGATACTTGTCTGGACTGAGCAGACAAATTCTGTCTTTCTAAAGTCTGATAGATTTGGGCATGAGCTGGGACTGGAGCTACTCAGCATTAATAAATATGTGCATTTTTAAACTTGCACAGTTCTTGGACCTCTGGAAACTTTACAGCATGTGTTTCCTTGAGACCTTAAGATTTAAATGGCTCTAAGCTTTATTAGCAGCTATACAAAGAAACAAGTTACGGAGTGGAGCAGAAATTGATTTCCTAAACCTTCTTTTTGGACTTTTAATTTCTTAGTAATGTATTTTTGTATTATGGACTACTAATGTGTTTACTGGTTTATCTGACAATAACACTGAATTCTATTTCAGCCTTTTTCTTTTACCACTTCAAATATCTGAGATGTGATGATTTTCAGCACTAAAGCATGCTCCTATGATTTTTTTTTTTCATCTTGTGAAGTTAGTTTCTTTTCTCTGCAGTTTGCTAGCTGTTAGTGAGTATTGTCTGAATAGAATGTTCAAGGTTCTGATTTGTCTTCCACATTTTAAATTAAATGTGACATATACTGCTTTGTGTCCTTTATTTGATGATGTATATTTAGCATTAATTTCATACTAATACTGTCATCTAATTCTGTTGTAATATATGTATTTTTAATATTCAGTTGCAAATAACTTCAGCTGACAAAAGCTTAATTTATGCTTATTATTAAAGCAGAGAATGGAATTTTATGGCTATTATAGAGTTGTTAATTACATAGAATCCAGTATTAACTTTGCTTTGGCAGAATTCCCATTTGCTGTCTGTTGAAATTTCAGTCTTGCAATGCAGAAGTACATTTTCAGTGGAGAGAGTGTTTCTCTTTGTCTGATTGACCTCACAAGGGGTCAATCAGACAAAGAGAAACAGTATAGTAATTAAAAGTTAAAAAGTTTCCATGAGTGGAATGTTAAAATGAGGAAGAGTACTCATCTGGAAATAAAAAGCCATTGGTAGTATTTGCCTTATATTATAATGTGAATTGTATTTTATTCAATTTATATAATATGTATGCTGTTTTTTTAACTACCTCATCTCTTTTGGGGTCATTTTAGTTAAGGGGTGTTTTTAATATGTTCTCATTATTTTAACATTATTAACTACAAAAGAAAAATTAAGCATTATCACTAAGAATGGTAGGAGTGTGGAATTATGGTAAATGTGTTGACAAAATCAAAAACTCCATAAAAACATATTTCATAATTTTGGTCATCTCTGGGCTATTAAATATAAAGATTGATGGTGTTCAAACTGTTACTAATAGTTTCTAAGCAGTTAAACTAAGAGTACTGAATTTTTTTCATAGAAAAAATAATCAGCATCGGTGGAATGCATCAAAGCCAGGGTGAATTCCTTTTCTCAACAGATCTTCAATTTTATTTCTTTCACTGCTTCCAAGTAAGCAGTTGTTATATTGCAGTTTCCATGAAGACTGACACCCTTGTCTATTTTGATAGCAGAAGCTTACCAAATACTAAAACATAATCTGGTGCTTGTTATCTTTTATCACAAACTTCTGGTTAGCATTAACTCTTTAAATTTCTGTCCTGCTGTGTGTTTTAATCTTATGGCACCCTCTGAAAGTTGGGAGTCTGTCAAATGTGGGGTGATCTTGGAGCTGTGGCTTACAGGTCTTAACAGTCATCTTCTGAAATCTTCTTAGGCAAGCTGATCTTGAATTGTTCTAAAACCACCTGTTATGTTACCTAAATATAAAAGATCTCATTTTAAATCACCTCATGTAATTTGGGGAAAAAAAAAAAAAAAACAACAAAACAACAACCCCCCCCAAAGACATGGTACAAGTGTCTAATGGCCGTTATACTTCATCTGTAAGTTTCTGACTCTTAAAAGCGTTGTCAAAGCTAAATTCTTCCTTCTATAGTTACAGTTTGGATTGGAGACTTAATCCTTGTACTCTCCTGCAGTGCTACTGAGATTCAGAATGCCTGAGAATAAGAACTGGGGGAAAAAATTCTGGAGAACTTGATTCTGTGGACAGGCTATGAGACTTAATGCTTCTTGCTTATCTTTGAACCCTAAAAGTCCTGCTGTACTTGTGCTTGTTCTTCGTGAAGAATTCTTATGCCTGTCCTTGTGTTACGAGAGCAGCAATATGGGAATAGAAAGAAGTAATTCATTGTCTCAGTCCTGACAGGAAAAAAAAAAAAAAAAAAAAAAAAAAGAAAATTGAACAGGGAAAAAGGTGAAATGCTTCAAAAATGCTGCAAATAAGTAAATGGTTTTGACTGGTGTTTATGCTTTGATTAAACAAAATGAAAATCAGTTTTTCAGAGAAATCTACCTACTGCTCAGTTAGTAAAATCTAACGTTGTTCTGCTGAGTAAATAATGTGGGACACATCGCAGTGAATGGCAGTGGCCAGTCTGCAACTTCAATGCATTCATGAGCAGCTGGCATCTCAGCCCAGCTGAGTGGGGCATTTCATCAACAGATATGTTTTCTTGTGGAGCCCTGCAAGGATTGCTTATAAGACCCACAGCTCTAAACAATTTCTATCAGTGATACAGAAGGCAACATAAAATTACAAGTTAAAATCTATTGTCAATGTGAAGATCAATAGATAGTAAGTCAATGGTGAGCACAAGACATCACAGCATAGTCTGTGTTGCCTTCCAGACTAGCTTCAAAGAGTATTTTTCTGAGGCTGAATAAATCTATGTAATTATCACAAAAGAGAAGTTAATTTCCAGAGAGAAAGTGAGGGTTTCTCTGACAGACTGAATCATAGAATTGCAAGGTTGGAAACGACCTACAAGACGATCTAGTCCAACCGTCCTCCCGTTACCATTACTATCACAAGCTATTAAACCATATCTTGTAGCTCCTCATCCAGATACCTCTTGAACACTGCCAGGCACAGTGACTCCACTGCCTCCCCGGGCAGCCATTCCAGTGCTTGACCACTCTCTTAGAGAAAAAGTTCTTTCTTATGTCTAATCTAAACCTCCTCTGGTACAACTTGTAGCTGTTTCCTTGGGTCTAGTTTGCTGCCTGGGAGAAGAGACCAAACCCCTCCTCATCACAGCCTCCCTTCAGGAAGTTGTAGAGGGCAATCAGGTCTCCTCTGAGCCTCCTCTTCTCCAGACTAAACAATTCCAGCTTCCTCAGCCGCTCCTCATAAGACTTGTGCTCCAGACCCCTCACCAGTTTCATTGCCCTTCTCTGGACACATTCCAGGGCCTCAGTGTCTTTCTTGTAGTGAGGGACCCAAAACTGAACACTACTGTGTTCAGTACTCTCGAGGTGCAGCCTCACCAGAGCTGAGTACAGGGGGATGATCACCTCCCTGCTCCTGCTGGCCACACTATTTCTAATGCAGGCCAGGATGCCGTTGGCCCTCTTGTCCACCTGGGCACACTGTCAGCTCATGTTCAGCCGAGCATCAACCAACACCCCCAGGTCCTTTTCCTCTTCACAGTCATCCAACCACTCATCCCCAAGCCGGTAGCGCTGCATGGGGTTGTTGTGGCCAAAGTGCAGGACCCGGCACTTGGCCTTGTTGAACCTCATCCCATTCACCTCAGCCCAGCGATCCAGCTTATCCAGATCCCTCTGAAGGGCCTCCCTACCCTCAGGCAGATCAACACCACCTCTCAGCTTGGTGTCATCTGCAAACTTACTCAGGGTACACTCGATCCCCTCATTCAGGTCATCAATCAAGTTCTCAAACAAGATGGGCCCCAGTACCGACCCCTGGGGGACACCACTTGAAACGGGTCACCAGCGGGACTTAACTCCATCAACCACTATCTGTTGGGCACGGCCCCCTAGGCAGTTCCTTATTCAAAGAAGGGTGTACCTGTCCAGGCCACAGGCAGCCAGTTTCCCTAGGAGAATACTGTGAGAGACCGTGTCAAAGGCTTTGCTAAAGTCTAGGTAGACTACATCAACAGCCTTTCCCTCATCTACCAGGCTGGTCACCCAGTCATAGAAGGAGATGAGGTTGCTCAAGCACAACCTGCCTTTCATGAACCCGTGCTGGCTGGGCCTGATCCCCTGGACACCACGCACGTGCTATGTGATCTCACCCAAGATGATTTGCTCCATGACTTTCCCTGGTACTGAGGTCAGGCTGATAGGCCTGTAGTTCCCTGGATCTTCCTTATGACCCTTCTTGTAGATGGGAGTCACATTGGCAAGCCTCCAATCCTCTGGGACCTCTCCAGGCAACCAGGAGCACAGGTGGATGGCAGAAAGTGGCTCTGCAATCACCCCCGCCAGCTCCCTCAGCACCCGAGGGTGCAGCCCATCCGGTCCCATGGACTTGTTGCAGTCCAGATGGAGGAGGAGCTCTCTAAATGTCTCCACCTGAATCACCGGCAGTGTATTCTGTGTAGCATTCCAGACTTCCAGATCAGGGCGTAAAGTGCCCTGAGGATAACTGATCTGCCTATTAAAGGCAGGTGTAAAGGCGGCATTGAGGACCTCAGCCTTCTCCTTATCCTCAGTGGTCACATTCACAGCTGCATCAAGTAAAGGATAGAAATTCTCCCTGGTTCTTCTCTTATCGTTGATATATTTATGAAAGGATTTCTTATTCTCTTTTACTGCAGTGGCCAATCTGAGTTCAAGTTGGGCTTTTGCCTTCCTAACTTCCTCCCGGCATACCTTAGCAACCTCCTTGTAATCTCCCCAAGTAGCCTGTCCCTTCTTCCAGAGGACACAGACTCTTTTTTTTTTCCTGGAGTCTCAACAACAGTTCCTGGTTCATCCACACTGGTCTTCTTCCCCTACAGCTTGCTGTATGGCATTCAGGGACAGCCTGTTCTTGTGCCTTTAAGATTTCCATCTTGAGGAGCGTCCAGGCTTCCTGGACCCCTTAGTGCTTCAGGAGTGACTCCCAAGGGACCCCTGCAACAAGCATTCTGAACAGGTCAAAGTCTGCCCCCTGGTAGTTCAAGCTAACAGTTTTGCCAGTCACCCTTTTGACATCTCCCAGAACAGAGAATTCTACAATTTCATGGTTGCTCTGCCCAAGACATTCCCAACCTTCACATCTCCCACCAGTCCTTCAGTGTTAGTGAAGAGCAGCTCTAGCAGGGCAACACCCCTGGTAGGCTCTCGTACCAGCTGTGTAAGGAAGCTATCTTCCACGCCCTCTAGAAATCTCTTGGTCTGCTTCCTCTGCACTGTATTATATTTCCAGCGTATATCAGGGAAGTTGAAGTCTCTCACGAGAACGAGTGCTGGCAGTAGCGCAATTTCTGCAAGCTTAGTGGGAGCTGGGGAAGCAGGGTAGGCAGGCGGGGGGGCTCCCGTGACACCAAGTTGGGACTCTTTTCCAACTCTCCTCATCTGTCAGGTCTGCCTGACTGTGACAAGGCAGGGGGTCAACCACTTTTCTGTGGGTATCTCCCTCACACCCTTCCCTTTGACACACCAGTGAGTCACTCCAGCAGTTGATCTCCCACTCATATTCCCTCACCTCCTTCTTGAGCTCTACTATCAGGCTGAGCAGCTCATCCACCTGTTCACACCTCACACAGGTGGAATCCCTGCTATCCTCCCCGGGCGGCAGCAGGCTCAGGCATTCCTTGCAGATGAAGACCTGAACAGCCACATTTCTGGGCAGTTTCTCCATCTGGGTTGCCACAGTTTTCTTGGAATAAGCCCACTGTCTGGTGGTAACATGTTTAGGCCTGCAGTCTCAGAGACTGTCAGGAGGAGAGCTGGTTTCCTGAGCAAGGAGGGACAACACCTAGTTCCTCACCACTTGACCCACTTCCCACACCCACAGCTGCAGCAATGTATGGACGGCGCAGACTATGCTCACTCACTGACCCATTCTCAGTGGGTAGTAACAGTAGTTACTCACCTGCTGTGCTCTCCGAGATTATTTAAAGCTTATCACCAGGTGCCAAGGGCAGGTGATGACACATTTGTAGGGTGTTTAAACTCTGCTGCTAATGTGCCAGCTCCATCTCTGCTCACTTAGTAGCTTGCCCACAAGCTGCTAGCCCCTTAGCACAGGTGCGGCACTATTGCTGGCTTCAAAAAAGAAGCCTTAAAAATAGCTTTTTTGTTGGCCTCCAGATCTCTTGCTCAGTGCAGTCTTACCTGGTTTGAATCTAGTCTGTGCAGCAAAATGAAGATGACAGAGGATTTTTTTATGAGCGGAGAGGATGAAGCAATGATGAGTGATAAGCTAGAGGTTTATCATCAGCTAGATGTGAGCCCCTAACTTGACATCACGGTCAGAAGGACTAGTGTAATCCACTGTTCCATATTCATAGCATCATTCAGCAGGAGTAGAAAAGAAACCTTTATCATTTAATACTAATGTATTTTCTAAACCATATGAAACCATTACTGTTTCTGTAGTCAACCTGTGTCAACCTGATTGTTTGAAATTTTGACTTTCTCAGATTTATTTTGGTAGTCAATAAATTGTTAAGTTTGAATGTATGAGGTTTTTTTGTTGAATGTGTTCTAATCCAAACAAAAGTTTATTGGTCCTGTGGCCTGTGTGGGACAGAAGATCAAAACTAAATCATCACAATGGTCCTTTCTGATCTTAATATAATTTCTGTAACTTTGTCAGTTGCAGCTGAGAGCCGTTTTTTAACACTTCTGTGGTCTTTCTTCTAATAGTAACAATTTGAATGGTTTAACATAGTCCCACTGCTTCCACGGATACTAAAGGGATCCAGAGTCTTAATGGCAATACTGCCACTGGCCTGCTATTTTAGAAGAATAGGTGAAAAACTTAGGAAGTTGCATACCTCACCACGGTAAGATTCCCTTCTTCTTTGCTTTCCTTTTATGTTAGACATGGAACAGTAAAGAAACTCTGGGCTCTATCCACACGAGTTAAACAGTTTGTTTTAGATCTGTGAGGAGCACAACATAGCTTTCCCAAATTACCAAATAGTTGTTGCATTTTTTTGTAACTATAGACAAGATTGATAACTCTTGCTGCTGTCAGCTATTCCTTCCATGATGTTACTTTATCTCCTTTCTCCTTGCTTTCCAACTGTCTTTAGAATGAGTCAGTTAACTTATGTTCTTACTACAAAGTTCACTGGGTGTGAATAACCTCTAGTCTTGATTGTTACCTATTAGAATCATTCAGTTAAAGGACAGTATAATAAATAGTGGACATCTTTGCGGTTGCCTTTTTAGCTGTGTTGCTTCAAGTTTAAGTGAGCTAAGTATGTTCTTTTCTAATGTTTATGTAGTCGCCATCGTCTTCGCTGTCTTCACCACCATCCTCATCGCAGCCTCAGGTTAGCCACAGCAGAACGAAGGCTTCGCAATTGTGTCAGTCTGCATCCCTCTCCTGGGCTAAACGTAATCATGTAGGTCCTGCAAAAGCTACCAGTCCGTCAACCCGTCTGCGTCGTTGGCGGCCCTTGATACGCCTTCCATCTGTTGGGCTTCATTCTGTTGTAAGTGTAGTCCATCTTCAGTCTTTTCTTACTCTGACACAAATGGCATTCTGCCAGATACTTCAGTCTTCAAGGCATCATATTATAATTTTTGTTGGGATCCTTTCTCAGCCATTCTTAGGATTTTGTTCTTCCTTATTTTTTTTTTCTTTCCCCCATATTGGACAGCAAGAGTACATCACTCCATATTTTGCTGTTCAAGTATTTTTGATTCAGGACATGTGCCAAGTCATTTTCAAAGTGTAGATGAAGCTTGCCCTTCATGAAGTGGCTTTCCTTTTTTGTTGTTGTTGTTGTCCACAGGCTCCAAATCCAGCTTCTTCTTTTTATCTCATCTTCATGGTCTTTCATTTGGATTTGCTAAAGCAAGGGGCTTCTCATTTCTTGTTGAATGACATTATTTCTTCTATGTGTTTGAGATCTGCCTTATGTTCTCATATCCTAAAACTAGTCTCCTTTTCTTTTATTCTAAGTCTTACTTAATGGTTTTTGAGTGTTTCAATATGATGAAGTGTTTCATGTAATTCCAAGGGGCTCACGTACTTTCTCACTTGACATCTGTTTCTTTATCCAGTTTCTTTCTAGGCAGACCTTCTAGTTGAAGGTGAAGATATTCTAATAAATAAAAACTAGTCATCGAATGTGCTAAAACATTTTTCCTTTTCCCCCTTTTTTTTTCTGTTACCCTGTTTTTTCTTTTTCACTTACAGGGCACAAATGTATCTTCAAAATGTAGAAAAAAATTGCATGCACAAAATAGACAGTATTTCTATACTGTGCTATGGCTACAGTTCATTTCAATGCTAAATTAACTATGATGTAACCAAAGATGGAAGTTACAGCATATTATGATTATGCTAGAAACACTGTTAACTACTGTAGTCTTATTTACTTCGTGAGATTTCTGAAAGCAACTCCTCATCCATTAGCAGTGAGCGTTTGTTCTGATAATTTACAAACTGTAATTTAATTCAAAAAGTAGGTGCCCTTCAAAAGAACTCTATGTGGCAAAACAGAAGCTTCTAAGATAGCACTAAAATAATATTCATTCACTCCACTTAGATCCTTGATTCTCCAATTTGGCAGATTAAAATTCTAAGTCCTACATACAAAAATTTGTCACTGAATATAATATAGTGTGATATGTGTTGGTAACTAAAAGGTTCTTCTTGTCTTTACAGTTCTTTATAACATATATTTGGAAAGATATGAACCCTGTATAAATCAGCATAATTTGCAAAAAGCAGGCAGCATTTCGGGCATTAGAAGAGCTTATAAGAAAATGATTGAATTGCTTTTATTAAAAATTGACTTAAATTTCAGGGATGGTGGGGACATCCTGTATACATTTTCTAAATTAATTTTAAGTACGTTTCTAGTCCTAAACACTGACAGAAAATAATTGTTTCAAAATTAAGAGTGGAAGTCAGTGGTAGGAGACTGTTTTTCTGCTCTTTAAATAAAACCACCTTCCATAGTTGTAATTTTCCTTTGATGTTTTAGATAAGGTCTCCGGATATCTGCAGAACATATAATAGAAAAAAAGTATTGAAAACATTATCCTGAAATGTTCTGTGCACATCTGATAAATTTGCAGTAAATATGGTGAATTTTTAATCTGTGGGTAACAACATACTTCATATAGAATTTTTCTCAACAACTGTAATGATCTCTTGCTCTTCCAGTTCATCTGTTCTTGAAGACTAGTGCCTCTGCTCGCCTTGGGATCATTTTGTTCCTTTTTATATAACACGCTAATCTCTCCATATTCTCTTTTTTACACTTCTCAAATAAGAAAACACGAGCTGTTCTTTTTTTTCTCCCTGAGTGCTCAGCCTTTGATTCCTGTGTCAGATTAACATTCTTATTTCTTAAAAATATAAGGAATGCATCTTGTACTGTACACTGTTGAATAATCCATCTCACTTACATATTTACAGATAGATTTCTGTTTGTGTAAGTATTCTATATCTAGATTCTCTGGTCACTGATAGATCCCATCTCTGAATTTCACCTTCTTGTCATCCTCTCGTTCAAAATTAGTTGCTGCTGTCCTGCAGCTAGCCTCCCACTTGCATGTTGTAGCTACAGCTTGAGACATAAAATTCATAAGCTTTAGAGGGACAGCATGCTAGACAAACAAATTAGACAATGTTTAGCAAAGGAACTTCTTACTCATTCTTGAGACAGTTGCTCTGCACCTGTCTTTTATCTAGACAGTGGATCTTTATCTGCAGTAAGCTGTGCATGTTTGGTTTTGAAGCTCTTGAGCGTCTCAAATGCAGTAAGCTCTCTGTGGTACATTGATCATGAATAGAGATGTGACTGTTTTGTGAGAATTAATCAGAAATAATCTTTCTGAAATTCGTGATCATTATTCCAGTGGTCATTGTTTCAACTGCAGTCTTTCAACAAGGATTCAAATGCCTATCACACACACACACAGTAAATTTGCTTAAAGGTAGTGTAGGTGTGCTTTGTGTCTCAAAATGGAAATTACAGGTGCCTAATCTACCCAGCTGCAAATGCATAACTTTTTCCCCTTCAGAACTTATTGAATCTAAACCATGCTAATGTTCTTTTGCACAAACATCACTTAGAATAGATTTTTCTTTGTCTTCTCCTAATTTACTGTGAGTGAAATTGTACACATAAAGTACTATAGTTTTTATTCTCTTAGACTTATTATTACTTTTAGCTTAATCGTTCAGTTCAGTTTCTCAAGATTCTGCAAAATTATTTTCCTTATCAGTCTTTACCTCTCTTCTTTCAGAATCTGATAGATTTTCAATGTCATTTTCTTGACTGAATGCAAAAAGAAGTTTCGTTGGTGTTATTGTGTTGGGTTTTTGTTTGCTTTTTATTTTTTTCCATGTTTATTTTTCTGATCGCTACCTGTAACACAAAGCACTGTACTAAATTGGTTTGAGAGGCCTCTTGCCTTGCTCCATTTTCTCAAGTAGAAAGAAGAAGTAATAAAAAGATTCCATTGGAAGAACCTCTCATGTAACATTGAATCTGGCTTTATATTGTTGTCTTTTATAAATAAATTTTAAGCAGAATGAAGTGAGGAGTTTCTCAATACGTGCATAAGAGCAAGACAGATTTTTTGTTGCTTTTCCCCCCACTGGTGAGTTTGCCCAAGAAATGCAGATGAAAGAAGCATTATTAGAGAAGCTGATATGACGGGGCTTCGTTGACTTAGGAGTGTACTACCAAGTTTCTAAAAGTTTGTGCAACAAGAAGAATGAAGAATATTGTTTGTGAGCAAAGTAATGAGAATGTAATGGTGAAAGGTGAACTCAAAGAGCTTCTTGGTACGATGGAAGGTAGGAAAGGATAATGGTTGACACAGTAGGAAAGTGTAAGAAGTGTTATTTTAGAAATTACTGGTTAGAAATCTGCTAGTGAAAAACAGGGGTACTATTTTGATTATATGAAGTAATGCTTGAGAGGTGTATACAATTGCTGTCTACTCTGAGAAGTTTATTTTACTGTTGAATTGAAATGTTCAGGCTAGTAGAGAAGGCTGTTAAATCTTGTGAGAGATTAGGAATTGGTCATTTAATCACAGAATCGCAATATTGTAAGGGCTGGAAGGGACCTCTTAGAGATGTCCAAAACCCTGACTGTCCCCTCTGTGGACATTGGAACACTTTTAGTAATGAAAAGGCTTTTGTTATACAGAGAATGAGAGAGGTTGGAAGGAAGAAGAGAAAATGGCTGCTATAGTATACATTATATGATGAGAATGAGGAGTACAAAACGATTGGAAAGTTGTCTACTGAGCAACTAAAAACAGTGAAGTATGAGAGACTGGGAATCCATGAAGTCACACTATATTACTATCAAAAGTTACCTCAACACCCTGAGAACAAATAGTGATTGTTGTGTACTTAGAACCATCACTTTTAAGTGCTAAGCCTTTTTTTTTTTTTCTATTCAAATCTTCAGGTTATTATTTTTCAGACTTTTTTTTTCAAGGAAGTAGATTGGAAGAGTGGTTATATGAGTCAGTGGACATCACAACCTGTTCCTTATACTAAGGGTACAGTCATAACATAAGTTTCTGTAAGCTACCCAAGATGCTGATACATGTCCTCTATCTTTTCTGGATGGGAAATAAGTGTAATTTTTTTTTATTCACTGAGTGGTACAGCTGTTCAGAAGACTTGAAAAGTGAATCTTGGGTCTTAGAAGTCAGTTCTGAATCCTAGCTAGACACTGACCATGTTTAGACTTTCATTTTTTCTTCTTCAATGTGATAATGCAAATCTGCTGTCTCCTAGACATTGAATGGGCTTCTGTGTGAAAAACCAAAGGAACAGGTGCTCTCAAACCTAACTGAAGCTGATATTAGTAGTCTTTGAGAAGAGTAAACAAGAGAAAATCCTTCATAATTGCTTTCGTATTATGACCTAGTGATGAGCACACAAGCTGAATTTTTAGAGCTATGTTCTCTTCTTCTAAGCATTCACACAGGCTTTATTAAAAGCTGAAAACTTGGCCAGAGGTGTAGCTTTCCACAATAGACATCGCGCTGAAGCTGACGTTCTCTGCCCTCTGAAACAGAGGTGAAACAGAGTATTTTTATCTTTTGTACATTAACTGGTCATGGAGGACAGATAACATCAGTGAGGATGGGAGGAGGTGGTGTGTGAGAGGGTTCCCCACCTTTTTTTTTTTTTTTTTTTATCTTTTTTGAACTTCCTGTATGGAATTGGGAGCTATTGGGAATAGGTGGGAGCTATTGGGAATAGGTGAACGGTTGGACTGGGTGATCTTTTAGGTCTTTTCCAACCTTAGTGATTCTATGATTCTATGAATTTCTATAAGCTGTTGGCAGTTCCTCTGTAATTCTGTCTTCTTTGGCATTCTTGTTCGGTTGAAAGACTTATGGTGCCACCTTGTCCTTTGCTGTATTGTTTTGATCATTTGCTTGGGTTTCATCAAGCAGCTTGGGTCATCTTTTCAAGTCTTTCTTCATGACCGTGAGGAAGAAGGAAAGTTTTGATGGGGTCTTAAAAACGTGATGTAAACATAAGATTCTCCACAACTCATTTTACACAGTAATCTGTTTCTGCCAGATTTAGATTTTTGAGATGCTTTATGAAATTCACAGAAGTATCAGAGTAAAGGTGGAGGAGAAAATGTATGAAATACAAGTCACATTCTTGATAATTTCTTTAGAAGTAACTGAAGTGCTTTTATCCATTCACTCAAAACAGTATCTTCTTAATTGTGAAATAGAGCTCAGTAGCAGACTGGACAAATTCATGAAGGAATAAGACCATCAGCTGCTATTGAACATAACAGTGGTGGTGCAGCTTTTGGCTCAGACGTTCTGACAACACTTCTTACCAAACTCGACACTGGGAATGTGCTGCCAGAGAAGAGCATGCTCTGTTTTCTTCTGAAAAATCTTTTGTGTTCTGTGATTGGCAACACTGGGCTGGATAGATGTTTACCAACTAACCATGTTTTTTTCATGTCGCTTGGTGCTGTCAGTGCACTTCAGTCCATTCTCAATATGTAGCGATGCTTCCTATGATGCTGCTTTGAAATTCCAGATGTCTCTGAGTGTAACACAGCTCTGTATCCCTCTCAATTTTTCATCCTTCCTTTCTGCATAAGAGATGTGTGAGCAGTACCCTGGGAGTTTCATCTGTTTCTGCTGTCTGCAAGGAAAGAAAAGGTTAACCGTCCTACAAGTGACTTGCATTCACTTTGACTAAGTGAATAAGTTTTAAAATACTGTAGGTTCAGAATTTTCAGTCCTGTATTGCTTTGTGACGAGAGGTGCGTTACTGAAGGACTTGCTATTTATATGAATATCTATTTTTAGTGCTAATGTATTCGAGTTGACACAACTTCTAACTCAGTAATGGCAAAATAAAGCTTTTATATAAAACTGTAATTGAAAATACTTCCGCTTACTTAAGTGAGATGATTCTTATTAATACATGTATTTGCAGGAAGCTTCCTTATATTTCATAATGTTTTGCAGTGTGATGTCTTCCATTCTGCCCAAATCCAGAATGTGCTTTTCACTTGCCATATCTCTTGGACAGGTGTTTTGCACATTATGATATATTCTCATTAATCATATTGGGATGAGTTTTAGTGAATGCAATATGGTTTTTGTTTGTTTTGCAGGCACCAAGTATAGATGAAAAAGTAGATCTTCACTTTATTGCATTAGTTAACGTAGGTGGTCATCTCTATGAATTGGGTAAGGACATTTTCTTATCTGCTCTACGTTTGTTTAAAGACAAATACAAGTAGTAATCTTGTTGACTATCAGTTTGAGACAAGAGTATTTGATTTAATGGAGGGCTTTGGTTCTTTTGCATTGTAGGGTTTGGGGGTGGTGGGAAGAGTTTCTATCAAATGACTGCAGCTGTTTTCCCACTGCTTTTTTTTGGATTCTTCTTCTCTCAACTTCTCTGTCAAGACAAAATGACACACAATATTAGACTGTCTCTGATCTTCTTTTATTATTTGATAAGACAGGAAGCAAGAAAGAATTGATGAATGTGTATTTCTGAAAATACTGTTATACTTATGTCCTTAAATTGCTTAATAAATGTATTGTATGCAACTTTGCAAGTGTTAGCTGTATTATTGAATAGCATGATACAGTTAACATTGAAATTGTATAGAATACTGGAAGATAATAATCTCCATTTGTTATAGGCTGGTTACTTTTTAATCTATCTTAATTTAGTTAACTTCAAAACTGTGATCTCTGTTTTCTGAATTGGTTAAAGCTATTTTTTCTTTCTTCAGATTGTTTAGCAGCAGGTTCTGCTCAGATATTCTCTAATGATTCCAATCTAAAACATGTTGCTGGGCAACCAGGCTTTGCTGCAGCCACTTCAGAAAACTATCAAGTAGATATGAATTTAAAAACTGCAAGTCACTGGTCTTTCTTAACATATTTTTTCCTGGGTTTTATAGTGGGAACACTTGCTACTTTTTTTTTTGTCAACATTTAAGTAAGCAATGCCCTTAGCAGGTGACAGTTAATTATTACCTGGGACAGAAGCAGTGTGTTAGAAATGTTTATATTAATCCTAAGGTGAATCTGTGGGTTAATATCAATGATCAGTCACGAACTGATCATTGGTGCACACCTCTGTTTTACTGATGTCTGTCAGTGTACTACAGATCAAATAGTGAGGCAACTACTACTGTAATGTAATCTAAATATGTTCTGACTCTTAAATTTCAAAGCATGATGAATGGGCTTTGTTTAGCTGTATGCAGCTACTTCCGTATTACTTTTTCATTGTGCATAAATTTACTCAAAGAGCACACTATTATATTTATCATATTTTGCTATATTCTATAAGGGTGATACAAGATAAAAGCCACTTCAATTTTTTATTCAATGAAAACAAACAAACAAACAAAATCCAAATGGTCATTTGGTTTAGTTTAGTTCAACTGTATGCTAGTACTATTTTCCTAGTTCTTAAAGTAACAAGTTCCCAAGTTCATAAAGTAACATGTCTCTGAACTAGCAGAAGAAAGCAAAAAATAATTAAGTAGGAAAATGGGAGAAAGTTTTTTAGGTTCATTCACTGGTTTCAGTCACTGTGGCCAGCATGTGGGCTTTGGCAGTCAGAAAATGCTGGGAAACCACATGAATGCTAAATGCTTCTGATGTTTTTGCCATAGAAGACATGTTATTTATAGGCAGATGAAATTAAAATGTTATTCTGCCAAGTTGTATGTAAAAAATGTAATTAAATTTAGCTTGCAACCATACTGGGCATTCAGTTTGTTTCCTTGGCATGTTCAGAGGAATCTGTATTGTTATATCTTCAGTTCTGTGTTTTATATGAACAAGAGGGTGTTTGTGATTCTAAATATAAAAACGAATTAACATTTTCAGTTATGAAAAATGCCATTTGGATGTACTATTGATTTCAGTGGAATCTGTGAGGAAGGGAAATCTTTAAAAAGGTGGGCAGAGCCAAAAAGGAATTTGGTCTAGAGAACACTTAAGATATCCTGACAAATGTTCTCATAGCGTTAGCTCTTCATTTGTAACCTCGGACATATTTCTATGAATAGAATTGTTTTAAATATACTGAGAACTATAGTGTTGTTATATTGCGAGTGACCATTTTTTTAATGTTGTGAAAATACTTAATGCCTGGCTTATTGGAATTGTTAATTTGTTTAATTTAAATGGGAATAAGGTTTCACTTATGCTCTTTGAAGTTCAGTGTTCTCATGTGTCATTCAGTCCCTGATGATGTTCGTCAAAGATCACAGATACACAGCAGTCAGTCTGGGTAATTCCAGTGTCATTGAAATCATTCTTTCCCACTTGAAAAGCTGAAGTGCTATCCCAGCAGTAAAGAAGTTGCAATTCATAGCCTCACATTTTCAAATAAACCAGTAGAGGATTCACTTCAGATATTTTTAATATAATAGAATGTGCATAATTGATGACTGTTAAAAAGTAATAATTGGAGGAGAAATTAGGGAGTAGTCGTTTGTGTGTTTGTGTGATGCTTTTAAGAAAAGATACTTTTAAGAAAAAGAAAGTAGCATCTTTGTAAGTGAAGAGTGAAAAAAATCTGCTCATTCATTTTTTTGGCAAAAAACTCAAACTTTTCTATTTTAATTTTATAAATTTATTCATCAGTACTGCTTTATGTTTCCACAGATGGACGCAAGCCATTCCCAATAAACCATGGAGAAACTAGTGATGATTCTTTTTTAGAGGTAGGAATAGAAATTGCTCATAAGTGGTATACAAAATTCAGTCTTGTTATATTTATGGTTGGATTGTGATTCTGGTTGAAAGAGTATCATAATATGAGAACAAGGAAGTGTAAGAAGAGCCGAGCATAACAGAAGATCAAACTGGCTTTTCTTCTCTGATGAGATTTTCATGCACCTGATTTCAAATTGTGTATGAGGGAAGTGATTAAATTGAAAATGTAATTTATCGTTTTTCTTTTAGTTGACTTAGTTATAGTTTAATACATGCCAAAGTAGAAAGAAGTTGATTTGCTTTCCAACACTTATTCCTTCTGCCCCTTCTTCCTTTCTAATAATCGTTGTTATAGAATCACAGAACGGCTTGATTGGAAGGGACCTTAAGGATCACCTACTTCCAACTCCCCTAGCACGGGGGCAGGGCTGCCCCC
Source organism: Lagopus muta (assembly GCF_023343835.1). Classification (NCBI taxonomy): domain Eukaryota; kingdom Metazoa; phylum Chordata; class Aves; order Galliformes; family Phasianidae; genus Lagopus; species Lagopus muta. The sequence goes on along the minus strand of NC_064433.1, from coordinate 153,355,025 downwards.
CACCAGCTCAGGCTGCCCAGGGCCCCATCCAACCTGGCCTTGAGCACCTATAGGGATGGGGCATCCATAGCTTCTCTGGGCAGCTGTGCCACTGCCTCACCGCCCTCTGAGTAATGAATCACCTCCAAACATCTAACCTGAATCTCCCTTCTTTTAGTTTAAATCCATTACCCCTTGTCTTATCACTATCAGACCATGTGAAAATTGTCTAGTCTCCTTCTGTAGTTAATTTTGTGTGCTTGTGTGTCAGGAGCTGTTTCACTGAGAAATTGATCTCAAAGGAATTTACATTTCATTGAGGAGGTAAACTGCTATCCTGACAAAATTATCAAAAGTTGAAGCTAAGAGAAGTCTGTGCATCTGACTTCTGTAGTAACCAGACACTGAGTTAGCTTTACAGAAGGAAGACACCAGAAAAACCAAAAAAAAAAAAAAAAAAAAAGAAAGAAAACAACCCAAAATGTAGTTTAATAATATTTACTAATATATGTAAAGTATGTATACAGTTTGTGTTTGTTTGGGCAAGGGAAGAAGCTCGGTAGAGTTCTTTCTTTTTTTTCCTGTTATACTGATAACATGTGTTCTCCATATTGCACCCTAAAGCTAGATAAAAGAATTATTTATAATCAATCACTTACCCCACACATCTTTTGTTCATCTTGAGACAAAGGAAAAAACACAGAATAAAGCAGTACACTTCAGAATAAAGGCAAACTTCAGAGATGCATTTGGAAAGTCAGGCAACATCTGTTGCATGAAGTAATACTCGGTCACAAAACTCACTGTTCTGGTTTTGCACAGAACATTTGTTCTCTTGTCCTAGAAATAATCCTGAATAGCAGTGACTCGGATCAGAAATGCAGTATATGTAAGTTTGTGATACTATTTAGTAACACTTTATGGAAAACTACACATTGACCATAATTTGTGTGAAGTGTACCTTTGCATTTCAGTTGCTTTTTTGAGTAAGTGTGATTTTATAGTCGTGGCTGTTCTGTTGTTGTTTATTTATTTATTTATGTTTCCCATAGGATGCAATAGAAGTTTGCAAGAAATTCATGGAACGTGACCCAGAAGAATTAAGATTTAACGCAATTGCACTGTCTGCAGCTTAAAAACTTTTCCACCTGGGCTAACCTATTGCAATGTGTTGTAACAAGATAACTGTTGCCATACGTTAATAGTACAAGTTTTGATACTTCCCTAACATGTCCGTTAATTGTAGCACATGTGGAATAAACTTTGCATTTGTCCTTGATACAACTTGCTGCTTGTTCCTGAAGCAAATTCATGTATTTATGTACACGCATGCATTCTGTGCAAGACTTCTGTGTGGCGGGGTTTTCTCCTTCTACCCCCTTAATAGTTTTGGAAATCAGTGCCTGTGATATTTCATCATCATAATGATGAGCTAGTTCAGAGTGGGACTCTTGCTCATACCATTTTGCATATAATATTTTGAGTGGAATATGGGATACTGGGCAAAAACTTGAAATATGAGGTTACTTGCATCTTTTCATTAAAATAATACAATCATAAGAACTTTTGCAGGTAGCTTAGAAGATAAAGCCACTTTTTTTTTCATTGAATTATTTATAAATACATGGAAGAAAAAGAAAGCCAGAACTGTTTCTTCTTACTGGTGCTCAGGAATAATATTTTTAAAATTCTTATATTTACATTTTGAAGAACATTAATTTTGTTTTTCAAGCCTAATAATGTTAAAGCTTTTTAATAATTTATTAGTTAAACCAGTGTATGCGATTTGTATTTGTGGAAAAACAACATGAATTTTTACCTCAGAAAAACCAAGTAGTGATTAATGTGGTCACTAATGGTAGGACTGCAGAGGGAACACACGAGTGAATAAACAAAATGAAGCATCTCACCTAACTGAAATAAATGCTAGAAAAAGTCATAACTGTTTCAGTGAAGTTTTTTAGAACAAGGCCACATTCCGTAGATCTTCAGATGGACGTGATGGCTATTTACTTCTATTCCATGTAGGAATATCTGTTGTAAATGTGTCAGGTGGCACTACTGACTGCTGTGTGATACCCTTCCCTTTTCCCATCCCCTGGATCTCAAAGTACTGTTGACCAATTTCTACACTTGAAGTAGTAATGATGAAACTTTTTTGTTTGCTTTTCTTCTTTTTTTTTCTAAGCAATCTTGTGATTTAGGATTGTTGTGCGAGTAGGTTTTGTTTATTGTGCATATTTCAGATAAGTATTTACTTGCTGCTTTGCAGTGAAATTACTGAGGTTTGCTTCCAGTCAAGACCACTGCCAAAGGAAACTGAACTCTTAGTGTCCCATAGGTGCTTTCATTCTCTGTTAACTGTCATTGCAAGAAAAACAAATGGAATTATGCCAGAAGCAGCTTGGCAGAATTTTCTTTCAGAAGAAAGAAAAAGAGGCCTGGGAGTCTGTATTATCACTTAAGAGCATCTCTGGCTCTTCTAAAGAAGTCAGAGTGTCTGTCTGAAAATCTCACCTGAAGAGTCCACTAACAACAGGAGTCTGTTTCCTATGAGTGAGCTGGCTGGAAAAGTGAGAGGGAAGAACAATACTAATGAGCTTCCACGTGGAGCATTTTCTTCAGCCCAATAAAACATACTATCATTAATATGTGCATTTCTCTTGTTGTGGTCATTAGTAAAGCCCTGAAACATGCTTTTAAATAAAAACCAAAGGCCTTATTAAATAAACAGAACAACTGTGTTGCCTTCCTGCTCATAATAGCAAAATCCACTAAAAAGTGGTCACAGTATAATTAGGGTAAAGCACATTTTATGTTATAAATGTGACTCAGAGGATCACAGTTAAGAAACTAGAGGTATAGATAAGGTATTTTTACTGCAGGGAGAGGGTGAAGAGGAAAGAAGGAGAAGAATTACAGTTCAAAGCTACTTTAGTTATCTACTTCAGGGAAGTATTCACACATGCTTTTCAGTGCTCCACTGCTGGTATTCTTAGGTAATGTGGAGAATACATCTTTGTGCAATTGCTTATTGTAAAATTGCTTCAAAACTGGGGTTTTAATTGAGTATGAGGACTGATTAAGTGAAGTTATGATAAAGGAAAATTGGGGTTAGAAAACTAAAGTTGGGGTGGGATTTTTCATGATCACACTGGAAAAATACATCTTGGATATTAAGGAGAAGTTTATTTGTAAGAATTCTTGGTGTATTGGCTATAAGGTTTGTAAACTTCAGATCAGTTCTCCTGCATAAGTTTCCCTTCTGTCTTGCTTTTTTTTTCCCTTTTTTTTTCAGTGCACTTCATGTGCACATTCCTTGCACAGTTAGGTTGAAGTGTTGCTAGACCACGCTGCAGTGTCCTACCTTGTGTGGACAGCATAGTGGCCTTCCTGTGCTGACAGGGCTGTGTTTTGACACACACACTGCCCACAGAGTGGTGGTCACCATCTCTGGAGGTGTTCAAGAAATGTGTAGATGTGGCACTGAGGGACAGGGGTTAGAGGCATGGTGATGACGGGCTGACAGTTGGACTAGATGGTCTTAGTGGTCTTTTCTAATCTCAGTGATTCTAGGTGTTGGCGTCTACCTAGAGAAATGCAGGCAGGAAGTGGATCTGCAAAATGCTGGGATACCCATGGAACTGAAAGGACGTGACTGAGCTAGGTGTCAGGAACATGTAGCTGCCATGTATCCTCCTGCCAGGTCCTGGCCACGGGCTCTAAAGGCTTACAATTGCCATACTTCTACGATCCATGTGTATTAGCTCAGGCTCTCTGGGAAAATTCTGCTGTTATGTCCAAAGCTGTGCAGCTCTGCCAGGCCTCGCCAGCTTTGTGTGTAGCATTGTTTGGCTGCAGGCATTCAGCTCTGGCGACTGCCAGAAAATGCCTCCTCAGCTCCTGCAGCTGGGGCTGTCTGTATGTAACTTCATATGGAAATGGTGCATGTAGGAGCCAGGAGGTGAGGCATGCTCAGCGCTTCTGTAATTCTGGCTGGGTGAAGCTGTGCTGCTATTAAGCACTCCGAATTGCTCAGACTCTTTTAAGTATATTGGCATAAATTTTCCCATGATACCACAAGTGCTTTGTTGAGAAACTGAGAAGGTAAGAACCGGAGTAATGTGCTTTTTCCCTTCAGCCATGGCTGCATCATTAAGATTTTAAACTGGGCAAAGAGAAGGTGTTCCTAGTAACCAAAATGCTAAGACATAGTAAAAAGGGAATGTACAGCTCACATTTAGAGAACAAATATGGACTTCCCTTAAGAGGGGAAGAAATCCGCTTTGATGGAAAATATTATTATATCAAATATTTGTAGAATGCCCTATGAAAAGAACGTGGCAGAATCTAGCTTGGGTTATCCACAGGAGCACGCACAGGGAAAGGCTTTGTTTAGCAGCTCAGACTGATGCTATGTTTGCTGCACTTGACGCTAATAATTAGCAGTGGTGCCCGGTGCCTGTAAGCTTTTTCTGACCTGGGCCTCCGGTGACTTGTTAGTGAGAGCATTAAGCTGCTTTACTTGTTTGTGCTCACACAGAAAAACTGTATCTGTGACAATTTAAAGTTTGTTTTGAAAAGGAAATGGCTCGTATTGGAACTTCTGTTTCTCAGTGTGTAACTGAGAATCCTTCTGCTTGAGGATTTCAAACATTAATCATGTTTAAGTGATTTGATAAGCTATTAAGTGCATAAAACAACCAGAAATCAGAAATGCAGATTCTTTACATTTTTTTTATTGTGGCTGATGTGACTTGGGGCAGGAAAGAGGAGCAGGAGAAATCTTCAAAATTACAACGTCATTATTTCATTCATCTCTGCCTCCATATCATAGAATCATAGAATCATACAATAGCTTGAGTTGGAAAGGACCTCAAGGATCACCAACCTCCAACCCCTCTGCTGCAGGCAGGGCTGCCAACCTCCTCATTTAATACTGACCAGGCTGCCCAGGGCCCCATCCAATGTGGTCTTGAACAGCTCCAGGGATGGGGCATCCACAGCCTCTCTGGGCAGCCTGTTCCAGTACTTCACCACTCTCTCTGTAAAGAATTTCCCCCTGACGTCCAACTTAAATCTCCCCTCCCTCCCTAAATTTAAAGCCATTTTCCTTTGTCCTGCTGTTATCCGCCCTTTCAAAGAGTTGACTCCCCTCCTGTTTGTAGGCTCCCTTTAGGTACTGAAAGGCTGCAATTAGGTCACCTTGCAGCCTTCTTTTCTCCAGGCTGAACAAGCCCAGCTCCCTCAGCCTATCTTCAAAGGGAAGGTGCCCTCTGATCATCTTTGTGGCCCTCCTCTGGACCCTCTCCAACAGCTCCCTGTCTTTCTTGTACTGGGGGCTCCACACCTGGACACAGTACTCCAAATGGGGCCTCACAAGAGCAGAGGAGAGGGGGACAATCACCTCCCTGTCCCTGCTGGCCACCCCTCTTCTGATGGAGCCCAAGATACCATTTGCTTTCTGAGCTGCAAGAGCGCACTGCTGGTTCATATTCAGCTTTTCATCCATCAGGACCCCCAGGTCCTTCTCTGCAGGGCTGCTCTCAAGGACTGCTCCTTCCAGTCTGTATGGATGCCTGGGATTCCACCAGCTCAAATGCAAAACCTTGCAGTTTGCCGTGTTGAACCTCATTAGGTTCACCCAGGCCCACCTTTGAAGTCTGTTGAGGTCCCTCTGAATGGCATCCCTTCCTTCCACCATGTCAACCACACCACTCAGCTTGGTGTCATCAGCAAACTTGCTGAGGGTGCACTCAATTCCATCATCGATGTCACTGATAAAGATGTTAAAGAGCACCGGACCCAAGACAGACTCCTGGAGGATGCAGCTCATTACCGGCCTCCACCTGGACATAGAGCCATTGACGACCACCCTCTGTCTGCAGCCTTTCAACCAATTCCTTATCCATTGGGTGGTCCACAAATCAAATCCACATCCGTCCAATTTGGAGATAAGGATATGGTGGGGGACCATGTCAAAGGCCTTGCTCAAGTCCAGGTAAATTACATCAGTTGCCTTCTCTTTGTCTACCAATGCCATCACCACATCATAGAAGGCCAACTCATTGGGTAGGCATGACCTTCCCCTGGTGAAGCCATGCTGGCTGTCTCAGATCACACACTCGTGATCAAGCACACACTCTCACACCTCATGTGATCAAGCATGTTCAGGAGGATCTGTTCCATGATCCTCCCAGACACAGAGGTGAGACTCACCAACTTGTAGATCCCCGGGTCCTCCTTGCTCCCCTTCTTATAAACAGCAGTGACATGAACCTTCTTCATGTCACTCAGGTCCTCAGATGCCTTAACTCCTCTCAGTGGTATGATTTAATGATATCATTTCAGTGTATTCGTAACTTCAATAGATGTGAGATGTCTGCTGTGGAACTTCAGTCAAAATCATTGGGTTTCCATGCCTTTGTGTACTGCTCAATCCCAATCCCCACGTGCTGCAATATGATAGCTGACACCTCCTTGGGGTGAGTGTATTATCTCTGAAGATCTTCGCTCCTGTTCTAAGGATGCTGTCTGCAAATCAGCAGTGAGATGTGCTTCCAGGTAAGCAGCTAAGGAGAAGCTGATTCGTGCACAGCACATGTTCTGTTTTCTCCTTGTCCTTAAAAAGAGAACCGTATTTTGCCACTAACCATACACATAAGAGCTGCAGCTGGCAACTCATTTCTGATTACAGAAAAGTTAGAGAAAGAAAAGCATTATGACAAGCTGAAGTAGAAAATCATCTTAATAAATCTTAAATAAATGGTAAGTACTTCTTAAACACACAAAACTCTAGTGCTAGCCTTGGCTACATTAGCAAACAGCTTTTTTCTTGATCTTTCACTTCTCTGCTGTGAGGGTGCCCAACCCCACACCCTGTTCAGCTAGCATACCTCTGTTCCAGCAGCCGGTTCAGAGTGGAAGAAGCTTTGGAGCAGTGCAATCCCAGCTCCCCTGTGGCTGGGGTTGCTGTAGGGCCCAGCCGTGCATTGACAGTCTGAGGGAGCTGGGCTTGTTCAGCCTGGAGAAGAGAATTCTCCAGGGAGACCTCATTGCAGTCTTCTGATACTTAAAGAGAGCTTATAAACAGGAAGGAAATCCACTTCTTACACAGGTAGATAGTGATAGGATGAGGGGGAATGGTTTTAAACTAAAAGAGGGGAGATTTAGATTAGAGGTTGGGGATATTTTTCAGTGAGAGGTGAGGTGAGTGGAACAGGCAGCCCAGGCTATGGGTGCCCCATCCCTGGAGGTTGGATGGGGCCCTGGGCAGCCTGAACTGGCGGGTGGCAGCCCTGCCCATGGCAGTGAGGTTGGAACTAGGTGATCTTTAAGGTCCCTTCCAACCCCTTCTGTGGTTGAGCTGGGAGGAGAGAGGCTTGGCACCAGGTCTCGGGTGTTTAGCTCTGGGAGTTATGGGATCACTGTTGGAGAGAAGTTCTGAAGAAATAGCGATGCACAGGGGAAGAGACGGAATTAAAGCAGTGGTTTCTGTGCTGTAAGGGTGGTACTGAAAGCAAGAGCAGAGCTGGGTAAATGGCCTTCAGGTGCAGCAGGAAGCACTGGAGCTGAGCTCTGACCCACACCTGAGCTTCGCCATTTGGTGCACAGTGGGAGCTCGCAACGTGGCTCCCACGCGAGGTGTCGGTCCCTCGCCGTCACCGGGAGCCGAGCTCGGGCAGGAGCAGGCCCAGGCCTGGGGCGGACGGCAGGAGCTCCGGGCCGGGCAGGTGGTGGCGCTGAAAGGTGCGATTGTGCCCAGCAATTCCCGGTATGCGCCGGGGCCGCCCCCGCCTGGTGGGCAGACGAGGGGCGCCGGGGGCACGGGGGCGGGCGGGGACCGCGGCCCCTCAGCCCCTCCCGGACGGGCGCGGTGTTGTTTTACAGCGAGCGGCTTCCTGGCATTCCTGCGGCCGCCGAGCGCTAGCGAGCTCCCTGCCGGGAGCGGGGGGAGGAGGAGAAGGAAGGGGAGGAGGTGGAGACGGCGACGGGAGCGTTAAAAGGCGGCGGCTGAATGACAGCGGCTGTTCCGCGCGCCCGTCCCGGTGGAGGACTGAGCGCTCGCCACGCACTCTTTTTCCCGGCCATGGACGGCAGAGAGGATGCCGAGTGCGGCTGCGAGGCGGCGTTCGCAGAGGCGCAGAGATGGGTGGAGGTGAGGCGCTGCCCGGTATCGCGTCCCCCACCCCACCCTGGGGCTGTGCCCCTCTGCCTACCCCGGGGCTCGCTGTCTCCCCGTCCGTAGCGCTGCACCCCGCCAAACAGGGGGAGAGCTCCCGAGTTTGTTTCTTTGCGAACGGCTGCTGCTCTCAGCAGGCGTGTGGGTCTTGGCCCGCTCCCCTCCCCAAATCCCCTTAGAGGCCGGCGGGGCTGCGCGCCTGTAACTGAGGCTCGTGATTTCTGATTGTGCTTGCCGTTCTCTGAAGTTATTTCTTCGCCGCTCTGAAGCGGCTGGGATTAGAGGCGCTCCTCTTTCTGCCGGTGAAGATTTTAGGAAGCACTAACCTGCAATCACGGTCGCCTACTTCTTTTTCTCTCTCTCTCTCTCTCTCTCTCTTTTTTTTTCCCTTCACTTTTCTTTCAAACGCTGCTGTCTGACTGCTCACAGCCTGACACAAGCGCGTGCCTTCCTGCGCTCGTTGCGCGCGGTCGTTCGTTGCAGCGGGGAACAGCGGGGAACGGCTGTGAACGGCCGCACCTGAACGCGGTGTGGGCACAGGCGGAGCCGTGCGGGACGGGGCACGCCGGGACAGCTTGTGCTGTTGGAAGGACGTTGCCTCTAACTTTCTAAAGAGCAAACGTTCAAAGGAGGGTGTTACTCGTTCTTTTTAAGCCGCGTCTTTGCGGGCTTTCCAAAACTTGAGTTCTGGCTGCTTGGTTTTATCTGTAAAACGATGACATCTGGTGCTTAAAGTCTACCGGCAGAGAGATGTGAGCCCAGCGCCTGGCACGGGTGTCATGAAACTGCCTCAGGTGCCCGGTCTGTGCTTGCCGTCTGTGGCTTTCAGCAGTTAAAGCAGTCGTGATTTTCCCGTGTGTGCAAGCTCTATCCACGAGCCTAAATCACTAAAAGCAGTCCTCTCTCACCTGTGTATTTCTTGCACTGCCTTTTCTTAAATTGGCAAAGCTTATTTTAGGTGATTATGGAATGGTGTACTAGCATGAAACTACTGTTTTAAGGGCTCATTTATTTATTTTATCCACTTGCTGTTGGCTGACTGTAGCATCCAGCAAAGCATCTTTTCCACCAACCAGCAGCACATGGGAAAGATAGCCATGCTATGGATGTGTGAAGTCTATGCTCTTGTTTCTATAGCAGAAAGTCAGCATGCACTCAGCTCCCTCCCTGCCCCATCAAATGTACGCCCTTGTACTTTGTTTCTGTGATGTGAAAGCTTTTCTCATTTTAAAATGAGAAAAACTTTTAAGCTTACCCCCTGGATAAACTTTTATTTTAAACAGTGACTTGTAAACCTGAAGGTATTGATAAACAGGATGTTAAAAATTCTGTAGTGTTGAAGGGAAATGTAAATATTTATTTCAGTATGAAGTGAGGTTTCCATTTCAGAGGGTCTGTTGTATGGCTCTGCTCCTTAAATCCAGACAGACTGAAAACACACAGCCAACCATTTCCGTTCTATAGGAAGAATAAAGATATTTTTAGAGTAATGAGACGTCCTGAGGTTTTGTGAGCCTTGGTGCAAGCTCTGATACACGTGTGATTGAGAGTGAAACCTGAAGCAACCCTCAATCCTAATGATTCGGCAATTAGTTCTGAAGGTCAGGCAGATTCCCAAATATTTATAGGCTTTTGAGTGTTTCAGTAAGGTTTTGCGTGCCAGTTTCCCCTAACTCTAGAGCAAGATGAAAGCATGCAAACACTGCCTCATATATTTTTAGGACAATAAGCAAAACGAGCCCTCTGTGAACTCTTCATGCTTCGCTTTGCTAATAAAATCAATGTTGGCATACTTCTGTATTTCAATAAAGAACTTCTTATTTTCTCAGATTTAAAGAGAAATAAATTGGTTAGCCTGAGCTCCAGCATTGAAGCTGAGGGTGATGTGTGTTTCTGCTACGGGAATGAGTGTTTACCAGGGTGGGAGGGAAATTAAACAGAAAGGGGAAAGAAACCCCGTACCTCGAAACACTGGAAGCCATTCTCTTTTTTTTAAATTACTTTGTTGTTGTTCAGGTGTGTTTTATGATAATACGGATGAAGCCTCTAGTCTTTATGAAGCCACATCCCCAAGCCTCTTGTAAAGAGAGTTCTTGTGTACTGTGGAGAACTGGTGGGGAATGCTGCTGCTCGTCTAGGTATACAAGCTTCTAATTGGGACGATTAGTCACTCTTGCAGGGTTGATGGCCTCACACATGGGCTTCAGTGAAAGGGTAGTTATTTTCTGCGCAAAACTGTGACTCTTGTCAGGTGCTCCCATGCTGATGGCTTTTGTGGAGCCCAGCCTTGTTCGGTGCCGTTGGGTTCTTGTATCTGGGCTTTGGGGTCTTCTGAGCTTTGGGGTCTTCTGAGCTGTGCGCAAAATAACTGCTGCTCTTCAGAGTAACACACAGCTTGACCTTCTTGGAGCACCTTGCCTGGGCACGTGGTGTGTGCTCAGACCTGAACAGAGCACTGAAATAACAGCTTAGGAGCAGGCACAGTAAGGTAGAGCCGTGTTTGCCAAAGCTAGAAATAGCCAGGCTTTATATAATTTTACAAGGTTCTGTTCTGTATTATAACTTCAGAGAGCCAAAGCTATTCCTCAAAACCCAGCCTTCTCCTCCAGCTATGAACTATCCCACACTGCCAAGGCTGTTTCCCTGCAGACAGTCCAAGATGTGGGAGGGCAATCCAACCTCTTCCTCTCCTCAGACCCCCTCCAAGTCCATGTATGCACTAATTGCGGGACCGTGGGCCGTCTCCCCAAAACACCCAGTACTGTGTTAGAGGAGCTCAAGTGGGCTGTTTTCTTGTAAAACCACTCTGCTTTCCACTCATGCTCTGTCTTTTAAATGAGCCCTAATCTTCAGGTGAATGTCTATGGTTTGAAATTGTTTGCTGAAGTAACTTGAAACCTGACCCGAAGTCTGTAAATCTTTACTTAAAGTGCCCTGGGGCGAATATAGCTTGGATTTCTTTTTCTTCCCCCCCCCCCCCCCCCCCCCCCTTTTTTTTTTTTTCTTTTTTTTTTTTTTTCCTTCCCCCAGAGCAGCCAAATGCATGCCATATACAAATTCTGTCTGAGAGAGAGTGGGAAAATGGGAAGAGTGCGTGTGCCTGAATGAGTTGCTGGAGTGAAGCAAAGCAGCTCCAGGAAAACCAAGCAGAGAGACTTACACAAAACCATTGAAGTGAAAACGAGGTGTTGGGCCAAGCAACTTTAAGTATTGCAAACTGTTAGACAGCCTCTCAATATCTGATATTCTTTCCCCCCCACCCCCCATGACTGGACTGGGATTATTGAAGTTCTGAACGTTACTGATTTCATTTGATGCTGCCATTGAGAGCATCAGTTTTGGGACTGCAAGTGGAATCCATTAGTCTGGGATCTGTTCCTCACACCATGTAACAGGAGAGGCCTTTCTGTCACTAATGCTGCCCAGTGTTGATGTAGAGGGGCGTTTTGCTGCTGAGATTTCTGAAGATAAGGTTTAGAGAGGGACCTCAGTGTGCCTAGAGTGCAATGAACACAGCTCTGCTGTTCCAGTCTTGCCTACGGCCATTACACAGGCAGTAAAATAGTCCAGCACTACCTGAATACTCTTGTGTGTATGAGCAACTTCATTTATTACTGCATTACAATGTGCTTTTTCAGAGTCAAAAACTGTCTTCCTTTGTAATTTAAAAATGTTTGTCATGTTTTGTGTGTTGCTTTTTGCCTTTTACCGGGGAAGAGAAGTGCATACGGCCTTGCCAAGGAAAGTTGAAAAGCAAATTTGAGGAGCTGCTTGGAGAAAAAGGTCAGCTTCAGGATAAAAAGAGTACTGGATAGAGGATAAAAAGTACTGGAGAGCCAGTACTGCTTACGAAAATCTTTTGGTTTGGACTAACTGTATAGTAATCAAATCCAATGAATGGTTTCTGACATGTGGTCACCAAATGCTTCTTTTTGTTGAAACCATTCAGAGCCTGCCTTTCTACTGTATATTTTTATGGCTTCTGCAAATGCAGCACGAGGTCTAGCAGCAATGTTTTTTCTTTATTTGCATAGAGATCCTACCTCAGTGGTTGTTTGGTTTTGTTTTTCCCTCAAGCATGAATCTAATGCATACGGTCTGGGATGGCAGACAGGAGAAGTAACTGTAGAGATAGAAGCTGATCTTACTGTTCAAATCCTGTTCTCATAGTACATTTATTTCAATGGTACTAATTCGTTATGAAAAGGTTTTTCTTGGTTCTGAATAAGGTATTTTCAGGTGGTGTGCAGGGAGTCTGTCAATGTCCTGAATGGTGTCAGAGTGAAAGATGTTTGAAAGAAGAGGCAAATCCTGTGTATTGTGTTGCTTAAGCCATGTCTAATAGCAGCTAATTCTGTCAAGTCATAAAACCTGGGTGGGCTGGGTTCTGGAGAACTTCTTGCAGCACTCCAGCCAAACTTCTGGCTCACTTCTGCATAAGGGATGTATTTAAGCCTCCATTAGGTATCTGCATCAGTACTTCGTTATTGTGTGTAGGTTGTTGGCAGGGAGCCTTTGCATGGACTGCATTTAAGTGTATCCAATTAATATACAAATGTGAATTGATACAGAAGTATACATGCTTTAAGTACGTACTATAGGAATGTAAATCCTGGAAACTGTTTTCATTGGCTGTGAACTATGAAAGCACTTTGACAGAAAGTCATATTGCAAGCATAGCAATATGATTTGGATGGAGAGGGGACAGTATTGTTTTATCTGGGTGAAAATCGCTCTCTATTACCTTGTCCCATCCTCCTGGTTCTTGGGTATCTGTGGAATATAGGGAGGTATGTTTGAGAGAGAAAAAACAGGGCTGATTTTGTTTGTTTTTCTGGAAAACAAGTAAAATCTATTTCTAGGAGTCTACAAGGTGAGTTATATGTATATTTTTATTTTTTTTCAAGCTAACTCTGCGTTCACATTTCTTAGATGGCTGAAGTCAGTCTTTGCACAACTGAGTGATGGGCATGCATAGCTTTTGGCTGAGCTATTTCCTTTGTGGACAGTTGCCTCTTTGTAGTTTTCAGCATTGTTTTAAAATTTTATATGAAATCAGCATCTGCAGGCACTTCATAGGGAATTATTAACTCGTTGAAGACAGAAATGCCATATACATATGGAAAATGCAGTGCTATTTAAGGAGTTCTACAGAGAACTTTGACTGGAGTTTTCTTTTGTTCTGTATTATGTGGTTACCAACTCGAGTCAGTTGTGGAGTCACTATTGTTCTTCTCCTCCTGGCTTTTTTGTTTTGTTTTGGAACTGTGAGCTGATCTTCCTTTAGTTTCCTTTAGTTTCATGAGGTCAAGTGTGTTTTCCTCTTGTAGTCTGGGGGAGGAGGTGAGATGATGATTTCCATGTTTGGCTTGTTTAGATTACAGTAGGCTTCTTTTAGCACCTTTTCTTTTTTAAACGCTTTCCTTGGTTCAAATACTAAAGGTTTTTAAAGAGCATGTGGGTATACTGTATTAGACTGTTTTTGCAGTGCTTTGGAAAACACTTGGGTTTATTGTGTTTTAAGAACCAGATACACTCCAGCTGTTCCTTGTACCTACCACTCCCTGTCTTTTAAGTTCTTTTCACTCCTGGAGGAGGGAATTTTTTTATTATTTATTTATTTTTTTTAAGTTAGGAAGAAATTCAAGCAAAAGAAACTGGTGGCTTTTTCTTTTTTTTTTTTTTTTTTTTTTTTTTTTCCTTCCCTAAATGAGACTGACCTAAATTTAACTATCATTTATAAAATGGATTTTCCATCTTCAGCAGTTTAATGCAAGTTGATGTCTGTTCTGATACTCAATGTTTCTGCTAATCTATGGTGTGTGCTTGACACACCTTTCATATTACATGAATTAGAGTGGAAGGAGTGTTTTGTTTTGGCTGTTTTTTACATATCTGAATGCTGTCAGTCCAATGGAAAATCTCATTTGAAATGAATGCAGTGAGTAAGCTATTTTAAAATAAGTTCTCTGGTTGCTTGTACTGTGAGCTTCTGTAAGTAGCTGCAAATCTGACCTTTAATGAATAGTGCAAGATTTTTTTTTATTATTTTTTCTTCCCCCCAGTGAAAAGAAAGATGTATGGATATGTCTTATACTATATTACTTTCCAGTTAAATAGCTGTGAAGCCTTCATTTGTGTTACATTTTGAAAAGAAACAGTTTCAGCAGTGTCTTGCATTTGTGCTACAAAGCATCTGGAAATACCTTAGGAGGGCATGAGGTTTAGGAGATGTGCTTTTTCTGTTTTCCAGTGCAGGATGCGTTGGCACTTCCTTTTTCTCTTTTCTTTTCTTTTTTTTCTTTTTCTTTTTTTTTTTTTTTTCTGACCAGGTAATGTGAAAGTCATATTCAGCTCCAAATCATTACTATTTGCTCTCTACAACTACCTGAAGGGAGGTTGTACTGAAGTGAGGATCAGCCTCTTCTTCCAGGTAACAGGGATAGGATGAGAGGCAATGGATTCAAGCTGCACCAGGTTGTTCAGGCTGGATGTTAGGAAAAATATGTTCTCAGAAAGTGCTGAGGTGTTGGAGTGGGCTGCCCAGGGAGGTGGCAGAGTTACCAACCCTGGAGGTATTCAAGAAACATATAGGTGTGGCTCTGAGGGACATGGGTTAGTGAAATTGGTGGTGATGGGCTGATGGTTAGACTAGATGATTTTAGTGGTCTTTTCCAGCCTTTCTGATTCCATTAGAAATAAACTCAATGCACTAATTTTGAGAAACAGTTACTAATATAGCTTGGCTAGAAAAAGTCATTATCATTCTCATATAACATGTTTAAATGAATATCTAGCTTGGAATAAATTCAGTTAACATAAAGAAAATTTTAAACATTGGATCAGCCTGTCCTCCAAGAGCAGTGTGGTTTCTATGGTACTGAGAGGCGTTAGTGAAACTCCAGCACTTGGCCTATGCTTCTCCTGCCTCCTCTTGTGGTGACAGTGCCTCTGGTGACTTGGTTCAGGAAGTCCATCTGATGATAGAGAGCTTTTTGATTGTGATTTAGGTTAGTAGCATGTGTAAAATCAAGAAGAAAATGGGGTGTGAGGGGAAGCAATTGATTCAATATTGGCTTTGTAGCATTTGGCTCCTGGGAGGTGACAGCCATCCATGCTCTCACCAGGCAGGTGGTAGCAATGGCTGAGCTCACATTTTGGTAGCAACTTGTTAGTTGCATCCAAGCTGTTGCAAGTTCTCTGTGCAGATGATGAAAAAGCAGACAACTGAATTTAGACAAGCCTGGAGGCCTCTCAAATCACCTGCTTCTGCTCATTACCTGCCTCTCTTCATTACATGAGTTGGGAGCCGTTCACTGAGTGCCTGGGGTTGAAGTATAAGCTAGACACCTGAATTAGGGAGTCTGGCTTACGCCCATAAAGAACTTCTTCAGGATTAATTTCGTAAGCCTTATAAATACAGTTGAAACTGTTTTAAGTAGAAACTCTGCCAGGAGTTTCTGAGTTGAGGCATTTAAGAGAATTTGATATGCTTATAAACCAGCTTCTACTATGGCAGAAGCAGCTCTTGCAGCTTGTTGGAGTTTCATGGTTTGAGGAGATGATCTCTTAAATGGTGTTGGGCTGTCTGGCTCAACAGTTCTGCACTGATCACCTGCCATTCATGGGCACAATTGAATCCCAGATCTTGTCTTCAGCCTTACCTGCAAATTCTTTCCTGGAAGTGCTTTATTGGCCCTGCTATTTCTCATTTATTTATTTCCTTCAGGAAGGAATTTGAACAATCCAGCTTGTGGAGTTAGCTCTGAGAGTTTCTATGTGCTCAAAAGACTTATCAGTTAGTAAATCATGATGCAGTAAAGGATACAAGCAAATGAAGCCAGATGTCAAAGTGACTGTGGAGAATATGAAGAAAACTTAAGATCAAGGTTTGACGTTACCGGTGTGTGGTTTTTGTAGCAACAGCTGTTGTGCTGCCTTGAAGCGCTTCTTTGGATGCTATTTCAGGTTAGGTGAAGCTGTGTTTCCACTCCAGGAAAAGATTCTGTACCTGCTTGTGTTGTGCTGTCTTTGTGTAAATGCCACCTCTGACAAAATGTACATTCTCAGTGCACCTGAAAACATGATTCTGATGAAAAATGAGCTGGTCATCTGATTTTTAGATTATTTTGCAAATAGGATCATAGAATCATTAATTTGTTTGAGTTGGAAGAGATCCATAAAAATTTAGTTCAACTCCCCTGTGATGAACAAGAGCATCTTAGAGTTAGATCAGGTTGATCGGAAATAGGAAAGGGTTCTAACAATGATATTATTTATCTTAGCTGACTAAAAGCCTTTATCTAATTTTTTTTTTTTTTTTTGAAAGGCCAGCTGGGAATCTTCACTATGAGTTTTATGATTCAATAAAAAGATGGTATTGAGTTGCTCTTACTTGGGCTGGCTAAAAATGGGGTGAGGAAGAAGGCGTGAGCTCCAGGTACAGATGGATATCTTTCACAGACATTTGCCTGATGCTGTGAAGGGGAAAAAAAAAAGCCTGATATAATAAACATTGACTTAATGATTATTCAGGAACGTATTGCTTCACTAGTGTGAGCCTTGTGTGTGACAGATTTTTTCATAGACAAATCCCCATTGAAATGCACAGACTAGGTTGCTCACTAATGACCTACCTTCCATGCATCTGATAAAATCAAAAAGTCCTCTGTGACTTTGGGATAGGACTTGCAGATGTGGGCTGTAATCTCATTTGGGAGCATTGCGAAGACTCCAGGAAGTTCTGCATGTCAAGTGTTGGTGTCTACATTTGGGAACCCTGCGCTGTGGAGCAATGACAGAGGAGAAAGATTGGTAATATGAGGATGAGAAATGTGCTTCTAAGATTATTTGGAAATAGCTACTTTTTCTTCTTACAGGAGTGAATTTCTTGCTTTGGGAGTATTTCAGTTATGAATTTTTCTGGAAAGTATTGGCTTGAATGCACTGTTTTGCATTTGGGGAATTTAAAAGACGGGAGGGAAGGGAATGCTGTCTCACTGTATTCTGAATTTATGAATTTATTCTAATTCTCGCTTAATCTACTTTTAAATTTTGTGTTTGTAAAATGAGTACCTTATCTATTTTACCTACCACTGGGCATGAAAGTCTATTGTAAGTTCTGGCTGAAAATGTGTGCTCACATGATTCTTTCTTTCCTTCCCTTCCCTTTCTTTCTTACCTTCCCAGCTTGTGACATTCCATTTTCCAGTGGAATCTTTGATCTTTCCTTGTGTAAATTAGCTTTCCTTGAAATTTATAGTGAACGGGTTCTTTTCCTAAACTTAGGATATATTGTACTGAAGAGCAGTGCTATTAATCGTCTGGTTCTCAGTATGATGATTAATTTTGTCAGGTTGAAAAATAGTGTGTACATTTCAGCAGCAAGATTTGGTCTTCATATGTGGGCAAGTCACTTGAAAGAACCGTATCTATTAATCATAGCAACAAAATGTAAGTTTGGAGCAGTGTCGTTCTGCAGAGGCTTTGGAGCTGGTAGGCTGACATTAATTTGTTTCCAGTATCTGGTGAGTAGATGTTTGATGTGTGCAGATTTCCAGGGGTGACTCACTGGATTGCTGCCTTTCCTCTACCTTTCAGCCTAGGAGGCAGGATAGAGGAAGGGTGTGCTTTGTGATTGTGTGACAGAGATCTTCTACCTTTCAGATAGAAGGGAGTGAAATGTGAAGGATGTTGGTGTCTATCATCTGTTTTTAAAGATCTGCCTGCCTTTCTCACCACAGTCTTTATTTTCTAATTTCCTTAGGGCATTATCTCTAACTAAGCTGTTCTAGCACTGTTATGAATGTGTTATCTTTATTCTTACCTTGTCGCTATTGTGTGGAGTCTGGGAGCTTGTGTGGAATCTGATGCAGGCTTGGTTTAACAGATCTTATTACTGGGGAGAGTGTGGAGAGGAGATCCGGATCTTGAGACTCTTATCCCCATCCTGGTATCCTGGCTCCTTCACTCAGGTTAAAAAAAAAAAGTGTGTCTTCATTTCTTCTTGATGCAAGAAGTAGTACTGTTTTGAAATGAGCACTTAGTAGATTGCTTGTCAAGATAGATGTGTTATGTACCAGTTTTTAGCCAATTAACCAATGTTTTGATCTACAGATGTGTATAATGTTGCTTACATTGCACATTGTGGATTTAATTTTTATCAGAGATGCAGGTTTAAGACCTTTGGCTGTTTCTATCTGCCCGACCTTGGTTGTCTATATGAGGAAATGTGGCCATAGTAACACAGAAAATTATGTCAGCTAATTTGCATCTATCATGAATACCCATGTATTCCATAGCCTTGTGCACCGTAACTGTCCTTTGAGCCTAGGATACTGTGAGTTAATTTCACTGGACACAGCTAATCCTTTTCATCAACTAATGAGTCTGGATAGTGCTCAACTACTGTTTTCTGGGAAAAGAAAGTACAGAACATGCTTCTATGTAGTTTCTTTTGTCTGTCAGAAAATTTGTTTCCCAGAGTACTAATAATACACAGGTTCCTCAGCTATTATAAAAACACAGTTGCTGTTCATCTCTAAGAGCTTGTTAACCTTAGTTGTGGAATGTAATATCCTTACCATGGGAAATGTGTATTAGAAATTTCTTTTAAGCAAACTGCTTTAAATCCTCTTCATGTTTTTCGTAGAATTACAAAATGGCTTGGGTTGAAAAGGACCTTAAAAAATCACCTATTTCCAACCCCCTATCGTGGGCAGGGCTGCCACTCACCAGATGAGGCTGCCCGGAGTCCCGCCTGACCTGGCCTTCAGGGATGGGGCAATCAGTTCTCCGGGCAGCCTGTGACAGTGCCCCTCCACCTTTTGTGTTAAGAATTTCTTCCTAACATCTAACCTGAATCTACCCTCTTTTACTTTAGAACCATTCCTCCTTGTCCTGTTGCTATCAGTCTGTGTAAAAAGTCAGTCTTCCTCCTGCTTATAAGCTCCCTCCAAGTACTGGAAGGTACATATGCCTCTTCCTTTAGTATACTGGATGTGTAGTACCATGCTAGAAGAAATTACATCTCATTGTGAATGTTATCCTCTCCTGTTGCTTTTAATATGGTTTTAATCATGTAATTCAGAAAGGAAGTGAGAAGTGTGAGGGAGGAGCAGATAAAAAATAAAATAAAATTAGAAAATCCATCCTGTGGCTGTCACCAGTCCAATGGGCAGTACTGAGGATTTTGAGGATTGAAAACCACAGCTTTTCTTATTGCATGCTATGATAACATTAACAATCAGGAACCTGAATGTTGCTGTACTTGTGATGTTGCGCTTCTTGACTTAATAAGTCTCTTCAAGATCCATGAGCAGCTCCTGTTTCCTGATCCAGCTTTAATGATATTCTCTTGTTTTAAGAGCAGGTTTTACATCAGTAATGCTTTTTAGCTTTCTGCTAGGAAAATCTGGTTTTAATCTTGAATTGTGAGTCACGTTTTTTGAGAGGCCCTAAATAGTAACCATGAATCTTCAGCATGAACTAAATGTTTGATTGTTTCCTGGATATAAGTGCCAGGACACTTTCTACTTTACACTGAATTTGACCAGAGTCTGTTGGAGAAACTTCCAGTAGTCATTAAAACATCAATGTTGTTGATGATAATAAGTTTCTTTTTTTCATTTCTGTACCTTTACACTGACATGTTTTGGAATATCTATATAGGGCACTTCTTGCTATTGAACTTCTGGCATTATTAGGTAAGAGCACTGCCATGAAAACACAGTTTTGTTTCAGTACTACAGTGACCAGCAGTAAAGTCTTAAATGACTTCTGGGACGCTATGTGTGCGCTGTTAAGCCATAGCTGTCAGCCTGAAGTTGTGAAAAATCTCTGAAGCAGTGACTGGTTCCAGGGAGGGAGGTCTCCAGCAGTCAGAACCTCGGTGTAATGCTGATTTAGAGCCTGAAGCCTCTTGCTTCTATTTATATAGTGTCAAACAGCGCTTGCTGATTTGCAGACACCACTTGTTACAGTCTCAGACAATGGGGAAACTGCTGCACAGAGCAAACCAGCAGCTCGTGTTCCCTCTCTCTGCATAGGTTCATTACTCTAACCAAGTTACTCCCATATACGCAGTCTGGAAATACTTGAGGTCTTTGATCTTGAAAACTTAATGTTTGAAGAATGTAAATGATGCACTTCTTTGATCTGCTTCTTAAATGGTAATTGTCAAAATTACATTAGGCAACTTTCCACTTGAAGGTTTGCGCTTCTCATTTCACACTACGCTAATTTTAAACCATATGTTGCTGCTTTTTTTTTTTTTTTTTTCTCATCAGTGAATTCTGGTAAGGGGAAGATCCTTGTTTCTATGTGGTCTAATTATCAGCAGTGTAGTTATTTAGTAGTAGACCTTGACATGCAGTTCCTCTAATGCCAGCTCTAAGGACCATCAGTTTTGTCTGCGTACCAGTGTGTTCATAACTGGGGAAATGGGAATCTTTAAGAGCGAGCAGTAGAAAACTAGGAGACTCCAGAGCATGTGTGCCCAGAATGGCAGGACCTGATGCATTCTTCGTAAGTTGGCAGGAAATGCCTGGGCATATGTTCTGCTAGAATCTGGTGCTGTGTTCTCTCAAGCATCTGTTGACAGCCAGATAGCAGAAACTTGATCTGAATTCTTCTGTTGCTGAACTATTTGCTGTTTACTTTCCAAATTAGTCATCTTATATTCAAAAACCTACGGGATAATTCAAGGTTTCTAAAATGTTAATGAAGCTCATGCAAAGTTCAGTCTGTTCTAATATGCTTTCATCAGTTTTCTAATTTGCTTTCATCAGAAAGCATCAACTTTCTAGTACCTAGAAATTTATCTATCTTATTTACCGTAAGCGATGTTGAAGACTTCTGACTTTGTCCTATTTTCTTATAAAGGGCTCTTTGAAGTCTGAGGGCCACATCAAGCTGCCACTAATAACTTAAAAGATTATTCAGAATCTTATTCTTGTGTAATAGTTTCTTTCAAGCTCCTCTTGGTCTAAGGCCAACTAAAAATCAGCTGCTAAACTGAAATCTTAATTACCCCCTTACATGAAAACCACACAAATTTATTTTATAATTAATATTTGTTTAGGAATGTAGAAATTAAGCTTGTGGGGGAGAAAGTTGAAGATGGTTAGTGTTGAGTATCTGCCATGGCAGCATGGCTGGAGGATGGGTGCTGGGGGGGGAGCATGTGTGTGGTTTTTAGATCAAATAAAGATTGTTTAAGTTCCAAATCAAAAGCAGTCTGTAGAGAGTGGGGCTTTCTCTGTTCTGAATATCCTCGTGTGGACCTTCTGCTGTAACTTGTGCTACAGTCCTGAAATAGTCTTGTTTCCTATCTCCTCTAGATTTCCTTTAGTGATGTTTGAATTAAACTCAGCATTGCGGTGAATTAATGTATTGCAACTTTCTGCTGACTTCTATTTGTATGTGTGCTGGTGGATTTGAGCATTTGTTGTGTAGGATATTAAGCGACCTGATGGCTTTGGTGTCCTCCATCAGAGGTAGGAAATGGCCATACTGAGTTGAATGGGAAAATCTCTGCTCAGAGCTATTGGGGCAGGATGCCTACATATGAGAACTTTAAACACAAAAGAGAAAGTATTTTCAGCAGGGAGGAAAAACAATTGCTATGGAAGAGACTGAAAACTTGAAATCTTTGTTGTGGGATTATGGAATTATGGATTATGGATATCCCAGATAGGGGTTCTGTGCTGTAGTGTGATACCATCCTTGTTAGCATATCTCTTAGATGGATAAACATTCAAAAAAAATAAATAATCCAGATAACGGTTCTAAATAAATAAAAGCAGACTTTTTTTTCTAAAACAAACAGACAAAAACTACATCTGGGATTTAGATGGCTTTCATTTCTCTTGATCTAGAACGCTTTTCTCTTTAGACAATCTCTTTCAGATTTCTTTTCCCCTGTGAGGTCCTTTGTCTTCAACATCCTTTTGAATAAGCAAGACCTGTAGAATCATTAAAAAATGAATCCTCAGGTAGCTGTGTAATTAAAAATATCCAGTTAAAATGCTTGTTGCTCTTTAAAAGTTGGTTGGAGCGGGTATGTATACAGGAGCCACACTTAAAAAAATTTTTTTTCTGTTCTTTCATAGTGATTATCCTCCTCTAAATTCTAGTTAGAGCAAGTCATTCATTACAGCAGAAAATTTTTGAAGTTCAGATTTATATATATATATATACATGTTTTTTTTCCTTCAGACTTGAAGAACTTGAAATAAATGCATTCTCGAGGTGCCCAAAAACAGGGTAACTTGTATTTCTTGCTGAATGGTGTTACCAATTCACTGCTTCTTTAAGGCTAGCCTAAAACAAAACAGAAAAATAGAGGGCCTTAAACTTCAGACCAAAGCCTTGATGTTGAATGAATGAACTGTTGGGGATGAAAAAAAAAAAAGAAGCCTTAGGTGTGTTCTGTTTCACAGATCTAAACAAACAAACACGAAGTAGTGTCTGCTGCCACATTCAAATTTGCTGTGGTGTCTCAGAGGCAAACTCGCACAAACTTTCTTGAGCTTCCTGTTTCTTTCCTGAAATACACAATTTTTAGCTTTTTTAGATTGCTTGTGACCCCCTTGTGCAGGAATCTAAATAGGTATTTAGATAGCATGGTGCTTAACCATTTTCCTATTCATCTCCTCATATCGACAGGAAAAAGCTTGACAGTGACATCTCAAGCTAGACTTGCTCCTTGGGGATTTTCTTACCAGCAGAAACATGATGCTTCTCTGAAATGGCAGGAATTCAAAATGACCAAGTTCTAAACTTGTTCTTGTCTTCCTGTGTGTGTGTGTGTGTGTCTATATATATATATATATATATGTGTGTGTAATTGTGCATCAGGCTTCCTTTTCTATTTTATAATAAGCAGTAGCGCTGATTTTTGGCATTGTGTCTTGAAATCATGTTTAAATTAAACACTAGTAGCTGGATAAAATGGGCTTAGACAGGCTTTACTTTGTTTCAGTGCTTTAGAGCTAATCGTTTACAAATTGCTGAGGTAAGGGGCACAAATTAATGACATTCCAGCATCTTAAAATAACCCTCTCTATGTCATACTGAAAAAATGTGTATTTGAAGCTCAGATGTTGTGAATTGAACAAATGTTTCATTTATGGGGGAAGGGGGAGAAGGGGGAGGAATAGCATCAAGGAGTTGAGCTGGTATTTTGTATCAGTTACTTTCTGTTAATCGGAGTAATGTTGTGCATTTTCAAGTAGCGTCACATGAAATGCAATGTTTGCAAAATTACTATACAGAGCTATGATGAATTTTCAGCCGTAGTGTTTTCCACATTATTTTTCTTTTTAGCAGGTACACTGGTATCAACAATTACTAACAAGACCTCTTGTTAGCCAGCAAAATGTTTATTGCTTCTTCTAGCTTCACTTTGTGAAAAGTTTTAGATTTGATGAAAAAAACATTGCAGTGTGCTGCGACTTGCTGTAATCCAAGGGTTCAGAAGGTAGTTTACTGAGGTTCTTAGCTTGCCATTAAAGTGTTTATAAGGGAAAGCTTTCATTCTAGAACAAGTAATTTTAAAATAAATATAGAATGGATTTTTCAGAATTGTTTCATTATACTTTTTAAAATTGTTATTATTTGGAGAATCTATATTGTGGACTTACTATATTTTTCCTCCATGTTAGTAAGAATAACCTCTTTTGTTAGTTTTCTTGGATGATAATTACTTTCAACTTGCTTTGAGTGAAAGCCATTGAATGAAAGATGGGCCATACCCTTAGGTTGTCTTTATTGACCCCATATCTCCAGTCATCAGTCTCTATTGATAGATCTGTAAAGGCCTGACAGTCAATTTTCATAGACATATCTTTTGACAGAGACAAGAGTCTGAATTTGGCACACATTCAGGTATATGTAGCCTTTACTACGCTCTGCTTTCTGACTGTGTGGGTTTTTTTGTTTGATTTTTGTTTGGTTTTTGGTTTGTGGTGTTTTGTTTGTTTGTTTTGGGGGAGGGGGGGCACCATATCTTTTGAAGTTTTATCCTAACAAAACTCTAGAGAGCTACTTGTGATCTACCAGCCTTTAACTCCCATGTTTGGGATTTCTTTAGGTTGCTACTGCTATTATTAAGTGTTTGCTCACCAAGCCTAGGAATTGTCTCAACTGTCCAGGGTCCTGTGATTTCTGCCTAAAATCGGTGTTAATGTGGTGCAGGACTGAAGTGGCAGTGGAACTGGATTTTTCAAAGACTTGAGCCTTGTCCAGCCCTAAACATAGGCAAGGTGAGGGGCAGCAACACTGACAAACCAGAGTGTAGCAAAGCCATGTCCTCACTGATAACTGGAGGCAGGGTTATGTGGGCACTGTTCTGGCTCACTAGTAAAGGGGCAGGCAACAACTGTTCTCACCTTTCTGACTCCATTTCTCTAATGGAGCTATGAACAGCAGATATTCCTGAGATCCCTGTTTTTATCCCACATTCCTTCAGTTCTTTCCTCTGGTAGAAAGATTGTGTGGATTCTTGCATTGTCTGCCTTGAGGTGGCAAAAAATTGATGTTTTTTGTGTGCCTGAACTGACAGGCCTTGAGCAGGTGGATTCATGTAGCACCTGTGACCAAAAGTTGTGTAATGGAGTCCAAACCTGTTCTTATTTTGAGTGTTCCCTTCCAAAAAATAAAAGCAGGTTTGTTATTTTTCTGATGTGGTTTCTGGAGGTTCTTCAAAGAACACACAGGAGTAACTGTAGCAACCCTTTGCCTTGCTACCTACCCTACTCCCATATAATTCTGTAATTGGAGGTGTCCAGGAACATTCTGGTGTCCATCAGAGCTTCTAAGTCCATTTTTAACGCTTTCTTGTTTTCAGATAAAGGCAACTTTATATTGAGGAAAAGAAATTGAAACTATTGTTGTCTGATACGACCAAGTAATTTTGGTGGAGGTGCACAAAGCATCAGTAGGCAACCCTCCACCTTGCCCTTCGGTCCTTCTACAGCATCTCCAGCAGTCCCAGGCCAGCACTGTCCTTCAGCTATGCAGTATCAGTTACCTTGTGCATAAGGAGTGGTTAGTTTCTTTTGTGCCCATCCACAGCCAGTGATGGGAATTAGCAGGCTGAATAGAATATTTTATAAGCAGAATTTTTTACTGTGCATATACTGTGCACATTTTATGCTGGATACAGCTAGCAGCTTGGTTTCTAAATTCTCATAAAACTTATTTTCCTATGCTTTTTTTTTTTTTAGCATTACATCAGTAATAAAAGGTCTCGTTTGGGTTATATATGATAGTAAGAGCCATTTAAAATGTGCATCTTCAGACATGGTAATTATTCTGATCTGTATAATTATAGGTACTTGTGTCTTAGGGGAGATGGGAAGTGCCTGTTCACTCCATCCGTGCATATACAAATTTTCTTTTTTTGCTTTAACAGTGTCAGATCACAAGAAGCATTTTATTATTTTTTTAATTTCTGACTTGATGTTTAGAGTGTGCATTTTAAAATAAATTGATTTGTTGGTAGATATTTTTGTACTTTCAGCTTATTGTGTTTTCTGAACAGTTGCTGTGATGTACTTAATTTCCAAAACAACACCAAGAAGACATAAGCTCTTTTTGTTCTGTCTTATGCCGTAAATCCCATGAATGCATACATGCTTAATTAAGAGTTTTCTCTTGGTTTGGTATTCAGATGATGAGACTGAGTAATAATGTCTTTCATGTCGCAACTGTGCAAGGCTCACAGAGGTCATGTAGTTCGTGACCACTCTCTTGTAAGACCAGATATTTTTATACCTAGGCCATTCCTGGTATGTATCTTTTCTTTTCTTTTTTTTTTTTTTTCTTCTTTAACCTCTTAAAAACAGGCAAACTGGTCTATAGTGCTTAATGTTGGTTAATTTTTCTATCCAAATATGTGACAATCTTCTTTGCTGCAAATTAAATTAGACTAATACTTTTTGTGCTTTGATAAACTCGATAACCTAGTGTTCCTTCTGTTTCTTAACTCTTTATAACAACAGCAATTTGCTTCCTCCAGTTTAAGCCTCTTCTCTCTTCTGTCTTCAACTGCAATGCCAGCAACAGTGTATGCTCCAGGTGGTGCCAAACTATGGGCAAGACAACTACAACAGCAATGGAGAGTGGTGGGCACCCACTTAATGCAGCAGCATTGCACAGAGCTTGCTGCAAACGGAGTCTAAGTCTGTTATTGAAGAAAAAAATGTCATCCTGGGAGGTACACAAATATCCTTTTTTCACATCCAGTCTTCCCGTTTTAAGATTTTGTAACGAGGCTCTGCTGAATATTTTCTTGGAGCATCAGTCTAAAGATCTGCGATTAATGAGGAGAATGATTCAAGTTCATGTTTTCTTCTGTAATGTTTGTACAACTTTTCTTAAGTACATAATCTTCTTTTCTTACCGGCCACAACATGGCCTTTAAATCTTTTTACCTAAACTGGATTTCTAATATCTATCTTTCACAATCGTGCAACTGTGTACTGGTTGCGTAATTTAAGTCCATCTATAACCCATTTATTGCTTTTGCTCTTGTGTTTTATACCAGTTACTGTAGTAAAGCAAGATAAAAAAAAATTAGTTTTGTGCCATGCTTCAAACCAAAGTGTTTTTTTTTTTTCCCTGAAAAAGTTACAGATTGGTGTGGGAAGGATCTCAGCAGATGTGAATAGCTTTCTAGAAACTAAACTTGGGGTGGGGGGGGAGGAGGGAGGGGGGGGGGGGGGGAGAGAGAGGGGTTAGACTAAATAACTTTATAGTTCCCATTCTGTTTTCTTCTCTTACCCTCACACCACTAAAGGACTTACATATTTTTTAATCAGCTAGACCTTTCTAGCCCTTTGAATTAAAGGTGACTGCTAATGGCAGAGCATGCTCCAGAGTGTGTAAGGACCTTATTAAGTTTCCCCAGGCTTGACCATCTTGTACACTTCTCTTATGCTCTCAGTGGTTTATTTCCCCATCTCATCCTTCTGTGAGGAATCTGACAGGTAGATCTTTGAACATTGTACCCAACTTCTCATTAATTATTTATTCAGCTTCCTCATACCTGACCCATCCTCTCCTACCTCTCCTTTTCTTCTTTTCCTTTCAGTATGGCTATGGAATTTTTTCCGTTCCTTTGTCTTTGCTAGTTATTCTTCTCACTTTAACTTCCTTGACTTCTTTATTATGCTAGTTACAGGACTTTTGTTCACTTTCATTTTGTTAATTTGTTCCTTCAAATTATCCACTTAACCATACCTCTCCATTTTAAACTGTCCAGTTTCTTATCACATTTTCGCTCAAATACTCTGGTACACAAAACTGAACTAATTGTAGCATGTTGCTGATTTGTTTGAACGCTTAACAAATTTTGTAACAGCCTTGAAAAGAGCAAATAATGCTTTGAGCCAAGTTGTAGCGCTGGTTGTATACACTGTTGCCTTTAAACATTGACAGCAGAACTGAGGCATCTGTCCTACCCTGTGGAAAAACTGTTCTATTAATAAAAATCGGCGAATAAGGCACTTCAGCTGCCTTATTTAAAGCTGTTCCCTATTTTAATAGTAACATTAAAACATATAGAGCATAAACCAATGTTCTGTACAATACATATCAATAGGTATAACCCATTGCCTTGATTCCTTGTTGGTGGTAGGTATGAGTAGGTATTGGTTAATGAAGCTTTTTGAGCTCTCAAACATTTTTGAGAGCTTTGCTGTTACAGTTTCCAGCAGATGGTGTCTGTAACTAAAGGCAGAAGAAACCATGTGAGGTGGATTGTTAGAATGGTTAATGTTATTAATGAGGCTGTCCCCTGGACATCTGTGTTATGGCACGTGGTGCTATGCTGAATTTCAGTGTTGGCTTCTTTCCTCAATTTGGTTGAGCATCCCTCCAGATTTAGTAGCTTATTTGTATTGGGCTGTTGCATTTTCTGCTTTTACTTTAGCAAAGGTGTTAAGGCAAATTTTAATGTTTGTCCAAGCTAAAAATGTTGTTTAACTTGTGTATGCATACCCACAGCAGAACAGTAATAAAAAACATTAATTTTAGTATGGTTGTTGATGAAAATGGGTGTTTTTGGAAGGAACTACTGCCAAAGAACAGTAACAAAACTGTTTTGTGTTTACACTCGTAAAAGAAAGCCACAATGAAGAAAGTGGAGTTTTTGGCATTGGGGTAAAGTTGATGATTTGTGGTTAGTGTTGCTTTTCTGGTAAAATATGGTGGATTAAAAGGGATATTCAGTGGTAAAACACTTCCTGGGCGCTGTGCTGTGGTCTGTCTGCTCCTTAGTCAAAAATATTACCTGACTGGGAGATGCAGTTTGAGGTTTCTCCTAATTATGAATATTTGATCAAATACTTGACCATATTGAAGCCAAGGGAGATCAGGAAGTTTGATGGAAATCATGCAACTTATAGATGCAATTTTTATTTTGAAGTGTCAATGGGGGAGGAAGAGCAAACGTTCTTTGAGCATTGGTAATGAGTACAGTAAAGATCTGTGCCTTAATCTTTCAAGATCATGGTCTGGAAGGAGACATTTTCATGAGGGAAAGAGTGGGTTTCCAAATAGTACTGTCAGAATTCAGTACGTACTTAGACATGTACATAAAAGAGCTTGCTGGTCTACTGTAGAACAGTGAAAATGCGGCTGAGATGGAAAATAGTTTGCCTAAAACCAGATGTTTGAATAGGCTTTTGTTAGTGGTAGAGTTTGTACTTTGATGTGGTAGGTGATTTTGTTAGTATCAGTCATAATGCTGTCAAATACAGTGCTACAGTACTTGCACCTGAAACAATGCATTCTCAGAGAAAAAAAGTTGCTGGGACTATTTAGTAGCATATGTAAAATTTAAATGCTAAAATAATAGGGCATGTGCTTTTATGTAACTGCCAAGTATGGATTTTATAATAAATGACTGGATGATAAAAATGTGAGGGGAAAATAAAGGCTTGGACATATATTTTTAAGCTTCATGGTGTAAAATGAAAGTATTTTTTCCCATCATTTCTTCGTTATGGGTAATTGCAGATACTGAAAATCTCTTATTCATCTCAGTGTGGCATTTTAAAGGAAAAAAAGAGTCAAAATAAATTCCACTTCACAACAGCAGAGGTCAGAGCATGTCAGAAGATACGTGAGATCAGTGTTCCAACTACATGCAGATTTGATGTGAATTTAAGCTCAATATAAATGCAGACCCTCAAACTGATATAGCGGTCGTGGAGAAAGTTGGCCAGCCTTGAATACGTGAGTTTTTAATAACGTGTTAATTGTTGCATACCTTAGTTAAAAGAAGGCATTGTATAGATTTAACATTTCAACTACTTCCATTTTTCTTCTGACACAAGTTCCCATACCCAACTCTATGCCACAAACCTTCCCCCCCCCGAGATTTACTTGCTTAAATATTTGCAGTATGGGATGTGGGGTAGGTTGGAAATGTTGTTGTGGGTGATGTTTTCCCACAATGTAATGATTTCTGATGCAAGAGAATTGTTTGTGAGAAGTTTCGCTGCTCTTCCAATCTGTTTTTTTTGCCACTTAATTATAGAGAAGGTGAGGATTCCTGTTCTTTAAATATGAAAGCTCTGGTATCCTCCCTCGGCTTTCTCTCTCCACCCTGCGAACGTGCTGACATACCTGGTGCAGGTCACTACAGGATGCTGGGCTGGATGGACAACTAGTTTAATTCAACAGGATAATTCATGTGTTAGTCTGTACTTGTGCACGCAGTATTTGGATGCTTTGAGCTGAGGCTGAATCCAACTTTGTTTGCATAGAAAATATTTAAGTGGATGCCCCCCCCCAAAAAAAGCATAATTTTGTGATGCCCTCGAAGAAAATCCTATCTTACACAGGAAATAGCATTGATGATACAAAGAACCATTCCTTTCTGTCTGAAGCTCCAAATAAAAGAGCATAGACATAGCTCTGCTTTGATAAAGCAGTGACCTAATGTTAAAAATATTTCCCGTTTTTGTTATGATAGGAAAAATGTCTTCAGCTGCTCTACTGAACTGCAAGTAAAATGGTATAAATCTTCATTTAGACATGATAATCATTTAGCACATCAAGCAACAGAAATTGTCATAACTTAATGGAATACATAGAGAAGAGAATGTTTAAATTGTGGGCAATCTGCTTTGTCTGTGTTGCTAGGCACAATTTCAGACATTCTTGAAATCTGTGCACCTTGGAAGGCAGCAGATCATAGGAAACAGCAGGGGCCCCCGTGCAAATGTTTGAGGCATCTTGCCTGCAGTGGAAGAAAATCTTTCATGAGAAGGATGCTATTCTGTTTACGAAAATCTGTATGGAGTATTAATAACATCTTGTCATTTTGTGCATTGTTATTTAAAGACAAAAGCAAGTTAAGTGATAGATAAACAAATGCACACACTTGGGGTATTTTTCATCACCCAGAAGCAATGTCTTTTCTGTGGTTTAAGTATATAAGCCTCATGCTACAATTGAATGGAACCAAATAGTTACCCAATAATATTCTATAGCTCTGTATAAAATACTCCTGTGTGTGTGTGCATATTGCATTTTTTGTGGGATTTTTAAAAATCATTATGACCTTGTTATTGGAGGAAGTTATATGAATATACATGAAGCATCACACTAGAGGTTGGAAGAACCTGCCTATTTCTTTTATATCCTAGTCTAGGTCAGCGTCCTTCTTTGAGATAGAGTATATCAGGTAAATGCAGTTAAATTATTTGATATACTGTGGATATATTACTCCCTCCAGAGAAAAGTAGATGAAAATTTTCAGCAACATGAAATCTTTTAATAATATCGAAAAGAAGTTTATTTCAGTGATATTGAGGATTCACATTTCAAGTATTTAATAGGGTCAGTGTGAAAACTGTGGGAAACTTCTGCCTCACCCTTGCAGGGAATAGAATTGTTGGCAAAGAGAAGTTATCATTTCTGTGGGGAGGTCATAACAAATTATAATTGTCTTCTGAAATAAGGGGGGGAGGTTGACTGCCTTTGATTAGTAATTACATACTACCTCTGGGCAGTAAACGTAGCAACGATGCATAGCTGCTATGACAGTCAAACTTATCTTTGGTTCTTCTAAACACACCCTGGTGAGGAGGGAAGTGCTCTGTCAAACCAGTTTGGTTCCTTAAAAAAAAAAAATAGTAAGGCTGCATTTGCAGTTAAGCAATAAAATGGCTGAAGGAAGTGTCATGCTGGAGGTGGTTGACTAACATTTGGGCTCTATCAGTTCTTAGCCTGAATTGGAAGATGAAAGGTGAGTGACAGTTTAAGATGTTTCTCTGTGTGGTCACAGCAGTAATTGTCACTCCCTGCTTCCCTTCTGAGTTAGCTGATTCTAGTCATCCTGGTGACTTTACTTAAGGCTACCTACAACTATAATAGGTGCAAACATTTCCCCTGTGTTGCAAATGGAGGTACCAAGCAGAAGAGTTCCCTGCAGAGCCAGAGTTTGCCGGTGGTGTCATTATCTTAAATTCTCAAAAGCTGACTGATCTCTGTAAGAAATAAACAGATGTCAGGGCAGTGATGTGCACGGATGACAACAGTGTGCACTTGCAGCCCAAAAGGCCAACTGTATTCTGGGCTACATCAAAAAAGCAGAGGGAGAGGTGATAATCCCAACCTGCTCTGCCTTTGTGAGGTCCCATCTGGAGTACTGTGTGCTCTGCCTCCTGCAGTTCTGCTTCTCTCGTCTCTTGAGACACACACCATCCTTCTGCAGCTCCCTTGGACTTCAATTTCATCTGTAGCCAGCAGTCCTCTGACTGCAATTATTTAATTTCTTTGCCAAAGGCAATTTCTTTCATCTTCTGTCTAAGTGAGGAACACCTTGTAAGAATAAAGCTTCTGGTTGTGTTGTACCTGGCGTCTCTCATTAGGTGGTGCTGCGTGGCAGCGGCAATGGTCTCTGCCATCAAATACTGTAATATTATGAGCTCGTTATCTGTAATGCAATACACTGCTGTGAGTGGTGGGAAATGAAGCCTTCCTAAGCCTCGCTTCCATTTTAGTGACTCAGTGCACGTACAGTGTATTTCAAATAACCCAATAGAATTATTCTGTTTGTTTATATTCCTTTAAATTTTAGCCTTTTGATGAAATCTTTTAAAATCATTTCTCCTTACTCCACAGTTGTTTATAGCTTCTGCTTTCTCACTCCTTATGTATTTTTTGTAGATTTGTTTTTTTCTGAAAAATTAGCATTGCTCTCAGGAGTTTTGTGATCTCACTTTTATTTTTATTTAAATGTGTGCAGCCAATGGAGTTCCCTTGAGCTGGTTTTTCCCCTTGAAAATTATTCCAATTCAAAAGAAGAGCATAATATTTCTACATCTGGAGTCAGTGAACTTAGCATTAATTTATGTAATTTTCACTTGATGTTATCTAGCAACAGTTATATAGAACACTGGAATTTCAAAATGCTGCAATTCATGTTAAGTGCCATCACTTGAAAGGAGCTGGTGTCATGGCTATTTTTTTTCATACTCTTTGTGTGACACTAATTGCCTCTGTGGTGTCTTCTGGCTCTGTGAAATATTTTTCTGCACGATATCTTTTACGTGTTGCCCATCTGTTCACTTGTTAACAAGTTAAATAAGACTGTGAAATGGGTTGGAAAACTAAGCCCATGTAAAAAGATGTAGAAGTTGGGGAATGTAAGGATGGGAGAGAAGATGCATTTAGAAAACTGTTGCTTCCCCAAACTGTGTTTATGTGCACGTGGGTTGATGCTTGAGATGAGGTGGGATTTGGTGAACATTTTTGACTGCAACTTGCGCAGAGCATGTCTTGGTATGCTGCACTGCTTCCAGTAAAGATTGAAAAATTGAAAAGATTGAAAAAGCTTTTCAAAATTCTTTCCTGAAGGGGGCCCACAGGAAAGCTGGGAAGGAACTTTTTATAAGGGTAGGTAGTGACAGGACAAGGAGAAATAGCTTTAAACTGGAAGAGGGTAGATTTAGACTAGATATTGAGAAGAAACTCTTTACTGTGAGGGTGGTGAGACACTGGAACAGATTGTCCAGAGAGGGTTGTGGATGCCCCCTCCTTGGAGGCATTCAAGATCAGGCTGGATGGGGCTGTGAGCAACCTGGTCTAGAGGGAGGTATCCCTGTGTATAGCAGGGGGTTGGAACTAGATGATCTTAAAGGTCCCTTCCACCCCAAACTATTCTATGATTCTATTTCCAGTAATAGCATAAAATAACTTCCATGCATGAATAACTTCTTTAAACACATGAAAGCAATGGTATCTAAAGCATTTCCCTGTAGCATGCATATTCTTTTTTTACCACATGCCTTTTTTCCTTCTGCTGAACATGGTTATAAACCTTGCAGTTAGATCTCTGATTTGTTTGTGGAACCAACCATCCACTCTGGAGAACTGTAGATAATTATTCTCTGACCAGGAATCACAATGACAGTTAAACTGGGTAATTAACCTAGAAAATGCAACCATCAAGTTGCATTTATTTTCGGTTTTGAATGAGTGAGAACATGATATTTAAAGATTGAGTTATTGTGATAACATCAGTTAAAAGCAAGAAGAAAAGAGCAGGAGCAGGGAGGTAATCATCCCCCTGTACTCAG
The DNA here is from genome assembly GCF_023343835.1 of Lagopus muta. Lineage (NCBI taxonomy): Eukaryota > Metazoa > Chordata > Aves > Galliformes > Phasianidae > Lagopus > Lagopus muta. The sequence continues at coordinate 153,321,266 of NC_064433.1, read as the reverse complement.
CACTGGTGAGGCTGCACCTCAAGTACTGTGTTCAGTTTTGAGCCCCTCACTACAAGAAAGAAAGGCCCTAGAACGTGGCCTGAGAAGGGCAATGAAACTGGTGAGGGGTCTGGAGCACAAGTCTTATGAGGAGCGGCTGAGGAAGCTGGAATTGTTTAGTCTGGAGAAGAGGAGGCTCAGAGGAGACCTGATTGCACTCTACAACTTCCTGAAGGGAGGTTGTGACGAGGAGGGGTTTGGCCTCTTCTCCCAGGCAACAAACAGGACCTGAGGAAATGGCCACAAGTTGTACCAGAGGAGGTTTAGGTTACACATAAGGAGAAACTTTTTCTCTCAGAGGGTGGTCAGGCACTGGAATGACCTGGCCAGGGAGGTGGTGGAGTCGCTGTCCTTGGCAGTGTTCAAGAGGCGTCTGGATGAGGAGCTATGAGATATGGTTTAGCAGCTTGTGGTAGTAATGGTGATGGGAGGATGGTTGGACTAGATGATCTTGTAGGTTTTTTCCAACCTTGTAATTCTAGGATTCTAATAGAGAAATTTGATTTGCTTCAGTTTCTTTCTTTACATGTGCCCCAAACAAATGTGGTTTTAGTATCTGTTAATGTATCTTCATCTATTAATATTCCAAGTAACAGCCTGGTTTGAACGGAAATGTGTGAAACCAAAAAATATTTTTTTTCATCTGAAATTCGAGCGCTACTGTTGTTGTGAGCTCTATTTTCCTCCTTTAGTAAAATGGTAGTATGGACAAACTTCAGAGATTTTCAGTTTTTCTCCTGTTTTTACTGTCGGAACTTGAAGTTCTAGGCGATGACGTGTGGCCAGTCAATTCCTCAATCATTTACTGCCTGCCTCATTTGGGCGCTGAATCACTGTATTTTAGGGTATGTTAAGCCTGAAGAATCTGAGCGAAGTCCAGATGTTATCCTTATCTCATTTCCAGTATCCTGTGGCTGTGGATCTGTGGGTGTTGGGAACCCATGGGCCAGTTGCTGTGGTTTTTGGTGCTGGAGACAAGCAGTTTGGTGGGTGGGTAGGGGTAAGTAGCCTGTGTGATCAGAAGATGAGGTGCTTCCTAAACGCGACCCCTTCACTTGGTGTGAAGGAGGAAAGTTTCAGGATGACAGGAAGGTCATGGTTTTCTTTTGTGATTGATCTGTTCAGCCAGCTCTGCAAAACCTTCTGTTTGTGTGCTGCGTGCATGCTGTTGTGGTGTTCCCACCTGTCCTCTTTACTGAGCTGCTTTGTTGCTCATATTCCTTGACTCTTTTTATTTCAACGCCCTAGGGCATTTTTCAGAACTTACTGATTTTCTAACCAGAGCAACCTCTCTGTTTCCTCCTCTGTGTTACTCAGGCTGACACTGTATAGAAGTCCAGCTGAGACACAGCTGTGCACAGATTCATTTATTTCTTGATCACTTTATCCATCAGCTTGAAGAGGTATTATGAACTGTAAATCAGGTAACAATGTAGTGCCAAAGGGGTAGGTGTTTCAGGGGGAAAAAAAAAAGGAAACAGCAAATGAAATGACTTACTTTCACAATAGGCAAATTCAAAACTTGGCTGGCATGAGATCATGTGCATTATGAAACATAATCATTAAAAATATCCGAGCCATGAAAGTGGGATCACAATTAAAATGGAATCTATATCCTCTACTTTTCATGTTAATTCAGTAGATTGCTTTTCTGAAAACTGTTCCTTCATAGCTTTGTTCCTTGTTCATGTTTCTTTCTCCTATGGCAGAAATAAACATCCAGTTCCAAGGCACCACTATGATGTGTGAGTTGAGTTTAGAAATGGTGCACATTAAAACTGTTTGCAGAATTAATAGGCACATCTGATTTATTTGGATATTACACTGATACAGTAAATCTGCAATGGTTTTATTCTTTTTGTCCCTTCAGAGATTAGTATCTTTCAATTTACAAGTTTTATCTCCTGCTGAAACACCTATTTCCATTCAGTTTATCTTGCCAATCTGCTTATTCGATGAGAACTTATCATACAACCAAAGTAATATGAGATTTTTTTTCTTAGTTTGACACCTGTCAATACAGTCATCAGTATAAGCAACAGTATAAGCTTATTCATCTTGCTGTCACTTCTGGGATGATCTTGTTTGTGGCTGAACTGCTTAATCTCAACTGTTTATGGAAAATATCCTTGCTCTTTCTGCAGCATTTTTTCTCCAAGTCAGGGATTCTCATAAACATTCTAATGAAGTCTTCATTTACATCCTTCAGAATTTGACAGAAGAGCTGAAAAGACATAAAATCCCAGAGCAGAAGTAGATGATGTGGAGAGATTTGTAATTCTTATACTTACACTATCATGTCTCCTTGCTTTTCCCTTATTGATTGTTTTTCTTCATCTTTTGTGTTTAAAAAAAGAAAAAAAAGGCAGTTATGGTATTCTGTGAGTCTTGGCATGCCTCTTTCAGCAAGCATACCACAGTAAGACCCCATCATTATGATGATGATAGAAAATTACTCTAAGTTGTCTTCAATAATCAGTCTTTTCCTTTCATAAATGTCTGTTCTGATTTGTTATCAAAGGCATTTTTGGCTGAAGACTGAAAAATTTCCACATCCTCTAAAATGAAACTATGTCTAGGGATTTGGGGTATGGGTTCAAATAGGATGGTACAACTTTGCAGCAATAAAACAGGGATCATTCAAAATGGAAAACTGTGTTATGGATACACAGAGGACCCTATTCACATGGAACAGTGTAAACGATCAATGTGAGAAACCTTCATCTCTTTTAGCCCTCTTATTTTTGCTGTTATTCCCAACTGTTCAGTCTATTCTCCTCACTGGAGTCATGCCTGTCATGGATTTTAGCAGCGAGCTATGAGGACTCTAAAAGAAGAGCTTCACAGAATCACAGGAAAAAAAAAAACTTCCTTCTGTAGTCTCAGAAATCCAGACATTGCTCTTGACTCATAAAGTTTTTAAGGTAGGCAGTGTCTCAAGTTAATTGCTGGACAGTTTCCAGTGAAAGCCTCTGTGGGTACCAGCTCTTGAGCATGTCTCAGGGTTTGTTGGACCATGAATTAAATGGTGATGGGGATTCCTTTTAGACTGCTTTGGCTGCTTTGAATCAGGCATCCCTTCTGCTACATGTAGTGTAGCTGGATGATATAAATGCCTACACTGTAGGGAACCTGCTTTAGTAAAAGGGTTGGAGTTGATAATCTCCAGGAGGTCCTTACCAACCATATGAGTCTGTGATTCTCTTCTCAGGGCCCTAAATTCAGGAGTCTTGAGAAGCAAGTCCTGCTTGAAATGAGTTGTTCTTTTCCAATTTTGGCTTTCAGAAAGCTAGTAACCTCTATGGTTTGGCTGCTTGCTGCAAAGCCAAAGCTTTTTTACCCAAATGGTGGCCTCTGTCATTTTGTGTGTTCAAGATTAGGTACAGCAATGCTCTGAATATTGTTCCTATCATCTGCCCTCGGGGAGAGGTTTGAGAAAATTAATCAACTACTGCAGAAAACCATGGCAATGTTAGACTTCTTACGAAATTCAGAGAGGAAGAGCATTGTCAGTTTCTTGAAATCTTGCTTGTTGGCTGTAGGTGTAGCCTACGTAACTCTTGTGCATATTACTGTACACAGTAAGAGTGCAGTTTGGAAATGATGTTTTGGTTGGTTAGAGCCAAGTGAGTGTTGTAAATGGAGATAAATAATGTGGAGATCATGTAATGATGGAATCACATGCCCTGGTAACCTGATCCAGATTTTTTGGTACTTGGGGAAAAAAGAGGGGAAAAGGGCCATTAACAAGGTAATATTTCAGACAGTGACACGTATGTGATGTGATCTCTCCTTTCCTTAGTTAATGGCACAGGCCCAGCTCTGCTGAGGCAGGCAGTGTGGTGGAACCCAGGGAACCTGGCAGGCATAACTGAAATCCTGCAGCAGGGGCTTTGCCATGACATTACATTTGTATCACTGCCCTGGTTCTTTACAGCATGTTAGTCATCCTCTCTGCAGCATAGTGTTAAGCTTGGCTTTTGTTGCTGCAGACTTAGTTCAAGACATGAAGTTCATAAATCAGTTTGGTGTACTTAAGATCACTGTCTGATAAATTGCTTGCTTTCTGAGATCTTTGTGTGATTCTATATTAAGGCTATTTCTACCTCATATTGTTTGGTTCTTGTCTTGAATCTTCCATCCCTAACCTATTGGTTTACACTGTGGTGTTGAGCACTTCACACTGATGTAATTAGTATTTCTTTAAAATCAATGTGTGAGGTCCTTAATCAACTTGAGGTTGTGTGGTCTGAAAGTGGCTTATCGGAGGAGCTGTGAACAAGACCAAGAAAGCAGGACTTAAGAAATTTGAGCTTCAGACTAGACAAATGGCTGGTGAGTTCTTAGGTGTTCTGTGGTATTGCTTCATTCAGGCCATGATTTGGGTATGATAAAATGCCTTCCTCTTAGGTTTGAGCAGCTAACTTTTTTGTGATGGGGGAACAGTTAACCAGTGTATCCAGGTATGTTAAGTGAGGCGTTCTTGTTTTTTATTGAATGGGGAGAGTCTGGCTGTAGTGTTTTCACCACAGCAAAATTAAGGTAATAAAGCTGCTGGTCTTTTGCATTTTGTGAGGTGTGTGTGTGTGTGTGTGTGTGTGAAGCCAACCCATTTGAAACCTACAGCCCTGTATGACAGCAGTCTCTCTTGGGATGCATTCAAATTGGTGTAAGCCATGGAAGCAATTTGATGCAAACTCGGTGTTGCCTGTTAACGCTGAAGGAGTTTTCCATTTTTAGTGGCTTTTAGGGCAAGACAACATATGACCAGCTTTATTTGTCCTCCAGCAGGACAAGCCAAAGAAGTGTACTCATTGTTAATTTTGGTACTGTGACATATAATTAAGATATTTTTCTGCACCATGTTCTTTTTGTTCAGTCATGCCATCTTGTGAGTAGTTGGTCTTTGGTTATGTTTTCTTGAATTGGCACCTCCTAAAGAAATCACTGCAAACCTGAAGTTAAATTAGCCCTCTCCACGTATGTGTAAGCATTTAATTTACTTGCAGTTTGAAGTAAATTGCTTGGATTTGGCAATTGCCAAGTTACAAAGTATTTGAGGACGCCTTCCTACAAAACTGAAACCAAACTGTTTTATAAGAGCAATTAAATGTGATTTATGGTCTGGTCTTTAATTATGTCTTTGCCTTCTTTATATTAAAAACAACAAGCAAACAAACAAAAAACAAACAAACGAAAAAAACAACCAAACAAACAAACAGCAAACAAACATAGAAGGAAGCCAAATGAAGGAAAGGAGAGAGAATTTAGGAGACTGTGTTCAGACATGGATAAAAACCACTTTTGGCAGATATTCTTTTTATTGTTTGAATCACATGGCTTAAGTGGTTGACAAATTATCCAAAATCAATTCCGACAATTACATAAGAGTACCACTCCCAGTATAACCAGTTTTAATGAATAAACAGTGACTCACAAATAGCAGACATTGTTTGAAGATGTAGTATCTTGGGGTGGGATTTATTTTGTCTTACTCACATCCTTAGAAGCTGGGTAAATCTGCGCCGATCCATGGCTTTCCAATTTTTAATGGTACCTTGTTGCTATGTAGACTACAATAGCTAGAGCCATGATTGGTGCCTTGCAATGAGTATAAGCTGGATGAAAGTCCTTTCTGAGAAAATATCTCTGTCTCTGTGTGACAGCTTGGCTTAAAATGGAGCACAGTTCTTTTTTTTCTTTTCTGGCATCAACAAATTCAAGGTGTTGTGCAACTGGGAAAATATTTCAGTTTTAAGCCATCGGTATTGTTTATTGAGAATATCTCTTAACTACTTAATTATTACTTATCCTTTGTAAATCAATATTGATAAAAACTAACTTGGCAGTTCTGATACCTTTTATTTTTATGTCAACAAACCACAGTCTTTAAAATCTATGAATTGCGATGTCAGTCTGACTGCTCCATCCTATACACCAAATCAACACTGATTTCCTCAATGGCTGCGTAAATAACTTAGTCAAAAGGCTTTCAGTGCAATGACTCCCTGTGTTAATGTAATTTTAAGAGTCAGTACAGTTAACACTAGAATTTGCAATTTTGTGCTGAAACAGGACTCTCTTGAAGTTGAAGAATGCTTCTAGCTAGCCGGGGTTGACAGAAAGCTTTGTGGCAGTCGAAAGTACTCCATGCTTTTTTTTTTTTTTTTTTTTATTTGCTTAGAAATTACCTCAGGAAGTGCCATAGAAATATTATTATACCTTGAAGTGTAGCACTATTGAGGTCTGAAGGATCTGTGCTGAAGTTCAGTGTCTCTTCAGTCATATTTCCTCCCTGACTTCTTAGTATAATGTCTTAGTGACCTCCTTATCTATGTGCAGTTCTGATTATTTATTTATTTATTTTTAAGGAATTTCAGCATGAAGGTTGTTCCCAAATATCTAAGTCATTGCAGTTTTGAGATGGGCCCAACTCTGGCCAGTGACATTAGGGTAAAGGAAACACCTCACTGCATATTGCGTGCATGACTTAGGAATGAACTGTTTGCATTAAACCAAACAAATGTACTGTGTAGTCCCATAGATGTCAGAAAGAACTCTAAAATGAGAATAAAGTTTGGCCTCTTTAAAAGTTGGTTGGGGTCTTATGGGTTAAAAAAAAAGAAATTAAAATCGGAAGATGTTCGTAACGTCTAATTTTTTTCTCTATAGCGATTGAAGTTCAAGTTGTTGAATTTGAAAAACAAGCAACTTTTTTTTTTTTAACATAGCTTAAGTCCAAGGATTCTGGTGACAGTATATGTTCCTCAAGCAATTTATGAAAAATAACAGGGTGATAATTTAGCAGGTCCTTAAAGCACTGTGTCTTCTCCTTTGCTCTTTCACCAGGCATTGCTCATTTGTTTCACCACTAATTTCTTTAATTACTGTGGCAAGTAGCAACTGTTGGTCTGGATGCACATAGATTCCACAACACTTTTAATTGTGTGCCTGAAGTCCTGTGCAGCACTGGGGATGGTCAGGATCCTCAAAAGGAATTTTATGACAAGCTAATGCCTGAACCTGGAGACCCCTAAACTAACAAAAATAAATGCTTTTCTTTGTTTGATTTCTGTATGTAGCTGGAATAAAACTCTGTTTCTAAAAACTTTTCTCCCTTCCTGAGTTGTGTGTGGGCTACCAATCTGGGTGTTGATAAAGGAACCTTTGCTGCGGGGAAACCAAGTAAGAAGAATCCAAATGTATTTAAGCCTAAGAGATCACCAGTGTGTCACTCTTCACTTGAGATGGAGTGAATTAATACCAGGAGCAAATCTCTTATGTGGAAAACAGCTTTGTTGAAAACCTATAGGCAATAGTTTTGGCTTCGGGTGCCTTAAAGTCCTTTGTTTGACATTCTTGTTCATTGCTTTTCACCTTGTATATGAAAAGTAGCCCCACTAGTATAGTCTTACTGTTTTCCAGCTAATAGGTGTTTATGTACATGTGGTAATAAAGACTTGCCAGAGAGGTTCTTCAATCACACTGCCTTAGATGCAAGTGGCAGGGAAAAAAAAGGTAATATATTTCATGCTGGGTATCATGAGTGTTCAAGATGTGAAATGAAGTAGAAGATTTAAATGAGAAAAGACTCCACACTTTCTTTATGCTTCTGTTTCAGATTTCTTTTATGCTTTCCAGTATAGCTAGTATATAGAAAATTCAGAAAACAAGTATGCTCACATGATTTAGCTGAAGATTGATTTGCACCAGCAGAAACTATTTGAAGATGTTAAATCTGACTTCTTTTGAGGCACAACTGTTTTAGAAAACTTTTTATTTTGAAATTAATACAAGAAAATAGTGCATACTGTGAAGTATGTGTTGAACTGAAGTTTTGTTTTTTTTTTTTACTTCTCAATTCTTCTTTCTCATCCTGATTTTTGTGTGCATGTCTCAAATTGACCTCTAATTCTCATTTTTGTAGACAGTTACTGGGAAAAGCTTTGGAACCAAAGACTTTCGAGCAGCTTTAGAAAATGGAGTCCTGTTGTGCGAGTGAGTATTGACTTATTATATAAAAATGCTTCAGGTTTCTATCAGCCTCTTTCCTTCTTGGCCTGGTTGTTTTGAGTTAAGTGCCAACAATGTATTAAACTGTATGGTTTTTTTATCCTTGTTTGAAAGCTGTTCTTCCTTCCCGTGGCAAACGTCCACTTTCTGGATCTATGTATTCCATGTGTTGTCCAACACATTTATCTTAGCTGGAGCATTGTGCTGATCCTCTGGCCTTTGCTTAGTTTTATTGCTTATAATGCTCTTAGTGCTACTGGACTTTCTCTTCAGCTCATGCAAGGTGGTGTGGCCAGTGACTGTGATGGAAGCACTCAGTTACTTATATAATCACTGTTGTTTTGTTTTGCCTGCTTCAAGTAAAAGAATCATTGTGAACCCTTGTTTTCTAAATCCTGAAAGACAGTGATTCTTCCCAGAAAACCTGATACCAAAAAAGTAGTTTATTTCAATAATGAATGTGATTAAATCATAAATTAAAAGTAAGTTTAGGCCTCTGCTTTGTTTTTTTTTTTTTTTTTTCTTTTTTTAGTAATACTAATTTCTGAAATTTCTCTTCAGTATAAAATAGAAAAGGAGTTATTTGGCCATCTTACAATCACATCCAAGTACGTCATTAACATTATCTATAGGATGTCACTTGGCATACTCAAAGGCAACTTAAAATCATAAAATGTTGCAGCCCAGGTCTCAGTAGCATTTGGACTGAACTAGTTACTGCTTTCAACAGCAAACAGTACTCTGACCTCAGCTTTTTCTAGAACACTTTCTCAAAAAAGCTTTCTTTTGTTTATGTATATTATAGACTTGGCAATAATGAGACTTGTCAGGTTTCGCTAGTAGACTGAGTCAGAGGTATAAAACATCCACTCATCAGGTCTATCTGTAATTGGTTTTATGCTTATTAGAATAATTTTCCAAGGCTGAAACTGGTGTTAACCACCTTCTATTTTAAGGAAATATAGGTGTAAGTGTCCCATTCAAAGACTACATTGGACATTTAAAAATGCCTTGTATCTTGGAGGTATCCATTATCAGTTCAGCCATTTCAGAAAATATTTATGAAGGTATAATTCTCTGTTTTTTATTTATTTGTTTCAGTGTGTATCACAATAACCAAAGTAAATGCAAAACAGGCAACATTCCCACATCTTTACTTCTGTGAATGTTATTCGATTTCTTATTTGTTCTCTCCTTATTTTTTTTCCTTTGGGCACTTCACCTTTCAGACTATCTTGCTAGTTGCTTCTGTAATTGTCTTTTTGGTGTGAGGGGTGTTTTTGTTTTTCTTTTTTAAGACTGAATGGTTTTGTAGGGATGGTTTTATTTTTTTTGTTGCTTATGTAATCACATGTGAACTATATTGACTGTGGTAATAAAACAGCTATTGCTTTAACAAGAAGCTACTTCCTTACTTGATGTATCTACTTAGTGGGATGTGTGTATTGTATTCAGCTGTAACTTTTAAATCAAGTCTTTAAGCAATGGCAATGAACTGATATACTCTAACTCTTTGATATCTTCATTGTTGACACTTATTTGGCAAAAGAATATGTGCATCCATCTGCCAAATGCAGATCAGTTAAATTTATCTGTAATTAACAGCTACATGTGAGAAAAACATGCAGTAATTTCTTCATCTGAGCAGTTTTCTTCAGGAGTCATGTAGCAATCTTTAAAGGAAAAGACATCTAATTATACTGCACTAAATCATACAGCTGTTCTCCTGTATCATAACTTTTAAATTTGACATACCTTGAAGTACAAAGGTAAGTGATTTCCGTAAGAGTTCACTGGAAATGGAAAAGAACAAAATATGGAAGACTTTCAAATGTCCAGTTTTCAGCAAAGTAAAGAAAACAGAAGATATTAAATAATGGAGATAAACTAGCCACAGCACTGCATGTTGCCTTGGTTTCCCCTGGCATGACTTGTTTAATTTACACAGATACATTATCACTGGAGGTGATATATATGGCTTATACAGATCAAATCTCTACTTTCACCACTTATTCTAGTGGCAGCTCAGTAAGCTTGTTTGACTTACTGACCAGTATGTGTGTCAACTGACTAATCAGTTGACAAAATAAATCCTTTTACATTATACTGGATCTCCTGTTTAGAGGAAGGAAGTTTTCTGTTACATGCTGCTTTGTGTTCTGAAGCACATAAAGCAAATATGTAATGCATTTGGAAGAAAACAGTAGCTTTTTTTTAATTTATTTATTTCTTTTTTTCTTTTCTCTTGATGGAAAAGTCACCAAGTGTATTTTGTTTGATAACAATGAAGCTGAAACATCTCAGGATCTGTTACCTTTGTTTCTTATTCTGCAGGTGCTTAGAAATCTCTTCCATTTCATTATGTATGCATAAACTCTGTTCTTTTTGTTTATTTTCCCAAATATATTTGCTGTTTGAGCAAAGGAGAAAAAAAAATAATGCCTTTTCCCTTGTATAATTTTAAACTTCTGGAGCTGACTCTGCTTTGGTGTGGGCAGATCACAAAACCCAATTGATGTTTTGTGTGGTTAACAGGTCTGGCCAAACAAGCAGCAACAAGGAGAGGGAGCAAGTCCAAATTCCTCAGATGTAGGTGGATAAAGCCTACAGGGTGTCATGAGGTCCAACCTCTTTGTTGGTCCAGTGTATATTTCAGTGAACCATGGGATTTCCCTACCTGACTGAGAACCTGGGAATAAAGGTGCAAGGAATACCTTGCCTTGTCCTCAATGCATGACAAGATGTGCATCTGTTCTGTTTTTCAGTTTTACTGTAAATTCTATATGAAGTACAAGTGATATTGTGAGGCTCAGTCCTCCTGTCCAACTGGAAAACAAAACAAAAAAATAACTTGCATGTGTAAAATATTTACAAAAAAATATTGTTGCAGACATCATACTGGGGCTGGTAGCATATGAAATCTGAGCTGGTTTCCTATGGGAATATCAGACCTCTTACAAGGAACACTGAAAATTAATGTTTTTATATGTATTCTTCTGATAAAATTTGATATAGAAGATATGAAAAATCTTTAAATGTGAAATTTCAGTCTAGTTAACATCACCACCAATTTAGCAGAAACATAGAATCACCAATTGTAGAATCAACACATTTGGGAAAGGCCTCCAAGATCATCCAGTCCAACCAGTTAAACATAAATTCATTTATCCTTGTACCGCCTATCTGCTTCTGTTTTTTTTTTTTTTTCTTTCTTTCTTTCTTACTCTGCCTTTATCAACCATCTTATTTTTATGACTTGTCCCATTTTTGCTTCTATAATCTTCTACTGTTGATTTTTGTTTTTTGGTAAACTGACTTAAAAATAATAATAATAATAATAGGGGCATGTGTTAATAGATTCAGATTTATTTGATTCAAGTCATAGGAGTGAGTAATGCATGCAAAGTTTTTCTTAGTAAGCAATGATATTCAGACTTAAATAAAATTATGTAACATAAATTCATATGATTTCTTTGTAGTTTGATTAACAAGATCAAACCTGGCATTGTTAGGAAGATAAATCGTCTGTCAACTCCAATTGCTGGCTTGGTAAGTAATGACAACAAATCTAATATCTGTGGTATGACTCCATGCTCTGCTTAATTAGTGCTTGCTAAGCACCCTCTTGCCTGTTGGTCTCACCATGGACTCATTAAAAAGCCTACCAAGTGTACAGGATTATACCTTGAATTTCATTTTTGATCAACATGTTACCACTTACACATTAAATTGGAAAGCAAAGATTATCCTTACAATGATCTGAATCTGTAACTTGAATCAACTTGTCACTCTATGGAGCTTCATCATCCCTATATCAAGCACTGGTGGCTCCTGAGCACAAGCCTATACAGCATTACCTTTCTTTATTCAAAGGCTGATGTTGCATTATACTCACAAACCACTTCAGAATCCCCTCTGTTAGGGAAAGAACAAGCTAAGGAATATTTCTTGCAATCTGATTATTTTTAGAAGCTGCTTCTCCCCACCCACAGTAAAGCCTAGGTTGCATTAAAATAACTCTGATGCAGAAATCTCTCTTAAGGCTTCACGTAAGAGATTTAGCAGAAGATACTGTGGCTGAAAATCGTCTGCAGAGGGGGGGAAGAGCAACGCATGGAATCATTTACACAGGAAATTTAAGAATTCCTGTATGCTATTTGGTAAATGTGCTGGTCAGAGACCACACACTGAATTTTTTAGCCATTTAGGATCAGAAAACCTTTAAGAGGGTAAGCAAATTGAATTCTTTTTTGCCTTTTTTTTTTTTTTTTTTCCAGATAAATTAGCCTTCTAAGTTATTCCTAACTTACAGGATAACTGTCTCTTAGTCCTGTGGCCAAAACTTCTTTTTTAAAAGACACAAAGCAAACAGGGATATGTATGTGATTCCTACCAGAAGCAGAAGATTCCACCTTATGGTAAATATGCAATCATAATGTTAGGGGAAGTTTCCTGATTTTGTAAAAGGAGTAGAAGACAAAATATCTCTAGAACTTCAATTGAGGGCATAGGACAGCAAACATCTGCTTTTGCATCAGCTATGCAATTCTTTAGAGGAACTGTATTTAACTTGGCTAGAGGTCATAAGATTGGGTTAACTTGCCATACATTATTGTACAAGCTCAGAAAGCCCATTTCCACATCAAATGAATGTGCAAAGTATTAGTTGCCTTTGTCCCGGAAAGCTCAGGGTATTAGGCTTGTGAATGAGTGCTGCACATTCTTTTCCTGTGAAGCATCCAAAAAAAGAACTCAAAATGATTCTGGGGAAGATGGTACTGTTATTTTATCAGTCACTTGATTGCCTGAATTGCCTCTGTCCAAACCGAAAACCATAGGCTAGATTTCATTTTTTGTGGTGTCGTGTTGTCTTGAACTATGAAATGGAATACCTTTTTAATTTCACATGGCTCTTTTGTTGTTTACAGACACGCAAATTTGGAGTATTCATTAGGTGTTTAGCTTTCTTTTCTTATTTGGTGTGTATCATTGTTACTAGTTCCTACAAGTCTTCAAAAAGAAAAGGGAGGAAGGGTGAATGAATCTCATAAACCATGACCATCCACTGCTATTGTTGTTCTTATTAAAGTACCACTTAAAGGTGGTCCTTGAGACAGCGGATATTTTGTGTTAACCTGTGGAAATAATTTTACAGAAATACTTTGGTTTCAGAACATTGTGATTATGATGGCAATAACGGGTATGTGTGTATGTATGTCTCCCGACTTGAGAGTGTCATGCTAATTTAAACAGCTTTGGAGAGTTCAGCTTTCATCCCTGAATGTATATAACTCATACCAAAACCTACAGTTCTGTGCATTTGTAGAAACACAAGCGTTAGTACCTGCTAGGTTTAGAATATTGCGGCTGATGAACTGCAGGATTTATGGATGGAAAGGATTCACATTCAACAACTTCTACTGAAAATTTCTCTGCTTTACTTTCCAGTATAGAAAAGCAAGGTTTATTGTGCTCCTAAGTGTAGAGCTTGCCAGGAACTATCTGGTTTGCTTGCTATGTTCTGGAAATACTTTCACTGCTTGTTAGTTGATTCTCCCACAAGTCAGCTTCTAGACTGTGTTTTCCATGGCTTCATGTACACTTCTACAACTCTCACTTCTGCTGTATTCAGTGTCTTTCAATCTTACGTTAATTGCTCCCCACCAGAACTTTATAAGATTTGGAAACCTTACTGGTAGGGGGACAGATGGAAATTTTAACTTCAAGAGGTGGAATTAATTTCTAAAGGATAAACAGATGCTACAACTTGCATTTGAGTCTTTGATCATTTGATCATGTTCTCTCTACAGCTTCTTCACAGTCCTTTTGGACCTTGGAATTTCTTCAGATTTTCTTTCTTTCTCTAGGGAGTTAATGCATTTGACTTTTCTTTTCTCTCTCCTCTGAAGTTTTGTTTGCTTCAAATGCGTGACAGTTTTCTCAGCAGTATAGAAGTACAATGCTCAACATAAGTATCTGGTTGAATCTCCAGAAGGGGTTCATTATGTTGTTTGTCTTTGTAGTTATTCTGAAAACAAATTTCTTGAGTAAAATAGGAAATGAAAGCCTGTGTGAATAACAAAAGAGTCTGGGTTTTATAGAATATTGTGTGCTATACTTTTTAAAATAGAGATAGGTGACTGAGATGTGTTTTTTTTTTTTTGTTGGTTTTATTTTATAAATTAAGTGAATTATTAATTTATTTCACTTGCTTTTGGAACCCTTTAATTCTCAAAAACCTAATAGAAACTTGACAGTAGAAGGATCATCTAAATTCCAAGCTCATTTTAGTCAACTGAAAGTAAGCTTCAGCCTGCATCGCTGGTGTGGTTATACTGATCGCTAGTTTGATTATAGTGCGGTTTAGTAACTATGGGTGTGGATCTCAGTGGTTCAGGTATAATCGTGATGGAAGGGATAAATAAATACATGTCTTGATGATTAAACACTGAAATGAAACTTGGCATTCAGTTAATAGAAGTGCTGGTACTGGGCGAACTTAAAAATTCTTTAAGCTGGTGCTGCAATGCTGATGTTCCATTTTTTTTTGTTGGAGACATGTGTCCCCCATGGCTTGTGTGACAGCTAATAGTTGTTTTAACCCTTTTTTTTTAAAAAAAAAATATTTTTTCTATCTTTGATTCATGTGTGTTTGTTTGGAAAACTGATCTTAGCCATTGAGGGATGAGACCACAACCAAAGTTCTTGAAGACAAATAGCAGTAGCAGGAAATAGAGGGCTGAACAGATCCATCTCCTGATGGTGACAAGAAGCACTTAGGCCAGCCCTCAAGTTTAACTCTTATTCCAGCAGCAAGTAACAGGGCTTGGCTGCTGGAGACACCTGCTGTGACAGCTGCCCATTTTACAGAGCAGTGTGCCCATTTGGGTTAGTCCTAGCTCAATGCCAGCTTGCCCAGGTGAGTTCCTGTGTAGCCATCTCTGATTTCCTTGTCATTCTTGGTCAGTGATGAGTGACCAAGGAAACTGTCAGTCACTCAGGGGGGGGTCCCTGAGCTACAGCACGTGCAGCCACCAAGGTACAAAGGACTAATTCCATCGGTAGCTGCAGAAGGCTGTGGCTTGCAGCAGGTTGATTTTTAACAGCATGCAGTGGGTTTCAGAAAGAGCGATGTGCTTTTGCAGGATTCCTGAGGGGAATTCTCTTGTGCTTGACTGCTTTGATTTCCTTTAAAAGGACAGTGAAGGCAATAAACACCACTACACTGAGAGAATGCCATTTGTTAAAGACTTTTTTCTGAAATATTATATGGCAAGTGAAGAACAAGATTCTGTATATCTTTCCAGTTGTATAAGACAAAAGATCAATCCATGTATTTTTCCCCAGTACAGCAGAGTAGGCAAGCAAACTAGTACTGAGTAGCTGTTTGTGAAGCTCTTTGGCATTTCTGGGGCATGTGATCGAGGTAACTGAAGGATCAGAGATTTGTGGAAGATGAATTGCATTGTACAAGATAATGAAAGTTCAGCCTGCCTTAAATCTACTTTTTGTGGTCCATGCTTATTTCATATAAACCTATGTCAGGGAGATGTGATTTAAAGAAAATGACTTGCATTGATGAATCTTGCTGGGTTGATCTTATTCCCACTGCTTTGCTCCCATTATGGAGAAAGCCCTGTTTATATTGATTTTAGAACAGCCTGAGTTATATCTAGACAAAGAATTACAAATTTATGACTTGCTCCATCTGCCAGCAAGATGTGCTGTGCTTTGAATGTGAAAAATGAATAGCAGACCAATTTCTTCACATTCTGAAGAACTGCCTTATGCTAAAGAGCAATCCCCACTTCTCCTAGCACCGGGCACTGAAATAACGTCTTGGTTAGTGGATGCCTCATTCCTTTTGCTCTTTCCTCAGCCTGGTGTTCCTCCAAGGTTTCTGAGAAAGGGAAAATAAATCCTCCAGTATGTTTTTTAATTCAAAGTGATTTTTTTTTTTTTTTCCTAGCAACCCCCCTCTTCCTCTTTCCCCTCCCCCTCTACCCCCCCCCCCCCCCCCAAAAAAAAATAAAAAAGAAAGAAATACTTCTAGTTATTAGTATTATGCATAAAAACAAGTATGTTTTTCTTGCTGTATGTTGTTTTGAAGACTTTTTTTTTTTTTTTTTTTTTGTCCTTTAGTAGTGAAATGGGCAAGAGGAAAGAGTGGAACAAACTTTGCAGCCTTGAAGTTATTTAATAAAACTTGCAAAATGATTTGGCTTAGAATTCTCAGGGAGAAATAAAATTAATGCTTTGCTAAAGTACCACCACCAACCCCCACTCTAAAAACAAACAAACAAACAAAAAAACAAAAACCAAACAAACAAAAAAAAACCAACCCAAAAACATACTCAATAAGCATGTGTTCTCTGCTTTTCAGCTTGAATCCCAGCATGTGAAGTAGTTTGCATATAATCAGACAAGGAAGAGCACTTTGTAGTCTGAATACATTTTCCATCAAGGCTCTCCTGAGCATTTTGAGACCCATTTTTGTCTGCAGTGCTTTTGTTCCTCAAAATACTTACTTTTCCAACTTAATTGGGCTGAACGAAGAATTTGAACTGAGATGGAAGCAGAAAAAATCATGAGATAATGGGAGGATAAGGCTAGCTTTTTTGCCTACCCTGCAATGTCCGGATCTGGGTGTTTAAGACCATCTACTTTTCCTTGCAGCTCCTGTTAGTAAAGTGGAAATGCAAAGCTTTGCTCCGCTCTGTGGTTGGGAAGTGCATCATCACATCATGATGGGCTGTGGTCAGACCACAGGGCAGAGTGGAGAGCTGTTGGTTTTTAAGAATTGCAAATGCAGTGCAATCAACTTATTTTTATTTCTCTAAGCTGATTTCTCATCTCAAATGAGTAGAGGTGCTGCCAACTAACTGTGTGAGAGCTGTATGAATGAGCACCAAACATCATCTTCATACAGTTCTTTATTTTAGCTTTGGCAAAAATGGCATTGGCTGGCGGGTTGTATTTTTGTGTGTGTGTGTGTGCATTTTTACTTATTTATTGTGAGCTTTTGTTTCCTTTTCACACAAGAGAATGAAATTGTTCACCTGTAAGCAGTTCTGGGTTTGAAGGTGTGCATCAGAGATGTTGGAGAGTAGGATTTTATTTTTGTTGTTCTAGCGCGTAACCAGGGTTGCTTTAGGGTGAAGAGTTACATTTCTGGTTCACGTAGGCCAAGAAGCTCTTCAGACAAGTGCTACACAAACATCATTCCTTCTTTAATGCAATCCAGTATAACAACTGTGTTACATAATGCACTTTTTTAATGTATCAGAAGGTATTCATTTCTCTTGCACACCAAAACAACTACCTGAAAAATCAAGGGAGAGCTACTTTGTTATGGACATAAACAGGTACCTCCTAAACCAGCAAGGTAGGGGATAATAAGGATAAGAAGGCAGAAATGTGGAAGAAAATTATAACAAAATGAAAGGGAGATAAAGATGGGGTGGAGAAGGTAAAACACTACCATGAAAAAAAATATTTTTCTGAGCCTTTGTATCTAACACTTGGCAAACCTTGGAGCCGCCCTGGTATTTCCTTATCTGTTGTCATCGGGTAGAGCTGGCCAAAATTTTCTTTTCTGTGGGAATGTTTTCCTGACACAGCTTTTAATTGCTGCAGGGGAATGGCAAGTAAATGAAATTTTCACTTTGCTATAGGATGCTTTTAATCTTCATTATTTCATGTAGGATTTAGCTATGAATTTCCTTTGCTAAATTACTTAAACTCAAATTAGTCATGTTTTCTGATTTAAAAAAAAAAAAAAAAATTAAAAAATTTGATGTTTTTAATTCACATTCTTTTTAACAGAGATCTTTTAAAGCAGCTCTAATTCTCAAGTTCTTTGGAATCACTCCTTTGTGCTGAAAGTTCTGGTTGTATTTGCTTTGTCTTGCTGTTAACTCCTTGTTTTTTTTTAATATAGCCTTTGCACAGCTCTGTGCTTCTGGTCTTCCTGTATTTCAGTGTTTGTTTTTTTTTTTGTTGTTGTTTTTTTTTTTTTTAATAAGTTTTTTTTGCTTATTCAATTTCTGTTCTAGAAATCAACTAGTGGGGATTACTTGAATAATATTAGTAGTACTTTGTGTGGTATGAGAATACCTCCTCTTTCTATTCTGTATGGAAAATGTGAAAGGACAAATGCACAAATGCATAGAACAAGTAGCATAAAAGCTATGTTGGTCTTGGTAAGAAAGCAAAAAAACAAAACCCACCACAAAACGCAAAAAACTCGCCAAAAATAAAGTCTTAAAGCTGGATGGGGTTGCTGGTAGTGCAGCAACTAACAGTATCCAAAATCTCTTATAAGAAATAGCCTCATTATAAGTTTTGGTTGAGAGCCAACTAATGAGTTAATAACCGTCTAAGCTGCTCTGCTTGCTTGTCTAATGTTTCTTTTTGCAGTGACGAGAGGGTTGGCATACTGAGGGAGAGTTGTACTGAGGGATGTGGAATGTTGCTCATTCTCTGGAAGGTTTGATGCCACCTTCCTGACAAGTGCTAGGGCCCATCACAGCTAATGCAACTCTGAGCTCTGCCTCAAAGTCTGCTTCCACTGCACCACCTTTTCCTCGTGGCTGAGCTGTCTTGTGAATTGTATTCCTCTCTGGACTGTCAATTCAGAGGTAGGTGAGTGTGTGAGCAGCACTTTTACAAGGAGTGAAGTTGCATAAGTGCTTAATGTGCTCTTGGCTTGCAAGCCAGTTAGTCTGATGTTGCTTTTCATAAGGGCAAAGCACAAGATGATGCATGTTTTTTCAGGGAAAAAAAATAATTATAATTCCAGTGTGCAAACAGAAGGCAGAGGTGTAATATTCCATTTTCTAGATGAGTGTGCTCAGAAAGTTGTTAAAGAGTTCAGAAGACAAATAGTCAACAGGCTTGCAGCTACTTAGCACAATCTTTACTTATGTGGATGGAGATTTGTTTGCTTTACAGTGGCAATTATCATTTCTTGTGATTTTAATTCATAAATTTATGTCTAAAAGCTGAGCAGATCAGGGAGAAAGTGTAGTGGACATAGTTCTACAGAACTTGTGCTCTTCATTCACCTCCCATCACAACTGCTTTCCTTCATGAGGCACTCCATGAATTTTTAGGCAGAAATGCTCAGTAGCATTTCAGATGACAGAAAAATAAATCATTTTCCTCTTTATTGTAGTAGTTATCGATTTCGTTTCATTCAATATCCTTTTTATGCTGCAGGTAACAGAATTCTTACAAAAACTGTTACTTCCTGTTTTCCTGTTGGGATGTAAGACATTTTCAGTGAAGGAATTTATTTCTAAGCAATGATGTTTTGCTATCTCTTACTATTAAACTTGAGGTAATTTGAGTTGCTAAGTTCTCCATGTTTTTTCTTTTTTTTTTTTTTTTTTTTCTCCTCCAGATATTTCAGCCTTATGTGTAGCTTGAAACCTGTCTGCTCTGGTAAATGATATCATTAAATACTAAAGAGCATTTTAATGTGTAATGGTATTTGATGGCATTGTTTGCAATAACATCTCCAGACTTCACAAAGGCTTAAACTAAGTGAGGACTTCTACACCACTGTTACCAAGTAGGTAACTGGGATGCACCTTAAGTATCTAGTTTTGTTCTGACAAGTCCAATTAGATGGGAGGGGAAATTTTTTTCTTTGATCAGTGGTCCAGCTCTAGTGCTCAAACAAGTTTCCTGGACATAAAAGAATTTTATACTAGTCTAAGAAAATATCTTTTCACCTGGGAGGTGACACAGGGATGGTATCTCAAATAGATAGCCATGTCAAACAACTTTTCTTTTTTTAGCTAAGGAATTGAAGTTTATATTTTGTCAACAGTGTAAAAAAGGGCAATTGGACATTAGCTTGTACATCTCCAATGTAAAATTCGGGTACTACAGTTACCATTACTTCAAACTCCTGAGCAGACATTACTTAAAATCTGGGAGAATCATGGACAATAGAGCCTGTGGGCTGAAAATTCTGATCTTAAAAAAAAAAAAAAAAAAAAAAAAAAAAAAAGTAAAAAAGTAAATTCATAAACTATGAAGCATTTTAGAAACCTGATCACTAAGAACTTCTTTAAATTCTTAAGCATATATTTTACCATAAAAATCTTTTGAAACGTTACATCTCAAAGTGCTTTCCCTCAAGCAAGCAGAGCATGGGCAGTGTGAAATAAACCAGGAAAATCAGGACAGGGATAGAATTTTAACTCTCATAGATTGTACAGCTAAACAAAACATGTTTGGAGCAAGTTCGGAAAACATCAAACTACAAATTAATAAATGTCAGGAGTAATGCAGGAATTGATAAGTATGTTCAAAAATCATTTTTGTTCTGCTTCTGCTGTCTTATGGGAAAGAGAAATATGGCTTGTATGAAAATACCCTTGTTAGACAATTAAGAAAAGAGATCTGTATACTAGAAAGGAAGTATGGCTATTAATAGTTGGAGATGATATTGTTCTGTAGTTTTTCAGTGCCTGATAGTGGGAGTATGTAATCACTGCAGTGGTTTACTGATGTTTTGTGCCCTTTTTCTTGAAAACATATGGCATGTTTCAGCCTTAGCTATGAATTTCCTTTAATTGTTTTTGGTTGTTGCTTAAACACTTTGAAATTTAGGGTGTGGGGAAAGGGGAGGTTGATGAAAACTCTTTGTGACATTTTTAGTAGCTGCTTAAAACTTCTATTGGGCAGAATGAAACCCATATGCTCTATTAAATTGACAGTGTTCTGGGAGGTGGTGACAGGATGAAATATATAAAGAGGATGTAAACAGGGAGAAATTGTATAGCGAGGACCCCGAGAAGTGCACACCCTGAGAAATGATGGTTCAGCTGCTAGGCTTGTTCTCTGGTCAGGGGATAGCAAGTACTGTGAATATTGGTTCATTACTGTGAATTGAAATTTAGATTTTAAATAAGATCATCTGTTTCAGACTGACACTTCCAATGAGTTACTGGAAAGAGATGTCATAGAGTGGCTTAAGTTGGAGAGGAAATTAAAGATCACCTTTTAAATTAAATCAAAGTTCCAACCTGCTTGCCATAGGCAGATCTGCCACCCACTAGATTAGGCTGCCCAGGACTGTATCCAAACTGTCCTTGAGCACCTACAGGGGTGGCACATCCACAGCTTCTCTAGACAACCTATTCCAGTACATCACTGCTGCAGTAAAATTTTTTCCCGTAACATTTAGTCTAAATCTTCCCTCTTTTAACTTGAAACTGCTACCCTTTCTCTTATTGCTATCAGATATTTTACAAAGTCTGTCTCCTTCATGCTTGTGACTTCCATTTAAGTACTCAAAACCTACAATGAGGTCTCCCCAGAGTCTTCTCTTCTCCAGGCTGAAAGAGCCCAGCTGCCTCAGCCTTTCTTAACAGAAGAGGTACTCTAGCCCCCTGATCATCTTTATGACTCTCCTCTGGATCTGCTCCAACAACTCCATATCTTTCATGTGCTGGAGGTCCCAGGCTTGGATGCAGTACTCCAGATAGGGCTTTACAAGGGCAGAGTAGTGGGGGGTAATCACAGAATGCTAATTAATTAAATAGTTTTGTAAAACAGCTGTAAAATAATAGGACTAGCTTAAAGCATATTCTAATGTGTAAATTTTTTATCCTTTCTCCAGCTCTAAACTAAAGCTCCAAAAAGAAGTTTGATTTTTTTTTTTTTCTCCCATCTTGCCAGCATTTAACAAACTACAGTTATCAAATAAACTGCAAAGAATTCTGTTTTTCAACTTAATCAGCTGTAAGTCTCTGCTTTATTGTCTGTTTACTTTCTGTTTACTGTCAGTCGCATGCTATTTTTATTTCCTCAAATACCTGGTGACTCTTTGTGTTCCTTTACGAACATTCCTTCCTAACTAAAAAAAAAAATTCAACCATGTAGAAAAGGTACACACCTCAAATTATACTGGTGACATTTAAAATCTGATTTCTTCCACTGTTGCCAAGGAAGTGAAGATTTGAGACTTGCAGTAGACCATTTTGTTATGGGTTTTTTTTTATGTGTGAAATCTTCATAGGGTAGACACTGTAGCAGTTTTCTTGCTGGCATGTCAGATATTTACTGATGTGTGGCATTTGAAATTCCCAGCAATTTCCAAAGAAACTAGATGTTAATTGCAGCAGTGATACTTGTTCTTTGTGGTATAGCTGGAGTTATATAGCTATGCTACTTGCCTTTCTGTTTGGTACGCAATCCTCATACCACATCTTTCAACACTTGTCTGAACACCTCCGTACCCATGCTGAATCATTCTCCTCCGGTGATGTATGTAAAAGAATAAATACCATGCCAACACCTAATGCGTGGAATTGCTGCTGCAACTGAGGTGGCCAAGCTTTCTTTCTGTGGGGCATGAGAGCAGGGAGGGACAGGAGGAAGCTGGATGCTGCTCAGAAGTTAGGATGGGCTGCAAAGCAGATCATCTCCAAATCTGGGAGAGCTGTTTTACTCCATGGGATAAACTCTGTCAGGGCAGCAGCATTCCAAAAAAAAAAAGGTGGTGGTATGCAACTCCTCTCAGGAAACAAACGATGTTTGTAAGTGGCTGCTGAAGAAGTCAAAGTTAAAGGGAGCTTCCAAATTCTTGTTTAAGAAGAAACAGGTAGCAAATCATAGTTGAAAATCAAAGACCATGTGAATTGAGGATCTGAGAGATTTTCTGTTTCAAGTCCTATGGACGAGTGAAGCTCTGGATTTAATCCATATAAAATGATTAGCCTGTGTGAGCAAAACCAGACAAAAATGTGTTAAAGAAAATGGGGAGGTGGGGGTGGGAGGAGTGGGGGTGGCAAAAAGCAAAAGCAGCTTTGCCAAAATTTTTAATGTTATAAGAACAAGAGTTATTTTATTAGTCATTAGGCTTCAGGTGAGTTGCACCTTTAAGTAGATTACTGTCATTGCAACTCTGTCTGGTAGCGTAACTTGGCATTGGAGTACTTGTAAAATTAAGTGTGTAAAGTCTGTTGTTTTTTATAAGCAGTTCAAGGTGAAAAGCACATCACTCGATTTTTCCTGACTTTCACTCAGGTGTCTGTAAGTAGTGGGAAAGCTAAGGGTTTTCTAAACAAGGATGCTATTCCATAACACAGCATTTTGATTCTGTCCTTGCTTTACAGTCAGCATGCCTGTGGGTGAGTGAATTCAGTTCCCTTTGTAGTTGTCCAAAGTGGAGTTAAAGCTGAAAGCTGCGCAGAATGCTCTTGACTGAAAGTCCTGTAGGCTCAGGTTGTCTGAGTGCTGTACTTTTGCCCCTTTTCTCTGTGGTTTGCCTTATTTGGTAACAGTGACATCCCTGAAACGCACCTGTAGTTTACAACTTGTTAATTGCTCTTATTGCTGTTCATTTGGGTTATATATTGTTGCTGGATTACCTTAGTGAAGTTTATACAGCAGCACAATCAAGAAGTGGGGTAGGGCTGAAAGGGATTTCAAATGTGAAGACAATTGATTCCTTCCTACATCAGTTACCTTGAACACCAGAAATATGAAACTCCCCCTTAAAAAAAAAAAAACCAAAAAAAAAAAAACCAAAACAAAACAAAAAACAAGGTTTTTCTTTTTTTTTTTTTCTTTTGCTGTGTGTCGTAATGCCATTACTACTGTTGAAAATAACCCATGGCACTCAGTGCATCAAGAGGATGGAGGCAATGAGGTAAACTGGGTAGGTCTTCTGCTGGTCATTAACTGCAGTGGTGGGGATTGCTAGGGGCTGGGAATGTCACAGCTGGGAATGAGGATCTGGGGATGGATGGGCCATCTTGTCTGAAATCAAAATGGTTCTTATCTAAGGCTGTTTCAGAAGTTGATTTTCATAATGGTTCAACTCTAGTGAGACCAATTGCAATGTCAGTAGGTGAGTGAAGTGCACAGCAAAGGGGGATGTTACTCTTCAAGGATCTTATTTAAAATTGTTGATACTTGGAGCGGGCAGCTCACACAAAAGGAGTTTGTACCTTGTATCTGTAATCTTGCACAGAGCACGCTGTGGGAAGACTTGCCTGTTAAGGATTATAAAATAATTCATAATTTAATATTCTACATGCTATGGAAAAACAGTGAAGGGTGCACACTGGGGAGTGGTAAAGCAATTAGCACAATTTCTGGTCTTTGGCCAATGTAGTGCTCCATGAATGTTGCTGTAGGTGGGATGATTTATAGAACAGAAGCCCTGAGGTCATTCTAAGTTAAATTATGCTTGCAGAACTCTTAAAAATTATTTTTATTCTTCATTTTCAAACTAAAAAGTTGAGAAAAAAGTAGTTCAACTATTACTCCAGTTCAAGATTGAACCCATTGGCAGTCTTCTACTGAAATAACAAGAGCTGTAAGTGCATAGGTAGTTGCGTTTTATGGATGGGACAAATGTGAAGCAGTCTGTCGTGCAAAGCCAAGTACTAATTGCAGTTCCTGGCTCCCAGGTCTGTGATCAGACCGTAAGATTCAACTGTTCTTGGCTCTCCCCCCTCACCCTTTAATCCCCCCCCCTTGCACCTACAAGTGTTAATAATCGAAATGTACCTCCGAGGAAGAGCAGGTCACCCAACTTGTCAAACAAGATCCTTTTGCAGGTTTCTTCCCTTACCCCGCCTTTGAACATAAACAACGTGTAGCTCTTCTGTGATGCTGTTGCAAAACACCACTCTAAATACTGTATTTAACTGATTTGACCTAGCTTTAGTGGTTAGTACAGTGCTGTGTATATGAAAAATACTTAATGCCTTGAAAACAAACAAGAGATCCCTCTTCTTGTCTTGAAATGCACCCTTTCTTGGGGGAATGCAGATGTCAAGAAGCTTTGTCACGAAGACATGGAGTTATCTTGCAGCATTATACTAAATGTCTTCATAAGTACGATACTAAGAAATGCCTGTTAAATGTGGGTTATTAACATGTTTTTCAGACTTTGGTAGCTAAAAAAAATGCATCACTCTCTTCCTAAAATGTCACTTTTGTTGCTAGGCACTGTTGGTGCTGAGTGTTTGTTTTTAGTGAGAAGGTGGTGGGGGGGGGGGAGGAACCTGGGAATTAAAAACAGATCCTGGCACCAAGTAGCAGTTTGGGTGATGCTATAGCACTTTGGTGCAAATCCTTTCCATGGTCCTGGGAGCACAGGGTGCCAGTGTGAAATTCTGTTCCCTTCCTTCGCATTCTGCAAGGGGTAGGGCAGTGGGTGGGATAAAAATAAAATCTAGAAACTGCAGCAACAATAATACAAACTCAAATGGCAGAAGAAAAGCTTTAACTGAGGTGGGGGCTATTTTGCATAAGAGTAGGTGATTATATGGAGAACTGTCTATGCTTATTGGCTTACGCAGCCAGAAAAAACATAAAAACACAATGTTAATTAAATTGTTATTCTCCCAGGTGCCAACTGAATTGAAAGATGTGCTATAACTTGTATGGTTTCAAGATCTCACCATGTTTAAGCGCAGAGTTTCAGAGAAACAGTTAACTAGGAAGAAGGCAGGCTTACCACACAACATGGCTGCACCCTAAAGAAAGTAAATGTATTTACACACTTGCTTAAATTAATATTCCTGCCTCACCCAGATAATCACGATGAGGAATTTATTTTTTAATTAAACTGGAACTCACATATGCACGATGAATTTAGTGTGATCTTGTGTTGCATGTGTGTAGTCAAAAATAAGATGACGTTTGTACATCCTTGTATGGAGACCTCTCTAAATCCTTTTCATGCTCTCTAATTTTTATGTTATAGAGATTTTTTTTTAAATAATTTTTTCTATTTTACTTACACTCTCACGTTTCAGTTTTGTCTACTGGAATTCTTTTTTTGAACATTTTTGCATCTATAATTTTCTTTCCCTGTTGTTTATGGTACTTTTTCTTCTATTTTAGGAAAAGCAACCATAGCACCATTGTCACTTGTGATTCTCTCCTTATTTTTAATTACTTTATCAAATTAACATTATTTTTTAAAGAAAAAGTATGCAGGTTCATGCATTTTTCCACACAGAGACTGCCTTCTTTGCAGTCTGGAGGACAGTGATGGGATTGACAGTAGGACACCATGGCAGTCCTACCTTTCCAACAACATCCACCTGCTGCAGCTACCATGCTCTGGCCCAGTTCCACTGCCCTTTGTTAGGGAGCAGAAGCAGTGCTAAGGTCAAGCAAGGACCAACTGGGAAGTACCACTATGGAAAAGATCCATCTCTTTCCTCTTCTCCCATCTCTGACTTTGCAGGAGATAGGAATGCAGCCATGCTTGGGATTTTGAAGGGGAGGGCACAGACCACGGTCTTACTAATACTGTTTCTGTGTAAAGATGAGGTATGGAAAGACAAAGGCTGTTCCTTGCAGTGACATGCCACCCTGTCTTATTTTAAATATTGCTTAGAGGGGAATGCCTTAGCAACAGGCCTAGGGGAGGGCTCTATGATTCCTTGTGGGGACCAGAAAGGCAGGTGCATGCCTGAAAGCGTGTGGTATCAGTTGTCATTCTTTCTAACTGCAATATTTAAGTGCCAAGTGCTTGACCTGCTTCCCACTGGCAGGCTCAGCCTCTCTTATGTTACAACTTCACAGAGGGTTTGGGTGTGGTTTACTTTGAAGTTTGTGGCAAAAATGAAATGTTGGATGGTAAAAGCTATACCTAGTCAGCATTTTGCGGTGTGCTTTTAAAGTGAGTCTGTACAGCTTGTGGGAAACTGAAGTTGTGCTTGGAGCATCTAAAATGCTCTATTCTTTCCTCATACACATAGAATAGGGAAAAGCATACAACCTCTCCTCTCTGTGTCCTTTCAGCCTCCCAGGAAAAATTTACAAATAGTATAAATGCAATAAAAACGGACTGCACTTGAATTTTGTGGTTAACACTTCAGGCTTTATTTTTGTTATGATTTTAAAAAAAATGTAATGGTGTCATTCTAATTCTAGTTCTAGATGCTCATGGATGTGCATTGATGAGACTCTATATTGAAAACATCTAGTTGATTTTTGTCACTGTTATCACTGTTAGTTCAGAGTCTTCTAATGGTCAGAAACCTGTGTGTATGTAAACTGTTTGACTGTATATTCTCATATCATGGGCTTTGGGAATGGCCAGTTATTCTTTTCCCTTTGCTGTTACTCCCCTTGCAGGCTTAGAAGGTAACAGTATTGCTTCTTCTCTCACAGTTCATACAGCCCAGGGACCATAGGCTGGTCAGTCTCGCCTCTGTGTCTGACAAGGTCACGGAGAGCAGATCCTCCTGGAAACTGTGTGAAGGCATGTGGAAAACAGAAGTTACTGGTAACAGCACACATCACTTTACTGAAGGCAAATCTTGCCTGATGAATTTTGGTGCCTTTTGCAACAGGGGTACAAGTCTTGGTGAATAAGGGAAGAGCAGCAGGCATTGGCCTGGACTTGTGGAAATCATATGATGCTGTTGTGCATGACATCCTTGTCTCTAAATTGGAGATAAATGGGTTTGAAGGGTGGACCACTCATTGATAACTAACTGGATGAGTAGTTGCATTCAATGATTTGTGGCCAAAAGCTTGGTGTCCAGGTAAAGACCATGATGAGTGATGTTCCTCAGGTGTCAAGATTGGGACCAATGTTATTTAACAACGTTATCAGTGACATGGGCAGCGTGATTGAATGTGCCCTCAGCAAGTTTGCAGATGATGTCAATCTGAGTGGTGCAGTCAACATACTGGAGGGAAGGTATGCCGTCCAGATCAGCCTTAACGGATTTGAGAGGTGGGTATGTGTGAATTTCATGTAGTTCAATAAGGCCAGGTATAAGGTGTCCTGCACATAGGTCAGGGCAATCTCGAGCACAAATATAGGCTGCGTGGAGAACGGATTCAGCAGAGTCCTGCAGATAAGGACTTGAGGGGGTGTTGGCTGATGGAAAAACCCAATGTGAGGCAGTAGTATGTGTGTGCAATTCAGAAAGCCAATAGTATCCCAGGCTGCATCAAAAGAGGTGTGGCCAGCAGGGATAGGGAGATGATTGCCCCCCTCTACTTCATTCTCATGAAGCCTCATCTGGAGTGCTGCATTCAGCTCTAGGTTTCAAACATAAGAAGTACATGGACTTGTTGGAGCAGGTCCAGAGGAGGGCCATGAAGATGATTAGAGCGCCTCTCCTCTAAACAGAGTCTGATTGTTATTCACAGAATCACAGAATCACAGAATTGTAGGGGTTGGAAGGGACCTCCAGAGATCATCGAGTCCAACCCCCCTGCCTAAGCACAAGCTGAGTTTATGCCACATTTTTATTTCCCCCTTTCTTTGACCTGTTTCTGAAGGTGTTAACTCATGCAGGTTCCCTACAGTAGGTCGCACAGGTAGGCATCCAGGCAGGTCTTGAACATCTCCAGAGAAGGAGACTCCACCACCTCCCTGGGCAGCCTGTTCCAGTGCTCCGTCACCTCACTGTAAAGAAGTTCTTGCGCATGTTTGTGCGGAACTTCCTATGCTCCAGTTTCCAGCCGTTTCCCCTTGTCCTGTCTCCATTCACCACTGAAAAGAGTCCGGCCTCGCCATTCTGCCCCCCGCACCTTAGATATTTATAGACCTGGATCAGGTCCCCTCTCAGTCTCCTTTTCTCAAGGCTGAACAGACCCAGTTCACTCAGCCTTTCCTCATAGGGGAGATGCTCCAGGCCCTTCACCATCTTTGTGGCCCTCCGCTGGACTCTTTCCAAGAGATCCCTGTTGATCCCTGAGATTCAGTCTTAAGAAGAGACGGCTCTTCTTAAGGAAGTTCCAGTACCTAACGGAGGCCTACAGGGAAGATGAGATGGGATTCATTATCTCAGGGATTTATAGTGATAAGACAAAGAGTAACGACTAAACTAGAGGAAGGTTGATTTTATATTAGGGATAAAGAGGAAATTCTTCACTATAAGAGTGGTAAGGCACTGACACAAGTTGCCCAGAGTTGTGGATGTCCCATCCCTGCAAGAAATGGTGAAGGCCAGGTTGGATGAGGCTTTGAGCAATCTGATCTAGTGAAAGGTGTCCCTGCCTACAGCAGCGGGGTTGGGGCTAAATGAACTCTAGAACTCCTTCCAACCAAAGCCATAGTGTGATTTTCTTGGCATAACCAAACCACATTCTCTGCTTATTATTTAGGTTCCTTGTCTTTTTCTCAACATACGACGTCTTTCTGTGCAGTTCTGCTGATTTGAATCTTTCTTAAAATCAGACGCTCAGCCATGGCTTACAAAGATTGAGAGCATCTTGTTTGCAGAAGGCATATAGGAACACATGTTAAACTACTCAATGTGTTCTCAATGTGTTCTCAAACACATTGCTTGTGTGCTTTGAAGTCACAAGGAAATAGATCTGTCCTTTTTCAGTTTGAGGTCTGAGTTTTTTTCTTTTTTGTGTAGTATGATGAGATTAAGATTCCAGTACAGCGTTTGAAATGGAAAAAGCATCAACCATTAGTCTTACAAAAGTATAGTTATATTTCATACATTGGTAGAAGGAACAGCATGATGGTTACTATATTTGAGCACTTTAATCACTGAACAATGTTCCCGTTCACATTTCTAATGATGAATCTTATTGCAAGCTTGACAGCTTGTCATTTTTTTTCTGCTTATTTCTCTGGTACTATTTAAAATTCACTTTCAGGTTTTTTATTCTGTAAGACTTTAAAATGGCTGCCAGCTATTTTGGGATTTGTATCTTCAGTGATTTTCTGTGGTGACTAGAAATGATCAAGAGACCTTTACAAGTACAGTATCCAGAAGGGCTAATTTGTTAATGCTACACTATCTTATGTCAATATCCAAACTTGTGCTATAACCTTCTGGATGATCTTGCTGCTTCGATGTGAATACCAGACGCCAGCTTTAGGGAAAGCTCGGAGTTACCTAGACCAGTGTCAAGCATGATCAAACTACTTGCTTGGGAATTGGGGAGAGGAAGATTTTAAGCTATTCCATTCTACATGTCAGTGAGTGCCATGCCTAGCTGAGTTTTGTGCCACATTTTTATTTCCCCCTTTCTTTGACCTGTTTCTGAAGGTGTTAACTCATGCATTGTAGGTGCCATATATGTTGTTTATCAGGAGTTTGATGTCTTAGTTCAGTTGTTACAACACCTCAAATTCTCTCATATGCCAACAATTTTGTTGTTGTACAGTGCTGTTGTACACCAGTGATGAGCAAGTGCTCATGTTTTCATTACACTTGGGGTGTGGGCAGCATCAGTTTTTGTAAGTCTCTGACTCTTCTTCCTTGTTTATGTGCACAGCGCAGGCATTCTCTGCAGTTCAGTTGATGATCTATTTACTAGATTACTGTGACTTTTGGCAATTGGTAAACCCATCAGAGCACACTGCCTTGGGACTTGCAGTAGGATTGTAAATTGTGGCCTCTCCTATACAAAAGGAAACTGCCTTTAAGTCTCGAGTCTTGGTACTAAGCTGGCACTTTCAATAAAAAATGCCATTTGTAAGCTGGTGTTACATGAAGGTGCAAGGAGGATGGGAAGGAAAATTGTACTATGGGTACGCTGACGCAAAGCTCTAGCTTGACTGCTTGTGCAAGCAGCCTTTTGGGTGCTGCAGGAGCTGGTGAGAGGTGAGGCTACCTGTCCTTTATTGTTCCTGGCTGCTCATGCAGCACCATATCATGTCCCACATTGCCACTGCCATGGCATTTCTCTCTTCCCCTTCAATCCCCAGTAGAACAGTACCCACTACAGCACACTGTGTTTCAAACCTTGGGGCATAATAGTGATGGTTTGAGAGACAGCTGAGATCTTATGGATGTGGTAACACAGAACCGCAGCCTGCACAAGGACTACCTTGTTCAAATATTTTCCTTGATTAATATCATGTTTGCAGACTGATAAGAAATAAGGGGAATCCTGGGGACCTTCAAAACAGAAGGTTGAGGGAATTCTTGGATTTACTTTTTTTTTTCTTTAAGTATTTGTTTTGCTTCTTGATGTATTTGAAGCAGCTGTTACTTTTTGTGGACTTCTTTTTAGTGAGTTATGCTCAGTGATTATGTGTAATTAAAAAAAAAAAAAGGTGGGGGATTAAAGTGTATTAAATTGCTGAAGTGTAGCTTTTTCATACTGTGAAACTCTGATAAAAGTATCTTGACTTTGTAAACCTCATAACATGGCTGTGTGCAGTTTATGAGCTAAGTAACTGTGTACCTTTTCCTGTGGCTTTCAACCAAACTGAGAAGTGCGCAAGAGGGCAAATTCTTTTGTTGTTGATAGCATTCCACGTTAACGAGAAGGAATTTCTTGCCTATTGCCTATTGTTTATGAAGTGGAAAGAGATCACAAGTTGTATAATCTCTCACTAAATCGTGTGAGGTTCCCTCCCCCCACCCCCCCCCTTTAGCCTTGCCATACTGTTGATCTGTAGCAGGTGCAGCAGGTGAGTGCTGCAATACACTACTACACCTATGTTTTGTTATACATTGGTGTTACGGAGAGGTGGGGGGGAGGGGGGAAGAGGAAGGGGAGGACCAACAAGGAGAGCAATCCCCACAACTGAGGAAGCAGCAGGGCTGAATACAGTTTGGTTTCTGTCTCTCAGGAGCTTGCTCAGCAACCAAACCCAGTTTCCAGGTGCAGTATTCCATAATTGGTCTGTAATCATAGAAACAGTGTGTTCCTCCTCTTCCTCTCCTGCCAAGAGTTTCTGGGTGGTGAATGTCAGTAGCTGGGGTTATTTTTAAAGGCAAGAGGTGAGGCTTGTCGTGCAAAGCTGGAAAGAGGGCGTTTGTTTGCTGAACAGAGCTGACATCAAAGCAGAGATTGCTGCCTACTGGCTAGCTGCTGCTATATGCCAGGTAATCTTTAACGTATCAGTCAGTCACCAAGATCACCGGCTGTATGTGTATACGAGAAACGATCTGTATTTATGATCCAGATTTGCTTTTTTTATTTTTATTTCCATGAGCTGGACTTTGACATTTAGAGGCTCGCACTAATCATCTTGCAAAACCTGCTTAGTGCCTAGCGCTTCTAACTCAGCAACTGCTTTCTACTTCTCTCCACAGGATAATATAAATGTTTTTCTGAAAGCTTGTGAAAATATTGGATTGAAAGAAGCTCAACTTTTTCATCCAGGAGACCTTCAGGATTTGTCCAATCGAGTTACAGTCAAGTGAGTTTTGTGGTTTTGTTTTTTCCCCTCCCTTCTCCCTCTCTCCCTCTAAGCTTAGCTGAATATGTTTCTCAGACTTTTTTTTTAATGTTTGCCTACGGAAAGTTCTTCTTTTTAATCTGGTAAGAGCAGTTCTGAATACTGTGGTGAAGGTTTATGTGTTCTTGAAACTAGTCAATAAGGTTTGCACGAATTTAATTTCAGAAACTAATTATCATTAAACCTCACATAAGCAAAGTAATTGTTAATGAATATTTACAACATTTCATATGTGAAATGAAATTTGCTTAGGTTATTTTAAGCTTACAGTAAAATTAACTGCTAAATGATACAACAAGCATCACTTTCCTTTGTTTTGAGATTATTGATGTGAAATCTGAAAGGCTGAAGTGTTTTTTCTGATGCTTGTCTGAATTGCAGTGAAGCTTTGGCATGGTATTCCCAAAGGACTGCTATTTCCTCTGCCCCAAATGTTAACCAGGTGTATGTCACTGAGTGTTGCACCTTCTCTCAAAATATGTGAGAGTAGAAACCAAGGACAGAATTGCGCAGAGTAATTGTCTTGTTTTTACAGAGGAGGAAGTTTTTTTTTCTGTGAAATAGAAGTAATTTGGTTCTGAGATGTAATTACTGGATTCTCTAATTTCAGGACTACTGTGTCTCCTAATATGAGTTTATTGCTTTTATTATTTCTGAGAGATTAATGTGGAACTTTCATATGTAGGCACTTAACAGGTTACCAAAAGATGTCTTAATGGGGCTTCTTGCTTTGTTACAGTATTAGTTTCTTTTGTTGTGTTGGTACAAAGGATGAATTTATTGCAAAGTCTCCAAACAGGAAGAGGTTTTTTTGTGGACTGTTCTGAAAACCTGTCGAGTGAAATGTTAAGAACTGATTCATGTCTTAATGTATTGGCTTTATTAATGAGGAACAGGCAGTAATCCTTCTGTACATACCAGGAAAAAAAAGTAAGGTGAAATGACATCTACTTGTTTTAATTAAAAAGAGAAATCTCTTGTATAGGTGGACTGGATGGTACCGTGTTGCCATATTTATTTGGTTACAGAGTGAAAGTTCATACCATTTTGATGTTTGACATTTAAGATGGAAATGCTTTTTTTTTTTTTTTTTTTTTTTTTTCCTCTCCTTTCCCCCATCTTTGACTCATATCTGAAAAATAATTTCTTGCTAATGTGTTGGGGATTTGGCACCCCTCCATAACGCTGGTATCTTCTATGCTGGCTCATATGTCATGTTGTAAGCTGGAGGCTTGGTAAGCTCTGCCAAGCTTTCATTATCCACAAAAACCCTTGCTAAAGTTATTTTGGTTGAGGTTTGCTCTAAGGGTATAAATGAGTTGGTTGGGTGCTGTCAGGAGCTTGTCCTCAGCGGTGTAAATGGCAAACTGAAACCCAGGGGAGGTCAGTAAGGTAGAGTTAGAAAACTGTTGTGCAAACTGTGTCGTCCAACCTGTCCCTATGTTAACCACAGTGCCCAAGTGAGGTCAGCCATGAAATTACTCTAGTTGGGTCTGTAACTGTGGAGCGTTTTGTTTTGTTTTGTTTCTTTGGATCTTTGCAGCGCTACCAGTTCTGATTCCAGGAGCAAAGAGTAAGGCTGGAATGTGAATTTGTCATAAGGCAATTGGCATATTACATCATACCTGCTTGGTAATAGAATAATTAGTGTTTTCAGAAAATCAGATTTGATTGCTTCTTATGGAAAACAATGCAGGGAGTCTGGGCTAGATTCAAGAGAGCTGGCAGCAGTATAGGCATGCTCTTTAATTTGTTTTAATGTAAGTCTGACTTTCCACACATTGTGTCATATAACAGCTCCACAGTATGTTTAAAGGACTTACGGAGTAATTTAAAACTTTAGTATCTGACCACATTGTAAAGTCTTAACTGAGCTATGATAACAGGTTTTGATGTATTTAGGAGTTTGGAGAGGGACAGGAGGGAAGTTTTGTTCCAAGAAGTGAAGGAAATAAGATATACCAAGATAAATCTCCATTGAAAAGTCAACTGTACATTATTTGATCATCCAGATGGCAAGCAAGTCTTTAAAAGGTTTCCAGAGAAAGTTGTATGTGTCAGGAGAGAAATGCTGTCTGATAAAAAAAATTTCTGATCTAATTTTTTAATGTAATAGAAATAAGTAATGTCAGACATTCAAGCAGAATAAGCTATTTCAAAATTTTGAGGATACCAGTCATCAGAAAAGGAATACTGTTTCATGCATGGTTTTTCTGTTGTCCTCTGTTAACCTTGGTTTCAGCATTGAAAGTAAATCACTCTTGTCATGAAGTAAAAACTTTTATTAAAAAAAGAAAAAAAAAAAAAGAAAAAAATTGCATATGAGAAAAGGCATATGAAAAAGATTACATTTCACTTTTGGCTATCTGGCATACCTAAGCAAATTTCTTTTGCCATCATCACCTGAAGCTAATTGCCCTCATTTTGAATTAGCTGTGATAGGTTATACAGGATAATATTAAAGTATGCCTGAAGCAGCATGTATTTTTACACCTTAGTTTGTATTCCAGTTTTCTATGGTTGCACCACTGTTAGCACGTACATTTTATCTACCCAAAGTAGATTGGACAAACTGTTGCTTGAACAGTTAGCTTTTGAGGCTGGGATTTCTGTGAACAGTACATAATATTCTGGTAGGCTACTACTGTGTACTACCAGATAGAAAATATATAGCTCCTGTTGTATATGAAGAGTTTGTAAGGAGGAGGGTGCTATAGAAAGAGTGGATTCCTCCTTTAACACTAAGGAGGACACCAGAGTTGTCTTAATATGTCATAGTAAAGCCAGTGGATGACTCTGACTGGGAAGCTGTGTTTCTATGAGCCATGGTTGCCCAGTGTGAATTTGTCTCATTGCTATTTGACCCCCATAATAACTCTGATACTGGACATTTGCAGTGGGAACGCTTCCAGTCTAATGATGCATTATGTGCAGAAGCATTTCCTCCTAACACTTACTTTTGCGGCCTCTTGTATTGTGGGCTCCTATTGTTTGGCACCTTATCAAGCCTTTGTTGTATTCCACCTGGCTAGACTTCCTTCCCAGCAGGAAGAGTTATCTTCTCCTTCTACTTTGTTTATTTTCTCCTCATACCCTGTTTCTGAGTTGCTTTCTCCTTTTCACTCTAGCTGATAC
Organism: Lagopus muta; assembly: GCF_023343835.1. Taxonomy (NCBI): domain Eukaryota; kingdom Metazoa; phylum Chordata; class Aves; order Galliformes; family Phasianidae; genus Lagopus; species Lagopus muta. Next base: position 153,285,916 of record NC_064433.1, on the reverse strand, counting down.
CACCATATCTTTGTGTCATCAATTATATATAATTATATATATATACCATATATGATTATGTTGAGCCATTAAGAGATACCAAGCTCTTGTTTGTTTGTAGTGAGTATTTTTTGAGTCATAGGAGCATAAGGTAAGACCCTTGGCTTGCCCAAAGCTATGCTAACAAAAAATATTCCTATCTGGTAATGAAGTTGACACTTTCAGTTGTACTTTGTTTTACTTTGTATATTTTTTTAATGGTGTCTGAGGTGATGTATAAGGGCAATATGAAATTCTTCTCTGTAATTACTACTTATCTCTAGGACAGGAATGCTCTTACATTTCCAGTATGTTAGAGACTCTGAGTTCCAAGTGATTATGTGATTATCCTTTTTGCAAAGAAATAGCAGCTTAAAATTTTATTGTTGAGAAGTTTGTGTGAAGAGAGATGGTTAAAATTACTGGCTGCTGTTCAAAGGATTGCAAGCTTTATGCTTTGCAAGATCAGTGATGAGATCAGTTGTTGTGATGTGGAAAAATATACCAGTATGGATGGCGTCTCTTCTGCCAACGAACATGAGAGTATAGATTAATGTCTGAGATTTATCTTCTGGTATTTCTGTAAATCTGCAGATGTTGCTGAAATTGCTCAGTAGTAGAGTACAGCAGTGTGTCATGCTTTCCAATAAAAATTATTCAGATGGACTTATTTCTCACATATGTACATCTTAGTTATTTGAATAAGTGCATGTGACCATCCTAAATTCTAAGTATATTTTTAAAATTTCTTAAAATCATTTCCAATTAGAAATATTATTTTAAAACACAGCAGCTTTATTTTTTTTTAGTAATGCAAGTCTGTCTTAATATTTCTTTTGATGCTTTTTTCAATCTGTTACAGTAGGAATGTCATATGAGCCTAGGGACTTGCAGTTGACAGCACAGTTACTATTTAAAAATGCTAAGCACTTCCTTACCCAGCTCTTTAAAAGTGACACACCCAGTTGTTCCCAGCTGTAGAAGGGTTCTTAGCAAAATAAAGCCAAGAAATGAGAATTTCCCTAGGCAGATAGAAAACTTCTGTTCTGATTGAATTTGCTATCCTAGTGATCAGTTTTAAAGGAGGCAGCCTGAACAGTAGGACCAATACCTGAACTAAAATTAATCTTTTTTTTTTCCTAAGCAAATTAATAACTCTATCTGAAAAGAGTAAAAGAATTTCTTAGTTTCATGGAATATGAATTATAAATACAAACTATTGTAGGATAGTATATGAAAATATTAAATGCACTAAACCAAATTTTGGGAAAAAGAATTCACTGCAATAATCTTAAATTGCAAGCTTTGCTTAAAACTACCACAAGCTCCTGCATCCTAATGTTAATTTTATTACTTTAATTTCATTCTTCAATAAATATCAAAATACTTGACTTCTATTAATGTTATTAGGCTGGGGTTATATTTAGAGTAGGTTTTGCGTGAAACAAAGAATTTTGATAAGGTAGCTAGAAATATCTTGGAACGTACTGTGTTTCTGAATATGGTATTTGGTAAGGCCTTCAACTTTTTGCCTCTGTGTACTTCTTATTCAGCATCAAACTTGTACGCTGAATTATGAAAAAATGCATAAAACAAGCAGAAAATCTTGACTGAGAAATCTGGCTGAATTGGAATTAAGTGCATAAACCATATGAATTAATAGAGATCTGATTTTAACCTTGGTATTTCTAACTTCTAGATAGTTTTAACTATCGATCTATAGTTCCTTATGAACAACTATTTATTTTAGTTTCCTAAAGCAAAAAATAATCCTGGGGAAAAAAAAAATGGATGCAGTGCTTTCTCTAGGACAAAGATCTATGTATCTAAAGCCATGCAGAAAGGAGTAACAACTGTAATGCTTGCCCTTGTGTGCATGAATTTCAGATACTAAATTTTTGAGACAGGCTCTCTTACAGCCTCTCTTCAGAGGTAATACTTTACAAATTGAAGATATGAAAAAAATTGTTTGGAATATAGATGTTTGAAATAAAGCTTGAAAATGAAATGCCTGTTAAGTGATGTGATTATAAACCTGTATCCTCTGTTTCTCTACTTGTCCAGAGCAGAAAAAAGTTGGTGTAGTTTTCTTATGATTAAGCTTGAAAAAAAATGAGCAATACAGAGTTATACAGATAAACTTTTTAAAACAGATGTACAGAATCTCTACAAGCCGTATCACAAGTGTTGCCCCTTACTAAGCCAACCTTTCCTCCTACGGGCTATCATAAAGTAAGCTGCCTTAGCACTGGGTTAAACCAAACACAAAACATCCTCTGGTACCTGCTTTCTTTATTCCATAAGTCATATCTGACTTATGGGATAACACCAGTGCTTCCTTTCAAGTGGTGAAGTTTCCTCACTTGTCTTTTCTGATGCAACTGCTAAATGCCCAGATATTGTTGGGTGCTGAAAACACCACTGAAGTTGCAAAAAGGGGTTGAAAACAGATGTAGCATCTGCCAGTTGATGTTCTTGGTATCTTAAGACAATAACTACACACTATCAAATAGACTCTAACTTTTTACATGAAAACATATCTTACTTTCATTTTTCTGAATAAATTGATATTCCTCATAACTTCACGTTCTTCAACGACTGTTCTTCAGAAACGTGCTGGGTTTCCTGATTCCATTTGTGTTGCTCTTTCATAGAATCATAGAATAGCTTGGGTTGGAAGGGACCTTTAAGATCATCTAGTTCCAACCTCTCTGCTGTAGACCGGGACACCTCTCTCTAGACCAGGTTGCTCAAAGCCACATCCAGACTGGCCTTGAGTGCTTCCAGGGAGGGGGCATCTACAACCCTCATTGGGCAATCTGTTCCAGTGTCTCACTACCCTCACAGTAGAGAATTTTTTCCTGATATTTTTGAAGATACTTTCTTCTGAAGGGTCAGTGAAGGCAAAGTAAAATTCTTATTCATGTGTGATGAACATTACCATTGCTAAATAGATAATTTAAGAATACAATCTCTGTAGGAAGCCCTAAAAAGACGGTCTTTTGAGTGTGCAATTATTGTCAGCACTCTTAGGAATTTCTTTTGCTAACCCGTATCATCTGCAGTCATGTTGATGCCTACATATGAATCTTGGCTGTCTTTTAGGAAGATCAGTTCTGTTCTTCCTAATGCTGCAGTAGGAATGAAAGCTTTTTACCAGAACGTACTGTGAAAAAATGAGTTGAGAAATAGAGTGCTATTTAAAAGAAACGGTGGTTTGGTAAGAAGAAACAGAGGGTCTGTGACTCTTCGAATGCTTGTAATTCAATCATGAATACTGAACAACCAAGTTAAAAAGAGAATGGAAAAGTGGGGGTGGAGGAAGATGATATATCTATTTATACGCATCCATGCATATAAAGGAAAGTTTCAATTGTGAAAGCAGTGCCACATCTCAGCCTTTGGGGGATTTCTTTAGGCTTGCTTTGCTAGTAGCACTCAGCAGTTTGAACTGTCTGACAATTGACTTAGCTAAAGGTTTGAGAGGTAATGAGAAACTCTTTTGATAGTCATATCCCATATTATGCTTCACAAAGAACTGTCATATTTTAAATTTTGATGTAGATAGTCTAACCAAAAGATAGCAATTAAAAAAAAAAAAGAGAGAGAATGCAAGTCAATTTGTAGTCATGTTGCTCAGAGTTCAGCTTTGTTGTTGATGGTATCAAATTTATATTTGAGTCTTGCATATCTAATATTCTAGTAGACTTGCTATACTTTCTTGAATTTTTTTTAAACCCAAGAACTTCAGGTTTATAATGAGAGTACATAGTGGCTCTGAGCCTGAGTCTGCTGTACTGATTTAATTTTTCTAAGAAACACACAATATGAGTTGAAAAAGCTATTTATAATTTGCCTTAAAAACAAAACAACAAAACAAAAATACCTACCCCAAACACACAAAAGGGATCCACCCTTTCCTGCCTTTTTTATTCTGTGTAGAATAGAAAATTGTGGACTGGATGAAAGCCAATTGCTTCTGTGCAAGAAAAATGATAGTACTTGTGTAAGGTCTCCAGATTGTACCAGAATGACTGAAAAGTCAACCAACCCAAAGGCACAAAGAGAGTATCTTTGAATTCAAGTTGAGGGGAAGGGAATGGAAGACAGGGTTTTCTGGAATGAAAGCCTTTTAACCGAAATTTAATTAAAATAATGAACGCTGTTTTTAAAAGTCATTTTCTGACTTCTAGGGAAATAGCATTTCTTGCACATGTGGTTGTAATAAGTTTTTATTGTGGTAACCAAGTTTCTTAGTGATACTTCCCTTGAAATGGAAAAGTGCAGCACCCTCAATTCAGAATGACTTTAGAAATGTTCCTATGACTCTGTAAGTATGGAAATTTCCTCTTTGCTGTGGGCATTTTCATATACGTGAGTTATATTCACATATCCTATTTTAAGCATTAAAATTGTTGTATTTATATTACTCGTGAAAACTTCAACATCATGCATTTCATGTTTAACTTGTATCAACTCTTAATAATTGTTAGGCAGAGTTAACAATGAAGATGAGTATATTTCATCAGTCATGTCCAACTATTGTGCTCAGTGTACAATACTCACACATGTCACTAATTTGCATTAGCTTTAAATCATTTCAGTAAAACCGTTGGAGGTAATCAAATGCGTTCCAGACTTTGAACTGTACCTGCCAGGGTTAACCTCCAGGCTATAAAATGTTGGGTGTGGCATTATGTAATCTTTGAACTTTTTCTGAAGTTTCTAATCATGAAGAGAAATGTCTGAGATGGTTCACTTTGTCTATTGAGTGATTTAATTGGTAATCTATCATTTTATGGGACCATAATCTTGATGGTGTTTGATTACCATTCATCTATTTTATGAGATGATTTTGCTGAAGGAATGAAAAACTTCTAGGGTTCTATATTTGTGCCTAGAAGTGTACAGAAAATTGCCTTAATGCATTTGGAAAAATTACATTAGAGTGTGTTAGTAATGCAGACAGTATTTCAGGTAGCTTTAGTGGCATACATGGGAATTTAAATATCTTAACCTTACATGGGATATCTAATATCTAACCTTACATGGGAATTTAAATATCTATGCTACAAAACTGAATGATTTGCTGAAGGAAGTTGCAATAACTTTTTGCTGAAAGATGACATTTTAAAAGTATCTCTGAAAAAATGGCTTTGTATACTCAAAAAACTTACTAGAAGTCTTTACAATGCTTTTCAGTGCTCTTTTCAGTGCTTTTTTTTTTTTTTTTTGGTCTTTGTACTAAGAGAAGAATCGTCCAACCTCTTAAGATTCCCTCAGCACTGTATTCATTTGCAAGCATGCAGATCAGTCTCTTAGCTTCTCAGGATATAGTTCAGTTTACAAAATAAGGCAATCAAGTTGGATGAGCAGTAGCAAGTTTTGAAGGAAGATACAGATAAAACCTACATTTTTGCTCTTCTTTGTTGTGGGCTTGTTTGTTTGTTTAGATAGAAAACTTCAGTTGTGTCTGAGTTTGGGAGTTAATGGACTTCTATAAAGAATAAGCTTGCATTGCCTTCATGTCAATCATACAGAAACATGTGCACAACTTTACTGTCTGTGGTTGCGCTTTGCTGCTAAATTGCTGAAGCTAGAATGAAAAGAAAAAGCTCTTATTTTATATATTAAGTGAAGCTGACTTAAACCTTTTTGTGAACACAAGAGTTTGTCAATTAACTGTACTCTGTGGTTAGACAAAGTAAGGCTGAATAGTGTATTGATATCTGTAGATCTTATTCAGTATCAAGTTCTGCTTTGAGCCAGTCTTATTCCTGTATTATGATTAATATCATTGTTGCAGTGCTTTCAGAGATTTCAACTCATTATTACTGCTTAACTCAAGTACTCAAACAGTGTTCTTCAAGGTGCTATTAACAGACTTTCTACTGAGTATTATAGTTCAATAAGAAATGCAAATATCTTTACAGAGCACACATTGAGCTGGCTGCAGGCTTTTTTTTTTCCCTGTGCTGTCACTGACATCAGTTAAATGAAATTATGTTCTGTCACATGGTTAAAAGAGAGTGCTTTGTGGGGAGAAGACTGCTAAATAACAGCATGCTTAGCCACATAAAGGCATGATTTTTTTTTTTTTAATGATAGAGATCTTTAATGTCTTTAAAAAACAAAAACAAAACAAACATTTTAAAAGGAAAAAAAAAAAAAAAAAAACCCCACCAAAACAACAAACCAAAAACCAAAACCCACATCTAAAGAACTCTTCACCATTTTTCCATGCTGAAAAAGCTGGACTACAAAGCTCTATCTGCAACCATCTTACTGGCCTCCCCACTCGACTTGCTCCATTTTAGTAATGTCCTGTTTTGCACTGAACTGAATGTGGCCACTATATGTGGCATAACAAGCACTGAGGAAAGCTGGGATAATCATGACCATCAGCCTTAACCCATGTTTCCTTTCTTACCATCCTCCAGGCCCTGCTCCTCACCCCATTGTGCCATTGCAGGGGCTAGTTAGTCCTAGCTCAAGACTGGGACTTTGTCCTCCTTGAAAATCAGAAAGGTTTATAGGTTTCTGTAGGGCCAGTTTTCTAAACTCAGCCCTACCCTCTGAGTTTTTGGCTGTGCCCTCCTGGTGCTCCCAGCTTGGTGCTGGGGCGTATCAGAAACTGACTCAGAAGGAAAAATGTGGAAGTCACTGTGGCATGTTACTCGGACTAAAGAGGTTAGTAATATGTATTGTATTTCCCCTTTCCTCTCCCTTCTAGAAAAGACGTTTAATGAATGTAAACATGTACACACCTTTGAACCCAGTACGTAAAGATACTCGTCAACTGACGTGGATTCCAATGCCTAATATGATAAAATAGTCAACTGGGGTGGGGAAAGGGAGGCTAAGTTCAAAATGCTTTTACTTTTGCAAATGGTATTAAATTACAGTCAGCCACTTGTGCCTTGTGAATAAGTCCTCAAATATGCTTGTCAGATTTATGATGCAATAATTTATGCTTTTTAACTCTATGACCTGTTGATGTCTATGAGATGTTCTCAGCTGCAATCATTTTCTGGGAATAAGAGATGTGCTTGGTAAAGTGTTAGCTAAAAATGCTTAAGCTAACAGAAGGCACAATATATTGTTTGACTTTAAGATGTGATCAGTTTCCATCACAGATCTGTGCAATTAGGGAATTACTGATTAATTCTACAAACTAATATCCTAATCTGTCCAAATTCATCAGTATAGACTACTCTAGTAAGAAGCTTTCAATAATCTTTTGCTAATTTTTTAGAAATATTGTTCTTTATATATGTAAAATACGAGGAAAACTTGGGTTACTTAACTGAGAACAGGAAAGTCAGAAGAATTCTTATTTCATATAGAAAATGATGAAATATGGCACAGATAATGCTACTCAGGACTGAAATAACAGGGTTAATAGTTTTGTGAAAGTATTTGTTCAATAGCAGTCAAAAAAACAAAACAAAACAGAATAAAAAACCCATAAAACAGAAAGCCCCACCCAGAAATAAAACCCAAGCACTGCTAAGAATTATTAGAACTAGAAGAAACAATGGCACATTACAGATTAGCCACAGCAGCACAATAGTTTGCCAGTGTCATACTGCTTGAAGCTTTGGAGCTTGATCACTTGCCTGTTCCTCTCACTTCCCCGGATACCCCAAAAGCCAAAACAGTGGCATTGAAAAATCTTCATCCTTATGATGCTTGTACCAAAAATGGGAATTAGCCCCTGCTGGTGATTTAAACATGATAGAACTCCTTAGCCAGAAAGAGGTAGGATGAATCCCTCTTTAAGCCAAGGGAAGGTGGACAAAGTAATGAATAATAAATATGAAAACCTCACTAGGAAATGGTATAGCAGAGTAGTTGAGCCGGTTGCTGCATCTCATTCTTATAAAGCAATCCTCCAAATGTGGGGGTTGTAGGTTTCCTTGTCAAATGGTGTTGTATAAGATAAAAGTTTACTTCATGGGGTAGTGGAGAAGTTCATGGAAGAGAAATCTCTGAAGAATTATTAAAAAAAAAAAAAAAAAAAAAAAAAAAATTAAAAAATTATTTAAAAATTATATTATAAAAAAATATATATTATAAAAAAATACAGGGAAACCACATCTAGTTTGGGAAGTCCCTGACGGAGAAGCATCTAGCTTGCTCTATTTTCACTCTTTCTTAGGCAGCCACTTAACTTTGCACAGGAGGATGGCTCAGCAAGGTTTTGGTATGGCCCTGTGTGATGTTCCTGCCTGAGCTGCAAAGATCACATCCAGTGAAAGCTGATTTGAACTTCTGTAAATTTATGATATCTTCCTTCAAGAAGCATGACTAAGGAAGGAAATCAGATGAACTTCCATGGAGGCAATTAATTTGCTTTGCTAAATCAGTCAGACAAGCTACCATTGTTAAGCTTTAGCAGGAATGGAACATTGTATACCGAAGTATCTGAGGAGGTGATTGAAACTGCAGTTGGGAAAGATCATAAATCTCTTAATCTAGACTAGTATTTGACTATTACTACACGAAACCAGGTTTTGCAATCATGGAGGTAGAAAAATTATATATATATTATTATGAATTCTTAGAATGTTTCACATTTGTTTTTTCTTATTAAACAATTTGGCATTTTAGTAAAACCTTCGTAGGAGTAATAGGTAGGAATAGGTGAAATTTTCTGCAGATAAACTGGCATGCGTATTTGCATGAACTACATTCAGAATCGTTAGCTAAAACCTACTTATCCTCTAAAAATATCAGTTAATTTAAGATGGTTTGTTACTGATTTTGGCATTGGTAATGTAACTAAGGTCACGCATCAGATGGTTATGCAGAAGGCACGCCCACCCAGCTTGAGTGAGCACAGAATAAGATGCATCAGTAATGAGATTCCTCTGCTGTGCTTATCCTGCACAACACTCACTTTTGCTGTGCAGAACGTTCTATTCTTTGAAATCTGAGCTCATCTCTTGTATTGGATGTTGACTGCTGTTGAGAAATTACACAAGTCACTTAGCGCTAGTTATTTATTAGTATTATTTGCCATTTCATTATGTTTTTTTTTCCTTTAAGAGGAAAATAATTATCTTGCAAAAGAATAGCTTTTGTTTTTATAAACATTTTGTCATTCTGAGACAATCTCCTCTTTTAGTTGTGACAAAATTCCTTTTCTAGTACAATTTGAATAAATTGTGAATGCATTCAACAAGCTAGTTGGTTTAATTAAGACATACCCTGTGCAGAAATGTCCAGTTTTTCAGATTGTATAGTCAGTCTAGGGTGGTGATTGTCACAAAAATAATGCAACTGCACTTGTTTTTATTGTATTCAGTACTCTTTTTTGTTGTTCAGGATGATAAGCCTATGAATCCATGGGCTGATGGCAGCCAACAAGCCCTGCATTCCTGAGCTTTGTTTGCCTGGGTTCATGTGGGTAATGGCTGCACAGTAGCTGCGCTCAGCTGTGCATGCAGGACAAATTTAGCTTATCACCTGACTTCGCAGTACTGATGCAGGACAACTGTGCAGTGTTGGTTTGGATACGTAGAGTAAATTAGGCAGGTACTCTGTGCTTATGCTGTGTTATGTGTCTGCCAAAGTCTCTTGGTAAATTTCCTTCTTTTAATGGACTGTGTAAGTTTTATCAGGAAAAAAGTTGGAGGGAAGTGTTGGGGCTTCTTGACTTAATCAGAAAGCATATTTACACCATGAGGTTCTATGGTGAAAAGGCAGAGAAGTGTGTGGTATTTGGAGAAGGTAAAGATAGCTGCAGAAGACTAAATCTGAATGCAAGCTTTGGATTCCAATTTGTGAAATCCAGTTCAAGTGCCATTTGTGAAATCTTCACTGAACTGAAACATCAACTGAAATGGAATTGATAATAGAAAGAAAATCTTAGTGCATCAAATATCCTTTCTCTGTAGGACTTTAAGCTTTTCATTTATACTTTTCCCTAAAACATAGAATCATAGAGTCACTGAGGTTGGAAAAGACCCACAGAATCACCCAGTCCAACATGAATTCTGCAGTGAAAAACTGCAATGGCTTGAAAAGCTGTCTAAATAGAAATATACACTGAGCATGAAGATATGAAAGAACATAAAAATTCAAGGCCCATTTTCTTTAAGCAGCTCAAATATGAGCACATGACTGAAATGATTAAGTAGGTCAAAAACCAGTCTGCTTCCAGTGTAGCACGATCTGTTCAGACAGCACACAGCTTCCTTTCTTTCACTTTGCTTGAACATAGATAGATCTGCATGATCAACTACGTTGGGTTGATGTGACTCCTGGGCCATGGGAGCAGTAATATCTTCGCTACCATAGCCAGTATGAACCCACCATGACGCCTCTTGAGCACATTGTCAGCACAAGCAACTGCATCCCACTGAAGCAGAATCACACCATGGCTTTCTCCTCATCCATCTTTCCCTTCCCACAGAACATGTAGTATTTCTCTGCTGTGCTGGTTGGTGTAAATATCTAACCTGAACTCTGCCTAAATTTCTGCATTGTGATATGGGTACTGTTAGAAGACATTGTAGTCAGGACAGAAAGGAATTATGATAAAATGTGATTCAAAGCTAGTGTAAATGAATCCAGTTGGTCTCCTTTTGTTAACTGTGATGTATGGAGAAATGGATCTCTTCTGCTCCCAGAAGCATTGTAAGAAATCCATTTTCATGTTGTCAAATACAGCGCCTATTAAGGGAGAATGGTTTGCATTTGCATAGCTACAGGTGTAGGTTTCATTAGGGAACCTGCACTGAAAGGCTCTGTATAAGCTTAATTCCAGTCCAGGGGATGTGGGGAAGCAGTGAACACACTGAATTTCTCTTCTCTCCTGTTGTCCAGGAATGTGTTTATGTGGTTTCCATCATGTAAAAGTGGCATGTTGCTGTCTAATCAGTCAAACAAGAAAGAAGCTAGCTTTTATTTCCTGGTGCAGGAATCTTTTTGATGGAAACATACCAAAGGCATACGTACTTATGTGAGGAGCTCTTGTGTGCAGGATTTTTGTCAGGAAAGCGAATATCTTCAAGCTCCTAGAAACTGTTTGGTCAGGCTTAATTGCATGTAGGCTTTGGCATACAAGGCTTAATGGAACATGTTCCTGTTATTTGTGCATCTGTGGACACAGGAGAGACAAGGTTCCTCACAAGCAGAATTAAATAGCAGTGAGAGTGGTGGAGGAAAGTTACTAAATAGTGGTTTTTTTTCTACCTCAAGCCATGAGAGGATTCTCCAGCTAACTATTTCAGGTTACTTCAGCTCTTGGTACTGTGACTTCTTAGTAAATGTATTTGTAATTTCAAGGGCTGCCTTCAATTTCAAAACTAGTGTATTAAGGTCAATATTTACCTGTACAATATCCTAGTCTGCATTTTCCTGTAAATGAAGAGAGAGTAGCATCGCCTCAGTTTTAAGTCCCTTTGCTGTAGGTGATCGGCATGCTACCAATTCTATGGTTTGGAATAGTCTTTTGATTGCTCTCCAGCTATTTTGGAATGGGATACCTGATGAAGATGGCTTCTTTCTGGTTTTGTTCTCCATTGCTCAGGCTTCTTTGCCAGGCAACTTGCAAAACAAACAGCAACGCAGGGTCAGCCTCCAAAGAGTACACGCTTTGAAATAGAGGACAGGTGGCAGTTATTCTTTAATGGTATTACAAAAGGTAGTTGTAGAGGTTTTCATGTATTTCCTTATTAAGGCGTGTAACATCCCAACCCTTATATTGAAAAAAATTAGTAAGTACTTATCAGAAAAAAATCAGGTTGTACTTTTCTTAATGGTGGAGGATATAACTGAAATTTGTTTGTAGACAGGATTTGAAAGTGTCTGGTTCTTTGAAATAATAGCTTGTAAGTGATGATTCATACAGAAGTGTAGGGAAACAAAGAAGAGTGTTAGGCAAACTGGATGTAGATGGTCATCTTAAAGGCCCAGTAGAAGAGAGAAGGCAGAAAATGTTGGTTCATTAAACAAAGCAAATTGCAGCTCATTCTAAAATTTCTCAAAAAAAAAAAAAAAAAAGTGTACAATGTTGTGTTCATGGGGTAGAATTGCTTTTTGGTTTAACTTTGGTAATGATTGTACTGGAGCTGTCTTATCACTGGCATTACTCCCTGGTCACTTTTCTTTTTGTGAAAGCACTTCAGTTAAGGCTTGGTTGTACATGTGAAATGCAGAATCTACTGTGCAAACTGAAATTAGCAAAAATAAAAGCCTTTTAAAAAAAATCATAATTTCAAAGCACTTTTCATCTCTAGATACTGCTGTGAGATGAGGAGCATGTTAGCGAACAGATGGGGTGGTAGTTAGTTAAACACTCAAAATGAGTGCATTTAAGACTTTATGCAGTAGAATTGAGCACAGCGTATATTTAGATATATGCGCACTCATGTATACTAAAAGTCTTATTTCACGCATAGCCTGCTGATTTCCATGCTTGTATCAGTCTTCATCAGTGCTAAAATTCCAGTGTCACTGCTTAAAAAGAGGTTAGGGAGTGCTCTTGATGGGAATTTTTCTCTTTGTAGAGGATGACACCTCATGTCTTTAATCTGTTGTTCTTTTTCCTGGCAGCTTTTCTTCATAAAACATTGCTTGGATTTGGTTGGTAACTTTATTATACAGAAAACTCAAATATATTCACCTGCGTACCTGTCCTGTGTGTGTTAGTTGTTGTGCTTTTTCCTCCACCTCTTAAGAAGCTTAGGTAACTGTGTAATTAAATGAACTATTATTTAAAGTTACATACCTGACATTCTGTTCAGAGTTCCTTCTACAGTTCTGGATTTCTTTCCCTGGGGAAAGCTTCCACAGATTCTTTCCTATCTGTGAGAAATTTGAGGTGCATACTTTTACATGTACTCAATGTGCTGTTGTCCAAGGGAAGTGTGATAGAGGATTTAATGTTTGTAATCTTTTTTTTTTTTTTTTTTTTTTTTTGACTGTGCAATAAATATCTGACTGCCAAAGTACTTCTGAATCAGTGTCTTCCAATAAATTAACATCCAACAGATGTCTGGTTTGTTGTAGCATGAAATGTTTTTGATGGAACTGGTTTATGTAAGACTCATTTTTATAATAACGTAACTTACACTGCAGTATATGCTATTTTTGAGTATATTAAAAGACTTGTACTCTGCCATAAATAATACTGCCTTGATGATGATGGCTGTTGCATCTCCGTACTTTCACTTGCTAAAAACCACTGAGAATACTTACGAAACTTAAAGATACAGACTTCAGTAGATACATTGGAGCACGAATTGCATCTGTACTCACGTGTAGGGAGAATAATATGTAAAGAGCACTCTAGCCATATTTTTCATAGCAGCCTTTTCCACCTGTGTGTTGCTATGTAGAAAGAAAGGGGAAATATGTTGCAAAAATGTGTAGTGTAGATCTTCATATCCAGGCAGCATTGTGCGGATAACATGGCTCAACAATTTGCCATCTGGCAATCTTTAGTATTATCTTCATATTTGCTTATCACTTGTGTATACTATCTCTGAGTCAACAACCTTCTCCTAAACCATCAGCAGAGACTTATTTATTCTCCTCATTTGAGGATGTTACTGGCTATTCTTTCATTGTTCTGGTTAACTAACTTTTGTAGTTTTGTTAGTTTGGAGTTGAAAAGAATTGGAGACCTTGGAGTTATTCTGAGTCTTATTATTCCGTTGTGCACCCTGGTAATGAGCCTTCTGAATTGGCTTCCTGTGTGATTCTTCTGCAGTTGTAACCTGTGTGATTTTTCTTGTTGCAAGTAGGTTAGCAACTTTCTCATTCTCTCTATATTTTAACTCTCAGTGGAGAATAATGAGGACTTGGCTTTTCACTGAACTGGAAAACAGTTATGTTGTCACAGCAGTATTATTGTTGGGACTTCTAAACTCAAAGAGAACTAAAAACCTAAGATGCTTCTGGAGACATTTCCAAAGTAGCAGATGTGGATTAGCAGTTGCTATGCAATGTGTGGACTCTTCTCAGAAGCTGAGCCTTGTTGTAGCTCACTGTTGCCACTGACATACGTTGCAGCTTAATCTTTAGTCTGAAATAATCATTGCAATGATTAAATGCAATAATGATTGCATTCATAGCTAATAGGGAGATCCTTCATCGCAGAAGCCATGGATCCCTAGATGAGAATTCTCAGGTTTCTGCTAACCTTCTCTGGATCAAAATGTCTGCCCAGTTGTGTGGAAATTGTGGATTTTGGGGTGAAGGATTTCTATAGTAACCTCTTCCAGAACTTAAGGGTTGTTTTTGTTATCCAGGCTCTGCAGTTTGAGTGACTTCTGGGAAGGATAGCTTACAGCCACCATGTGTGTTTTAAGGAGCCTACTTCTGGCCAGACGGTTGGTAAAATTCTGCAGACAGTGAACTGTAGTTTCCAAGAGTTAATACATTAGTATCTCTTTTCTCATGAGAAGGAAGACTCCTAATTTAGCGTTTACTCATGCACTCATTAAAAATGTTGGGAATATTGCCATGGCCTCACTTGGAGCAGAATTGGATCTTTTTGTTCCATTCCCTCTCTGCCACCAGATTGAGTTGTAATAGCTTGTTGGAGCATTTTGGTAGTGTCTTAATTAGTGAATCAAAGTTTTTTCCTCAGTCATCAATTTCATGCTACAAATTACATGCTTTATGGGTACCAGTGAAAAGCAATGGTATGAGATCATGTACAGTTCTGTGGCAGTTCTGTGGCTAGGGTTATTTTCCTATATTATTAATTTTGTCCAAGTTTGTATTTTCAAACTCCTAACCGTACTACAGAAACTCCAGCACATTTGATTTCAGTAGGTTGGGATGCTCAGAATATTGCATTATATAAATTCTCCAGCCTCAGAGTTATATGGTTAGGCTAGCTTTTTTTTGCCACCTCCTTTTTGCCTCCCACACAGACCTTCTAGCATTCTGGCAAAGCAAGTATTTGGACATCTACCCATTCTCTCACTTTGCAGCAAAGAAGGATTCATTTTTCCAACATTAAAAACTTGGCCAGAAAACCTGATTCAAAAGTTTAATGTTTTGAGCAAATGTTTAAAAATACCCTCTACCTGACTTGGCTGCTTATAGTAGCTTTAAAACACTTTTGTCCACTAGGGCTGACAGTTTCTTTATCCTCCAGAAAGCAAACACTTATCTGGTGATATTGATTGCAACAAACTGAATTTAGTCATTTCATACATGACAGAAATAAATCTGAAGTTGTAACTAACCTAAACAAAGAATAGTTAACACCCACATCTTTAAGTAGCTCCATTACATGGATATGTTGCAGGAACTCAGGACAGGAGATGGGAATTGTGGCAATTAGGGATGAAAGTATTTGGTCACCTTGGATCTTGTCTGCTCCCTGAAACAACAGGGCACATTTTCTGCTGAGTAGTGCACTTTCAAACTTGATTATTATGCCTTGTTTTTGATGGCTTCTGGAATAGTTGATTCAAGAAATTATATTCTTTTCCAGAATTATTTCTGATAAGGTTGAATAAATTTATGTTTGAGTGCGTTAATTGAAGCTTTCTTTTCTGGATCTGACTCTGCCTCCCCATATGAAGGTAAATCAAGAAAAGATAGGAAATGCTAAGGACCACTGATGTTTCTGTGATCTTGGTACCTCACTTCTTTGGGTGCAAATGCTTCAACTCAAGTTAATAGGGAACTGGCTTTGGCAGAGAAAAGTCAAGTTCATCCCATGTCTCATGTTTTTATGTGATGTTGTTATCCCTGTTGCTACGGTAACTCAAAGAAACAAAATCTGGAAAAATCTCAAAAAGGAAGCATTACAATTTCTTCAGTGCTTCTTATTTGGTTGTGAGATTATTTGCCAAAATACTACACTGAAAGCCCAGTAGTCTTTTAAAGGTTTTATCCCAAATGTGGTTAGTAAACTAAATGATGTGGTCATGCAGTAGTGATTTATTTCTACTTATGGGCAAATTCCAACATAGCTTTAACTTGTTTCCAAAATGTTCATCATGGAATTAATTGCACTTACCTTGTAGATCCATTTTCTGAACTTCACTCTTCCATTTCTACAAATAATCTGAATTCTCTCCAAAATCTCAGCTCTAGCATATTTTCCCAAAAGCTGTGCTTTTAGTAATCCCCCTTTAAAATGCTGAAGTATTTGTTCTTTAACAATGTGGCTTGAACTTAAAAAGAGGGGCTGGGGTTGACACTAACACAATTATTTTTTCAGATTTTGTCCTTAGCTAGCATTAAAGGATCGACAGTATTAGTGTCAATATTGAGACAGTTCAAGCTAGTGGATATTTCATCTGCTTCAGTTTTTTGCGGGCTTAGTTATTTTGAAGTGCAAAGGAATGGGAAAGTCTGGCCTTTATAGCTGAGTTGGCTGCCTCTTTTCACCTAGTGGCTGGCGAAAGGCATGTCCTTTCCTGTGTAGCTTAACCAAAGCATAATACAGACATCTGAAATAAGATAACCAGTCCATCAGTCTGAACACGGAGTTCATCCAGAGATTTTTCCAGAGAATTCTTAGTTTAGAATGCTAAATAAATTTTGTTCTCGTATATAATACTTTTGCCAGCATTACATTTGAATTGCTGTAGAGGAAAACATTAGCCATCAGAAATATGTTCAAGTTACTTTCAGCTCCTGCATTTCCCACATACCCCAAAATGCAGAGGCCCTGATTGCAGTCTACATTTACCTGTCTTCTCTCAGAAAGATGAATTCATTTTTGTATGCTTACCTGTTATTACTAGTCTTGGTTTCCCTGAAGAGGTGGTGACTGGAGTACAGTAAGTCTTGACCACCTCTGATTTGCAAACGATGGATGGGGAAAGTGTAGTTCTTGCTTTTAGCAGTTCACTTCTATGCATTTAGTTGTATTCTGTGTATGTATTAGAACAGCAACCAAGTAAATACCTCCTTGCAGTGGTGAAACTCACCATGAATGCAGGCATGAGTTTAGCAATACTCAGTATAAATTACTACCAGTCACATTTTTTTTTGTCAGCTAATACGTTCTTTGCTGAATATCATGTATAAATTACATAATATATAGGCATATATATCATGTATATGCATGGGGTTTACAGACACCCCTCAAAGTTAATGAAAACTCCTGAAGTTGGGTGTTAAAAATTGGTATACTATTTTGTTTATGCACAGGTTTGTACATCACAGCCTATTTGTTTGATGCAAAAATAAAGGATTATGTTTAACAGTTTTTTTCTCTGAGCATAAAGCAGGGCAGGAGATTGAAGGTAGGTTTGTTTTGTTTTGTTTTTCTCCCCCCCCCCCCCCCCCCATCTGATTATATACGTTATAAAAATAGAGGGGAATGGTTTTAAACTAAGATGGGAGGTTTAGGTTAGATATTAGGACGAAGTTTTTCACACAGAGGGTGGTGACGCACAGGAACAGGTTGCCCAAGGAGGTTGTGGATGCCCCATCCTTGGAGGCATTCAAGGCCAGGCTAGATGTGGCTCCGGGCAGCCTGGTCTTGCTCTTGTGGTTGGCGATCCTGCCCATAGTATGGCAGTTGAAATTAGATGATCATTGTGGTCCTTTTCAACTCAGGCTCATTGTATGAAAACTAACTCATTGTATGAAAAATCTGTCTCAGTGAGCAAAATGTATCATCTGCCAATTCCTAACAATCCATCAGGGACCACCACTGAATGCTTCTTCCTAACTGAACAATTGTATTAATCCTGGGTAAGAATGCACACAGGCAGTTGCTATGGTGTAGTAGGTACATGGAAAATATTTACCCTAACTTACCTTGCAATGAGTTGTTTATCCATACCCTGAGTGGGTGCAGCAGTATCTGAGCAGTACTCAGAAGGAATAAGTGAGTCAGCACTGAGGACTGTTCTGTAAAATCACCACTAGAATCCTTCTGTGGGAAGAGGGGATATAGGAGTGAAAGTAAAAAGGACAATAATTGTGGAACCATTAAATTAAATAATAGTGAAGTCACATCAGGCAGTAGAGAAGGTGAATATTGGCTTTGTCTTGAAATAATACTGAGTTGCCATGGTTGCTGCAGTTCTGCTAATGCAAATAATATGCTTCATACAGAATATTTTTCTGTATCTTTTAGTACTATTTCTGTGCTAGTTAACAACTGTACATTTGTGTATTCTTGTATGTATTTCAAAAAACTCACAGGATCTCACTGAATTGCCTACTTTGATCTTTGTTATTCAGTGAGACCCTACAGAAACACCAGCTAACCCTTTTGGAAAGTAAGCTAACACAAGCATAAGTTCCAATATGGAACTTTTCAAATTCATCTTCAAAATTCACACAAAAATGATCTAGTGTGGTATGGGAGAACCAAGGGAGAGATCTTCAAAACAGTGCAAGCAAAGTTAATGTAGATAAACCATGCAAAAAGGGACCAGTCAACAAAGCAACAGTAACTATTACAAATGCTGTAAAATTCTTTAATATACCTCAAAATATGAGCAGGAAGCTCACACAGAGAATGTGAGCTGCCTGCTCACATTCTCTGCCTCCTCTTTCTCTGGAGGTGTTACTGCAGTGATGCTCCCTCCCTTTCTCCCTGCCAGCCCCTGACCTGAGGGGGGTTATCAACCAGGTTCCTCAGCACAGGCTTGTTCCTTTGGCACTTGTTTTGTTTTTTTGTCGTCTGATTGTTTTGGATTGTTTTGGTTTTATTTGACTGGTATCTCATCTTCCCTGTGATATCCCGACTATTAGTTTCTTTCTTGGGGAAGCTCATGGCTTAGGCTGAGCTATGAGGAAGCTGGCAGAAATGGACCACCCAGGGAGGGGTAGGAAAAGAGCGTGAGGAAATGGATAATATGAGTGTCCTGTAACTTGCTGGGGCTGATGCACATTTCTAGAAGTGCCTGTTTTTGTTTTGATAAGAGGTTTAAGAATAGCTTGGCGTAATGGGTGAGATCAGCTAGGAAGCACTGCTCTCTGAGGTGATGTGATGGGCTGGGCTCTGAGGCAGTGAGCCAGGCCATGTTCCCACGGAGGGTGTTGTCCTGCCCAATTCTTTCTCTGCCCTTCCCCTCTTGGGCATCCCCCCCCCCTTCCCACCCCCAGCCCCTTCTTTAGCAGGTGAAGGTGTGGGCTGGGGACAGGCTACTCTGCCAGCAGGGCTGGCGGAGCTCCCTGCTGCATGTTGCTGGTTTCGTAGGGGTATGGAGAAACGCTTTCTGCCGTCATTTTACACCTGACACTGTATACGGTTACAATGTAAGTGGCATGGGGGTGCAGTGGATACGTTGCTATGGAAAGTACATGTGCTTTTTGTATTTATAGAGCAGTCAAGTAGGAAGGTGTGTTTTCCAAAGCTGTTCTCGAGTGCTTCTGCAGTACCAGACCATTTTGTTTCCAATAATCTCAGCAGTGAGCGGTGGCTCTCGAGGTTGAATATCAGTTTGCTGAGAATACAAGCGCTGGCTGGAGGAATGTCCTCATGTCTCTGTGCCCATGCTGCAGTCCTGCCGTCCATTGAAGCCTTTCTATTCTGAGCAGCATGTGGGAATCCAGTGAAATCTGATAACGGCAATATTAATAGCAATTGAGTAGGTGTCCAAAGAGGTTAAAATTTAGCACAAGCCTGCTGCTAGTTGGACGGACGGTGCTGCTCTCCTGCGTGACATACCTTGGTAGTAGTGGGTGGAGAATCCTTCGAACCCTTCAAAGTCTTCCTCAGACACGTAAGTTAAGGTGCCGGTGTCGGGCTGCAGTGCCTAGAGCTTGGTGAGGAGCTTGGTAGAGGGCTTTGGCTGCTCCTGAGCTAAAGCAGGGGTTGGCCAAGTCTTTCCGAGGTCATCTGGGTGGTGGAACCTCAACATTGGTCATTAGAAGGTCAGAAGGAGAACACCAACACTTCTGTTGACACAGAAATCTGCGTTCTGTTTGTGAAGTCCTGCATTAGTAAGATATGTAGCATGGAGGAAGGGATGGGTAACAGATAGCTTTGGCAGCTGTTGGGGTTTCTGGGCTATTCATCACCAAGGGCAGGGTTTGGCACTAGGCACAGTGCATTTGTCACTGGCACATTCCTTTCTATCAGTGGGAGTGTCTCTGTCCCTTCTTCCTCCCCGTAAATGGATGCAGAACTTTCTTATCTCGACCCATTACTACTTTTCAGCAGATAACTCATTTAGGGGAAGGGAAGACTCTGATATATCTAATTTTTTTTTTTTTAAATCCATATCGGCATTTCCAGAATGTTTCTACACTAAAAGCAGATACTCAGAAAGCCATCGTTTCTTAAAGGGATTCTACAAAATAATCTTTCAGAATTGTACTGACATGTCGTATCTTGGTTTTCTTCTTGAGCCCCACATTGATGTTCTCTCTGGAAAACATTAAGTCAAGTATGGGAGTGATCTGCTGCTACTAATTGATAGTTTCCAGAATTTAACATGTATTAGGATCTCAGGGATCCAAGTTTGGAAAACAAAATCCAAACTGTTGGGTATATATATTAAAAGCTTTGAAATAAGTCGACCTAAACATAACTACTTAAAATACACTGCTCTACTGCAAGGAGACACTGAAAAATATATGTATACAGGTGTTAGCATTTCCAGTGGATATTTTCTGGAAGTAGTTACCTTAAGAAATCAACTAGACTGTATTACAGTCTGCTTGCTACTGTTAGTTGTATGACTGTCTTGTACAATTTTTATTTTTAAGAATGCCTCAAAGTATGTTGAAATAATAGGAAGCTATCCTCATGCCTCAAACTTGAGCTTTGGCAGAAGTCCAGGAAGCAGGCTGAGCCTCTGGCTGGGTTGCCATCACTGGGGTCTCTTAGGTTGTTGGCATGGCAAGCTCCTCTTTCACCAGGCCCTTCTCTGCTCCTGTATGGCAATGTGCCTGACTTGCAGCTGTATACTAACATGCTCACTTGTGCGAGCATGCTGTAAATCAGATGAGTGAGTTAATTTGGGCATTAGAAATGCATATTAGAAAAACCCAAACAGAGAAACTGACTCTTTGGTCCTGATTCACAGTGTGAATCAGAGTTGTGTTGGCATAATCACAGGGCAGCAAACAGAAACGGCTGGAAGGGAAAGAGAGATCAGGAAATCCTTAAGGTAGAGCTGCTGCCAAAGCCTTTGTATTGTCAGGCAGGGGCCTTAGTGACTAATTTTGCTATTTAACCTTGAGCAAATAGTGGAACTGGGAATAAATTCCTTGAGCTGCAGCTCAGTCTGTTATTGCCACGTCCCTTTCTTTTATTATATAGTGGTCTTTATTAGAGAAGCATTCATCCTCTAATGCTGACCAAGCGTAAACTATTTTGGTGAATGTGCATTTTGTTCAAATGTAACTAAGGTATTTGGTATTTAAGCATATAATCTACTAACAAGTGCACATTATTTTTGTCCCATTTGTCTTTTTTTCTGTTTGCTAAGCGATTGACGTAGTTCAGATGATTTACACAGAAGATATTACTTCTCCATGAGTGGTTATTTCACATCCTTGCAGCAGTGTTCAACTTGGAATTGTACAGTTGTGCTTCGTAATTATTAAAATATCCCCCACAGTTTATCTCATGGCTTTTAGACTTCTATGCTGCATTTGATATATATTTTCCTGGGTGGTTAATTTTGAAGTTGTTTGTAAACTTTTACTGAAACCACTGCCAGTACTTAAGGTTTGTGCTTCATGAATGAGAAACTGTAGGTTTTGAACTTGAGAATTCTGTGCTAGCTGGAGTTTGACACTGAAGTTAAATTAGGTAACCCAGTCTTCTTTTGAACTTCAGAATAAGTGCTAAAATGTTGAGACTAGTGGGATCAGATGAAGCACACAGTAAAATTATTTCTGTACAGCACTGACTGTTCTCTTTAGCAGCTTCTGTTTCTTAGTTCAGACATCTCTAGTGAAGTTGCATAGTTAGAGAAAACCTTTGGGAAAGCAGGGGTTAATTTTTGAAATTTAATGAAATTTAGTAAACAGTGTGGAACTGTCATTTGGACAGGAGCATGCTTTTTTCAGTAGATAGTTTTTAAGGTGCAGCTTTCAGCAAAGCAGCAGCCTGCGTATGTTACAGCACAATAGCATTCTTTTATTCAAGCCAGAATAATACCCTTAATTTCATAAAGACTGTTGTTTCCACCAGCTGAGTTCTATCATCATCATTTTGAATTAAAATATCACATTTCTTTTTATTAATTTAATTTTCCAGTGTGTGATTGGTGTTTAATTGCACTGATGAAGGTACACCAGCAGTGGATTGTGCATGCATAGCTCAGGCATGGTTTGTGAGCTTGGCCACAATGTAGATGTATGAGGTTCTTATTTCGCTCAGAGAAAGATAGCAAGTGGATCCAAATTGCATCTTCTGATAGCTGTGTGCCTCACAGAGAAGCAGCTGTGAAAACTAAAGGTGACAGTAAGTTTTTTTTTTTAAGGCATTCCAGTAAGATAACAGCATTGGATTTCTTTGTTGAGATTTTTTTTTTTTTTTTTAATATGTGGAAACAATTCTATAGATTTTGGATTTGTGCGGATTCTGGGACTATACATTACTCATCTGGAATCCCTCCTCTTTTCCCTTTATGTAAGGGCTATTGAAGAATTAATATATACCTATGTAAATAAGCAATTGATTGCTCTAGATTAGCAGAAGGTTTCCTGGTTTTTATGTTTGGACTTTACCTATCAAAACAAATTGCTTAAAGGATCAGAGGCCAACAGGCATAGCTCGAAGAAATAAAGTAGTAATGCATGTAAATTACAAAACTTGAAAAGCTTTGCTAAGAATAAACAACTTGACAGCTTGCTTCTGTTGTTAGTCTAGCAAGCATGCGAATGGACCACTGTCTCCTGTACGTGTGCGTGCAATTTTTCTATGCCTGCATTTGGGGTTTAGTCATGCTTACTAGTTGATGTGAATGTTCTTAAGTTTTGCAGTGTTTGTAGCCTGAGTACGCAGGCCTGTTCATGCTTTGAGTGTAGATGATACGTAAAAATACAAAAACAGCTGAGTGTTCCTCATGTTGCAAATGACCAATATAAATGATTGCAGAGAACTCATGAGAAGCAGAAGTGGGTACCATGTTCAATTCAGAGCTTCCTTCTGAAAGCTGGTGTGACCAGCGGGGTACAGCCTATAGTGACTAAAGGCAGAATTTTTCACTGTTTACTGGACTGCTAAAGTTTGGAAGAAAATTTTAAGGCATTCTTAGCAAGGGTATGCATGGCCTATGCTTTTATAATTGCAAATAACGAAGGAAATTCTTTCCTAATGACCTTAAGCCTTCAGGCCAAAGAGTGTAAACCTTGAAAATACTCTCCATCAGATGTGAAAAGTATAATGCTTATACACTGTGGAGCTTATACAGCCTCATGAGAGCAATTTTCTGTTCTCTGCTTAGTGACCAGCCTGTCTGTAATCGACACATTAGGTAACAGCCATAGCACGTACATCCGAAAAGAAATCCATATGCTCATGATAAAAGACAAAACATTTCTCCAATAAATGCTCAATAAAAAATAAAAAAAAATAAAAAAAAAATTACAACAGCAATGTATTTTAGGAGGGTCTTTATACTTATACATGTAAGTATTTGACATTGAGAGAGGTGTCATTGCACAGGTCAGCTGCATCTCATGATTTTGTGCTCATGGCTGCCTGATTTCTTCATGATGGGCGTGACCACCCCATCAGTACTGAGTGCAAAGGTGCTCTCTTCAAACACGGGGAAAGAGAGGAAAGAGTGACTGTGTGAACTGTGTCGAGTTGCGTTGTTTGTCTGAAGACTGCTGTCTATGCTGACCAAACCCTGTAGTAAAATATGTGACCTGACGCATCACAGGTCTGAATCTTGAACTCTTTGTAAATCTTTCTGCCACTGTATATGACTTCCACACCTTTTTGTTTGAATCCTCTCACCCTAATTACTGCTAGTGCTTGATGGGTGCCTTTTTTTTTTTTTTTTTTTTTTTTTTTTTTTAAGTCTGAAATGTTCTATCCATTAAATATTTTGAAAAATGTAATACAAAGGGAGGGAAAGTACTTTGCTTTCACATGGATCTGAAGCTCTTCCTGGATAGGAAGTATATTGTCCAGATATTTGCTTGTTTTCCATGTTGTTGTTGGTAACTAGAAACCTAATTGAAAGAGCCTGGAACCTTTCTGAATTGTTCTCAAATCAGAATCCTTAATGGTTTCTTGCTTTGTCTGTAATGCTTAAAATAGTATAGTTATGCCTGAGAATTTGAAGTGTGTTGCTATTCTATTTTCTTTTTTTTTTTTTTTTTTAGAGTCATAGTTTTATGTTTTATATAGCTTCTATTTGGGCTTCAAACCTTTTAAATCTTGAATAATAACTAAACTTAATCAGACTTCAAAACTGTTTTGTTTTCTTTTTCCTTCCTCCTTCAGACCGGAGGAGACCAACAGAAGAGTGAAAAACGTAAGACACTTACTTCAATGCTATTTGAAACAATTTCTCACTAATTTTGATTAAATGTATTTTTAAAATATTTCTGATGTTTCTGTTTATGGCATTATTGTTCTTATTTTATTCTTCAGCTGCTCATTCAAATTAGTGCCACATTGTGGTCATTTCTATGGGTCTTAATTTTTCAAATAAATACAGTAATTAAACAGCACTTGCACATGATTACTTGCATTATGCTGTATATAATACAACACTTTAAGTGGTTTTGATGGAAATTCTAGCAAGCACTGTAAACAAGATTTTATATTTAAATGTGGAAAATCTCTCAGTAACATGGAGAGATGCCTTAATGCTGGTTGAGAAGGAAACAAGTGAACTTCATATTTCGTTTTGTTTGTTTTATGTTCCTAGGTTTTGATTACATTATATTGGCTGGGGAGAAAAGCACAAAGTAACCCTCACTATAATGGTCCATATCTCAATCTTAAAGCATTTGAGAAGTTATTAGGGCAAGCATTGACTAAGGTAAGGAAAACATCAGAAGTAGTAAATAAGTACCCCGATTTTATACTTTGCAACTCTACAACTCAAAATAATCTCTTGGTGGTTTAATCTCAGTCTTAATTTGGAGACTACTATCACAGTGTTTTCTTGTTTTTTGTTTACTGTCAAGGGCTATGTAGAAAGAATGAGTTTTAGCCTACCCTGGTTCTTCCGATACCAATGTAATCAAGAAATTCAGAGCCCATCCCCTGTGATTGGTTGGTAAATTGTGAATAAGCCTTGTCTTGATTCTGTTTGGCTGAAATGAGGGAAATTTAAGAATTTGTTTTAACTCATCTATTCAAGGTTTTCTATTTTTCTGGGATTGACGTTGGTAAGTTTGTTAGTGCAGTCAAGACACGTTTTTAAAATTTTTGAGTGCAAATTCACTAATAATATTCTGCTTTAAACTATCATGAAGGATCTTTCAAAATTTACTCCCATAGGCACTTGAAGAGTCCAGCCACCTAAACAGAAGTGGCAGGGATAGTGGGTACGGTGATATTTGGTACGTGGACCGAGGAGAACCTTTTCCATCTTCAGCAAGCCACAAAAGAGACGATTCTTTCGATAGCTTGGACTCTCTTGGCTCAAGGTCCTCCACAAGCTTTTCATCAGATATAACCTTGAAAGGTGGCAGTGAAGGTATGGTTTCCTCTTTTAAATCTTTTATAAACACATCTTATGAGAGTGGGAGAAGACAGTGTATGGACCTAGTATTACAGGTGCCCAGTACTTTAAGTGACTTGGAAGGCAACTCTAATTTTGCAACTGCCATGGGTTGTGTTTTCCTAAAGCAAATATTGACCTTTAACGGTTGATAGAAGTAAAGCTATGTCCACAGGAATTTTACTAGGAAGGGCTGTTAATAATCATGCTTCCACTGTCACATCAGGATGTGTGTCCATGTGGGCTATTTTACTGTACTTCAGGAAGGGTAGTTGCAAAAATTCAGATCCTGGTGAGTTCACCTAAAACTGCAACAGTTTCAAAAATGTCTTGTCTTGTTCCTATCATGGATATATCATATATCTATATTTTTCATTTGATTTGTGAACATTCAACATAACCAGTGTTTTTCCCACCTAGGTCGAAAACTGAATAGTAGTTCTTATTTTTGATATTTTAATTTATCATGGGGGAAAAAAGGTAACAAGAAGATCTGTGACACTAGTTCCCTATAGCTCCACTCTAACCTGCCTTTTTTTCTTCCAGATTTAAAATTCAGAATTAACTTGTAGTCTAACAATATAAAAACAGTGATTTTGGATTTTATTCCTTTTGTGTAAATTAAAACTTATTGGACCAGATACATCACATACAGCATCTCTGATCTGAGCAAAGCAACATATATAGCCATGTTACATATGTGATATGTACCCAGGGTTTCTAATGGATGTTAATATGCTGAGATTAGCGTATTTCTTTTCTTTGCTAGTAAGTTGGTTTTGATAGTAAACATGAGTTGCAAATGTGCTTTTAATTACAGGGAGGAAAAAAAAAAAAAAAAAAAAAAAAAAAAAAAAAAACAACAAAAACCCAAAACTTCTCTGCTCTTTTATTTCTTTAGTTTAGAGTTTAGTGCTTTATTTCCTGCAGGCAGCAGTGATAGTGAAAGAATGGAATGAATGTAGCATGAGCATGCAAACCAAATTCAGCTTAACGGACCTTATCACAGCCTCAGAACAAATTTCTAAAAATACCTTACCTTACCTACAGTCCTATCAGTAGTTCAATAACTTTGCAGGGAAAATATCTCAAACATGCAGTTAAACTGATTTTAGGATATTTCAATGTAACTTTTAGATAGAAACTCTTACCTAGAGAATAACATTTGTGCCATCTATTTTCTCCTCTGTTCTCTTAGGTTGTGATAGTGACACAGACTCAGAACTGCCTTTCAAGATGCGCGACTCCCATAAAGATGACAGGTCCTATCGAAGGATTTCTGTAATTGAACCAAAACCTGCTACTGACTTCAATCGCTTCTTACCCACTAAAAACAAGCAGCCAGCATATATGCCAGCACCCCTAAGGAAGAAAAGAACAGAGAAGAATGAGGACAACAGGAGGAGCTGGGCAAGCCCTGTCTACACAGAGTTAGATGGGACATTTTCAAGGTACTGGTGTGTGCAGTCTTTGTAAAGCAGAATTTCATTTATATTTTTAACAAATGTTTTCTTTATTAGTGAATGAAAAAAAGGTGCTGTCGCTACAATTGAAAACAAAATACTCTAAGTGAAGGGGAGGGGCTGCTGTGGTTGTCTAGGTTTTTGTTTGTTTTTTAACTTAATTTTTCCTGTTATTTTCTTTGTCTGCTTGACTTTCTTCCACTTTACTCAAAAAAAAACCAAAAAACTGATTGTGTTGATGTTGGTCATACTTGACGCAGAGGGGGTTTAAATGATCTTCAGTCTTGAATGAGCTAGACATACAGCTTTAGTTTCTCATTAAAGTTTTCCAAACTGTGGTGATGAATTTCTCTTGTCCAATTTCTTAGTGTGCACACTTGAGACTAGTGGGCAGTTCCTGGGTTTCATCTTGTGTGACTTCACTGTCTTCATTCTGTTCCTGTTTTGGTCAACCTCAGTGGACGTGAAAGGAATCCCATAGCTTCCTGCCAAATTAGCAGAGCAGAATGTGGGCTTACAAATCCAGCTTCCCTACAGATGATCTATGAGTATGACAGTGGCTCTGACTCAGAAGATGGAAAAAGGATGCCCGACTTGGTTATGGATGACTTAGCAAATCGTAGATTTCTAGTCCAAAAGAGCCCTGTAAGCTCTACTGCACCTGGACATCATTTTGTGCTGCGCGATGACTCTCCTAAATCTTGCTCACAAGAAAACTATTCGCCTGGTCCACTAGCTGCAGTGCTTGAACCACTGAGGTTAGAGATACTAATCCAAGATCGAGTAACTGTTTTATTACCTAAATTGCAGTCCATCGATAACTCAATAAAGTTAGCCTTCTAATCAGCATTTTAACAGAGGTGATAGATTACTGTGCCTTTTCTATCAAATTTTTGTCAGATGTGATAGGATGCCGATATAACAATTTAACATTTTTTTTTTGTTATTTCTGGTACTGCAGTGGTGGAATTGAGAACTAATTTGCTTTTATTCACAAGGTTGAACTCCTGAGCCAAAAAGCATGCTTTTTTTTTTTTTTTTTTTTTTTGGCATTCTTTTTGTTAAGTTTCTCCTAAAATATCTTAACTGATTGGGTATTTTGAACAGTAACCAGAGGAGACAGAGGCAGTTGGATACTAAAGTGGAAAACAAACCAGGAGTTAACATTTCTCCAGAATTATCTGGGTATTTCGATGAGGATGAGGAAGAAGAAGTAGTCATCCCAAACATTGAAAAAGATGATCTCTATTTTCGCAAGCTAAGTTCTTCAGCATCAAATACAGTGGTTCCTTTTGACAAATTTCTTCCTAAGTTTTGGACTCCAGAAGAAGAATTGCTATGGAAAAAAATCAGAAAATCCTCTTTCAAACCCTGGTATAAAGAGATTCAAGGGTTCAGGTGCGTTTTTATGCATGCCCTTGTTTCTCTCCTGTGTGCAAAACTTTTTTTTTTTTTTTGAGGAAAATAATTGAAATATTATTTTCATTACAACTGTTGCACTGTTGACACTATGCATTTTACTAAGTGCATGCACTTTTTCTTCTTTCCCTGTGTTTTCTTGCGCTGCTGGACAGTAGAAAGAAATCAGATTCTGAGGATATGAATTTTGCTTACAAACAAAGCTCTGCCCTTGTTGCTAACCAGCCAAGACCAAGTTTCGAATGGAATAGCAGTAGCAGAAGGGATCAAAACTATAAGCCAACTGCTGAATATATGGGAAGCCCATTGTCACAGATTACAGAAGGAAAAATCTTGGAGGCTTCTGACCAGCCCAGGTTCATACCACTGCATGAGTTGTACTCTTGTTGCATCAAAAAGAACTGTCTGGATATGCAACAGCTAAATGAAATTAAACTGCATCCTGTGATGTTGTGCTTCTTTTTTATTATTACTTTTTTTGTTGTTTTATTTTTTACTATAGCTGTAGGTTGCTGGTCATCTTCTGAAATTTGTAAATGTGAAAGGATAACATGATTTATAGGGTTTCTGGCTTTGTCTGTGAGCATGAAGTGTGTTGTTTACTGGCAAGTCAGTATGTCTTGCTACCTTTACATTGGTTGATGTGCACTGTGCTCTAGTTAGTGGTGGTGAATGCCAAGTGGTGTAATTATACTGCTCAGGATACTGCAAATCTAAAACAAATGTATATCTCAATACATTATGATCTGCTTGTTTTTTACTAGTTAATGATATTTAACTTCCTTCCTTTTGTTTTATATGCTTCAGTCAGTTTTTGTTACTTCAGGCCCTGCAAAAATACTCTGACTACTTGTCTTCTGAAACAAAGACCAAAATTGATCCTACTTCTGGCCCTAGGCTCATAAAATGTAGAAAGAATATTTCCTTTATACCAGGATGTGATGATGAAGGAGATGCTGAAAATGGATATCCATACCCAGATCTAGAAAACGATGACTTGTTTGTTCGCAAGACTGGGGCCTTCCATATGAACCACGTTGTTCTCCAGGATCCCCAGTATTTCAGAAAATTCTCTGAGCAGGAGCCTCCTCTAGAGGGTGAAATAATTCTGCAACCTCGGGAAGGCCAACCTGTGATTCCAGATTTGGAAAAAGATGACATGATATTTCGTAAAATCCTCTCTCAGAAAAAAGAAGTTCCTTTATCAGGTGCTCCTGACAAGTACCACCCTGCGCTCTTTCCTGATCCTTGGAGTCTTCCAGAAGAAATCCGGTCCAAATTTCTATGTTTACTTGAAAAAGATTCAGTGCCTGAGGAAAGAAAGAGGAGTGGTAGAGTGTTGTCGCCATCTTCCCACCATAAGAGGGACGATATGCTGGCACGCAAAATTGAATCTTGGAAAGTGGGAAGCAACATGCAACCAGTAAACTTTATCCCAGGTCCATGCAGTGAAGAAGACTGGAAGAAGTGGGAAGCGATCAGGGAGGCCAGCAAAGTTAGACATAAGAAACGTCAGATGGTGGAGAGGTCAGGTTGTGTCCTGCACGGATTTGCTTTAGTTAATTGAACTGTTTCCATCCAGAAAAGTATCGTCTTGTGCTAAGCCATTCATAGAGTACAAATCTGCAGTTTGTTTGTGTCATTCTGGACAAGCTTTTTGTTTGCTTTCAATAGAAGCTTATGACTGCAATACCATATTTTCAACAAAAATTGTGATGGTTCTTGTAGTTTCAGATTTTCTGCAATTCCAGAGAAAACGCACAATAGTTTCTTCATACACAGCTTTATATGGATTTCTTTCCTTGCTTGAGCAGGAATACTGATTACTCAAAAGGCTATTGGGGGTAGAATTCTTTTTCCCCCCACAATGCAATTGGGAAAATCACTTTAGCGACATATGGATGCTTCCATGACAAACTCTGGAGGTGAACTTTATGATATTATTGCTTGCACTTGAGTTTAAAAATGTTTATAAATTGTCTTACTGCAGTCTAGAGATGTTTCCAGAGGTTAAAAAAAATATTAGTATTCCTTTGCCCATCCAAAGTCATGACGCATGTAAGATGTGCATCCACATAATTTTTAATTCTATGGTGGCATATTCTACCAATATTTTCCTTTGCTTTTGTATCTTATATAGTCCTGATTAATACTTCTCTCTAATCCTTTTTTTGGTGTATCCCCACTTTTCTTCTCTGACTGAAGTCTTTTTTAAACACCTACCTAACTCTCTTCAAATTTTGTATTTTGGAAGATTGGAGGGGTTTCCTTAGCTCTGAAAATACGGCATTGCAAGTTGCAGTTCCACCAGCTGTGCCTTCTTACTTTGTGGCTAAGATATTTATGTGTTGCAAGTGGTAGTTTGATGTCATCATACTTAATTTTTAGGGTTTATGCTGTTAACAAAGTGCAGGCTTCACTGAGGAATATTTCTGAAGCGCTTGAAATAATTTCACATTCAAAGCATTAATTCAGTAGAATACTCATATTCAAGAATGCTAAAAATCCTTGAATCGCACGGAATGTGTATGATTCTCCGTTAATGTGTGAAAGTATAAATAGGACGTTTTATCAATTGCATATATGACTTGTATTTAGCATCAGAGATGGCTGAATAAGCAAGGAAACAGCCTTTGTGAGCCAGGCTTCTTGTTAGGACTCAGGGATGACTTTAATTTTCATTTCTTGAAATGAGTATCTTCCAAATGTGCTGTTTAGCAGCACTGGAATAAGTGATGCAGAATTAAAACAAGGCTCTACTCATGCTGTTTTTCTAAATTGAAAGCACTGAAAACTTGCAGCCTTGTTTTGTCAGTTTTCTGCCTGATTTACACATCATGCGAGTCCTGATGTGCTTCTGACTTGTGTGAGATCGCTAATGTGCTACTCCATGCTGGCTGATCCTCAGGCTTTCACAGTTTCCCCTTCACTTAGTGAGGGTGCTGGTGTGCTGCTCATATGAATGTTGTTATGAGTTTCAAGCAAAACACTGAATCTTTTCTCTTTTTTTGGTTTCTAATTTCTCAGACTGTTTCAAAAGCTTTCTGATGAGCAAGGGTAAGTTCATAAAAGCTTGAAAGATCATGATGCTGTTTTTGCCTCTTGTTTAAATTCGCATGCATGCACGGTAGCTAAAAACTCATGCTAGAAGCAACTTGTGCATGCTGCTTTGTTCTGTGCTTGAGCAGTTTACATAACAAATATAAGACTAAAAGCTATGTATTTCGGTAAAAGTCCTCAGACATCTAGGATTGTATTAGTTATGGTTATCAGGCATTTCGAAAATAGCTCTAATATTCTATCTGAAGTACATGGTGTTCTATATTTAAATCGGGCTCTAAAGCATTCAGGTAATGTAAAGCAAGATCAGTAAATATTTCTTTTCAAGAGCAGCACAGTTAAAATCCTGAAAGTAGTTAATGACCTGCATGTGTATCATGGGAATGACTGAAAAAACTGTTGTTTTGAAATAGGTTGCAATACAATATCAAATGACTCCCAGAGTAAAAATTGCTACTTAATATATTTGGTTGATAGTTTAAATGAGTGTCAAAATCATTTGACCTACTGTTTATTACTTTGCACTGCACATTTTGGCTGTGATGGTAATACAAACTCTAGTAAGACTTGAGAATTATTTTAACTAATTTGTTCTGACAAGGTACAGTCTTACTAGAGTTGAACCAAAGGTAAAGTCTTAATAGAGTTGAACCAAAGTAAGTAAGTAGATAAATAATGTGAACAGAGTATTCTCAGGGTTATCTGTCTGAAGTTTTTAATAAAAGTGATGGGCTTTCTGAATATTTAATGGACTTTTTTAGACTTGCAGTTACTGTATTCTCAGTGGTGAACTGATTGGGTAGTGCCATGTTAAGTTATGGTAACTTATATAAGCTTGTTTACAGCTTACCGTGGCTCAAAGAGAAATTTTCCATTTACATGCGTGATGGCATGTGAAGTATTTAGTTAAGCATGGTGCTCTATATTTTCTGAAGAGGAAAGAAAAGTAAACATATATATGAATATGTTTGTATGTTTATTCATCTGTACTTTTTTTTTCACCCAGAGGCAAAACCTGGTAAATGACTACAGGCTGCCAGGAGAAACAAAAAGTTCCTGAAGAAGTTAGATGTCAGTGAAGGGAGACTCAGTTACTTGTTAAATCTTTGAAGTTAAGAGTAGACTAGAAATTAACATGTACCCTTAATTAGGTTATATTTTATTTGGGTCTAGATTTTCCTAATTTACTTCAAGCAGATACAGAAATTCAAGTGCAGGTATAGAAACTTGAGTAAAAAACAAGGAAATCCTTGTCATATAAATTTTCTTTAGTGAACTTGGGATGGTGTAAATGCTTACCCTAAGCCATTTCTATATGCGGTATGACTTAACTGTGACAGAGAACTGCATAAGAAAGAGTTTCTGCAAAAATGACCTTAGGATTTTTGCTAAATTTGGCATTCTTCCCATTCAGAAAATAAACAAGCAAACAGAGGTAATGAATTAATGCCCTAGACTTTTTTTCTAGAGGGCAAAGTCTGAAGTCTTATGTTATGAATATAAGTAAGTTGGGCCTGTTGGGAGGAAGTGAAAGAGACTCTTTGTTAATTCAGAGCTCTCTTGGTATGTGGAAGATTAGAGCAAGGCCCTGTGATGAATCACTTTATTTTAACCTGCTTTTCTGTCATACCAAAGAAGCGCTGCAGTTTTGAGTTGTATTAGAACTTATCTTAATATCTTTCCATCCTTTAAGTTTTGTCCGGATAAATACAAATGAAAGTGTCTTGAGGAAAAACAATAATCAGAAATCTACCTTTCTTTTTGTCAAAAAGCACAGAGCCTTTTGACAAAACATATGCATGTTACTAGCTGTATCTCAGATTTGAGGTCAAATATGAGTAGGAGTCTTGTCCTACACTTGAACAAAAAGATTTGTTATTCTATTTAAATGGATGAATAAGAGAGACAACTGCAAAGGCTGGAAGCCAGGTGTATTGGGAAGGAAGTGAATTTTGAGGAATTGAGGTTACAGTGAACTAGTAAGTAGGAGTTTGTGGGCAAACTTGCTGACATGTGTAAGAAATTATGAGATGATGACTTTGAGATAGACTTTCCTAACTTAGACTGAAAGTACCAAAGAGATTTGAGAAGGAATGGTAGGCTAGTGGGGCCTGTAACATGATTGATCTGGGTACTTAACAGTAAATCACTTTTCTCTTTTAGCAATGTGCATCAGTAACTGACCTGATTTTATGATTGTTCTAAGAAATGAAAGAATAGGAGAAGATTTTGAAGGCTGTTGCTGAAAAGTGAAATGGAAAGTTTGGCTCTGGGGAGTGGGGAAGGCTTTTAGGCAAAAGAGGTTAGCAAGGTCAGTAAAGAAGTTTAAACAGTAGTAGTAGGTATAAGGAATTAAATGGGAATTGTTAGCGAGAACCTGGTAATTTCCTTAATCTGAATTTATTTGCTCAAATATGCAACTACTGACTTCAGGGTTGGCAGTAGGTCCCAACCCAGTCTTGCTCATTCAGCTGCCTGTATATTTCCTGCTCTGTTTAAAATAACACTTAGGAATGCTTAGTTGTACTAACAGAAATCTCCTTCTCTCGAAGGTTTCACTTGTGAATCTTGTGATTGTAGCTGAGATGTTATGAAGCTGAATATACTTCTTACTTTTTGATTTCTAGGAGTAAATCTTTGAATGATGTCAGTGCAGAGGAGCAGCAGTCATTGCGCAAAATCCGTTATGAAGAACTACAAAAGATAAAAGAACAGCTGCAAGAGCAAGATCTAAAGTGGCAAGAAGTAAATACTAGTTTTCACTCCTCCTGATGTGTCCTACCAAAGGGCTGGGTGTTGCCAACGTTTAGTACCCCAGAAAACTGGTTTTGGCATGTGTGGTAACTTGTGGTTGTGCTCTGAATTGATGCATTTCATGTAACTATGAGTGTTTTTTGGGAGAGGGGATTATCTGTTTAAGGCAGAATTGAAGTTATTTTTAATATTGTTCCAAGTTTCTGATCAGTGTTTCAGGGTACGATTTGTATATAGTGTGATATTACAGTAAAGTCTGCCGGCTTCATTTTTGCTGACATAAAATTTAGGACACAGTTTCATTTATTGTCTGAAATTTGCAAATACTTTTTTTTTTTTTTTTTTTAATGAAATGTTTGGAATGTCTGAGTACTTGATCCCTCGGGAGAAGAAGGAAATAGTATTTCCTTGAGCAAATTCTTGAGGCTCCTATTCCCCAATAATTCTCTCTTAAATTTAGCTTATAAACTGACATGATAACATTGCACAGATTGTAAGGTTATCTGAAGACCTTTTCTTTTTATTTTTATTTTTAATTAAGATCTGTGATTACTAATGATTACCAAGTTAAGTTTGAAAATAAAAACAGAGCATTAAGAAAGCACTTTATAGCTGTTTGTTTAGTGCATCTCAATCATCTCAGTTCCAAAATTCAGTACTTCCTTAACTAGCTCTGGTATTTCATGGAAAAAATTGCCAGTTTGCATTGTGGTTTTACAGACATAGGATATCTATTTCTATGGTTTTTTTTTGTTTGTTTGCTTTGAATTTAGAATATTCTCAAGCTGATGTATCAAGGTAACATACTGGCAATTAGAAAATTTAAATGATTAAAAAAATTCCCACGTCCAAAGTCTACCAATAAATTCACATGCTATCATATTTGTTTTCAACTCTGTGTAGTTGCGTGATGTATTTTAGAGCATAATTGAAAATGTCAAGGGGAAAAAAAGCACACTTATCTATTAGAGGGAAAGTGCATGGAAAAAATGGCCTTGATACAGACATACAAGTAAAATTGGAGCACCAGATAGCATGTGATGGGATGTTTCAGTGGGCTTGCAAGATCTTGAGAAAATCTGATTCTATACACTCATGTGACTCCTGTAGGATCTAGCAAAATGGAAGAATCGCAGAAAGAGCTTCACTTCAGAGTTGCAAAAGAAAAAGGAAGAAAGAGAAGAAATAGAAAGGAGAGCCTCTGAAGTTTCTGATAGGAGTAGTAAGCCACTGAAAGAAATGCAGCAGGAAAGGTAATTACCCTAATGGGAGTACTAAATTGTAGAACTTAAATCTGACTTTTATTTTCCTTTTAATTCTTCAATGGTTTTTACTTGCAAGTTGCAACTGATGCTTTAGAAATCTCAACAGTTTTAGTTCCCAATTGTAGTGTAAAAATCTAGGCAATTGAAGAGCAAAATATTGTCTCCTAACACATTGTTTTCATAGAGTATTAAACAGTTCTGCTCTGTGATTCTTTATTTCAGCTATGAATGAATGTGAAGTCAGTATTTGTCTCCACTTTAAGGAGTTTAAAACAATAGAAAATTAATCTAGTTAATTTCCTTTTTATTTTTGGATTAGCTTAACTATTTCTCTTCCCTCTAATGTTTTATTTGCCATTCTCTTTGTAACAGGGGATAAATATAGTCAGAGCTGTTATGAATCTCAGGGAACTGTAAACTTCGTTACTTGTTTTCCTCTTTATCCCCAATTTTGCCTCTAGGCATTTACAGAACAAGACTCTCTGAAGAGAGAAAAGTGCAAATTGAGTATTGCAGTACTAAATCTGATTCTTTTTTTTTATTTTATTTTATTTTATTTTATTTTTTTAAGTGAGTGAATAGCTGAGGTGAAGGAAATATGCACAAGGTATATATTTATAAAGAAAGCTTAGGTAAATCTTAATATTTTGTCTTATTTATGAGGACAGCAACTATAGTCTCTTGAAGGAAAATATGGGTTCAAACTGTATTGTATGTCCAATATTGCCAGCATCTTGAATTTGAAAACTACATGGTAAAGATTATCTCTTTTATTGTTGCTCATTTTTGGTGAGATCAAATAGCAAAAACATAACTAAAGAAAAACACCCTGTAATTTGTTATCTGAAGTGCAGTATGGCATTTTAAGAGAGTAGACACCCTAACAGAAGTACGTATGTGGTTCAGGTGGCCTTCACTACGTTCTCTTCTTGACAAAATCAGAATTTCTGAGAATATGCAACTTGAATAGCTCAATTTATTATGTACTTATTTTTACAAAGAGATTGCTGTCTTGGTGGCAACCTTTTAATTTGACAGTAACATGCCTTAGCATTATGGAAGTGTTGAAAAATGGGTATGTGTGGGTGAGGAGATGAACTTAAAATATATTAGAAAATCAATATTTTTAAATAATGCTATTCATTTCAATTTATCAGGGATGTGTTTCTCAGATTATGCTCTGTTGTGAATATTTAGGAGTCAAAAGCCTTAGGTCTTACCTGTCCATCAATTCACTTTGGTATTTTAATGAGCTCTGTCTTACAGGGAACAAAAATATGATGGCAGATGGGCATATTCACTGACTGATGATGTGTTTACTGAAGAAAAAGCACCCACCACACGATCAACAGTGAAAGATTACCTGTTTGAGGAAGAAACTTCCTATGGCACTAAGGACAGCAAAAGCCAGTATGCTGCACAGAGAAGCAAGGAGAATCTACCAAACCCAGAGAGCTCTGCCATGCGTGAGGCTCCTGCTGTCTCAAAGAGCCTGGCGGAAGAGCAGAGCTCAGCTCTTTTGTCTACTCGCTACTCGGTGAATGCTCAAACTGGGTCAGCTCAGGTTTCAGCTTCTCTCCCTAGAAGTTACCAGAAAACTGATACCTCCAGGTTAACATCTGTGGTTACACCAAGACCTTTTGGTGTCCACTCCAGAGGAATCTCCTCACTTCCACGGTCGCTCACGGTAAAATTCTTTAGTTCTGAAATTTGTAAATGTTGAATGTCTTGGATGGCTCATTGAACAGTAGAATCTAATGATCTCCTTAACAAAACAAAAGGCACTACTGCTTTTTGTTGAAGGCTGTATTAACAGAGTAGGCAATTCTGTCCTTATCTGTGTTACATATTTAATTGTTTTTATGTACTTAAAGGAGCTTCTAGAAATATGTCTAAAAATACTTTTGGTGGAATAATCTTTTTATTACTTTTAACAAATCTCCTTATTGTTCCTTATCAGAAAACCTGCCTTTGTCTGATATAATTGTCTGAAATGTCTACCAATAATGTTAAATTAAAATTTTCAGTTGATATAAATTTCTTTGGCTCTACTGACTTTGAAACTGAAGCTTTACTCCCGCCTAGAATTTGCCTGCTCAGTAAAGCACTGAGACACAGAAATTGTTCTGATATTATTAAATTATTATTTTAAAAGTGGGTAATTAGTAGTGAGTACATTACTAAGTGTAGTGACTAGCAGCTGTGTGAAAGGGAGGAGTATTTTGTTAAATATACTGCTGAAAGATTAAGAACTTTTAAAAACAATTTTTACCAAACTGTCATTTATGTTCTAGATGGATGATGCTCAGAAATACAATGGAGAATTGGAAAAAGCTAAAGGAACTCAAACTTTAACCAGCAGCATGTTTTCACTACCAGACTCCACATACTCTCTCTCCACCAGTGTACTCAGAAGGAGAGGTGAGGAGGAAGAAGAGGAAAAAGAAGGTGTTAAGTCAACACCTACTCCTAGTTTGACATTACCTGTAAAGTCACAAGACCGAGATGCTGGAGATAGTATTCTTAAACCAGAATATTGTTCTCCTCCTGATTCTGTTTCACTTGCATCTTCTGCAGAAAATGCGAGTCTGTCAGAACATGACAATTCAAAATCCCTGGTAAGTGTGGAAATCAATCACTTAGTGTAACTGGATGCTGCAGCAGAGTTTAAATAAATAAATGCCGTTATATCTCATGCAAATATTCTTCAGTGGTAAGAAAATATTCTGTTTGATTTAATTCACAGGAAAGAGAATTTGGGAAGAACACATAACTGGTTCTTCTGTTGAGCTCTTTTCCTATTTTCTACTTGTCTTATGCTTTTATTTAGAAATTAAATTAGAAATAAAAATAGTTATTCTAAATATTTAGTTTGATACCATGAGATTTCTGGCACTTTCCCAATTAGCTAATTGTGTTCACAATGGAGCATGTCAAATAGGTGAATGGTCTAAGCTGCTGTAGCATTCATTTGCACTTTTAAGCAAATTGGTGGTGGAAAAATAAAGATCAGCTTTTCAAAGGCTAGCCTTAAACATTAATATCACAATGTTTTGGTTTTTTTTTTTTTCTTTACCATCAATTGTGACTTAAGCCTTTTTTTGTTTTTGCAATTGTACACTTAAAATTATTTTAATTGTTATTCACACTGAATTTAAAGAGAAATCACCGCCTTTTGTACACGCTTATCCACGAGCTGGTTCTTTCAGTGCTTTGGTGCTACTTCAAGTGATCTCATATATCACACTGGAAAATGAACAGGAATAGCTCTAATTGTCACCACCTTCCTGCAATATGTATTAATGTCATTTACACCCAATGACAAATGAAAGATGAGTTCTTTGCATTCCTGATGTTGCTGTACAAGTGAATTGTCAGTAGCTTTATTGGAGATCATAAAACCTTGGATGCTGATCACTGAAATCACACACTGTGTTTTTCTACATTCAGTCATTTTGAATCATCCTTCTTAATCACCTGTGGAAAAAGGAATGCTTTAATAGTACTGATACTCCGTAGCAATTGCATTCAAGTTATACTTTTCTGAAACTGTGATTTTTGAATGAGGAAAGAGATCATGACTGTTTTATTAATTTTTTTTTTGTATTGTATTAAAAAAAAGGCAGAGAAACTGCAATTCTAATCAGTGAAAGCATAGTTTAGATATATGTTCATTTCATCACTTCAAATGAGAGCAAAATGTACTAAATTCTTTTTTTTTTTCCTCTATGATTGGTCACAAAGATATTAAATGTCCTGCCTGTAAATGAGGAATGTGTTTTTAAAAAAAAAAAAAAAAAAAAAAAAAAAAAAGCTACTTGTGTTGTTCATCATACAAGCTGTAACTTAAGGAATGCAAGTTTTATTTGGCATGTTTGTAAATCATTGCCAGAGCTGAGAAATTGATATAATTCAGTAGGCAATCAGGGCAATAATGCCAGGTTTGTAAAGTACTAAGTATCTTGGAGATGACCTGTCCAAATTATGAAGCTCACTATGCAAAGTTGCATTACTCCTCCGACAAGGTAGGTTTGAAAAATAACTTTGTTGGGGTGATGGAAATAAAAAATAATGATTGTAATTTCCAGGAACACACTCAAAATTCAGAAGCTTTGTACATGCTTCAGTCTACTGTGCTCACCTGTCTGTAGAATACCTGTGAACGTGTTGTGTTACTTGCTTAAGGAGTTGATATGAATAGAAAAAACAGGAGGTCTATTTCAGTGTGGAAACTTTTGCAAGCTAGGAGCTGTTTGTGATAGGACAAGAGGGATGGTTTTAAACTGAGACAGGGGAGGAGGCTTAGATATTAGGAGGAAGTTTTTCACTCAGTGGATGGTGACACACTGGAACAGGGTTGCCCAAGGAGGTTGTGGATGCCCCATCCCTGGAGGCATTC
This sequence comes from Lagopus muta, assembly GCF_023343835.1. Taxonomy (NCBI): domain Eukaryota; kingdom Metazoa; phylum Chordata; class Aves; order Galliformes; family Phasianidae; genus Lagopus; species Lagopus muta. Next base: position 153,245,946 of record NC_064433.1, on the reverse strand, counting down.
AAGGCCAGGCTGGATGTGGCTCTGGGCAGCCTGGTCTGGTGGTTGGTGACCCTGCACATAGCAGGGCATTGAAACTAGGTGGTCATTGTGGTCCTTTTCAACCCAGGCCATTCTATGACTCTGTGACTTGGAAGTTTCAACCCTGAGTTGTAATGAGGAGTGCTTTGGCTTGAATTTACCTGTAACATAAGGATAAACCTCAGGTTTATTGCCTTGAAATACTGCTGTCTTCTGCATCCGTTGCTTGGATGCTTCAACAGCCTCCCTTGGCTGCTTCCTGTCCTGAGACTCCAGCTGTTCTCTGTGTGCTTTGACCGACAGAGAAGTCTTGGGGAATGGAGTAGGGGTATAAACTTATAAATACTTGCAGTTGGAGAAAATGAATCCCATCATTTCAGAGGATTAGTTCACTAGGTGACTAAAATGTAAATGTACACTTAGTGCATGTGTGAGTGTGTGGGGTCTTCTTGGTGTTTGCATTACTGGAATATATCTATTGTGTTTGACAGAAATCTAAGGTATTTTTCCTTTTTTTAACAGTATCAATTTCTTTTTAATGAAGTGAATAGCGTGCATTTAGATACTTCAATTGTTTTTTAATGAATTCACATTAAAATGTTAATGTATGCACCACATGTTTATAATATATTGTGAGATTGTACGCAAGCGTTCCAAAATATATTCCAATTCCATATTAAACATGTCTGTAGTTTAAAATGTGAATGTCAGGTTTCATTCTGGTTTTGAAAGCATCTTGAAATTCCACTAGATTGGGAAAAACTGGATTTTAGCTAATTTTTGAATTACTAGGTGCTCCATGACAAAATCTATGGATAACTCATAGCATTTGGCACAAAATTAAAAAGTTGATTGTTCACCCAAGTAAATCTAGATGCAACATTGAGCCTGAAGGATACTGATGATGGTTTGGCTTTTTTTTCTATACTTGTATTTTACTGATGATCTGTCAGGAAGCAGTGAATTCCACAAATTTACAAGGTGGTCCATAGAGACCCCTTTAAATATTTTAGTTTCCTCACACTATGTTTTGTAGCATCATTTTATAAAGCATTTGAAGTGAGAAATGTAGGGCTAAGTTTATTTTAAGTGAACACAAAATACAAAAGAAAACTGAAAACATCCATTTGAATAAAAAAAAAAAAAACCTAGTTAGTTAACAGAGTTCAATGCTGTTTCCTTTGTCAGTGATGCTAATAATAGATGATTAAAGTGCAGATTGTGAGTCGCCTTGCTTATTTAGTGGATAAACTTTCCCTCATTTAGATTCCTGTGATACCAGATACTGTAGTGTCATGTTTTATTTTTCAGGAACAGTACAGTGAATTGAGAATCAGTATGAACCAGAGACCTGGCTACAGTCAGAACTTTGGGTTTACAGCAAATTGGACTTCTTCAGGGGCCTTAGTACAGACAGTTGAAGAAGGTAAATGTCTATTTAACTGCACAAACTTCATTCTTGTATTTAGTTTGCAAAGGCTTCTGAACTGTGTACTTACTGTATGCTACAGATGTTTCAAAAACCTCAGGTAGGCAATTGAAAAACTAATATTTTTTTACTAATATATTTTGGTCAGGCCTCATCTCTTGAAATAGATTTGTCAGAATATTAAAAGGCATTTTTCCAATCAAGAAGGTTTTTATGACGTGAGAAAGGTATGAGTGGCTCCTTTCAGCTTATTTTTAAGATTTTCTCTGCATATATTTGTAGAACAATTGAATTGTAACTTGGTTGGGAGTTAGAAAGGTAAAATAAAAAATAAAAATACTTAGTCACATTGGATTTTGGAGACAGCTAATATTTTTTGGGTAGTTGCAACTTCTAAATTGATTTCCAATGCTTTTTTTTTTTTTCTTTTTTGTTTGGGGGGGGGGGAGCTGTGGGTCAGGGGGTGTAGCTGGATGTAGTACTCTTGGCAGAAAGGATATTTATTTATTTATTTATTTATTTATTTATTTATTTATTTATTGGTGCAGTGAAGCATATGTAATAATTATTATTAGGTCTGAAGTTTCCTGATAAGGAAAAGTTTGGTTTTCTTAAAAACAAAACAAACAAAACAGCCACAACAGAATCACATTATGCTTTTTTCTTTTTCTGGACAGTGATCTTTAACGTTGTTAGTAATACTTAAGCAATAATTAATTGTACCCTTTTTTATGTCAAATGTTCATCTTGAGAAAAGAGAAATAAATGGCAATTTCTCATTTTGTTAACCCTCGTTATGCTTCCCATAGAGGACAATACGTAATTTAACTGCATTTACTGAACGCCCTTGATTTTCGTTTTAAAGTCAACTTATTGACCTCTCCTTGTTACAGCTGGGCACTTCGCATAATTAGATTTTAACTGTTAATAATTGCTTTGTATGAAGAATAACTCTCCATTTACTTTTCCTGCTGCTAGGATTCTGTTTTAGTTTTGTTGCTGGGAGGAAAAGACTGTTTATATTCACTGCAAGCTGTAAACAAGAAACTTAGGGGTACTGAATATTCCTGCTTGTCATTCACAAAGCACTAAACAAGCTCTATCTCTTGGATCTGGAAGCAAGGAGAATATTAAGGTCTTGAGTCTGTTACCTGGCTTATGCTGTATTACCATTCTCACAAGGAAGGTTGGAAACTATATAGATTAAACAGAGAAATTTTAATGGGCTGCATCTCATTGGTATTTTCATCTATAACATATTTTTTTTCTCTCAGCAATTGCCTAGTATTGTATCCTTAAGCAGTACAACAGTCTGAGTGTTTGCTTAAAGGAATGACAGATGAAAGAGGTGGACAGGTCATTGAGGAGTAAGATGTACTTCATCTGAGGGGTCCTGAATGTTGTGTTTCCTGCTTCTAAGAATAAATAATAGGATAATACTGGTTGGAAGGAACACCTTAGGAGACCACTTAGAACAATCTCCTGCTCAAAAAAAGTACCAAAATTGAATTCAGATCATGGTCCAGGGCCTTATCCAATAGGGTTTGAAACCCTTGGAGGATGAAAACTGCTTAGGTTCTCTGTACTGTCACCCATCTGTTTGTTCTTTGTTCTGTCCCGTACACTGTAATGTCCCAACTTTGTCACCAGGATACTGTGTCTCATGTCACAAACCGTATTAAAGTCAAGGTGGATGACATTCACCATTGCGCTCTCATTCGCAGAATTGATTATTTTGTTGTTAAAGACACCCAGATTCAGCAAGTGTGATTTGGATCTGCAAGTGCTAGCCAGCTGCTCCCAATCACCTTTTTTGCAAGCACAGAAATAACTTCAGGGAAAACTTTCTCTTGTTATCTTATTGTATTTGTTATCCTATCTAGCCAAATGATTTTCATTTGGTGATAAACTATACTTATATTATTGCTCATAATGACTCTGCATTCAACATAAGCTTTTCCTTCAAGTAATTTTAAAGAAAACTACTCGGCAAGTGAAATTAACCTTCTGTATGTATCCTCAAAAAGCTTATTAAAAGTTAAATTTGTAACATGTTCCAGTGAGACACATTTGTTACATATAAAAGAAGATTGGTTGTTTTTTACAGAGATCTCCAGCCTTTAACCTAAAAATTACATAAACAGGAAGCCCTGGAAAGTCATTAAATCTTGATGTTGTTCTGCTAGCTTGCCCTCTGCCCTCTGTAATCTTTATTATTTCAATTCTTTCACTTTCACACACCCTACTTGCTATTGTTTGTTGAGATTGTGTTGAACACTCACTGGCACGTAAGATGTAGTAAATTTGCTCTGCTTCCTACGTATTCTTCCATATGTGAGAATATGAGTTAGTATTTATCTGTAGTAGTACCAGCAGCTGGGAATAAGTTAGAGATAAACAAGTGTGTGCGGAAAATGGTTTGGATATACTTTTTCTGGTGACATGGGAGGAAATGTGAAATCTTAAACTTGCTTATTTTCTGAAAACCTTGATTTATAGCCCAGGTATACTTCTCTCATCTCTGAGTTGGGTCTCATCCCAGTTGACCTATTTGAGTTACATGGTCACCTTTTTGGCTCCAAGCACTCATCGTGCCACAAAACATTTCTGAACCTGAGGCCTTCCGTATATTTTGAATGTGAAATTTCATCTATATGTTCAAAGTGTATAGTACTGTCTTAAGTGGTGACATGAGGCAAAATTCCAGATGTTTACTGAACATCATTGAAAGTAGTACTTTCAATGGCGGTATCTTTAAAATCACATTCAGTTGGATCTTCAAAGCTATTAATTCTTTAACAAACTAATGACACTGTTTTTTTTTTCCAGTCAAACCTTTCTTTCTCCAAAAGAAAGGTCTACTTTTTATTCTATACTAGTATTTAAAATAATGTGTGTGTTGAGAGTTTTGCTGGTAACTGTTAATGGAGTATCAGTCCATGCTTTAAGAATGCACAAGAATAGAATATGGAGCTGTGCTCTTCCATCATAGGGTCATCATTTCACTTTTTTGTGTACTATGAAGGATCATTGCTTAGTTTGCTATTAGGAAGCATAGCTTTCCTTCATTTCACAGTGTTCTTGGGTGGTAAGAAAATCAAAGCTATCTGAATCCTTAGTGTGTGATCTAGACTTCAAACAGCATTTTCCTAGTAAGTTAGAAGAAGGTTGGAATGAAGCATATGGTGTCTAAATGTACTGTCATGTTTGTCTATAATATAGTATTGTTCTTGGTATATTTTGAATAATATGTGTGCATTTCTCTACTTAATCTGGAAAGTGCTTTAGTTGTGTAATCTACGTTTGTTCTGCTCGGGGAATTATTCTCAGTGGAAGAACCATTCAGGTATAATTCATAAAATTGTACTTTGGGAAGACTGTTTCTCAACTTGCCTGTTTTCTGAAGTATTAAAACAAACAAACAAACAAAAAAAAGAGAATGAGAAGGCTTATTAACTGCTTTTGTATGCTCTCTGTCCTTAGGCTAGATTACCTGCCAACACGTAGTAATAGGTGAAAGAGTATAAAGTGCATCCTGTCTTGCAAAATATCAGTAAAATTCAAAGTCCAAGTTGCAGTAAAATTTGTAAGTGGCTTGTACCCACTGGCAAAATAAATACAATCCAGAGAATTCTAATAGGACAGCACCCAGCGGTATCTTAAGTGAGTCTAGTTACCAGTCAATTCAGAGCTAAAAAAATATTTTAGCAAAGCAATATAGCAATCTTCTTGTCAACCAAGCCCAGAAAATGTAAATAAGAATATGAGAAAACCAGATCATACTGGAATTAACAGAGTGGAGTCTGGTTTTGTTGTTTGTTTTTTTTTGGGGGGGCGGGGGGCAAATAAGAGGATTATCCAAACGTAAGCTGAATTTCAGCAAATTTCTGCTATAGACAGTGTAGTGTTGCCTCTCTCTGTTACTATTCCAGATTATAAAGATTGAGGCAGAAGTTGGCTAACCAGAAACCATTTGTTAAATGAGATAGCCGGAACATGAATGCTTGCAAACCCAGAAATTTCTTCGTATTTATGCATCAGATTTCAACACTACATTAATATTAACTGATTTTACTGACCTTATACTTGCAGTGCGGTCAGTTTTTCCTAAGACTTTCTGAATACCTGCCGATAAGTGTTTCTTTGACTGAGTTATTTTTTTTTCTCCCTGTCATAAATGTATGTCAATAACTGTGATTAGAAACATTTTTTTCTTCTGTTTTCATCAGATAGCCCTGCAGCACTTTGTCAGCTGCAGGTAGATGATGAGATCATTGCTATCAACGGCACAAAGGTTTCACAAATGGACCGTAGTCAGTGGGAAGAAGCCATCACCAGAGCACTAGAAACTGGAAACCTGGTCATGGATGTTAGACGATATGGAAAGAATGGTGAGTTGTTTCATAGGCAGGTACAGTATGCTCTGTAAGGCAAATAAGCTTTGTCTCTGCTGTACCTGACAGCTGAGTCTCCTTATTACCCTTACAGCAGTAATACGTATCTGAGCTAAGTAGTTTGCTAGTGTGTCTGTTGCATTTTAACACAACTTAGCTTTTTTTTTAACTGCTCGTGCATTAGAAATGTTTTGGCAAACGAATCTACTAAACATTAATTTACTTACCTCTGTCTGGTGCTCTGACCTGTTTCTAAGAGGAGGTGCAGTTAATAAATAAATAAAATGCGCCACCAGCACGCAAGGGAATATGAAATTTTATTTTTTCTGCCATTAGTTTCTAGATTATAGGATTAGTTTCTTGAAGATAATTTTTAAAGCCCCTGTCCCTTCTTTCCTGTTTTCTTCAGGGAGGGTTTTTGCTGATATATGAGCTTGTAGTTGATATAGCTCCTCTGTGCTGAGTTTTGACAGTTGACCAAAACATTGTGATGCTGTAATCTCTCCACAGTGGTAGTACCCATCCAGACTTCCATCCCAGCTGAACTTGTTGAGCTCTTCAAGCTCGCTGAGAATTTGATCAAGAGTTCGAAATGTGACTAGTGATTTAATTGAAAGTAGAACATCAAAACATTACTTTACTGGGAAGTAGAATAATTTACCAACAAATGAGGAAAAAAAAAAAAAAAAAAAAATGGGGCAGGAAGAAGATGAGTAATGCCTAATAGCATAAATTAAGTGAAATTGTTGCAGAAAAGCTAACTTAGTAAAATTTAAGGGATGGGGAGGGGTTTGGGGAGATGGTGTGATGGACACTAAATGAAGATGGTGATTTTTATTTTTTTTCCTTACCTTCATCAGTTTTTCTAGTTTAGACTACCTTTTTACTTTTTGCCCTGTGTGTTTCTTGAGTAGCTTGGACATGAAAATGACACTTCACTGGAAGCATGTAGTGTATGATTGAAACTGTACCTTGTGTGAGTAAAGTTGGAAGAACTTTCTTGATCCTTACTAATGCTGATGAAATAGTTTTCAATGAATACTAATTACTCTCTAATGTTGAGTTGCTATAGTCCCATGTTAGCAGAATATTTGGTGAACTCTTACATGGCTTCTAACTAACAATTGTATTTTTGGGGAAGGCGGTCTTCTCATAAATGCCCTTTGTCCTGTTTCCACAAATTCCATCTGATTTGTGTCTCTCCCTCTTTATGTGTTTCCTGTGTTATTTTAATGTGTTTTCGCTAACTCCTGTTCTTTGACATTACTGTCTGTGTTAATTTCTTGATCTCCACATACCAAAAGACTGGGGCAAAGACCAGCCTTCCCTGCCACATGTAAGGCATAAAATCCTCAATCTCACCAGTATGGGTACCAACATTATAGGTACATCTGATAGTAAGTGGATTGATGCAACTTCTGGAGAACGCGTTTCAAGTGTCTCGACCATATCAACAAAAAGAGAATTCTCCAGCAGTCTTCAAAGTTCTGTGAGTGTGCGTTCAAACAGTTTTGGGATGTGGGGGGAAGAAGTGAAAACTGATTGCCATGAGGAAGGGGAGAATGGAAAAGAAGAAAAGACCTTAGAAATCTTATTCTTAATTTGCATTGTTAATTCTAAGGAACGTGCAGGTTTTTGCAAATACAATATTAAGATGCTCTGAGAACTTTCTACTGTGTTCATGAATTTATGAAAAGTATTAAAATACTTGAAGATTATAGTTCAACTAAAACATATAGACTATTTATTCTTTAGAAAATCATATTATCTCCATTGTTAGTGTAAATGAATGTTGCAGTCCAGAGGAAAAAGTGAGTATATGCTTTCAAATGACTGGCAAATAACTCCCAGCTTGCCAATGGAGTAGCTGAAATAAAAGATCTTGGCTTCTTTCTTGCAATATCAACTACCAGTTCACAGCTGGTCATTGATCACTGCAAAAGCTTACAGTCATTTTATCATATAATCTACTCAGGAAGTTTTAGTTTTGTATGCTTCTGTTGAAGTTCTTATATTTTGAAATGTTTCAAAATATGCAGTTCCTATCGGGGCACTGTTTAATTGAATAACTTCTGCAAATCTAATAAGCTGGAGCTCTGTTTTGTTTTGTTTTTTTTCTTTTTTTTTTTTCCAGGGTACAGGAACAAAATTGATAAATGGCATGCAAGGAGATCTTGGATCTAATGAACAAAGAGGTAAACTACCATTGTTTTTCATCTTCTAATTGTATGGGCTTGGAGCAAGCACAGATACTAAACCTGTAATCATTACAAGCTTTGTACGGTGGCTTAAATGAGATCTTAATGAACTAAAAAGGTATCACAGATCTAATTGCATCCAAACTGGGTGTAACTGGCTTCCACAATATGCTGAGCAATTGGAGACCTGACAACAAGGAAGTGACAGATCCTCTGTCTCAGAATTAGTTGCTGTAAACTTACTGTAGGGATAGGGATGGAAAAGCAAAAAAAAGACACAGAATTTGTTATAATTGCTACTGCATCATGTGAAGCCTGATTTAGTGTGAATATCAATTTATTTCACTGCTCTGGAATAGAGTGAAATGAGTATTGTGGGTTTTCTATTTCATTTATGAGGATTTTGGGAGGGGTGACGGATATTGACAGTGGTTATTTTTATTGGTGTTTTTTTTTGTTGTTGTTGTTGTTTATTTTTATTCCTGAAGAATGATATTGATAGTTCTAATATGAATAATAATTAGTTATGATGCTGTGAACCATTATAATACTATCTGATGACAGTGAGAGAAATCAGGTATGTAGACTTCCTAATGGAACAGAAATTAGTGTTTCATTGTAGCTTGCATGTGCATGGTAATTTACAAGAGATCTGCCAAAAGATCATTTGCCCTCTGAAGATGCCTTTCAGATGACGTTAAATTGTATTATTGTTATAGTTGGACAATGTTAGATATTAAAATGAAATACTAATCAGTGTATGATGTAACCAACTAAAAACTGTATTTATGAAAGATTAGATTTTCTTTATTTCAGGGGCTTGTTTTTCTTTTTTAAATGACGTGGCTGTAGGCTGGAAGTGTGATACACATTTGTTATCCAGTGGTGATAGTCATTTAAAAGAAAAACAAAACAGCACCTCATTGATTTGTTTGTATTCTCTATATTTTTCAAATAGCATCTGAACCTATTTCTTTGAAAAACTTAAAAAGGCGGTCACAATTTTTTGAACAAGGTAAATCGAAGAGCTAACATTTCATGTACTTTCATGAAATTGTTCCTGCTGCACACTCTTCCTAACCATTCTGGTGCCGGGTACTCTGCCTCTTCAGCATTGTTTGCTACAGTTATCTTGAAGCAACGTAATTCATTTCCCTTCTTTCCCCAGGGTCATCAGGTTATTCTTACAATTCATGGGTCTACCTTTGTGGTAATGGGTCTTTGTGTGTTCTCTTATATTTATAGCTTTTTTTAATCTCTTATATGTTGTTCATATTTCTTTTATACACTGGGTTAAGAGCAAGATGGATAGCACTCTGTTCAGATTTGCTACTACCTACAAAACAGAATAATATTGAACATCCCAGCAGAGGCATTGTGCGGAATTCAAACAGCTGTTGTCAAAATACTTAACTCTGAATTTGAGTTTATTTGGAGTCGTAGCTGTGCACATTCTTCAAAATTGGTGGAAAGCAGCAGTAACCGACTCTTCACTATGTGGTGAAGTCTCTAGATCTTGAAAAGGCCAGTATGAATTTTGAAATGAATCTTCTGGCTTTTGAAGATGAAATAAATAAATAAACAAAAATTAGGCACTCAATTTTGGTTTTGTAGGTTGCATTTTGGTGTTCTGCATGTCACAACTCACGTACTTCCACTACTGTATGCCTAATATTGTCTTCAGACTACGTATGCCTTGCTTTTTATTGTAGCCTGAAAGTGAAATTCTGGCCCGCTGGAAGTCCAGTGTGAATTTTGCCAAAGATTTAAGTGGAACCAGGGCTTTGCCTCAGTGATAATGGCTTTCATTTGTTGAGAAGTGATATGTGAAGTGCTGCAACATATACCTGTGTTTGTGGTTTTGTGATTCTTTTTGCTATATTGTATCTTTGATAAGGTGATATTCTGTTGTTGGTTGTTTGTGGCTGTTTTTTAGGCTATGAAAACTGTTTGAATTGTATAGCAATACTTGTAGTATTTCACTTCTGATTGAGGGGAAGGAAAAGTATGTATTTCTAGAGTATGCACTCAATGCAGTTTTGCTTATTTTTTGATTTCTTTAACATACTGATATGAAAGAATTTTCTTTTTAAGGCTGTACAGGCTAGCATAGTCTTACAGGGATGAGAGGAGATGTCCTTTGTATCCTAAATTAAGGATTTTGCAATTTGTTGCATTTATGCATTTTTAAGTGAAATTTGAACAACTAAGTAACAAGGATACTAACAACAAACAAAAATAATTACGTAAGATGATGCTTGGGGAATGATTACTCTTAACTTAGTGCTTCTCCACATTTTCTCAAGTTTTAATATATCAGCACATTTATATATATATATATATATATATATATATATATATATATAAATAATATATATTTTTTTTAAAGTAATTTTGGTAAAGCTAAGATCAAGCATCATATCCTCAAATACTGTATGGTTTGAGGTGAATGGTGACAATCTTAGCAAATTCACATGTACTTTGGAGAGCAGGAAAAAAGGGCAGTTGGAAACAGTCACCTACATTAGTTGAAAGCACCTGGTGTATTCTGAGCTCTAATAAGTGTGTAGTAGGATCAAATGCAAGCATGGCTTACTATTGAAGCAAAAATTTCACTTGAAGTTCAGACTTTCTACACTTGGATAGGTATTAAAGTAGTTAGTATTGTTCTAATAATTCCTATTTTTTTGTTGTTGCTGTTTTCTGTTTTCCTTTCTACTCCCAAATCTGACAGGAGGCCCGGAGCCTGCAATGCCTGATGTAAGTAGTGTTTACAAACTACTAATTAGGTGCATAGTTATTGTCTTTTCTAGAAGTCGATTGCTTTCTATTGCTTTTTTTTTTTTTTTTTTTTTCCCCCCACACTGCTTTAAAATTCCAATCAAATCAGGGTACTGACATATTTAATGTGTAAAACAATGGTTGCCTACTGTCCCTTTGAGGAGACTGAATCAGGTTCTTGCTGCTCTAAAGATGTAGTTCTTGTAATGGCTTTTACTTCTCATTTTAAGTTAAAATGTAGAGTGTTGATCACATGTAGTAAGATTGTATTAATTCATTTGCATGTTGTATTAGCTCCCAGTCCCATCCATTAGTGCTCCAAGTCGTCGGGTTTGGGATCAAGAAGAAGAACGAAAACGACAAGAGAAATGGCAAAAGGAGCAGGATCGTTTATTGCAGGTAATATTAATCTTTGTGACTTTGTGTGTGGTAACCATTAGAGAGGAAAACTTCTCTTGACTTCTGTGACTCTTACTGATGGCAGAAGGGGACTTCCAGATACATTTGCTGGGCTGCACAATCATATACACAATTTTTCAGAAAGAAAAGAGGGAAATGCATTAGTAAGTTTCACAAAATCAAACCCAGACTGTATATTCACTACAGCCAGAAGTGCTCAATCATCAGAAGGCTGATTTGCTCTCGTTGGCAAAACAATTTACAACAAAGCAAGACCTAAGTCATTTTTTGAATGTATATTTTATTTTCTTGCAAGAAAATTCTCTAGGATGTTTTACCATCCATTCAAGACATTGGCTGCCTTCATCTCTGAATATAAAGTAGTACCGTGGTTAGATGCCTGCTAGTGTTCTAATGTTAAGCAGTCAGCTACTCATTTGGAGTCAGCTTGGTTCCCAGTACCTCAGAAAGCCAAACCATCTGACTGGTGCAAATTCACCTCAATAATCAGATACCAGAGATAGAGGAAAATGTTGCAAAAGGCATGAGCAATGTTTGCTATCTTAAGATAATACACAAAAACCAAGCACGTGTTCCAGGATTGAGCAGGCTTATGCTTCACTGAGCTGAGGTCTTTACTGTAAGATGTATCTCTGGAAATTAAATTATGTATGTAAGGGCTGTTGGCTAGCAGAAGCATCAGTAAATCTCATTTACTCTGTGCAAACCATCTTAAATAGCATTTAAGCATTCAGCAGTAAATCATGATGACAAAACAGAGTTTAACTATTCTCTTGCTTTTTGGATGTTTCAGTGTTGTCATTCCTTTTAGCTTTCAAAATCCACGAGGCAGGAGTTGCGACTTATAAACATATTTGTGATATCTGTTATGGCTTGGGTGCACAATTTGGCATCTGGAGAGATGCCTGTAAGGAGTATAAGCCTTGGCTTCTCTTTCATTGAGAATAGTTGAATCCCTCTGCCATCACTTCTCCTTGTTTCCTTTTTTTCACACTTGAAAAGTTAAATTTAGCCAGAGTAATAATGCTATTTCTCTTTCCCATGATCTTATTACTTATTTAAAAACCAGAGAAAGGAAGCCAAGTCTTTATTTGCTAATTTCCAGCATCTTAGAAGGAACTTTTGCAATTACTGCATATTTTGCTTTTCCCAAGACTGAGATGGTGGTTGACAAAATCAACAAAATGTTTACTGTGTATCTTGAGTAATGCCTTAGGACACTGCATTGATTTCATATTAAAACCAGTCATAGGACAAAACTGGAGGTTCAAAATAGGCTTTTGTTCAGATGAACTTTCTGGGAGACCAAATATTCTTGCTGAAACCAAATTACTGCCTCATATTTCACTTAGTCATTGCTTTATATTTGTCATATTACTCTGGCCAGTTCCAAGTTAAATATAATTACTCTGTAATCAAGAAATATTTTAGATAGCTTAATTCCCAACTGAACAAAAATCAGCTGTAACGACAGGGAATATAGCAGATGTGAGGTCAGTTGTTATGAGGCTTATCATATAAGAAGCCTAGATTCTCTGAAATTGATGAGTGAACTCCTTGTGATGGTATTTAAGCCAGAATGCAATTCATTTGTGGCTCATCTAATGTCCCAGAGGAGCTCAAGCATGTTTATACCAAACTCATTAAATAAAGAGTAGAATATTTTAATGCAATTAAACCAAATTCTTTATTTGTGTGTTTAATTTCAATTTAACCTAATAGGAGAAATACAAACGGGAACAAGAAAAACTGAGGGAAGAATGGCTACGAGCTAAGCAAGAAGCTGAAAAAGAAAACTCCAAATATTTAGATGAGGTAAGCTGTTAGTATGGCATCACTTTTGTCTGTTCAGTTTCATGGTGGCTTTTTAAACTACTAGTGGGAAGAGATACACATACAAATAATTATTTTATTATGTCATTTATCTCCTTGTTTTGGAACATAATTGCTCCTAAAGCAAAATGATTGTCTATGACTTAACAGAGATTGGTAAAATGCAATGAAGAAATCAAAATGGAAGGAGTTCATGGATTTGCTAAGTAAATAACAGTAAGGATATATTGGCAAAATGTTACAAACTGTATGAATTATCGTGACAAGAATCAAAGAGTCACCTTTATTGTATAATATTTACCTCTCAGTATTACATCTTGAAATTTTGCTTCAGTACTTGATCATTAGGTGTGGTTTCTAACTTCCAGGCTGTTTGCTGGCATTCAGTTTCTCCTATCTTTGGAGAATTTACATATCAAATCAACTTCAGCTTTGCTATCATATATTTTTAAAACTTTGAATGTGTGTTGTTTCTTTTGGCTGCTTATGAGAACATAGTTCTTTTGCTGAGCATAGGAAGTATCTGTGATACCTCTTCTCTTTTGCTACATAAACATAGCTTCAGGCACTCCAGCCACATCAGCTGTGTTCATGTTGTCATGAGCATCAAGACTTTAAGGCATAGGATTTCAATACTGAAAAAAACTTGTTAGAGCTGTTCAAAGACTTTGCTGTACAGGAATGTAAAATGCTTCATCAAAAAAAACCATTAAAATTTTGGATGCACAAATCCTTAACTGGCAAAGAGTATTTGTTCCCTACAGTTAAAACTTATTTTGACCACTGAAAGACCTTTTTCATGTTTGAGACAAATGTTAGTGGTAAGTCAGATACTTAACTTTGTAATGGCAGGAGAATATAGGAGGCTTGGGGTTTCCTCCACATGATGATTCCTGTGAAATACATTGGTCAGGTACACACTTGCAGTAGCTGTCTTAGGTAGGTCTCCAGTTTGGGAATTAAAAAAAACTAAAAATGTTGGGTATCATGAAGAGTTTGTTTTTGGTGAGGATTTAAGTGGAGATGGAACGGAATGTAAGAAGTGTTCTAAAAAGCAGAATGTTTCACATACTTGTGGACACACTGCCAGTGATGCTTGCTAGGGCTGCTGTGTGGAATGAAGCTCATGCATTAGAAGAATGTGCCAGCAGGCATACATTCAAAAAGAAACCAAAGTACACCCTGTCTTTTGCATTTGAGAGTATTTGGGATGCTTTTTACACCAGCCTTCCCATGTAGAGTAAATAACCTTTTCTGATTCAGCAATCTGACTTTAAAAAAAAAAAAAAAAAAGGCACCAAAAAAACCCCAACAACCAACACACAGAGCTCCATCCCCTAAAAATGTTATTTCTTTTATCTGCCACAGGAACAAACTGTTATAACCTCAAACATGATCACAGTCTCTGCACGAGCTCCATCTGCCTCCAGCTGGAGGGCAAGCCCTGAAGTGAGTACTCCTGAGGAGCCAGAAGGAGATGGAGGAAGAGAGCTGGCAGCACACTTGCTGGCCAGGGAAGAAGAAAGGAGGCTTCAGGAGGAAGAAGAAGCAGCCCTGCGTGTTGAGCGAGAAAGGGAACACCAAGAACTAGAGCTTGAGAGACAACGTAAAGAAAGGGAACAGCAGTATGCTGAGGAGCAGAGGCGGCGGGCAGAGATGGAGGAGCAGAGGCGGCAGGCAGAGATGGAGGAGCAGAGGCAGCAAGCAGAAAGGCAGAGGGAAATGTCAGTGGAGTCATCTCAGTACCAAAGGTCTGCGCTTAGAATGAACTCTCCCTTCTGCATAAAAATTGAAATACCTTTCCAAATGGAGTTCATGTCTTGAATATGTGCATTCATGTCAGGTTCTTACTGTAGATTTACTAGTGCAAGACACTACATGATAACCTAATCATATTGTAGTTCAGCAGTAAAATTGTAAAGCTATCCCAGTTTTGCCATCCTTTGCTCATTGCGTAAGCATGATCATAATTACAGGTGACTGAGTTGGCATAATTTGAGCCCCACCATTCCTTAGTCTCTCTTGTTGCAAACCAATTCTTCACCTTGTGCAGACCAGTTTTCTTTTGTGCTCTAAGAGTATAGAAATAATTGTGTCAATGGTTTACGGGCTGGTTCGGCCCAGTTCCGTGACTAGAGGGGAGGAGGGATTTTGCAAAATCCGTACCTCCGGAAAAAGGGAACAGGGGACCCCAAAAATAGTTAAAAACAGCAGCAATGATCTGAGGAGGAACAAACTAACTTACTAAATATAGTATCGGAATGCAAGATAACACACCGTAATACCATATAATCAGAATTGAAGCTAATAAATCAAATATAACGAGAGAATGTCTGAAAGGTGGATAGGCCTCACCACAATGCTGAATTGAGATGCACAGTCCAGTTGAGCAGCAGGGAGACAGGAGGAGAGCCCATGAAGAAGAGCAGACGAAAAAGAGCACATCAGGTGACCTTGCCAGGAGTTGTATCTCCTCTCTGTGTCCACAAAGTCCCCTGGGGAATGTAGTTCTTCTCTTCTGGGCAGGTACCCAGGAATTGAGCATTAACAGTTAAACTGTTAACAACAGTTCTATGATTCTATGATTCTAAACTCCCAATGCCCCACATGATGTTATGAGGTGGAATACCGAAAACCAAGAATCACAAAACTATGACAAATTGCACATTCATTTTGGCATTTCAGCTGAGGGAAGAGATTTAGAAGTGAATGGATGATAACTTAAAATTCTGCAGCCTGACTGCCAGTGCTCATTGCTATAAATGGTATTGTATTACACAGAGCATCCTGCTAAGACTGAATAAAATTCTATTCTTTCTTTCTTAAGGTAGAAGAATCAAGTATGAGATGAAGTCATTCCTCTTGAATGGAGTACTCTATTAACCCACTTCTTCTCATTTTTAAATAGATACAGATAAAGTAATTGTCACCAAATCAAAGGTGACCTGAAGCACTTAATATGAAGATTTGTAAGAACTCTAGTGCAAATTGAGAGCCAGTAGCTCAAAAATACAGGGCTTTCAGAAGAAATATCAAGTTAACTCTTTTCTAACAAAGGCATGACTGATTCCTCTATCATTTTAGTTCAACAGTGCAGCAGTAAGGTTTAGTTGTGCCTGTGTGCTAACTTCTCAATGAAAAGCATCATCATGTATGAGTTAGCAAATATTGGCTTAGGTATTGTATTGTGTTGGATTTATCCACTTTGAACATATTTATCCTTGAGCATTAAAGTGTTTCTTCCATTACCACCTTCATCAGCTTGCTTAAAATTAATAAATAAAATAGTTTATAAATGCAGATTTTTGCGTAGAAGTTTTCCGACTACTGCTTCAGGTGTCACAGGAGATTAATCTGCTGTGATTAATGCAGAGATTAATGCCGTAACTTTTCCTTGTTTCTTGTGCGCTTAGCTTACTGCCTTGCATGCAGCAGGCTTGACTGTTTCCCTTGAGGATTTTTCCCTTTTTTTGAACAAGCAGTAAGAGATGATTGAAGATAACACATGATTAAGTTATATCTTAAGAGAAAAAAATACGATTCTAAAATTGCATATATTTGCTGGGGAGACTGAGATCTGGAGTTTCTTTAGCTCATGGTGAATTACTTCTGCTGAGCAAAGCAGAGGCATGGCTGTTACAATTGGTTGTTCTTGGCAGCTGCACTGGGGTATCTCTGTAGTTTAGCTTGCTCCATTTGCGAGATAACAAGGCATTGTGCAGTAACTTGTAAAGCTGCTGTGATATCTGCATATCTAAATCCTTGATATATGCTTCAGTCTCAGGGAATATGATTACTTCTGAGGTTGCTGCAAAAGGATGCATGTTGCTGAACAAGGATGGCTGTGCTGAGTAGTAAAGAAATAAGCTCAATCAAATTGGGATTTTAAATAACTAGTGCTAAATGCTTCCATTACAATGATATCCAGAGATTTGGCTTGAAATCTGAAATACTGCATAACTGTACGTAAAAGCATAATGCTGCAGAGAGCTGATAGCTGATACTCAGCTGATGGCAGAGCATTGAGACTGGGGACAGGCAACTGGAAGAACTTTGTCTGTAGAAGTTTGCAGATGTTTCTCTATGGATTACAGACTGCAGCCATGAAATTCACTAGAATATGCATCTAATTCTTGGAGAACTTCTGTGTTTGGACAAAGCTTATCTTCTGGCTTTGAAATAGATGAGATAATCACTGTCATATATTGATATTTTTTCAGTGTCCTAGTCTGTTTTTAATCTTCTCCCTCATGTTTTCATATTTGATTAACATCTGAACTTTGTATTTTCTGTATATGTATATTATTACTTCAATTTTGAGATTGTTATAATAGATAATTGCTTTTATCTGTATGTTGCTTCTAGACATTATGAGCGCTATGAAGTATCTAAAATAACAGAGAACCAACCTGGCCAACATCTCATTGACAGGTGAGAAGAAGTGCAATCAATATATAGGTAGAAATATCTTCAGCAATAAGTTTTAAGCATGCAGGCATGTAAAAATTTCTACTCCTCACTTACAAAAAGGTAATTTCAGGCTCTAACAGCCTTTCTTTTTCCAGCTTCTTTTTTTTTTTTTTTCTTTTTTTTCTCTCCTTGTATTTCTGACTGATAAAATTAAGGCTTCTTAGATCTTTGTGCTTCTGAAAGCTTTTGTCTGTTTTCTTAAGGATCTGTTCTCAATATTTTTGTCAGGAAATATTTACAGTTCTATGTATATCTTTGTACATAAAGATAGTGGGTTTTTTGTTTGTTTTTAAATAGGCGTTACGAGCGCTATGAATCTTCCAAAACCATCGAGGAGCAACCTGGTCAGTCGTTTTCTGACAGGTATGTATGATACTGAATTTAAGAATGGTGGTGATGTAGGATCATAGAATGTTCTGAGTTAAAGGCACATGTAAGGATCACCCTTTATTGTCTTCATTGCCTGCCTTTGGACGCTTTGATAGTTCTGTGTCCTTCATATGTTGTGGAACCCAACCCTGTCCCCAGTGCTGGAGGTAAGGCTGCACAGCACAGTGCAGAGTGAGAATCTCTTTGTCAGAAATCCTTGAAACTTCTGATCAGCTTTGGCCATTGGCAGCTGCTGCAGTTTTTATGGTCTGTTTTTGTATTGAGAAAACAAGCAACCAACCAAACTCTTGGCAAATTACATGCTGTGCTGTAAACAAGAGTTAGTCAGTCAGTCAGGATTTTACTGGGAGAAGCAGAACTATAAGGAAGTAAATATGTGGGTGGTATTGGACTTACCTGTCTGGAAAACAATTTCTTGGTTGTGTCACAGTGTGCTGTACAAATTAAGGTGCAGTCATCCCAATAAAGATTGTGAAACTTACAAACAGCAAACAGGGAAGGATGTGACAGACAGCAGCAGCGTATTTATCAAGATGTGCTGATAAATGTGCCACCTGCTAAATGTGCCTTGTTTTGTGTGTTTTTTTTTCCCTGTACTCATTTCTACAGAATGTACTAGCTGATGCTGTTCCCTGGACTTACTGAATAGACAGCTTTTCTTCTAGCTTTTATGTTTTGTCTATGGTTTAGAAAATGCCGAATTAGCCTAAATCAGAATATTTCTTTTCAAGCCTTTGTTGTAGATGGCATCTCACAGTACTGAAAGATCATGTCTGCTGTGCATTTAGTTAATTCTTGCTGTTGAAGTAAGCATGCCTTATTACATAAAGAGTAGCCCCAGATTTTACAAGGAACCCATAGTGAATTTATCTGTGTATCTAATTTCAAAAGCTGCATGCATTAGATAGTTATCTCTTGTGTATGTGTATGAGGAAGACACTCAAGTGCTTAAAATCAGCCCAGACAAGGTCAACCTGGTCTTTGGATCTCCTGCTTAATAAGAACTGCTGTGCATTCATTGCATAGGTCCCCAAGATGGAACAAATAATCAAAATCTGGGGAAGCAGAAAATTTGGTGCAGATTGTTTATGCATCCTTTGTCTGCAGCAAGAGGACAAGACTCCCTCAGTATATTTTTATGCATCCAGTACTGTACTCATAAGCACACTGCAGAAGCAGCTTTGAGCTGTGTACCGAGAAAAGATTTCTGTTCCTTTCTGAAGTGTTTTAAACAAGAAATCTGGATGTGTTACTTCAGACTAATAATACAGCACAGAGGTGTTGCTGAGGGTCCTGTGTAGTCAGAAACTCAGCTTTTTGCTCTTTGCCTTCCTATATAGAGAATGGCATCTCTTGGATAAAACTCATTAAAAAATTATGCTGCTGGGTATAATCAGTGAGTAATAAGTTTCCTGAGAACAATCTGAGTGCAGTGTTTGAGGAGGTATTTAGCTTACAGTCTAGTGGTGTGTGCTGAAGTGTGATTTAAGTTACTCATGAAATTGAATCATTTATGAACTTGCTTTTAAAGTTATTGCTTCTTGACTGTACTCTTTGGAGAGCTTCCACAGCGAAGGGACTTTGCTTTGAACATACTTTTGATTAAGCAAATACAATGATCAGACCCTCATACTTTCAGCTGAAGCACTGGGAATGTTCAATACTTGATTTCAGCTTTCAGTATGTGGTTATCTATGTTGTGCAATACTGGCACCTTTTTGACACTTGAATATCCTGTTAGTCTTTGGTTTTTGTTTGTTTACTGGATTGTTTTTTTTATTGCAAGCATTTGATCAGAAGGACACTGAAAGAAAGGGGCTGTGTATCTGTAGTCTGCACTAAGATCTTTATCCTTCTTGGCTGAGTGAATGTTTCCTGTATCTTTAGGAATAAATCCAAGTCAACTTCAGAGCTGAATGAATTCAATGCAAATAGAAATAGTAAGTACTTAATTTATATTATTTTTCATACTTATTTTTAAAACAGGTATATCAGGAGCAGTTATCCTAAGAAAATTAATTAGTAAAGTACTTTTTCATAGCTGAATGATGGTTTGAATTTTACACTATGGCACAATACAGTGAAGCTCTAAAAACAAGAGGATATTCATACCATCAACTGGATAAATATGATTAACTCCTATCTTGAAGTAGTGCTGATTGCAAAGAGATCTTAGATGCTGAAGTTTTAGATGATTGAAAGTGCAGAAGATGAAACTTATCATGCCTGTATATAATTGAAAATGATTCTTCTCCTGATATGTTGACTTGTCTTGGTATATGCAGTTGTTTTTATTGACTGATGTTTTCAACACGTTTGCCGTTTTCAACTTTTGTTAGCTTAGAAATAACACAAGTGAAAATCAGCTCCTGATACTGTCATAGTGGCTCTGCAGTTTCCTGGACTGTGCTTTGTTGCTGCCTTTCTTGAGTTGTCCATCAGTTGTTACTGCTTCTCTAGAATAAAGAGTGAGGAAGACTATCTAAGTATTATAAAATAGAAAGATTCTGAAAGCTACACCTATGTCTAAAACATGGTTAATAAAGGTAATCATAAAGTAAATGGCGCCATAGAGGAAATATTGTAAATGGACAGCATTGGTTTCACACATTAAAGCTCAGTCATTGAAAGTAACGGGAGAATACACTTCCACGGTATTTTATAATGGTAATGGATGGCAATAAAGTTAAGAGTGCATATGTAAGCAGAGTTGTATTGAAATTTAAATTGAAGTGACTTACTGTTGAGTAACTTTCTTAATTAGATGATCTTACTGTGAGGGATAATTACTGGGTTTAGAAAATAAAGAAAAAAGTGTTGTCCTCTAACTGTCAACAGAGACGAGAGAAAGAGGGCTTGTTGCTTTCCTCTTTCAAAAATTTAAACAGGTATTGAAAGGTCTTTTACTGCATAATCTCATTTCCACTGGTTAGTTACCACAACATCCAAGTAATAGACATTCTGTATTAATTTTTTTATATAGACATATGTAGAAACAAGCTTGAGAATGTGATGATGAATGCTTCTGGAGTTACACTTGGAGTACTAGATGCTTGACAACTGCTTTTGTGCCTGTGTCTTGTCCTAACAGATACTCAGAGCAAGTATTCAGAGAGGTCCTGGAACACGAGCGAGTCACAGAAGGGGTCTCAGAAGGAGCCTCAGAAGGAGCACAACCTGTCTGCAGCAGAGTTAGAGAGGCAACAAATCCTTCAGGAAATGAGGAAGAAAACATCTCTACACACAGACAGCAGCTGGATTAGGCAACGCAGTTCCAGTGTGCATAAGGAGCCAATCAGTCTGTACAGCAGTAGTATGAGGAGGTAGGAATCATGTTAAAAATTAACTTTGTCTCTCATCAGATATTTTTGTTTGGTTATTCTAAACTTCAGCTCCTATTACAGAGCACTGAAACAAATCCAGCATGTAAAAAAGCTTTAAGGTAAACTGAATAGCAGTGCAAGTAGAAGAAGGTAATTGTATTCCAGCTGGGATTAAAGAGTTTTTTTGCAAGTAAAGTGTGTTTGTGTGTGTGTATGGTCTGCAAATAACTGTTGATTTCTTGGCTGATATAGCAGCACTGGAAATCGGTAGTACTGACAGATGTGCCTAAGAATTTCAGTAAAGTAATTTATTGTGGAAATTACTGTAGCTGAAGAGTATAACACTTTAACAGAAGTATTGGATCAGAAAGTCCCGAGTTCATTTCTTTCTGTAAGTAATGTATGAATGTTGGGTTTGTCACTTAGGAAACACTTGAGTTATCAGTCAGGAGAATGTTTGGCTAATGGGCAAGCACCTTCTTCATAGACAAGGTGGCTGTCCAGCCTATATGGATTGTTATTTTCAATCTGGTATCCCTTAAAGACTACAAAAACAAACCCACTAACTGAGGTCTGTTGCTGTACAATGGATTCTGGCATAGTTCACTCTGATAAGGCTGCAGCAAAGAGTGTTTTACTCTTACTGTACAGATATCAAGTACTACCTCTCCTTCACCTCTGTTTTTTTTTTTATTCCCTTGAGACTAGGACTGAACACAAAGGATAATTTGCAGTTCAAATATTAAAGTCGGTGTGTTTAGAATACCCTCATGATTAGACAAATATATTCATGCTAGAAAATCTTAAAAATCATAAAATATTTTTCCTTTTTGAAATCAGAATATAGCTCTTCTTCACCTGTACTACCATTTACATGCATATATGTATCTGTGTTACAGAGGGGAGTCTTTGGACAATCTTGATTCTTCAAGAACAAGCTTGTGGAGGCACCACTCGAGGTTGAACCAGTCCTCCTCCACTTCATCTCTGTCCTCTAATCAAGATCACAGCCGCCCAGTGTCCACATCAAACCGGGCCTATATGTGCACTCCTTCCTCTGCCAAAGTACCTCCTGTGACCACCTCTGTGAGAGCCCCACCTGCATCCCAGGCAGCCCCGCGGGTGCAGTCTCCTGTTTCTGCTTCCCAGCCAGGGTCGCAGATGCGCAGCAGGTGAGTAGGTGCCCCTCAGCTGGGAAGACACACACGTTAGGCTGTGTTGAAGAGTGGTCTCTGTAGATGCGGTGTTCTGCAGCAGCATTTACATAATATTAATTAACAAGTCTGAAAAGCACCTGCAGTTTTCTTGGTGAATGGGACAGTGGAAATGTAGGCTGGTATGACTTCCCTGCTCCAGTAATACAGAAAATTCCTCAGGTTTGTCATCAGTGCTTCACATAGGTTAAGAAAAATGAGCTGGAATAATAAATCTCCAGTCTCAGAGCTGTATGCTGGTTACTTAGTAAAAGCCTACTCCAGTTGGCATTTCTGATATTTGTTTATTGAGGTGTGTTTTAACAGCAGATTTCTCAAATGCACACTTTATGGCTGTCATATTCATTTCTCTTCCCCTCTTCCTGGCATTTGGTCCATCTCATCTTAGCACTCAGGAATGCTCATAATCCATGACCCTGGAGAATTTCAGAGTAGGATGTTTTTTTCATCTTGGAGGAGAAAGCAAGGATTGCAGCCTATTTTGAAACAAAGTGTAATTTAGTTGTGATAGATAGCTCTGCTCTTTTATATACTTGAAACATTTTAAAAACACCTTGAGATAAGATCATCCACACACAATTACATGTATTGTATTTAACAGCACTGTAAACATAGCTACACTAACTCTTAAACTCTCAGACACTTTTTGATAAATTGACTTTAAAAAAAAAAAAAAAAGATTTTTACATTCTTTTTAATGTAAAAGAATGACCTACCTAAACATGTGTGCTTATCTTGTTCTCATTTCCATTTTCTGATTTGCTAACAGTTTGGTAGATCTAAGGAAATCTAGCTCTGTATGGCTCACGTTCAAAGAGTTAATACTGTATATTCAGGGCTAGCCTCCTGTTATCTAACAAGGTGCAGATGATAGGACTTGGGGTGCTAAAAAGTAGCCTTCAGGATGATCTTCTGCAAATAAGAAACGAGGTAGGAACACAAAAGCAGTGTGTTTTTACTCTCTAAATGTAATGCAGTTTCAAGTTTATTTGTAGAAGGTATTTTATACAGTGAAATCTCTCCCAGGAATGTGACAAATTTCTTCATCTGTTCCTATGTAACTGTGATCTTAATTGTAACACTTCAGCTTTCCCTATAATATAACAATATTCCTCTTCAGTTTATTTTCCTTGAGCAGCTTAGCAGTCCACTTTTTACCAGCATGTTTTTGTTTTTAATCTCAAGAAATCTTTAACTTTTTTCTTTTAAACCTTTTCAAGCTGGTTTAAAGGATATTTGTTCTGTATCTAGGTCAGTCAGTGGGAAGAAAATCTGTTCATACTGTAATAACGTTCTGGGCAAAGGAGCAGCCATGATCATTGAGTCTCTTGGTCTTTGTTATCATTTACATTGTTTTAAGGTGAGAGCTGGGAGTAAAGCTGTGAAGAAACAGGAACTAATCAGAAGCACGCATGGCTACTCAATGTTATGCTCACAGGGGCTCTACTAAAATCACCTGCTTTGCCTTCTACTCTGAAGTGTGTTACCTGCAGATTTCCATGAGGCAGTCCTATCTGCAGGCATTTAGCACTCAAAGTTAATGAGAAGGGATTTTGGAAGTATGTGGTCATGTTGACTGTAAGACCACATATCTTTCTTAGAACTGACAGAAAAAAAATCCCATATACAGAAATCAGCTGGGGGCAAACACAGGAGAATAAATTCCTTTTGCAAAAGTTGTAAAAGCACTTGTAGTTCCCCTGTCTGAGGACTGAATGAGGAATTACTCTGCTTTGGAGGTGCCATTTTACCTTCCATTTTCTGTGGCTTTAATAAAGCCCCTTCTGTGTCTCACTCAATTATCAGGAGTATTAAAAGAGGTTGACTCAAAGATCTTCCTAGTGCTGCCCAATGTGGATAGTAGTCAATAGAGACTGGTCTTCACTCCATGCCTCCAGAACATGTATTCTGGACGAGGAATCTACCTGTAGATCTCACCTACGTAAGGCAATCAAATTTCTTCTAAAATGTCTTAAGATGAAGCGAATGATTAGCCATCCACAAAATTCATTTCTATTTAAGCAGACACGTTTTCAGTAGATAGTTATTTTCATAAATTCTGTGAGGATAGTGTTAGTCTTTTCAGAAGTGGTTCATATCCGTAGCAAAGTTTTATTCAGCCACCATAGGTAAATTGTTTAGTGTTAGTCTGAAAGCTATCTAGCCCTTTATTAGTGTGTTAAAGAAAAATGAAATTGTCCCTTCTTTCCACATAAAAACTTGTTTCTGTGATGCAAAATCAGGAAACTGGGGGACACACAAGTTTGAGTGCCGAAGGACTGAGGACCCCAGCACATGTGCTGCCATATGGAAGTCTGAGAGAAGCACACTCAGGTGTTCTGTGTCAAAATCATTGTTTCCATCTAGGCAACAAATTCTTCCTTGTTGAGCTAGCTTTCAGAGAAACTGAAGTTCGAACTCAATTTAATGAACTAATCTCTAAATGGTGTCTGGTCTTTCTTTGCTTAGTTGGTGTATCTCTGCTATCTGTTGTCCAGTCGGCGCCTTAAGATACTTCCTGAGTTGATTGCATTTCAGTCCACTAACTGTTACACGTTTGCTTCTAGTGATTGTGGGTTTATGGTACAAGCTTTGCTGGATTTAATCCAAACTCTCTTTTGAAGAATTTTGTTTCTTCAGTATTTTGTAAGGAGTTGTTAATTACTCATCTGTCATGCAGTGCGTTGCCTGTGAATGTGACCTTGGGGGATCCCGCTCTGGAGCTGAAGTCAGGATCCGAAACAACAAACTCTTCTGCAACGACTGCTATCTCAGATTTAAAAGTAAGGCAGCTTGACTGCAACATGCATGACTATGGTTGTTCTTGGTGCTGTGAAACTTCAAGCGTTTGTATAGCTGAACCAGATGATAGCTTTTGTGCTTTACTTTACATTGCTGTGTTAATTAATAGGTTCAGAAAGGTTTGATTGCCAGTTTCTGTCTTTTTGTAGGGTAGTCATTCTAAACTTCTAATGTCCTGGTAGCTGTTTTTACCACCTTGTTATTGAGTAGTTTCAAACACAACGCAGTGTAATCATCTTGCTTTCTTCATAGATCTGAGAAAATGGTGTCAAGGAGTTGTAAGTTGCTGAGCAGTCTTCTCTTGATAGCAGAGGAGTCTTTTTGAAAAACTGTCTACACTGATTTAAAAAAAAATAATTTGAGTATGTGTTTAGTTCAATTCTAGCACATAATTGGAAAGATATTAATTTATCCTATGCAGGTGGCACAAATGCTGCTTTCTTTTTGCGATGCTATTATTATTTGAATTATAGGTCTGTGATTGGTTATTCACTTAGGTACAAGTTCAGCAGGAATTGGTTTACTTACAGATCTTAATTAAAAGGTGCAGTATATATTTTTTCCTTTATTATAGTTTGCAGAATTCTGATTTACTGGAGCATGATGTTAAGGCTTGAATAATAATGATGTTTTTTTTCTGCTGTCATATATGATGGTAGACAACCTCCTAGTTTTGAGAAGCCTCTGGAATTTGATATAACTCTACTTTTAGAGTTATATACTCTACTTAGAAAATAAGGAATTCTTTAAAGTGATTAAATTCAGCTAATGGAAAGGGCTTCTGAATGATTTCCTGGGAAACATGTGCGTGTTTCTACATGAGCTGGCACATTTTTCTCTCTGTGGTCCAGAAGGCAGTGGAGGAAGCAGATACGCTACAACACATGAGCAGGACTTGGGCATCTGCTGGCTGAGAACCCAGCTCAGAAAAAGAAAAATGTTGCATCTGATGCTTTTGCTGTTTTCAGGCTCTTTCTGGCTTGCAGGAGAAGGAAAATTTGCCTGCACCACAGAAATAATTGTGTGGTTGCCGAAAAGAAAAAACCCCACTACTTGATACTACTGGTGCATTCACAGAGGCTAACATTAGGTGCAGGGAAACCTCTGTGATCAGTGGAAAGAAGAAGAAAGTCATTACTTTCCCTCTGAAGAGCACTGGTGAGATCTCTCCAAATTGCTGTTCAGAGAAACTCTTTTTGTTGAGAACAAAACCATGCCAAAGTGACCATGTTCCTCCTTAAGGCACCCAAATGTGTGAGCAATTCAGTCTGGAGCCTGCTCATGTCATTTTAGCTTTCCCTATCTTTTCTTTTGTATGCAAAACTGCTGGATGAGTTTGATAAGTTTGAAACTAAAAGGAGTCTTCTTATTTAGTCCCTGATATGGTAGTATTTTGTGATGGCAGTAACCAAAAATTTTATCTCAGATCAAGCGCAATTTAGTCTCTCTCTGACGTTATAGCTTATAAACTCACGATGTTGAGTAGCCTTTCAGGAGAAAAGTTAATCTGTGAGAAGTGGTTGTATACCCTTCCCGTCAGACTGCATCTTCCTGGGTGAGTGGGCACCTCAAAACATAAGTTAGCCAATGGGAACTTGTTGATAGAGAATGAAAGAGCAAAATCAGTGATTTGAACAATACAAAAACCAGCTGTATGAGTGCTGCCATGAGAATATGTACTGGCAATGCAGCACTGGTGTGTAATGCAGATAACTTTGCAGTTAGTACTTCATGACACCTTTTCTGATGACTCATTATTTTGAAACATGAATGTACTGGCCAAAAGGTTTGAAAAAATTGTAGGATTAGTAATATTTGCAATGTATTTTCATGGTTTGTTTGCACAATTTTATGTTGATTTTATGTTTTAATCTTGTAAAATTGCAGTGAAACACTGATGTGTTGGCAGATGCCCTTAAATATGTGCAGAGAGACTGGATAATAAACTTTCAAAAACATACATATTGCTATAGTTACTTAGGAAATCTTAATTGAATTGTTGAAGTGTAAATTTAGGAAAAATAAAAAAGTGAACTTGTCTTTGTGTTAATACTAAAAACAATTCCTTAAAACCTGGGTAAGGTGCATGTTCTGTGGAAAGTTATTTGGTCTTAAATATTTGCAGTGCTATAGTTGGATTAAGCTCAAATTTGTATTGTTTATGACATTTGGCTTGCTAGACTCAGAATGTATGCCTTACTATGTGTTACTGCGTTTTAATCAGTATGGTAATACCATTATCTGACAACTTTTAAGTGGAAACTTGAATTTTTGTCAATATGATTCTTCAGTAGCTAGAATTTAATTACAATTTCTTCTGTTTCTCTCTTAACAGCTGGACAACCAACCTCCATGTGAAGCAAACCTAGATATGAAACCACTGTTGCAGATAGAAGAAGAGGTGATTGCTGCTGATGTAGATCTATAAATAGATATATTGTGTGTGTTTTTTCTAAAAGTAACTCTTTTGCTTGTCTAGTCTTCATAGCAATGCATTATATTCTTCATATAACTGTATTTTTATTTATGATAAAGTAATTGCAGTAAGGAAATATCTGGGGAAAATGCTTTCACTTTTTCAGCTTCAAGTACTGAAAGCACAAGGGAGAATAAGTATATTTTCGGTAATAACTTCAAAATATTTTTGAGGCTTATAATCAACTAGTTGACTTTCCAATGGTATATGAAGAGGGTATTTTGTTTCTAAGCTCTTGAAATGAGCATTAGAGAAATACTTAATATAAATATATATTTGCAATTGCTGTCTTTATTTTTGACATATACTGAAAGTGAATTCTCTAGGTTAATATGAAGCTGCGTTTAAATGCACACAAATGTGTTTGCTTTCCATACGCTGGTTTCTAAAATTGTGCTTTTTTGAAACTTAAATACAAAGAATTACCTGCTTGCTCAGTGGTGAAGGCATAATATTCCATGGAGTACATTTAAGGGGAAAGAATTCTCTTTTCCCTTTTGAAAAATGTAACTATCACTTTTTCCCTCCACAAACTAGTTGTTGAATTACAGTATATTTGTAAATAAAATTTCTGATGTTGCATTTATTAGAAGCTTCTTTCTTTCTAGCAAAATGTATTGGTAACGTGTTGAACTGAATTTATTTGAATATTGTCCTGAGACATCATTTTAAATGCCATTTAGGCTTAAATTGCCATCCTAAATACGTGTAAGAATAATAGTTATTGCTTTTCTCTCTTCACTCCTGGTAGTAGACTTCTAATTTTATACATACTCCTGCTCTCAAACTTGTTGTGCTCTTTCTCTTCAGCTTTTAAGAAATGGTGACACTGGTTCTTTGTGCTGTGTCCCTAAAATAAGATAATCAGAAGAGGTGGAAGTTACCTGGGGTTTCTAGCTGTGATTAGAAATGAAGCGCCAAAAATATTCCGGATTAGATTCTGCAGCTTCTGAAAATACACCTCAAAACAGCCCTGGGGGGTTTTCATCAGCAGCTCCCAGATTGTATTCATCAGTTTCTTTCCCAAATGCTTGTGTGGAATCATACAATGGTTTGGTTTGGAAGAGACTCTTGAGATCACCTACTTCCAACATCCTGATATAGGCAGGGACACCTGCCTGGAGAGGGCAACCACAGCCTCGCTGGGCAACCTGTTCCATTGTCTCACCATCCTCACAGTAAATAATTGCTTCCTAATACCTAGTCTAAATCTACCCTCTTCAAATTTAAAATCATTTCCCCTTGTCCTGTTGCTACATGCCCTCCCTCCCCAGTTTTTCTGTCGGCCTCCTTCATGTACTGGAAGGCTGCTATAAGGTCTTCTTGCAGCCTTCTCCAGGCTGAAGAGCTCCAGCTCTCTCAGCCTGTCTTTGTAGTGGAGGGTCTCTGGCTCTCTGATCATTTTTGTGGCCCTCCTCTGGACCTGCTTCAACAACTCCATGATCTTCTTGTGTTGGGGGCTTCATACACTATTCATGCACAAGTTTATAGCATTCTGTATCCATCACTGTAAGCTGCAAAGAAGACATGACAAGTGGACCAGACGAATTTGAGAGTGTTTTTTGTTTTGTTTTGTTTTTTTTTGGAGGAAACCAGCAAAGAGGATGGCTGGGATGTGCACTACAAATTGTTGCAAGGAATGGCACGAAAACAGTTTGTAGCCCCTTCGTCTCAGGAGCTTACTGAGAACTAGCAGAAAGAGATTGTGGCTGCAGTAGTTGAGGGCACCAAGGGAGGATCATGTCATTTTATTGTAGTGGATTACTTCATTTATATGGGCCTCCTATAACACCTCCCACTTTTAACTCCACCAGTCTCCTGGTTTGCTTCAAGTTTTGATCTGAACAGATGAGTTCTTTCATCAAGGAATTACCTGCAAATCAATGCTAAAGCACAAAGTGCTAAACATTATTTGCATATGTTTTTTTATAAAAAAAGAAGTCTAAAATGTCTCAACAGCCCAAATTTGCTCAACTCCTTGCTCAACCTCTTCTGTGATTTGGCCTTGGTTTTTCGTATTCAGTTAGTGTCTTATATGAAGTGCATCAGAAAAGATACTTTGTTTGATTTCTACTACTGTGGTAAGTAATGCTAGATCATGTGAGAATGTGGTGATATGAAGATCCTAGACTTGGAATACACATAATTGAGGGATATTCACACAACTTGCTCACACAGCTGCCTGGAATCTTGAGCCCTCTTTGCTGCTGCTGGAAGAAGATTGGTTCCCTGAGAGCCACCAAAAGTAGGAACCCATACTGGATGTTGACCCATTTTGGATATTAGTTAGGTCACATACAATTGCAGCCTTTTTTGCAGATGCCCTTTTACACAGTCAGGGCAGCCTGAGGCTGTGAATAACTACGTCCTGTCCTACTAGTAAATTTAGGATCTTTGCAAAAAAAAAGTTATTTCATCATCTTGTTCCAGCTTGTTTACCTGCGACCCAAGAGCAAGTGGAATGCCAGTTTTAGCGAGGCTCAGAGAGCTGAAGTTGAAACCCTCAATTTGAAGTTTTTTCTCATTTAAGAGGCCTGGTTAGCAGAGACCCTTTAAATCTGTATTTTCTAAATTGGGTTAGTTAATGCAAGCAAAGAAAACTCACATGGAGTGGAAGAGGCCTAAAAACTCACGTTATGAACGTTGTATTTGTGTCTTTTGATACTCATTAAACTTGTTGATCAGAAGTTCAGCAAAACCAGTTATGCACTAGCAACACAAGGTGGCAGTGTGTAAATGCAGCTCGCACAATAGAGAATCCTGTCTGTGGTTTTAATCTTGCCGATTCTCCTCTTTCTAAAATGCTGTACCTGAAATTATCTCTGCGTTAGTGTTTGACATATGGAGAAGTGCTTAGTCAACAAGAGGTCGTCAAGAAGACCAAGGAAGCCAAGGCATTAAAACTGAGTGAGGGCACATCAAGGCTATTGATCAAAACGTTTGGAGAATGGGACTTTCTCCCTACAAGAGAACACATGTTGCAGTTGCAAAAAGAAAATGAGTTTGTTTGTTTGTTTGTTTGTTTTTAAGGAGGGTCACATTTATTAAATGATACCAAACTGAGAGTTTTAAGGAGGATTTTATTGAGAGTTCTAAAAAAGAACAATCTCTTAGGCTGGGAGACAGACCCAGGCTTCACATTATGGAAACATGACGTATGACTGAACCTGAGCAGTCTGACTTGACTTTGCCTGCCAGTTGGTTAATTAGCTGCCACTTCAACCAGTAATAAGTAGGAAGAAGAGTAAAAAGAACATGTCCTATGAAGAAAAATAGTCTAAATGATTCCTTGAGGAGCGTTTTGGTGTATCTTGTTAGATTCTATTTACTTTTTTTTTTTTTTTTTTTCTCCCTAAGATGCTGTTCAAGGAAGAAGAATCAGTCACTCTCCTTCCTTTTATTAGCTTCAGTTGTTCTGTTTAAGGTTATAAACCCTTAACTGCAAGTTTGCAAAAATTGTCGTGGTTTTGTGGAATACTGACAACAACAACAACAAAAATCACATCAGAACATCATGTGGACCAGTGGGAGTTAAATAGTTAATGTTCTGGTCCCGTTTACTACCCCTTATGGGCACTTTGAGTATCCTGATGGGAGGGGCAGCATGTCCGGAGGACCCCGGCCTCTTCCTTCGGGCCCCAGCTCAGCCATCTCAGCTCGCAGCAGAGAAAAGCACGTGCTTTCCCTCGCATAGTCGTGGTTTGACTCGCATTTTGGATACTCTTGTCTCACTCGTTTTATTTGATTTAGTTAAATTCAGGAAATTACCGTTCCTCCTCGGATCGTTGCCATTGTGTTTTCTCTTTGTTAAAACTATCTGCTAGCTCTCTGCCCTTCCCCCTTTCCCGGAATGCACGCTGCCAGGGGCCGGCCAGGTCGCTACAAACCCTTAGTACCCCCCCCCCCCTCTTTTTTTTTTTTTGTTTTCTTTTTCCTTTTTCCTGGGGCCTGTGTCCCCCTGTCATGGACTTGTGTCAAGGAGTTATCTTTAGATATAATGTAAGTATCCGCAGGTGAAGTAGACCTCTGTATTCCCATTGGAATTGGGGATTTATGGTTGAGCTCAGTTCTTTACCCTTAGTGGCCTGTTGATGCATGGAATGTTGTGAAGTGTCCAGGATATTAGCTAGGGGCTCAGGGTACGATGCTAGAATTTAGGAGATAATTGAGCAACTGCTGCTGCAGGTCTTGCGGGATGCTTTCGAGCATCTGAAAGGGCAGCAGAGCTTCCTGAGCAAGCAACTGAGTGAAGATACTGACTGTAGAGGAAAGATGTGATTACATGGATCGATGGCTACATGGTCCACTAAAGGGTGACCATCAGCTGTGTTTCACTGACTTCAAAATGAGCAAGGATCCTAGCTCACATGTAGACACATTTTTGCCTGCCTTAATACTGACTGGATTTTCTGCAAAATGTCTGAGAAACTATGATTCAGCTAAATCTTTAATTTATCCTTCCTTACAGGTTATAAACTAATTAATTGCAACGTATCTTTCAATTTCCTTTGGAAATGAGTTGTTTCCTGATACTGGCACTGGCATAGGACAATGTTTAATAACATGGCACTTGAAAAAATTAAAATGCTTTCTGTAGCTTTCATTGTGAAGTTACTGTGGCATTTCTCCAGTACATAAGAACAAAAAACAAATCAGTCATCTCTGAAATTCGAGGTGTTGTATATGCTCTTATTTTTACTGAGATGCCTTTAAGACTTTGAAAGATTTCTGCCATAAATTTTCAAGTTTGATTCCCTAAGCCATCAACTCTTCAGACAAGTTGGAGCACAGCAAGGAATTCTGGTTAGTGTCTGGATTTGTGCAGTGAGCTATTTATTGATCCCAGCGTCTTGGGTTTGAAACTGACACCAATACCAGCAGCAGTGGACAGAGTAGTCTCATTATTTTCAGGAAAGCACCTCACAGGTGAGTCCCATGGAAGATTTTCATAGTTTCTAGTCATAAGTTTGGTGCTTCCCTTCACTAATAGCTGTTACAACATTGCCCGCCTTGTCATTTACAGAGGCTAAAGAGGTTTGAAGTCTGGCAATTTGAACTCACCCTGAAAACTGGTATGCTTGCAGTGGTATTTTAAATTTCCATCAGTTGTTTGCTGAGGACTAGTAAAACCTGTGTCTTGGCTTTAATGGAAGGCTATTAACAGCAGGCATAATTACATGAAGAGTAGCTAGGTGCTGAAAGCTCTTCAGCATTTTCATTTTAGCACTTTGACCTCCTACATGAAACAACATAGGACAGTAATATAGAGTGCTCACTCACAAAAGAAATATTCTTGAATGGGAGAAGACTCAATTTATTAAAGCTGAAGAGTTTTTTTTATTTGTCCTATTAGAAACAGTCGTGTCAAAAGCTGCTAGAGGCAATAAGCAGTCAAGAGTTGATACACTGTTCCTGTTGGCTTCTGTAGGTTTGCCTTAGCAGACAGCATTGTAGAAAAAGTTGAAGCGCTTAAGTGTACAAGACTGTATACACAGATTCTTTTATTAATCATAACAGAAGGGGCAGAAATAGCTGGAGCTGTTGAATGGTTTGTTCGTAGTTGAGTTCAATGACATGTAAACATGATCTACACAGAGCAGACCTGTGGTCAGCACAGCACACTGTTTCAAATGGCTTTCTGCAAGCAGTTGTGCCAGGGCAACTTTGCCTAAATGGGAGTTTTCCATTATTTCTAGGCAGCCAACCAGATGTGCTGTTTCTTGGTGCTTCAACTGCACGTGTCTTTTCTGGGATGAAGACCGACCCATTTTGGTGTCAGATGCTGCTGCTGCAATCGTTACATCTGACTATCGCTACAAAGACAGCAATCTCTTACCCAATATTTCCTACACTGAACACAACTTACATTCTTTGTTGGAAAGAAGCCCTGTGTAGTTCTAAGGAACGCCAATGATAGAAAATCTTTCACATGTCAAACTAAATTGTTCCAGTGGTTAATTAGTATTGTCAAGAATTGTGGGTTTTTTAAGCTATTTTATTTTAATAAGCTAGAAAGCTTATTATAATTTTGTTTTTATTCATTTAATTGATTAGGCTCCCAGCATTAACATTTTGTTCCTTCATTTTCTATCCTACATTGTACATTATGACTTTGGTATATTCCCCATTTTTTTCCCAGTTTCATTTCTTATACTTGAACATGATTTATTTTATTTTAGTGAATTGCAACATAAAACCTCCCCAGAAAAATATGTAACACAGAGTGGAAATAATCTTTAAGAGCATTAAAAAAATCTGAAGTTCTAGAAGAATTTCTTCACATAATCCACAGATTACAGATAAGAGCTTTCAGAAGGGAATTTTGTTGCATAAATCTTTTGGTATGATAAGTGGGGCACTGAATTGCCTTTGTGGGAATAACTATGCCTGAATTCCTTTGTGGTTCTGCTAATTTTCCTGTCTTAGGAAGAGATTCCCATGCTAATGTGTCTCGATTGACAAGGGGGTAAGATTACACTGCATTTTTATTTCTCAGCATGAAGTGTAAGATGCACAAACACGATTTGTTCCTGCTATGTGTGACAGGCATTGATAGGAGGGGTCCGACTTGCAACCTTCCATCAAAAGCCAGCTCTGCAAAGATAACAATTATTGTCTTTTGATACTTATGTGAGAGAGATGTTAGTTTATCTTGTGTGTGATACCTCTTTTTAAGCAGCCTTCATTCCTACTGAGGTAAGCTATTGCATTTGTAAGCCATGTTTCCATACGC
Source organism: Lagopus muta (assembly GCF_023343835.1). Lineage (NCBI taxonomy): Eukaryota > Metazoa > Chordata > Aves > Galliformes > Phasianidae > Lagopus > Lagopus muta. The sequence goes on along the minus strand of NC_064433.1, from coordinate 153,211,465 downwards.
TATACCTCATTACTACTGCCAGCAGTTGTACTAGCGTACTGCTGTCTGAACAATCAGAAGAGTTTCCAATACAGTTTAGGAGAAGCCCCATTGACTGCAGTGGAGCAAGTCAGTAAAAAAGCATCCTTCAGCTGGCTGCAGCTATGACCTCTTAATGAGCAACAGCCATCCAACCCAGTGTAATGCAGAAAGCAGTCAGGTGATACGCTAGTCAGAATATTTCACCTACAGCTGAGCATGCAGTCCTCTCAGTAATTTGAATACTGCAAGTACTTTTGGACCTCAGCAAGTAAAGAAGGTCACTGCTGTTAATCTACCAAGCTTTTAGACTGCCCAGGACACTGTGTTACACTAGCTATCTTGCTTTCACCCATCCCTTTAATTTCATCTGCTTCTTCTGGTGACGTAGTGCTAAATGTGAAGGAAGAAGTGATCAGATAAACACTAGCTTGGTATTGGAATAATAGATGTGAAAGAAGAACGGGATTTCCATAACTCATTTACCCGTCTTATACTAACACTCTCTTTGTTTACTCTCTGTAATATTGTGAACATGTATGGTGTTACCACATAGCATGTTCTTCGTATCATAAGCTCTCATGTTCTATTCAGTTCACTTTCTCTGTAACATCTTGGACTCAAAGCTACAAAATCTGTATATGTAGAAACTGTTCTCATAAGCTTTGGCACTCCTTAACAGATCATGCTTGTCTGAAAGATACTAAATGAAGGTGCTAACTTCACTGAGCTTGTAAAACCAAAGCATCCCTTTGCTCTTCTTCCTTTCCATTGTCTCAAGGTGATGACCTTTGAAGTATGTCAATAAAAGTATCAATAAACTGGAAGATTTATTCCTGGGTTATTCCCCTAAGCAGCAGATATGTGTACTTAATGTATTTACTCAAAGCATTTTTTCTCTTCTCAGTCATGCTTCCTGTTTGTTTGTTTGTTTTCTTTTTACTAGGGTCACAACGATAGTTATATTGTTTTTCTATTGTTCAGCAAATATATTATATATATATTTATCTCCTAATCAGGCTTCGTGTGGAGACAGCAAATTAGATGCATTTGTAATGCTGTCCTCATACATGTTGGTTGACTGCAATTCTCTGATTCCCACAGACTGGCTGGTTTTAAGCAGAAGAGAGCCTGGGAGTCATGTCTCCATCTGGTGCCTCTCAGGACAGAACAAGCTCTTTGCAATAGCAGTGCTGTTCCTTAGCTGGAGAATCAATTTCCCCATGCAACCCAGTGATGCCAGATATATTTGATTCAATAAACACCAGTGATTTATGTGAGAAGGGAGGTTCTCCCTCGCTGAAGGTTTGCTTCATTACTGGCCGCTTAGAACAGGAGTATGGCAAAGATCATCAAGGCTCATTAGTGAGACTGTGAAGTTATAACCTTGACTGAGCTAAACCTTAACTATTATATTGCTGGTCAGTGTTCAAAAGATCAGCACTATTGATGTGAGCAGAACTGTGCTGGTTTGTCTCAGCTGGACATGCACACCTTGTGCAGGAGAAATTAAAACTAATTAGTAGACTGAAGTCTCATCTCTCTTAAAAAGCTTTTAAACAGATGTTGTAGAGTTCTTGTACAGGTGTATTTTGTGGAGATACCACCATTATTTTTTCTGGAAGCTTGACGGAGTAGCTGGAAATTTGAGAACGATGAAATAAATATGCTGACTCCGAGAGTGTTGGATTCTTATCTATTGTGTCGGATTGTAAATATTTATTATTGAAATCTCAGATTTCTAGCTAATTCAGTGATGATTTTTACAAACCAGGTAGCTTTTTTTTTTTTCTCTTAAAGTAAGGAAACAAATGAAACAAAGCAAATAGTTCCATAAGAAAATTAACTTCTGATGATATTTCTTCCAGCGATAGTGTGTGAGGAGCCTCTGATAGATGATTGCTTCACTGAAAGAAACATCAGTGTTGAACTCTTTCTTACAGCATAAAATGAACTTCAGACAGTTCGCTGGGCCTGGGCTTTGAATACTGGGCTTGTGATTCCTTACTACTTTCCAAAGGAATCTGTGAGCAGTATTATCTAACATTTCTAGGTAGATGTTTGTAATGCAGATATGTATAGTTGTACTCATCACTTCCCATACACGGACTGAAGTTTTGTAGCACTCATTTGTAGACTGAAATTCTGTAGCACTCATTGGCTGTTTGTAAGCTTCAAATAACCAACTAGTGATGAGGATGCTTAGGAGAATGATAAATGGTTTTATTTAATCATAGATCTAAGTTCAGCCAGTATCAAGCTTTTCTCCTCTTTGATATGCTCTGTGAGGTCGCTTGCTGCGGAGAGTGGGAAATGGAACTGTGAATTTCATGTGTAGCATCTGAAGAAGGTTTTGGCACTCAAATCTCTTGCCCTCCTTACTAAGCCAGGTTAGAAATATTCTTTCTTTTCTCTGCCCAGATATAAAAGCCTGGACCTCTGAGACCTGATTTAACTTTTACAAGCCATAATAGGCAAAAACAACTTTTGTCTGCCAACTTTTCAACACAAGACTGGGTAGATAAGGATTAGGACAGAAAAATGGCAAGTGAGTTTTGCTGTCTTGCTTCACACTCCATTGGAGTTGGACTCTTTCTGCCAGCAGAGGATTTGCCCTGTGGGTTGCACTGGACAGCATGCGGTGCATTTACCAAACCTCACTTTTCTGAGCAGATCTGCTCTCTGCTTTTTATTCGCTGATAGTTCTGGCCAAAAGCACTGGAAGCATGCCGATGCTGTAGCTGCTAGTTTTATTTTTTCAATGCTCATGTTCCGGCACCGAAGTGAGATTCTGTATTCCTGACAACTGAAACAGGAGGAAATCTGACATTCAGCCTCTCCTTGTAATGTCTGTAATTAACTGTAGCATTTTGCTTGGCAAACTGTGGGATGTTGGGTTCTCACAGCTGTGTTGGAGAGCAAAATGTGGCAGTCTTGCTTCCCCACCGCACTGTCAGGTTGGCTCAGTAGTTTTCTTCTGACAGTTGTGCTGCTGGCAAAAGACATGATGTCCCTCTGGCAGCTAACTCATGTGTGACTTGGAACTTAATTATTTCTTTCCTTCAGCTTTGCACTTTACAGATTTACCTAGGGATCAGGTTAGTTTTTTGCATTCAAGATGTTAAAGGAACTCTTCTCTGTTGACCTTGTGATTAAGTCAAGTTGGAGGCTTCAGAAATAGTTCTGGAGTTTCCTGATTTGCATCAGAGCCTGTATCTATGTGTGTCCGCTCCCATGAAATGGCAGTTGTGTTTTGGCACAAATGGCAGTTTCAGTTTTCAGCAGAAGCTATCTCTGGTGTTGGAGCACTGTTTTTTTTTTTATTCTTGACTGTGTAAAATTGGAGAAAAAGTATAAATTAAACATACGGAAGTACAACCATAAACAGCTTAACAGGGGAGCTATTTACCCTTTGTATCCTATCTTCTTTGTATCTTCAAGAGTAGATACATAGAACTCCTTGTATCTCACCTATTTTTTGCTGATAAGCCTGTTAAGCCCTATAGCTAACTGCAGGAGTGGGAGTAAAGCAACTTGTACCTGTAAAGGAGTCTACCCAGAATGTAAAAAGGCAGCCTTCATCTTTGCAGGTCGCAGTTACTACAACTGTTAATCCTTATCATACCTTGAACACTGCCTCTAATTTTTAAAGTTAAAAAAAAAAAAAAAAAGGCAACTTAAAGAATGATGATGTGATGCAGAGTGATTTTTTTTTTTCCCTCTTCCTAAGAAATTATAACCTTTCTAGTGAAAACCTCACTCTGCTGAAGGACCCTCTGATAGAAATAGGACTCATAACGTGGTGGACAACAGATAGAAAAATGATTTACGTGAAAAGAGGGTATTATAGGATTGATTTTTTTTTTTTTTTTTTTTTTTTTTTTTTAGGCTGGCATAAAGCCCCCCATTTTTTGTATTTCAATAAGAGACCATTTCCAGAGACCTCTCCCTGAAGAGTTTAATTGGGACTGACTCAGAAACAGTAGTTGACAATAGTTTGGAGAATTTTTCCGAAAAAATACTGAGTGATTTTTCCATCCTTGAAAATGATGCTGGCTCTATACTATCTGTAATTGACACTTTCTTCCCTGGAGGGAAGATTTTCTCTGAGGTTTCATATCTAAGCTCTTTATTGGCTTGAACTTGCTTCGCTTGTGGCATTTGAAGCAATGCCTTTGGCTTTGCAGACTTGCTAAAGAGTTGTATATACTTTTAAATTAATAATGAAAATGAAGGAAATGGAGAAGAAAAGGAGAAAGTCCTAAAAAGCTGAAGCCTCTGTTCTGCTTTGTGTTGGCGGTAGTTCTCGTCAAGTTTTAGAACAGCAGTTAAGACTTCGTAGTTTAGTTAAGAACTGGATGAGCTACGTGGGCATTTTTTTGCAAAGAGCAACAGAAGTTTGACTTCTTTGTTGTCCTTGTGTACTCTGGTCTGATTCTAACTCATAAGTAATGGATCAGAAATCATAAGAGGCCCAAAGAGGCTCACAGGGTGTACTGGTCCCTTAAATGAATCAAAATCATGAAAGGTTTGAGTTGCCAGGGCAACAGCCTCCTGCCTAGAAAAAGCCTCAGGGATGGAGAGGAGCCTTCAGGATGTGGGCTGTTCAGACAAGGAGAAATGGTAAATCACCCATTCACAGACTACATAGAAAGGGGGGTTGTTATGACTGTGAAGAAGGACATAAGTGCAGGGGCACCAGTTAACGGGTTGGTAATGAGGCAAGGGCGGTGACAGCACTACCTGCAGCAGGGCAGAACTGATCAGTCACACCCCATTAAGGTTACCCTAATAGTACTGGTGAGTGCTGGTTTGCCATGGCTGCACCCCTGCAGAAGGCTACTGCCAGGAAAAATGTGGAGACCCAGAGTGAGGTCCCTAAACAAGATGCCAGTGTGCAGGTCTCTGGCTGTAGTGAGAATTCCCCTGCCTCCCCAGCTGCCCCTGCAGAATGGGTACAGTGCTCTGCAGGGACAACTGGACAATGGTAGTGATGATGGTTGTCCCCAGTTGGTGGAGTTCTAACCAGACCTCACTAAGCATTTAAACCTCATCAGCAAAGAAAAAACAATGGGTTATTGTCATTGGTGATTCTCTGCTGAGGGGAGCAGAAGGGCCAATATGTAGACCAGACCCTCTACGCAGGGAGGTCTGCTACCTCCTGGGAGCCTGGGCTAAACACATAAGGAATAAACATCCTTCCCTAGTTTGGTACTCAGATTACTATTCCCTATTGTTGTTTCAGGTAGTCAGTGATAAAATAGGAAGAACTTTCCTAAAGACTGTGAAAAAGGACATCAAAGCCTTGGGGTGACAGGTAAAGGGTTCAGGAGCATAAGCTGTGTTCTCCTCTATCCCTCCAGTTATAGGGAATGATGAGGAAATAAATGATGGGCCAACAGATTAATACCTGACTGTGAGCCTGGTGTGTTTGGCAGGGGTTTGGGTTTTTTGACTTCTGCTCTGTTTGCACGAGACCAGACCTGCTGGGAATAGCTTCTCCCGTCAGTGGAAACAGGTCTTATGACAGGAGTTGGGAAGGTTCGTTGATAGAGCTTTAAACTAGGTATGAAGGGGGTGGGATGTAACTGGGGTCACTGGAATGGAGTCCTTATGTGACATGCCAATGCTTCAAAGAGAAGGATGTGCTAATAAGATTCCTTGTCTTGTGTCTTGGTGAGAGAAGTTCTTTTGTAGGAAGAACACAAGGGTTGGTGTGAGGTTGGTGGCTGTGGGAATACTTGAGTATGGTCATGAGGGCTACTGCCACTCAAAAGGAGGTGTTGTGGTTTTGTGATTTTTTGTTGTCAGTATTCCACATCAGAACATCATATGGACCAGTGGGAGTGAACGAGTTAATGTTCTGGTTCCGTTTACTGTTGTGGATTCTTTGAGAATTCCTGATGGGAGGGGAGGGGGCGGCATCCCCAGGGGACCTGGTGGGAAGTGGGGTGGAACTGTGGACTGGACCTGGAGTGTCTGTCTCTCTCCATCTGGCCCCGGCTCAGCCATCTCAGCTCACCATGGAGAAGGCATGTGCTTTCCCTCACACTATAGATTCTCATTTTTTGATATTCTTGTCTCTCTCGTTTTGTTTGATTTAATTAGATTCAGGAAATTACCATTCCTCCTCAGATTCTTGCCATTGTGTTTTCTCTTTGTTAAAACTATCGGCTAGCTCTCTGCCCTTCATTCTCTCCCAGAGTGCACGCGGCCGTAGGCTGGCCGGGTCGCAGCAAACCGTTAGTACCATTTTTTTTTTTTTTATTTTTTTTTTTTTTTCCCCGTTCCTGAGGCCTGTGCCTCCCTGTCATGGATTTATATCTAAGGATAACCCACGACAACTATTGGTGGAGAACGCGGGCAGATATGTTTTTTTACTTTATCTTAAGAGGATTATATAGAGGACTAAGGACCCTTATGTTCCTTGGAACATTTTGGTTCCTTTTTAAGCTCCTCAGATTCTATTTCAGATTGGCACATATGTGTAGTCAGATAAGGGCACTGATGGAGATACCTGCCTGATTCCTATACATCCCGGTTAATCTAACAGACAATATGATGGAAACAATGGTTTCCAGGTGCTCTTCCCAGTTCTTTATCTCAGGGTGCCTGCTTGGGTACTGTGCTGTCAGTCTCTCTGAATGTATTCTCTGTAATAGAATTTTACATTATGTGGAGGAAGCTTTCCCCAAAACCAGAGAATGTGGAGTGGTAGAGAACATGGAGAGGTTTAGGAAAGAGATTACAAGCGTGGGGACCTCTGGTGTCATGGGATTTTACTCTTGAACACCTGTGGGACTCTGAGGAACTGAGGAACCCTGAGGAGCGAGCATTTGGGTAAGGGATGGTGCAGCTCAGAAAGATCTGAGGAGGAAGAACTTATTTGGGGCTGGGCTTGTGCTTACCAAGCTCTATATAACAGTGTTGTGGAGAGAGAGAGTTTCCAAACTGAGATCCGAACCAAAAGGGGAAACCTCCAAGTCAATCAGTCGCAGGAGGCACCAGTATCAATGTCAGTTGCCACTGTGAAAGGCCAGAAATGGAAATGGGTGTCCTCGCGTTTAGAACGGAAAGAAGAAAAAGCAGAGGAAATAGAGGAAGATCCAGGTGAGGGGCCCTCCTCAAAACCACCACTACTGAGAAAGGCAACTGAGAAATTAAGAGACATGGAGAGGAGAGTGATGAGGAGGGAGTCACTGTTACAACTATTCATTGATCCCTGAAAATGACTGAAATCCAAGGCATAAAAAAGGAGTTTATGTAACACCCAAGTGAGTCTGTTGTTGCCTGGTTGCTGTCCCTGGTATTGGGACAATGGGGCTGGTAGCGTGTCCTTAAATAGTAATGAAGTCTGCCAGCTAGGAAATATCGCCCAAGATTCAGCTATTGACAGAGGGATTAGTAGATGTTTGGATGGAGTTGCCACCCTTTGGGAACGGATCTTATTAGCTGTGAAGAAAAGATATCCCTTCAGAACCGAGCTGGAGCCTGGGATGAAAAGCTGGAATACTGTTGAGAAAGGCATCCAGTATTTGAGAGAAACAGCAGTAGTTAAAATGCTGTATGATCCCGAGTTTGTTCCGAACAATCCACACCAGGACCATGATCCTGAGAGAACAGCGAGTACACCCGAAATATGGCATAAGCTCACAAGAACAGCTCTGGAAAGGTACACCAGTTCACTGTTTGCAATGACCAATAGATATGAAGACCTAGGCAGAAGACCCCCAATTTTTGAACTGATTCTTACACTTCAAAGATTGGAACAAAGATTACCGCCATCCTGTGCTTCCTTATCAGTATCTGCCAAATGGCAGAAAGACTACATAAAATGGAGAAGAGCCAGAATGGCATGCGGAAGGAACTGTCCCTAGTGATCAATTGTGATGAACCTGTGGCAGTATCAGAAACACCTGATGAAGACCAGGATGATCAAAAGAACTGCTGAAGGAGCTGGTTGAACTGATTAAAGTCTCATCTATCAAAGGCAGACGCCCCCCTACTTGAGCAAAGGACCACAAGAAAATTTATGTCTCGTGCTGCCCTGTGGAGACTTACACGAGCATGAAGAGGATATGAAGAATTGGCATGACGAACCCACTCCTGCACTACTAGCACAGGTGAGAGAATTACAAAGCAGACTAATGACCACTGAAGTTGTTCCCGTTACTGCAGGTAACAAATAGAGGGCCCCTGCCTTCAGCAAGGGGGAGGAAAGGGATAATAGAGTGTATTGGACTGTGTGGATTCCATGGCCTTGGCACATCATAACCACAGGAATATAAAGCACTGGTGGACACTGGTGCTCAGTGCACTTTGATGCCCTCAAGTTATAAAGGGGCGGTACTGACTTATATTTCCAGAGTGACTGGGGACTCTCGAGAATTGTCTGTGTTGGAGGCGGAAATAAGCCTCACTGGAAAGAAATGGCAGAAGCATCCTATAGTAACTGGACAGGAGGCTTCATGCATACTTGGTATAGATTCTCTTAGAAGGGGGTATTTCAAGGATCCCAAGGGATACCGATGGGCTTTTGGAATAGCTGCTGTAGATACAGACAACATTAAGCAGCTGTCTGTCTTGTCTGGCCTGTTGGAAGACCCATTTGTTGTGGGATTTCTAAAGGTAGAAGAGCAGCAGGTACCCATCGCTACAAAAATGGTGCACAGATGACAGCATCGCACCAACAGGGATGCCTTGTTCCCCATTTGTAAGCTGACTCGTCAGGTAGAGAGTCAGGGAGTGATCAGCAAAACTCACTTGCCTTTTAACAGCCCCGTATGACCAGTGCGAAAAGCCAGTGGAGAATGGAGGCTGACAGTAGACTACCATGGCCCGAATGAAGTCACACCCCCACTGAGCGCCGCTGTGCTGGATATGTTAGAACTCCAGTATGAACTGGAGTTGAAAACAGCCAAATGGCATGCCACCACTGACATTGCCAATGTCTCTTTTCCGTTGGCCGCAGAATGCAGGCCAGAGTTTGCTTTTACTTGGAGGGGTGTGCAGTACACCTGGAACCATTTGCCTCAAGGGTGGAAACACAGCTTGACTATTTGCCATGGGCTGATCCAAACCACATTGGAACAGGGCGGTCGGTGCACCTGCAGTACATCAATGACTGACCATCTGGATCGCCAAATTGATGTGAGGAATCAAACTCTATAACCACAAAGTAGTTATAAAGCAGGTATGTTTTAGTCAGTGCTGCGCAGACAGCGGGTGCAAGGGGAATCGTTCCTCCTAACTTGCACACTGTCAGGAAAAATCGTGCTACAGATACAAGCAAAACTAATACATAATCAATAGTTCTCCTGGAATTCGGATACATAGTCATTACACTCCTGAGAGTTAGCATACAGATCCTCCCCTCTTGTGTGTGCATAGTGGGTCATGGGATGAAGATTTGTCATCTTCCTTGTGAAGGCTTCTGACCTCTGGGGGGGGATCTCCCCAAACTGGTTTCCTCTTGCCTGTGGACATCTAATCACCTCACCACCAAATGTCCTCAGGCTGTTTCCGACTCTTATCTTTATGGCATTCATTCCCCTCACTATCCCAGACCCAGTGTCTGCCATCTCTTATTTTCTAACAAGCTCTACATTCTTGCTTCTATAAACTCTACACCTCTAACTATTCCCCTTCACCCCCCTTATTCTCAGTCACTGTGAAGTCTTCTTCCCTTTTTATTTTCACTTATGGGGCCCTTCTCACCTTTCGTGACATTGTTGTGTGGGGCAATACAGCAGAAGATGTCTTTAAGAAAGGAGAGCAAATAATTCAAATTCTTTTGAGTGCTATTAAGCGAAATAAACTGGAGGGACCTGCCTAGGAGATTCAGTTCCTAGGAGTAAAATGGCAAGATGGGCCTTGTCACATGCCAGGAGATGTGATCGACAAAATCACCGTTATGTCTCCACCCACTAGCAAAAAAGAGACACAATCTTTTCTGGGTGTAGTTGGCCTTTGGAAGATGCACATCCCAAACTATAGCCTCATAATTAGCCCCCTCTATCAGGTGACATGAAAGAAGAACAATTTTGCATGGGGTCCTGAACAGCAGCAGGCTTTTGAACAAATTAAACAGAAGGTAGCCTGTGCCATGGCCCTAGGGCCAGTACGGATGGGACAGGATGTAAAGAATATCCTCTACACTGGTGCTGGAGAGAAAGGTCCCACCTGGAGTATGTGTCAGAGGGCCTCAGAAGAGACCCGAGGCCGACCCCCCTGAGATTTTGGAGTAGAGCGTACAGGCGGTTGGAAGAGGGCTGCACTCCAACTGAAAAGGAGATCTTAGCTGCAAATGAGAGGGTTCAGGCTGCTTCTGAAGTAATTGGCACTGAAATGCAGTTCCTTCTGGCACCTGGACTGCCAGTGCTGAACTGGATGTTTAAAGAAAAGGTTCCCTCCACCCATCATGCAACTGAAGCCACTTGGAGTAAGTGGATTGCGCTGATTACATGAGTGTGGATGGGAAACCTCAACCGTCCAGGAATCTTAGAGGTGATCATGGACTGGCCTGAAGGAAAAAAAGTTCGGCACATCACTGCTAGAAGAGGTGTTATGTGCTAAAGAGGCCCCACCATACAATGAACTACCAGAAAATGAAAAGAAATATGCCTTGCTCACAGATGGATTGTGTTGTACGGTGGGGAAGCATCGCAGATGGAAATCTGCTGTGTGGAGCCCCAGATGACAAGTTGCAGAGGACGTGGTAGGACAAGGAGAATCAAGTCAGTTCGCAGTCAGTGTGGATACCTAAGCCAGAGAACATGGCACGGAGTGGATTTATCATATCCCCTATTGTACACCAGCCTCTGGTAAGACTGAACACTACAACGGGTTGTTAAAAACCATGTTAAAAGCAATGGGTGGCAGAACATTTAAGCACTGGGAGAAATATTTGGCAGAAGCCACCTGGCTGATCAACACTAGGGGATTGGTCAGTCAAGATGGTCCTACCCAATCCAGCTCCCTACATACTGTAGAGGGAGATAGGGTCTCTGTGGTACATGCAAAAAGCATGTTGGGAAAAGCGGTTTGGGTCCTTCCAGCTTCTGGGAAGTGCAGACCTCTCTGTGGAACTGTTTTTGCACAGGGACTTGGGTCCCCCTGGTGGGTGGTGGAGAAAAGTGGGGATGTCTTGTGTGTACCACAAGAAAGTTTGATGCTGGAGGAATGCATTTAGTGATTCCATATAGATATATGTAATGCATGTTTGTAATGCATATTGTTTGTTCATACGTACATATATGTTAAGCATGATGTGATGATGTGGAATAAGGGGTAGAATGTTGTGGTTTCGTGATTTTTTGTTGTCAGTATTCCACATCAGAACACTATGTGGACCAGTGGGAGTTAACGAGTTAATGTTCTGGTTCCGTTTACTGCCTTTTTGGGGCACTTTGAATATCCTGATGGGAGGGGAGAGGAGGAAAAGGGGGGAGGGGCATCCCCGGGAGACCTGGCAGGAGGAGGAAGTGGGGTGGAGCTCCAGAGAGGGCCTGAGCATCTGCCTCTCTCCCTCTGGCCCCAGCTCAGCCATCTCAGCTCACCGCAGAGAAAAGCACGTGCTTTCCCTCGCAATTTCCTGGTTTGACTCGCATTTTGGATACTCTTGTCTCACTCATTTTATTTTAGTTAAATTCAGGAAATTACCGTTCCTCCTCAGATTGTTGCCACTGTGTTTTCTCTTTGTTAAAACTATCGGCTAGCTCTCTGCCCTTTCCCCTCTCCCGGAGCGCACGCAGCGCAGGGTGGTCAGGTTGTGGCAAACCGTTAGTACTCCTTTTTTTTTTTTTTTTTTTTTTTTTTTTTCTTTTTCCCAAGGCCTTTGCCCCCCCTATGACGGACTTTTATCTAAGGATATCCCTGTGACAGTTGTTAAGCACTGGAATAGGCTCCCCAGGTTGAGTAACCATCCCTGAATATGTTTAAAAACTGTTTGGATGTGGTTCTAAGGGACGTGATTTAGTGGAGGGTTGTTAGGGTAGAATGGTAAGGTTGTGGTTGGATTTGATGATCTTTGAGATCTTTTCCAATCTGGGTGATTCTATGATTCTATGAAAGATAAGGTTTGTTTAAATTAAAGAGGAAGATCTGACATAAGAATCAAGTGTTAGAATCACAGAATCATAGAATGGTTTGGGTTAGATGGGACTAAAATTTATACTGGACATTTCTGATCAGTTTGAAGAACTAGTCTTGCAAATATGTCAGTAGAGACAAGATGGACTTCCAAGGGTATATGGAGAACTATCTATGACAGAAAAAAGAGTGGTTCCTGGGAGAAGAAAAGATAATCTTGTGTTTTAGATCCCTTCATTTTGCCTTTGTGTTGGCATCTTGCATAGGGGTTGAAAGGAATGTTAGTTTGAATAGTATTTATTTTAATGTGATTGCAGGGATGTGCTTGAGAGTAGTTATCTGTTTGATGTGATTGTAATTAATTTCTTCCCTCTGCTTTTTTTGAAGGCATGGTCTTTGGCTGTCGCTACATAGGTGCACAGTGCATAGGTACACAGGTGCATAGGCCCTTTGAATGACATTTGTATATTTTTCAGGTCCCTGATTTCTGTGCTTTGATCCTTCACAGAAGTAACTGCATTGCCACATTTTGGACTGGAATAGAGCCTGTCCTCAGGATTCAGCTGGCCTACGCAACTGGGCCTTTGTAAGTGTGTGGGATATGCTAGGAAGAAAGGAGAGCTTTAAAAAGCAAATTGTCAATTGCTGGCAGGATTAAAGATGCTGGTGATGATTGTGATCTTTTCTGATTTATTTCTGTGGCACATTATAGTGCTGACATTTTGACATCTCTGAAAGTGAAAGGAAACTACTACTGAACAGTTCATAATTTCATCACGGAAATTAACCCAATAATTCAAATGTATTTCTGTTCTGTATCGGGGATTATTGACTGAATGATTGAAAGTAAAACACTTGTTCTCTAATTTTACTGCTTTTTCTATATTAGGCAATGAAAATATTGAAGACACCTTTCTAGTCAGTTTCTGAGACGTTATTTTTCAAGTGTAATATCCTGGAAACAATTTCAGGAAATGTTTAAATGCTGTTTCCTAAAAAGTAGTCCATATGGAAATTTTAAGTAAAATAAAATCATGTAGAATCATAGAATCATTAAGGTTGGAGAAGACCTCTAAAATCATCTAGTCCAGCCATACATCTACTACTAATATTGTCCACTAACCTGTGTTCCTCAGTACTACATCTATGTGTTTCTTGAACACCTCCAGGGATGGTGACTCAACCACTTCCTTAGGCAGCCCGTTCCAATGTCTGACCACTCTTTCAGAGAATAATTTTTTTCCCAGTATTCAACCTGAGCCTCCCCTAGTGCGACTTGAGTCCATTGCCTCTAGTCTAGTCTATCACTAGTCACTTGGGAGAAAAGGCTGATCCCCATGTCAGCACAACCTCCTTTCAGGTCACTATAGAGATCAATAAAGTCTTCTCTGAGTAGATGAGTCTCCTCTTCTCCAGACTGAACAAACCCAATTTTCTCAGACATTCCTCATAAGACTTATGTTCCAGACTCCTCATCAGCTTCATTGCCCTTCTCTGGACATGGTCCGGAGCCTTGATATCTTGCAGTAAGGGGTCCGGAATTGAGCACAGTTCTTGAGATATAGCTTCACTAGTGCTGAGTACAGAGGTATAGTCACCTCTCTGCTTCTGCTGGCTACGCTATTTATGATGTAAGTCAGAATACCATTGGCCTTCTTGGACACCTGGATGCACTGCTGGCTCATGTTCAGTGCAGTATCAACCAACACCTCCAGATCCCATTTATAATAATTTATCTTTTTTTTTTTTTTTTTTTTTTTCCAACTCCTTGTTGTCTGGTTCCTAACATAAAGTGAATTATGAACTGAAAAGATATATAGGATATATTTCTCTGCATTTGCATTTTCCAGCTGTTAATCGCAGAGCAGAATGGCTACCTAAAAGGTTTTTTTTGTTTTATTTTTAATAAGTTAGTAACTGCTAAGTTTAACAATAGACATTACTTTTTCTTAGTTACTGTGGCAACCTAATTCAAAAACATTCCTTCAAGAAGTGGTACGTTAAGCATTTTACTGTGGTTTAATAGAGTAAATGCTGCATATTTCCTTATGATTAGCATGTTATCTTGTGAGCCTTGTGTCTCATTTAACAATTCAATTTAGTAGAGTGAAGCCCTTAATTCATTAAAATATATACAGCTGTTATTATTATCATTGTAATTATTCAGCTTTTGAAGTTTTAGTCCTCTACATTTCATTCTATATTTTCCCTACTTTTTGATAATGAATGTTTATCAGGTTCTTCTGAAGTAGTTGATCCACTGTTTCTTCTGCATCCTCTCCACACTACGCAGTACTTCCGCTGAGGTATTTGCAGTAAAATGCTTGCGGCTCAGGGATGTTTTAGTGATTAAGTGGTGCACATATTTTAAGGGTAATATGAATTAGTTATGTATGGCAAGATTTAAGTACTGTATTTCTACTATATTTAAATTCATAGTATTCATAGTGTTTCTACTGCATTTCTCCAAAGTGCAGGGTCTGCAAAATAAGAAAAGCCAAATACATTTAAAATGATTTGGTAAGATCACACTATAGTGTGATGAAAATTATTTCCTGGCAGTAGTTTCCCTCCACGTATGGTCATAAAATTATTTTAGCATCTAGAGGTTCAGAGCTACACTTATTATGTAGGAAAGCATGAAAATCACACTGCTGTGAATTGTGATGGCCAGCATGCTGCATTGTAACTCAAGATGAAGAATTGAAGCCATCAATCAGAACAGTGGAAAAATATGTATGACTATACTGGCTCTTTTTATTGAATTACAGAATCACAGAATTGCCAGAGTTGGAAGGGATCTCAAGGATGATGAATCTCCAACCCCACTGCCACATGCAGGACCACCAGTCTCCCCATTTAGTAGTAGACCAGGCTGCCTATGGCCCCATCCAGTCTGGCCTTGAACACCTCTAGGGATGGGGCATCCACGACCTCTCTGGGCAGCCTCTCTGGTTCCAGCACCTCACCACTGTCATAGTAAAAAAATTAGATATAATTTCTTTATATATAATTTCAAAGTAAACATATAGTAAAATATTTATATATAATTCTAATAGAAAAGAATTAGATGTATGGAATATTATAGTAGTTTAGTTTATAATATTTTAGAAATTAGGTTAAAGTTATGATACTTGTGATATTAAGCAAGCATATTTATTTATTCTTAAAACCTTTCAGGTTTATTCCCCATGGAT
The DNA here is from genome assembly GCF_023343835.1 of Lagopus muta. Lineage (NCBI taxonomy): Eukaryota > Metazoa > Chordata > Aves > Galliformes > Phasianidae > Lagopus > Lagopus muta. Next base: position 153,196,160 of record NC_064433.1, on the reverse strand, counting down.
CAGGCAAAATGATAACGTTGAGCTGGAGTCTGTTTCTTTTGTAGAGTCCCTAAGGTGATTTCTTTTATTCTCTCTGAAATCATTAGTGTTAGCATTCATTCAAATGTAGCTTTATATTGCTATGAATGCCTCAGTGGACCATGGTATTTCAGCTGAGAGAGTTTTTTCACATTTCTCATCAGAAAGACACAGTAATTTTTCACTTTGTCCCAGGGACTTCTCTCAGTTCTTTCAATCTCCCTTGAGGTGTTGCAGAGTTGTTGCTTTCCTTCAGACAGTGTTTTTCTGTTGATCTGGGTACTCCTTGTTGAGATGAGTACTTTTTTGTTTTTATTGAAAACAAAGTGATGACAATTCTTGGCTATTTAAAGCCATTGTGTCTTAAAAGCTCTCCACTGCTATTTTTTCTTTATATTAGGAATCTTTCTCAAGGTAGAGAAGACAGCTGTAATAAAAACAACTATTGGGCAATTGTTTATTTTGGTTAGCTTCAGGCAAAGTAAACATCTGTACTGCCAATATTTATTACATACAATCTCCTTCAGTCTTGCAGGGAGTTGCAGATGTGGAAAGAACAACTGACATCTTTACAATATGCAACCAATATACAGACAAAATATGGGTTAATACCATCAGATGACTGTCTGTTATCCTTCAGCTTTATGTAGTGAAAGATGACAATAACACTTAGATATGGACTTTCCTCTGTGTCCTCTATGTCACTGAAGCCCATGAGCTATGTAGAATGGAGTTTTCAAAATACTCGTTGCTTAAATGGTTTGATACTATTGTATACAGAGCAGTACAGGTTAAAAAACATTTGACAGCCATTCTGTAGGAGAAATGCCTGACTTCAGAAGATTATTTATTGAGTATACTACTAATACTATAATGAATCTTTAGCCTATATCTCCAGCTCAGCCTCTTTGCTAGCTGAAATATTTTGCCTGTTGCTGAAGACATTCCAGCTGTAAGACATTGGTAGGTTGCAGCTGCTGTGCACAGGTTCACATACGTTGTGCTGAACAGAAATTTAGAAATGAGGAGTTGCAGTGTCTTAGTAGCTGTAAGAGGAAACTTCTCCGAGGGGCTAAAATGGAGAAATCTCTAATTTATTCATTACTGAAAGTAAAAATAATAGACGTTGTTAGTCTACCATCTATCTTTACATGACTAATCTATTCAATAAATACAACTGCACTTTCTCATAAACTTTTATCTGTCTGCAGTACAGACCCTGCCTCTTTCTTTCCTGTTCAAGTCCAGACATTCTGGGATACAGTCATCACAGCCCCATGAAAAACATAGTTAATTGTGGAAAAGCTCTGCAAGCACAGAGTTAATTCACAGGATCACAGAATTTGGGTAACCTGTGTCACATCCACTTAATGCTACTTAGTTCTCTTTGTATAAAGATGAATTCCAGCAACAACTTGAAGGAAACTTATTCTCTAATGGCTGATATTCTCCTGCTTACTCATGAAAGTCATTGCAAAGCGATTAATAATTGGTAAGTAAAGCGCACCATGTTTTGGCTGATAGTTTCCTTGAAATGGATCTATGGGTTGCTATACCCTGCAATTCTAGGGTTCAATAAAACTCTTCTCTGTCTAAAGGTTTTGTATAAAGTTTCTGTAATTTCAAAGCTTGTTGTCAGAAAGACCTTTATAAATCTTGTAAATAAGAAAATAATAAGTACTAGAAAATTTATATAGTTTTTAAATATTGGAAGGTGTACCAAAGTTCAGTCAAAGAGCAGCATTAAAAATGGTTGGTCTTTCTGAGGGCAAGATTCATCCCTTAGTTCAAATAAGTAAATGCTGAAACTTCAACATACTAAAAAGTTATGAGAAGAATTTTCCTTCTTTTTCTACCCCAAGAAAAACAAAATAGGAGAAGGAAAAAACAACAACAACAAAAATAACTGAAAATCCCTTGAATGTATAAAAATTGCTGCTAGTACTGAAAATGTCTGCAATTCTGTGTTAAAAAGAAAGAAAAAAAAAAAAGGCTGATTATGGTGTTTGCTTTGGGATCTCTAACTGATGTGATGAGTAACATCTACTTCTTCCTGCTTCTTTCTCCATTTCCATCCCATCTGGTGAGTGTCTCCCTGCTGCCACGTTCTGTCTAGATGTTCAGGCACATGATATGCAATGGTTCTGTTTGGTGTTATGAAGTTGTGAATACGTCCCAAACCAAGAGAAATAAAATTAGATCCAGGCCCAGAGATTTAGTCCTCATAAATGCCTAGAGAAAGTTTCTCTGGGTGAAGAGAGAGAGTTGAAGCTATAGTTAGAGAAACTTCACATTTAAAAGTATGTAAAACAGAGGAAAAACTAAGAAATAGAAAACTGCTAATTATTAGAGAAAATTTCCAAAGGGCTTTCAGTGAAACTTCAAACAGGATCTTTTTAGGTCTACATCAATGGGCAAAAATGCAGAAAGATTCATTCCAGAAGAGTTAGTAGACTCAGAGGTGCAGTATGAGAGAGTCCACAGAGAGCTACCGACCTCTGAATTTTCTTCACCCAGCACAAGTGCTATAATCACAGACCCAGTGAATATTCATGGTAGTAGCTGGGTCTTGCAAATTTTTAGAGGTCAAGGCATTATTTTTCCTTAGAAATGAAAAAAAACAAACTTACCCATTATCTGGAACTGCTTTCTGATGAGCCAGGCTCCTTCTCGTTGTCTGAATGTGTTCAGGGAAACTGCCATTTCTCTTTTTCTTTGTTAATAGACAACAGTATAGAAATATTGGATGTTAACACCAAATTGTCCAAACTGACTCTGCTTATTGAATTTTAACTTCGTGCATTCAGAAGGGGAGAATTAATTTCTCCTTAGTTCACCATGTCTGTGATTTTTACTGTCTGCTTTCTGACTTTACAATCAGTTTTCTTTTTGATTCCATGGGCAGATACAGTAAGTCTGTGCTTCTTACCCTTCCCTATGGAAAAATCTAGATGCTCCTGAAAATGTGAGGGTTTACTTTTTTGTGCAAATGTCTTGGAGAGAAAAAAATAGCAAACTCAATATTTCTGTTGTGGCAATTCATTTTAACATGGCTTTTGCTGTTCCTCTGTGACCGCAATGCATCATTAAACACAATTTTTTTGCTTCAGACTAAGTATAGACAAAGCATTTTAATTGGAAAAAGGCTTACTATATTCATTTTTGATTTAGCAAAATAGGAAGTGTTCCCCATTGCTCTGGGAATTCTTATTCTTAAGAATAAGCGGCTTCTGTGATTGTACTGTCTCTGTGAGGCTGTTGCTGGCTAACATATACGTAATCTGACAGAGATGTGGAAATCTCAAAATAATCACATTCCCTGAAGTGTTTTGAAAAACTTAAGTAGAGGGAGAAAGCTTGAATTGGTGCCTGCATCAAAAGAAAGCTGGCTATCAACAGATGTAGAGTGGGCTAACCTCAGTTATGGCATGCGCTGACCATCATGTGTCAGCTGGGTAACTGGTAGACTGGATTTGAGATGGAGATACGACAATGTGAAGATTTTGGGGAAAGAAGCCACAAACCCATAGGAAGACAACAATGGGACTGTTCTGCTGCTCATGGAAGTGATTGTTTTTGAACATTGTATGGGGCTGCTGAATCATGGCCTGAACCTCTGATTAATCACCTGAGGTGAGCAATGAGTCAGCCATGGGAGCACAGGAGAAGGCAATTCACCTGTGCTGCTGGAATGCTGGGCAGAAGAAAATAACATCTAATGGCGATTCCACCTGCCATATAATCCAACAGGGGCAGGCCTCATCAAATGTTATAACGGTATTCTTCAGGCTGTCCTGAAAACAGACTCCCAGTCCCTGCAGGGGTGGACAAAAAGACTCTAAGAAAACTTGTGGAACTGAATGAAAGACCCTGAGATGACAGACCCAGTGCCCTAAGAATGTTGCAGACAACATGGGCCACCCTGCTTAGGATCCAAATTACTGGCACCGATAATCAGGTAAGACCCCAAATTGGTAATGAAAATAATCTTCTGCTCCCTGCCCCTGAGAATTTAGATCCTGGCACCCATAGAATAAAATGGCCTTGGAAGGTGCAGGTAGGACCCAAGTGGTGTGGCCTACCTGCACCTTGGGGGAGATTGTTGGAGGCGGGAGGCTCAGTAGTCCCTCCAGTAATAGGAACATTTCCTACTGATACTGTGGTCAACACTCTGATTTTCATTGCTAAAGGGACTCCCATCATGTCCCTGTGGCAGATCAGGACACCAAAGGGTGCCTGATATCGTTATGCAGCCGCAGACATCTGGCCAGAAGGTGTGGTACAGGCGGCCAGGACATGCCCCAGTACAAGCGGAAATGTTGACCCAGAATAGAAATACGGCCTGTATCTTGCCCTGGAGAGCAGACGTTCCCCTCTTGGTACCTTTGAAACATCTGTATTTCTCCCTGTGAGTCTTTAAGCCTTCAGGATCACCGGAAGGAACAAAATGTCATCAAAAGCGTTCTAAGTGTTACTGTCAGATCATGTGCAATACCTGGTGATGGTCTACATGGGACTGATGGAACATAGGACAGACCTGTACCTCACGACTGTATGCCTCCAGTAACATCATAAAGCACTGGCCCATAAAGGAATATCAACATTCACTGATTGTCACTCATCTTGAATTTTAACAACATGTATGATGAAACTGTATAAGCGGTATATCACGGTATAACAGATCTTTGTATTAGGAAAAGCTCACCCTTTAGTCAACCTAATCACTGGTTCACGCCATGAAGGGGTGGAGTGTATGGGGCTTTTGAATCACGGCCTGAACCTCTGATTAATCACCTGAGGTGAGCAATGAGTCAGCCATGGAAGCACAGGAGAAGGCAATTCACCTGTGCTGCTGGAACAGGTGGAGCCTGGCTCCACCTCTCCTAGGCCCATTTAAGAGCTGTCTGCCAGTGGGGAAGGATCTCTTCTGGAGATCTGTTCCACCAGAGTTTACCACGTGAGCCCAGGATAGGGTGAGCGTCTTTCTTTCCTACTCTGGTATAATAATTACATCAGCCAAACTCCTGGATATGCTATCATCTGTATATTCATTGATTGTATGAGCATACACTGAAATAGCTTTGTGGTTTATTGAAAAGTGTTGTCGTATTCTTTATGCTTTACTGCTTGCTTGGGTTTTTTTTTTTTTTTTTTTTTTTTTTTTGTCCAGTTCTTCCTACAAGTTTGTGTTCAATGCTGGGGATATTGTTTCTGCATTCTTCACCTTAAATAATCCTGAAGCAAGACTAGATGATGTGGGAAGCAAATTAAAGACTTTTCAAATAGTCTGCCAGAGAGCGTCTGGGAAGTATCAGTGACTGTAAGGTTAATGTCACAGCATAGCTGATCCTTGGGAGAGAGGACAGAAACTGTGTTTAACCATAGATGTGAATACTTATTTAGGTGAGTGTTTGACATTCAAATTCTAAGATGCCTTTAACATTTCTGTAAAAGAACGTGTATATATTTTTTTTATGTCTCTGTTAACAAATCAGGCACTGAACTATGTGTAATACAGCAGAATCCAAAAGCAGAGAAAAATGGAAAACAGATACAGTTTTTAAAAATGTTCCCCGTCTATAAATACTGCCTTTTTGTCTTCCTCACAAAGGTAATGAGTGGGTGACTATCATAAACACAAGTGTTCATTGTAAACAAATTCAGGGAAAGATTTTGGAAACGCAGAGGTTTAGTTCACTTTAGATTTGAAGTCAATTCTGAGTTTGGAAACTTCTCTTTTTCAAACAGAGAAGTTTGATGCATGAAAGCACTGTATCAAGCTGGAATTCATCTCCAGATTAACATCTTTAATGTATATGTCTGTGTGACTATCAGTGAGACAGAATCTGTGATTCCACTATAGTCCACTGCAGTCAAGTGGGATTGATCTATGATGACATGACTATGTATTTTATGCTACTTTTAGGTAGCTAAGACTCAATTCAATTGCTAACACATATATAAAGGGATATATATTTAGAGGTATATAAAGCCATTTCAAGTGTTCCTTCAAATGTAATAAATGACTGAGACAACTGAATTTTGATCACTGAACTGCCTTTCTGTTCCCAAGGGGCTATTTCAACTAGATCTCCTTTAATACCAAGTGTAGACAATTCTGTAGGTCCCAAAATGGAGATGCCTAAATGTGGAGCTGAATCCTATATTGAAACCCCCTGCCTAGGCCCTGACACAGTTGCTCTGTAGCTGTTGTAAGACTCAGAAGTTCTCAAAAAGAGCAGGTCACAAAGTTTCTGGAACTTCATACTGTGACATTTTAAGCTTTACCTGTCCAGTAGTTGGGTGGTTACAGAACTGCAATATGAATGCCATGGTAAAATCTCCACTGAGCAGCCAATGATCTTCCCATGTGGGTGTATCAGTTCTTCACAAAAACTAGTTAGCACTTAAGCACTTGTTTCTGCTTTCACAGTCTGTCTTGATTAAATTCTAATGTATCATGGAATCATAGGATAACCTATGTTAAAAGAGATCCCTAAGGATCATCAAGTCCCTATATTGTCATTTCTCAGGAAGAGCCTTCTGTTTTTGCTGTTGCTGGATCTTCCCATTTTCTCACATTATCTCATTGATTCCTCTCTTTTTTTAAAAAAGACATAGTATTTGCCTTGTGCTTTGTTATCCTGAAGGTGCACAGCCTAACATAGCAACCTGAACATGAGCCAGCAGTGCGCTCTGGCAGCTCGAAAGGCAAATGGGATCCTGGGCTCCATCAGGAGAGGGGTGGCCAGCAGGGACAGGGAGGTGATTGTCCCTCTCTACTCGGCTCTTGTGAGGCCCCATCTGGAGTACTGCGTCCAGGTGTGGAGCCCTCAGTACAAGAAAGACATTGAGATTTTGGAAAGGGTCCAGAGGAGGGCGACTAAGATGATCAGGGGGCTGCTGCACCTCCCCTATGAGGACAGGCTGAGGGAGTTGGGCTTGTTCAGCCTGGAGAAGAGAAGGCTGCGGGGTGACCTCATTGCAGCCTATCAATACCTGAAGGGAACCTACACCCAGGAGGGGAGTAAACTCTTCAAAAGGGCTGACAATAGCAGGACTAGGGGAAATGGTTTTAAGTTGAAGGAGGGAAGATTTAGGTTAGATGTTAGGGGGAAGTTCTTTACTAGGAGAGTGGTTAGGCCCTGGAACGGGCTGCCCAGGGAGGTTGTGGATGCCCCGTCCTTGGACGTGTTTAAGGCCAGGTTGGACGGGGTCCTGGGCAACCTGATCTGAATGTGTATGTTTGGTGGCCCTGCTAGGCAGGGGGGTTGGAACTACATGATCCTTGGGGTCCCTTCCAACCCGGGTGATTCTGTGATTCTGTGAACCTCTAGTCATTTCAGATGAGATTAACATGCTTTTCTATAGCAACCTGTATCAGAGTGAGGATGAGGAGAATAATCTTTTAAAGACAAAGTGGGAAACAGAAGAAAAGAGCCATACAAGAATGTACAAGACTTTCATTGGGAGATGAGGGTGCACTGAAGTGTCGAAGCTGGTTTTAGGATTTTAAATGTTTCTAGAATCTTTCTGAGTCATGAGGAATGAAACTGAGATCCTAGCAGCAATCAAACCCGAATTTAGCATAGTACACATGTTGTGAAATCCTGTCACCAGCAAATTCAATGGGCATCTTGCCATTGATTTTTAAAGAAAGCACGATAGCCGTAGCCTTTATGTATTTCCTTGGGGGGCTTTGTGCTTTCCAATTTTTTCAAAAGGCGCAAACCGCTTGTAACAGTGACACCAGCAAAGCAGAGAGCTGAATTACAAAGAAATCCAAGCACTGGGAGTCTCCACGCATCTGGGACTAAATGCAATCAGCAAATGTCAGAGGGCAGTTCTCAGCAGGTTGAGCAGGTGAGATGTTTAAGTGACTCAACATTTATTTGTTCATTATTTTCACTCTTTTGGCTCTGACGCTCTTCTTTAATACATGGGGCAAAGGGAAAGAATAGCTGACTTGCGTCCATTTCGGTAACAAAGGAAGTTGATTAATTACTGAAATTGTTAACTTCTGGAAATGGACTTGTATCTGAATGCCTCTACGCTTCTGTAATACTCAGCATGTGAGATATAAAATGCTTCACAGTCTGAGGATGGGAGCGAAACCTGTGTAAGTAAGCTGGACAAAGAACAAGATTCCAAATAGAACAAGTTACTTTTGAAAACGCAGACCTCTCCATTTTTAAAACACGTTTAGAAATAGATTGTAGGAGTGAAGATCCTGACACTTGGTAGGAGTGGGGGCTTCCTGTAGCCTCAGATGGGGTCACTAAGGGAGTAACAGGAAGGAGCCTGCTGCTATTTTTTCCTTTAGCAAACGTTGCCCTTTCTCTGTCCAACTCTGTAGGAGATGAGGCTACTGCTAATCTAAGGGCAAACGCTCCCTCTGCAGGAAACAGGCAGGAGGGATTCTCTCCTCAGGGCTGGGTGAGAAAGCAACGCAATGTATATGAAGTAGAAAACATGAGGGGAAGAAAACAAGATACTTTGCATACAGATAAGTTTGAAGCTTATGTGAAAACAATCTGTCTGAAGGGGAGGGATGGAGAGACAGACACATTTGCTGTATCAAAAGCAAACAGTAATAAGGGAATCTGATTTATTAAACTCTGTTCTGCTGTCTTCTGTTTAGCCAAACTATACAGAACTCTTAAAGCTGGTGTATCACTAAACCAAGTTTTAATAAATCCCTAAATCCCTATTTACCTCATTTGCTTTTTAAACACATTGCACAAAAACTTCCATAACAGACCAAGACAGATTTGCACTCAGGCTGTAGATTTGCTTTCAGCCTTCCAGTACTCTTCAAAATTATGATTTTCCATATGATCCTCTGAATGGCAGCCATGTAATCAATTACAGAGGAGGATGGAATGAATAACTGTAATGATGCATCTTGGCCTGGACCATGTAAATCAGTTTTTTTAAAAAATGCCCTAAATAAGTTCAGATCTAATTCAGATCTATTGAATTATTACACATGTTAACTCACAGTTTGATAGTTGTTGGATTGTTGTGGGTTTTTTTTGTTTTGTTTTTTGTTTGAGGAAAAACATGAAGTCAGTTATCTGATCAGCTTATCAGCTTATCTGATCTTCTCTGTAAACAGGAAAAAGAGTTGGAGGCTACAGTATAGGATCTTGTGAAGGTATTCCCAATAGTAACAGTTAGACCATTTTAAGTTAGGAGCTGAAGTTCCCTATACAGCCACTGGAAGAATTAACTCTGGAAAGTAATTTGGACCAGTGAGACTGTGAGACTTACATATGCTTTTGTTGCCCTATTCAAATGTCTTCCAGATGCCTTTCCTTCTTCACTGATTGCATGTGTAGTCAAGACTTTCTACTTGGGGTTTAAGGTTAGATGGAATATAGCCAGAAGTAATTTCTAAGGGTTTGGTATCACCATGCTTGTGAATCAGAGATGCAGGCTGCTGCTTATCCCTTTCCTGTCTGAAAAAATAAAAGGAACTGGTTACAATTATTTATTTATGTGAATGTAAGTAAGTGTGTGTATATGCAGAAGTAATCTTACAGAAATTTTAGACTGAAGGGAAAACGTACGTTCTAAGATTTTCAAGAATCCACAACATAAAATTCATTTCATAAAATAATTGGACTTTATCTCACAGCAAATAAAGATGCCTTTTTTCTGCAAAAATTTCTGTTAACACATAAAGGAAATAAGAATTTAAGAAGTACCTATTACACCATACTTTCATTTCTCCCCTTTGTACAGAGCATTTAAAAAGGCCTCAAGCAATCAACTTTAGCAAAGACCAGAAGCAAAGTGAAGGATGTCACTAAAAGTTACTGTTTTCATGTTAGGAATCTTGAGAATGAATGAAAGACATTAAAAGATTTGTTGTTTTGGTTTGGTTTTGTGAGAGTGCGGAGGACATTGATCACAGCAGTAGGTTGGAGCACCCTTACTGTGCTTTCATCTTCCTCCTTTCAGGTGCTCATCACAGTGTTGACCCCATGCTTTTAATTGCTGCCTTAGCTGTAAGCTCTTGGTTGTCTTCTTGGCTTCTTTCCCCATCCTTTCTTTACGTGTCCTGTCATGAGTTTAAGTGCTGACATTTGAAACACAAGAAATTGCAAAGTCTGTGTACATTACTTTGACAATGTGTTTTAGATCAGGAACTAGCTAATTTCTCTGGGCTGTGATGGAACAAATTTTCAAGTTATTTATTGTGACATATGTTAGACAAAATCCAGATGTCTCAGTAACTTTGTAATGTTATTCAGGAACCTTCCTGTTTGGAAGAAGCAATTCAAATTGGTATTAAATATGGTGTATATTTAAATTCTCTGCTGCATTGTCATCAAAGAAAAAAGACCAGAAAACTTTGGCAAAGCCAGCTGGTTACCATGAAGCTTTTAGAAGGATGTGAGAAGTTGACTTTAAAAACAACAACAACAACAACAACAACAAAAAAAACAACAAACATGGATATATCCTGGAGGACTTGATAATTAATGTATAAGCTATTAATTGCTAAATACACATTAGATGATGCAATGTAATAATGAAAGGTTTAATGCACAGCTCTTTAAAATTCACTGCAAATTCTTTTTACTCATTCATGTAAGACTGAAATCTGCTCATGCCTCACTAAGACCGAAGAATTAAACAGCTCTCCGCTGTCTGGGCTGCAGACAGCTTGTTTTGTTCTTTTCCTTCGTTTTACTTGGTTTCTATGTTGAGGTTAGCTTCATTTTTGTTTAATACTGGTTTTGCTTTCAGTCTGGTGTCTGAGGATCCTTAGGCTGCCAGCAGTGCTGGGGAGTATGTTATTTGTTTAAAACCAGTCTATTTTTGTATGTGTTTAAAAGCCAAGCCAACAGTACAGTTCTGTAAAACCTTGTTTTTACAAAATCTAAATTCCAAGGGAGAAAACTGGAGCTAAAACTTTAAACCTCTGCCATAACCCAGCAATGTGTCTTTTTTTTAACAAATCTGATTTTTACTGACTGCTCCATGTTTAGAAAATAGCCATCTGTGTGAGATTTCTGAGTGCTGCAGAGAAATAATGGGGTATCTCTGCTTCCTGGTGCTGAGCTGTTTTCAGGAAGACTTATAGGAAAGCAAATTCTTTTTCTCTCTTCCTCTTCTTTTTCTCTCTTCTCCCTCTCCTGTTGGGCCCCCAGCATAAGAAGAATGTTGAGCTGTTGGAGTGGATCCAGAGGGAAACCATGAATATGATCAGAGGGCTGGAGTGCTTCCCCTGTGAGGCCAGGCTGAGAGATCTGAAGCTCTTCAGCATGGAGAAGAGAAAGCTTCAGGGAAACCTTATAGCAGCCTTCCACTACCTGAAGGGGGGCCTGCAGGAAAGCTGGGGGGGACTTTTTATAAGGGCATGTAGTGACAGGATGAGGGCAAATGGCTTTAATCTGGAAAGTGTAGATTTAGACTAGATATCAGGAAGAAATTCTTTACTGAGTGCGATGGTGAGAACTGGAACAGGTTGCCCATAGAAGTTGGGATGCCCCCTTCCTGGAAGCATTCAAGTCTAGGCCGGAGGGGGTTTTGAGCAACCTAGTCTAGAGGGAGGTGTCCCTGCCCATGGCAGGAGGGGTTGGGACAAGATGATCTCTGGTCCTTCCCAATCCAAGCCATTCTATGATTCTTTCAGGCTGATTTTGGAGTTGCTTTGTTGCTCCTTAGTTATGGTGTCTGTAGTTTCTCCAGTCTTTTTTCTTGATTTACAACAGTGGGATTTAATTTCTGGCTTAAGGTTGAGTGGGAACATCCATGCATGATTTCCAAGGGGTCTGCAAAAGGGAATTTTGAAAAACAGCGAGTTTAAACTTTTCACAATCAAATAAGATTCCAAACCTCTGCTCACTAGGATACTCATCTTACATCCGTAAGTTTTTTTTTTTTGGCATGGGTAGAGGTGACATAAAAAGTTTCCCTATGTTCTGAATTTTTCTCTGTAAAGCTAGACTCCTTTCCTACATCGCTGTATGGACCTACAGAAATTCACAACTGCCAAGCGTCAGTTCCATGTAAAGGCCTTGAGACTCATCTGTGTTCAGGAGAAAATAGGTAGCCCATAAACACAGAAGACAGCTACCCTGACACACAATATCTTGTAGAGTATATGTTGGCTTCTTTAATCAGTGTTTATTATTCAGTTTGTACTGCCACTTTTTTCTGAGTATTAAATGTCAACTCCTCTGCATTCAACATAATAAATGGAACATCCCTACAATAACTCTGAGAATGATTCAAGAGCCTCTTCATTTCAGCATGTAATAAAACTCATGCCACTTATAGCTTTCCCGTAAGTTATACCTTCTAAATGGTTTGGATGGTTTGGTTTTTGATTACTGAAATTTGTACACACAGTGCTTTAAACTGCTTTGTAATGGATACACCATAATTTTGGAGCTGTCGTTCAAGCTGCTGAGCATTCTTGCCACAATTCAAGCATAAAAATAGTGCAGAAGATGAGAGCTCAGAACTGATATCCACAGGGAGCTGAAGGTATGTGAGAAAGTGTCTTCACAGGCTGCCAACTAACATAGTCTAGTGTTGAAAATGTGATATCCTGCTGCACTGGCTTGCCTACTGCTTTGTTTCATTTCTTAATGTAACACACTGGGGATGTTTTCCTTTGGCTCTGCAGGACACAACTCCTGCATATGGTCCAAAGGCAGAAGGGCCCAAAGAAGGCTGGGAAAGCAAAATCCTCATAGATTACTTTTTATTTATAGAGAGCTCAAAGCACACAGAAAAGCTGCTGTCAGGGCAGAGAAAGCTCATTTATTAAATGTCTGCATGTCTTGACTGCCATCTTAACTACTGCAAATATTAGTGCTATGGGTTTGAGGTGACAAACAAGAAAAAACTGTGTAAGTGTAAGTGTAAGTGGTATTTTATAAAATTATTTCTTTTCACTAAGCTGAGTCCACCTCATAATTTTTTTAAAAAAATTATATTTAGGGTGAGCCGTAGCACTCAAAATTAGTTAGAATTTTCATTCTCTAAATGAAAATAAGGTTTTTAACTTTTTAAATTTTCTACTGTTGTACTGCAAAACTTTTACAGAAAAATATTTACTGTTTTTAATATATTTTGCTCAGAATATAATTATTTCATTTATTGATTTTATTATGATTATTAGTGTGACATATAAATCAATCCACTGGAGAAGTAATGAATTAGATGCTAAGGCTCTTTTGGCATGTGAAAGGCAAATTAATAGTACTTGCTGTAATACCTTGGTAACCTAAATAAATTGTGGGAAGGAAAGAGTTAAAGAGAGATTTGACATGCATCAAAAATTTTCTTTGTTCATTTTAACTCTAAACTCACATTAATCCATCTAAAATATTTTTGTTGCTTTGTTTTTCTTTCTTTTCTTTGTTTTCCCCCCAGACCTGGTGTAACAGTATGGGAATACTGCAAAGCTTAATGAGGTTTCAAAACTATTACTTAAGAAAGTATTTTTCTTTCAGTATTGCAAAACATCACTATCTCTTGTGATTAAAAAAAAAGGAGCATGGGTACTCAGTTACTTATTCTTATGTCTTTTCATCTCATCTGCCTTTATAGCTTTCAGTATGCTCTGAGACTGAGATGTCAGTTATTCTTGTGTTTGAAGCAACTTTTCTCCATTTAAGTCCTTAGCATGTATAGACATTGCAGAAAACAGTTCAGTCCTTTGAGTATCTGCTTTGTTTTGTTTTTAAACAGAGAAACAACATGTTGAGTGCCTAAGTTGTTTCAATGAAAAAAGGAAAAGGAGTGAATGACAGGTGACTGAGATAGCCTGAAATAACAGCTTGAAGAGCAACAGGGGAAGATTAAAAGGCACAAATGAAGGCAACTGCCAATAAACCATAGAATCTAGGACACGAGATGATCTAGAATAACATTTGGAGGGGAAAGCAATTCTGACCAAATGGGAGTGGAGAGGGAATTGCCACAACATTACAGTGTTTTCCTCAATAGGCAAATAACCCACAAAACTAACATTTTGATAATATTTTTCATTCGTTCCTTCCTTCTTTACCTTCTGCTTAAGCCTGACAGCATATGTTATTTTGAAACAGAATCAACTGCCTTGGGGGGAATTATTGACAAAAGATAGAAAAGAGAAACAACTTACTGACTTGCTAGTTTGAGCAGTTTTCTCAGAAGGAATTTGGGCATGGCCTTAGAGCCAGGTGTCTCTCTGCCATCACAGTACATGAAAATAATTTATAAGAATGACAGTGCCGTATCCTCTAGACCAATCTTGTGTGACATCATCTGAAATAGGATATCTCCAACAATCTCTAGTGAAGATACTAGCATCAGAGGGAATGGTTTTGTACCTCCTTCTTACTCAGTGAGGAGGAAAGGGGTTATCAAAAATAGATATGAATCATTTTCTAAAAGATGCCAGCCTCTCTAGAACACCTACCCAGAGAGTTTAAGATGATTTAGGTATCCAAAGGAAGCTGCAGTGAATCTACCTTTAAGACCATGTCTAACTAAGACTCTGTGTTGAAAAGGCGCTGACCTCTACCTTACTCTGGTGACTCTGATGTGCATCTTGGCACCAGGAAATGAGTTCAAGACAGAGATCTTGGTTCAGCTGAATTATTTCTTAATCATCTAGTCTCCCTGGAGTGCTATGTGAAGAAGGATAAACACTTCAGGAACAGTTCAGCTCACTGTGAAGTAATTAGGCTTGTGCCATGAATTACCTTTGGGGCTCACCTCTCTGTTTCTTAACTATTAGAGAAGCCTATGTGAACAGCTTAGATTAAATGTCTTTTTGTAAGATTTATCTTACTGAACTTTAGCTAAGTGTACTGCCTTTCAGGTCCAAATGACTTGGCATTTAAACTGGTACTTGAAATACTAGTTTTAAATGAGATTGGTGTGACTTTTCCTGAGTTGAGGCCACAGTAGTATGTTCTTTTTTTTTTTTTTCTCCCTCTTTTTTTTTTTAACTTCTTAAAACATAACACCTAACTGTGTCAGTAGCATACTTCTTTCTGTCTGAAATTCATTTCTGGGTAAGTTACAGAGAAGTAGACTTCTATCTTCAGAAAGTACATTTAAAATAATAATTTTAAAAAAAGAATATAAAGAGTATGAAACTTTGTTTTTTCTTATTTTAATCTTTGAAGCAACCTTAAAGTTATGATGGATATGACTAATAATTTCCTTTATCTGGAAATGCCGTGACAGAATCTTGCATTTGCTTCTGGAAATTCCCATGTAAATTATCCCTAAAGCACTCTTCTGCTAATGCTAATTAGTCTCTCAATTCTTGTTCTTTGGAAACAACCTCTTTTTTGTCTTCATTACTGCTATCCCTCCAGGTAAAGTAACTTAATAATGTTAACCAACAGCTTAGTTATGGAAACACAAAGGATCTCTCTTTATTAACTTCTCAAATTTTCATGTAAAATCAGAAATTTAACAATGGATAAATGAGCATACATGTAATTTAGTATTGTGTCCCTCTAAAGCAATCAGAACAGCACTAGACAATAAACTAGAAAAACATACCTACAAGTTCACAGACATAATTCAACTTATTTTACAGGGAAAATCCACTGGAACACAAGTAGTAACTTTATTGTGATTATGTAGAGCAGATGGGTGTTTCCTTTATCTATTTCTTTGCTTTTAAAAAAGCACTTTAGAAATTTTTTAAACTGGACAGCCTTTCAAAGAGTTATTCTTAGTAGTCTTAATGACATTTTATGACTCTGAACATTAAAGTGAATACATTTTTAAATTTTGTTTTGTTTTGGCATACCAAATACTTTGTTTTCAATAGCAGTGTTACAGATAGCTTTAATTTGTGATGATTTGATTCCTTCTACCCCCAAAATTTCAAATGGAACATGTAGTTGTTGTTGTTGTTAGCTATAGAAGTACGAAAGTGGGAAAAAAAAAAAAAAATCATGTTGTTTTCATACTCTTTGTCATGATAACCTATGGTTAACTAAAACCACTTGCAGAATGTCCAACACTTGATTTTTTGTTTGCCTATGTGTGGAAGAAGAAAACTATTGAAACTAGGTGCTGGTTGGCTGGTCACAGCCAAAGGGTTGTCATCAATGGTTCTGTATCTGGGTGGAGGCCAGTCACAAGTGGTGTCCCCCAAGACTCTTCAAAGTCTTTATCAGTGACACAGACAATGAAATCAAGTGCATCCTCAGCAAATTTGTTCCAAGCTGAGTGGTGTAGTTGAAGGCTGGAGAAGTGAGCCTATGTGATCCTAATAAAGTTCAATAAGGCCAAGTGCAGCGTGTTGCACTGGGGCACCCACTGCAGGAAGTATGTGGAGCTCTTGGAGTGGGTCCAGAGGTGGGCCACTAAGATGATCAGGAAGAGGAGCAGAAAACAGGCCAGAGGAGAAAATGCCTGCTATTGCTGAATCTTTTTAGGAAACTACTACAGAAAGAGTAACAGTATTAAAATATTCCACATCTTGTTCTTTGTAATCACTGACCATATATGTTGTTTTAAGTGTTATGCAGGCTCAGTAATTAATTGAATAAGGATAGGACCAGCAATTTCACTTAGAATGGGGAAAGCTACATTTTTTTATTTCAGCTCTGGAAGCTGTACCACCACTGCACATGAGAATGTGGCGTGAAGTCTAGGTCACTTAAAACTGTGATTTCAAGTCACCAGTTAGCTTCTGAAACTTCCGACTATTGCCATTAAGATCTTCTTGGGTGCACTCAGCCAAGTGTAATGAGAACAGCAGATTTGCTGAGTGAGGACCTGAGATTCTTTTTAATATTGAGGAGTTGGAAAAGCAGTGGCTAAATTACGATCAGAACTGCACATCATACATCAGTGATAAGAAGTATCCAAATCTTGACCATGTTCTCAATTTAATAAGAACCGTAGAAAGACCTGCAGGAGACTTCATGATCCAAGTGTGTCTTGCTCCAATTTATAGGAGGGAGAGGAGGTTCTCTGATATATGTGTACCCGGTGTGAGATTAAGAAACAAGGGTTCAAATGTTGGTCTGACCAGTTTATTATAAATCCTAATCAGGGAGACGGGGAAGGGAAGGACAGTGGCGATTATGAATTAGGATGATGGTGAGGGTGATTATTATGAATTAGGGTGATGTGATTGGAGGCAGAGACCCTAGGATAGTCCCTAGTCCCCCTGTCCCTGTAGAGGGGGACCCCCTGTACATGTACAGGAGGGTGGGGGAGGAACCCCCACTTAGATTTCATGGAAATACTGAAGGGAGGTGCGCTCACTTCAGAGGCGGTGATTGAGGAGTGGCTTACTTGGAAAAGACAGAGATTAAGGAGTGGCTTGCTAGGTATAGGCAGGAATTGGGAGGGGCTAGCTAGAACCGGGGCAAGGCTTTTGCTTATTGGTGGCACATTGCAAAATAGGAAATTCCTGGGATTCCAAGTCTAACACCTTCAGATAAGAAACTGGGCCAATCAACACAAGGGAAACCAAATTCGGAAGGACTTAACTATACACTGTGCAGATCCAAGAAGAAGTGAAAAACAAGAAAACATTTGTGAAATTAGTTAGCATAGAACAACCCACTGTTTAGAATGAGTGAACATTTTTTAGTTCCTGGAATTATGAGTGTGCGTATTGTATGGTATAAATATGTCTACTTATGAGCCACTAGTTGTGCAACTGGGGCGGTGCTAGCCACATGCACGGTGTTGCACCTTAAATCTTATAAAACTACCTTACATTTATACTCTGTGAGTCTGAGTGCGGTTCTGCAGGTCAGATGGGGAGGGCAAGGAGGGCGACAGAAAACATAGGAAAGAAGCAAGAATTATGTAAAGTGGGGATAGTCACCACCAGGATCTAGCAGCGGTCCCATTGCATGCTATCCCAATGGTCCGAGGCAAAAACGGAGGGAGAGAGCAGCAGCAGTGTGGCTGGCCTTGGGCATCAAGCAGGTAGCAGGAAGAAGCTGCAGGGTAAGTCTGGGAGGAGGCATCAGGACGCAGGTAGCAGGACTAGGTAACTCCATCAGCATGCAGGCATTCCATACTGAGGGATCTGATGGCAAACACCTTTGTTCTTCTTCTTCAGCATGCAGGTCTCAGGTAGTGAGGAATCTTGTCAGAAACCTTTCAGGGAAAAGCAACCAGCAGCATGGCTGGCCTTAGGCAGCAAGAAGGTGCAGCCATAGAGTAGGTCCAGGAGGGAGAGGAGCAGGATGCGAGGCTTCTCATGTCAGAAGCCTCTTCTTTTTCATGAGGAATGTGTTGCCAGGAAACCTCACCTCATGGTTGTAGGTCCCCTTTTTATCCTCCTTCTTCTGCCAGCTTGGCATTCATGGGTGCCTGGGTAAATTCATGTGCAGTACCTCCTGAGAGGGCTATCTCCCTTGAGATAAACCCACACAAAAGACTGCTTCCAGGCCATTAATCTCTGGCTTATCTGTCTCATTGCTCCTGGCCTTGTCCATCTGTGTTCCTCAGACAAAGGATTTCTCAACCTTTGCCCAGTACTTGCCTGGACTTGTTCATCTGTGTCACCTGCAAGCTTTGAGGCAATGGCATAAAAGAATAATCTCTTACAAAGTGGTAGAAATTTATCTGATCCATTGAATAGAACACAGAGTGTATGCTTTTAGCTTTGGAGGGCCATGTGTTTGAAAGGCCCTGACAGCCTTTTTACTTTTCCTCATGTTAAGGCTGTCTCCAAGAGTACATATGTTACTGATGGTTTCACTGTCACGGAGTTTCATGACATACTTGTACCTCACTAAATAACAGTGGTCTGAAGCAGGGTTTGACTTACTCTTTGTACACTGGGTACTAACCAGAGGAAATAATCTCAGTCTAATGAGTTGAAAGTACCTTAATTTAGAAAAGCAGCCTGGTAGTAATATGGGTCACAAATTTTGAAGTACCACTTATTTCTGGAGTAGCCCAACAGAATCACTAACAGAATGATTTACTTTATGGAAATAGCTTTGAAAAGGTATAATTAATGCAGATCTATGTGGATGAGAGTGAAAACTTAGCCCAAGGAATAGGAATTCCTTTACATCCATTTGGTTAATTAATCTGACTGTCCTGTGTTACACTGTAGTGACTCAGGTTTCCCTTCAGTAACTTAAAATAGGAGTATTTCTTCAGTGCGGGTGGAGCTCCTGTGTGAACAACGCCACATCCAGGCCCTATTTCTACTAATCAGCTCAGAGCACAACTCCAATTTACCACAAAGCAAGAGCAAATATCCCAAAGATTAAGTCAATATAATGCTTCTGTAACTGCTTGGACATTTGTTGTTGTTAAAAAGACAAAAGAGTATTGTTTTAATAAATGCATGCCCTCAGAAACTGAATGAAAACAGGATCTTATTATAGTAAATTTTTCCATAATCCTCATGCGGTGTGCTTGAGAATGGTTAGTTCAGAGAGAGCACTAAAATTGCATTTCAGCATTAAAAGACAGAAGCACACTTTTCAGGAAGGAGCTCAAAAGACTGTAAATGCTAATTAGAAAGAATAAAACTCTAAGAAAACAGAATGCTTCTTTTTTTATTCACTGTATATGATTACTTGACTGTTACTAAAAGTAAACTTGAATAAATTTGTGTGTTTAAGGTTTAGAAGCTCAACCCAATGCTGTGTTTTTGTAAAAGGAATTTTAGATAATGGAGTTTATTTGTATTCAGATGGAAAAATACAGAAGGATGGGGTTAATGGAGAAGTAGCTTTTTCCAGAAGATTTTATGCAAATTTTCAGGCCTAGCAACAAAGTCGTTGCCACCAACACAATGTTAATATCAATGTTGTGGCTGTCACACAACTTATTGTACTTGGCTTCAAGGTGATGAAAGATTTCTATCATTACAGTTCTAAAATGGCTGTTCTGATGTATGGGAGATGTATGTTTTCATTTAATGGAATCTGAAGTCATTTTACAGCTATTTCTTCAAAATACATTATGTGTCAAAAGGAAGATTACTCCCAGTAGAATGTTTTTCACTGACTTAAAAAAGAATTTTCTAAAAAAATTAGCTAATTTTAATGGCTGGAAAAGAGTGATGTAGGGTAAGGTGGAAAGAACAATAAGAATTCAGTTTCCTGGGAAGATTTTTCTCAGGTACATATATATCTATATGTTTTTTTCAAATGAACATTATCATTAGAATTATCACTGCTCTACACTTATCTTACAAGAGAGGCTGATGGATTTGTGCCTGACTCTTCTAGTTACTGGTCTTCCAGTTTAGGAAGACTAAGTGAACAAGGCAGGGGACTTACTCCACTCCATATGCTCCAGTGTTGTCTTGTGCAAGTACACAGTGAAAAATAGTTTCTGTTTATCCAGAAAATGTGTGGTTAAGATTCCAGATCCAAAGACTGTACATGGCCTTGTTCCTGTGTATACAAGGGTTGCTCCAAAAGTAATGCTTCTTACTTCATTATGTTGGCCAACAATGTCAAAGGCAGACATTGGTGGGATGGTGGTGGTTGCTGAACCTTTCCACCAGTATTCCATTGCATTTTGTTGCCATGTGACAGATGGCAGCAGAGAGAGCATCTGACAAAATGGCATCTGACATGGGAGTGTATATTTGGCAAAGGTGTGTCACTGAATTTCTCCACATGGAAAAAATGGCACTCATTGACATTCACTGATACTTACTGTTTATGGAAACCAAACAGTGGACTAGAGCTAAGTGCAACAGTGAGTGGTGTGTTTCAGCAATGGTGACAGCAACATGAAAGACAATCCACGTCCTTGGTGGCCATACACGACTGTTGCACCACAAAATAAAGAATGGTTCAATAAGCTCATCCATGTGAAACAGCTATTGATGATGAATATGTTGGGGAAAAAAATTGTTTTGTAGCTGAGAATATGCTTTATTGAAGATTGTTATTGGGCTCTATGTATCTGTTGTATTTTCCATGGAAATAAATGGAAGGCATTACTTTCAGAGCAACCCATCTATTTTACTTGCAGGATCATCATCAGATTTATAATGCTGATTTTATGAAGTAGAACTATACAAAGAAGTTAGAAGCGAACAGTGCTCAGAAAATGCACCAGAAATTACTCTGTCCAGGGGACTGTGTCCATATTGCTACAAAAAGAAAGGCAGGGCCTCAGGACTGCATGGGACATAAGCTTAATCGTAGCTATTTCTGCGTTGAAAGGAGCTAGCTGCCACATCTGAAAAAGAAGCAAGAGTGCATTAATGATAAACAATGTGCATGATCAAGTGTTAGTTTCTATGTTCACTTTCAGGATCTTTTCTGATAAGCCAGATGTGTCTCTCTGGGCCACCACAGCTTTTGTTAAGATATCCACATGCATAGAGACTAAATCCTCTTTGCCTCATTGAGAGAGTTGTATAAACTAAGAATGAGGGGAGATAAAGAGGATTCTGGCTTGAATTTCATGCACTAGTTGTATATACCTTAAATACTGTGCATGGGTATCCTTTTCTTTCCTCCTTGTAACTGCTTGTATGTCTGGGCTATAGTGCCAATGCTTAATATGTTTTCAGGAAAAAGCAGGTATTCTCAGTAAGTTTCCACTTAATGCACTTCCTTTCTATTGCCAATTGGATCCTTTTATGCTTACAGATCCAAAGAACTCTGTAGATCTTAAAGGATGCTTCTTGCTTAGTAGGCTGTAGTCTGGGCATGCTGGCTTTGTACTCTCTGAAAAACATTTTTGTGACTGGGACTCATCTCCCTGGCTGGAGAGATCTCAGAAGTGAACATGTGATTCCTGAGTTATGCATCCTGATGACTCCCCTTTCTTTCTATGGAGAGAAATTAGTTTTTTGAGGGCAATGTTGAAGACCTGAGTTAAATGTATATGTCTCAGAAGACTTGCCAAGTTTTTCCTAAGAAACATAACAGTGCTTTTGAAAGAGGTTTTCCTTTCTCTCAATAACCTACAGAAGGCAACTACTTAAAAATCTATTATTTTTGTTTTGTTCAGACATCTGAAATTTAAAAAATCTGTTTCATCATGTACACTTCTGAATTCTGTTTACACAACATTGTAAAGACACAGTATAAAATATTTGGTTGGGTAAAGAAGAGTAGCTATTTCAGCTAGGAATCTTCAGCCACAAATCTCACCAACTCAAACATGAATTCAGACCTTTCAGATATTCATTTGTTGCACCATTTTAAAAACATCATCTTTTCATTTTTTCATGTAATGCTGTCACTGAAACACCAATATTTTTAGCAATATAAAAGCAGGAGTGGCTGGATGATGGTTGAATTCTTCTGCGAAGTTGTTGATCACCCAATATGGCTACATAATAAGTTCAGAAAAGGCACAAATGCTGAAATATGTATTCCCATTATTGTGTTGGAACTATCTCACAAAACCTCTGGGGAGTCTTTTATTACAGTTCTTCTAAATGAATGAAGAAATTAATTTCCTTGCATCTGGTAAAATCCTGCATTTTTTTCAGGCCAGATATGTTCTGACTATTATGCATAAAAACTATTTTGAAGAACAGCTTTTCCTTGGGATTAAATCTCTTTGCCACACAAACAAAAGGATTTCCTAGCACTGCATATGCATTAACTGTTACCACATGGCTCTGTCCATAACAGATAATTAACGTACTGTACAATCAAATATTGTTAGTATGTTCTAATTAGTCATGTAGCTGTAGTGGATTTTCCTTCATTGATGAGTGACTAAAGGATTGTGCTGCATTATCTGGAAAAAATGTTGACAGCTGTAGGATCTGTGGAAGAATACGAATGTGCATCATTCCAATTTAGATGCATGGAGTTGAATATCATGCAAAACAAAACCCATGCTGAGGAATTAAAATGAGATTGAAAGAAATTCTAAAGTCAGAGTTGAGATTACCAAATGAGTTTTTGCCTGCTTTAGATTTCTTTGCAGCATGTGCAGAAATAAATAATTGAAACTTTTGCAAAAAAGGTTTTTTTCAAGGTTATATTTAAAGACTTCATTTAGTGCAATACAGCATTATGGAAATTATTCATGGGTAAAGACTTAAATAAAGAGAAAAAAAAATGAGAGCTGTGCAGCTTTCTTCATGATAAGCTAAGGAGAAAAGAAAAGCAGTTCACATCCGTTTTGAAGTATTCCTTTTTCCATGAGATCACCTATTTATGAAATCAAAAATGGGCAGGTATAGCAGAAGCCAGGAAGATTTTCCACTTCAGTTCAGGATGTTTGACCCCAAATACAGACAGTGCGACATGGATTTCTTGAAGCTGACCCCCAAATTAAGTTAAAGAATCTAAAAGTCTTGAGTAGGTGTTTTGCTGATATAAATAATGGATGTGATTCTGTGATGTTTTATTTAAGTTTGTTATATGTAGGTACTGCATGGAGAAAATTATTTATTATTGGCTGACAGTATTACAGTATTGGCTGTTGCATTGGTTTCAAGCTCTGCTTCTGCCAAAGGTTGTGTTCTTTGGGAAGAAATGAAACGTATAGAAGATCAAAGGGTGCAAAGTATGATACTATGGATAGAAGAACCTGTTGTTCAATATTTACTGTAAAAATTTCTCTGTTGACATAAAAGCTGGAGTGATGGAATGCTCAGAAAAAGGTGATGAAGGTTTTCTAAGGGCTATCAAGCTATAATTAGAGAAAACACATCTGAATTTCCAAAGTATCAGAACAAGAAGCAACTGATAATGCAAAGAAAGACTAACAAAAAACAGCCTCACAACTCTCACAGAACTCTGTCTCTAAGCTGAGCGCTCATAAGCTCATTTTCCCTCAGAGACGCAGTTCAGGTTGTCCTAAGATAGTGGAGTTGTTACTCAATATGGTCAGCACAGGACATTTAGTCTTCTGCTTAGTTAAATCCTAAATATTTGGCTCCTGCCACTTGTACTCTGGTGGAACCAGCTGTTCACTGATTTAGAGATCAAGAGTTTTGTCCTTCAGAAAGCTAACTGAGTAAGAAAAAGATTCTCTTTTTCTGGTTCTGTCATAATAATCCCTAAACAATCCACTTCTTCAGAAATCATAAAGCAGAACGGGGATCAATATGGGAAACCCATAGTCTGCCATCTGCTTCTTTAATGGGGTATTTGCAAATAGGGTATCTGTCCCCATACTGAATATCATGGGAGAATACAGAATGTACGTATAAAAACTTGTATGTGCACATACTTTTATCAAAGACAGAACTGGCAGAGGAGGGGGAGATCTCATAACGTAGCAGGGGTCCTATCTTAACATACAGAGATGGGATTAGGAAAGGCACAGATGGAACTGAACTTGCTGAGATATGTTAAAAACAACCTGAAGGGATTCTACAGATACATAGGTGAGAAGAGACAGGCTAAAGAGAGAGTGCCTCCCTGATAATTGAGAAAGGAGAACTGGGTACAGTACACTCAGACACTGAGTGGTGCAATTGTTACAGCAGAAGGAAAGGATGCCATCCAGAAGGACCTAATTTTTTTTTTTTTCCCCTAATGCCAGATCTTGCTCTTCCTTTTCTTTATCTTGAAAACAAAATTTACAACTAGCTGTGTTCCCACTATATTGCACCTGGCCTGTTCTACACATTAAATGCCCCATAGCTCTATAGTTTGTTGTGATTTCATTGAATTGCTGTGAGAGGGGCCTGGATCCTCCAGGGTCTTCCCTGATAGACATGTTTAGGAGGTTTGACAATTACAGAACTCTTTGTTTCTTTTATCCAACACAGTCATAGATCTCAGAAAAGGACTGCATGGGCATATCACTGAGGCTTCATCAAAGCCGGTTGCTCCAGGTTATCTGATGCATGATGAACCCTACAGTTCTGAAAGCCAGTGTGTTTGCAATTGCTAGAAAGCAGGTCCCTAAGCTCTCAGGAGAAGCAGAATACTGTTTGTTTTTCTTTCAGGTTTGTCTTTTACCTGAGTTATTCTCTTTTAGCTAGCTGTCTGAGTGGCAGGACAAAAATTTTCAGTGGTCTGTATGAATATCTGTATCTATTCTGATCTTCATTTTTGGTTTTATCCTATGTCACTTTGGATCACATACTATTAGCACAGGTCCAGAGCAAAATTTGCAGAGGCCAGTTTAATAGGAGCTAGCCTTCTTTTCTTGGCTGCGTTGGCCTGGTCCACTCATTGGTGCTGAAGCTTTGTACTTCTTATTGTCCTTCTTGCTTCACCTCTTTGCCATTCATACATTCTAATTTTCAGTATCACCTTCTTGACAATCATGTACCTTAATGAACCATAGTTGCTGTATTATTTGGGTGTAAAGACGTTTGAAGATTCTGTAAAAATGTCTATTTTTGAGAAGTCATGGGTAGAGCTCAAATTCTTCAGCAAAATTTAATTTCTACTCGAGTTAAAATTTTATTTTCAACAATGAATGCATAGTATTGATGCAAAGGTCTTTACCACTTCTTATACAAATTTACAGTTCAATATCCCTTATTTTTTACTTAGTGTTACTGCAAAGTGAAAAGGTTAAATACAGGCTTTTACAGTGCATAAGTTTTCATTAGATAGATGATGTTATTTTGTTTAAAAAGGAAATTCTTGTACTTCTGAAGTCTGTAACTGTAGTCAAAATATGCAGACAAGGTTACATGAGAGAAACAGGAAATTAACTTATTGTGAAACCTTGTAGAAAGACAAGGAGACATTTTTTCTAAACAATAAATTCTGATATTCACAGTCACAGACTTCACTCACTCTCAGACACCCCAATAAGCACAGAGACCCATCTGAGTGACCCACCTATGTGTGACAGGGCAAAGGAAGTACTAATCACGTCACCTTCACATTTGGCAATGATAAATTACCTTTTTTTTTTTTTTTTAAACACCTCTTAAGAGCTCTGATATGATCTGTTTTGTATCCTTCATCCTACCTAAAACATAGCAAGATTTGTTCAGTGTTTCCTCATTTTGTGTATCCTCACTGATACATTTGGTATATTTAATATATTTCAGCTGAGATAAGAGGAGAAACAGTACACACACTGTGGTGCCACCTTACTGTTGCCACCATCCTATTGTTGGCAGAAAAGTCTTCTGTCAAGGCTGTTCTGCGACATATCAGATCATAGACTTGCTGTTTTTGATGGGAATAATGTCAGATTTTTCTAGGTTTTAACCAGTTTATTGTGTCTGTCACATCGTTAGTTATTAATACATACTATTATTTTGACACTTGTTCTACAGTGAGTTCTTTGGTGCTTTTACACACAGATATGTCCATTAGTTCTTCATTCAGAATAATCAGTATTTCTGTTAAAATTTCTGTAAGTGAATGCCTTGGACTGTTCTCTCTGGTTTGACTCTCATTGACCTTTTCTAGTATTCATTTTTCCCAGTTCCCATTCTGAGATTTTCTCTTTCACTGCCAATGGCCCTTAGTGTACACCTAGTCTTTACACCACCTATGTGCTTACATTCAATGAGGTCTTCAGGGAGCTTTCCTATTCCATTAACTGATAAATTCCTCATCTTCCCTCTAATTGTTTCATCTGATGTCTTGGAAAAATTCAGCAGGGTAAACTGAAAAAAGCTGAAGATAGCATGGTTTATCTGGAAACTCTTCCTTATCTTTCAAGGGCTTTCTTAGCCTCATGCATCTACTTTCATGCATCAGTACTTTCTCCTCTTCAGCATCTTCAGGATCTCCTGTTTCTTTCCCACATCAAATATATCAGTGTATACAAAGTATATACAGCTGTTAAATACTTCTGCCCTGCACACTGATAAACATCAGTAAGGGAGGCCATTGTATATTTGCCCTGCATATAAAACAGCAAAGAAATGATTTTTATTATCCCTTTTCTTGTTACCCACTGACTAGTTAGGAGACCACAGAAAATGAAGAGCAAGCCATAACATAAATCACATCTTTACTACCAATGAACACACAATGCAAACATCTTTCTGGATCGTCTCCTTTTTATTTTGATTGTAATGTCCTTGCAACAAGAAAGTTCTGAGTGGAAACAATGAGGTGAAATGATTTTCCCCTGGATCCTACCAGGCCTATTGCAATACAACACAATCTTTATTTTTAGTTTAAAAAAATATCATTTTTTGAGAAATTACTGCAGAAGTCAAACAATTTGTCAAGCTTTTACCACATTCCCATTAAAAAAATGAAAATGCACCCACTCAAGAATATTCATAATCTGTTCTATGATATTAGTAGACCAGTTAGAAGTGCTGGGTACTTCTGTTAGGATTACTAAAGAACTGTCACTGTCTTTTGGCTCTGAATATACTTACATGATGTACATCTCTGAGTGTCTGAAATCCATTTATTTTGATATGTATTTGTTTGGTCTAATTCAGTACATAAAAATACATGGGTGATAGAAAATTGTATGAAAAACATAAAGGGGTGGATGACTAGAGTGTAAAAAAAACCACTTAACCATGTCTTGGAGAGTTTCTCCTGTAGATGGGAATGCCTTTGTTACTTACATTATTTTTTCCTCCTCTTTGAAGTTTCTCAGTCCAAGTAAATGTGGTGAACATCTTACAATGTATGTGATTTAATATCGGGGGTCATATAATATCTTCTATTTAGTGGATAATTTAGCATCTAGCTCAGCATCTACCATTTCAAAGAAGTTACCGCTAGAAATTATAGGTAGATAATAAAATGCTGAAGCAGAAAACATCAGTAATATCTGCCAAAGCAATTATATTTTTGGCAAAATAATTTAAAAAGTAGACAAATAGAATACACTGACAAGTGGTTCATTGCTCACTTCAGATTCTTTTAATATGCTTAATAAATCAGTATTTTTTGACAAAATAGCCGTTTGGCAGATGTTCTTTTGTGTCCTGTATAAGCTGTCTTTTAGTTGCTCATGTAATTCTGCCTGCTGGGACTTCACTGTTCTGGATCATTAGACAGGAACAAGAATGTCTGATTTTTTGTATGGGATTGTATCACTACGTGGTGTGATAATCGTGTTCTATCAACTAGCTACTATAGCATAGGCCATAATGTGAAAATGCCCCATATATTGTGCATTATTCTGGGTTTATACTTGCCATTAGCATTCTGACAAAAAATTCCAAGTCAATATTTTCAGAAAACTGCTGTGAATTTACTGTTTTATTCATAGAACTTAGAAAACCCTCTGCCAGTGTAAATTATCTTACCTCTATGTTCATTTCTGTTGTGGGTCATTTCAATGCTTGTGTGCTAAAGATATTGTGGATAATATGAAAGCAGAGAGGAAGAAGAAGAGAAAGCTAAAATAATTAAAAGTCTTAAAGTACTCTGATCATCATTAGTGTTGCTACACATCCCACTAGTACTTCTATATGCAGTTCCACTCAACTGCATAATAAAATTATTCAAATAACTGACAACAAGGGAAGAAAATTAGAAACATTCATTGAAACCACACTGAGTTATACCAGCTGTGTCTATGTCCTTTTTGGCTTAATTTATATGCAAAAGACTGGGAAGATGTAAAGTCACAGAATTACAAGGCAAATGAAGGCTATTATATTACCAAAGAAAGCTGGATGCAACATTTTTTGATGAATACAACTCTCTGTTATAAAACTGTTGTTTCAGCAAAACAGAAATAGTTACTGGAAGTGTATGAATTTTGCAAAGATGTTCATGAAAAAGTATCCAACAGAGGATGAAAAGGAAAACTGAATAGTTAGATGAAATATTGAACTTCTATTTTTGGCAGGAAAATGTTGAATATGTAAATGGATGACTGGCCAAAAAAATAGCAACAACAAAATTCAGTGTAGACAAATGTAAAGAAATGCACCCGAAGAAAACAGTAACAACAACTAACACAAATCCTATCATTTCATAAAATGATGGGCTCTGAAGTAGTCATTACTACTGCAGAGAAAAATCTTGGGTTTATGATAGATAATAGAAAACTTCAGCTCAGCAGCAGTCAAGAATCAGACCAAGTGCTAGAAAATAAAGAACAAGAAGTAAGCATCATATTGCTGCTGTGTAAACTCATTTTTCTACAGCTTATACACTGAATGGAGTTCTGGTCCCTCCATCTTTTAAAAGATAGGTTGCTGTTGGGAAAGGTTGAGAGGAGGGAGAGAATGACTAAAGAGACAGAGTATCTGTGCAGTTTGATAGAGATCTGTAGACCTGAGAGAGGCATGGGAAGGCTGAAAGACTGTGTGTATGAGAGTAAAGCACCATGAAATGCAACCAGTGGTAGCCAGGTTCAGAGTAACTGTAAAGAACCAGTTCTTCATGAAACAATAACAAATCTGATAATGTCTTTGTCAGGGAATGCAGCCAGGTGCACATCAAGTGATCATTACATACATAAATGTACTTGGAGCCATCTTTTGAGATAGCAACAGTGACTATCGAGATTACTGAAGATCCATCTGGCTTTTGTTGGATCACATCCTTTATTTCGTGGGCCTTAAATTGTATTTGTGATTAACTACCTATATATGTATATTTTTTATGACAGTTGAATAATTTGTATTTGCTCATATTTTATGTTTGCTTTTCACATGAAGATGTCACCTGCTCCACTTGTATCATCCAGTTCTGTCTGGGCTGTACCTAACTGTTTAACAGTTTCAGAGTGGAGCCAGGAGGTCAGGATGTGGTTAAATCAGCGAGCTAAGGAAGGTATATTACTCTCTCATCTGCACTGACAGTTTGCCTATTTGTAGATGAGTGTAAGAATATTTCTCAACATAGTGGAACAGAGGTATGCTGTACCACTATGTTTTGTTGCTTTTTTCCCCCCCTTTTCTTCTCAGGTATGCTCACTACTTACAGAGGAAGAGAATTTAACACAAAGCACACACAGAAGTTATGTGGAAAGCCCTGAGACCTCAGCTGCAACCATAAGATATTGTGACCTGCTGTTGAGCAGGAATGTTCCCAGAGTTGAGTGACCAACAACCCTGGGTGGTGAGAGGAGTGACACAGCTCTGCTGAGCTCTGTGCCTGTATATCCCAGGATCCTTGTGTCCGCCAGGCAACCCTCAACAGTATTCTCCTGTGGTGAAAGCTGTGGATCTTGGGTGATCGTTTGATTTTCAGGGACCTGGGTGTCTCTCAGTCTCTTAGAATGTCAGTTCTTGTGAATGAGAGCCATTTCCAGAGCAGAGCTTCAACCCATTTTCCTCCCCCTGAAACAGTACTGACATAGCTGCCTCTTACACGTTACAGAAGCAGTAATGAGTCTCCTACATAAAAGCTTAGAGCTCTACTGTAATAATTTGAAATATGAAAGGTGGATTTGATCCAGTGATCCGAAATAGAATCAGCTATGTGGGAAGCCCTCTAACAATTATCAGGGCTCCAGGGATACAACTGACACATTTCTGTTTTCCTTTCTTTCTTCTTCTGTTTTTGACAGTAAGCCATAAACCACTATCTGAGCAGGTAAGAAAATCAGCCAAGGCTGAAATGAAACAGGTATTTCAGCTGTAAAGCAATTTCAGGAGTGCCCTTGCTTTCAGCAGCCAAGTATATTACAAATTCTCTGTATCCCTTTTTTCTTGGAAAACTGCACAGAACATCTACAACAAACTCACGAAGTAAGTTATCACTAATTGTTAGACTTTAAGTTAGTGGATCTTCCAGCTAAGTGAGTCTGATAGCTCACTGACCTTGGGTCTGAAAGGAGAACTGCAGCTGATTCAATAAGATGGTTGATATTTAAATAACAAGGGCCTCAGAGAAGCTTTGCTCTGAAGAAAATAGTAGTAGGATGCACAGTGTGCAGGCCACCCAGGTGAATATGGGCTGAAGCAGTAGTCCAAAATAGAGCTGTGTTCTGCATCCTTAACCAATTAAATGATCGCCTTCATCTTTCTTCCCAGTATGCCTCCAGGTCACACAGGGAGGTATGAATCCTGTTCAAGTAGATCATTCAACATACCATAAAATTTATTTTCTTTTCTGCATTTTTTTATAATTATTAACATTTTCCTGTGTTTCATGTATTTTTATCCTACGCTGAAAAGTCCTGTACAATCTACACTGACTGTCTGAAGTTCCATGAGATAAATTAGGTATTTGCAGTACCAGAAGATATTGGTCACACTTATTATCACAGGTGTCAAGTCTGGTAAAGGTGAAAATCTGGTGGAAAGTATTTCAGAAAAACAACAACAACAAATTAAAACTAAAACCAAAAACCCCTCAAAATCTTTTGGAATTTCTTTATAGAATCTTAGAATCGTTAAGATTGGAAAAGACCACTAAGATCATCTTAGTGATCCAGTCATCAAAGAGATGGAAGAGATCAGTATTTATACAAATCTCTACACAGTCATTAAGTCTGAATGATGCTGTTCACAACTGCATTTCCAACCCAAAATTTTCCAAACACGTATGCTTCCCTATTTAAACAAAATATATCATGAATCTCATGATATACCAAGTATTATCTCATCTGTGAACATACAGAATAACACATAAGTGGTGACAAAGGAGTATGAAAAGATTATGTTCAATGAGTTTGAAAGTGTTTGGTGTACACAGAGAAATTACATGTGCTGTAGTCTTTAAGTAATTTGATTTTGGTGTTAGCAGATATAATTTTTCATATTATTGCAGTTTAATGATGTTCAGTGCTATTGGTGAGCCAAAGGAGGCTCTTAAGAGGCTTGTTAAAACTCTCCTACTAGATAAAAAAGAAAGATAGAATGGTAGTCTTGTTTCTGATCTGGAGAAATTCCTGCAGCTCATTTCCAGGATGATACTTAATCACATTTCCAAGACACATAAATATATTACGGAGAAGTGAAGAGTTTGTATCTGAAATGAATCAAACAGAAATTCATTAACCATGAGTCTTCAGAAAAATTCTCAGCAAAACAACTATGAACAGTCCTTTACAAAATCTTTTCTTACATAGACTTGTATGAACGTAGATGAAAAGGGAGCTACATTGTTGTTCCAAAGAGGGCATTTGCGTCCAGGAGTCTTTTCTGACTCCATTACTGTATGGGAATTGTCAGATGCTTCAGAAAAGGAAATGAAGCGGAGATCATCACATAGATGTCCATTAAAAGGGTCAGATGAGGAAAACAGCAAGAAACAAGTTGGGAGTTTATTTGTCTTTGAGATGTCTTCACACACACAAACCTCATTCTTTCAAAATCAATGTTGATGTCAGTAATTAAACAGAACGCAGGGCCAGGGACATAGAATAGTTCTCACTCTATGTTTCTGATGCAGTGAATATTGAAATTGCACACAAAGCTCAAAACAACAGTGCCTGATTTAAGAATGGGAACAAACACTAGCATGCATCAGCAAGGTCTCTTCCTCTGTATGCTCACTTTACACTTAAGAAGTCTGCTGATTAAACTGGTCTCTAGACAATATGAGGAGTAGGTCTCAATCTTCCTTGTCTTGGACACGTGACTCAACTACTGAGCTGTCTATAGAGACTTGGAAGGAGGCTGAGGAGAAAAGGTAACCACAGTGAAGTTTTAAAAGTAAATTATTGCTTCTGTGTAATGTCTGTTAATTTCTGGTAGCTCTTTTTTACTGTACATTTACTGAATTGAAATGATTATTAGATACTGATGAGAGAACAATCAATTTCTAGACTCCGTATGATTCTGACATAATCTGACAAACCTTACAAAGTATGAGGCAAGGGCTAACTGCTAACTGCTGTGCAACTCACTTGGAAACATGTGAGGCTTTCAAGACTAGGTAGTAGTTGAACAGAAACTTGAGAACTGCAAATTCGAATATAGGGAGCCTAAATTCTGCTAAAAATCCTGTTGCCTGCTATTTTCAAAGAAACTTCAAGTCAAATGCTGGGGCTTTGCACCCACTGTGAGATGACTACTGTCCTCTGCAGCGCTGCTGATTCAAACCAAAAATCTTTAAAATTAGGAGAACGACTGCTTACAACTTTCCAGTATGAACTTGTACTGACCTTCATATTCTGTGTACCTGGAATCAGAAGCCTGTGATATGACTTACTCATATACTATCCTGTTTATATCATGGTTTACCATTTTTGTTATTGCTCACAAAAGAATTTCATTGATTTTCTACCTATTTATTTTTCATGACACAAAAAACCTCATTTCAAATGGTTCTTCCCTTGTTTTGTGACCTCTTCCTTCCTGTAAATTTGAGCAAAAATATTTTTTTAGTTAAAAATGATTTTTACAACCTTATAGGTGTAAAGCACACAGCTTGTGAAGCTTAGTGTGAGAAAAAAGGAACTTTTTATTAGATACATTTGTTAAAATATTGGCACGCTACCAGACAGCGTGCATCTTTTGTTGATCTTTCCAGAATACTTCAAAAAAATATAAAAGGTTCATCATTCTTACACAGATCAATAGGCCAAATTTCCTTTTTGTGTTTAACTCTTAATAGTTACCTACAGAGTAAATCAGAGGAAAAAGTTAAGATGTGTTATTTCTAAGCACTTAGCTACTGAGAACCTTGGCCAATTGTTAGTATTATTTGCATTTTATATTTATTATTACATATTATTACATATTATTTGCATCAATTTGTACAATTGATTTATTTATTCTTCTTGAATGTTTGAAATACTGGCAACCTGTTCTGCCTCCAAAGGAACTATTTATTAATTAAAATTTTATTGTGAGAATTCAGTCCTAAAGGATGAATATTTGCAGCTCATAAGAGGGCACTGTGATATACAGTTCAAAGGGAATCAGTATATTTGAAAAAATGAAAAGAAAGAACAGTCGGTTACTTTGACTGTTGGAGCATTGTGGGAGCATTGTTACTGCAATAGCACTTCAGTTTATTCCAGGCTGACTAGAATTGTTTCAAAGGCTCAGAATTTCTTTTCCTTGTTACTTTTGCATCTATTCAGTTCATACTTGGGTGGATGCTTTTGCTTTTGCTTCTGCTTCATGGTTATTCCAGATGCTGCCCCACTTTCTTGTTTTGCTGAAATAGTATTTGTCTTTCTCACCAAAGCCCTCCCTCCCCCACCCCTGTTTATTTTATCTGGCAAATGAACCCCAGATAGTTTTTTGACAGTGATAAGAAACAAAATTCTCCAGCTGATGCATATTCCTATAGTTTCTGCCTTACTGTAATGAATAAGGTCATGGTTACAGCAGGGCTAGAAGGTTAACCTAGTATTTCCATACAATTATATTGCTTACTACAGAAAACTAATTTCAGTGAGTTGGTGCACATGGAGACAAAATAGACATATTTTATTAGCAATTAAGAGGTTAAATGCCACTGGTCAATTTGCATTGTTCTATGTTTCTTATGTAATTGTTTGAGCAATGTCACTGTTACAGGGGAAGCTAAAAAAGAAAATCCCTTTTCCCAATTACAACTCTATAAATAAGTCAAGGAAATGGTTTTCAGATATATGCTTAATGGCAAAAAAAAAAAAAAAGAAGTGTGCATACAGCCAAAACTCACACTTAGTTGGGCAAATATTTTGCACCTTGACTCTAAAAGTTTATGTCTCTTGTATTTATTAATATATTGATTATTTTTTGTGTAAGCAATAATCAGCTTTTCAATAGCACTTATATTCTTTCTCAGTACATTTTTTTCTGTTTCAAAAACACATTTACCCTTTAAAAATGTATTGATCTCAGAGTCTCTCCTGACACCCTTTAATAAGTTGCTGTAGGGCAGCCTGACTTTCTTTTCTATTGGTGAGAATAAAGTCCATCACTTCTACCACCTGCAATGCTGTGAGAAGATCCACATTAGCATCCACATTCTCTTATACAATCCAGCAAATTTCTGGAGCAAACTGTATATTGTCTCTAGTACAAATTGCTTGCAATTCCACCATCAAAGTGACAACTGCCATGAAAACAGTTTGCTACCCCTGTAGCAAAAAAAAAAGCCCAAAAGGTTTTTACTTAGACAAGAAAGAATTAGGAAAAATGCAACAAAAGAAATCATCTAAAATTTCCAACTTCTTCCTTTCTCTTCCATACTATACTTACTTGATTTTGTTGTCAAGATTTCAGTGTGTAGGGAATCCTAGTTACAAAGATTTGACTTGAGAGGTCATCCCTGAATGAGAAGGGATAGAGAAAGGAGAACGAAGGTCTTCTCATTACACATGAGAGGAAAAAGGAAGGCAAGCAACTTGACCTGTAAGTGCCAGATCACAGCAGGAGAATTCTTAGGGGAGGAAGAAAAGATCAGACCAAAGGGTGAGGATGTTGACTCTGTGTGTGTGTATTTGTGTGTATGAACCCAAAGATAGACAGATAGACAGATAAATGTGTTTTCCATGAAGTGTGATTGCTGAAAGAGGCCAAAGAGTAGTAGGTTACAGTGGCATCAAAATGGCAGAAATTAAGTGGTTGACCAATCATTTACTGCAGGGACAGGAAGAAAAGGTCAGCTGTGAAAGCCAGTTTTCCTAAAAGCACTGCGTGATTTTTTTCCTTCCTGCCTTTAAATGAGCTGTCTGACTTTCTTTTTTTGAATTGTGTATCTGTTTGCCTTATATTAATAGCTATATCTTGTTCTTCTGCATTACTTTCCCTTTGAAGTACCCAAGCATTTGTGCTACTCCTGGAAAAGATGAATACCAGGAAATATTGGTATTAGAAATCCTTGAGAAACTGCCAGATCTCCTATTTACCACTCTGCTTTTGCAAAATATCATGGCAGTAATGCTGAAGCTCCAGTTCTCCTTGTACTTTGCTCTTCCTTTTTTTTTTTTTTTTTAATGTTCTTTTTTTTTCTCCTCAGTTAAATGTCAAGTTATTTGCTTCTGTCCTAGAATAAGATCATTTTTATTTTTCACCAGATGTGGCCCAGCTTCACGGCCTTTAGGCACCAAGATAATCTCAGGGTCATATATCTGTCGTATACCTCCTGATCAGTCCTTTCTCTCTGGTTTCTGAAGTAACAGCGTCACCTTGTTCATTGAACAGTGAATATATACACAAAATGTTGTCTTGGATCCTCATGATTAGGAGAAACAAACCTGTGGCAACATGGAGATGCCAACAGCTTGTTTTCTTCCAGAAGCTGAACAGCACTAAAGAGGTAAACCAAGGATGAAAGCAACACCTACATCCATGACAGAGGGCATCAGAGATGTAAGGAAGAGGATTAACATATAGCCATTCAAAGTGTTCAAATCAAACAGGATCCCATCCTTTAGATCTGGCAAGTTACCATATTATGAGTACAAAAGCAGCACTTTAGTACGGTGACATTCAACAGTGCTCCTAATCCAGAAGCTGGGGAGCTGCACCTTGATGTGTTTGGAGATTACTGCTTTTATATACACCCAGACCAGCAGCTGAGCATGGCAAGGCATCAAAGAAAAGCATTGCTTTCCTTTTATACTTGGCAGCATGATTTATGGAGAAAGCTGTCTCCCTCAGGAGATCAAAGTAATGTTTGCTACAGACACCTTGCTCACAGAGAAGGCAGCAGTGGGAGAGCTTGAAGCAGTTTTCTAATGTGCTGCCTAATGTTTCCCTCTCTGTGCTTATTAATTTCTGTTTTTGTTCAAGACCAACAATTGGTGACTTTAAAGATGAGAGATCTGTCGAACGCTGGAGACATTTTTCCCAGACTTAAAGCTAATGAGAGACTTAGAATAAATTAGAAATAATGGTTCTGGATGTCATCTATTTCCCCTCTACATATATATAGAAGCCAAATATTTTGTAGACAAAGTTAAGAAAATAATAATGAAGTCAGAACTGATTAGAACAGTGTCTTAATAAGTCTGCCAGAAATACATGCCTGTGTTTACTATTCTATTTCTTCAGTGCAGGATGCTCCAAGTGTAAATCCCAGTTCTGTATTTTTTACTGGAGGAATTAACATTTCTTTTATAGATAACAACTGGTGGAAAGCACTCTTAGTGCTCCTTTGAAGCTTGTATATGTAGAAAAAAACTGTTATACTTCATGCTCTATAAACTTTACTGTTTTCCTCCAATTTCAAACCAAATTAAGTCAGAGCTACATTTACAGGGCTCCAAATGCGATTAGCAATTATTGTTGCTCATACATTATTTATGGAGCTGTCATTTTATATGCCAATTACGAGCATTGATACATTGCTTCATATATTCTTCTGAACTAGCAGCTGATTTTAAATTATGTGCCTTAGTTTTCTATTTTTGAAAAAAAAAAAGTAATCTCTGTTGATAACTTAACTGTGAAGAATATAATGCTTCTGTTGGAAATCGATTATCCATAACTTATGAATTAACAGAGCTCATCTTACAATCTACTTTAACTAATTCAGAGAAGAAGTTTCCATAACAAATACAAATATACTAAGACTAAACAGATAAATCTATCAACTGTCAGTTGAGATGCTCAGTTTATCAGTCTAGGTCATTCAAAACAGCACTAGGATTTGATTTATCATGAAAACGGATGTGTTAT
The DNA here is from genome assembly GCF_023343835.1 of Lagopus muta. NCBI lineage: Eukaryota > Metazoa > Chordata > Aves > Galliformes > Phasianidae > Lagopus > Lagopus muta. The sequence continues at coordinate 153,158,812 of NC_064433.1, read as the reverse complement.
TTTACTTGGCATTTTCTTAGTTTTGTTAAAATCTTTTCATTAATAAATTTAAATACAAATCTACTCATTTTCATGTAGAAATTACTTATTAATAATAATATTTGGTCTTATACTAGTACACCTTTGTATATGAAGCTGCTGTGTTGATGGAAACTGCTTATAGTTTACCCAGATGGCAGTATAAATACAAGAGGGATGAGATTGGATGCTAAAAACTATCATTTGCAAGCTTCTATTTCTAAAATAAAAAACCTCATACTGCACCTCAAACTCTACTCTCCCACAGACTGAAAGGATATAATTCAATAAGCTGTCAAAACTCCCCAACATCTTTCTGAGTCAGGAAAAGGAAAAGGCACTTCGGCCGACCTAATTTCAGAGGATGCCTTTTGCTAATGGCTGTGTTCTGCTTACATATAACATCCACACCCTCACAGGGTCAGGCTGTGGCAGTTTCCCACCCCACTGCCACCATGGGGGATGTGTCCCCACCCAGCTCACCTCTGCTGCCTTGCATGCACTCTGTGGGGCCCCAGCTGCCTGAGCCAGGTAGGCCTGGGAAATGCAAGTAATGGCTGTAGGGATGGGTGCCCAGAGTCACTGCCAGCAGTCCCCAAAACACAGCTCAGTACCCAGGCCAAATGCTCGCTTCACCTCCAAGCCTAGCACACATGTTCTGCAAGAGTCCAGGCATGAGACAGACTGGGCCAGGCTCTGCCCTCATCCAATGACAGCAGTGAGGGTGGTGCAGTCACAGTCTGTCACTTGGTGACATCACCTTTTGCTCAGCAATGTCACTGCTGTCTTCCTGCCTCCACAGCACTTGCACCAGAACCTCCCCTTTCATCTCCTGTGTACCACTGTTTCCCAGAAGGCTCTGAGGACTGAGCTGTGCCTTCCCAGAGGCTTGACATGTGCCCTTGTACCTCCCTTAGTCCTGTCCAAAATACCAACAGACCTCATCTAAGAACAGTTCTCTAATTTTCAAAGAACACCAAACATCTTTTCCTTCCTTTTTATTTTTTGCTTTTTAAACATGCCTGCAAGATCCACAGCTTCATATTTACAGTGTTTCAGATATTGACTCCTTTTCCTATCCCTAATTTGCCTTACCTTTCCTTTTCTCCCTGTCCTATTCATTTGAGGTTAATGCACAGGTCTTACTTTTTTCCTGATCAAATTGTCTCAAATTGGCCCTGAGGTTATGCTTCCTCACATTCTGCATCAGCAAACTAAATTTTTCACTAATGTGTTATGCAGAAACAAAGTTCACCATTATTTGAGTTTTTGTCTTGTTGCTTCAGGAATGCTTGGTCAATCTTGCCCTCATTCCCTCTGCTGTAAGCATCACCTTTGTCCTTTTTTTGGACTCTCTTCTACTGTCAGTTAGGAAATATATTTCTCCCTAGGATGAGCAGTTTGCACTGGTAATCCCTCTTCCCACGTCTCTCAAGGGGATAAAGGGGTTGGAAATCTATGATTTTTAATGGTCCTTTCCAACCAAACCATTCTGTGATTGATTCTGATTGACTCTGAAGAATCTTAATTGCTTTCCACTAACTGTAAAATACTAATGGTTCATGTTGCCTGCTAACATGACAGCTCATATTGTTGTACTGTTGGGATGGTAGAGCTATTTAAAAAGCATCTGAGATCTTTTAAATAACAGAAAGTAGCTGTTCCCCCAGTACACAGAAGAGAAACACACATTTTATAAAGGTACAACTAGTAGGAATTGTCTCACTGCATGCGCTCAGGACTGACAGATTTGACAGCTCCAAGCAGATATTCTGTTCCAGTGTCGTGTGCTGTTTCCTCAGCTGCTGAAGTGTCTAAGTGAGAGCCAGTGGAGAATTTCTGTATCATGTTGTAACAGCTGTGTGAACAACAAACATCTTCAGAAAGTAAAGGAGAAAGGTGGGTAGGCCAGAAGGCACCTCTGGAGGTCTGTCATCCAGCTCCCCTGATCAAAGAAGGGCCAGCTACAGCAGGTAGCTTAGGGCTGTGCCCAGTTGGCTTGTGTTTATTTCTTAGAGTGGATATCCCACAGCCTCTTGGTACAAACTGTTTCAGTGTTTGGCCACCTTCACATTAAAAACCTTTTCTTTATGGCTGTTCCAGTTTTTTAAAGTGGTCCAATTTGTGCTTGTTGCCTCTTGTTCTGTAACTGCACACCTTCAAGAAAATTCTGGCTCTACTTTCTCTATAGTTTCCTGTTAGCTGTTTAGAGCCTTAAGATCAGCCCACCAACAGCCTTCTCCTCTCCATGATGAGTAGTTGCAGACCCTGCATCATCTCCATGTGCAGCATGTTCTCCAGACCTCAAACAGCTTGGTAGCCTTTTATCTGCTTGTTCCTGGATGTCAGCATCTGCCTTCTACTGTGAAGCCCAAAACTCACAACTGAACTCCAGATATGGTCTAACGAGCTCTGAATGTAACTACTTTCTTTGACCTATTGGCTTAACTTCTGCTAATAAAGTTCCGTGCTGCAAAGTTTCATTGTGATTCATGTTCAAGTTACCCACCAGAATTTGTGGGTCCATTCCTTGTCCCAAACTGCCCTCGTACATGGGGTTACCCCATTTCAGATGTAGGGCTCTGGATGTGCCTTTGCTGAACTTCCTGTCAGATCAAGTGATTGAGAAAGGTCGTGTTAAATTTTAAGATGTTCACTGATTTTGGGGAAAGACAATAAAGTGAAGAAGATGGCTCCAAGAGACTTTAGGTTGTCAAGGAATCTAGCACGTGAAACAGTAAGCCTCAGGAAATTTCATAATGCACTTAGCTTATAGAATCATAGAATTGTTTGAGTTGGATGGGTCCCTTAAAGGTCATCTAGTCCAACACCTTTTCAATGAACAGGGACATATCCACCACCTCTCTGGGCAACCTGTTCCAGTGCTTCACCAATTTACTGTAAAAAACTTTTTTTTAATATCCAATCTAAATCTCCCCTCTTACAGTTTGAAACCATTTCCCCTTGCCCCATCACAGCAGACCCTGCTGTCCCCTTCTTTCTTACACCCATCCTTTAGATACTGAAAGGTCTCTATCAGACTTCCCTTGGAGCCTTCTCTTCTCCAGAATGAACAGCCCCAGGTCTCTCAGCCTGTCCTTGTAGAAGAGGTGGTCCATCCCTTGAATAATTTTTCTGGCCTTATACTGGAATCCCTATTCTCTTTCATTCTGGAGCTGCAAATATGTGCATTCAAATACAACCATAAACTTCTGGATGCAAATACATACACATCACCATGGGTTTCTATACATTCCAATGAGATCCATTAAAACACAGAATCAACAAAAAAACAGAGATCCGTTGGCACATAGACCCAGAAAAGGCCTGAAAAGAACATGGAAGTAAGTGAGCATACGGTCTGTTACTCATGATATTATTTTGATCACAGCATCATGAATGTTATGCCCAGGTGTTGCATTATTCAACTGTGGCTTTGGCCATTCAGTTATTCTGCTGACTAGTTTTGGAACAAAGTGTGACATTGCTTGTAACAGGGCCTTGAGACATTTTAAAAACTAGGAAATGACTCAGATGAAGAGCTGAAGTATTAACAGTACTGTTTCTGAAACAACAACTACCACAAGATGGAGGTGCACGCTGCATACTGAAGTGATCACTGGAAATATTTTTTGAGAATGTGGTCAACATGGAAAGAGTTTTATGTCTCCTTTCCTTGCAAAACTAACAGCACTATTTGCAGTCTGAGAGTCTGTACATTCTGTGCTCTTTTCAGGCTTGGGGATTTTATGTTTATACTAAGACCAAGATATATCACATATATCCAATGGAATCCTTAACTCATTGAAAGCTGTGGCAAAAAGCCTACTGGTACACAAAAGCTTGTTTTATATCTCTAGAGCTTTGGTTGTTTTTGTTTGTTTGTTTTTGTTTTTGTTTTGTGAGCATGTCTTGTACATGTTAATATCAGTTAAATAAGAGAACTGATATCTGCTCATCAGCACGTGTTCATTTACTCTACATGCCTCACTTGAACCCAATAAACTGTTAGTGTTCTGAGCTGTAATAAGTCATTAAATGATTTAAAGAGCCCAGGAAAATAGATGGAGAACCTTCAGGGCATACCATCTGATGAATTTAAAATTATAATCCTACTGCAAGAAAACAGTGTGCAGTTATATACACATGACATAAAATACCACAAATATTAGGCTTTGCCTATTAGCGTGGCTTATGCGAGAACTGCATGTCAGTATTTGTAAGGTTGAAAGATTTATAATCTGACAGCAAGCATTGAAGTATATTCCTTTTCAATTACAATTAATAAACAACACCTTAGCCTGAGCAAAGCGGTGCATTTTGAAATGGTTTTGGGGAGTTATAAGCCAGATTTGGAAAACCCAGTGGCTACCAGAAGTTTCATCGAATGCCACTGATGGGAACACAATGCCCTCCAGCCTGCCACGGGCAAGGATTTGCCATGCTGCTTGCAGTGCCAGTGCACTGTGAATAAAATCTGCTCACAGGTGACCTTTTGTTACATAAAACGGCAGATGGCAGCCTACAGCCAGTATTTTCTGCTGTGCTGTTTGGTACAGTAATTAATTAACAGAATCACTCTAAGAGAGATTTTTGTAGGAAATTTCTGGTATGTCTAGGTGTTTAGAAATACGAAAAAGGAATGTTTGTGTTTCTGCCTTCTCTCTGTGTCATAGCTGTGCTCATTTGTATTTTGGGAGGGTAACGTTCTCCACTTTTCCCCATTCTGTTGGTGAAATTTATTGCTGCAGTGTTGTCAGCTCCTGAAAGAAACTGGGCAGCAGAAGCTGATTTTCAGCCAGCATGAAGGAAGTTTTAAGTTGCTGAATGTCCCTGACTGTAGTGTTTGGTGAACAAAAGATCACCAAAGTGACCCTTCTTGTTTTTAGCATTTGGTCAAAAAGGCCTTCATAACAGTTTTCATTTCCTACTGAAGTCTGCTTTAAAAGAAATGACTGAAGAGGATCTCCCATTTCTCTGGCTGCCTGCTGTTGTGCAGAGGCTTCTCCTAAAGTAATGCTTTTTGTTTTACTGCGTTGTCCCACAGTGTCAGAGATAAATGTTGATGGTATGGCAATAGAAGTAGACCCTTCCCACCAACATGCCATTATGTTTTGTTGCTGTTTGACAGATGGCAGCAGAGGGGTAGTCTGACAAAATGGCGTCTGACATTGAAATGCATATGGAGCAAAGGGGTCATTGAATTCCTCTGTGTGGAAAAATGGCACCCACTGACATTAATTGATGCTTGCTGAACATTTCTGGAGATCAAACAGTGGATGTGAGCATAGTGAGGCTGTGGGTGGTTCATTTCAGCAGTGACAACAGCGATGTGAAAGACAGCCGACATACCACAAAATGAAAAACATCTCCATCAGCTTATCCATGTGAATCATCAGACTATAACCAGGAAACTGTGTCCAGAGCTGAACATTGGCTTAAATGTGTTGAAAATTATGGTGGCAGCACTGCAATATTGAAAAGGTGGGACCCACAGATACTCACACAGGAACAGGAAGAGCACTGCATGAAAGTCTGTCAGAACCTACTGAAGCAATACGAGGCTGAAGGTAACAGTTTCCTAGATCGAGTTATATCTGGTGACGAGTTTGGAGTCACCATTACAAGCCAGAGGCAAGATGGCAGTCCATGGAGCAACTATGTGAATTCTCCATCAAAGAAAACATTAAAGGCTCAGCCCTCAGTGGGTAAATTGATGTGCACTGTCTTTGCGAGTACATTCGTAACTTGAGAAAATACAGCTTCCATGTGGCATTCCTCTTATGACTGGTCAACAAAAGAAAGCATTCTATCCAGAGAGAAGCCTTATATAAATGCTGAAAAATGGGCTTGATGATAGACTTACCATTTTGATTCACACACGCCCAAACAAATACATAGTACAAGGGACCCTGCTGAAATCAGTGAAAGCTTTGTTTCTTATTTCAATATGATCAGCATTTTAATTACCCATTTTAAGCATGGTTTTTAAAGAGTTGGCACTGCGGGTTTCAAATATCTTTTGTGTACAAAATTTTACACAAGCAGCTAATACGCTAGTTGTTCCTTTAACACTAAAATGACCACAATTACATGTTACAAGCTAAGAATAGTAGAACGGCAGTCTATTTGCAAAGCATTTTCTTTGGATCAAAAGTGAGAAAGAACAATTTTTTTAAAAATGTTGTCTTTCAGCACAATTTGATTTTAGAGACGCAAAGGGAAATTTTATGTATATTCATTAGGTGAACTATGAGTCTATTTCTTTCTTTAATTTGCTGAAGAAAAATCTAATCACAAAAAGATTTTTATAGCATTAAAAAAGAGCCATTATGAACATTGCCAACAGGATATTATATCAATAATTCAGGATATCTTTTGCAAAATATGGAAATATTATTAGGACATTTAAAGTGGAAAATCACAAAGTTCCTAATACCCATTCATTGGAGAAGATTTGTCTCATCTCGTTTGTTACCTTGCCTTAGAAAAATCTATGGAAAGTCACTTTAAATGCTGCTCATGGAACAGGGCCTGATCTTCTTGTGAGCTACCACATGCCTTTTCTGTCCTTGAGATTTGCCTCCTTGGATCAGTAGGAACAAAAACATAATCTCAGAGTCTCAGTTTTGTCACCCATTTCTGTATTCTTGTGGTGGTTTGATCCTGCCCAGCAGCTAAGCCCCCACTCAGTCACTCACTCCCTGCAAGGGAGTGGGGAAAAATATTGGGAGAGCAAAAGCATGAAGATTCTCTGCTCAAGATAAAGACAGCTTAATAAGTAAAGGAAAAGCTGCTCATGCAATTAAAGAAAAATAAGGAATTAATTCTCTACTTCCTGTCAGCAGGCAGATGTCCATTCATTTCATGGAAAGCTGGGCCTCATCATGTGTAATAGTAACTTCAAAGGAAAAATACCACAACCGTAACATCCCTGCATCCTTTTTTTTCTCAAGCTTTTATCTCTGATCTGTAGCCAGCTGCCGTGGCTGTGCCCCTCCTGGCTTCTTGCACAGCCTCAGCCTCAGCTTCCTCATTGGCAGAGCAGAGTAGGAACGAGAAACTTCAGTGCTCTGCAAGTACCTCTCAGCAACAGCAAAAACACTGGTTTGCTATCAACACTGTTTTAGTCACAAATCCAAAACTTGGACTATGCATGCTGCCATGAAGAAAATTAATGCTATCCCAGCCAGACCCAGTATAACTCTTCAACTAACCTTGCATCCAGTGGACAAGCTTAAGAACAAGGAAAGAACAAGAAATTCAGCCTTAACAGTCTTTCTAACCACACAGACTTTGAATTCATTCAACATAATCAAAACAAGTGATGATAAGGTGTAAGACATTTTTCATGAAACTCTCCTGCTAAGAGAACTTAATGTGAGCTTTTTTGATACAGAAATATAGCAATAACTCTTTGCATAGCATTTACAGCACTTCTTCGTTTATATATTAAATACCTTATGAAGTTGTAATTATAACAATGTGAACATTATAGGAGAAATTGGATTTTTTTTCCAGGCATGCCCAAGTGAAAGACATCTGCCACGATGCCTGTTGTTACGGTCTAGGAACCATCTCTTGCAAGGTTAGCAAGTGTGGTTTGAGCTATACCAGCTGCCTCCAGGCCAAATGCTCTGTGGTCCCCTGGACATTGAGAGCATGTGCGTGTAGGATAACTGACACATAAACCAAAATGCAGGAACTGAAGAGATCTGCCAGATGGTCTGAGGAACCTTTTCTCTGGTGAGGATATTCTTTTGAAGGCTTTTGAAGGATTTGTAGAACATCATTGAAAATAACCAACAGAAATTCACCTGCACAGAATGGCCAGTGTTGGAAGGGACCTCAAGGATCATGAACCTAAACCTTCTCTTATTGCATCACTGTTTCCTGTATTTTGTGTGCTATGTACAATATTTCTTTTCAGCTGCTTGATGGTATCAATGGTTCTGTAAAACTATCAGCAGGAATAACAGAATTAGGCTGTCTTTTACAGATTTCTTTTGTTTCCTCTTTGCCTGCAGACAGTACCGATTGTCATATTTCAGTGGTAGATTGGAAGATGAGATTATAACTATCAGCTTTTCTGGAGAGTAGTTTTCCTTTAATTGCTCTCATAATACTGTAATAATGGAGTCAGAAACAGGGAATATTAACATATTACTGTTACCTTCTGCTACTGGAAGGTGGCTGAATTACAATTGTAAGACAGAAACAAATGTTTCCCAAATTCTACTATACATACTGATTGTCCAGCTCTGCAAATGCAGCAACTCAAATCCAAATCCTCTTCTCAAGTGACAATAGTTTACAGGCCAGTTCAGCCTGGTTCCGTGACTAGCGGGGCAGAGGGATTCGTGAATCCGTGCCTCCAAAAAAGGGGAAACGGGACCCCGAATGGTTAAAAACAATGGCAATGATCTGAGGAGAACTAAACTAATTTATTAAATATGGTATCAGAATGCAAGATAACACACTATAACACAATACAATACAGTATAATTAGAATTGGAGCTAATAAATCAAATAAAATGAGAGAGGGTCCGAAAGATGTAGGCCTTACACTAGTGCTGAGGAGATGCATGCAGTAGGGATGAGCAGCAGGGAGAAGAGCTGAAGGAAAAAGGGCCATCAGGGCCTTGCCAGGGGTTATATCTCCTCTCTGAACGAAAAGCCCTCTGAGGTATGTAGTTCTTCTCTTCTGAATGGGTGCCTGGAACTGGAGCATTAACTCTTTAACTCCCAGTGCACTACATGATGTTATGATGTGGAATACCGATAACCAAAAATCGTAAAACCATGACATAAAGTATCCTGAAAAAACTGTCACTCAGCTTCAGAGACCTCTCCTGTTTGTAACACATGTTCTGTGCTCCAAAACCCCATCTTTGTATCTCACTATTTCTCTAGCATATATAATACTGTCTTCATATAACTGTTGTGCAGTTGTCAGTTTGCTAAGGCTTATGTAAATCCCAAAGTTATTAGATTTCATTCTCCTTTTCTTCATTCTCTCTCTCTAGTTCTGATATTTATACTTCACATTGCTATAATAAAATTTAGCTAGTAGGACACTGTGTTTCCTAATTGGCAACATATGCAATAATGAAGAACTTATCTCCTAGCAAATATGTTTAGAATGAGTGGACTGGAAATATTTGCAGGAGAATTTTAAATTCATACCTCTTTCTTTTCAATGCAAAAGAAGCTGTGTGTGAGAGAAACTGGTAGAAAAAAAGGGAAAGAAATGGAAGAATGTGGACCAAGTAACAAAGAGAATGGCATGCATGGAATCAGAGATTTGAAAGGAACAGCTTTCTGTGTTCATAAGTTTGTTAAAGATTCAGAATTTGAATTTTCTCTTGTGTGTGCTGATGCTAAATTTGTGCTTGTGTAGAAAAGAGAACATACAAGTACACATAATCCTGCTTCACTGCACAGATATTCCCATTAGCTGCTCATTATTTTTACCTTTTGGACAGTGGGAACAGTGGCTGAGATTTGCCAGTGTGGTCAGGCAGAGTGGAGACATTTTCCTAGCTACTGTCAAAGCTAGATAGGAAGATAGATAGGGAAGACAAAGGCCAAGCCCTTGTTTACCTCAGGGAAAAGCCAATAGGAACAGAATGGTATTTAACCTTAAAACTCAGAAAATTCAAGTGCTAGAAAAACAGAATTTTAAATTACAGATTCTGTATCAGTGCTGTAGTAGCTGCCATGGTTCTTTGTTAAATGTTAATCTTTAGGGAGTACTATTTGCTTGTTAAAGACAGCTTGTGTAACAGGAAGGAATGCTAAATAGAGAGGAACACATTCTTAAAACTTCTCTTTCTCTGACTTGTATCTGAATGGCCATCAAGTACAGTTTGTCTTTTAGATTTGCACCATCGTTGAAGTTAGGGTTTGTACCCTAGAGACAGTGGTGAGTCAATCACATTGGTCCTTTAATGTAATACATGAGGCTATGTTTCCAATGTCTGTATTCATTTAAGTTTTCATTATTTAGTGGCAGTGCCTCATTCATTACCTGTGTTTCTATGGTAACCAAATATCCCATAATGGCTCTGTTACAATGCCAAAAAATGTTCCAATTTAAGCTAATCTGTTCAATTTTAGGTCATTATTCTGCAGCACTAGCAAGGATGATGTTATAGCTTTTTGGCCTTTTTAGGCTTATTTTGTCATTGAGAAAAGAAAAAAAAGAGACACTTAAAAGATGTTGAGAATAAGAAGCCATGGGATATCCACACATTCAAAAAATCTTTTATAGCTGTCTAGTATCTAAATCAAATATATTTTGTGGTCCTTACAGATGTGTGCTACAGGTGATTTTTTCTTTGGAAAAAAAAAAAAAAAAGTCCTGCTTTGATTTCTGTGGCCTTGATTTTCCTTGCTTGGATTCTGGATGCCTTATTAAAAAGAAATATTCAAGACTGTTCTAGTGTAAAAAATAATGAGATTTATGCTTATTGATTAAATATTATAAGATTGATGTTACCACTTTGATCATAAATATCTCATGGAGGCTCTGACCTTCTAGTGACACATTCCAGGATGGTACCATTACACATTTGCAGCCTCAACACTGCAACCACTGAACACACGTTTGACCTGAGGTTGGTGGAGCTCTTGCAAACAGCTGAAAATGAGCAGCTGCAGAAGTGTTTGAAGAATTGGGAATACAATGTATTTATTTTTTTTTTCTGTTCTTGTTTGTTTGTCTGTTTATTTGGTTGGTTTTTATCAGTGGGTATAGCAGTGGCCATGTAAAGGAGTTTCTCAGCAGAGTTCCCTTAGGTGCAAAGTGAAGCAGTTAGAATTTCAGCAAGGGTCTTCGGTATCAGTAAGTGATACTGCTCTTTTCTCCACCTTATCTGCTCAGTATTCTTCCTGATTTCCTCTGAGATTCTCACAGACTGAAGAACTTTTGCCCCAATATCAACAAATTGTTGTAGGAGTCGTTTCAGTGTTGTATCGCTACAGGGTTCTGCTGCTATGGTAGTATCAGGCCTCCTGCTTTGATGAACTGAAGGAAAGCAAGAAACCTGTTTACAGCTCCTTCAACTGCAGCTAGTAAATGTATTTCGTTACCTGGGCTTGACAAGATAAATACCAGCATCAGAAATGAAGCTGGTATTTATGAAGAATGGAGAATGGAGAGAAATTGAACAATTTGTTTTGTAGGAACATTTTGTAGGAAATCGAACATACTTTTTGTATGTAGGAACAAAAGATGAAATCTGGATGAATATATAAAACACTCAGTGCTTTAAATGTGTTGTAATGACACACACGTCCTTGGCAGGCTGACTGCAAGTGGGTATGCCACAGAGTTACAGTGCCACACTTGCATTGGCAGCATACCTTGCCGACAAAAAGAAGACAGCACAACTGGATTTGCTCAGGCTCATTTATACTGTAGGCTATGTGCTGCCCAGCTGGAGTCTTTGCCTGACAGCTGAGTACAGACAAATGAGGGCAAATGGAAACTGATGTTCCTAGAGAGGAAGACGAGGAGGAAGCTTTCTACATATGCTCCTTACAGCAGAGAAATTACTATGTCTAGTGTCTGAAAAGCATACGTCATCTTTCCACTGCTCCACCCAAACTGGTCCTTTTGTCTTTCCTACTTTGCTCTCCTGTCCCCTGGAATGGCTGAGCTGGTTAAAAAGACACTGTTTCTAATGTTTTTGTGCAGCCACATCTCCAAGTGGCACATGAGCACCTGTGAGCTCTTGACAGTGGTGACATCCACCCTCAGCCAGCATGTGTGGCCACCAGCCAGTACCTGGGCAGGCTTCAGAAAGCAAAGCACTCATCATTTCTCTCCCTAGTTAGTTATCAGTCAGATAGGAACTGTACTGATAAAAACATCTGCCTCAAATACCCTCTATTCATTAGATCATCCTACAAGTGTTAACTTACAGAGAACTGGTCCATAAAGGATCCATAAAAGGTAAAGCACTGATATCAAATTTTACAACCCATTGTTTTTTTATACATGTGAAAAAGTGGTACCATAATCTTTTAAGACAGTGATATTATATGACATGTGCATAGTTCTTCTTTAAAGTTCAGTGGTGAAGGAAACAAAGGACTTATGAAGAGTTGTGTAATGTTGACCATACTGCCCAGATTTTATCACTGTGGTACCTATAAATCTTTGGAGGCAGGAATGCTTAGCTGCTTACTAGCAGGTGCCCAGAAAAGAGGCTTAAGTCTATGATGAATTATTAAAGACTGTAATCATGAATCAAATTTTGCATTCCTTTAAACTTTGTTCTGTCCAGCTTTTCTAAGTTGAACAGTAATGGTTTCTAGAATCTGGTTCAGAACATTATATAGTGCATCAACATTGCACCCTTTCCTACTTTTTATGTGAGCACTTCTCCAGAACAGAACACTGCAATGCTTGCTTTCAGTGTTTCCTGTGTCTGGGTTTGATGGTACTTTGTACCAGAACATCTCTGGTAATGTGGTATTCCAGAGGAAAATTGCAGAAAATTCACCCATTCACAATCCCCTTAATTTTGTCCAAATAAAAGTGCCACACTTCACTGGGATGTGCAGAACAATATAATACATTAGCATGAAATTTATATTCTTTGTGATCCTTGAAAATGGCATTTCTAACTGTTTATTGAGAGAAAAATGCTGCTAGTAGAAAAGAAGCGTATTCTTTCTTTGAAGACGATACTTCCTTTTGTACATCAGGCTGTTCAGCCGTCTTGTGTTTGGGCCCCCAGCTTTCATTAAGCCACAACATTTAAAATTGCCACTGTTCACTGCTTTGTTTTCAAGAGTAACAACAAGTAAAAACATGCAGAGTTTTAAAATCTGGAGATTCAGCACAGCCAAAGAGCATGTAGGCAAGGGCTGTGTCCATTTAATGACATAAATATGTGAAAGTGGGTGTAAAGAAATACCTCCCTCTTGTTAGTGGTGTGCAGACTGCTGTTTTCAAAGAATGGCTTTGTGACAGCTATGCTATTTCCCCCATGTCTTCCTCATGCCCAACTGCATTGTATTGTGGAAACTTAAAGTGCAGTAAATGGGTAATTTCAATTGTTAGAGTAGTATATTCATGACAAGTATACGTGTAGCGATAACCCTTCTTCTACTATGTGTGTAGCTACTTTAATAAAGAAATGAATGAAAAGATCTGAGCCTACTAAAACCACTAAAAAGTTGCTTTAAATATTTCTCACCACTCACAAAAGAATTTGTGATGTTCCTATTTTTTAAATCCAGGCTAGACAAAGAAAAGTCAGGATGATTCCTGTTCTGCAAGTGAAGATCTGCAATAAAAACAAATATAAAAAGAGGTACCAAAATGCTGTGCATTTAAGCACACTGTCAAAAATAGGCATAAGCATGCTGCTGCGCAATCCACATAGTTTGTGTCTGCCTTGTGTGAGCTACTGTCACAGCTGCAGCTCAGGCTCAAAGCACAGAAAAAGCTTAGAATAAGCAAATTTATGATGATGGTGGATTTAGCTGTAGCTTCTTGATCTGGACATGCCTAATCATTTTAAGCTGTATAAGGAGGAACTTTGGCTTCCTCTCAGAAATATCCCAGAATATAATGCAGTGACTCTTTGACTGAACTTGGTTTACCAGTAAATATGAGCTGGGAGTGTGCTCAGACCACTGTGTAACTGATGCACTGCAGACACATATAGGATCACACAGAAAGTCTGTGGCTGAGTTGGGATCTGAGGAGAGATCTTCTATGTTCCAGATTAGAGGTGAAATAGTTGACAGAAGGAGCATTTGTTTTTCTTTGGCTGTTCCCATCTGGAATATAATACAAGGTTTGCAATGACTCATGCAAGTTGACTCACAGATCTAAGGAGTACCCAGTGGTACAGCAGTAGCTGTACATTTTGCTCCTGCAGCTTAATAAAATTTCTCCCACATATGCAGTATTGCCTTATTACTGCAGAGGATAATGAGGAAATAGAATTACGTATTAAAAAAATCATTGAAAAACCATTCAGGGCATCATTGCATTACTGGGAAGTTCCTGACTAGGTATTATGGTGGCTGTCAGTCTGATTCAGTTATTCCAGGAAGATAGTTAGGGTGGCTGGTTTAGGTAAAAGACATTTTTATAACAAGATGTTAAAGTGGGCAAGGTGGAAAGCCTTGGAAGAGCCTGGAAAAATATCTGCACTGAAGTAAGTAAAAAAACATGGCTATTAAAAAGAACAAAGAAGTGAGTAGTGAGACATTATCAATTATTGCATTTACTGTGTAGAAAGAATGCAGATTTTCTTCTGTTGGCATGCAATACTGTTATGAAAAGTGTTGCATTATTCCAGAAGTGTGCATTTTCTGCATAAAATCTTGTAGGCTTTCATTTGACAACATTAGCCAATATATTTCTGACAGCTTTTCTTAATATCTGTCCTTGATCCGTTCACAGTATCAGTTTCCATTACCCATGTGGTAAAATCTTGAACAGCACATTGGTACTCTCTGCCCATTGCTCTCTGTGATCCCATCAATGAAATCATCTCTGTATAAACGTGCGCAAAACCAATCCTTTGCTCTCCTTTATACAACTGGGTCTTAGGTTTGTTATTCCCGGAGAGAACTGAAAATAATTTGCTATTCTGACTCTTTGAGATTCATTTCCTCTAATTTTAGATGCATGTAAAGTGGATGTCTGAATCAGAAATTTCCATATCCCTTTTATAATCTCTAGAGAGAAGAGGAAATTTTGGGGGCTTTGTCTATTGCACTTTAGAGTGGATATATATTTTTAGGATGAATATTTTTCTGTCCATTGTTCTGTCTGGCATAATTTTTGCACTGCCTCCTATCTCTGTAATCTCATGTTGAGCTCATACACTCCTACAGGCAGAGAATACTTTTTGTTTTGTATGGGGAAAGGCTGCATGGAATCAGAACTGAAGTTTTACGTGTTTTGTAGGAACAGTAAAAGCACAAAGTACTGAATGTACTGCCAGATGATTATTTGTCTCTTACAGTATGTCATTGAGTAGTTCAAGAATATTTGAATCTCCAGTTGTAAGGTGTATATGTGGCTTTAAAAGACTCGTGATTTAACAAGCTGATGCTCTCTGGCCTTCATTCTTGTGACACAGCAACCAGATAGCAAATCTGTAAGCAGGAAGAGGAGGCTTGTTTATTGCCTATTCTGCTGTGGGCTGATGAAAATAGCTGTAAGATAGAAAAACTTGAAACTGAAAAGCAAAATAGCAGCATAAAAATATTTTTTTTCCTGGATAGACTGTAACATCTGGTTATATGCCACTCTGGCTAAATAATGAAATTTCTTTTGCTCCAGGAAATTTGAATTTTAAGCCTGTCCAACAAAAGTTTTACGAACAAACTGTAAATACATTAAAATGTACTTCAGCAATCCCTATCCAATATTACATTCAGTCACTCATTTTATTTTTATAGCGTTCTCCAAGTGCCACAGAGAGTTCGACTGCAAAGCACACTTAATTAAAAACACAGCTAAGTAAATAGGATTGGGTTTTATAAACCACGAGATACCTATCATTTTAATCACACATGGAAATGTAGTCCATACACCAGAGGCATAGGTAGTTATCTAGAGAAACTGCAAAAACAATCCCATTTTTGTTTTATTGAGCTTCAGTAGAGATTAAAAAAAGAAACCCATATATGATGTAGAATTCTGAACATCTGGTGTTTCATGTGCAAATAACTAAATATTGAAAATTG
The DNA here is from genome assembly GCF_023343835.1 of Lagopus muta. NCBI lineage: Eukaryota > Metazoa > Chordata > Aves > Galliformes > Phasianidae > Lagopus > Lagopus muta. Next base: position 153,143,068 of record NC_064433.1, on the reverse strand, counting down.
AATTGATGTTGTCCTAAAGCAGGCTATAAAAATGGAAGCTTAAAGTTGGACCTCTTTCAGACAAAAAAAGAAAAAAAAATGCTTTTCAAAAAAGATGAGCTTTTCAGCTTGGAATCTTCATCAGTGCTGTAATATTGCCATCTATTTTTTAAATAGTTGTATGAATTATGTTTATGTTTTTATCATTTCACTACATCTCTGGTTATTACATTTGTGTATCCAATATGATGTGCAAGAAATGAGCCAGATAATCATAAGATGAGCCAGCTGCAAATTCAGATACTATACATTCATTACGCTCTAATAAGAAGACTCTGTGTGTGTAAAGATTTGTATACCGAGCTGTGTCTGTTTTTCAGTTCTTATGGCTGCACCATGAGATGCTTACCAAGGTTTTCAGGTTTGTGCAGACTGCCTCTGCTGCTTTTGTGAGCTCACACAAACAGAGAGCTGCATGCCAGTGGGCTTTATGGCAGGAATTTGTCTTTAGCTCTGTCTGTGTGGAGTAGTGGATGGCTTACATCAAGATCATGAGTGCTTCAACTCAATGGTCCTAGTCCTAAGAAGAGCCAGCGTGCTAGGAATAAATAATAAACAGAATTTTAACAATAGTGTCACTTATTAAACAAATATTCCATGATAAGACTGACATTTTTTACTTTAAATGACAACTCCTGTTAGCACAACAGAGATCTCTTGCATATAAAAGGAAAAAATATTAGAATTACTTATTAAATTGCTATTTTAAAGGTGAACAGAAAGCTCAGCACATTTGCACTTGACAGCTACTGTTGTTGTCATAAAATGAGTTTGACATTTAAATGTCAAAATTATTTATATGGATATGCTATTCTTACAAGATTTACATTGTTTTTGATCATTCTGGTATTTCTGTTCCCTTGATTTTGCTTTTCATTCTTTTGGTTTTACTGTGGATTTATGTCCAAGTGTTGCATGATACCTTTAACCCCATACGCTTCACAATGTGTTGTGAAACACACAACCTTTTTCCTGGCATATACTTCATGTTTTCTTTCTTCTTACTTCTCCATCTTCCCTCCCAATGCATCTCCTGCTTTCTTCTCTATTTTCACAAGCTTTGTCTCCTATATGAACACTGTGAGCTGTGGACTGTCTCAGATGGCTGCTGTCATCACATTCTCATATTTTATCATTGCTCTCATATTACATCATTTCCTAAACTTTTTTGCCTTGTTTATTTAGAGTGGATATTTTAAGCAAGGATTGAATGTTATCTTGTCTTGCTCTGTTTGTGCTTCAGATTTCATTGCAATAGCCATGATTATAAATGTTAATTAGTTGTCATATATAATCTTGTCTTGAGAGAGAATCATGGAATCATAGAGTCAGTAAGGTTGGAAGAGACCAGTAAAGTCATCTAGTCCAACAATCAACCCATTCCCACTATGCCCACTAACCATTTCCCTCAGTGCCACATCAGTTCTTGAACGCTTCCAGGGATGGTGACTCCATAGTGATTTATCACTTTCAACTTCATAGAATCATAGAATCACCAAGACTGGAAAAGACCTTGAAGATCATCCAGTCCTATCATCCATACCATCCACCTACCACTAATATTTTCCTACTAAATTATGTCCCTTAGTACAACATCTAAACATTGTTCAGACTTTGGTCTTCTCACTTCTATATATGAGAAAAGATCTGAGTTCAATTCATCGGCTATTTCACTAGTAGTTTAGATGAAGGTTAGCAAAATATTTCTTCACATACAGAACTTCAGGTAACTTGAGATCTGTGATGGTTTATCAGCTGAAGGGCGGTTTACCTCCATTGCACTGCTCTCTGAGAAAATAAGATGGAAAAAAAAACAAGCTAGTGTATAGAAATAAAACAAACAGACAAAACCCACCAAAAGCCATGTAGAAGCAAAAGGAGGAAAAAAATATTCTCTGCTTCCTACCAGCAAGAGATGTCTGGTCATATCTTGGGAAGCAAGGCTGGAGTACACAGTTTTTCCAGAGGGCAGATGTCTTCATAGTAAGTGCTTCCTTACCATTTCCCATCTTTTATTGTTGAGTGTGACATCATGAAGCTTAGAATACTAAGTTTGGTTTAGGCCAGTTGCCCTAGTGATATTGCCTCCCCATCTCTTGTCCACCACAGCCTACTGGCTTTGAACAACTGAAGAGAGCCTTGATGCTGTGCCAGCACTACTCAGCAACAGTCAAAACATCAGTGCTATACCAAAGCTGTACTAGCTACAAATACTGAGCACAGCACTGTATGGACTGCTATGGGGAAAGTGAACTCCATCCTAGCTCTGAAAGTGCTTTTCCCATTGGTGCCTGAAGGAAGGTGAGAGGGGTGTAATCCAAGGCCCCAGTTGAAAAAAGTTAAATGAGATAGATTGTTTTTGGAGAGGACTCAAAAGCAACTGATTCCATCACAAATTAGCTGTGTTTCTTTGCATGTATACATTCAAAGCAGCCAGACTTGGGGTCTATCACATGTTCAGAAGGATGCTCGGACCCTTAATTCAATGGCCTACAGGGAGAAATGGTCTTCAATGCATTCTCTCATTAGTGCTGTGCATGTAGCTTTTAATAGCATTTCATTCCACTTCATTTAAATAAAATATGGCCTTTGTAACCAAGAAGATAATTAGTAGCTGGTGGAAACTCATCTGTAATTATATTGAGTTGAAACTGGTAATTATTACATTGCTTTATATGTACAATGTTTTTCCTCCCAAATCCCCTCTGATTCCCTCATGGATGCCTACATATTCTGCAGCAATTTTGCAACCACATTTGTGGGAAACAGAGGAGATCCCAGCAGCAACTTGTTACCTCCTCCACTACACAAAAAGAAATAATTCCTCAGCTTGTGAGAAAGTCACCCCTCTATACATTATGCTATTTAATCAGCGACAACTCATTGTGGGCTCCATTGAGAAATACCTTGCTCTGACAGTTCCACATCTCTCTCAAGTATTGCAGGTTTGTTTTTAATTTTTTAGTCATAGAATGTTTCCTGACATTTCCTCTAGAAAATCTTCTCTTCTTACCCCTTTCTTAGTGCATTCCTCAAGGTCTGTGAGGTCACCTGCAGAGCCTGGAGACTGTTTAAAGGGTTACTCCTTGACGTAATCACCACTAAGTAGTGTCATAATTCTCACAGCTGCAGGGGGCTTTTTTCTTCTCCTTCTCTGACCTCCTGCAGAACACTGCTGATTCAGCAGCAGATCAAACCATCCTAAAGCATTGCTGTGTAAAAGCTATGCAAACTTGAGTTCAAAGTTCCTCATCTCTGTGTGTTGTGCTAGCCTTTCTCTTATTCAGGGATAAGATGTCCGAATTTATCATCTCTCAGTTTTCAGACAGAGCATTTCTCAATATTTTCCTGATAGTTTACTGAATTTCATAGGTGTGAATGCTGAAAATACTGCATAATAATATATCCTGTGCCTCTTATTCAGTGGTTATTTTTTGTAAACCCTGGCCAGATTCTGTATAGTTCCCTGTGAAATGCTTTATTATCTTTCAGCCTCTTCCCTAAATCGACAACAGAAATACAAGAGATATTGCAGATTAGATGCATGGATGTAATACCACTTTTCCTGTTTAATGTCATTTGCACTGTCACTATAATGCCTCTACAATGAAGAAGAAAACTGGCACCATGTAACTGTGGCATCTGTTTTCCTTGAATGGTTCTGAGAGAAAGGAATCATTTCAAGAATTAAGAAAGATCATTTTAGGCTGATAAATTTGATGCCTGGTGCTATCTGTAAAGGAGACTTCATAGTTGGTGGAGCTTTGAGGAATGAGTCAGCTGACCACCATGAGGAGTATGATTCATTCACTCCACAGAGACATTAATGCCACTTCTTGTGTCCTTGGTAATCTTGTCTGGCTTCCAGCTGCTCATCCAGAAGAGCAAGAGTCTCCCATAGGTCCATATGACTTCATGCATACCTTGAGATATATCAAGGGCCACTGGAAACCAGTGTGCAGGCAGCTGAGTCATCTTCTACATGTCTATATTATCATAAGCTGAAATGCTCTGTAGGCTTTGTTGGCTGTAACGGGATTTTAGACATCTACAGATACTTACATGGAGATATTTTAAGTTTCCTAGTCTAAAACCCATTGGGCCCAAAGGAATAGTTTAATTGTAAGCAGATATTTACTATTTCTTTAACCTCAAGTTAACTTACCCTACTTTCTGAAAATTGCTTTCAGGACTGTATGATTGTACCCTTGGCTGGGAAAGAGGTTTCCAACCAACAGGTTTGATAGCCCTAGATACTATGGTCTGTATCTCTCCAGCTATAAGAACTTATAGCTTTAAGAGTTACAAAATTTAAATGCTACAAATTTGTCAAGGAAATAGAAGCTATTCCATGACTTCTGAAAAATTTAAGTGCCTTTTTTGGATTTCTCCACAGACAAAGACCATGCATACCTATAGAATGCATTTGCCTTCAGATCTTCACTGACAATTGTGTCAGTGCTGTGTAGTGTAAGGGCATGTCTGGGATTTCACTTGCACACAGTATGCTGTATAAATAACATGCCTTGGGTATTTTAGCATTCCAGGCATGTGATTCTGAGCTTCAGTATTGCAAGCATTATCATTTTCTTTCCCAATAAATGAACAACTCCTGTTCCTTGTGTTTATAACCTAGGCCACTACATAACACATAAATTAAATCTTGGCCTTCATAACAAATGTTGTGGCAATCTTCAGTCCTTCTTATCATATTAAACAGTGTGCAACAACATTCTACTTTTTTCCTGCTGTTCCCTTCAAAATAATAGCAGTGAGATTGTTAGGATCAACACTAGAAAACATGACAACATTCTCTCTTTTTTTTTTTTTTTTTTTTTTTTTGCTTGGACTTTGAAAGATTAGATTTAGACTTAGATTTAGATTTAGATTTAGATTTAGATTTAGATTTAGATTTAGACTTAGATTTAGGTTTATATTGAATATTCAGGAGAATTGTTCTTCACTACAACTCTGTTTGCGAGGTTTGGATATAATGTTCTGCAATGTTTTACAGACAATTTAATTTATTACTTGCTTTTTTTTTTTCTTTGATATTTATTTATGAATGTCTAAAACCAAGATACTCTATAGTAGGAAAGATAAAAGCTAGTCATCAACATTTCCACACAATCTTTTTCACACTGTATCATAGGCTTTTTGTGCCTTAATAGCATGCTAAAAAGTATTGTAAAGATGTCACATCTAATGCTTATGACATTTCACATAAAAGATTATGGGCTGTACAGCTCAGTTGGTGGTTCCAGGTGCGTATGCATTTCATTTCAGTAGATATCACTAAGAAATATTTATGATGGGTAGGGAAACGATTGCAAGAGAAAAGCATTGCTGTAATGGGAACTACTGTATAGTTTAACTTCTGTCAAATTCTTTTTATTCAAGTTGCTGTCTTAATAGTGCTTGTCATAGATGCCTTACATTAGCATATTCATGGTGGGATTCAGCTGCCAAAATTTAAATCTAAAGATTAGACATACAATTCTAAGTTATTCATCCTATGCAGTATTGTCATTTGAGAGAGATAGACACCTCCAGAGGAACAGTTGCCTTAAACTCTTATTTTATGATGAGCTGAGTTACCTTTAAATGTAGCTATCTCTCACTGACTGCAAAGTGAATCTAGAGTTACAAACTCAGATTCAGGAATTAAATATTAAGTCATCTAAATTATTGAATTTGGACAGTTCAATATTTGAATGACTACAAAAACCGCTTATTTGTTTTCCTTAAAAACTTCCCCCAAATAAGCTATTTTTAATTCTATATCATAATAGTTATCATATTTTTAACTCAAGCGGAAATGACAAACTGTGATGACACATATCCAACGTCTGGGAATTTTACAGTACGGCTGCACAGTGCAAATGATCTGATCTCAGAGATTTTTGTCCTGAGCAATGTTGGATGAAAACAGAAAGGAGCACGGCATCCCACTTTCAAACGGATTTGGAAATGGCTGTGCTCCTCTCTAGACTGATGGCTTAGTCAGGAAGCCCAGTCAGATGTGCTCACTTGGCTTCATGCTTCTGCTAGGATGCATGGTGAGTCTGCAGTACTAAATGACATTTCCTCTCCTATAGCTGTACTCACATTACTGTAGCATTTCTAACGAGGCACACGGACTGATTTCAAGAACCTAAAGCCCAGAAGCACATGCTGCTCTGTGTGGACACACAGCATAATAAACAACAGGAGCCATTCCTTAACTGATGGTGGGAGACATGAAATTCTGAAGAGTTCTCTCTTTCACTGATGCAAAACAGATTGTTTTAATCTTTCTCCTCTGATTTCCTGTTGGATATAAAAGAAAGTAGAACTCGTGGGTTGAGATAAAACTATTTTCTAAGATAGAGAATAGGAAAAGAATAATAATAATAATGACATACATATATGAATATATATATATGAATGTATATAACAAATGATGCACAAGCAATTGCTCATTACCCCCCAGTGATTCCCAGCTAGTCTCCAAGCAGTGGAGGAGAAAGAACTTCCACCCCCTTCAAAATCCTTCCACATGATGCCATGTGGTATGGAATATCCCATTTCCCAGTTTAAGTCAGCTGTCCTAATTCTGTTCCCTCCCAGCTCCTCGGGCCCTTTGCTGCAAATGGCCTGGCTTGTACAACACTGCTAAGCTGCAACTATAAATGTCAGTGTGTTATCAACATTTTTTTTCTCCTAAAACAAAACATAGCATGATATCAGACACTCCAAAGAAAACAATTCCATCCCAGATGAAACTAAGACACTTTTATTTACTGAGACAACAGATCTTGGTTTAGTCCTTTGTCTTGTCATCTAGAGTCAGTAAACCTGGTCAATATTACATTATTTTGCTTTCATGAAAATAGATAAAGACATATTCCATCCTAACAAGCAGAAATGAGTATACATTAGAAGAATAACAAATGCTGTAAATTGAATTTTCATGTGTTTGTTATCTTCAGATCACAAAAAGGCTAGGGATGTTCTGTACTGCTTCTGAGACCAGCTGTCTGGACCACAGCAGGTGGGAGCAGAGAGTAGATGCAGACAGTCATGGGGAGATCTGAAAGCAGGGGCAGCTCTGCCTTAGCGAGCCAGCCCGAGGCCTGCTGAGCTGTGATGTCTGCTGTGAAAAGCCTGAATTCTGCCCCCTTGCTTTGAAGTAATTTATAGGAATATTGGCTTATTTTCAGATGTTTGAAGTGTGCTGTCATAGTTATGCAATGAGTCAACTGCCTAAAAATATATCCACTGGTTTAATGAGTGGTAGTCTTAATCTTATATAATGATATATATATAGTTTAGTTAGATCAGCACATCTGTGTAGTCTTCAGCTCGATAGATAAGCCATTCAGAGAGTAACCTTTTGGATATACACATATATTTTTCAACAAAAATATTAGGATGGGGTGTTGTTATGCTTCTGTCTAAAGAGATCTGTATTGTGCTCTGCCTTTGGCAACACTATCTCTTTTTGGTGGCAAAACTCAAATCAAACATTCCCTTCTCTCAGTGAACATAGAGCATATCCAAATGCCCATAATGTTGTGTAACATTACATCTATATGAAATGTTTATGATAGATTTCAATGTTCAGTCCCTCTACGTTTGTCACCATCATGTCCCTTGTGGAACACAGAAGGGCTTTAATTACTATTTCAGATGTAAAGATTCTTGGTACTGTACATTTGTTCCATGTCACACAGGAAGTGCAAACAAAACATAAATTAAGCCACATCTCCCATAGCAGAAGAGCCCAAGCTTCTAGTTGAGCCAGCCTGAGCTTCTCAAAGACAGTGAATTTTTTGTGACCTCTGTAAAGCCTTAGAAGCAATTGGAATCAAATACTGTAGATATGTCTTTAAATAAATCTTCATCTGCTTTATGGCAGTACAAAGAATGATGCAGACTTTGTGTTAGCGTCCCCCTCCACTCTGCTTCTCCCTTTACTCTGCTCTTGTGAGGCCCCATCTGGAATGCTGCGTCCAAGTGTGGAGCCCCCACTACAAAAAAAGACAAAGCTGTTGGAGACGGTCCAAAGGAGGGCCATGAAGATGATCAGGGGACTGAAGCACCTCTCCTATGAAGACAGGCTGAGGGAGTTGGGCTTGTTCAGCCAGGAGAAAAGAAGGCTGCAGGGTGACCTCATTGCATCCTTTCCCTAAAGGGAGCCTACAAAAAGGAGGGGAATCAACTCTTTGAAAGGGTGGATAACAGCAGGAAAAAGGGAAAAGGTTTTAAGTTGAGGGAGGGGAGATTTAGGTTGGGGAAATTTAGGAGGGGGAAATTAATTACAGAGGGAGTGGTGAGGTGCTGGAACAGGCTGCCCAGAGAGGTTGTGAAGCCCCGTATCCTGGAGGTGTTCTAGGCTGGGTTGGATGGGGCCCTGGGCAGCCTCGTCTAGTATTCAGTGGGGAGGTTGGTGGCCCTGCATGTGGCATGGGGGTTGGAGATTCATGATCCTTGAGGTCCCTTCCAACCCAGGCCATTCTGTGATTCTGTAAAACGGTGTATTTGCACCAGAGTGGAAACTCAGGTATATCTTACGATATATTTGCTTTGAGAGAAAAAAAACCAAAACATTTTCACTCAAGTGAAAACACTGGGAGTCAGGAGGTATCAGTTCTTGTATCGTACATTAGGGACAGACCTTCGAGCCAGCTAAAAACAGTAGCTGTTTAAGTGTATGTCCCTCACTTTAGTGGCTTGCCAGGGTTGTTTCCTGGGAGAATTGTTATTTGTCACCTTGCTGATGTGTTTTTACTTCTTCTAGAAATATACAGATGACCCTGCCCAGTCTGGCATACCCTTTCCAAAGAGGGCTGTCTCATTTGTCCGGTTTGCCCTTTGAATATAATTCTAGAATCCTAGAATCCTGGAATCATAGAATCATTAAAATTGGAAAAGACTTCTAAGACCATCTGGTCCTGCTGTCAACCCATCCCCACTATGCCCACTAATCCATGGCCCTCAGTGCCACATCCACAAGTTTCTTGAACACATCCAGGGATGGTGACTCCACTTCCCTGGCAGCTTGATCCAGTGCATTACTATTCAATACTATTTATACTACCCAAAAGCTTCAGTCTACCTAAAATGACCTCCCCAAGACTTCAGGCCAGATCTACAAAGAAGAGGCTTCCTAGCTGTTACAGTGTGCCTGGCTTCTTCTTTCTCTTTGCTTTCTGAAAGAAGGAACAATTTGCTTTAGGACACAAACCGGGTGAAATTTGAAAGAAAAAAAAAAAGAATCTCTACCTGCAGGAAGAAGTTAAAAGCATTACCATATGAGGCCACAATCTCTCCTTGCACATTGACTTTCATAGCTTCAAGCCCAGCTTCCTTGAAATCTTGCAAGCTTCAGCATGTCTTACTCCCTGCCCAAATGTAATGACCGCAGAAGCTAAGCTCTTTCCTTGTAGAAACCAATGTCATTTGTCCCAAATGTTTCATTAGATACTGAAGCAGGCAGAGGATGTTTTAACATCTCACCCATCATGACTCCTTATTGCAGAACGTGTGCTGGATACAGCTGTGCAGCGATCCGCTGCTTCCCCCAGCTACTTGCAGGGCTTTAATAGCTCACTCTATCTGAGCTCAGTTGTCATGAGCCCGATGAATCTGGCTGTCGAGAGATACATTAAGGCAAACAGAGCAGTTTTCTAGCAATTTTTACAGCATAGCAACATTTTTTGCTTTTTTTTCAGAAGAAAAAAAAAAAAATAGAACACATTGCCTTACTTAATGAGACAAGAACTGGCTTTGCTTTCCTTTGAGAAAAAGCTCATCCTTGTAAATGCTATTTCAAGTGCCATCTTCCTAGTCAGTACAACAGGATTGATGTTGGAATTTTTCTAATCTGAATAAGTGCACTGTGCCTTTTTAAGCCAAAATGGTTTAACTGGCTGAAAGGAAGAAAATACAATATTAAAAAAATATATATGTGGGAGAAAGCAAGGCAACCTAATGGATTTCTTTTTAATTACCTTTCCTTTTGGGTTCAAATGGAGATACTTTTGCCCATTGGTGGATCTCGCTGATCTCCTCCCAGAATAACTGTTCCTGATAATGTAAACCAAGAAAATCCAGCAACTCACCATCACATGCACCCCACAAAAAATATCAGAAACTACTTTCCTATTTGGCAGACAAAATGTCATAAAAAATGCAAGAAATTGCCAAAGGAGTTAGATTATATTATGTTTTTTTTTTGTCAACAAAGGGAGTCTGCAACATGTTATTTGTTGCATTGAGGAGACTGTAAGTATGTGTTGCAGCTACTTATTATAGTTACTTTGAGAAATATCTTTGCTTAAGGCCATGGGAAATCTAAGCTACTTCTATTCATGTACTGAGCTGTGATTATCTGTGTGTACTTGCTGTGTATTGGAATTTCTTCCTATACTGGCTGATGGATTTGGGAACGTGGAGGAATGTGACAGAAGCTCTTAATCCGCCTGGATTATTTTGTCTCTAATGAATGTTTGGCATAGCAATTGATGAGACGATATTTATAGTTGTTACAGAACTAAGTATGAATTTAAATGTAAATCTCTGCTCTTGCTTGTTTGGGGGGTCATACAGTCACATTTTCTTGTTTTGGGTTGATTTTCTGCTCTGTGTATTTCAGTAAATCCTTTAACATCACTATGGCCTCCTATCTCCTTACAAACAACTAGGGAGCTGCAAATGATTAAACAAACTCTGAACCATCTCAGATGTACACAGAAGAGTAGACTTCAGAACAGAGCAGTTAGATCTGTATGCAACAAAGATAGCCATTAAAAAACAAGCAATTATTGGTAGCAAAGTACAGAAATGTAAACAGCAGTACTAGATCTTCTTGTCAGTGCAAACTTCTGCCTGCCTAGCCCCTCTATTTTCAATTTTCCTTTTCTCATTTGCCTAAATCATTGGAGTTGCAATTGAAAAAGATTAGCAGCAGGTTCTGTCCAGATGTTCACAGCAGTGAAATACCATTTAGCCACAGGAGTAAAAAAGATGATCATGGCTGACCATCAGTCTCACAAGGGCGTGACAGTAACAGAAAGAAAGCTGAGCCCCCCTCTGGCCCATTCAGCCCCTTTTTTTTCTGGGGGAGTCCACTTGTCAGAAGTAAGCTGTTAGATTAGTTCAGCCATTTCATGAAATATCACAATTGGATATCAGGGGGAAGCTCTTTACAGAGAGAGTGGTGAAGTGCTGGAACAGGCTGCCCAGAGAGGTTGTGGATGCCAGATTGGATGGGGCCCTGGGCAGCCTGGTCTAGTATTAAATGGGAAGGTTGGTGGCCCTGCATGTGGCAGGGGGGTTGGAGATTCATGGTCCTTGAGGTCCCTTCCAACCCTGGCCACTCCGTGATTCTGTGATCATCCAGAAACTCTGGGATTTCATACAGCCATTTCTGAACCACATCCCAAGAAATATTCCTTCTTTTGGGTCTCATTATAAGTACCTAACACAATTTATTCTTTGCAGTCTCTGGTTCCCATGCCTTTCCTTTCAATTTCTGAGATGATATCAGTGTATATTTTCTGTCTGAAACAACTTCTGTATGCTCAAGTGTATGTTTCTGAGTGAGAGTTTGATCTTTGAGATCTCAAAATGGCTTACAAGAAAAAAAACAAGTTACTTCTGTGTTGTTTTCTTTTATTTTTGTCTGTATGCTTCTTCAAACTAGAGACATGGTTTGCATCTCTGATCCTTCTTGTAATGAATTTTTAAGTTCAGTATTCTGGAAACTGAAACTGAAAAAGAAGCAAGAGAAGAACTTTATCTTATGAAATTTCTTTATAATAATATTTTCTATAGTTCAGAACAAATCCTTTCTGAGATTGAATGAAAGGCACATGACAGCAGAACACTCTGGGAAGATGGTTTGAAACCTACCATTTCTTAACCTGTTATTTACAGTGTTATTTTCTTCACTGATTGATCTAGACTTCAGAAGCAACTATCAGTGGATAAAGAGGTGTTTTTTTAATCCTGTGGCAAAGAATGGAGTTCCATCAAAGTTCACAAAGAAAACTTTTAAAAGTCAGATGACAAACATGAGTGAATAATATGTACAGTCAACCTACAAAATTTGTCACAACAATCAGCTTGACTGACTAAATTACATTCTTGTTGCCTGACAAATTAGCAAGCATCAGCTCCCAGTACTGTGGAAAGATCAGGAAGATTCTATAAGTTCCTGGTGTGATTCTAATCCAATTGATAAAGTCAAATTTGCTTCCCTGTCCTTTTCAAACTTGCATTTTTGTCTCTGGGTGATCTCTGTATTTTCACAGCAAGAGTATATGCTGTTGTTACATGTCTTACAATGATATCGCAGGGAAAACATCTTTAAGATTCTGAATACAAGTAATGTAGTCATCTAAACATAGCAAGAATTGAAAGGCGAGTTAAAAAAACATTAATTTTCTGATTTTTTTTTTTTACATTTTTTTCTCTATTTGATGGCTTCCTAAAACTGTTCTCCCCTAAGATTGCTCTTCCTATTCTCTGAAGGAAAATAGGGAAATCAAAATACCCTGTGCTCTTTTTTATATTTCTTATATGGCTGCCAGCATACAGAGAAGCCCAAATTCTCCACCACTTTTTATTTTCTGGACCATTCATGAGAAAATGTCTCTACTTTAAGCCATAATAATTTCACTCAAACCCTTAACAAAGAAAGTTGGCGGCATTCTCTGCTGCTCTTCCAAGTCAATTTTTGCAATGATATTTCTGTTTGTCAAACCAAAGAAAGAGATCTTCAGATAATTTTTTTGAGATGCCAATCAGAACAATTTGCTGTGCAGGGTGCTTGAAGTTTGCTGTAAATTTCAATAGTATCATTGCTGTTGCAGTCTTAGATCTCTTCCTGACACATCCCTCTGTACAGCTCTTTCTGAATTTGGTCCAATTGGTACATGGAAGACGTGATACCCATCACACTTCAGTGAGCTCAGCACAGCAAGAAAGTGGAAAAAGATCACTGCTGATGTGTATCTTCTGCTCTGGGTAGCACTGTCTGGGCTATTTGCAATGGTCCTGGCATTGCAATATGATGAACAGAACATCTGACAGAGTAAGTTGCCTTACAGTTCACTTAAGCTATTGCCTTCTCTCCAGAGGGATTATTTTCACATTATAAATAATTAACCTGTGCAATTAATTGTCACAGGATACTGTGGAGGCCAAAATGTGTTCACATCCTTCGGCATCTGATAAAGACAATCATTTGGATGCAATCTCTGGTATAGGAAGCACTCTGTCAGAGCTGCATGGGAAGTATCAGGGGACCCATACGGTATGCAAGCCTGATTTCCAAAGTATCCGTTACATGACACTTTTCAAGACAGGATATTGAGATGAATGAATTTCTGGTATTAGTCATTTTGGCTAATTTTATGTTATTATCATTTGAGAATCAAGCTTAATTTCATTTGACACTCCATATCCACCTAAAGAGTCTTGCTGACGTCAGGTAGATTTTACATTTCCTAGCAATTGCATTTTATTGGTTGCAAGGTCTATCTACATTGAACAAGATTAAAGCTTAGATCAGCTTAACAGGATTTCTTGGCATAAATCAATATATTTTAAACACATTTGAACAAATTTTTGTTTCTAAGTTCCTAGTTCTCTCTCTTATTTGCCATGAAAAAAAAAATATTTTAGAGATCTCTCAATGTCCATCAGATGAATGCGACTCCATTGTGATGCAAAGCAGCAGCCTGACAGTCAAAGGTTTGATCTGAAGTCATGACTGTTTGTTCAGTTGCTGAAGTTAAAGGGAAAATGATTAATTTCTGTGAACTCATCATTTAATCACTATTTTCCTGCCCCAGTTATCCCATTGGCCTATGATATTTGAATAAGTGGTTCAGAGAAAGCACGTCAGTGTGCTTCAGCCTCCCATTTTGCTAAGAATAGATAGAAAGACTGACATTCATGAATGAAAGTTGATATATTCTGTGCAAAAAGTGCACTGTAACCTCATGGAGGAATGCTCAGTCAGGTATTATATATGCTTACTTCAGGTCTCGTAAGAATTTTATCTCTGCCAGTTGACTTGGGAGAACTACCCAGTTCTATCTGTGGGTGTTTGCCCTGCTCCCAGTTTTGTGTTCTCTTCATCTCCTTTCCTTTCCTCTGCTCCTTTTTCAATAGAAAGGAAACATGGTCATGTGGATCACATGGAAGCTTAAGTGTGCTCCAGCATTTTCCCTATTGCAGCTTCAAGAGGAGACCCAGATTATTACTAGCTGCTACTTTCCCTAATCACAATTCCTAGACTATAGTCGTGATTTATCAGACCCTGGTATCCTGGTGTGAGCAGAAAAGGTGATAGTGCATCATCTGATCACATATAGGCAGACTGTCACCATGCACTGATAAGGCAGGGAACAAAACAGAATCTGTTAGTAGTCATAGGGATTGAATAGCAGTGCATGACAGCACATTTCATAGTGCTCAGGTCGAAGTTCAAATCCTCTTCATTGTGAAACAACTCCCAAAGCACACAACTGTGAAAATATAGATTAAAAGATAAAGATGACATTAAAGTGGGCATTTATCTAATTCTGAATACAAGAAAAGAAGAGAAAATGCTGGTCATTGTTCATTAAAGAACAAATTTGCTGCTCGTTATTTCACTTTGGTGAATTGTGCCTGAGAGGAAGTTAGGGCAGACCAAGGTATGTAAGATAGAAAGAGGAAAAGTGAAGGAGAGAAATAATAATCCTGGAGAATATTTGTTTTTCTACTTAGTTTTCATGTATGCATTATTCTAAATTTTAATATTTTACTATACTTAATAGCCTATTTAAAATTCCTGCAGCCTATTGCTGTCCTCCAAGTTTAGGATATATAACCAACTCATCCATCAGCATGAAATGCTCTGTGTGAGTCTCTTCCTGTCTGGTATATAGGTCAACAGGACAAAAGCAACACAGGAATACAAGAAACTCTTCTATTAGGCAATGAAGCAAAAGTAAAGAATGAAACAATAATAACAACAACAAAAAAAAACCACTATAAAGGGTTCTCTTCTTTTATTTGTTCTTCGCTATGGGAATATAACTAAGTTAGCACTAGTGCCTTTCCTTTTGTCATTCTTGCTCATACACTTCACAGCAGCATCTGATCCTCCTTTGATCTTCACAATATTTGTTACAAGTCATCCATAGAGCTCTGTGATTCACAGCCCAAGTTTATAGGGCTTATTTTCTCCAGTGGGCCCTCTCCAAGGCAATGTGTAGGAAACCTCTTTCAGAAATGAAAAAGAATGCAATTCTGATGCAGACCCTATTCTGAAAACACAAAGAGAGAAGAAAATGTTTCCCCACTTTCAGCAAGGTGGCAAGGTTCTTTAGTTTCCCAGCCTTTTCTTACACAAAAGTGGCAGATGAAGGACCTGGAGTACATGTATCGATGATGTATTATCCTTATATATTATCCTTATTATATTATGGAGTGTGTCCAGAGAAGGGCAATGAAACTGGTGAGGGGTCTGGAGCACAAGTCTTATGAGGAGCGGCTGAGGGAGCTGGGATTGTTCTGTCTGGAGAAGAGGAGGCTCAGGGGAGACCTCATTGCACTCTACAACTTCCTGAAGGGAGGTTGTGGTGCAAAAAGGTCTGGCCTCTTCTCCCAGGCAAATAGTAGGACCCGAGGAAATGGCCAGAAGTTGTACCAGAGGAGGTTTAGGTTGGATATTAGGAGAAACTTTTTCTCTCAGAGGGTGGTCAGGCACTGGAATGGCCTGCCCAGGGATGTGGTGGAGTCGCCATCCCTGGCAGTGTTCAAGAGGCACCTGGATGAGGAGCTGCGAGAGATGGTTTAGTAGCTTGTGGCACTGATAGGAATGGGAGGGTGGTTGGACTGGATGATCTTGCAGGTCGTTTCCAACCTTGTGATTCTGTGATTGTGATTCTGTGATCCTCCCCTGAAGCAACTAGGAGGTGAAAGAGAACTTCTGGGCAACTTCTTCCAAGTGCCTAAAAAAGAATGTAATGAAAACATGCAGATAAGCAAGCATTAAAACTAATTTTGTTACTCTCTACCACTCTCTGATAGAAATATCAAGCTTTTTGTCTTTGCACCACTCTAGAAAAAACTCTGTTACATTTGCAGATGCCAAGCCCTAAAATCTTTAATCAGAGCAGGTGACGTGACAGATTGATAGGTCCTACTCATGCAGTTTCAAGCTTCTATCTGCACAGTGCCAGCCAGATGACGGTGCTTTCAGGCTGTGACAGCATCAGTCCTACCTGACAATCTCTCTGTTAACTTCACTGCCAAATAACATTTCACGTAATAATAATTTGATGAAAATATATTCTATGAATGAAATGGTCACCTCAGAATGTACTTAAAGAACTGGTGACTGAGCAAGAATGCCATTTATAAATTTATATAAATAAATTTGAAAATTTAAATTGGAAAATTTTAATTATAAATTGGAAAATTAATAATTCCATTATAAGGACAGGGACTGACAATAGAGGATCTGACAATACTATTTACTTAGAAGCTGCAATTTTATTGTTATAATTCAGGTAGATATATTGCTGTGGTATCTGAAAAAGTACAATTTCCATATTGAAAAGATAGCATT
Source organism: Lagopus muta (assembly GCF_023343835.1). Taxonomy (NCBI): domain Eukaryota; kingdom Metazoa; phylum Chordata; class Aves; order Galliformes; family Phasianidae; genus Lagopus; species Lagopus muta. Next base: position 153,126,414 of record NC_064433.1, on the reverse strand, counting down.
TGCACGTTTATGAGGAGGTTTCTTGTTGTAATGACATGGATAATGGCTTAACTCTTTAGATTATCAAAAATAAAAAGAGAAAGTGTTACAAGAGTGTCTTGAGAAAGAAGAAAAATATTTTCAATAGAAAATAGCATTGAGAGTCATATAGCATCACGTACACAATCTGCTGATCAAATTCTAATGCTCTAGTTCACCTGACTTTGTAAAAAATAAAATGAAATATACTGAACAGGAAAAAATGTCTGCCCAAATAAAATCAAGGAATTAGAAGGCTACAACCATGTATAATGACGGCATTTATTTGAACCTGTATTTAACATATTAAGATATGGGTAGCGTATGCCCCGTGCCCTGCACAGTTTCAAAATTTCCATCTCAGTAGCTCCTCTGGGCCAACTAATTAACATAAAGGTCATTATTTTCATTTTTCTGATATGAACAGTAAAAGCAGCACATCTCTGATTATCTTGGAAGATGAGAGATGATGCAGTTAAGATTAAATTTAAGTTTTACATGGTCTATGACTGAAGTCTATGAATTTACCAAGTATCTTATTTAGGTAAATTTTAATCAGTATCTAATAAGATTCTTTTTTGAAAGGAGTAAAACATAACCATCATGAAAGCACACAAGAAGAAATAGAAACAGGGATGATCTTAGTGTTTTCATCAAAGCTGCATCTGCAGAACTCCACAGCTTCATGCTGTGAATCAAAATGCCACATACTGAAACAGTAAATGCCACTAGATGTAAATTGGCAGTACAGATAAATGTGTTGTAGCTGGGTCTATATGACTGCTCTAGCCACCTTGCTTAACTGAAAAAAGTGTCACAATGGATAACACTAGTGGGAGAACTATGTTCCCTTACGGTCTGCTTTCTTTGTATCTGTAATAGTGTTAGAACAAGTACTTAACAGTGCAGAAGGTTGTGTGAGAACACTTGTGAATCTTTTTGTGAGGTTTCTAATGACTGTTCATTTGTACTAGAAATACATGAGGCAAGAATAATATTTTTCTTAAAAGACTGATAGCTTTTCTTTATATTTTGGCAAGAGTAAAGCAGTTCTGATATTAAAGAAAGGAAATAGAGGGTTTTGATATACATATATATATATTACTTGAGTTTTTCCTTGAATACTGCTGGAAGGCTAATATCATTCTTATTTTAATTAAATAATTTCTCCATGTCCTCTAAGTAATTGAGGCTGCAAGGGATAGTTCTTTTCACCTCATTTGTTTTCCCATTAACACCATATAATGCAGACTGAGTTTCAGGGTTGAGCTGGAACATGCCTTCCAAACTATTGTTACACATAAACATGCAAAAAAAAAAAAAAAAAAAAAAAAAGAATTTTGATGAGGAAAGCTGATCCTTCATATCAGATTCTGTTACACAAAAATGGCCAAAGGCTATTTCAGATTTGATTGACTTTGGTAAAACAGAGGTGAACAAAGTAGTGTGACCCTATTCCTTTTGAACTGGGAGGAGGAATAAATGTCAGAAATAAGTAAGTTCTGGAGTTAGTTTTGTGACAGAGTTGCAGAATATACTGACAGAGAAAGCTGCACTTCCAGATCTGTTATTCATGAATAAGAAAGAGCTTCCTTAGCATGTGATAGCCAGTGGTAGCCTTGGCTGCAGGTTCTATAAGATAAAGAAGCTGAAGAATCTGAAAAGCAGCTATCAAATTAATAACCATAGACTACAAGAGAGCAGACTTTGGTTTGTTCAGAAAATTGACAGCCATAACAGGCTGCCATGAGGTTTAAGGGAGTCAAGGATTTTTTGAATAAAACTTCTTCAAAGCACAAAAGCAGTCCACCATTATGTGCAGTCAATTAGCAGAAGACTAAGCAGCAAATGAACAGAAGACCAAGAAGACTGAAAGGGTATTTCCTGGCTAAACTGAATAGACAGGCAAGGAACACATAAGAAAGGTCAAGTCTCTGCTGCAGGTGAAAATAGTGAGAGATATGAAGTGCAAATAGAAAGGACCTATTGGTATTTGGGTAGTAGAAGAAAATCATGGAAATTGGCTTCTGCTTTTGAATGGAGTGTGCAGCTTTATGATGAAGGAAGTGAAAAGGCTGGAGGTACTCAGTGTCTTGTTTGCCTTTATCTCTTTTGGCAAGTAATTGTAAGTAGTTGTTAGACTGTATTTATATCCATGGTGGAGATCTGAGCTATAGAAAATGAAACACAGACAAGTCAATGGAACCAGACTGGTTAAATCTCAGCTTTTGCCAATAATACCATGAGGCTTATGTCTTATGTTTTTTAAAGCATTTGACAGCTGGGAGCTTTCTGAGGTCTGTCCACCTTCAGGAAGCGAGCAAGAAAGAAAACAGTAACAACAGAAAGGTCGGCACCAACGCAATCCCTTTGACAGGAACAATCTTCAGAGAAGCTATATCCAAGCAAGTGAAAAACAAGATGATCAGGAAGCAATTAACATAGATTTTCTGAGTACAAATAATGTCTGATCAGTCTGGTTGCTTTCTGTTACAAAATTAGTAGCTGTGCGAACAAGGGTAGAGTAGAGCATGTCATTTATCTTGGCTTTCCAAGCCCACTGGAAAAGTGTCCCATTCAACATAGCCCATGGCTACAAGGCTAACCTTATAGATAAATTATGAACCAGAGGAGTGAATGGGGTAGGTGTTTGAAATGTTAATTTAGAGCCCAAATCTGTTTAACGTCTTAATCACCAATCTTGCCTTCTACAAGTTCACAGGTAATGTAAGACTGTGATGAAGAGCTGGTGAGAACATTTACCATTTGTAGGAGCCTTGTCAAGCTGGAGAAATGGTTTAACAGAAGCCTTATGAAGCTCAGTAAAAATGAGTGTAGAGTCCAGATTCAAAAGCATCCGGAGCAAGACAATATAATTTAGTAATGCAGGATGGGAGCTGACTAGTTAGGTTACAAGTTTGTTGAGAAGGGCTTGAGGTCCTGGTGGACAACAAGAGAGTGTCAGCACCATGCCTTTACAACAACAAAGGCTAACCATGTTGGGCTATGCAGGCAACAGTTGGTCACAGAATGTGATTATTCTCCTCTGCAGAAGAAATTTGAGGCCATGCTTGGAGCTGTGGCTACTTTTTCCATCTTCTCCCTCAGTAAAGGAGGGAGATGAAAGAACTGAAGACAGTCCAATAGAAAATCACTATAGTGGTTTGGAATCTAAATGACATGGAGTGCCAGAAAAGACTATGGTTCTTAGAACAAGGGAGAACAGATGGAGCCAGACTCTTCTTGAAGGTGCACACTGAGAGGGCAAGAAACAATGGTCACAGCAAGTAAAATCATTGCCCACAGTGAGAGTTGGCCAAAGATTCTGTTTTTGGAGATTTTGAAAACTCACTGGCCAAAATCCTGAGCATCCTTATCAAATTCTTAAATTAGACCTTGTTTGAGAAGATATGTGGACTAGATGGCTTTCAGAGGTTTCTCATGACACAAATTCTACTCTGACTGCGTATCAAAAGAAATTGCTAAATTACAGTCATGTTATTTGGCACAACACTGAAGTATGGTTCTATTTTTCATTAAAAAAAGTTATGTGCATCATAAACAGATTGATTACTGCTTCATCATGCTTAATAAGCCTTTCAGCTGAAGACAAGAGTTTTTTTTGCTAATAAGCAATCTTATATCCTTAAGGCAGTAACTTTAATATGAAACCCTGTAAAATTTGCTGAGCTAGTGAGGAAAAAGAATTTATATTGCTGTTTTGGAGTGTTCAGAGAAAAGGATGTACATGGCTTAAGCAAAAGCACAAAGTGTCAGATTATGAATTATTCTAGAATGAAAATGAATGTGGAATTAGTGCCCAGAAATATGGAGAGTTTTGTAGCTGATGTCAGTGTGATTGCACTGTCAGCTATTACAGCAAAATAAAACTTACATGTTCAAGTACATATAGTTCAGCAGTCTTGTTTTCTTTCATTTTTGACTGATTCAGCACATTAATTTTCTGTCTGTATCACAAAAACTTTGTTTTCTTCTGTTTTGCTACTGATATGGAATAAAATACAGAAAACAATTGAGGTGATATTCACATAGAGTTCTTGCTGAGACATGCAGTTGTTTTTGAAGGGATCTGATTATAACAACGTGCTAGGTGTACTGAGGTATTGCATACCAGGTAGTAAAGTAACACAGGATAGCCTGTTTAGTAACTCTATCTACATTTTCAAGAAAATGTGCTCCATCACTTTGAAATCAAATTAAATCTTTCTCAAATGAAAAAATAAGAGGGAAAAAAAAGCTAATAAAAATCCATGACCAGTACTTATCCAGCACTGCTAAGATCAGACTTCTTTGGTTGCAATGATTTATTTTAGACTTGATATGCTCAAGTGATTCAAAACACTATGTTGTCTCATTCTGTAGATTTTATTCTACCTCCTGCTACTCAGATACCTTTTCTTCTGTTGAACTTGCATTGCTAAGTCTCTGCAAGTTGGTTTCTAATGTAACCCTTCAACTAAGTGTTTAGACTGTATTGTCAGGTTGCAATTTGAACAAAACAATTTTTAAAATTCACTTTGAACATAGAGTCTAAATCAAAGAGGCTTGACATATGCAGGGTCCTACATACATACGTCTGGTAAATATGGTGTGAGCACATTTAATTCTGTCAAAAACAGATCAGGGTGGAAAACAGTTTCAAGTACATTTTTGTAAGTCCTTGCTGATTATGGCGCAAAGAGTGTAAGCAGAGCTCCTATCCAGCAGGTCATCCCCCAACCTGTACCAGTACATGCAATTATTCCTCCCTAGATGCACAACTCTACACTTGCTTTTATTAAACCTCATCTGGTCTCTTACTGCCCACCTCTCCAGCTTGTCAGGTCTCGCTGAATGGCAGCACAGCCTTCAGGCGTGTCAGCCAATCCTCCCAACTTCGTATCATCAGCAAACTTGCTGAGGGTGGCCACTATCCTCTCATCAAGATCCCTGATGAAGATGTTGAACAAGACCAGGCCCAGCACCAACTCCTAAGGAACACCACTGGTTACAGGTCTCCAACTGGACTCTGCACCGCCAACAATGACCCTCTGTGCTCTGCCAGTCAGCCAGTTTTCAACTCACTTCACTGTCCACTCATCTATCCCACGCTTCCTCAGCTTTGTTATAAGGATGTCCTGGGAGACAGTATCAAAATTAAATCCACCCACAACATCATACAAGGCTACCAGGTTGGTCAAGCATGACCTCCCCCTCGTGAACCCATGCTGACTACTCCTGATAACCGCCTTTTGTCCCAGTTGTCTGGAGATGGCATCCATACAAGCTGTTCCATCACCTTTCCAGGGACAGAGGTGAGGCTGACTGGCCTGTAACTACCTGGATCTTCCTTCTTGCAATTTTTGAAGACTGGAGTGATATTGGCTATCCTCCAGTCTTCAGACGCCTCCCCCATTCTCCCAGACCTCTCAAGATGACTGAAAGCAGTTCAGCAATCACCTCTGCCAGCTTCCTCAGCACCCGTGGATGCATCCTACTGGGTCCCATGGATTTGTGAACACTGGAGTTGCCTAAGCATTTTCAGACCGCCTCTTCCCTGACTAAAGGGAAGTCTTCCATTCCCCAGACCCTCTCACTAACCTCCAGGGTCTGGGATTCGTGAGGGAGAGCTTTTTCACTGAAGACAGAAGCAAAGAAGGCATTTAATACCTCTGCCTTCTCAGCATCCCCCATTACCAGAACACCCCCCTCACATAGTAGGGGAGTCACATTCTCCCTAGTCTTCCTTTCACTGTTAACATACTTAAAAAAGCCTTTTTTATTATCCTTTATCACCTTTATCGCCAGATTCAATTCCAGGCAGGTTTTAGCCTTCCTTGTTGTATTCCTGCAGGCCCTGACAACATTTCTATATTTTTCCCAAGTGGTCAGACCCTTTTTCCACATTTCATGGACCTTCTTCTTCCCTTTGAGTTTGTGCATGAGCTCCTTGCTCATCCACACAGGACTCCTGTCACCCTTTCCTGATTTCTTGCTCACAGGGATGCACTGATCCTGAGCTTGGAAGAAGAGCTGTTTAAATGCCGACCAGCTCTCACAGGCCCCCTTACCTTCCAACACCCTAACCCATGGGATAGCTCCAAGTATGTCCCAGAAGAGATCAAAGTTGGCTCTCCTAAAGTCCAAGGTAGCAATCCTACTTTTTGCTTTGCTTCTTCCACTCAAGATCTTGAACTCCACCATGTCATGGTGAATAGAACCTAAGCTGCCCCTGACCTTTCCTTCCTTGACAAGCCCTTCCCTATTAGTGAGAATATGGTCCAGCAACACCCCTCCCCGCGTTGGTTCCTCCACCACCTGCATCAGGAAGTTCTCTTCAACACACTGCAGGAACCATCTGGACCGTGTGTGCCTGGCCATGTTGCTTATCCAGCAAATATCTGGATAACTGAAGTCCCCCATAAGCATCAGCGCCTGGGATCATGACACTGCTTTCAATTGCTTATGGAAGGCCTCATCAACCTCCTCCTCCTGACCAGGAGGCCTGTAGTACACCCCCACAACAGCGTCACCCATACCAGCCTGCCCCTTGATTCCCACCCACAAGCTCTCCACTGCTACATCACTCTCCAATGCATTCTAGCTGCTCTCTCACAAAAAGAACAACTCCACCACCCCGCCTCGCCAGCTGATCTTTCCTAAGAAGCACATAGCCCTTCATGACAACATTCCAGTCATGCAAGCTGTCTCACTACGTCTCCGTGATTGCAATGAGATTGTGGCCGTGCAACCGCACGCAGGCCTCCAACTCTTCCTGTTTATTTCCCATACTGTGCGCATTAGCGTACAGACAGTTTAGGGAAGCAGCATCCCCCTGCCCTTCTCCATTCCTTTGAACTCTACCCTCATCACCCATCAAGCTCTGTTTTGAGCCTCGAACTACTCGCTCAACCCCAGTGAACCTCATTTTGTCCCCTTCCCCCTTCTTACCTAGTTTAAACACCTTTCAACAAGTCCCACCAGTTCCTGAGCTAGGATCCTTTTATCCCTTGCAGACAGGTGAGTTCCATCTTCAGCCGTCATGCCAGGTGCCGAGTAAATTGCCCCATGGTCAAAAAAACAAAATTCTTGTGTTTGCACCAACCTGTGAGCCATTTATTTATGAGGAGGGTTTTTTTGATCCTCTCAATATCCTTCCCCGCCACTGAAGGGATAGAAGAGAAAACGACCTGCACGCTCGCTCCATCGAGTACCCTCCTCAGTCCCTAGAAGTCATTTTTGATAGTCCTCAGGCTTCTCTCAGCAGCATCATCACTGTTGACCTGAACTACCAATAAGGGATAGTAATCAGATGGGCGTATAAGACCAGGAAGCTTTCTAGAGATATCCCTGACCTGTGCCCTAAGGAAGCCCCACACTTCCCTATGGGTGGGGTCAGGCCCTCCGTCCCACTCAGAAGGGAGTAGCCTACAACAACCACCTTCTTTCCTTCCAGGTGGAGGCAGTCTTGAGGCATGGGATCGACTGCTTCACCCAAGACAACCTTGCTGGTTCACCTCTCACCACACTCTCACCCACCACAACCTCACTCACCTCACCCTCAAGTTTCAGGACCTCAAACCTATTTAGCAGAGGCATCAGGGGAACCGAGCATGGTTGAGATGAGGGTTTCCTACATCTCTGAGCTGTAACCTGCTTGCACTCTTCCTCTTCTCTCAAACTGCCTCTCTCTCTTTGGCAATGGCAGGGCAGAGGATCCACCACCACTTGGTGGGTATCACTCCGGTGTCTCTCTTGCAGGGAGTACTCCACCAGTCTATCTCCTGCTCACACTCTCGGATGGTTCGTAACCTCTCAACCTCCTCCTAAAGTCCTCCCCCTCTCAACCACCACCATACTGAGCAGGTCATCCACCTGCTCGCACCTCACACAGCTGGAGTTCCTGCCCCCCTTCACTGCATAGGGACTGTTGCAGATCCACCAAATCCCCTTCAGCTTGGGGACTCAAAAGCAAGACAGTCAGAGGTGAAACTGTGCATTTGCATGGAATTTTTGTATAGCATATAGACGTATATATGTTTTATATATATATATATATATACACAGCAGTATTGTACTGTGTGTAGTTACATAGTGCAAGTATGAAGTAATTCTCTGTGGACTGGGTAGCAGCTAGTAGGATGTTTAGATCCAGAAAGAGGCTTAAGTGTTGAATTTCACATTTTGGCTGAATCCATCCATCTGAACTGTGCACAGTCAAACTTAGTTTGGCATATAGAAACAATTTTTAAAATTGTTGTAGGGAAAATCAGCTAATAATTTTGCTTAGGGTTGAGCAAAAGATCAAATTGGGTCCTTACCAATTTAAAATACATTCAACGGTCTTTAGGATGGAAAACAGAATTCTGTGTAAGTCTCATTTATACTTCGCCCAAGTCATCAATTTCACTTTCTAAAGTTGTAGTTCTAGCATCTTAAAGTAGTTTCCTCACTATTACTACCCAGCACCTCACATACACTAACATGTACAACTGGGCAGTGTCCGTACCACTTCATATAGCTTTTCTATATGGGTGTAATCCTCACAGGCATTTTACTAGATCTGTTGAGTTCCACCTTTTATTTATACCACACTAAGTAGGTGTGTTGTCACTTGATTTTGAATAGTGTGTTGTGAACACTACAACTGAGTACCAAATCAAATACAAAATCCATTGAATAGTCTTCAGCAGGTCTGAAGAACAAGCTTAAATGAAAAATAATTCAGTTTAAAAGGAACTGTTCGCAGGCGGAACTGAACTTGGCAAGGGATGTGAAAAACAATAGGAAGACTTTCTACAGGTACATTGGCCAGAAGAGATAGACCAAAACAAAGCGTACCTCCTTTGGTAAATGTAAAAGGAGAACTGGCTTCAACGACGAAGAGAAGGCTGAGGTACAGAATGAGGTTCTTTGCATCGGTCTTCACCGGCGGCCATGATTCTAGTATTTCTCACGTCCCTGAGCCCTGCATCCCTAAACATCTAGGAGGAGAACGGGGTGGTAAATCCCTCCCCACTGTGTGGGTAGAACAAGTGTGAGACCACCTCATGAGACTGAATGCGTACAAGTCTATGGGGCCGGATGGAGTGCATCCCAGGGTTCTGAAGGAGCTGGCTGAGGTGGTTGCCGAGCTGCTCTTCATCATATTTGAAAGTCGTGGCAGTCAAATGAGGTCCCAGATGACTGGAGGAAGAGTCACATCACTCCCATTTACAAGAAGGGAGCAAGGAGGATCCAGGGAACTACAGGCCGGTGAGTCTCACCTCTGTACCTGGGAAGATCATGAAACAGATCCTCCTGGACGACATTCTTGATCACATGAGGAATGAGCGTGTGATCCGAGACAACCAGCATGGCTTCACTAGGGGAAGGTCATGCCTAACCAATCTGGTGGCCTTCTATGATGGAGTGACAGCATTGGTGGACAAGGGGAAGGTGACTGATGTCATTTACCTGGACTTGAACAAGGCCTTTGACATGGTCCTCCACCAAATCCTTATCTCCAAATTGGAGGGATGTGGATTTGATGGGTGGACCACTTGATGGATAAGAAATTGGTTGATCGGTCATCAATGGCTCTATGTCCAGGTGGAGGCCGGTAACAAGCAGCGTCCCCCAGGAGTCAGTCTTGGGATCGGTGCTTTTTAACATCTTTATCAGTGACATCAATGATGAAATCAAGTGCACCCTGAGCTAATTTGCTGATGACACCAAGCTGAGTGGTGCAGATGACACAGTGGAAGGAAGGAATGCCATTCAGATGGACCTCAACAGGCTGGAAAGGTGGGCCTGGCTGGGTGAACCTGATGAGGTTCAACACAGCAAAGTGCAAGGTTTTGCAGCAGCTTACCTGGCCAACTACCTGCTGTTTTTCAAGTTTTTTTTCACATGATGTCATATAGTATGACAAAAATCCTTTTGGCCAGATTAGGTCAACTGTCCTGCTTCTGTCTTCTCCCTTGTGCCCCCTGAACCCCCCTCAATGGCAAAACAGTATGAGAAGCTGAGAAACTAAAACATGTTTGTCTCTGTGCAGTGCTGCTCAGCAACAACTAAAATATTGGTGTGTTATCAACACTTCTTTTCTCCCAAAGCCAAAACATAGTATCATATCAGACACTATAAAAGGGAAAAAATGAAACAACAGAAACAAACAAAACCATGTCTGTCCCAGTCAAAAGCAGGACAGTATCTCTTGCAGTTTCCACGGAAATAAACAGGAGGCATTACTTTCTAAGTGAACCTATATATTTAGTTAATATCCAACTGGGTAAAATAAGTGTAATATAATATAATTAATAAGTGTAAAATATCAGTGTTTCAGGTGATGAATTCCTGTCCCTAACCTTCCTATATGGAGTGGAGAGATGTCCAGCACAGAATAGAATCTAAGCAGGTGCAATTTAAACCAGTTAATACAAAAAGTAAGCACAAGGGCATCTGGCTGCTTTCTCAAGAGGCACAATCTTGGCCTCTGACCATGACTGGAGTTTTTATCCTTAGGGAAGATTTCCAAAATGAGTCACATAGATACTTTACCAGCATATATTGCTTGCTTTAATGAGAAAAATTATAAGAGTGAAGGAATACCTTTTATACAAGGACCTAATGGTTGGAATTCCTTCTGCAGTGATTTAAAGTGATTTATTGCTGTCACTGCTGGCAGAATGCTGTGACAGGCTGCTGACTACTCTGAGTTTGCCATTCCCTTGTGCTACTGAAAAGGATCCAGGATCCCAGAAGCCAGATTGCTCAAGCAAGACCATGGCCATTTATCTTGCAATGCTCACACAGACAGGGACTGCCTGATTTTTGCTTCCCGTGTCTAGGGAAATTTAAAGCAGAGAAGTATGTTGCCCTTTGAAAGAAGTGAAGACTGAACATTGTGTTTTGTATTTTGGGTTTGAATTTTGAAACCGAAACACAATTACATTTATACGCTCTCAAATTAGTCCATACATTCCTTGTATGGACTCCCTAGGTCATTCCATAACCTAAGAAGAAATGAACACATTATTTCTGTTTCTTTTTAACTATATTTGTGTACTTACTTTCTTTCAGGTGCTTTGAAAAAAATTGCTGGAACTTTTAAAAGTCTTTATCCCACGATAGAGTTATATCATAACCATAACCTTCAAACCAGACTCTGATGCAGACGTGGGCTGGAACAACTCTCCCTATCTTACCTTTTCATTGCTTGCTGAGCCCACTGCAGTAATAGTAGCAATTACCCATTTAGCAATGTATACCATGTGAACTTCTTTTTTCCTGTCTGTCAGACTTCCATCGGTGTTTTGTTAGCTGCTAGAAGACTGAATGTTTTGATAGATTTATCTCCTTGATCAGCTGGAAATAACAAGCAAACAGAGGCTACTCTATAACCTCTGGTTCTGCTGACAATGGCAGATGGTGATTTCATCAGTCAAAATTGACAGTGCTGCTCAATTTAAGGCCACTTGACATCAGTTACTATCTAAAAATTTAGATTTTATATGTTAAGCTTAGCATGAGATTCTGAAGCACGGAAAAAAACATGAACTGGGGAAAAAAAATGATGTGACAACACATAAAATTTTGAAGTACTTTTGATAGAGAAATAGCAGCGAAATATCTTTTTTGTTATTGAAGAGTTAAAAATTTAGCAAGGAATAAAATCCATCACATCTATCTCCTTTATTCTCTTGATCTTGATATAATTATTCAGTAACAGAACTAAAGTCTGAATTTTTAATATGACACTAAATGTAAATTATAAAAATTCTACCATTGTCAAATCAGCAGAGAGAACAACTGGTCTATCCTGGTTACTGAAAATTAAAAATGTAGATCAGATGAGAGCCATAATCATTTGGGAAAATTCATGCAGAACAGTCAGCAAGCTCCTTTGTGCACATTATAGCTTACTTCAGACTGGAGAACTTCCAGTGACAGGTCAGGTCCAAAATTTTGAATTTAAATTACCTTCTTTTATCCCTTCCTGAAAGCCCCCAAATTATTAAAGTCTGGTGTGATTTCTAGCAGATGCAGTAGAGTCTATGATCCAGACTGTAACAGAATAAGCGTCAGAAGAGATTCTTGCTCGGTCTCCCTTCTTTGACACGTGAGAGCTGCTAGAAGGCTGCTGCTAATAAAAAGGCATTTTGAATTACCATTAAGCTCACAGTTTCATCTAATGTCTGAATTCCACTGGGATACTGAAATTTTACATGTGAATGCTGTCCACTAACTGAAGGATTGCCAGAAGGTTCACTCTGACTTCATCTCTAAACACCACTACCTTAAACTTGCAGTCAGGCTCAGTTTGGCATCAAGAGGCATTCAGATTGAAGGGCTTACAACATATGCAAAGGTGAGCAATGCAGGGTTCCTGAATGCAGTTCTAAATGCGTGCAGATCACTCTCTGCTGTATAAGACGATTTTCAGTAAAAGCCTTTCAGTAAATGTGTTCAGTAAATCTATAGAATTAATAAACTCTTCAGAAGTTATATTTTTATGAGGTAGAATCAGTATACATGAACAGCACAGATAATACCTCTTTGTACACTATATATATATATATATATATATATGTAATAGGGATTATACAATGAATTGTTAATCAAAGCATTACTTCTCCAAAACTTCATATATGATTTTTTGAGAAAAAAATGGCTCTTCAGTAATTTTTAGTTCTGAGGGGAAAGGATAATTCCCCAGAATCAGCTCAAGTGTTAAATATTCCTTTCAACAGTCTTTTAATTTGGAGACAAAACCAATTGGTCAGAAAACTACCAGTTTCCTATTATAAACGCATTACTTCTATGTTCTTTGTGCTTCCAGGCTCTGGCTTTAATTTCATGTGAGAACACTACATTTTCAAATGTATATAGAAATAAATAAAATACAGTATTTTGTTGCTATGACAATATAGATCCCTATTTCTTCATTTATGAATATAGTAAAAATCTAATTGAATCAGGTTATATTTTTGTTCCACTATTTCCTGAAGCTAGCCTTTTATGAAGTCTTTATGTACTCTCAATTTAAACTAGTTTATTGCCCTCTCTTACAGGATTTTGTGTTCTACTTGGGTTCTTCGCTGAAGTTTCAGGCACTGATTTTAGCTTATGCTACCTCACTGGCAAACATTAGTGTATAAATACAAAACATGTCTTTTTTTCATTAGGAAAGTCAAACAGTGGAACATACTGCCCAGGCTGTGTAGTCTCCATCCTTGGAGGTTATAGTAGTTCAATAAAACTTTAAGCAATGTGGTCTCATCTCATATCAGACTGCTTGGGGCAAGAGGTTGGACCAGAGACTGGCATTCCGTGATTCTTTTATTGGAGTCCATCTTATTTAAGGATCCTGAGTGCCCAGTTTGTCTCTTACTGGAGCTTTGCATTTTAAATGAGAGCATGTGAAGGTTTTTTCCAAAATCTTCTGCATCTGGTTTAGGTGCTGCTGAAAGACTCTGTTCTCAAACTTCATCCCAGTGCCTCATCTTACCCTAAATGCAGTTGCCTTTCATTTTATCTTTTGTATCACTTAAAGTCACACCTTTTGCTGAATGACATTTTTCTTGGATCACTCAAGGAAATTCTTAGACATTAAAGATACCACTTGTTATTAGCCCCTCTTCATTTCAAATTCCTGTTAGTAAGGAGGTTTTGCATATGGATAATACCACAATATGTTAATCTTCCTTTATTAAAGGCATCAAGCTCTAGAATGAACACTCAGACAAAAAGAAACAGTGAATTCAGCCCTTCAGTTCCTTGGGATTCAAATTTAATCTGTGGAAAATCTGAGGGCTATTATTTTATATATATATATATGTATATATATACATACATACACACACACATAAATATACGTATATATTTATACTATTATTAAAGGTCACACAAGAGTTTGATAAAGGCACTGTACTATAAATTATTATTGTATTGTCCCTTAAATTCTGTAATTCAGTATTGATACATACCATTCCCATATGTAAGTGCCTTGATCAGGTCAACTAACAAGAAATTTCTCTAAATTTTATTCTCTTTTCCAAGATGGATGTACCAGGTTTAAAAATACTATTCCTTGTGATCCTTTTTGCTGTCTTACTGTGATACATATATACATACATTAATAAATTTATATTTATCATGTGCAAAATAGAAAGAAAACTGCCATATGTTTTTGGAACGTATGTATAATTATGCACATATATTTAGATATGCATACATGCAACAATACAGAGAGCCAGCTATAGGACCTTTTTGTACTATTTTCCATATTTCCAGGATTCCAGGCAACTATTTGAGATTTTCAATTCAGAATGATCTGTTAAAGGGGAGTTTGCCTTTATTATTCTGATCTGTCATATCTTTTATGTAACAAGCCAGCTGTTATTTGAACAGCATCATTCATTTCCTCAATGAAATGATGACACTACAATCAGCCTTCATTATCTTCCCATGCTCTTATATGAGAACTAAGTGCAGAGGAAATACTTTGTAATTATTCTAGGCAGATTTCCCACATGTTAGAGATGCCATAGATGGGATTAATGAATATCACTTGAAAAGGTTGAAGTAGACAAAAACAAAATTAGGCTTCAGTAATCGCAACATGCAGATGGGTTGAAATGCTAGTGGGAAAAAATCCCATCAGCAATTAAACTTGCTTCTTGTAACAGCAGATGTGCACAGTCTCTTACTGAATATCGAGTACACTTGAAAGCAATCTGTAGAGGAAGAATGCTGAAATATATACAGCTCTGCTTAAGCAGTGTTGGGATGTGTGACAGAGTTGTTGTTATTTTACTTAGCAAGCTTCAGAACCCCTCATCTCTGCCCAAAAAGATGACAAACTTCTGTTAGCTGATGAGTGCTCCTCTTATCACTTCACCATTCTGCTTCTGCCTGAACTGGGACAGCTACCATATGGCACAAAACAACCCTTTAATCTCTGAAAGGCACCATGGTTTCTCAAAAGGAGACATTTCTCAAGCCTTGTTTTGCATCTGGCCATAATACAAGAACAGCCCTATTAGCTGCCTCTCCAGCTAATATTAGAAGATCTTAACAATAAGAAAAACCATGCAACTAAAAACCATCAACAAAACCAACTCAGCCACCTAGAGGATTTGCTTTGAGTCAGCAAATAGGAGACTGTGATCTAGAGAAAGTAAATGTACCACTGTATCACACAGAGGTACTAAATCTGTTGTTTAAGTTTGTAGTGCTAGCATCTTAAAACAGCAAGCTCCACAACAACTTTGACCCACAAGGTCCAAAAAACCAGTCCGGTCTCCTACATAGGAGCCACAGCTTGAGAAGGGGTAAGGTCAAATCAGCAAGGATTAGAAGATAGAGGTATATGTCTTTGCATTACTAAGGGTTCCTTATTGAGCTAATTTTTCATTGATAGCTTTTGTTCTCACATGTTGAGAAACACTGGAGCATTCACAGAATGGCCAGGATTGGAAGGGACCTCAAGGATCATGAATCTCCAACCCCCCTGCCACATGCAGGGCCACCAACCTCCCCATTTAATATTAGACCAGGTTGCCCAGGGCCCCATCCAATCTGGCTTTGAACACCTCCAGGGTACGGGGCATCCACAACCTCTCCGGGCAGCCTGTTCCAGCACCTCACCACTCTCTCTGTAAAGAACATCCAACCTAAATCTTCTCTCCTTCAACTTAAAACCAATTTCCCCTTGACCTGCTGTTATCTACCCATTCAAAGAGTTGACTCCCCTTCTGTTTATAGGCTCCCTTTAGGTACTGGAAGGCTGCAATAAGGTCACCCTGCAGCCTTCTTTTCTCCAGGCTGAACAAGCCCAGCTCCCTCAGCCTGACTTCATAGGGGAGGTGCTCCAGTCTGCTGATCATCTTTGTGGCTCTTCAGACAGATCCCTGGGGGACGCTGCTCGTTACCGGCCTCCACCTGGACATAGAGCCATTGATGACCGATCAACCAATTTCTTATCCATCGAGTGGTTCGGCCCGGTTCCGTGACGAGCGGAGCGGAGGGATCCGCAGATCCGCGCCTCCGGAAAAAATAGGAAACAGGGGACCCCAAAATAATTAAAACAGCGGCACCGATCTGAGGAGAAACAAACTAATTTACTAAGTATATTATCGGAATGCAAGATAACACACTATAATACAATATAATCAGAATTGAAGCTAATAAATCAAATATAATGAGAGAGAGAATGTCTGAAAGGGTGGATAGGCCTCACCACAACGCTGAGGTGAGATGCGCAGTCCAGTTGAGCAGCAGGGAGACGGGAGCAGCGCCCACGACGAAGGGCAGGTGAGAAAATAAAGAGCACATCAGGTGACCTTGCCAGGAGTTAAACCTCCTCTCCCTGACCGCAAGGTCCCCTGGGGAATGTAGTTCTTCTTCTGTTCAGGGCAGGTACCCAGGACTTGAGCACTGACAGTTAAAGTCCCAGTGCCCCACATGATGTTATGATGTGGAATACCGAAAGCCAAAAATCACAAAACCATGACAGGATCACACACTCATTCCTCATGTGATCAAGAATGTCATCCAGGAGGATCTGTTTCATGGTCTTCCCAGGTACAGAGGTGAGATTCACCAGTCTGTAGTTCCCTGGGTCCTCTTTGCTCCCTTCTTGTAAATAGGAGTGACATGAGCCTTCCTCCAATCATCTGGGACCTCATTTGACAGCCACGACTTTTCAAATATGATGAAGAGCAGCTCGGCAATCACCTCAGCCAGCTCCTTCAGAACCCTGGGATGCACTCCATCCAGCCCCATAGACTTGACTCCATAGACAAATTCAGTCTCATGAGACCTTCTTGGACTTGTTCTACTCTTTCAATGGGGAGGATTTACTGCTCCGGTCCCCACCTAGATGTTTAGGGATGCAGGGCTCAGGGACGTGAGAAGTACTAGAATCTTGGCTGCTAGCAAAGACCAATGCAAAGAACCTCATTCAATACCTCAGCCTTCTCTTCGTCGTTGAAGCCAGTTCTCCTTTTACATTTACCAAAGGAGGTACACTTCGTTTTGGTCTATCTCTTCTGTCCAGTGTACCTGTAGAAAGTCTTCCTATTGTTTTTTACGTCCCTCGCCAAGTTCAGTTCTGCCTGCGCCTTGGCTTTCCTGATCCCACATCTGTAAGTCTGGATGGCATCCCTGTATTCTTCCCAGGTGACATGCTCTTGTTTCCAGAGCTTGTACACACCCTTCTTTGCCCTCAGTGTGCCCAGCAGGTCCTTGCCAAGCCATGCCTGTTTCCTACCTCCTCTGCCTGCTTTCTTATTTAGAAACCAATAGAGGGACGGAGAGTTCTTTTGCTCTCAGGAGGCATACTTGAAGAGTAAATTGCACTGTGGTCAAGAAAACCCAAAATTCCTGTGTTTGTACCAACTTCTAAGCCATTTATTTTTGAAGTGACTTTTTTTGATCCTCTCAGTATCCTGTCCTGCCACTGAAGGTATAGAATTAAAGACCATCTGCACGCCCGGTCCATCAACTACCCACCCCAGTCCCCTGAAGTCTTTCTTTATAGTCCTGAGGCCTTACTCAGCCACTTTGTCACTGCCAGCCTGATCTATCAATAAGGGCTAATAATCAGAAGGGCGAATCCGTCCAGGAAGTTTCCTAGAAATGTCCCTGACCTGTGCCCTAGGAAGGCAGCACACCTCCCTATGGTTAGGGTCAGGCCGACATTTAGGGCCTTCCATTCCTCTCAGCAGGGAGTCACCTATGACAACCACCCTTCCATCCTTCTGAGTTGTCTCGCTCCAATTTATAGGAGGGAGATGAGGTTCTTTTAATATCTGTATACCCAGCATGAGATTAAGAAACAATGGTTCAAATGTTGGTCCGACCAGTTTATTACAGATCTTAATCAGGGAGATGGGGAAGGGGAGGACGGACACTATTATGAATTAGGGTAATGGGGAAGGGAAAGAGGGCAATAGAAAAGATAGGAAAGAAGAAGCAAGGAGTCTTTATAGGAAGCAAGAGAGGGATAGTCACCACCATGGATCCAGTGTGACTCATAGTTCAGACTTTGATCTTCAGTAGTGGTGGGTCATTGGGTGTTGTTGTTCTGTTGACGACAATGACAGCAACGACCATGGCAATGATGACCCCTTTTCAATGGTTTCAAAGTGGTCGAGTCAGCTGCCTTTGGAGTGGCAGCTTAAATCCAAATTAGTCAGCTCTCCTTGGAGTGGCAGCTTCTGGCTCTGGGATCTCAGCAGGAAACTCCTTTGTTCCTATCTTCCTGGCCTTGCCAGCAGATAAAGAGGGAGTAGGGAGGCGCCAACTTGTATCTTGCCTTCACAGGATACAATGGCATCATCCCCCACCCTCCCATAGCAAACAGGAGTTATTTGGTCACAGGCTAGATCTTCCAGTCTACCAGTAAACAGTCCTGAGCACTATCTTCCGAAGGCAAACAGCTAAAATTGTCCACACAGTGATGTTGATTGCCACACGGCAACATCCATCCACCCGCCACAAGTGGTGTCCCCCAGGGGTTGGTACTGGGGCCCATCTTGTTTAATATCCTTACTGATGACCTAGATGAGGGGATTGAGTGTACTCTCAGTAAGTTTGCAGATGACACCAAGTTGGGAGGTGCCCCGCCTGAGGGTAGGGAGGCCCTTCAGATGGATTGAGATAAGCTGGATCGCTGCACTGAGGTGAATGGGATGAGGTTCAGCAAGGCCAAGTGCTGTGTCCTGCACTTTGGCCACAACAACCCCATGCAGCGCTATAGGCTGGGGGCTGAGTGGCTGGATGACTGTGAAGAGGAAAGTGACCTGGGGTGTTCTTTGAAGCTCAGCTGAACATGAGCTGACAGTGTGCCCAGGTGGCCAAGAGGGCAATGGCATCCTGGCCTGCATTAGAAATAGTGTGGCCAGCAGGAGCAGGGAGGTGATCATCCCCTTCTACTCAGCACTGGTGGGGCTGCACCTCGAGTACTGTGTTCTGTTTTGGGCCTCTCACTACAAGAAAGACAACTAAAAGAATACTACCAATGAATAGAAATCTTTTGGGATTTGGTAGTTACAGTACAGAAGCATCAATCTTTCCCAATATGAAGCCAACTATTTTTTTTTAATTGCAATTGCATAAAATGCCATTTGTGCCACTAAAAGTTCTTTATCTATCACCATTATATTTTCTTCAAAGGACATGGAAATTCATGTTTTATTCCAGATATTGTTACAATTGAAAGCTTTTTCAGGGCAAGAGAGAACACTTTATGTATGCATATGCATAACATATATGGAGATAATGATTTAGTGTAAGACTAATCGAAGCCATAGCAATTTAACCAAAATACAATAAGCATTTACTGTTAAGACTCAAAGTCCAAGGCAATACAGAAAAGCCTCATGACTAAGAAAATTTATTAATCTCTACTCCTTTTTTTTGTTTTTTTTCTGGAGCTATGCTCATCTTTCCAGCATCCTTATGGACACTATAGACAATGGCTTCAGTCTTCTTCAAGCAGAAGGAAGTGCAAGTAGGAGGGAAGTTCTGTGATGAGTTCTGGGCATCCTGAAGTCCTCTGAAAGTGGTCTCTTTCTGCTCAGTCCTCGAGTTGATCTGGAGATATTTTTATACACAAAGACTACCTCTGTTTTAGGAGAAGAAATATTGCTACCCTAATCAGTTTTCTTTTCCCTTTGATTTGTGCAGCATCCTCTGTTAGGTCTGCCTGTACAGTCAGGTCTCCTTGAATGTGAGCAGACTTCCAAAGTATCTTCTGATATGCTATAACTTCATGAAAAATACTTAGGAATCACAACTGCTGTGAGCATGCAGTAGCCAAGTCTGGGCTGAGGCAGTGCATGAAGTCAGGGATTTATGAAACTTTAAACTGGAGGAAAAAACTTCAGTATATCTTCTATCAGTTTTCTATTTATTCATCAATTTGTACTCAAACCACTAGATATTCAATTATTATTGCAAGGTCCCTCATTCATTTCAGAATTTCTCTTTTACTTTTGACAAATGATTGATTAATTAAACCCCAAGATTTGGAAATGCCTTGTTAGCTCTGATGACAGCATCTTCACAAGAAGTTGACCTCCAGTCCTTGGAGAGATCTGAACAATGTGGCAATTGGATTCCTGTGACTGGAGCCCTCTGAGCATCTGCCACACACACCTTGCTTTGTCTACAGCCTCACACAGAGCTTCCACTTCTGTACAAGTCTTTCAAGCATAGATAAATAACTCATTGCAGAGATCAGCAGATGGTTTTCATTGTTATTATTCCTATTGGCACCAATAAATGCTTAAATCAGTGAGCAGGCTTAGGAACACTATTTCTTCCTCTATTTCTCATTTTGTTTTGACAATCACTTGAGCATCTCCAGATTCCAGATTTGATTCAGTACGTGATTTATATGTGTCATCAATTTTCTTAGAGAGAGAAGCTTATCTTCTGTGTCAGTTAGTTCCCCTCTGTCATTTCTGAAAGTCTCACAGTTATATTAAGTGTGCCTCTCACACCCTCTTGCTATTTCAGGTTGTTGTCTGCATTTAGTGTCAGGTAGTATTAAAAAGTAATCAGAAAAGTAGTGGATGTGGGGTTGTTAGCAATCAATATGCCTTACGTTGCCTATAGAAGACTCAGCTTTTTCAACAGATTATCTTCCTATGATTTAACTGTTTTGAAATTTTCCATGCCAAATGTCTGTTTCTGTCCAATAGACATATTTGTTTAGTTTTTAAATCAACTTGTAAGTAGTTTGGTAACAGTAATGAAAGGGAAAAACACATTTCTTTTGTTCACTTAAAAAAAAGATCTAACTTTTTTTCAGAAGTTCGTTTATGTATGAAACGACTTGTGTTTTGGCAGCCATGTACCTTTTTCTCTCTCTGGAAAAATCTGCTCAGATTTGGCCTTTGAAAAGCCACAGTTCACTTTATCCTATAGATATCCTCTTACACAGCTTTCCACAACATCTCCACAGCTGTGACAAGTCCAGCATGTGGCTGCATGAGCTGCATAAAACTATGCTTAAAATAGCAGTAGCAATAACTGTGCAAAGTCCAGACCTTATGGACCTTTTCTCTATGGTGTAGTTGGTAACAACTTTCTTGCTGGGTCCAAGAAATCTGGAGGAAGAAACTAATTTATTCACACTCCAAAGGGTTAAAATCTGGTCTGGATAATGAGAGAAAGTAGCAGAGACCGAAGAGAAACAATTGTGAGGAATGTATGACTGGAAGAAAGGAGGGGAATACTGTGAATTCCTGGGAAAAAGTTTGAAGGTGAAAGTGGAGGAGAACCAAAGGCTGTGAACATCAGGAAAGCCTTGAATAAAAGACTATTTTGCACAATGTTTTTACTGTTTGTTAAAAAGTCTGGCCACTCCAGATTCAGTCTTGCTAAAAGGGAAGTTTGCAACACTTAAAAGTTAAAATACGATTGTGTGTTCAGGAGGTGATCTCTGCCATTTAAATGGTGTGAAAAGAGCTGTTCAGACTAGGAGCCTTTCCCTTTTATTACAAATGAATTGAAACTGGAGGAATGGGACTGTCTGCATGGGACTGTGATGAGGTTTCAGTGGCAGAGTAGGGAAAGAAATGCAATGGAGACACTCTCTTACAATGGGCAAGATAAAATTAAGCTTAAAGAGAATAGGAAGAACACAGTATGCAAGCAGAAAACTCTTGCCAGAGTCTGAATTTGATAGAAAGTTGATCCCAACTGCACAGTTTGTGGCTGTATTGATATTTCATTCTTGCATCAGTTGTAACTGTGAAAGCACAAAGATATTTGGACAAACTTACTTCATTCATACTTGCTATCAGGAAAAATTAGCTGAGGAAAAATAGCACACTAATGGAATCAGGATTCAATTTTCCAGTACCTTTGCTAGCTCAAGTATTTCAACTTAGTATTGCACAGCGCTCAGTATAATCCATTTTTCTTGAGTTTCTTATTTTCTTTCCTGTTGTCAAACCTATGTGAATCTCTGCTATTGCTAAGTGCTCATTACCTTGAGTGACAGAACTGGTAAACTTCTGGTTGCTACAGTTTACTTTCTGAAAAATCTAGAGGCTTCTACACACTCTGCACACAAATATATTGAAAGAACATTTTTCAAGATTGAAAAACCACTGTGCCTGAAAAGGTTGCTAAAAACCAGAGTAAAAACTGCCTGCACTGAGGTGAACTAACAACGTGAGTGATTTTTGCTGAAATACGCCAATATAAATTTGATCTGTGGAAGAATAGCATTTCAGCCTAATAAGAAACATGACCATAAAACATGCAGTGATTATATATGCTACTAAGTTCCACTTAGAAAAAAAAAAGATTTACAGATTATTTTGTAGATCTCATGTGTTCAGTGGTGGATCAGAATAGGTACTTAAATAGTGCTGTGATTCTAAATTAAAAACAAAACAAAACAGAACAAAACAAAAAAAACCAAAAAAAAACAGGAGAAAACAAGTGAAGAGTTTAATTTTCTATCCACCGATTATCCCTCAAGTCTGCACTCCACAAGCAAAAGATTTTGTACAAGCACAGTAAACCAGTTGAGGTCCAAACTGATAATTGGATGTTGAATAAGGCATGGTTGGTTTGATTCGTTTTGTTCTTGCTGTACTTTTTTGTTTTTGAGGAGTACTGAAAAGTAATCGGTGAGGTGATAGCACACAGATGTGAAACCCAAACTGACATTGTCAGCATGGATGCGGTAATGCAGCTGCTTCCTGCCTTTGAGAAAGGTCAGAAAAACATGCAGAGGGCTCACACAGCACGTAGGCACAGATGAGGATTAGGCGCTGCTTGTGTAGGAGTGTAAGTACAGTGCAGAGGAAAATAGAACATGCAAGCACTAAATGCATGAGGAGAAACACTATCTCTGACAAGTGATGTCAGCTGTAACTCACATTGGCGTGTCAGACCAGCAAGTCAAACCTCACTGCATTCATGAATTGGAAAGTGCTGGCTCACCTCTGTGAAAATTCCACAGGAAAGCAGAGGCAGGGCTCTTAAGGCCTCACTTAAACCCCACGGAGTTCAATCAATGCTCATTTACTTTGGTGTGCCTTGAATTAGATCTTAACACAACATATCTCTCATGTCTTGTGTGATCCTGTGTTGTCCAGCAGGCTGGAGTGGGAAATCCCTGAGATGGGTGTTACTTATTTTCTGGGTCTTTACATTGTGCCATGTGTATTTTAAGTCTTCTTTCATGGAATCATAGGATCATCAAGGTTGGAAAAGACCTCAAAGATCATCTAGTTCAACCATCCACTCATCTCCACTAAACCATATCCCTCGGTATAACATCTAAACATTTCTTGAACACATCCAGGGAGAGTGACTCAACCACCTCCCTGGACAGCCTATTCCAGCACCTGACTGCTCTTTCTAAAAAATTATTCCTAGTGTCCAACCTGAACCTCCACAGATGTAACTGGAGGCCATACCCCCTAGTCCCATTGCTGGTTATCTGGGATAAGAGGCTGACCCTCATCTTGCCACTGTCTCCCTTCAGGTAGTTGTAGAGAGCAATAAGGTCTCCCCTGTACCTCCTCTTCTCCATACTGAACAATCCCAGCTCCCTCAGTCACACCTCATAAGACCTGGGCTCCAAACCCTTCACCAGATTCTCTGTATACTCTTCAGGGCCTCATTGCCTTTCGTGTAGTGAGGGGCTCCAAACTGAACACAGTACTTGAGGTGTGGCCTCATCAGTGCTGAGTACAGTGGGATGATCGTCTCCCTTCTCTTGCTGGCAACATTAATTCTGATATAAGCCAGGATGGCACTGGTCTTCTTGGTTACCTATGCATACTGCTTGTCTAATTCATGTAAGCAAAGAGGGACTTTAATTAGGGACATAGAACCATAGAATTGATCAGGTTGGAAAAAAAGACCTTAAAGATCACAGAGTCCAACCATGACCTAGCCATACTACCCTAACTCTAACAACCCTCTGCTAAATCATGTTACTGAGCACCACATCCGAATGTTTTTTAAACACATCCAAGGATGGTGACTCAACCACCTCCATGGGGAGCCTATTCCAGTGCTTAACCACCATTTCTGTTGTTGTGCAATTCCAAGGTCACAGCCTGAACCAATGGGTGAGCTATGTGAGTATGCAAGTGCCTGGAGCGGGCAGGAGGGGGGTTTTAGAGTCACCCCTTCTGTCTCCACGATACTTCCCGTGACATCTGAATCTGTGTGGGTCCCCTTGTGAGGGTCACATTCCTCAGCTCGTCCCTTTCTCCAAACTGTTACTGGGAGGGGTGAGTTAATTCCTCTTGGATTTTTCATATAGCGCTTATTACTCAAAGGTTCTGACATTACCTTCGTTTGCTCTACATCTGTGAAGAAATTTTTCCTGATATCCTAAACCTCCTGTGGCACAACTTAAGGTCATTTCCCCTTGTTCTGTCACCTGTCACCAGTGAGACCAACTCCGCTCTCACTGTAAGCACCTTTCAGATACTGGAAGAGAGCAATAAGGTCTTCCCTCAGCCTCCTTCTCCCCAGACTGAACAGCCCCTGTTCCTTTAGTCTCTCCTTGTAGGGCATATTTTCTATGCCCTTCACAAGCCTTGTTGCCCTTCTTTAGACTTGCTCCACCACCTCAATGTCCCTTCTGTATTGAGGTGCCCAAAACTGAACGCAGTACTTAAGGTGAGGCCTCATCAGTGCCAAGTAAGGGGCAGGATGACTTCCCTAGTCCTGTTCACCACACCATTCAAGCCAGGATGCCATTGGCTTTTTTGTCCACCTGGGCACACTGCTGGCTCATATTCAGCCGACTGTCCATCAGTACACCAAGGTCCCTTTCCATCAGGTAGCTTTCCACCCACTCCTCTCCAAGCCTGTAGGGTCGACTGGGGTTGTTGTGACCAAAATGCAGAACCTGACACTTGGCCCTATTGAAACTCACACAGTTAACCTTGGCCCATCAATTCAGTCTATCCAGGTCTCTCTGTAGTGCCCTTCTCCCCTCAGGCAGATCAACACTCCCTCCCAACTTGGTGTCGTCTGCAAACTTACTGAGGACGCACACAATCCCCTTATCAAGATTGTTAATAAAGATGTTAAATAGAAACGGCCCTAGTACTGAGCCCTGGGGGACACCGTTTGTGACCGGCCACCAGATGGATTTAACTACATTGACCAAAACTCTTTGGGCCCAACCATCCATCCAGTGTTTCACCCAACAGAGCATACACCCATCCAGACCATGGGCAGCCAGCTTATCCACAAGAATGTTGTGAGGGACAGTGTCAAAGTCTTCACTGAAGTCCAGGTAGACCACATCAACAGCCTTACATTCATTCACTCAGTGGCTCACCTTGTCATAGAATGAAATCAGGTTTGTCAAACAGGATCTACCATTCATAAACCCATGCTGACTGGGCCTGATCCCCTGGTTGACCTGTAACTGGTCCATGACGGCACCTGAGATTACCCGTTCCATAACCTTCCCGGGCCCCGAGGAGAGTGATAGGTCTGTAGCTACCAGGATCATCTTTCTGTCTGTTTTTGAAGATGGGTGTCACATTTGCCAATCTCCAATCCGCTGGGACATCCCTGGTTAGCCAGGAATGCCGAAGAATGATGGAGAGTGTCTTGGCACCCACATCTGCTAAAACCCTCAGCACTCCAGGGTGCAATCCATCTAGTCCCATGAACTTGTGAGTATCCAGTTTTTGCAGCAGGTCCAAAACCATCTCACTGTGGATCACACAGGGCCTGTTCTGTTCCCCATCCCTATCAACCAGCGCAGGGGCTCTGTTCCCAGGGAGTAACGAGTCTTACTATTAAAGACTGAGGCAAAGAAGGCATTAAGTACCTCAGCCTTACCTTGATCCTTAGTCACCAAGTTGCCCTCAGTGTCCAACAATGGATGGAGATTCTCCCTAGCCCTCCTCTTGCTGCTGATCACAGAATCATAGAATCATAGAATCACAAGGTTGGAAACGACCTATAAGATCATCTAGTCCAACTGTCCTCATCACCATTGCCACCACAAGCACTAAACCATATCACGCAGCACGTCACCTAGACGCCTCTTGAACACTGAGAGGGACGGCGACTCCACCACCTCCCTGGGCAGGCCATTCCCGTGCCTGACCACTGTCTGAGAGAAAAAGTTATTCCTTATGTCTAATCTAAACCTCCTCTGATACAACTTGTGGCCATTACCCCGTGTCCTGCTCGTTGCCTGGGAGAAGAGGCCAAACCTCTCTTCACCACAACCTCCCTCCAGGATGTTGTAGAGTGCAATGAGGTCTCCTCTGAGCCTCCTCTTCTCCAGACTGAATAATCCCAGCTCCCTCAGCCGCTCCTCATAAGACTTGTGCTCCAGACCCCTCACCAGTTTCGTTGCCCTTCTCTGGACACGCTCCAGGACCTCAACATCTTTCCTGTAGTGAGGAGCCCAAAACTGAACACAGTACTTGAGATGCGGCCTCACCAGTGCTGAGTAGAGGGAGATGATCACCTCCCTGCTCCTGCTGGCCATACTATTTCTAATGCAGGCCAGGATGCCATTGGCCCTGTCCAGGCTACGGGCAGCCAGTTTCCCCAGAAGAAGCCTGTGAGGGACCGTGTTGAAGGCTTTGCTGAAGTCTAGGAAGACTACATCAACAGCCCTTCCCTCATCTACCAGACTAGACACCCAGTCATAGAAGGAGATGAAGTTGCTCAAGCACAACCTGCCTTTCACAAACCTGTACTGGCTGGGCCTGATCCCCTGGACAATGAGTACGTGCTGTGCAATCTCATCCAAGATGATTTGCTCCATAACCTTCCCTGGTACTGAGGTCAGGCTAACAGGCCTATAGTTCCCTGGATCCTCCTTATGGCCCTTCTTGTAAGATGGGAGTCACATCAGCAAGCCTCCAATCCTCTGGGACCTCACCAGTTAACCAGGAGTGTTGATAGATGGCCAAGAGGGGCTCAGCAATCACGCCTGCTAGCTCCCTCAGCATCCGAGGGTGCAGCCCATCCGGTCCCATGGACTTGTGACAGTCCAGACGGAGGAGGAGCTCTCTGACTGTCTCCACCGGAATTGCTGGGGGCACATTCTGTGCAGCGTCCCAGACTTCCAGATCAGGGCATAAAAAGCCCAGAGGATAACTGGTCTGGCTGTTAAAGACAGATGTAAAGAAGGCATTGAGGACCTCAGCCCTCTCCTTGTCTTCAGTGACCACATTCCCTGCTGCATCAAGTAGAGGATGAGAATTATCTTTGGTTCTTCTTTTGCTGTTGATATATTTATAAAAGGATTTTTTTTATCTTTTACTGCAGAGGCCAACCTGAGCTCAAGTTGGGCTTTTGCCTTCCTAACTTCCTCCCTGCATACCTTAGCTACTTCTTTGTAAACTCCCCAAGCAGCCTGTCCCTTCTTCCAGAGGATGTAGACTCTCTTTTTCTCCTTGAGTCTCAACAGTAGTTCCTGGCTCATCCACACCGGTTGTCTTCCCCTGCGGCTTGCCTTACGGCACTCAGGGACAGCCTGTTCTTGTGCCTTTAAGATTTCGGTCTTGAGGAGCGTCCAGGCTTCCTGGGCCCCTGTACCCTTGAGAAGCGACTCCCAAGGGACCCGTGCTACAAGTGCCCTGAACAGGTCAAAGTCTGCCCTCTGGAAGTTCAAGAAGGTAGTTCTGCTGGCCACTCTTTTGACATCCCCAAGAATGGAGAATTCTACAATTCTGTGGTCACTCTGCTCAAGACTGTCCCCAACCTTCACTTCTCCCACTAGTCCTTCTCTGTTAGCGAAGACCAGGTCCAGCAGGGCACCGCCCCTGGTAGGCTCTCCTACCGGTTGCATAAGGAAGCAATCTTCCACACAGTCTAGAAACCTACTGGAGTGCTTCCTCTGCACTATATTATATTTCCAACATATATCAGGGAAATTGAAGTCTCCCATCAGAACAAGTGCTGGCGATCATGTGACTTCTGCAAGCTGCTCATAGAATGCCTCATCCAACTCTTCGTCCTGATTAGGCGGTCTATAACAGACCCCCATCAAGATGGCCCTACAGGCCTTCCCTCTAATCCTTACCCATGTATTTATAGAAATATTTATTGTTTCTTTTACCTTAGTGGCCAAGTTCAGTTCTAGCTGGGCTTTGGCTTTTCTTATTTTCTCCCTGTGCAACTTTACTACATACCAGTAATCATCATAATAGTTTGCCCACTCTTCCAGAAACCATAAACTTTCCTTTTGTTCTTGAGTTCTAGCCAAAGGTCTCTGTTCAGCCAGCCTGGCTTCCTGGCCCGTCAGCTCATTGTCCGTGACTTGGGGATGGTCAGCTCCTGCACCTTTAAAATTATTTCCTTAAAGTATTCCCAGCCCTCCTGGACTCCCACACATTTCAAAACTACCTCCTGAGGGACCCTCTCAACCATGGTCCTGAAGAGGTTAAAGTCTACCTTCTGGAAGTCCAAGGTGGCAATTCCGCTGACTCCCCTCCATGGTTCAAGAAGGATTGAGAAATCTGCATCTCATGAACACTGTGCCCCAGACAGCCTCCAACCTTTACATCCCCCATAAGACCTTTCCTGTTAACAAACAGCAGGTCCAGGATTTTGCTCCCGAACCCTTTACCTGGCTCCTTTTTCATAGTCTTTAGAAAAGTTATTTCTATATCATCACGGCCTACCTGAAACAACAATAGGGGATAGTAATCTGAGGGCGAAACTAAGGAAAGAAGTTTCTTCCTTACGTCTTTAACCCAGGCTTCTGGGAGGCAACAGACCTCCCTTTGTAGAGGGTCTGGTTTACATATTGGTCCTTCTGCTCCCTTCAGCAGAGAGTCACCATTGACAATGACCCATAGTTTTCCCTTTGCCAGTGAGGTTTTAATGCTTGGTGAGGTCTGATTAGACTTCAGTGACACCACCAACTGGCGAATGATGATGGAGAACCATCATCACCACCACCATCCAGTTGTCCCTGCAGAGCACTGTACCTGTTCCACAGGGGCAGCTGGGAAGGAAGGGGGAATCTCTGGGAGGGTGCACCTGCACTGCTGAGCAGGGGCCTTTTCCCATTCTTCACCACTGTTGCCAGAGGAGAGGACAGGGGGCTCACTACAACAGGATCACTATCTGCATGGTGATTTCCCTCCGTCACCTGTTTGAAAGGTGGCAGGAGGTGACGTGCTCCATGTGGAGCCTCAGTTGGCTGCCAAGATCTTGGGGCCGAAAGGTTATCGCTCCACCAATCAATCTCCCTCTCACATTCCTTTATGCTCCTTAGCCTCTCCACCTCTTCCTTCATGTCAGCCACAAGGCTGAGTAAGTCATTTAGCTGGTCGAATCTCACACAAGTGCTGTCTCCCTCATATAGCACTGCAAAGGCCAGGCTCTGGCACTCGCCACAGCCAGAGACCTGCACACTGGTATCTTGCTTAGGGTCTTCAATCTGAGTGTCCACATTTTTCATAGCAGCAGCCTTCCTTTCATGCGTGCATGGGACCTCAGTCTGGTTCTCCACATTTTCCCGGCAGCAGCCTTCTGCAGGGGTGCAGCCATGGCAAACCAGCAGACTGACCAGCATTATTTGGGTAGCCTTAATGGGTTGTGACTGATCAGCCCTGCCCTGCTGCCGGTAGTGCTGGCACTGCCCTCGCCTCGTTACCAGCCCGTTAAAGGGTACCCCCACACTTATCACTCTCTTCACAGTGATAACAAGCCTCCTTCCTATGTAGTTCCGTGAAGGGGTGACTTACGATTTCTTCTCGTTAAAACAGCCCACGTGCTCCACACACCCTCACGGTTCCTCTCCGTCCCTGAGGCTTTTTCTAAGCAGGGGGCGGGGATGCAGAGCCGTTGCCCTGGCAACGCGCACTTCACGTCAGCCTCTCTCGCGAGAGCTGCCGGGCTGCTCTGTTATCTCGTGATTCCCTGGATGAAGGAACCGAAGGAATCGAATGAACCTCCCCCCGCCCCCCCCCCCCCGCACTTTGCGGTCAGTTGCTGCTGTTCTGGCTGTTGGAAATATCCAAATAATTTATCAGGATGGTATCTCTGATAAAGCAGATTTTATTCAATCAGCAATTGCAACGGCAGGCCTCCTGCAAGCAGGAGAGCACACAGAAAACACTGTTACATCTTTTATGTCCTGTTGCCGGACGCTTATCTCTTTTTCCCCTAGTTCCTCGTTGGCTGAGTACTTCGGGTTCGCAATCTTCTTGACGCTTCACTAAATATATGAATACTGGACAAACATAAATCCTCACTTTAATTTTTTAATTAACTTCTGACACTCACTTCAAAGTTGATCATTTTTTCTGCATATCTGCTTGTCCTCCCTTCCACAGAGATAAGCTAGGAAGGAGAATAGAGGGGAGTATCTTGATGCCTGCCTATTAAACCCAACCTTCCCACCGAGAGAGGCAGTCTGGCCTTGTGTAGAGGCCCCAACTTCTTTGATATTTGTTAAATCTGTTTTTCTTTTGTTGGGAGTTTCTTATCCTAACAGAACAACCCTACAGTATGTTCTCTAGTTCCTAACACTATACCCACATTGTTTGGAACATTTAAAAACTATTGCAGTTTTGCAAGAAAGAATTAATTATGTAATTCAGCAATTATGTTTCTAAAACATGCTGCTAACATATACAGTATTCCTACTTTTTACATCAACTATTTCTAAGGATAAGTTACAGAATACAAATACATGATGTTCTACTTCTTCAAATTAATTGCCCTTTTAAACATCTAATGCAGAAACAACGTTCCATTCCCACATGGCCGGGACAGATCCAAAGCAGCGAACCTTGGTGATTAACATAGTGTTGATTACATAGACATCCCACAAGAAATGTAACCTATTTAAGATGTGTCACCTTTTTTAATATCTAGGCTTCTCTTGGGCTTCAACAGAAAGGAAGGGCAAAATAGTTCCTCGTTTTGATGCATTGATTGGGCTTCTGGCTTCTAGTAAACAGGGGGCTCAAAAGTGTTCAGTCAATGCACATTTCGTACTGAAGCTTGAGAGATTAAGGCAGCAATGGAATTCTCTGGTTATGATCTGAACTGAAAAGCTCAAGAAAAGGGAATGGTGATTTGAAAATTCATTGACTCTTAGAGGAAAGGGATAGATGAAATTAGAGTCCCTGAGTGCTTTCTGTCCCTCGACAGCCACAGATGAAATACAAAATGATAGCCTGTGGATATATAATCTTCTTTTTTTTTTCTGTATTAATGAAAGTTTGCCCTCTATAAAGATCTTTTTTCTTTTACATTTCAGCAAGCATTGCATTATTTTATTGTTTTCAGCTGCTGATGTGGCAATCTCATCTTGTTAGCCTTCTGGATATATTAGCATCCTTACAATGCCATTTCCCTCTTGTGAGAAAATTGCCAAGAAAAAATTACTCCTTTAACTCTTGCTGTATTGACCAAAATGTGTATTTCTTCTTGTCATATGCATTAACTTTCCATCTGTTTTGAATGACTTTGCCTTACAATCTGGATCAAAGACATCAACCCATTTCATGGAGGTAACAAAAAGCCATCCAGCAATACAACAGTACAGATAGTGGTACTTTAGAAGAGTAACAACTACAGTTTTGATTTGATTCCTGTTTTGTTTTACTTGTTTATTTGTTTATTTATTTGGAACTGTTTTTTTTTCCCTGATTTTAAAGACCATCCCTGGGTGAGTCAGACTGATCTGTTTGATTATGAGCATATACAAAGTTAGAGTTTCTCCCCTCCTCCATAACATTAGACTTGGTTTCTTTCCTTTTTCTTTTTCTTTTTTTCTTTCTTTTTTTTTTTTTTGTTACTCTTTTTCTTTTATTTCAAATGATGCAGTTTGATACTGCCAGTATAATCTGTTCCAAATAATGATTGCCTTCTTATTAATTTTTCTCAAGTACTTATGGAGCACAATAAAATTACAGCACATTTAAATTCATTACATTAAATTTCATTATTTACCTTCCATTTAATCATTTAGCAGAATTGGAAGTACTAAACTTCTAGCACCACTTACAGCTTTGTAGCCAAAGCGAAGCTATTCATACAACTATTTCAATGAACAGAACCGTCTTATTCAAAACAGAAACCAGCATGGTAACCTATTACCCTTCTCTGTCCCTGCTCCTTCAAGGAGTGCAGATGAGCAGTCTGCACAGCTTGGCATACAGAGAGAGATCAGCAGGGAGGAGGAGTGAAGTGGGTTGTAGGAAAGTCAGAGTAGACATTCATAAAAAAACAAAGGAGGTGAGAAGGTAGAGGTAAGAACAGAAATGATCAAGAGATAACTAACAAAGTGCCAGAGAAAACAAAGGCAGGAAGGAGAAAATCAAGGAGGATGATAAACAGACATGTAAGGGAGAAAAGAGAAAGAAAGGAAGATAAGGTGACTGATGTAAGCACCAAGGAGAAAAGTAATCAACATATTAATCATGATATGTCTTTCTTATTGAATCCTAAGGAGCACTCTCTGTTCTCTATCATACAAACACCCTGGAGTCCACTGGAATTGTAAAGGGAATAGGATAGAATATCGATCAAATCCACAACACCGTAGTATCTGAGACCGTGATCTTATGATGCAGGAAAGTCTAGTTTCCTGTTCCCAGTACCTGATCAAACTGATGGAGATGCAAGGAGCTGCTGATTACATGTAAGCTTTCTTTGAGTGCAGAACTTCTGGTGTGTTAACTTTCTGGCATTAAAAGGCTTTATCATGTGTCATCAGTTCTCCCACAACTAACATAGAGTTTGTATTACATGCTTTGGCTAATTCAGTGGAATTATGCTCTTGTGTTTAGAATAAAATGTATAGTGCTGTTCAGAACTATAGAGGGCATAGATTTGGTAATAAATGGTCTCACTACACTGCACATGTTGTCATAAGCAGAAAGGAAGGTTCCATTTACCTACAGCTACGTATTTACTGTTAATCCACTTAAAATATTAACAGTCAAAATTATTAGCCCAGTTAAAAAGTCTATATTCTTTGCTCAAAATAACTGAGATTTCTCATTAATAACACTCTTTAAATTGTTACATAGGAAAAAACCCTTTATGGTATGTGTGACATTTACCTGGAATAATGCTTGTCCTTTCAATGTCACCTGCACTCTAATGTCAAATTACATCTTCCCTCAGCAGTAAGAAGAGTTTTTGAAAGATACAGACATTTCTAGGATTTACCAAGAGAAGTACAAGAGATCATCTTCCCCCACTTTGCTACAGGGAGCACAGTACTGATGTCAAGACTTTCTTCTTTGGGTTATTTCACAGAATCACAGAATGGCCTGGGTTGAAAAGGACCACAGTGATCATCTAGTTTCAACCCCTCTGCTATGTGCAGGGTCACCAACCACCAAACCAGGCTGCTCAGAGCCACATCCAGCCCAGCCTTGAATGTCTCCAGGGATGGGGCATCCACAATCTCCTTAGGCAACCTGTTCCAGTGCATCACCACCCTCTGGGTAAAAAACTTCCTCCTAATATCTAACCTAAACCTCCTCTGTCTCAGTTTAAAACCCCTTGTCCTACCACTATCCACCCTCATAAATAGTCGTTCTTCCTCCTGTTCATATGCTCCCTTCAAGTACTGGAAGGCCACAGTGAGGTCTCCCCAGAGCCTTCTCTTCTCCAAGCTAAACAAGACCAGTTCCCTCAACTTTTCCTCACAGGAGAGGTGCTCCAGCCCTCTGATCATCTTAGTGGCCCTCCTCTGGAGCTGTACCAAGAGCTCTGTGTCTTTCTTGTGCTGGGGGCCCCAGGCCTGGATGCAGTGCTCCAGATGGGGCCTCACAAGAGCTGAGTAGAGGGGGACAATCACCTCCCTCTCCCTGCTGGCTACTCCTCTTTTAATGCAGCCCAGAACATAGTTGGCATTCCAGGCTGCAATTTGCTTGGTGTAAATTCACATGTTTTGCTACAAGACCCATCTGCATCTTCTTTGTTCCCAGATGAGATGTGAAAGCTGCATAACAGCCTTTCCCTGATCCATTCATGCAAAAGGCTGGTGCTTGGCCCATGATGACCATTTAGGTTTGGCAGGTTTACATGTGGTAGCTCCAGAGATGAATATACAAGAAGACATTTAAACACAGTTATCAAAGCAAGCTGAGACCAGATAGAGCCAAGAAAATTGGAAAAAATCCTGAAACTCTGAGCTGTCAGGTCAACACAAAGCCTGCAGTTACTAATAATTGCATAAGTTATATCTAGTAGGGCACAACTTCAGAATTGTGAAATCATTTGAAACTATCTGCAAAATTCTAAGATGTTCTGTAAATTTACTTACAGTATTGGTCACTTAAAATATAATCAATAGGAGGTTCCTTTTGCTTTCTGGCTGACAAATCAGCTGTGCTTTGTACTTATGGACTGAGACACCTGGCTTCCAGTAAGTGATGTTTAAAATTGTGGAGATCTGAACTTATATGAGGAAATGTTCCTGATGTATCTTTTTTTCTCTGTAAAGCATTTAGTTTAGCCTACCCTGCAGAAATCACAAACGGTATTAGTTCCATCTCAGTTATTGCAGTTGGGTTCTGTTAGAATCTAAATTTATTTCACAGCAGCGTGTATTTATGCTGTTATGCTATTGTTAACACCTGATTGCTGAAAGTACCAGGCTTAGGAAAGCATCACTGGCAATTTCAGTGGGTGCCCTGAATGATGGCTTCAGTCTCTGCAGAAAAATAGCGGATGGGGAAACAAAGCCCCATGAGAGAAGTGCTAAAAGCATCTGTATGCTTACCTTTATCTCGCTGTAAATTTTGGCTAAAAACCTCCCAAACCCTTTCCCTTTCCTTCCCCTCCTTTTTTAGATTTTTTTTTTTTTTTTTTTTTTTTTTTTTTTTTTTTGGTGTGTCTGCCAAGCATGAATAAAGAGCTCATTTCAGAGCTCAGCAGATGGTGTTCCTCATTGTTATTCCTGTTGGTACCCAGGGATGCCTGAGTCCATGGGCACAAGAACGTTTTCGCCCACTGCTTTGTAGTTTCACTTTGACTTCAATATCTATGTTTCCATATTGTCAGCATAAATTGTGATGCATCTTAATAATACTTGACATCAAGTATTCTCCTTGAAAGCTTTGAAGTTGTAATACATAACTATCTGTTAACAGAGTACTCATATGACATTCTGAGTTTGCCTGCAGAGTTTTTAGGTGATCCTTATAATCTAGTGAAGAAGGCTGAATCACCCCAAAGGGTTTATATAGCAAGGTTTTCATAGACTAGAGGGTGGCTCCAGGGGTGCACCCCTACAAGCAGGCCTCAGTCCTTGTTCCCTTGCAGTCGCTCAATAGGAGGAGATAGAAAAGTGTCAATGAGTGGAAATGTTTTTAGATTGCTTTTAGTTTCTCACTGCCCTAGTTTGTTATTAGTAGGCAATATATTACATTAATCTTCCTATGCTGAATCTGTTTTGCCTGTGAAGGGGTGAATGATCTCACATCCATTTTAGGGAAAGAGAAATTTGTGTTTTTTCCTATGTGACTTGCACAAGAGAATTTAAGTTAATTTGAAAGCAAAGTTTTTGTTGCCTATGATTTTGTGTCCTCTCTTAGTTTTGAAAAAGCATATTTAAATTTTGGATTCTGCTGATTAATTATTGGCTTCATTTTGGTGTCTTCATAACAGCAGTTATAATACTTTCACCTGTGAAAGAAATGTGTCTTTGTCTCCCACACTAAATAAGCCAGGTACGCCAGGATTCTGCAGAGGTTTATAGGCACTCAAAATAGCTGCTAAAAGCAATTACTGCTTACAGAAAATAACTTCAAAGAATTATTCAAAACAGAGGGATACCACAAATCCTGTCCCTTTTTGGAGGAATGTTATGCTGACTTTCTGCCTAGACTTAGCGTTATTAAAGAGGGCTAAGTCTGCCTACCTAGCCTTGGATATGTAAGAGAATTTTTCACCGGCTGGAGGCAGGCAGAAGTACGTCTTCAATAGATTGCAGGTTGTCTGTATGACTGTGTAAGTACACATCTGTATGTATGACATCTAAATTCCCAGTATAGTCAGTGGAGATACTGATCTGAATTGTTACACAAAAAACCTAACTAATACCATATGCAGTATTCCTAAAGATATCCACGACATCCATATTAACAGCTGTATTGCTCTGCGTAAGTTGCCTGTAAGACAGAGATAGTAATAGGTCTGAAAATCAATCTGCTGATGGTTTTGGAGACCTCCAATAACTAGTATCCCAGGGAGAAAAATCTCTTCCTCTTTCTCTTGTCGTGTAGCAGTGTATGATATGTGGGAAGCTATGGACACACACGTTAATACATCAATGATGGAAACTACTGAACAGGTACACTGACAGCTTCATCCACTGAATGAGGAAGAACTTGTTCCTTAAAAGTATTAAGAGATTCAATACTGGATTGTAATGCATATGTAGAAAGATGTTACACTAAATGGCATAAAATCTTCATCCAGGATTTTCTTAATATTTTTTCAATTTGAGTTTGTATTTTTGTGTTTGCAGTTTGGCTTTACAGCTCTGCAAGTCATTTTTTGTGGATGATACAATAGGCCTAAGCTTCAAATGCTTATCCATGGGCATATTTTGCTGAGAGATACTAAGAAAAAATGAGCAAATGAGGTATATTATGGACCTGATTTATATATCATATATCTACTAATAAAACTTTAAACTCACTTTACTATCTGCAGAGCAATAGCTGTGAGAGTGCAGCAGAAATCAGAGTAAATTAGGAACGAAATCTTAGATACGGTCAGAGAAATATTTGCCGCTAGGGTGAGCTGGGTTGGGATTTCACACATGGACTGATAAACTACAATAAAAGTAGCAGACAGAGTCTGAGTGCGCTGTCATACTTCATCAAAGGGACAAAATTGAATTTTCCCTGCCTCTTCAAATTTTTAAATGATTTAGAAGTAATTTTTCAGCAGGTTTAGATTGTTGAACCCCCTATTCATTTTCCTGTCAGCAGATCTCTAGTTATGCTTTTGTATTAAACGATAAAAGGGAGTCCTAGAAGTCAGGAATGAAAGTACTAGGTTGCCTATAATAATTATGCATCATATACAGAGAAAGTAACAAAGGAAGATAAGACAATAATTCTTGGGCTTGTTTCCTTTAGGAAATGATAGATCACAAGAGATTATAAAAGTCTAATCATCGTAAGTTATGCAAATGAACTCCAATATTCCTCATTATTACATTTTTATTGAGAACATCATATCTGCTTGTTTTTAAAGGTGATGATTTTAATAATCTAAGAACCATGGAGATATTAAATATATATAATAAGCAGTTCCTTTCTTTGCTTTAATTCAGATATTACTCAACATTGTAACAAACCATATGCAACTGTGAAAAGGGATTTTGATTATCACATATGTTCTATATATAGTGTGGCATTACAGACTGATTCAAATGCAATAGCAGAGGTGGTCTACAGGACCTGATTATTATAATGCAATTCATTATTCATAATTGAAATGAGTGCCCATGTGGCTAAAACATTTACCATCTGGGGTTCATCTCTACTCTATAAGTAAGTGGAAAAAAATTGTAAATCTTTGCATTTGGAAATGACAGCTACATTCTACACCATTATTTGCCTTCAAGCTTTGTTTCATTACCTGCTCAAATCTTTGTTCCAGGTTCTGTCACATTTTCAGCAATATAGAGTGCTTGTTTTAAAGATGCCAGGCTGGGCACAGGTAGTTATGAATCATGATACTAGATAGAGTAAAGGCAAAATAATTTTGTGTTAATTTTTTTTTTTTTTTAATTTCAATGTTGGAATAGGCAAATGGAAGCCAAGTTTCCTAAAAACTAAGGACAAACTTTGAAATATTTCACTGTAATATGTATTTATGCATAGGTATGTATGTATGTATGTAACCATGCGTATATATTTATGCATTCCCTGAAGAATTTGGGTCTGTTCAGCTTTGAGCTGGGTCTGTTCAGCCTTGAGAAAAGAAGATTGAGAGGTGCTCTGATTAATGTTTATAAATATCTTATGTGTGGGAATCAAAGAGACATGGCCAACCTCTTTCAGTGGTCTGTGGGGACAGGACAAGGGAAGATAGACATAAACTTGAGCATAAGAAGTTCTGCACCAATATGCAAAAGAACTTCTTCACAGTGAGGGTGACAGAGAAGTGGAACAGGCTGCCCAGGGAGGTTGTGGATTCTTCTTCTCTAGAGATATTCAAGACCCACATGGACACCAACCTGTGCAGCCAGCTGTAGGGGGCCTGCTTTGCAGGAGGGTTGGATTCAATGATCTCCAGGGGTCCCTTCCAATCCCTACAATTCTGTGATTCTTTGAATGCAATTGCTGGTTTTAAGACTATATTATTTTTAAAAACTTCAGAGAGTTTTTATTTTTCAGACTTGGGAATGTTTAGATATTTATCCTGTGTTTGCATTGTGTGCAACAGAGCTCCCTACAGGCTCTGAATTAGTGAGTGTTAAATAGAACAATCCTTTCATTCCTCCTGCCTGCAGAGAGTCATTTGTGAGCAAGGAATTAAAAGTCTGGGTTCTAATATAACAGCTGGCAATTCAACACTGTGTTTCATTCATTCAATTAAACTACACAGTACGATTTTAGATTTGGTCCAAGTTCCATTCTGAAAGAATATGAGACTTTCACTGAGAGTTTGATGTAATTCTCAGTGACTTGCAGCTATCAAATAAATTCCAGCTACCATAGCCCTAGAAGATTTATGACCTTCACTATAAACTTGACTACAGCTGTTAAGTCCAGAGTTCTAGAGGACTGAAGATCTGACACTCACTAAGTTGATGGGCTGCATTTGTCAAGCTGACTAATCTCATATGGGATTGCTGTGAAACATTCTTCAAAGGCTGGTTAGAAAGATGCTGGATGTCAGATGTGAAACAGATCTTTCATCACTGCAGATAACCAGACCAGTATCAGACACATAGTAGCAAAATACTCTGACTTAACAGCTTAAAAAATTGGATGGTACAAGAGCAACAAAACTTATTTTTTCTTTCACTACACTAACTGAGATGATGTACATCAGGATACAGTGCAAAGTCTTTCCTTCACTTGTGGGTCAATAATGGATTTAGGTAAAATGATTGCATGTCTTTCTGTTCCAGTTGGTCTTTCAAGGTTCACTTACTTGTATGGGCTCAATATTAATCAGTCCAAGGAATTACTTTCCATATATTCACCTGAAACAAATAATCAAAACCCATCAACTGGCATTGCTATTGCATTTTTCTAGATGATACTTCTTTTCTTTTACTTGTTTTCGCCTTATTTCTTTTTGTCCT
The DNA here is from genome assembly GCF_023343835.1 of Lagopus muta. Classification (NCBI taxonomy): domain Eukaryota; kingdom Metazoa; phylum Chordata; class Aves; order Galliformes; family Phasianidae; genus Lagopus; species Lagopus muta. The sequence goes on along the minus strand of NC_064433.1, from coordinate 153,087,125 downwards.
GCTTTGTTATGCTTTTGAGACATTCAAAAGCATAAGTCTAAACTGACTACATGGACATTCCATTTCTTTTTCCAACATGTTTTTATAAATATATCAGGATAAGATCCAGGAACTCAACTGCAAAATAATCTTTCTTTCTTTTCTTTTTTTTTTTTTTTTTCCCAAATCCCTAATGTTTCAAATAAAAACTCTTCTCCACAAAAATACTGTATTCTGTCACTTACCTATACATAACTTTGTGTGTCCCTTTCATGCTTCACCATCTATATTTTATTGTTATCTATCTGTCATTTTTTTTCAGCTGCATATGCTTTTCTTTAGACATAGGATATTTTTATTAGACAGGCACTTTTAACGTTACCATTGCCACTAATGTTTACTTACTGAAATAAAAAATCAAACATGCAATCAAACAAGTTAGTGAAAGCACATCAAAAAAACACAGATAGGATTATTTAGTCTGCACTATTTAGAAGTCCCAGTTTGTAGCAAGACCATAATTAAATAACACTATCAGAAATGGTCATTAATTTATACTTTTTGCCTTTAGTGTATTGTCAGGCTGCACATAGACATCATGGTTTCCATTAGATTAGGACAAATAAGGATGTTACTATTTTACCATTTCTATCAGTCAAACATAGTGCAATCTTAGCTTATGTCACCTACTTTTTAAATTTAATAAACTTGTTTTTCACACACAACATTCATCCAGAGGAAGAAGATACATCCAGGATGCAGTTGGAATACGAGACACCTCTGTTTTGGTTGTTCCTCTTTGAGCAGGAGCTGGACAAGGTAACCTCCAGAATGACCTCAGCCATTCAGTGGTTGTGCAATTGTGTGATTCTGTAAATCACAGAATCAGAGAAACATAGAATCGTAGAATTGTTTGGGTTGGAAGGGACCTCTACGATCACCTTGTTCCAACTCTCCTGCTATAGGTAGGGACACCTCCCTCTAGACCAGATGGCTCAAAGCCCCATCCAGACTGGCCATGGATGCTTCCAGGGAGGGGGCATCCACAACCTCTCTGGGCAGCCTGTTCCAGCACCTCACCACTCTCTCTGTAAAAAACTTCCCCCCGTTATCCAACCTAAATCTTCCCTCCCTCAACTTAAAACAGTTTCCCCTTGTCCTGCTGTTATCTACCCATTCAAAGAGTTGACTCCCCTTCTGTTTATAGGCTCCCTTTAGGTACTGGAAGGCTGCAATGAGGTCACCCCGCAGCCTTCTATTCTCCAGGCTGAACAAGCCCAGCTCCCTCAGCCTGATTTCACAGGGGAGGTATTCCAGCCCCCTGATCATCTCTGGACCCTCTCCAACAGCTCCCTGTCTTTTTTGTACTGAGGGGCTCCAGATCTGGACACAGTACTCCAGATGGGGCCTCAAAAGAGCAAGGGAGAGGGGGACAATCACCTCCCTGTCCCTGCTGGCCACCCCTCTTCTGATGGAACCCAGGATACCATTAGCTTTCTTAGTTGCAAGAGCACACTGCTGGCTCATGTTAAGCTTTTCATCTGTCAGGACCCCCCAGGTCCTTCTCTGCATGGCTGCTCTCAAGGACTGCTCCTTCAGGTCTGTATGGATGCCTGGGATTCCTCCGGCCCAAGTGCAAAACCTTGCACTTTGCTGTGTTGAACCTCATTATGTTCACCCGGGCCCATCTTTCAAGTCTGTCGAGGTCCCTCTGAATGGCATTCCTTCCTTCCACCGTGTCAACCGCTCCACTCAGCTTGGTGTCGTCAGCAAACTTGCTGACGGTGCACTTGATTCCGTCATTGATGTCACTGATAAAGATGTTAAAGAGCACCGATCCCAAGACAAATTCCTGAGGGATGCTGTTCATTACCAGCCTCCACCTGGACATAGAGCCATTGATGACCACCCTCTGTCTGCAGCCTTTCAACCAATTTGTTGTCCACAAATCAAATCCACATGCCTCTAATTTGGAGATAAGGATGTGGTGGGGGACCATGTCAAAAGCCATGCTCAAGTCCAGCTAAATGACATTGGTTGCCTTCCCCTTGTACACCAATGTTGTCACTCCATCATAGAAGGCCACCAGATTGGTTAAGTATGGCCTCTCCCTGGTGAAGTCTGGGATCACACACTCATTCCTCATGTGATCAAGCATGTCATCCAGGAGGATCTGTTTCATGATCTTCCCAGGTACAGAGGTGAGACTCACCGGCCTGTAGTTCCCTGGATCCTCCTTGCTCCCTTTCTTGTAAATGGGTGACGTGAGCCTTCCTCCAGCCATCCAGGACCTCACCTGACAGCCACGACTTTTCAAATATGATGGAGAGCGGCTCAGCAACCACCTCAGCCAGCTCCTTCAGAACCCTGGGATGCACTCCATCCGGCCCCATAGACTTGTACACATTCAGTCTCATGAGGCGGTCTCGGACTTGTTTTGCCCTTACAATGGGGGGGGGGATTTACTGCCCCTGTCTCTTCCTAGAGGTTTAGAGATGCACGGTTCAGGGATGTGAGAAGTACTAGAATCTTGGCTGCTAGTGAAGACTGAGGCAAAGAACCTCATTCAGTACCTCAGCCTTCTCTTCAACTGTTGAAGCCAGTTCTCCTTTTACATTTACCAAAGGAGGTACACTTCGTTTTGGTCTGTCTCTGCTGTCCAGTGTACCTGTAGAAAGTCTTCCTATTGTTTTTCACATCCCTCGCCAAGTTCAGTTCTGCCTGCACCTTGGCTTTCCAGATCCCACATCTGCAAGTGTGGATGTCATCCCTGTATTCTTCCCAGGTGACACACCCTTGTTTCCAGAGCTTGTACACACCCTTCTTTGCCCTCAGTGTGCCCAGCAGGTCTGAGCCATGGTAGTTTCCTACCTCCTCTGCCTGCTTCTTATTCAGAGGGACAGAGAGCTCTTGTGCTCTCAGAAAGGCGTATTTTAGTGTGCTTGTCTGTAAGAATATGTTCTTGCGAACTTCTGTAATCTCTTGCCTGTTGTGAAGTAGGGAAACAGGATAGCCTGGCAACACTGGGGACAGCAGGAGGTATGTAAGGGTCCAGTACTGGGAAAATAAAAGGCGAGTGAACAGACAAGAATGGAGAATCTTCAGTGTGAGAAGCAAAAGGGAGAAGTAGAGAGAAGACCAAAAACAGCACAGAACTGAGCTTTGAAGAAAAGAAGTGCCATAAAAACAAATGAAAATGAGAGAAAAAGCACAGTGGAAGAGGAAATTTCATTTGGTTGCAGCAGTGGAAAGTGGTCAGAAATGTATGGATTTTCTTATTAAGGTGAACCTTGAATGGACACAAACTTTACTAAATGGCTCTGCCCCCTGTTTTCCAGGCAGATCTTTGGGAAGGAAGGCTGAAAAAGAGAGAGCGGGATAGAATTCATGCTCCTCTTTCAGATGTTTGGCTATCAGAGTTGCTGGCTGCAGGCAAAATGATTTAAATCATCTCATGATTGACTCAAAACTCAGCCCTGACAGCAGACCCAGCTGCCATAGTATCCAGGAGGGAAATGCAAAAGTGAAGTTAGAGCCAGGGTCTTCCTTATTCCAGCTCTTGGGGTCTTCTTTCTGAGAAGATAGTAACTGTGATTGTGTTGTTTATAATTTCTCTCTAAGACACATTCTAGTCCTTCAACTTCAGTGGCATAAACAACTCTTCTATGCATTTGTGACAGATATTATGTAAAAAAAAAAAAAAAAAAAAAAAAAAAAGTCATGAGCATCTACAAAATAAAAGCCAGGACACAAAAGTCATTTTGAACGTCCATTTCAGACCAGGTTGGTTCTTTGGCACTCTGGTTACCTATAAGAATAACTATAGCTATGATTAATAACCTTGTCTTACACTGTATATTTACTACAGTATTATAACTGTGGTGAATACCAGTTTTGCAAATGGAAAATTCCTGGCTGAAATGCACAAGTATACTCCAGGCACTCTGATAGAGTTTTGCACAATTGTAAGGACTACATTTGAGAGAATTAAAATCAGGGATCATAGCCCTTTTAACTGCCTACATAGTGTTTTTCTCTGCAGATGTCTCAGTCAGTGAAAAAACATACTGGGTGTTACCATACCTACCACGCTATGACAACTAGATGCAGGTGCTCAGATTCCTTATTAGTGTCACTCCAGGAAAGTCAGGAGTGGAAAGGTGGGCTGGGAACTTTAGAAGATTTGATGGGCCAAATCTCAAGTGTTATGTTATGTGGTCAAGAAAATTTTATTTTACCAGTTCCTAGATAAGTTTGCCTCTGCCAGATTTCTGAGTAAGGTATTTGGTGTGTATATTTCTTATGTAATGATTGGGATAACAGTTCTGAAAGGACCATGCTTATGAAGGAGAGCTCTCAGAAATTGGATGAATCTTTATTCTGCCCATACAAGCCAGTGAGTTCAGAAACGTTTTCTGGTTCATTACAGCCACAGTCTTACTACCAAATTTTTGTGCAAACAGTTCGTGATATTTGTTATATGTCAGGAACAAATTTATTTATAGATTAATTTCAAAAATATATCAGTTGTTGTGTTCATGTTTTGTTGATGTTGAATAAAGAAGGAATGATCGAATGCACAAAAAACAACAATGTAACACTAACAATTTTTGTAGGACTAACAGTCACGGGACTAGTGAGAAGAAGCTGCATTGAAAAGTATACTAGGAATGCAGTTGAGTTAAAAAATGCTGTATGTAAAAGATGATCTTCTAACTGAATTGAAGTGGCTGTATTTCCAAATGGAGTGTGACTGGCATGAAGAAATAGAACTATTTTTGCATGTTCAACACTTGCTATGAGTTGTTTTTGTGAGACTTGATCATCATAGGTAGGACTTGGAACTCATGGAATGTTATTTGCTGACTTCATTAAATTTTATCAGCAACTTAAGACTTTTAAATGATAATGAAAAACTAAAATCTACCATCTAACTGAATTTCTGAAGAAAGAGAGGTGAGTCATTGTTTGGTTTAGAAGTCTTGAACTTTCATAAATGTAAAGCAAAACTGATATTTACAGGTGTTTTTCCTACTTTACAGAGGACCTTCAGGTTGGGTAAGAGTAACAGTGTATTCAATTTACAGCTCATAACTTCATGGCTGATCACCGTTTGTGTAAATTTAACATTTTTTTCAAAGACTGTAGGGTTGATGAGCTAATGCTCTAAACTGAGATGAGGAATAGTTCTCTTGTGCTTCACTGAAGCAACTCTGCCCATGGCAGAGGAGTTTGGAACTAGATGATCTTTGAGGTCTCTTCCAACCTAAGCCATTCTATGAGTCTATCATTACATCTATATCATTATACCCATAAGATTAACAACAGCATCAGTGTGAGTAGCCTGATTCAGCATAATGCCAGGATTTTAGTCCACCCTGTGTAGACACAGTCCCGCTGTTAGTAATTGTTATGGCCACGTGAGGAAACTTTATTTAATACTTAGTGACCATATTCTGAGATGTAAACAGGTAAATGTGCATTATTTTCGTCAGACCCAAGATAATAAAGATCTGAGTAATGCAGTATAAGCTCACAATCTCTAAATTTCACCATAAGGTAGCAGCAGATTGAAGGGAACCCAAGTTATAGGATAAAACTCTAAGGTTTTGAGCTCATGTGTGGGTGTGTTTTTTAAACTACATAAGCAGGTCAAGTGTAGCTATCATGTCTGTAGCCATATTCTTTCCAGGAAAACTGGCAGTGGAACAATCTGGGTGTCTGCTGTGGGAGGAAAACAATTTTGATGTGTGGGTTGGAGGATCATTAAGACTATCTACTCTTCTAGCTCAGGTGGGCAAATGTAAAATCCACATGTAACTGACAAAGTTTTGCTTGGGCTGTGAGTCAGAATGGCACACAGGTGGTGGAGATGCACTTTGGATCTATTTGAAGTGCAATTATACATATTTGGTTCAAATGAATACAGGAAACTCAGCATGAGGTTTTCAATTCTTTCAGGAGGAATCATCCAGTGTAAATGCCCTTATGATCTGCTTGCAGATATATAGCTTTACTAAACCAGAGTTTCTTGTCATTAGTAACATGTTTGTGATGAAGAAATGATAGGTATAAGGTATAAATTCATTATCTCTACTCCTTGCTCCGTGCTTCTCTGTGGTGGTTTAATACTGATAAGTAGCAAGCACTGTCATGCTGTTCTGTCACTCCCATGCCTCAGAACGACAAGGGGAGAAACTTCATAATGCTTTCTCACTCCCTCTCCCCTACTTCACATGGAGTTCTTCCCAAATTGATCCTGTATGGGCTTCCCATGTGTCTCGCTCCAATTTATAGGAATGGAGAGGAGGTTCTTTTATTATCTACATACCTGGCGTGAGATTAAGAAGCAATGGTTCAAATGTTGGTCCGACCAGTTTATTACAAATCTTAATCAGGGATATGGGGAAGGGGAGGATGGACACTATTATGATTAGGGTAATGGGGAAGGGAAGGAGTGTGATAGAAAAGATAGGAAAGAAGAGGCAAGGTGTCTTTAGAGGCAGCAAGAGGGACATAGTCACCACCATGGATCCAGCAAGGTTCGTAGTTCTGTCTTTGATCCTAAGTAGTGGTGGGTTGTCGGGCAGAGTTGTTCTATTGATGACGACCATGGTGATGATGGCCCCTTTTCAATGCTTCAGAGTGGTTGAGTCAGCTGTCTTTGGAGTGACAGCTGAAATCCAAAGTGGTTGAGTCAGCTCTCCTTTGAGTGACAGCTCAAACCCAAGGTGGTTGAGTCAGTTTTCCTTGCGATGGCAGCTTCTGGCTCTGGGATCTCAGCAGGTACCTCCTTTGTTCTTATCTTTCTGGCCTTGCCAGCAGATAAGAGGAAGCAGGGAGGCACCAACTTGTATCTTGCCTTCGCAGGATACAATGGTATCATCCCCCAGCCTTCCATAGCAAACAGGAGTTATTTGGTCACAGGCTAGATCTTCTGCCAGTAAACAGTCCTGAGCACTATCTTCCGAAGGCAAACAGCTCCAAAGATGTAAAATTGTCCACACAGCGATGTTGATTGCCACACAACACCCATCACTTGCCTCCTCAACAAAATACCTCAGGAAGCAAGCTTTGAGCCTGAAAAAAAACAAAGAAGGATTCTCACACCATGGGCTGCAGATCTCCAAGCACCTCTCCAACATGGCTCAGTACCACAGGGCCCATGCCTCAGGCGCTGCCTCACACAGATCCCCACGGATGTTAGGTTCCCCAGCCCTCCTGCTCCACAGCAGGCTGCTCTCCACAGGCCACAGCTCCATCCTGGGGCTGCTCCTGTAGGGGTATCAATGGGCTGTGCTTCCTTCAGGCCTCATCTACTTCTGCCCCATCAGCTCCTCCATGGCTGCGCTTGGAGATCTGCTCCATGTGGTGATCATAGGTTGCAGGGGGATAGCCTGCTCCTCCGCGGGCTTTCCCTGGGCCACACTTTGTCACTCCTCTTTCATAGCTGATTTGCCCTTCCTTAGATCCACATTCACAAAGCACAACCAATGTTGCTCAAGGCTCAGCTCTGCCTAATGACAGGTCCCACTGGAGCTGGAACTGGCTCAGATCTGATTTAGGGCAGCTGCTGGGTTCTGCTCACAGGGACCACTCCTGCAGCCACCCTTTCTGCCAAAACTTTGCTACATATAACCATTCACTCACATGAGAGGCTTTTGACATTAGACAGTTCTACCTAAAAGAACATGGTATAGACATGGATTGGAATTCCATAGAACGAAGTCTACTATGGGCAGCAAGATGAAAGACATTGAGGCAGTATCAGGAGATGAAGAAAGGCATGGCCAATGGGGTTTCTTAATGTTAATTGAAGGGAAAGTATTCTGTTAAAGGATGTTAAAAAAAAAAAAAAAAAAAAAAAAGGATAACAATCAAGTTTACTTTGTTCTCCTGTAATGGATGAATCTGGGAGCCATAAAGGCAGCACTTCTATGGAGTTTATAGTCTTTCTTAGATCAAAGGGTTTAGCTGGAGAAAATGAACAGAAGACTGTCTTGAAATTCTGTCAGAAAGCCCCAGGGATACTCTGAGCAGCCAAAGAAAAAAAGAAGTTGTGGACTCTTCATTATTCTTCATTGATTTGTACAAGGTGCAGTGCTCAGTAAGAGTGAATTTGATCCTCTACAAATCTTGTCAACTCTATTATAGAGACTTACGAGAGATGGCAAAGAAAAATGAAGACAGAGGATCCTTTTCCTATTCTTTTCCCTAATGGATGGTAAAAATGACTATGCCATTTCATCTTATAATACTTTCCTGAATACATGACTTTAGCAACAGTTTCATTTCCTGCAAATCTCCAGCAACTTTGTACTGCTCCTTGATTTGCCTGAGCAAAGACACTCCTGCAGTGCTTGCTGTTTGTGTCGCCTTCACTAATGAGTTCTCAGAGGCCTGTTAACCTAAATAGTTTTATAAAAGAGAACTGTTAAAGGAGGTCTCACAGCTAGCACACAAGTCTAGGGAGGATGCATAAGAAGCCACCTTTTCCTTTATTCTCTCTCTTCTTTTTGCATGGAATTGCAATACTAGCGCTTTTCAGGGGAAAAGAGAGCTTGTAGATTGTAGCCTAGTAATCAGACTGTGTTATCTTTCCTTGCTCAGAAGCAGAATATTCCAAAATGTCGTATATGCCCATAAAGAACAGACATCTTTGCATTTTTGCAAGGGAAACTTGTGCAACTCAAACAGAAAAAAGAGCAGTACTGAGAATTATAAGGGCTACTAGCAGACCTCTCAACGTGAATAGAGAATCAGGTGCATCTACGTCTTTCATGCTGTTCTTTCTCATGAATGCTTTTTAGTCCCAGTGAGATGTATACATATATGTTATATACATGTTGCTGTGCTAAGGCAGAGACACAGTTCAACCAGTTAGTGTAGTGCAGTGAGTACTATAAGATTTACACTCCTCACTAATATCTACTTTGACTCACTAATATGCCACTTCAAAGCACGGAAATGAGAGCAGATGCTTCAGTCAAGAAAAGGATGCTGCTAGGTAGCAAAAAAATGGCAGCTTTCTGCTCATGGAAGGATGCTGTCCTATTATTTTTCCTTCTAGAGGCAAGAGGAGGGAGAGAATGCACCTATTTTCAGTGTGGCAACATGTTTTTATGGTCAAAATTGAGAAGGGCAACAAAAATGCTTAATATATTTCAAATGGCATCAGGTCTAATATTAAAGTTAATGCAGGTGTGGACTGATTTACTCTGCCCTTTTCTTAATGAAGCAAATCTTTGGCCAAGTGCTGGAAAACCATTAATGTTGTGGGAGGACATTTTATGTTCATTTTGTTTGGTAGTAATGATTTAAAAATTACTGTTACTCTACACATAAGACCTGCTATTACAAAATACTGCCCAGTCCTTCTCCCATTGTGGCTGCTAGAAAAGCTCTTATTGGTTTAAATAGGAACTGTATAAAGCCCTGTGATTGTGGGGAGTCAGGAAAAACTTATGCCACCTACTGATCAACAACTAGTCTCTGACTGTTTTTCTTTGTGTTTGGAATATGGGAACAGAGAAGACTTTCTACTTAAGAGAATGTGACTGTAAGACCAAGATTAAGAGTTTTTCTGGTGTCCTTGTTTAATAGCAGATTATACTAAAAAATAGGACTTACACTTTCTGCATCTAGTAGGTTTTTTGAAGGATGGAAAATGAGTTACCTATTTATGATTTTGTTGAGCAAGATTATTGAAATATTTATTAATAATACCAGATTTTGAAGATAAATTCTGTCAGGTTATTTAAGAGAAAGAATAAGTTTTTCATTGAAATTACTTCTTTTTTCAGTTTCTGAATTTACTCTCTGAAACCTTTAGTTTTTGTTTAAATATATAAATAAGGACAGCCTAATTCAGTAGTTTCCTACATAGCATTCTTCTTCCCCAGAACACATTATTGACTCATAAGACTCATATTACAGCAAAAATAGGCTTCTTAAAGAAGCTTGAAGAGTGAAGGCTGTCCACTGTCTTCAAATCTGATAGTTTTACAGATTTCAGAGCAGCAAACCCCCTAAAAGGTCACAATCTTGAGTATGATGAGTCAGCTCCTAGAGCCTTCAGTGACTCCTGGAATTAACAAGGCTACTTTTAATTAAATAGGGTTGATATTCCATTCTCAAGTCTGTTGTGTTTGTAGTGAAATACTGTTCAAGGTCTTTATGCTGAATAAGCTAGTAAGGCGATAAGGGTCTATTTCTATGAATTATTTAGTGAAGATATTATTTCTTGACTCAGAAAGAGGAAACTCATGTCATCACGAACTGGATGCCATGTATTTTAGAAGAAGAGTTGACTGATCTTGAAATGTGATTCAGAGCAGTTCTCAAACTCCAGCTAGACTCTCAGAGCAATAATTATCTAGATTCAACTTTCAAACATACAATTGTTTGTAACATTTTCTGTAAACAAACAAATTTTCTGATGGTGTGAAATTGCCTCACACCATCAGAATACCTAGAAAATATAAACAATACAGAGCAAACCTTACAATGGATCTCATTTGACAGAGAAATTGCTGGGTTTTGCATTGCTATCAGTGAAATTACGTTTATAAGTGATGGAAAACCCTAAAGCACTTTGTCATAGAAAAGTAAATGGAAACCCACAAGAAACATAGTCATATGTTTTATATTATCAGCTGATTTTCAGATTTTCAGGGGAAGGGAATTCTTCCAGGTCTTTGACATGTTCTAACTCTCTTCCTCATATCTTCTCTTTGCTGTGCTTTTGGTTTTCCTTTTGTAAATAAATACATAAGAAGAGAAACAAGAGAACTAAAGTCCCATTTTTAACTTCAGGGAGGGATCACAGAGTCACACAGAATCATAGAATCACAGAATCACAGGGGTTGGAAGGGACCTCAAGAGATCATTGAGTCCAACCCCCCTTACAAGGCCAGTACCCTATAATGGATCTCACAAGTAGGTTTCCAGCTGGATCCTGAATATCTCCATAGAAGGAGACTCCACAACCTCTCTGGACAACCTGCTCTGTCATCCTTACTGTATAGACATTATTCCACATACTAGTACAGAACTTCCTATGTTCAAGTTTTAGGCTATTGGTCTTTGTCCTGTTTCTACACACCACCAAGAAGAGCCTGGCCTCATCCATTTGCCTCCCACCTCTGTTTAGATATCTATAAACATTTATCTGATTCCCTCTCAGTCTTCTTTTCCCCAGGCTGAACAGACCCAGCTTACTCAGCCTTTCCTCATATGGGAGATGCTCCAGATAATTGAATGGAAAAGGTTAAAAAAGCCATAGCGCACATTTAAGTATTCTGCTTTGATGCATATAGACTCAAAACTACAATTTTATGTACCAAATTTAAAAATTTGACTATAAATGTTTAAAATTAATTTTAAAATCCCCTAGGTAATTCAATATAAAAATGTAAAATTGAATAATAAACATGTATTTTTATGATTAAATACGGAGTTACAGTTCTATGTAATTAATAAAGAATAAGGGAAGACTTATTTTCATGCTTACATTTTTATAAAGCTAAACATGTTACTTTGTTGCTACTTTCTTGTGTGTTTCCTCTAAATAGATCACTTCATTCAAAATGTGATTTAAATACTGCTGAAAATAGTGACAAAAGTAATTCCTATTTTCCTTTTCTTAGTCTCAAAACTTAATATCTGAAGCATTACAGATTTGCAAAACTCTTGTTGGATTATTGAGATTTTATATTGTATTTTTGATGAAAAATCAATTTTAAAGTTAGTGGAATGAAAGTATGAATTTACACATTATGAATATATGCGTGCCAGTTTAATGAGTGGTCTCAAAATATTCGGACATGGAGCAGTCTGCTTCAACACTGCTCAGGTCAAATTCTCATTCCGCTCAAAACTAAGGTCAATCTGTACACATAAGAACTTTGTAAAAAACAGAAACAAGACATTGTTTTGCAGCTAAGCAGATTATGTTTGGCAGGTAGCAGTAGATGGCATTATTACACGTTGTCTGCCAAGCTCTTTTCCTAGCTTGCAAGTAAATACACTGTGTTGGCAGAAGATGATTTCCTGTGAGTTTTACATTTTGTTATACTGCAGCTGAGACAATATCCTTTGGAAATATGCTGTATAAGCAGCATGAGAGTTTCTTCCTTTCTTTAGAATCTGAATAAATTTCCCAAAGTGAGAGCTTCACTACATACCATGTGTTGTGTAATGACATTTTTCCTGGGGTGGATATTGGTTTTGTTCTGTTTGCGATCACCTTTGTTTTACAGATGCTACGATGCATATGTTTGTGTTGACAGAATAAGGTATGTTTAAAGTCTGTTCACACTATGTCCTTGATTTCTCCTTCACTTTAAAACTCATCTGTAAATCTCTGGGATTCTACCACTGAGAAATGAAGCACTGACTTTATAAGGGGTGACTGACACTGGAAGAAAAGTTTAGCATACAAGGACAGTTAATCCAATTAAAATCTTACAATCTAAGTCAGTTGTAATAGATTAAAAGTGAGACTGATTATACTTTTCCAGAGGAAATCTTCAGATTTAACTGGAAGCATACCATTTTACCCAAATAAATGGTATCCTCCACACTTTGTTCTTTTGTGATGTTTGAATATGTATTAAAAAATCTTTCCGGGAATTGTAGCAAAGATTGTAAATCTTTGTAATTGTAGCCCACTTTAGAAAAAAAAATTAATAAGGTATTGTCAGAACTGCAAATTCTGTAACTGAGAAGCTTATAAACTACAGCACATTTCAAGCTCAAAGATAAGAAATGGTGGTAAAAACTAAGAATGGATAGGATCTATAGAAACTGATTAAACAGTAACAATTCATGAGAATATGTAGCTATCTATTCCCAAAGGAGACAGATATATCTAGTGTACAAGAAATTAACCTCTTAGCATATGCTAGAGGAAAGATGTTTCATTAGGAGTAATTTTAATGAACTTCTGGCTAGTATTCTGAAATGTAATGTGCTAAGTGATTTCAGGATTAATTGCTACTAATAACTGTGAAGGCGAAAGTTTTTTACTGGCCTACATTACCAAGATTAACTGGGAACAGAATAAAGGGACCTGAGACCACAGCTGCCATTAATTTCTGTTTACCCTGAGCTCTTCAGAGCAGTCCAACAGTCTTTGTGTCAAGAGTATGGATCCTAGATTTCTGTCAATATTGCCTTTTTAATAACAAGTAAAAGGAGATTTCTGATGTTTAGGCTAAGTGGCACAGCACAATCACCATACAAACTTTCTCCAATCCAAACAGCTTCACAGTGACAGAACCGAAGAAGGAGTGAATCTTGGTTAAAGTTCATCTGATGTTGAGGCAGCTAGCAGAAAAAAAAATGCATGAACAGCATCCTAGATGAGCTTGCTTCTACCCACTTTATGTGCAGAAAGTCAAAAGTAATAACTTAAACATATTCTATACTAGTTGAAATGAATCCCTCCTTGAGTTTCATTGCAGATTTAGCGTGAAGTCATTCAAGAAACAGGATTTAGTTCTTCTGATATTATCTGTTCCAAGGTAGACAAGTATTCTGAATTCTGTTGTCTTCTGGAGCTGTCATCTAGCCACCAAAATTTTAACCAACATCTATTACTACTGAGTGTAATATTTTATAAAAGCCATTGTTTTTTGTTTTTTAATTTTTCTGAACAATTTTTAGCTTATTTAGTTTTCAGTCTTGAAAATTCATCTTTGTAGGAAAAAATATGCTAATCTCTCTGTAATCAGATGGCTTCCATTGTTTGCACTATACTATAACTCTGGGCAAGTAAATGCAATGACAAAGCACTTTCAGAAAATATTCATAGGGATTTCATTACATCAAAAATTTTAACAATTAGCAATCTTGAAATAAATGAAGTGTGCAATCTAACAGAAGTAAATGGCCTATCTGCACTCACAACTCACCATACTCTCGTGATCTGAGAAAGAAAAATGAAATTATTCAATACAATTATTCTGACAGAAATCTCAGTATATAACATAGATGCATAATGCATAGACAAAAGAAAAGCTTATGTTTGATGTACTTTGCTGTCAGTCCAAGGAAATACTCTTTTGCCAGTATAGCTTAAAGGTCTTTGGTCATTATAAGCTGTTTTGTCATGAGAAATGAGGGGGGGAAGAGACCAAGATAAATAATACTGGCATAAATTACCAGAAAGCTTTTAGAACATGCACATCCACCAGAGATAAGTGCAGTGATTGCATAATACCTACATACTAAAATTTACTATTTTGGCATATTGTGGGGGGAGGAAGGAAAGTATTTCTATGGAGTTAGTACACAAAAAGATTCTTCTCAGAATAATAACCACTGAAAGGAGTAGCACAAGTATGGGACTCTGTTTAGGTTTAGTGGTGGCCCAGCACAATTACCCATCTGAATAACATAATTCCAGATATTTGCCTATCCTTAGTAGGTATTAATTTCTTCATTTTTTATCAGGATGACAGTTACAGCTATCAAGGGAATGTGTAAGAGTAATTTACTGATTTTCTTTTTAGAGACAGTGAAACTGAAGGTCCACTGGGAAATATGGTCTATAGTTTCTTATAAAATATTTATGATTTACTAGTTGAAGTTTGCTGCTAGAAAGAACATTTATTGACTAAGTCCCATTTCAAGTTTGTCAAGATAATGGCTGGAGCTGAAAAGCTGAAGGTGTTTGCCTGTGTTGATAGCCGAGTTACAGGGAACAGTGAGTTTCAAGTGGTAATGGAAAAATTATGAATTCCCATAGCTGCAGGTGTAACGTTCTGCTTCGAAGATAAAAGACTCCAATGGATAACAAGTTTTCTAATGTTTTAGGAAGCGTTGCATACTTTGACATAACAACGTGCAGATTTTTTCAAGATGAAGTGGTAAAGCAAAGTTTTGCATCATGTTATGTCCAGCAGGAAAGGCCAGGCCAGCATGATGAGGAAGTTTTGTATTGTGGTATCATCAAGCAAGATGAGAATGCAACATTTGGTGATGAATGCCTGAGGCATTCCTGTGTAGCAATCTGCATATAGAATCATTGAACTCTTAGAGCTTACAGGGACTCTTAAAGGTCATGTAGTCATTTGGAACTCCTCTGCAATGAACAGGGACACCTACAGCTGAGTCAAGGTGCTCAGAGAACCATCCAGCCTCACCTTGGATATCTCCAGGGACAGAGCATCCACCACTTCCCTGGGCAAAACATTCCAGTACCTCATCACTCTTATTATAACTTTTTTTTTCTTCCTTATATCCAGTCTAAATCTCCCCTGTTCTAGTTTGAAACCATTTTCCCTTGTCCTATCACAACAGCCATTTCTATAAAGTCCTCTTCTTTCTTATAACCCCCTTTTAGATACTGAAAGGCTGCTGTCAGGTCTCTCCAGAGACTTCTCCTGGTTGAACAGCCCCAGCTCTCCCAGCTTGTCCTCTTATGAGAGGTGTTCCATCCCTTGGATTGTTTCTGTGGCCCTTCTCTGGACACACTCCAACAAGTGATGTTTCTGTGCATGGAAAGAGCAGGAAAGGTAGCAAGACGATGTGAGGACTGTGCAGCTGTGCTGAGGCAGTTGGTTGTAAGGGACTGGAATTATGAACTCAGTCCTTTAGCTAGGACTGCTTGTTTCTTCTTAATTAAGCTCATCAGAAAGGAGAAATACATCTTTCAGTGTCACAACATTGCTTCCAAATGTGATGGTGAGGGTGAAAAAGATTTTAAAGCTCAGACTGTATTGCCTTCTAGTTGACAAGGTACTGGATTTAAAGATATTTTCTTTAACAATAGCAGAGGTATTGCCAATGACGTTTATTAAAACAATCTAGAATCTGCTGCAAATACCTAGTCCGACCCATAACATTCACTGAAGACCCCATTAATTCTCTCCAATATTATCTTCTTAGTCAACTTGATTTTTCATGATCAGCTTTGAGAAATACTTTTTTTTCTGCAATGATGTATGGAGTCATAGTGCTGGCTAAAAGTCTTTAGATAGATACTTGTGCATTTGTGTTTTTTTTTTTTTTTTAATTATTATTTTATTATAGAATGAAGACTAGACTAGAAATAAGATTGATTTTCTAATGAATATGAAAATGCCAGAATATCTGCAACAGTGAAACAGAGTTTGTGGATATAAATCATTAAAAAAAAAAAAAAAAAAAAAAAAAGCTTATTTTAATTTGTGTCAAATTTCAGTGCCTTTATTGGTTTTTCATAACAGGCAAAACTCCTCAAGCAAAGTGTCAAAACAAACAAAACAAAAACAAAATGCTTTTCAAGAACTTGTCATCTGGAGCAGGTTTTCAATTGAGATGGCAGCAGAAAACTCATAAAGGAACCTGGTTGTTTGTATCCTTGGCATGAGGCACAGCTCATTGCTCACTGGAAAGAGCTTATTCTGACAGCTGAATCACCTTGTTCTTTGTGGTCTCTGCTAAGGAAGTACTAAATCTGGGGATTTCCCCAGATTTCCCTTTTGTTCCTGTTATATTTTCTTTCCGCTAGCATGTTTTCTGCAGTTGCAAATCTGTAAACATAGCAAATTACTACCAGTATAATGGGCATCAGCAGAAGTCTGAGCATGTCTGCTGCGCAGATCACGTCCTGTCCTGTAAATGGTCCTGATTTATGTATTTGCTGAAGAAGAAGAAAGGATAATCTCACAGAAAATTGCTGTTAGGAAGTTAAGAAGGATTAATATTATCTTACTGAATTAAAACTAGTTTCATGTATAGAAAGAAATTTGTTGCTTTAGGAAAGAACTGATGGAAAGAATAAAGAATAGATAGAATGGAATTATATTCAGTACTTTTAATCACATCACTGTAAATGTATTTGAAAATAATAACACAACTGCTATGTGACTCAGAGCCACATATCAAAGTTCACGTCTCAGATTCTTCCTACATCTATAACCCTGTTTTTATGAGATATTTCTTCGCTGTCATCATACTTCATTGTGTCTGAATGTATACTGCTAAGAACTTTAATCCATGGATATTCCCACAATAGAATGAAAGCTCCAAAATGTGTACTCAAGTATTTAGAAAAGCTTAATTTCCAGAGCTCTGTTGTATTTAAAAGGCAATATATTCTATAATCCCATAGTGCTTTCCTGTATGCACATATTGCTGCATGCCATGTGTGCTGAAATCCTTATGAAAATGCTCCAAACCAACATGCTTACTATTTGTTCTGCTACCATTTTCAATAATTAGGGGATCCATTAATTAAACATCAAAAGTACCAAATAGATTAATTATGATTTTCATTTTAAATTATATTTTGTATGCTTCTATATATAAACATAAAATAGCTGTTTGTTTTGAAGTGGTCTTTGGGCTTCAAAAGAACAGATGCGTCTGAAGCCAAAAGTACCCTTTTCTCTGCATTTTCACCATGCATAATTATTAAATGAATATAAAGCTTAATGCTGTGGCAAAATACAAGCGTGTGTGCGTAACTAATGTGTGATGGCTTCACATTTCAAAGGAAAGCACTGAGCCCTTATGGACAAAACTCTTGGTAATGCAAAATAGCTGGAAAACGCATACATCTGTAATATGCAAAAGTGTTTAAAAGCCATTCACAGTATGCAGACAAATTCAGTACTCAATTCCTACTGCTGTTTCTCCTCATTAGGATGGATTCTTTTTGACATGGCAAAACTGAGTTGGAAATTTTCGCATGATAATACCCACGATATACTCATGCTCATCATACTGCTGTTACCAGCTACATCTGTCCTAGATGTAAATATCTTGCTCTATCGATACATTACCACCCCCAAAATTTTTCTACATCCATTCTCCATTTGCCCAAATTTTGCTACAATTTGCCCCATTTTTCTGTACTGTACACAAAAATCTCCTCTCCCAATTGAGCTCTTGTGTTCCTGTAGGATTTTTTATTAATTTTAATTTTAATTTTAATTTTAATTTTAATTTTAATTTTTATTTTTATTTTTATTTTTATTTTTATTTTTATTTTTATTTTTATTTTTATTTTTATTTTTATTTTTATTTTTATTTTTCCTTACATCTTTTTATTTTTACTAATTTGCTGTGCTAGTGAAGAAGCAGATCCCCAGTTCTTACGGCTGCAATGTTTTTGTTACCTGGAATGAACTATGCCTGCATCCTGGATGCTGATAATTCTGCTTGGACAGTTGATTAATGGGCTGCATTTGCACTGCTCCTGAATGCAGTTTGGGCATTCCTGTGTTATAAGATCCTCTTTGTTGTCTGAAAGTTTGGGACTTATCATGTGGTTTTTGTAATAATTTGGACTTCTTTATAGCTCTTCAATAGGATCTTCTCTACACACTTCACCAAACCAGCAAAAAGCTGTTTATTTCACTCATATTCCCTCATGTAATTAGTTTTTCCTTTCATTAGCTTTCTGTTCTGTCTCTCTTTTTCTTTGTTCCTGACACATGCTATTGTATATACTCAGAAAATTAATGAGAAAACTAGCACTCTAGGGACAGTAAATCATACTTTTTTGTTATGTATTTTCTTTCCATTATACCTTATAATTTCTTTGTTTTCAATTTAGTCTTGAATATTGCAAATGGATTTTCTTATTAATTCATTTTGTATCGTAATCCCTAGCAGATAAAAATTATGGAACTGAAAAGATTTTAAATATCATAAATAACGTGCTTTTTTTTTCAAAGGATATTTCTTTACAGGAAAACTTGTGAAAGAATATGCGTTTAGAAGGCTTTTACTTTTTTTTCTGTTGCAGTGCCAAAGTAATAATGTTGCCTACAAATACTCTGTTGTCATCTCAAATCCTTATTTTAATTCAGGCTATAACGAGAAATATATGGTTAAGATGCACTGAAAAAGATCTTTATAGGTCTCTTCTTAGTTTTAAAGATTCTGAAAGATTATTCTCATATCTTCAGGCAGTCACTAAAAATGAAGGTACTATATCTAAAGGTAAATTGTATGTTACAAGGGAAAACTACAACATATTAGAATGTGTTATATGCAGTAATAAATCAATACATTTTAGACCTGTGCCAACGTCATTTTCTCAGACAACTCCTGGACATAATTTTTCCCCTGGCAAGGCTACTGCTATTTCAGATTAGTTCTGTGCCAAAGACTTCTTTGTGAGTAACTCTGGGTGCTAGCTCATGGCTCTGTCCTTCGTATCTTCTTTTCTCTCTGAAATCCTTCTCAGGTCCCTTAACACCTTCTCCCCAGTGGCATGGGTGTCTGTCATGTCTCTGTCATTCTTTTTGCTGAAGACCAGTGCTGTTTATGAGCTCAGTACCCAATGTCAAATGTCTCATCTTCTGGCTCATCTTGCTCCAAGGAGTATTCCTTACTCTCATCTCAGACCAGGGGTTATGACAATTGCCTTGTCTCATTCCCTGTTCCTGCACTCATTCATTCATCCACTCCTCCCCTTTCTGTCCCAGGGATCAGTGCAGTCATTCTCAAAACATTTCGTCTTCCTATTTTGTATCGTTATCAGCTGTCTGTAAAATACATTATTGATCCATTCTGTTCTATCAAGAGAGTGCCAGGAGGTACTTTGCAGTTCAGGATAGCCTTATCAAGTGTGAAATGAATGATGGTTGGAAGAATAAAAGGCCAAAGTACTACTTGATTCTGGGGTTGTGCTAAATAGACATCAGGAAATAAATACCCACATGCCACATGCTCTCTTTTTATCTTTCTTTACAGATACCCCCCAGTCAAGTATTTTTGCTCGTGTATTATTAGTTCAGTACCTGAAAGTCTGGTTGTGATTGAATACAGTCTTTGAAACTACAAAGTGATAGATTTCATTTCAAACCTCATTCAGAGCTCCCAAATTGGTGTTAATAAGGCTATTCTACAAATATTTATATGTATATTATGTATATAAAACATTTTCTGAAATTTCACTTTTTTCACAGTGCATATTTAAATGCATACAAAAATTCATTTATTCCTACTGGGTTTTCCTCCCTTTCAAGCTATATGGTCCGAGGTTTGTGACTATTCACCAAAGAAAAACACTGCACTATTTATCTTTGGAGATAAAATTTGACAAAAAATAGAAAACATATCAAGAAAAAAGTTGCCGAGAAGAGAGATTTCATTTCACATATTTGAGTATTCCTATATGTTTTCTTGAATTTTTATTAACAGTTGTATTTTGATAATGACCATAAAATCTGTTGCAATCACTTAATTCTCCCATTATCTGTAAAAGAGCAGTACTACATGCTTTAAGGTTAATTAGAGCATAATTCCCAGAGCAGTATACATATTTGCTGGCATTAAAATTAAAACTTTAAGCTGGTTGGCTGATTTTAATGCTAATTTATTACTTACCATCTGTCAAAAACACAAATTAGTTGTCTATACTGTTCCCTTCTGACCTCTTGCATGGTTAACACTCGGTAGATAAACACATGGTTTTATCAGGAAAACTTGAATTGTCACCCACACAGTGGATATCATTTTGCAAAACACAGGTAACATATGCAAGGTGATGGGCTCCTTGACATACTGTGTAGGCATGAAATTTCCTAGCACTTCTAAAATTGTGTATGTTTAATAGGTTCTGTAATTTCCATGTATATACAACAAACTGACACCAATCTGCACTCCATTCAGCAAGCATTGTTTTCTTTGGTGAAAGTCCTATCTCAGAATCCCACATGAGCTGGGAATATTTAATACTTAGGCAAACTGCCTGCAATAAAACTATTTTGAGCTCTCATATAGATGATCTGCCCTTTAGATTAGTTCAGGTTCACACAGCTGCACAATGAATAGAAATATTTCACAGCTCAATAAATGGGGCAGCTGGTATTTTGATTAATCTCAGTGCAATTTCACTGGGAATCAATAAAGTATGGTGCTCATTTTGAACAAAAAAGCATGTTTGATGGGGTATCATCATTGTCATCATGGTCAGCTTCATAGATGAATAAATACTTCTCTTATAGTCTTACCTTTCTCATCTTTATGTATAAGTTGTCATTTTTCTTCCCTATAAGATATTAGCTCACATATATTTCTTAATGCTAAACAACTACAGCCACAAATGGAGGATGAAATAGAAACAAACAAACAAAAAACCCCCAAAAAACAGACAAAAAACTACTTAGTGTCTTGCATGGAAAATAAAATATAGTTGATATTTCCCATATACTTTGGAAGAAATTCAAATTAAAATTTAGTATTTTGGAAGTGATATAAACTGGTTTAGCAGTAGGGATCAGTATATTGTTTTAAGGCAGTGAGTGCTAGTTCTAAAACTTTCCATTTTAACTTTGTGCTTGGTGTGTGAACAGCCTTGTTTTTTTCAACGATTCTGCTTCACAGGAGCACTGAAGTCACAATAGCTACTTTTATCTTTGGATCCATCGGGTGCAACAACTTTTTCTTACTTACTTTAAGAATTTAATATAACTGATCATATCACAAAGTAAATTAAAAATATATATATATATCTGTGGGGGCCAAACTATTTACAGTTTAGAACATAGCCTTTTGAATATGGCCTACATGTTCTGCTGATATCTCCTGTCATCACCTCCAGTCCATTCAGTTTGTTGTCTTTCAACAGATCTATGATATCTTCATTTTTTGAGTGCATCATTCCTGTCTCAAACAAATGGAGGATGAAGTAGTCTGTTCAATGACATTTTCACCACAGTTTATGATATTCACAGAATCACAGAATTGTAGGAGTTGAAAGTTGAAGACCAGTGAGTTCAACCCTCCTGCTAAAGTAGGTTCCTGATAGCAGGTTACACAGGAAACCATCCAGTTGGGTTTTGAATATCTCCAGAGGAGACTCCACAGTCTCTCTGTGCAGATTGTTCCAGTTCCAGTGCTCTGTCACCCTCAAAGTAAAGAAAATCTTTCTCATGTTCAGATGGATCTTCCTGTGTTCTAGTTCATGCCTATTGCTCCTTGTCCTGTTCCACCTAAAAGACCCCACCTCAACCACCTGTCACCCACCTTTTATGTATTTATACTCATTAATCAAATTCCTTCTCAGCCTTCTCCTCTCCAGGCTGAACAGTTTCAGGTCTATCAGTCTTTCCTCATAAAGGAGATGATTCAGGTTCCTCATCATCTTTTGCCCTCCATTGGACTCTCACCAGTGGTTCTGTTTTTCTTGAATCAGGGAGCCCAGAATTGGACACAGTACTCCAGATGTGGCCTCAACAGGGCAGAGAATCACCTTCCTTGGCCTGCTGGCCATGCTCTTTTTAATGCTGTTATTGATAGCTGTCATGGTTTTGTGTTTTTTTGGTTTTCAGTATTCCACATCGTAACATCATGTAGTGCACTGGGAGCTAAAGTGTTATTGCTCCAGTTCCAGGTACCTGTCTCTATACATCACGGAAGTCATGGGATCTGGCCCTTCTGGGTGGGATGGTCTCTTACTGCCTTGCAGTGGGTGCTGGAGGGTGCTTTCCTAGCTGTTCCAAGCTTTTCAGGTTTGACTCGGTCTCAGGAACTCCCTCTCCCCTATCTTATTTGATTTATTAGTCTCCATTTCAATTAGATTGTATTATTTTGTGTTATCTTGCATTCCGATATCATAGTTAGTAAAATTAGTTTTCCTCGATAGATCGTTGCTGCTGGTTTTTTTCCTTCTTTGAGCCCAGGTCTCATCTCACTATCCCTTTTCCCTTTTCCTTCCCATTTTATGGGGCCCAGGGGCCTACTTCCCCTCCTGTCACGGGCATAGATTGATCTAGTTAACTCCATGACAACACCATTGACATTCTTGGCCAAAAGGGCACGCTGCTAGCTCATTTTTAGGAGACACTCTAGGGTGAGGTAGAAAACTTTATTTCTTTGTTCCAGAATCTTGAAGAGAATATATTGGCAAAGATTAGAGGAATACATGCTCAAAATACTGTTCATATGACAAAATTCAGGGGGGAAAAAATAAGTGTTCTGTTGCATTTAGGAACATAGGCACAAGGGTCTATTGGTCAGAAGAATGTTTTCTTGTGGACGTAGAGCACAAATGGCATGTGGTATAAAGATAATTTGACAATTACCTGAACTATTGTGTGCTCACAGCAACTCAACAGAATTGTGTTAACTTTGTTTGGCTATAAGTTTCAGATCACTGTGATTTTGGTAAAGAACAAATTAAAAAAATGTGAAAAATAAAATGTGCTTACTGTACTTAGGGATCTTTCAGTAATATACTTTTACTATTCAGAAAAAATGTTTATTTTATTTCTCAAAATCCCTTTCAACAGTAACTTTGTCTTGAATGCCAGTATTTCCCATGTCCCAAACATTTTTCATCTTCTGGAAATCATTTTGAAAACACAGTTAAAATGTACTTACAAGAAACAAACACTACTCTTACTGGAGTAGCTGGCAACAAATAAAATAATGTTGTAAAACTATATATAGAAAGGCAACGTTCATTCGACTTGCTCTCAAAATAAATTGAAACTCCAGGGATTTTCCCTTTTTTCTCTGGTTAATCTTAAGATTTCCGTTGTGTAACCAGATATCTGGTATAGATAAAGGTATTTAGATATCTGACCACGTCTGAAGCCAGTGTTAGCTATCTCTGTAAACAGACATACAAGCCAAGTTAGCTGTCTTGGTAAATAATGTCCATGTAGCAGTGGTAATCTGTAGTTAAAATACTTTTGTATTTAGCTCTGTAGTCTTCTAACTTAGATTGAGGAAGAGCTTTTGTGCTCCAAAACTTCCCACTTTTCAGCAGAATAGATTTTATCTTCCTATAAACCTGTAAATAGCTAAAATCCTCAAAATCCTCCTCAAATCCTCTTCAAATCCTGCCTAATGTCACATGTGCTTACAACCATATGGTTCTACTTTTTGCTTAGGCATCTGAAACTCAGGAGCACTCCAAATCACTTTTTGAGGCGTAGTAAATTTGTTACTGCAGCTGAATCCACAGAAAAATTAGAGGACTGAATTGGAAGATGGAGGAAACCTTCAAGTCTTGGCTCTTTTCTCTTTGATGAGGTATACATATTCTGTTTCCAGCTCTCAGGAGAGCAACATAAAGTTTTCAGACAAGCTTGTCTTCATCTCTCCTGTTGCAACTGTGTCACTTTAAGGATTGAAATGCAAGCCAAAAGAAGGCAACAGGAGTCCCAACATGGTTCTACCCAAAGGTGGTAATGCTGGAGAAGAAGAAAATGCCCTGCATTGCAATTCCTTTTGCTTAGTCCTTTGAACAGTACACACTAAACATCTGAGTTAACACCAGCATCTATGCTACATCCAAAATTCTGACCAGACTATTAATAGAGCTGACCTGGAAGAATGAATGCAACTGTCCTGACCTAGAGTGAAAGGAAGATGGCAGCATGGCCACAAACTCCTCTAAGCCTGCATGATTGTCTCCTACCACCACCTCCTACCTGATCTTTGCTGTAAGTCAATTTGGATTATCACTGAAATTTGCTGGGTCTACTTTAGATCTTCATTGTGACCAAAGGGATACTTTGGACTGCATATTTATACTGCTGTGCACACATCACTTTCTAGACGTGATATTGCATTCCTTATGTCCAGTGGAAGTCTTAGCTGCAAAACAAACTCAGTTCCAGGTTCATAAATAGCCTGAAGGCAAATTCTTGATACATTGCTATAATTAAAAATGAACATATATGGCTATTGTAAAACAGATGAAACTGCAAGTTTTTCTGCTAGAACTATCCTTAAAATGTAGTGGGATTTCTTTGCTACAAGCCTCCAAGACATATGTTTTTTTAACCTCTGGACTACAATTTATCAACCCTGGATTTTTTAAAAGCACTCTTTCTCTTGGGAAAAAAAAAAAATTAAAAAAAAAAAAATTAGAATGAACATGGAAATGTTAAAATTGGCTTTTTCCCACTGTCCACAGTCCAACGTATAGGAAATTACTGTAAACTACTGGTGAAGAGGCCAATTGTATATTCTGTATAGCAAGCATCCAAATGTGCCTTTAACTGCCAGCAATTCAGAGAAATAGGAAGAAGAAAAAAGAGGGGCGGAGGGGGGGAGGGGAGGGGAGAAGAGGCTGCTCAAAGTG
Source organism: Lagopus muta (assembly GCF_023343835.1). Classification (NCBI taxonomy): domain Eukaryota; kingdom Metazoa; phylum Chordata; class Aves; order Galliformes; family Phasianidae; genus Lagopus; species Lagopus muta. The sequence goes on along the minus strand of NC_064433.1, from coordinate 153,062,104 downwards.
TCTTCGGTAGAAAAGCAATAAAGGAATTTACATTTATTAATAGATACAGAAGGTAAAGTCAATCAAATAACACCAATTCTGTGACCTGTAAAATAATGGGATATTGTAAGCGCTAAACGATTTTTCTGTCTGTTCTGTCACCTTTCTCATTCCTTCCTTATTTTCATGTGACATTTAAGATTTTTTCCTCTGTCATTTTTAATCTTAGAAAATTTTATAGTGATGATGTTTTCTAAATAGAATTTAATTACAGGATCGTACTGCCTGGCTGTATACAGAATGCTTAGCAGTCAACATCTTTGGAAAAAAAAAATGCAATGAACAAATTCCAAGCTATGGGAAACAATTCTTCTTTGGAAATGAAAATATAGTAAAAGAATATAGAGATAAATTTCCAGTTTGTTGTTTTATAGACTGTTAGATATGATTTCTTTGAAGGCTAAGTCAGCAGGAAAGGCACAGCAGGTTTTCTACAGGAATTCCTTTTCTCCTCATGCCCCTCTGGGGCTATCCTCTTGGTTCATCAGTTTTTTGTCAAAGGGATTATTTGTTAACTGGTTGCTGCATGTTTCTCTTCTACAGACAGCTCCTATCTCTTATGTTTTATTTTTGAAGGGTAGAATGAATAGCAATACTTCATCACTTGCAACTTGTTTCCCCAGGCTAGCCACATACTCGTAAAACTCTGAATGACCTAAAGTACTTCATCTGGAATAAAAAGAAAGTTATTTATTTGAGATCCAGACCTAGAAACAAATTGAGGACTTCAGTTGGAAGCTGAGTCTCTTGTCTCCAACACAGCATACCTAAAGAAAGAGATCTGTGAGTGAAAGAATGGCAGAAAAAAGAAAAAAAAGGAGAAAAAAAAGGAATCCTGAAGACCTGTATTTCACATCTCGACTTCAAAGTGTGTCCAACAGAGATTGTTCCAATATTTTTAAAAAATCTTTTCTGACTAGGCTCCATAATCATCCTCATCAATCTGGTCTCTTACTTAAACATTCTTTTTCTTATAAATGCCTCAATTATCTATTCTCAGCTTCTCTAAACTAAACTAATCTCCATTTCTCTCAAGTTTTCACGAAGATCTCATTTTCTAGACTTCTAGTTAATCCTGAAGTTTCTCATCATAACACATTAAATTTGTTCCATGTTTTTCCTGACTGTGCAGTGCTGAATGGTATGGAAGGAATGCTTCACTGTTTCGCTCAAGTTGCATTCCCATCAGTGTAAATACCAGAAGATTTGCTAGAGATCTGGAGTCATAGCATGAGATTTACCTGACCATATTCCCACCTGCTGGTAATTGGAACTTATAGCAGTGGGAAAAAAACAAAAACAAAAACAAAACACATCAGGGTGGAATTTTGCTGCTTTTTCTTGTGTGACTTGGGAAAAGCAAGCAACAATTTCCATAGGAATTTCATGTTTGCCATTAAAAAGATGACTAACCTCAAAAAAAAAAAAAAAAAAACAACCAAACAGTACAGATATTTGTTAGGATACTGCAGTAAGTCATAGGAGGTTACCAAAGGATAGAAAATTATTTGGGATATTAAAAGAAGAGTGAAGTATGGGACAGATATAAGTGAGATAGCTCAGACTCATCATGAATTAATTTTTTCTATAGCTCTGCAGTTTGGCACATATATGTCATCTCCAATATGTGATGTCTGTTTCATCTGTAGTATGCATGCAGTTTTTTATACTCCCGTAAATTCTCTTTAATATCTGAAAATGCTTTTCCAGTAGACCTAATTCTCCCACTGGGAACGTTGGCAAAATTCCCAATGACTTCAGCAAAAACACAATAAAATGCAGAATAAGGGAACTGGGCTTAAATCAAGAGTGTAAACCAATTAGACACTTTCATGGTTGGCCTTTGAGTTTCTAAATATAAAACCTATTATTCTGTTTCCAAAGGAATCAATCCTGTCACCCTCACTGACTCTTTCAGATTGTTTCATGTGAGGCTGTTTACCTTTGTTCTGAGGCTTCAGCAGGCACTACCATGTGTCCTTCTTGTTTGTCCCTCTCTTCCCTTCAGCCACCAACATTTTCAAACTCTTTTTACTAACCAAATCTTTCAGCAGATTATAAGAGGGCAGAACATATGCAAATGACCTTTGTGAAGTGGATATTGAATATCTGAATCAGCAACATCCTTTCCAAGTACTGCACTAATTAATCTCTTATTTATGACTCATTGTCAACTGTACATTTTTGGAACACTGACAAATATAGCTAGCGTCCAGCAGTAAATAATGTTTCAATGGTCTCCTGCAGACGTGGATGCAATTTAATGCTGTGAATTACTCAAAATAAGATATGGTAATGCATAAATGCAGACAGATACGTTTTTTTCTTTCACCTTAATTACTTATTTTAATTTATTTATTTGGCTACTTCTATACTAGAAAATTGAAAGTCTCTTTTGTCATGTACTTAAACACAAGCTAGGCTGCTGGCCCTTGCCAAATAATATCCATTAAATAGAAATATTTGTCAGAATGACCCTCATTACTCAGCAGTCAACACCATTCACTACCTAGGGCCAAACTGATTTCCTGGGATGATGCACAATTAAGTACATTCCCAGTGTATCTGTTAAAGTTTAGAAAGCTACCTGTGAATCACATTAACATGTTTTGCTCGTTATGCTTTCAGTCTTCTACAGTTTTATTGAGGATTTTCCTTCCTGCTCCATGGAAATGATACTCAGAGAGGCAATTAAGCTCTCTGGGAATGCACACATTAGAAGTATGGCAGATTAAATGAAGCAGACATTTTCTGACCAAGCTGAAAAGGATGATACCTACTCAAGTATCCAGAAACTGATTTTCAGGGGGTCCTAAAATTGATTTACTGTGTCTTTAATTATCCACTAGTAAAGTTGATTCAAGTACAAAATTACTGCTGCAATGTTCTATCTTACTCTTCTTATTGTTGATGTGGATAGCACAGCCATGCCAGGAATCCCAGACTAAGTTTTAAGAGAAATAAAACATGTACATTGTCAACCCAAACTCTGTATGACTAAGTTTCCCAATTGGATTTTTGGCTATCTCTTACTCCTTGGAGTAGCTGCAACAGCCATAGGGATGCAAATAAATCCAGCAGATTTCCTGCTGATAATACTATGTTTAACTAAAACAAAAACCTGTGTGGCATGCCTGCTAGTGAGCTCAAAGGAGGAGCTCATCAAAACTCCTCACAAAGAAAAAAATCTCCAAATCTACAAGTCTATTTATTCTTTCTCTGGCTCAAGCTGGTTAACCTAGTCTATCAAATTTTCAAATCAGTAACACTTATTTGATTGAAGAAAAATTACCTCCAATTGGAGCCAGCATTCAATTTGTGTGCCGTTCCTATTTTGTGTGACATTTGCATGTAGGTACTAAAAATCCCTCAGTGCACATGATCCCAACTAACTTGAGCCATCTGAAAAATGGACCATGTAGAACCTAGCTGATACAAGCTCCTTTTACAGTCAATGACAGGAAAAACAAGCCAAAAAAGAATTTATCAAAGATATCCCCAAATAGACATGCAAGGCAGATGTAATAAATCTCTTTGAGGATTGTCCGTGTCTCTTTACTGATAATCAGGAAAACCAGAATAATTGGCTAATGCCAGAATTCAACTGATTCATTTTGAGTTATTTTAATCACATCCACAGAGATATAGTCACCTGTCTCAATGCAAGAAGATGACATGGCTCTTAATTTTATCACTTGGCAGACGTAATTACAGCGTCGAAAGATGGTGGGTAGGGATAAAATTATGAAAAAAAGATGCGAATTTTTTGAATGAAAAACATTTCACAGAAAACCTCTGGTTTAATAAGTGATGTTATTTAACAATAATATCTACTCATTAAAAAAAAAAAAAACTAACAAAAACAATTGGACATGTCATAAAAGCTGATTCTATGAAGTTAACAGCATTTTTTTTCAAAATACAGAAACTAACATTTGCTGACACAAAGATAACAGCCATCATAAGGAAGGTAACTGCATATTCTGCTATCTTTCCATTTTTCAGAAGTACCCAGATCACTGTTGATGCAATTTCCTTGTCAAACCTTTGTCTTTTTGTAAATTGTTTGTGAATTGATTATTTTTTTCCAAGCACTATGTTTCTTACAGGTCTTCATTTATCAAACACTTCTTTGTTTGTAGATTCAACAACAGAAAGTTTGCTTTCAAAACTGACTGAATTAAGATAAAAATAAATTGAGCTTTTTTTTTTTTCCTTTGCATACAACAGTGTTTTTCTGGGAAATCAACAAAAACTGTAATGGGAAATAAAATCCTTTCAGATAATAAGTGGTAAATGTCACTTTATCTCATCTTTATACTGGAGCAGCTAATGTCTTATCCAATGCTGAAATAAAACACATTTGCTATATTAAGTACTGGATCCAAACCCTTAGGCATTCTGTCTAAGTTTGGTTGTCTTGGGAGGATTTTCACTGAAGTGAAAACTGGGCAACCAGACAATATTTACTAACAGAAAGCAAAAGTTGAACTTCTGTTCAAAGAGACTGGCAGGAGATTATTTGAATCTCCTTATAAGAACTGAGAGTTTATACCCAGTATCTTGTTTATGCCTGGAAGAATGTGAAATGTAATTCCTCTAGTTATCTGAATTCTATAAAGAATTAAGAGTTCAAATGGATAAGACTTTTTACAATGTCAAAAGCAAGTATTTCTTCCTGCCTTTGGTGCAGGTCAGCATGAAAAGCTTTAAGAAATCCACTCAAACTAATTTGAGATTTAAAGATTTTCTAACATTGCATGACATGTATCCACAGGGAGAACTATGTTCTGAAATTCTGATAGCCAAAGACAAGTGCTAGGCATAGGACTATAGACATGATATAAGAAAGACCATGATCTCTAAAGACAGAAAATGTGATTCATTGGATCTGCATAGTATAGAGCTAACAGTTAAACTGAAGTCAATCTCCATACAATCCCCATGAAGAGGGATACCCATGAAAAAATTATACCTTTGAACTGTAAAATATAGATATATATGAATATGAACATACATATATAGGCATATATATCCATGAATACAGATATATTCATTGTCCACACACATACAACTAATTCAATCCCTCATTTTTCCTTTCTCCTCTGCAGAATTGGATATTAGTGACATGTTGAAGAACTTAGAAGAGTATGTGGAAGGGTAAAAGCTATTAGTTCTGCTCTGCCCAACAATCACACTTTCTTCCTTTTCTTCATTCTTTTACCTTTAACTTCCACATTTCCAAAGTATCTTCTTCCCCAGTGCAAAGTATCTTTTGAGGAATGGGAGCTTCTTCCTTCTAAAAGGAAACTAATCAAGCAGGATTGTTTTGTCATGATTCCACATTAAGTTAATATCAAGAAAACAAGTCCACAGGGTTGAAAATGGGAGAAAGAGGTTTCCATAGACAACTGACTTTTTGAACACAATCTTCCCTCTGTGCTTTTCAGCAGAATGGACAAGGGCACCGTTCATGCTATGCTAAAAAAAACAGCTATTTTTGCTGCTTCTCAGGTCAACATTTACATAGGAAAATCTTTGAGAACCACTCAGTATTTCTCCCTTCTGCTGATAATGGAAGTCCTAAGAGGCTTACAGGCCAGACAGAACTTCAAGCAAACACTGTTCAAATGAATATGGTACTCAGGAAGCACGAGCAGATGGAGGAAAGGAACACAAGAGAGGAAATACTAGTAGGTTGGTGCTGTTCTGTTCTCAATGGCAGAGTTGTCATCTCTCCATGGGGCCCAGAAGATGATTTTGAGGATGAAAAATGCATTGAAGACATTCAATTCATTCTTTTTGTGCCAGTCAGCAAGAAGTTATGCTGGGTACTATCACCAGGCTTGCTGACCTTGAAGGTCAATCATTTTTAGCACAGTAGGTGATGAAGAATTTGAGTAAATTTGAAACTGTATATTAAAAAATTATTAAAATCTTCGTTGTGAAAGTCCAGAAGACACACAGGGCTAGGAAACGTGTTAAAACACTGAGGAGTATTTCTGACTGTGCTCAGGAACACCAACAGTAAATTGCTAAATTACAGGGAGATATCCTTGATTGATGGGCAACAAGGTAAAGAATTCTTTTTATTCTACAGAGTAAATAACTGTTGGCTGAACATATCTGTGACATTCAGTTAAATATATGGCATTACTGGGTATATTACAAAAAGAGAGTGAGGAACGGTGCTTACAGCTGCAGTTTTAAAAATATTTATATCATAGAATCATAAAGGTTGGAAAAGACCACTAAGATCATCTAATCCAATGATAGACCCATTCCCACCCCATCCATTAAACCATGTCCCTAACTGCCCCATCCACACATTTCTTGACTACCTCCAGGGACAGCGAGTCCGTCACCTCCCTAGACAGCCTTTTTCAATATCTCACCACTCTTTCTAAGGAGAAATTTTGCCAAATATCCAACCTGAGCCTCTTCTGACACAACTTAAGGCCATTACCTCTCATCCTATCACTAGTTACCTGGGAGAAGAGGCTGAACCCCTTCACCTTGCTACAATCTCCTTTCAGGTAGCTGTAGAATGACATTAAATGACATTAAAGTCAGAACTGAGTCATCTGAAACTCCAGCCCATAGCACTTAATTTCGTGTCTAGAATTTTGCTTGCAATTTGCAAAATCAGGGTTTTTTGATTCTAATTCCACTGCAGCCGTGAAATACTGAATAAGAAATGACTACACTGAAGTACTCTCCGTATCTCTGACCCAAAAGAAGGTTCTGTAACTGTAAAAGAGTATTTTCCAAGGTATTTGCTTTCATGTACGCCATTGGGCTCCACCATTCAGAAACGTGTCTCTGAGATCCTTATTATCCAGACACTTGTTTTGAGATGTGCTTACGCATATAAGCTCGTTTTAAAAAGACTTTTTTTCTCTCAAGGTGCTTTTAGTGGCACAAAGGTTTCAGCTGCAAAAAATTAGATTTCTCTCATGAGAACAATCTGCTGGTTTGGGTTTCTGTGTCTTCCTGCAAAGCAATATATACCTTGCTTTGTTCTCCATTTCATTAAACGTAGGCCTCTTAAAATCTAACCATGATTTTATTTGCTGATAAGGTAACTCATAAGTTATTTGACTGAAGTAAGTCCTTTAATTCTTTTCTCCTTTAGAAAGCATGGTTTTCAAAATTTCTTATTTCCATTACTGTGAATACTCCTTTTTATATTTCTTATATTGTCAGATTTAATTTGTTATTTAAGCTGTGCTCTGATTTCAATGCATTATTTAAATATGCTGAGTTACATATTTTCACATTAATTTTTTTGGGAAAAAGCTATTAACTGTGCCTGAATAATATCACCGTTGCATATTCATGTTTGAAGCATTGGCAAGAATAGCACAGCGATAGGACCACAGAGCTTTTTTGTGAGAACAGATCCCATAGCAATCAGATGAGCACTTCTCTCAAATGTAAATGTTTGCTACTGATATTATCAGAAGCAATGAGATCCCCAGCTACTGTGAATACTTCTGATAAATCCTCAGGCACTAAAGAAAGAATTCTGTCAGTATTTTTGAAGTGGGAATAAAGGACTAGAAAAAAAAAACAAACAGACAAACAAACAAACAAACAAACAAAAAACAGGAGGGAGTTGACACCAAAGAATTACAAAACATGTATACAATGGAGAAAAAAAGCCACATCAACAACTGGCTTACATCCACACTGCTTTGGGGAAGCCCTCCCCACCATAGGACTGTCTTGGAAAAATTTCTTGGGACAGTCCTAAGCAGAGACACAGAATGAGCTACAATTTAACTGTTGTATCCATAGGATAAGCATGTAGTTCCCAAAACAACACAATTTCAGGAAGACCTAAAGCACTGAATTTAGAAGGTGTGTAACTAGCTGTAATAGCAAGAAAGGCAGGACCAAATCTGTTTATGATTTGTCTTCTGAACTTGTGACATTTCTTATTCCCCTACATTACAGGAACTGCTCTCACCTTACATTTAAATCTCATTTGCTGAAAACATCTGCTTTAATATAATTGCAAATTTATTTTGTATGCTTTATCTTCAATAACTATTTAGGAAATTCATCAGCCTATGTCCATTATTCCTAAAACAACAATTGACAATTTGCTTTAGAAGTCTGAATTGGGAGAAGGAGAAATAATATCAAGAACTGCTTTAGATCGTGCTTTGGCGACCCTGCACATAACAGGGGGGTTGAAACTAGATTATCATTGTGGTCCTTTTCAACCCAAGCCATTATGTGATTCAACGATTCTATGATTCTATGATCCTGAAGACAAACATCATCAACTTGTGAGGGATGTCTCCAAAAGCACTGTTGGAGATAAAAGAAGTTACTTTGTGCAGTACAGTATCTGTTTCAAATAAGCTTTATTCTTGCTTTGGGGAGTAAATTATTTAAGTACTTTGTTCAGAGCACAGATCGTATTTTCATTCTTTTTCAAGCTAATATATTTTATCTTATTATTTTTTTTCCATTCAATAACCAAAGTTGTGTTTCTTACATATTTCTTCTTCATGTGATGTTAGTCATCTAAGATTGAGAAGAAAAACAATTCTTCTAGGATCATTACTAGATTTAATGCATGTTTAATACCTTTCTTTCCTTTCTTTCATTTCACTTGCACTCTGATGAAGATCAAGAATGTTGTAATTTATGTTGTGTCCAGCAGTGAGGAGGGAAAATAGAGGGGAATACACAAGGCAGTGGAGAAATACAAGATGATTAGACACTTGCTCAAATCCAGTCCAGAATGGTTTTGAATGTAAGTCATGGCTATTCAGTGAATTTGTGCCCTTGGTGGAGTAACTGTCTGCCTCAGACTCAATTTCAAATGCTCAGAAAGGAAGTCAGAATAACATAGATTTTGAGTATAAGCTACTTTCCTTTTTGCAGGAGGGGGAAGTAAAGAGTAAGTTTGAAAGAGCAGATTAATTATTTAACTTAAAGACTGAGTATAACTGATTTCAAGACAGATAATTGGCAGCATATGTATTTAAATCTAAGTATGTCCTCAAAGATATTTAATTTTACATCTGGAGTAGTGTTAATGTTAAGACATTTTAGTAAAGGAGTTCTGGAAGGTAGTGTACTCTTGGAGCAAAACAGTTTGCAAGCATTAAACTCAAAATACAAACATCAGAAGTAAAGAATAACAGTGTGTAGAGGAGGATTATCTAGTGGCAAACAACCCACCTCATTTTTGGTGAACCTCATTTGGAGCTAATGTATCCTGGCATTGCAGAAACCAGAAACAAGGAAGCTATGTAACTTCTGTCAGAAGTTAACTGAGTTGATTACATTCTGTTTCGATTTGCTATGAATACAGTTTCTGGAAAACAATTTTAGAGATGTAATAACATTTCTTTGGCAGTGTGAAACAAAGCTCTTTGATAATATCAAATAGGAATTAAGTAGCTTTGAATGAATTAAGAGCCCTTGAATGAATGGTTAGGAGCACACAAACATTCCATGTTAGTGCAAACAGTGGCCTGAATCAATCAGATGGGGAGAGAAGAGGATGGCCACAGAGATAATATGAAATTGGTAACCTTCAAGAAGCAATTGCCAATGATAGGTCTCAAAGCACTTTGTAAAGGAGTACCTGTATTTATCTGGGGGACAGGGCAGCAAGGAGCAAAGAGCTTTCCCAAGGTTACTCAGCAGAAGACTGGTAGAGCAAAACTCTCCTCAACTCCAGAGCCATGTTTCATCCACCAGGATGCAAATGAATCAAAGTAGTAATGAAGCTGCCGCTGAGAGTGCACGGTAATTCTACTTGTTAAGATCTCTGAAGTGGGAAAACACCCCAGCTTCTCAAATCTGATACAAATAAAACAATGACAATGAGCATGAATATTTCAGGACAGACTTCTTGGCTAAAACAGAATAGAATTGTGTTGAAATAACCAGTAACCCAATGATCAAAGTGGCATGTGGAAAAGTGTTCCAAATTTCTCTGTTCTCTCAGAGTTCAAGTGAAGGTGTGAGTTACAGACTATTTTGTGCTCCTCGATTTTATTTAAACATATAAAAATACAAATGTGGATTAGTGAAGGAGATTTTGATGCAGTAATCTCTACATGGACTTACTGGAAAATACTAGTCCTTAATCTCAATATCTAATTATCTAAGGTCCAGTCTTCTTTATGAGCTGCACTCTCCATCTCTTTTTGCTGTATCAAATATTTCCCAGAGTCAAGGCAATCTCTCATATCTAAATTTGTAAGAATGAGTTCCCTTCAGGAAATACTGCTTCTAAAGATTATAGTTTAAATGGAGAAATGGAAAATCATTAAAAAACCATAAAAAAATCATTAAAAAACATTGTTGTTAAAATGTCTTTTGAAGAATGGGAGAATTCTAAGAGAAAGTCAAACAAGCAAGCCTATTTTTTTCATTAACATAATGTCAAGAAAGAACTCGCAGGCTATGTGAGAGCCTACAGGCTTGCTAGAAAGCTGTATGTCCAAAGATCTTTGAACTCTAGGCTATCCAAACACAGTCTTCTCTCTGTGCTTTTCAGCAGAATGGACAAGGGCACCGTTCATGCTATGCTAAAAAAACAGCTATTTTTGCTGCTTCTCAGGTCAACATTTACATAGGAAAGTCTTCGAGAACCACTCAGTATTTCTCCCTTCTGCTGATAATGGAAGTCCTAAGAGGCTTACAGGCCAGACAGAACTTCAAGCAAACACTGTTCAAATGAATATGGTACTCAGGAAGCACAAGCAGATGGAGGAAAGAAACACAAGAGAGGAAATACTAGTAGGTTGGTGCTGTTCTGTTCTCAATGGCAGAGTTGTCATCTCTCCATGGGGCCCAGAAGATGATTTTGAGGATGAAAAATGCATTGAAGACATTCAATTCATTCTTTTTGTGCCAGTCGGCAAGAAGTTATGCTGGGTACTATCACCAGGCTTGCTGACCTTGAAGGCCAGTCATTCTCATATTTGGAGAAACTGGTTCATCATCTTCTCATAAAGATTAGCGCTTCCTTTGTAGAGCAACAGAACAAAATAATGCAGAGGTTCTCAAGTCTTTCCTTCTTCCACATGTAAAAGTGGGAGGTGAAATGAATTACACACTATTATCCCCTTTTACTCCTGGTATGTAGCAGTTAGATATGTTATGTAGGGGTACAGATAAACGTTCTGGAATATAAGATGTTGCTGAATAATTGCTCGAGCAGAGCTGTGGGTATGAAGGCAGGCTTGTATCAATGCCAGGTTAAAACTGCATTCTGAAATTATAGCTTGCATGTTCTGATACATGGGAGTACTGTGGGTATCATGCCACAATTCCTTGTACCAAAATTAGTCATGAGCATGAAGCCTGACACATTTCAGCACCTCTTCTGAGGTGATGCCAAAGTGTTCCCTAAGAGCACACAGGGTAGGATTGTGTTTGTCAGCAGCAGGACTCAGATAGATAAGCCAGTACAGTAAGTGGATCAGCTTGTATGTAAACTCACAGGCAAAATAGGGACAGAAATATTCAGTGACTTAAAGGCTTGAAAGGATTATAAGTTTGTACATTTTATTTGATATAATTTAGTGTAAATGCAAATTACTTGTTCTTATAAACTTTATCCTTCCTAATTTCAAATCATAAGGCAAATCACAGACAGAGCTAGCATGCGAGATAGAGATCTACTGGTAATCATCCTTAAGTCCATACATGCCAAAATCTTATTCTCCCATAATGTATTTAATTTGCAGCTTTAAATATGAGGCTTCTTACAAGAATAATTAAGTTATTAAAAAAAAAAAACATAACAAAAAATACATCAACTTACAGTGTCTCTACTCTACAGAGTACTATCCTTTGAAACTTTTTAGTTGTTTTTTATTCCATGTAAAATAAATGTAGCTATTTCAAACAAATTATTCCTAAATGTATGATTATAGTGGTTTTTTAAATGTAATTGAGAAGATTACTTGAATTAGTATTAGAAATACTTCTGTGACTAGCATGCATTATGAGGTACCTGAAATTTGGTTAATAGAGAACAGTACTTGTGGTTTTTAAGTTCTTTGAATGAATGAAATAAAACCATAAAATATCCATAAATCTGTCCACCATAGACAAAGAGAAGACATGAAGACAATTTCCTGTAAAGAGCATCAGCCAGGTTATCGTATACTTTGCAAAACTCACAGAAGTTCTGCTGCTCTTCTGTTTCTGTACTGCTAGGAATGCTTTGGATGCTTAAGCACTTCCACATTCTTGGTTTTTATTTTACAGAGTAATCAAAGACAAACATGAGAAGGTGTCTTTAGAAATAATAAGGGGGTATTTTGTATAGGCTGTGTGATATGAGAGCAGGAAAAGCAAATAAAAAGGAAAAGAAAAAGGAAGAGGACTGCTCAATGGACAAAGAACTGGCTGCAGGATTGAGTCCAGAGAGTGGTATCAATGGCTCCACGTCTGGATGGAGATCAGTGACATGTTGTGTCCCACAGGGTTCAGTGCTGAATCCAATACTTCTCAATATCTTCACCAGTGACATTGACATTGAGGTGCAATGCACCCTCAGTAGGTTTGTTGATGATACAGGGCTGTAGGGTGTGGTTAACACACCAGAGGGATGGGATGCCATCCAGAGCGTCCTAGACAGGCTTGAGCAGTGGGCCCAGATGAATCTCATGAGATTCAACAAATCCAAATGCAAGATCTTGCATTTGCTTCAGACACACCTAGTTTCACCTAATACTTGCTTTGTCTCGTCAGATAGTATTACCAGTTGGTTTATTTCCACCCTTGGCTATTTTTCCACTTCCAAATCTGGATTTTATGAAATCTCTAGACTCAAATTTTTAACTAAAATCCCATTCAAGGAAGTCTGAATTCTTCACAACATGTATGTTCAATTCAACAGACAGGTGGCTCAAAAAAAGAAAAGTTTTGCCAGTATTTTTAATCATTTTGTTGTGGATAGTCTGAACAGAAATTTAGCTTTCTTCACACCTATTCTGTAAACTCTCCATCATACAGTGCATTGGGAAGCTAAACTAACCTCTAGACATTGCACTTTTCTCTGCAGTACTTCCACATGTTTCTGCTGCTTTCCAGTACTGTAGATGATGGATGACACAATCTAAGAAGACAGATTTTAGAAAAAAATGCAAAGTATAGCAGATCCTTCACAGATGCTTTTCAATCATTACTCATTCCTTTCTTTCCTCCTTTAGAAAAATAAGTTAAATTAAACAGATTCGTTGTATGCAGCAAAGTGTTGCCATGTGAGCCCTGAACACTTTGTTCAAGAGCTAGGAGGCCAGCCAAGTGCTTTAGTTCCTTAAAGAATAACAGCTGTGTCCTTCCAAGTCTCATGGTAATGGAATTTAGGCTGCGGTAAAGAGTTGAAAAATACTGCCAGTTGTCTGCAGCCTCTGCTTATACTCTGCTCTGTTGGTTAGTTTGTTTCAGGCTTCTATTTTCTTCCACAACTTTCAGAAATATTACATGAATTGTCCATTTGAGCGTAAGTCGCAGCTATTTTATTTTCACTGACTTGAAATGAATAGCTAAAATTAAAAATCAATGGACTTCATTTATGTATAATATTGTTTCTATCTTCCTGTCTCTGAATGTACTATGCATAAAACATACTGAGCAAAATGCTTTTTCCTTGTGCATACATAGAAAAACCCCAAAACCCACAATCTTTGTTCTTTTATTATCGGCAAATGTTTGATGCCCTTATTTTTTGCTCCACATATTAACCACAGTTATATAAAAGTGAAGCAGATTTGTCATTGTCATCCTTAAACAGGAGATGTAAAAAAATTGAAATGACAAAAGGGGTGAGATAATAAAACTTTTGCATTGCAGTTTATGTTTTCCATGCTGCAAAGGCTGTAGGATAACAGGACCACTCCAACAGGGGAACATGGAGAGGATGGTGCAGGGTTGCTTTTTTTCTCTCCGGCAGGAGCACAGTGTGGGAGGAAATGCTCTTCCACTATTAAAGCTCATAATTCAGCTTTCTGCACTTTGACTATGTGCAGTCTAAAGTGAATAATGCTTATTATAATATGATCATTGTTTAGTTCTCTTGTCTCTCTGGGATTAGAGTGTTACAGAGAATGCTCCTGAAGTAAGCAGTACTGCAAGTAGCTGTGCTGGGTACTCTTGAGGACTATTACCACCATTTACTCTGATTAATAGGAACCAGAGAGATCTGGAGGGTTGGAAGTGGTAGAGCAGTGCATAAAAGAAGTGGGCTGGCTGGAAGCTAGAGGGTCCTGTATGACAGGCACTGAGAAGGCTGGTCACCTATTTTTATCTTTTTCCTGTGCTCAAGCTTGTTTCATTAATTCCTTCCACACTGATAATATTATTGTATCTTTTTTCCACACATTTTCATCTTGTATACCAGTTGTGTATTCTTGTATTTGTGCTTCTCCTCTTCCTTCTGTGATCTTTGGTTCTGGGAATGGATTCATGCAGATTTTTTATTCACTCTATCTCAATTCCCACAAGAAGTCTGCCTAGGGAAGGAGGCAGTTACTCTGCAAATTATTTCTTCCCCAAATCTGATAGGAGAACATTTTGGGCATCTCTATCTTGTTTTAAGTAAAAGCTCATACTCCTTTATTGAGAAAGCAAACGGAAACCCCAGAGCTTCTCTTCTGAACAGCTAGCAGATGAGGAAGATTTCCTCCTGGCTTGTCTCCTCCACCATGCAAGGTAGTCTTCATGGCAGGCTATGTTCCGTTCTCCTTTTCCGTGAGACAGTACAATGAGATGTTGTAATACATCACAACCTCCAGGGGCTGGTCAGCCTCTGTTCCTATTAGTGAATAGGAGTTGAGGAAGACAGTGGGTGAGAAGAAACAAGATTAATAACGATGAAGAGGGGAAGCATAGGTGAGATCTTGGTGAAAGCATAGAAATGACGGAAATGATGCTAAGTGGCAGGAAGAAAGGATGAGATCAAGATGATATTTCAGTATTCTCACTTTGCTTAACTCTTTCTTAGAATTGCTATTTCCTAAAAATCATCCCTTCAGAAGTATCTTACCTTCCCAACCACTGAAACTGTCCACATCCTTCCAAGACAGCATTCACTCTTGATTTCTATTGTTTATTTCCTATACTATCTTCCACCTTGTAGTTCCTGTTACATCTTTCCATAATTCCTGTATGTTTCAATCCTTTCTTCTTGCTTCTGTACAATTTCCTTCACTGAGACATTCACAGACCCTTTTCAATTCAAGTGACATTTACTTTGCATTCCTTTTCAGGTCAGCGCTCTTTCCTGTATTTCTTTCTCTCAATAGGTATTTATTTTGACCTTCTTTCTCTCTTGGCCACTAAAAAATTTCCCATTATCTATTTTCACTTTTCTTCACAAATTTCTCTACTACCTCAAATTTATCCCCTGAAAACTCCTTCATTACCCTTCTCATTACCCTACTCAAGTTTTTTCTTAAAATTATTATTTCCATTATTTTTCTATTTACTCTTCTATTTATTTTGATTTCTTATTTGTTTCAGCAGAGGAAGGTGAAGTTTCCTTATGTTTCGATATCCCAAAACATGAATTGCAAACTTGTTTCTGGTGATTTCAAATACCATTTTCCCAGACACCTTCCTCACCTTTCAAACAGAACAGCTTGTCCATGGCATTTTTTTTTCTTTCCCTCCTCCCTCTCCCCTCCCTCCCCCAAAATGATGAGTGAAAGCTTTCAAGGAATGGAAGGTCATAGTTTATATAACAAAGTGCAGCAGAATATTCATGAAGTCATGATTTTATTCCTGATCATCTCCTTTCTTCTCAGGAATACAAAAGAAGTGAAACCCTGGAATTGCTGCAGTAAGGACAAAAATTTTGCCACTGATAGAGTGGTCCAGGACACTGTCTGAAATTAAGTATTACACAGCCTCTTCCATCCGTATTTGAGTTCTGCACTCTCTTTACTCTTTTTTTTTTTTTTTCTTTTTTTTTTACTCCTAATCTCAAAGTAGATTCTCTTTTTCCCCCTTTCTTTGTGACTTACTTTCAAAGCACAGCTCTCCAGCATGCAGACATCAGAGGAAGGAGGCATCACAGAGCAGGGAGAAGCTCTGCAAAAGCACAGATATTGCAGCCATATCAAAAGACCCCACTGTGCCTAAGCTGGTGGGGCTATGTGCAGCTGTTTAAAAATGAACATAAGTTCAAAAAGAAGAAGAGTTTTTAAGGTAAGACTTTTTGTTGAGTTCTCTACTATGAGGGTGGAGAGGTGCTGGAACAGGCTGCCCAGAGAGGTTGTGGATGCCCTGTCCCTAGAGGTGTTCAGGGCCAGGTTGGATGGGGCCCTGGGCAGCCTGGTCTAGTATTAAATGGAAAGGCTGGTGGATCTTCCTGTGGCAGGGGGGTTGGAGATTCATGACCCTTGAGGTCCCTTCCAACCCAGGTCATTATGTGATTCTGTGATTCTGTTGCTCAAGTTGCTTTATATGCAGGTTTATCTGAGCAGAGATTGGCTTCTTTAGGAGCATAAAAAAATAAGCAAGTATTTGATTGAAGACATTTTACTCTCTGAAGCATGATATTGCAGAGCGTGGGTGTCTCTGAAATGCTGTTAAAAGGCTAAAGACAGTTTTTAACATGAAGAGGGGGGGAAAAAAGACATAGAAAAATGTAAAAAGTAGATTTAATTGATTTATTGGGTAGTTCTTGTGGATAAGTATACCTGAGAAATTGAACACAGGGATTCTCATGCATTAGTCTTTTGCCCTAAATGATCAGATTACACAGTAAACTTCAGGAAAATACCTGGAACTATTGGATGCCAATATGTGAGTGCAGCCTATAGATGCGAAGTGCTGCTGTGCACACATAATTGTCAATGGGTACCTAATGATAATTATCCTTCCCCTATATTCCATGTCCATTTGAGATGGACCATGGAAGGTAAGCCAAATGTAATTCTGTTTATTTTTATGTACATCATGAGTAACAAAAAAGTTAATTTAAACACTGTTTCTTATTCAGCCCCGTGAGCCTTCTTCTTTTCTCTCGCTTCTCTCTATTTTCAAAGGTACAAGGTGGAAAAAGCCATAGGCTGAACTTATTTCTGGATAATTTCAGGAATTTAACTAGTCTGTGAACCTCCCTCAACCCCATATCTTGGCAGACTTGGTTCTTTCCTGATGTGAACCAGTATGTTGTTACAGCCATCCTGGAGATGTGGCTGCTTCTACCTCCACTCTTACTCTATGTGTGCTATAATTTCAGCTCTTTTGATAGGAAGCAAAATGCAGAGGCAAGAGATAATAATGAGCCTGGTGCTCCTCACTGTTGTTAACAAGCTTCTTTGACCTGTACTTTGGTACTAGGGGCTATAGATGTGCTGATTCCCCTGACTCCTGGGAGAGGCAGGGATGCATCAACTCTTGAACTGTTGTTTGAAGAGCCATCTGGGAAGTACTTCTGCCTCTGCTGAGCTGCATAGCTAAGCAAGCAATGCCAAAGATGAGGCAGCAAGAGCTTTAGTCTCTGCTTTCTCACTGCTGCTACCCCCTCACCAGCCTTTGCTGTCATCTTGTGTGGGATTGAACCAGCTGGCAGCGAGGGAGCAGGCACAGCTCATTATATTAGTCAAGTTGAAAGGGGTCAGCTGCAAAATGAAGGTTATTCCAATGAGTGTGTGACATTAATCTGGTATTATTAGCTGTCAATACTGCATGTTCCCTGTGAGTTTTTTGTAAATGACCATGGCAAAAATACATGACAAATAACTACTTAAAAGTTTCCTTAACAAAAATCAATCAAACAAACAAATAAAAACAGAAAGGAGGGAAAAAAAAAAAAAAAAGACAAAGGCTTATTTATATAATTCCAAAATCAATAATAAGAGTGAAATACTCTAAGGAGGGGAGAGATATAAAATATTAGAGAACTCAGAAATTTCCTTACTTTAATTGGGCCTAAAGTAACTGCCAAAAACCACTTAAAATTATATTTCTTCAGCCTGTGTCAACAGGATTTGCTTGTATTGGCAGGTGAAACCCTAAAAGAAAACACTATTTGTAGCTGAACTCAGAGACAGTTCAAAGGAATGAGAAAAGAAAGCATCTGCATTTCCTGTTAACTCACTGCAAAGGTGTTCCTACCAACATTTGGTTCCCAAAGTCAACAGAATGGGAATGTTCTGGATACTAAAATAACCAGTCTTGATCACTCTCTGAAGATATTTATAAATTTCTCTTTAAATATCATATTTATTAATAGTGTTTAGTAATAGCATAAAGAACCCCTTGCATTCTCTAGTCAGCAGGTAGCAGACATCTCCTGTCAGCTGTTTTGTAAGCAGTATAATTAGCCTGGCAAAATGTACAACTTCCAGTTTGATTCATTTTCTGATGCTTATTCTGATTCATTTACAATTATGCCAGTAATTGGCGTAACTGTTCAGATGTATTCGGAAAACGTCCAGAAGTGGATATCCTAATTATAGATTTATCCTGATGGCAGATTTTCACATTGTATAATAACCACTTTCCTCATCTTTCAGGAAGTGCTGTATCTATTCCTAAGGTAAGTGGCTAGTGAATGCTGTGCTCTATTTGAATACTATGGACTGAATAGGAAAACTTGAAGGTGATATAAATGCTGGTCCTCTCATGGTGCCATTTAGTGCTAAGTGCTTGGAAATGCAAAATCTGTGCCAGCAATAATGTAAGCTGGCATTTCATTTTCTCTTATGTGCATAAGACAACCCCTCCCCTCGCCCACTGGCAGCGCTGGGCCTGGTGCACCCCAGCATACAGTTGGCCTTTTGGGCAACCCAGGGAACTCTGCTGGCTCATATTCGACTTGTCTTCAACCTGAACCTCCAGATTCCTTTCAGCAGGGCTGCATGCTGGTTGCATTTACAACAGCAGAGATGTGAAGATACTCCTGCAGCAGGAGAAGACACTGGGCACTAGAGGAATCAAATAGGTCTGGTATAATAGCTACAAAACTTTAACCTGCAGTCAACTAAACCAGTTCTTGTTTCAGGGGAAAGAAAAGAAGAGCAGAAAAGTGCAGAAAAATACAGTATTTTTCCTTTATATCTCAGAAGATAAAATATTAAAAAATAAAAAGAACAATTTCCCCAATTCTTTAAACTGCACCAATTACCCATTTCACTACAGAGCAGTTTTTGTGCAATAAACTCAGAGCTGTTTTCCCCTCTAGATAAGTTGTCTTGCTGTTTCCACCAGAAGCAGTTTCAACAAAGTAAGGCTGAAAGCAATAGCTGTCATCAGGCAATTGGTCAGAATGTTTCTCTCAGCTTAAAAGCCAGGTTACACACATCTATTCTAGATTCAAAGTGGCTCTGCAAGAGCTAGCTTAAGCAATTCCTTGTCATCACTGTGCAGAAGATATCTACTGTCATGGTTTTATGACTTTTGGTTATCGGTATTCCACATCATAACATCATGAGTGCACTGGGAGTTAAAGATTTAATACTTCAGTTCAGTGGATCATGGATAGTTCTGGGTGCCTGGTTCTCAGAAGAGAAGAACTACATACTACAAATCCCAGAGGACTTTGCGTTGTTCTGTTGTTTTGTTTTTCCATTCAGAGGGAAAGATAAAACTGTTCACATAGCACGAGACGCTCTCTTTCCTTCTTCTCAGCCCTGCTGGATGTCTCGCCTGCCTCAGCATTAGAGTAAGGCCTTCGGTTTCGTGACACTCTCTCATTTTATTTGATTTATTAGCTTCAATTATATTGTATCATATTGTATTATAGTGTGCTATCTTGCATTCTGATATCTTATTTAGTAAATTAGTTAATTTCTCCTCAGATCATTGCCGCTGTTTTGTTTTAGGCCCATCTCCTTACCCTTTTCCCTTTTCCCCTTTTTCTAAGGGCATGGGCTCACAGGTCCCCTCCCCCTGCTAATCACAGAACTGGGCTGAACAAGCCCGTAAAACATTAGCATCTATGCATAAGATGATCGCAAATACTTGACAATATACTTTGAACAATTTTTCCTCCATTCATTCTGAGATATCAAAAATGTTATCAGTTTTGTAATTAATAGCAAGTGTTGAGTAGTTTGTAGTGAAAACATTGAATATTTGGTACCATGATAAAATATTTCCTTCCTTTCACTATTTTGTATTGAATCAACATTTTCAACTTTCAGCAAATCAACTTTGCTGTCTTTAGAAAGAATGGTTTTGCTTTCATAACACAGCAAAAAAAGTCTTCATTTTACATGACACAGTGAACCAAAACAGTCAAGTACCAACATTAACTGTTGGTTGTAACTGGAAGTCCACAGAAAATTTTAAAATTTGTTTTAACTTCACTTATACTCATCACAAAGTCTGAACCAAGTGGTGATGTGCAGCTGAAGCTACTTCTTGCTGTTGATTTTTTCAACAGCTTTATTTCTACAAAATGGAACAGATTGAAAGTAACAACTGAGTTCATCCAAGAGCATAAAAACAAGTCACTTTGAATTCTGAAATACCTTGCCATCTTGTGGCTTTCTCTGTTCCACGATTTCATGCAGAGACTAAATTGCATGTAACATCAACTATATGACAGTGATTCCTGAGAGGCTCAGTAATATGTAAGTCAAAATTGCCTTTCAGAGAAGAGTGTCAGGGCAAAATTCCTGTTTGATTTTAACTGGAATGTAATTTAATCCAAATTACAAATACATGTCTGCTTAATACTATTTCTGTTTTACACACCAAAGTTAATAGTGTAGGTTTCTAAATACATCACACCTTTTCAGAAACACGCCATTGTAAAGAAAAAAGTCCCCTAATCTTCCAGGTGACAGATTTTTAAAAAAATTCATAGCTGCTTGCTCTACATGTCAAAATGATCATCAGCAGGTCTATGGAATTAAATTGTTGAGATTGTAACAGTGTTTGGCTAAGGATATCCAATATCAACTTTTTCAAGTTATTAGTTATTTATCCATAGTTATAGAGTATTTGCAGAGAAGTGTTAACATATTAAAAAAAACAAAAACAAAAACAAAAGCAAACAAACAAACAAAAAAACCAGCACCATCTACAAGGGTATTATCTACATTGTAATTTATAATATCCCCTCCAGTCTTTCAATTTCCACAGTCTCCATCCTGGGAGAGATAAGGGACTGGCTGCAATTTGTGTGCATCTTTCATTGGAAGGCTTATTCCAGCTGCTGCTGATAAACCTGCAGAAGAATAAATCTTATCCCCTTAGCTGGAATCAAACAACGTTGTTCTCATTGATTTATTTTCTCTTTGTTTCCTCCAGCAGTCTCCTCTAATTTACTTTCTTGCGTTTAGGATAACATCACAAAAGCGCATTGATGTACACATTAACAAAAACATATTTAACTGCTTTAATCGCCACTCCAGGATCTATTTAAAAGTCAGGTGCCATTTAGCTCTGTTTCACTATTTCTTTGTGTGTGCACTCTGTTATGGTATGTATATTTTTCAGGTGTTCAAGTCTTTATGAATATTCAATGCTGAACACAGGTTTCAGCTTAGAATTGAGCCCTAGTGTTATATCTGCTTAGCAATTTCTTTGCATCTTGTCAAATTTTAGAAAGTAATGTGTAATGCAATGTAATCAGCAAGAACGTTTTTTTAAATAATATAAAACCAGCTACAGGGAACACTCAGGAACATAACAAAAATTATAAGCAGAGAAAACCATATGCTCTTCATTTATGAAAAGATTAATCAAAGTAGTCAAGGGTTATATTCCCTTTTCTCTGCCCCACAAAAACTCTCGCTCTGAATGGAATAATACATTTCTATTACTACTTTACTATTGTTTCATTATATTGAGCTGTATTTCAGCATGTTAGGGAATGTCAATTATTGTGCCCACAGACTTTTCATATTCTAATGAATTATATTTTTTCTTGGAATTTTTTTCTGGAAATCGACATTCCCATTTTCTCTCATTCTTATATGTTTATTAATTCTGAAATTATAATGAGTGTCTTTCTGGGCTTTGCCAATGAAACACATAAACATAACTCTCTCTTTCGGTGAATGCCTGACTTTGCAGGAGAGATTTTTTTGTCCAAAAGATGTTTGAAGAAAACTTACATATTTTGGTGAAATACTGTACAGTCTTCTGCCTTTCATTGTTTGTCTCTTTTGCTTTTTCCTGAAATTGCAGTGAAATTCTACAATTAAATTGAAGATATATATAAAACATGTGACAGCCATTTTAAAATCCTGGATTCTGTCAGGCACCTTGTGAGAGTAACCAGAACGAAACCAGAGCCAGGCAAGCTGATAGATACAATACAGTGCTCCAGTGAAATGTTGTGAAAGTCCTGCTTCATAGCTTTGGCAAGAAGAATTTGTCTGTAGATAAATGATGGAAATATATTCAACATATATGCTAAAGTCACTGTTTCCTGTTTTGCTTTTTCATTCTCTATAGCTAACAGGTTACATGGAGGCAAAACAAAGCTAGAAAGTGCTAATGTACTCATTCCAAGCAGTATGCTTCAGTTGTTGATTTCCTCAACACTATAATGTGCTTTAGACCTTATTTCTTCCCAGTCATAGTTATTCAGGTCCAAAAGAACAGAAGACACATAGCAGAAGTTGTGGCATTGCCCAGAACACCATAGGAAATACTGTGTTTGTATCTGTCATGACCAAGATGAAACTCCTAAGGATAAATTAAAGAAAATAACACTCTCCAAGTAATCTATGTACCTTTTTCTTCGTAATTTAAAAATACTTTTTTTTTTTTTAAATTTAAAATATGCTCTTTTAATTTAATCTTTGGGATGTATCTTTTTTTACTCCCTAGCAAAACAATAGAAGAAAAATGATAACAGAAGAAGACCAAAAAGAGTGCTGATAAGAGTCTCCTTTGGTGAGAACTGTTCATATTGAAACATGGCATTTTGTCAAACTTCAACATTTTCATGTAAATTTGTCACTTTAAACAAACCCTCATTGCAAAGTCTGTGTGGCTCCAGGACAAAAGATGAGGAGAGGAAGGAAAATACCAGCTACACAAATTTACTAGCAGGAAAATGCTAAAGAAATACCCTGAAGGTGTTGAAGAATTCTATGCAAATCCCATACTGTTCTTGATCAATAAGGAGTAGCTAATCCTTCCCAGTTCCTTCTATTGAAGCTATCCATCATTATATATTTCTCCCTCCAAAAAGAAACTGAAGCTCTAACCTCTTTGTGAGGACACTCACTTGGGGTGTGGAGTTTCAGCCCTTAGAACTAGGAACTGACGCATCATCTCCTATGGATCAGGAGAATATTTTACCCACCGTGTCATGTGCTGGGCTTTTTCCCTTTTCTGATGTGATTTCCCCTGCTGAAGAATTTGGAACTCTCCTGGCTCTGTTCTACTGAATAATAAAAACGTATTTTTGCAAACTACTGCATGTTGTGTGGTTGTGTATTTGTTTTTCGGTTGTTTGTTTCTTTTCATTTGTTTGGGGTTTTTTGATGTTGTTTGGGTTTGTGGTCTTTTGTTGTTGTTTTTGTTTTGTTTTGTTTTGTTTTGTTTAGAACCACAGTTCTTGTTTCTTTGACTTCTAAAACCAGAAGTGATTACCACCAGAAATGCAGTAGAGACCATCCATGGTATGGTACTGCAGTTGGTTCAAAGCAAAGATAAAGAAGCTGAAGAAGAGTTTGTGTCTTCATCAGGTAAATCATTAACTGCTGTTTCAAGTCCTCTTCTGTTGGTGACTGGTAGTTTTTAGGGTATCAGATCTTGTTTACATCAAAAAAATAATTTTTTCTAATGTTGAAAAATCTTGATATGTGGGTGAGACAGATACACCAGAGGGTCATGCTACCACACAGAATGATCTCAAAAGACTGAAGAAACTGGCTGACAGAAGCCTATGTTCAACAAGGGGAAACAAAAAGTCTTGCAGCTGAGGAGGAACAGCGCCAGAAACCAGCAATGCACCCTCATAGCAAAAAAAAGCTAGCAGTATCCTGAATACTTGTCTTAGATTGAGGGAGGTGATTTTTCTTTCCTATTCATCTAGAGTATGGTTTTGGGCTTTCTGATATGAGAAGTACTGACTTACTGGAGCAAGTCCAATGAAAATTCACACACTTGATCGACAGACTGGAGCATTTCTCCTACATGGAAAGGCTGTGAGAACTGGGACTGTTTAGTCTGGAGAAGAGAAGGCACATCTTAGCAAAGTGTGCAATGGATCTGAATGGAAGGAATGAAAGAGACATTTCTTAGTAGAGCCCAGAGACAGGAAAAGAGGCAATGTACAGAAATTAAAACATATGAACTCTCATGTGAACACGCTAGAAAATCTTTTGTTACTACAGGGGTGATCAAGCAACTTTGCCCAAAGAAGTTGTGGAGTCTCCATCCTTGGAGATATTAAAAAACCATCTGTACATACACGTACATGGTCCTGGACAACCTGCTGTAGGTGACTGAGTTTGATCAGGGGTCTGGGAGAAGTTTGACTGAACAATCTCAAGAGATCCCCTCCAACATAAATGATTCTGTGATTCTTGCGTTGACATTTCTGAAAATTTTCTTCTCTAAACCCTCCTTGTCTGAGATAGAAATAAAAGTAGTCGACAAAATTTTAGTATTAATTCTCAAGCGGGACTCACATCCAGTACTGTATGTAACCAAATTTCACATCAGAAAAAATGTAACTTCAAAATGCCATTTCCATTCTAAACTGCTGTGATTTCATCATGATCTGCTGCAACATAGACAGTGAAAGAGTTGACCAGTTATTTTTCTATTGAAACATAGAAGGGGTTAACCTGATAACTAGACCCATTGCATTTCAGGAACTCAAGAGGTAACTGTTGGAATTTTTTCATGAAGTTTCTTTTATTTAAGAGGTTAATTAGTTTCTAAAATTACTTTGTTCTTTTCAAGTTGTGAAATGTACTGCTGAAACTACACTGGAAGAATCTGTACAGTTATGTCAATGCCCTATGATCCTCTTCTAATATCTTTGAAAAACTTCCGACACAATTCCAAAGCTTCAGAATAGTTTTGTTTCAACATAAATATCTTGAATTCTTGATTCCCCAGTGACATCTCTTTTCCAAAAAGGCATCAGACAATGTTTGTTCCTTGAATGTTTAATCAAACACTTTCTCTTTCACTCATTTAAATGGGTCCCATCACTCACCAGGAAAATATTTAATTAGTCTGAAATGCTCTCAGCCCAGAAACTGTTATCTGGGAAACAAATAGATCCCACAGATACAGCCTCTGAGCAGTAAAGTCATAAAGGGGTGCTGAGAACCATTTTCTTCTACAAAATCTATCAAGTTGCATTTTATATATTGTATCAATGTACGTGAGACATAGCTTTGAAAATTGCAATCATTGCTGTGAAGTTACTTTTTTTATTAATTTCTGCTTCTGACATACATAATGCAGATTTCATTCCTCATATGCATATGGATTAGGATACATTTTTGTATGCAGGATCATAAATTTTTTCATAGGATGCTCCATTCTGTACATTAAATAGACAGTGTTGACTGAGAGCTATTCATTCTATTCTTTTTTTTGTATCATTCAGTGGATTGCCATAGATACTGTGCAATGTGCCAAGCATAGGCATTAGTGTTGCTCACGCAAATCTCATCATACTCACAGAAAACAAAATTATCTTGAGCTTGAGAAAGGAAAAAATAAAATTACCTGTAATTTTCAATTAGGGAAGTAAAGCAGAGAGAGGGCAAAAAATCTGTTAAAGTTAGGGGCAAAATTAACCTGACTTCTTGCCTAGAATCACAGAGGAGTACTGTAACAGAAACAAGGATAAAACTGTTTTTCAGGATTACTTATAAGAAAGCATAACATAAAATCCTTAATTTTTATATTGTTCAATCCGTCTTGCCAAAATTCCAAAACATAGTCAAGCATCTTGTGTAGGAATAATTTTGTACTTACAAGAACCAGAAGTCATTATCAAGGTTAAAAAGCATTGCATAAGTTTAACCTTACCTATTTCTAGCTGTACTGTGTGTAGCAGTCGTGCAAAAAAGATTCATATGCCCAGTTTAAATATAAGTTCTTACATAAAGAAAGTACCTATCCTCTCCGGGCTTGCTAAAAAGGAGACATAAGATAGGAATCCAGGAGCAAAAGTGGTTCTGTTTGCTCCACATCTGGCTCTGAAGACAGATCTAACATAACAAGTAACATAATGTCATTGGAGATATCATATAAAGGATTCTATGAACAGAAGATGATATTCCAAAAACCATGTCAGGCCTCTTAAGGACGAATTATTCCACTTGATACAATTCCTTTATTACAGAGGAGTTGGACTAGATGACTTTCAAAGGTCCCTTCCAACTCTGAGTCTATAATTTTATGGTTCTATGATGGCCTGGCAAAGCATAAGCATGCCAGCATTTTGTGATCACAAAATGAAAACTGAGTGGCAGATTGTAAGAAAGCTTTACATATTAGCCACTAATTCTTTGCAACATGTATTATTTTTTCTTTATTGAACAAAGCCCTAATTATTTCCTGAATGATCATATTATTTTCATAGACCTGTGGAAACTGAAAATGCTTCATATTCAGCGTACTGCTTCATCTTCAGCTCCTGAAGCATCTGGTCTGTCTGTGCTACAGTTTATTTCTCATCATTAGCAGCACTGATGTGACTGAGATTTGTTCATTGACTGCCATCACCCAGTGACCATTGATTAACCAGTCCTTGAGGTAACCAAGACATTTTCTTGGTATTCTGAAAGAAATCAGACTAATAGGTACACTACATATAATTAAAAACTATATACCACTTACATCTGATAATCTCATGTACTTTGAAAATACTAAGACTAGTAAATATTGTAAATAAAGTTAATAAAAGCTCTTCAGAGTGTATGACAACTAAGCATTGAGACCTGAGGACTGATGGAAAGGAAACAGCTCTAGGACTGCAAAGAAGTCATCTTCGGGGGCCACCTGTACAATATGTTGATGTTAATTTACTCCCATGCTCAATGGGGACAAATCGAGGTTCGCCTAATCCGGCAATAACCATGCTCTGGAAATTTTGGAGTGGTATGGATGGCTTGTTCCTGAGACAGGTATCGCTAGATGGCACTATTACAAACGGTTTCAGAGTCTTGAGGGCGAGCAGCAGGAAACCACTGTGCACCTCTGCAGTTTGTGCTCTGTTTTCATGGTGGTGGTGGGTGGGTGGAAAAGTTAAGGCTCAAATGGCAAGTGAACTTGTCTTCTTACACTGTTTATAACAGTATTATTCACGGAAGCAGATTCAGTACCACAAGGCAGGGGCTGCTGATGTATCGATATGGGTATTACTTGATTGTGCCCACTCCTACCTAGCAAATAATCTGGAGAATTGCACAATTACAAATGTTAATTGAGAATTTACACAGGGAAATTGCTACTCATTTCCCCTCTAAAGAGAAATTGATATACAAGACCTAGAAATAAGGTGATACTTAGTACAGGGACAACAGCACACGAGTGTCACGTAAAGGAGGTCTGTGTCATTAATCACACAGCTATATGAGAAACCGCTCATAGAACGGCTTGGGGTGGAAGGGACCATAAAGACATTTATTCCAACCTCCCCACCACTGGTAGGGCTGTCACACACTAACTAGATCAGGCTGCTCAGGGCCCCATCCAATGTGGCCTTGAACACCTCCAGGAATGGGGCATCCTCAGTTTCTCTGGGCAGCCCATGCCAGTGCCTCACCACTTTCTGAGAAGAGAATTTCCTCCTAGCATCTAATCTAAATCTATCCTCTTTTAGTTTCAAGTTCTTCTCTCTCATCCTGTTTTACCCAGTCTGTACACTAAAATTTCTTTTGTAACCTATCACAGACAAAATTTATTTGACCATTCAGATAGCTAGCTTGCAGTATTCTTCTTGAAAGGTTAAGACTTTATCTCCAACGTGATATTTTTTGGTCAGGCCCCATTTCCAAAACATTGCTTTTTTCTTTTATAAAATCATTGTCCAGGAATGAGACAGTGTTCAGTGAAGGTTTGATATTCTGTGACCAGGAAAAGGATCTTTTCCCTTCAGAACTGAAGAACTAGAAGGTACACACTGCTCTTGCTTTCAGCCCTGTTAGCTCTTTAATTCAACACAGCAGTTTTATGTCATTTTTTGAGATATTCATATTTTCCTTTAAACTGTGAACGTATATGTTGCATATCTGTAAGGAGTAACTAGACCTAATAACGTGTTTTTTTTTTTAAATCCCTTAAGCTGTTTTTAATGATTTTGGAATAAATCTATTGTATAGAATGGTGTAAATCCTTTTTTTTTTTCTTTTTTAATCAGAAGTGTCATATGACTGCATTATCACTACACCGAAACCAGAAATTAATTTACTTTCTTGATTAAACATGATCAGTACCTTGATATACTTGCTACACAGCTTGCTTGTAATAAAATATGTGGGTTTTATACACTGTCTTTGGAGTTTCGTTATTTAGACATTCCTACAGTCTCTGAAATCAGCATGGTTATTATCAAAACAGCTTTCTTACAGTCTCTGCTTTGAAGTTACTGCTCTGAATGCTCATTTGTCCATATGGGATATATCTCTGAGAGAGACAAAGTGCAGGGAAATCTTTGTTTTAGTAAAGCACAATTCAAAATGATCTAAAATTCATTTCTAAATAAATACAAAAGTCAGATAGCATCTGGAAAATGGTAAAAGTAGGAGTGCCTGTGTTCTGGGACTGAGAAAACAATGAACAGTGTAATTTCCATGGTGTTTTGTCCTGTATTGTGTACATGCTGTGCTAGGAGACTTGCCTCTTGGGCAGATCACAGAAAGTAGAAAGATAGCAGAAGCAAAGGTCAAACCCAGCTGAAATCCCTGCTAGTGTACCTGAGGTATTTGCTGCAAACAGCAGGCAAGCAACAGGATAAGCAGGCAAGAGACTGTCACCCCCTGAGAGCTTGCTGTTTCCTCCTATGTTTGAGAGAATTCAGCATCCATTGATCCAGAACTGCACAGCTGTAAAGAAATGACAGTACTTCACATCTATGCTTCCTCCTAAAGGAGATAATTTTTCTCTAATTCCTGATTATATGGAAATGGTGAAATTTCTTTGTTTTACTTAAGACTCAATCTAAACCTCTCGACTCTGAAAATACTATTCTTTTCTTCAATGAATAACAGGGAAAATTCAGGTATATGTGCTGCAGATACTTTCAAGTTCTTTCAGGTACTGAAGCTAATCATAACGGGTTATTTAATTTTTTTTTTATCTCTTGGTACAATTTCCCAGTCATATATTCTCCTTCTTTTTTTCCCACTGCGTTCTCTTTGTTATTTGCACACACACACACACAAATCCAGTATAAAGAAAGCATCTTTCTCTTGAATGTGTAAATTCACTTTGGTGCGATTTATACGTTAACAGCATAGAGTGGTAGGCACACAATTCCTGGTAACCGAGAGCGATCCTATATGAGATGCACAGAACAGATTTGATCATGAGTTTAAATTCAGCAGTCAAGGTACCATACCTGAAAGAGAAAAGATTTGGTGTCCTGTTCCTATTAAATTTAATAATTAACATAAAATGATTTGTAAACATATCTTGTAGGCCCAGGGCCCCATTACTGTCCCTTTTATTAGTTAAGCTGTGCAGGCAAAGTGAAACACATACAAGGTCAGTACACTATAGAATCCCTGCTCTCCCTCTCCCTATCCGTAGAAGAATCTATAGAGCATTGATCATGACTAGGGTATTTTCCTGGGACTTGAGAATTACAGGTCTGTGTGTTTTAGCAAAAGGATTAGCGCAATCTATGAAAGCTTAAAAGAAAAATATTCAAGGCAGAGAACAGGAGATTTCTTATCTTACCTCTGTGTCTGTTATTGGCAAAATCATGTTGGGAATAACAAATTTGGTTCTAGCAAACGTGGTGGAAGAAAGGCATTGAAACAGTCTGTTGAAAAAGGAGCTAGAAAAGAATTGACACACTGTTTATTTTTTATTCTTTTTAAGGAAAAATTCCAAGTACTCTGCCTGTTTAACATTTTTAATATAAGGCTGTAAATTCACCCAAGTTAAGATCAACATGAATAATATTTTCCATGAAGGATTCTAGGCTAATCAAAATGTATAATAAAATGTATAATAAAATCCAACATTTGGAATTTGAAGCCAGACTAATTCAAATTAGAAATGAGATGAAAATGATTAATTGAGCAGCTATTTGATTAGCCAAGCTGTTTGTCAAAAGCTACAGTGGATTCTCTCTCCCCTTAGGTCAAGATGGGACAGATACAGAATGTGACTACAACCTCTTCTCTAGCTCTGTGACACAAAGATGATCTTATAGGTCTTTTCCAACCTTAGTGATTCTAAATGAACCTAGAACTATGTGTGAGTTATCTTCTTATTCAAATAAAAGGCTGATCATTATTTTTCAAAAGAGAGGTCCCCAAAATCAAACCCAAGAGCGTCTGAGCTGTAAAGGGCTATTTGAAAATGAATAGAGAAGTCAAAGTTGCGCCACTCTTTCCACCAAGCTTCTTAGAGGACCCAGAGGCATGATCTGCTCTGCTTGGCTTGAGCAAGGTGGAACACTGCTGACTGGGAGAGTAGGAATGCAAAGCAGAGTCCACCTCCGGAGCTACTGCTCTATTAGGTTGGCTGATGAGAAAGTGGAGATCATGGTGGAGTAGGTCCAGGGAGTGAAGGCAGAGGAATATGACTGGTATTACAGATTTTTGCAACTATATTAGCAGCTAGTTAATTTGGTATTCTTCAGTGTTATTTTTCATAGAATCACAATGGATATATTACCATTTGGTAGTTTAAAATCATCTGATTTTTGATGTCTCTTGGCAACACAAAGTATTTAGACATTGTCTGAACTGATTTCTGAAATTAAATATATTAGGCGTGACCTGGAAGCAAACACAGGGCGTAATCCTGTGTAAAATAAACCTGTTGTTACAATATCATTATGTCTATTGTGTAGGACTGGACCTATCATCTTCCCAAACCCCACACTTATTTTGTGCAGTTTTTCAGTTCAATGTACTTGATGCAATGCAATAGCTTTGACAGAGCCCACAGGACAGTTTTATAGTATGTTACTGAGAAAATAAGATCCTTGCTGAGGTGTTGGAGGATGCATAGTCAACTGGGATAGTGATGGAATGTTGACTACAGGGATTCAGATGTGGCACTGCTTGGTCGGTGATTCTGGGGAGTAGACTCAGTAGTGAACTTCTCTCAGAACTGTAACTGAGCTTTGTCAATTGACATTCATGCTACGTGAATAGTCAGGGTGCGGAAATGCAGTGGGAGCTAAGACCCACCCCACAGCAAACAAGCAGGAAACTGTCTTCAGCAAAATGGGTCTTTCTCCACTGAAGCTCATCCCCACTGTATTGAAATATTAAATATTCCTATATGCTATTAAACAAAAATATTAAATATTTAATGAAATTGAAATATTAAATGCTCATCAGACACAGGAATTTAACAAGATGAGTTTTCATCCTTACTTCTGTAAACACCAGCATATGCAATTGTTAATTTGCCTGTCTCTTCCACCTCCTCTTTCCTTCTTTTAATGAGCTCAGTGATTCACATTTGTTATTCCTAGAATTTTTAGAAGCCTATTCCTGACTCTTTAAAAATTAATGGCTTTTGTCTCATTGGACGTATTCCGTGAGCACAGAAAGAGCTTACAACACTGATCTCAATAATCCATGCAACATTTCAAAACTTCAAATCAGGAAAAAATAAACTAAATACTACTTTTACCTAGAAACTTTGTCATGCTGATGCTCTAAACCTATTGCAGCTATGATAACAAAAGCAGAGAAACTAGAATCACCTACATACATACAATTTCATGCAACTTGTCAGTTATTCTAACAGATATCAAAGTTATTTCCCAAAACTGATAATTTAATTTTTTACACTAAATCAGCTTCTTGTTGTCACTTCTCAAGCTGCTGAAAAGTGGTTAAGCAAACTGCAAGAAAATCACAAGGATAGTATCAGTTACAGAAAAATTATGTAGTAATTTTAATTTTATATTCTCCAGAAATAAGTTCTGGAAGTAAACGAAGTACTCATTTCATTTTATAGTATATTCATGTTCAAATAACATACAAAAACCAGTTACATTCCTTCACAGTCACTTGGCTGCTTGTCAGATTTATTATGACTCAGAAATAAATGTCAGAATACGCACTCAGCAGGAGATCAGTGATATCTAGAGGGAATTATTAATCTCTCTAAATTACCTAATCTGAAAAAAAAAAAAAGAGAGAAATCAAATAGCAATGCTTTTCATTTTTCTAACAATGAAGCCTTGACTTGACTGAAAGTATTCTGAAAACTCTTAATCTTCTTATTAATATGGTGCATTTGCCTGGTAAAACAAGGACACACACGTGCATATCTTCCAGATCTTTCCGTTTCCCCATAGGCCATGTTTTAGGTCTAATCCTTTTTGTTATTCTTTTCTGGGATTATCTTGAATTGAGCTTCATGTTTCTTGAACTCTGTTACCCAAAAGTGAATGCAGCACTCCAGTATCATGATAAGTTTCAAAAGAGTGAAATGGCTTTTCTGAAGTTTAGGTGAATTTTGGCACATAACCATCTGTATTTACCAAGATAACTTTTGTTTAATTGTGAGGTTTTGGGAAACCAAACATCCATATGTTCTTTGTATTAGCTTAAGTGCCATGTGGCATCTGTAACACGGCAGTGACTGTGCACAAGCCTCCACCTTTCACTCCTTGGATGCCAGCTGTTTGTATAGCTTCTTCTCATCTTGCATAATACAAGATGGTTGTAGTTGTATCTATGCCCACCATAGCATTCTGTGAAGTTAAAGTCACAAAACTTCTTTTACTGGTAGGGATAGGTACTGTTATTTGACTTCCTGCTCAGCCTTCATCCACATACAGGGATTATCCTGCTAATTACCTCTGCCTATGGTTAATGAAGAGTAACAGACATTTCCACATGATGACTCAGTACACCTATATTAGACCTTGGGTTGGATGAGTCATCACCATGAAGTGCCTGTATCTGTTCATTAGCTGTAGAATAGCCTAGATATCTAGTTTGTAACTAAATCCTAGGTAGCTTAAGTTAGGTGAGATGAATCACTCCTGGCAAGTGCAGAAATAGGTTTGTCTATACCACTAATAAGAAGGAATTTTGGCATTCAGACCTTCTCCTGCAATTTGGCAGCCTTTACACAGCAAAAGTCTATGAAGGGTTCTCTTCCCTGAGTTAGTTGCTCTCCTAAAAGATCTTGTATGGCAACTTCAGGTCCTAGCTGGCTAGGTAACTAAATAGGAATTTCATACTTCACTCTTTTTGCTGACAAAAGATTAGTTGTGATCTTCCCTTCCTGGAAATGGAGAATCAATTTTGAAACTTGACCAAACATAGCTAGCAGACAGGCTGTAGACCACCATCTATAGGCACTATGATTGGTCTGGAGAAACCATCATGGAAGGACTGAGGACAAAACAGGCATTTTTCAGAGGTGCTGCCATTGTTGTTGAGAGCTGTCACCAACCAACATAGTACAAATTCAAAGATACTGGCTCCAGATCAGCCAGTGCTATCGCAGAAAAGTACAGGAGCACAGGGATGTACAGTAGTTCAGCACGGCTATGGAAGCAGATGTTAGTTCATGCAGTAGCCCTTACTCTCACAGAATCAAAGCATCATAGAATCCTTACAGTTGGAAGGGACTTTTAATTAACAGGGACATGCACATCTAGATCAGGTTGCCCAGGGCCTATCCAGCCTGACCTTCAAAGTCTCCAGGGTCCGGGCCTCAACCACATCTCTGGGCAGCGTGTTCCAGTCCCTCATCACCCGCACTGTCAAAGACTTCTTTCTTATATCCATCCTAAATCTCCCCTCTTTGAGCCATTTCCACTTGTTCTATCACCACAGATGCTGCTAAAGAATCTGTCCCCTTCTTTCCTGTAGCTCCCCTTTAGATATTGAAAGGCTGCTATCAGGTCACCTCGGAGCCTTCTCTTCTCCAGGCTGAACAGCCCCAGCTCTCTCAATTTGTCCTCACAGAGGATGTATTCCATCCATTTTTGTGGCCCTTCTCTGGACACGCCCCAACAGGTCTATGTCTCTCCTGTACTGAAGACCGCACATCTGGATGAAGTACTCCAGGTGAGGCCTTCACATGCAACTACTACCAAAATTAGAAATAGACTAGCTTGGAATAGGAAGACTCAAAGGCTCTCCAGAAGGAGCTAGCCCAAGCCACATACCAGAGGACTAGTGTTGCGTGGTGCAGATTGGTCAAACTCCAATAGCAAAAACAGCTGGGCTCCCTTTTGCACTGAGCTCACACAGGCAGGAAGCTTGCCAGAGCCTGCTCCTGCCAGCATGTTCACTCTGACCAAACTGCTTTACATAACATTGGCTTTTGTATAATTTAACGGCCAACAGAAACTAATAAGCACATTGTTGTATGTGTTTCTCTACAAAATAGCCAGTTCTTATGGCAGTCTCATAAAGGAACAATTTCCCAAATCTTCTGTGATATTTGCAGGTGCAGATGTTTCTGCAGAAGTATTATCAATGAACTTGAGAGCTTAAATGCCTATAAACAACCTATTACTTAACAATACTCAAATCTCTGAAATGGCCTGTGGTGTTATATGGATGTGTGGGCTTCTGGAAATGTCCCTAGCAAACCTAATAATTTCCCAGCTGTGTCATGTTTTTTGACTTTTTAGTGATCTTGCTGTTTGGGGACTATGCTGACTAAGCTGGCAAATTATCATCTCTCTCTGTTTCTCTCTTCTAATTCTCAGAAGGAACCCCTCTCCTGCAGACTATTTGGATGATTACTAAGATGATCAAGGGGCTGGAGCACCTCCCCTATGAGGACAGGCTGAGGGAGTTGGGCTTGTTCAGCCTGGAGAAGAGAAGGCTGCGGGGTGACCTCATTGCAGCCTATCAATACCTGAAGGGAACCTACACCCAGGAGGGGAGTAAACTCTTCAAAAGGGCTGACAATAGCAGGACTAGGGGAAATGGATCCAAGTTGAAGGAGGAAAGATTTAGGTTGGATGTTAGGGGGAAGTTCTTTACAAGGAGAGTGGTTAGGCCCTGGAACGGGCTCCCCAGGGAGGTTGTGGATGCCCTGTCCTTGGACGTGTTCAAGGCCAGGTTGGACGGGGTCCTGGGCAACCTGATCTGAATGTGTATGTTTGGTGGCCCTGCTAGGCAGGGGGGTTGGAACTACATGATCCTTGAGGTCCCTTCCAACCCGGGTGATTCTGTGATTCTGTGATTCTGTGATTCTGTGATTCTGTGATTCTGTGAAGTGGCAGCTGAGATTACATAACTGATGAACTTTATTTTCTATTGTGGAAAAGAAACCATTTCCAAGAATGGCAGCTCCCAAGACTTCAAGATTTGAAAAAAAAAATTCTTCTGATATATTTCTAAATAGGTGTTTCTAAATACCTTTGTTACTGTACCACTTCTGGTTAGCTGCAGTATCTCTCTATTTTCAAGTAAGGAATAGAGAAAAACTCCTTACCATTCACTAGTTCAAACCTTCAGGCCTGGTGACTGCCTGGTCTCTCCGATTGCAGCAGTACTAACAGCCCACTTTGAACAAAGGGAGCCAGCTTCCAGCCAAATAATAGAGGCTAAATCTTCTCACCTATATTCAATTAGATGTTGTTGCTATGCAACAGATGGCAGTAGAAGGGCAGTCTGACAGAATGGCGTCTGACATTGTCAATGCACTGCATTGGAAGTGCATATGGAGCAAAGGTGTGTCGTTGAATTCCTCCATGAAGAAAAGATGGCACCCATTGACATTCACTGACACTTGCTGAACATTTTTGGAGATCAAACAGTAGATGTGAGCATAGTAAGGCAGTGAGTGGTATATTTCAGCAGTGGCAGCAGCTACAGGAAAGATAAGCCACATTCTGGATGGCCATGCACAGCTGACAGACCATGAAATGAAGAGTATCTTGATCAGTTCTTCCATGCAAATTGGTGGATTATGACCAGGAAACTGGTCAGCTTCAGTGTGCTGGAAACCATGGTGGCAGTGTTGGAATATTTCAAAGTTTGCTCCAGATGAGTCCCACACAGGGACAGAAAGACCATATCCAAGTATGTCAAGACCTATTGAACAATTACGAGGCTGAAGGTGACAATTTCCTGAATTGCATCATTACCAGTGATGAAATGTGATGTCACCAGTATGAACCAGAGTCAAAATGGCAGTCATGTGAGTGGTGACCTGTAATTCCTCATTGAATAAAAGTTGAAGACACAGCCCTCAGAAGATAAAGAGATATGCACTGTCTTTTGAAATAGGAAAGGGATGATCCTTCTGGATTTCCTGGAACTCAGACAAAGCATCAACTCTGACTTCTATACTATGACACTGACTAAGCTGAAGGCTCCAACTTTCAGAGTCAGGCCAAAGAAGACAACCTTTCTTTTGCAACACAGTAACTCCGGGTCTTATATCAGCTTGAAGACCATGGAACACATTGCCAGCCAATCTTGGGTGGTCTGCCCTACCACACCCATCGTATAGTCCAGATTTGGCATCTTCTGAGGTCCATCTCCTTGGGCCAATGAAAGTTGGGCTGCATGGGCAACATTTTCCCATCAACAACGTCATCATAGCAGCTCTGAAACAGTGGGTCACTTCCACTGGTACAGATTTTTATGAGCATGGCATGCAGGCACTTATCATCACTCATGAAAATGCATAGCTAATGGTGGTGACTATGTTGAAAAGTAGCATTTTATAACTGAGAATTTGCTCTATCAAATAGCATTACTGTGCTCTTTGTATCTGTTGTAGTTTCCATGGAAATTAATCAGCAGCATTACTTCTGGAGTGACTTACGTAGCTTTTCTTGGCTTGGAGACTTGAGCTTTTCTCTAGCTTTACACCAGTGTCTAGCTGCTGAAAAGATTTGGAGATCCAGTACTGCATCCTTACTGTAGATATGTCAACAGTTTACAGGCTGATTCGGCCCAGTTCCGTGACTAGCAGAGTGGAGGGATTTCACAAAATCCGTGCCTTTGGAAAAGGGAAACAGGGGACCCCAAAGTAATTAAAAAGAGCGGCAACGATCTGATAAGAAACAAACTAATTTACTAAACATAGTATCAGAATGCAAGATAGCACACTATAATACAATATAATTAGAATTGAAGCTAATAAATCAAATATGAGAGAGAGTGTCCAAAAGGTGGATAGGCCTTACCATAACACTGAAGTGAGATGCACAGTCCAGTTGAGCTGCAGAGGAGAGCCTGATGAAGAAGAGCACATCAGGTGACCTTGCCAGGAGTTATATCTCCTCTCTGAACGCAAAGACCCCTGGGATATGTAGTTCTTCTCTTCCAGACAGGTACCCGGAACTGGAGTATTAACACTTTAACTCCCAGTGCACTGCATGATGTTATGATGTGGAATACTGATAACCAAAAATCATGAAACCATGACATGATATTTGCTTCATGCACTGGAAATCCCCGGGCCTGAGGCTGCTGGCTGGAGCACTCAGTTCGCCCAGCCATGTTTGCTTCTAAAAGAGAGCTTAGATTTATCCTCCCAATGACTCGCCTTAGGGGTGTCAAGCACAGGAAAGGCAGGTGCTAACCACTGACTTTCTTACACTTTTGGAGTAACTCTGCACTAACAATTAAACTGCTGTTGCCTTTTCCACTAGCTATATCTGTCTGAGGCAGCACGTGTTCATGCCTGAGGCAGCAATGCAGCTACTTGCTTCAACCCCCTTGTGCTATCTGTGAGCCAAGAAAGTCTCCATCTCCTCATGACACAGCTCTCACCTGAGCTCATGGAGTTCATTATTCTCTCACTGGATGCGTGTGAGATCATCCCAAGAAACTGGAAGCATAAGCCCTCATCGGGAGGTTGATAGGTAATTGCCTATTAGCTCCCAGAACTGCTCTCTCATCTCACTTACTTTCCAATGACTTGCCATTTGTTCTTAATAACTTTCTCCTCTGCTGCCCTCTCTTGTTTTTCCCCTCAGCTACTGTCAGTGTCTATTCTTTCAGCTCTGCTCAGTCCTCCTTCCCAGAACACAGCAACAGCTTACATTCTGAGCTGGAAATTTTCCACTTTCTCTTTTCAGCATTTATAAGAAGGTCGTGTTAAATGAAGCAGTGAATTCTGTCACCATGAGCTGCACAACCATCTTGACTTAAAGTTAGAAGGAAGGTGGTTTTTTTGTTTGCTTGTTTTTGTTTTAATTTTATGTAACTAAAACTGTAGAGTTTTTGAAAGGGAAATGGTGACCTGAAGAGAGAGATCAATCCAGAGTCTCTGTTGTCTAGATGATCTTTAAGATCCCTTCCAATCTATTCCCTTCCATGATCTTTTCCAGAATAACTTCTATACAAAGTCACTCCCGTTTAATATTCCCACCTCTAGGCTCAGCAGAGCTGTGGACAGACCACAGCATATATCTAGCAAAGCAATTACGCTTGGCATTTCAACCATTTGGTTTTTGTGCTGATTTCTACCAAGGGCAAAATACAATCCAGAGCCCAATCTCAACTTCAAATGAGATTGGAAAGAAGACCCAGCAGGAGGCTTTGTATTTAAAATTTTATACCGGTCTTTGAGAAGTAGAGCAAGCAGCTGTGACAACAACATCCCTCCATTCTTGGATAGTTACAGGCAGCTTTAATGTGACTTCAGTTTTCCAGTGGGCTGGTATAAGAGATTATTAGGTCCTTCCTCCAGTTAATTATCTTGCTGCCAGCCATAGGAACTCTTAGCAATAATTCTGCAGAGCAAAGGCAAGCGTTGCTGATACTTTGGAAAGAGAAGGGTGATTGAGATAGCAGTGAATGCAAAATAAAGTTAGGTGTGTGCTCGTCTGTTTTGTTTTACACTCTACCCTGCTACACATACTTTTCATTAGAAATAGAAATATTATTAAATAAATAAAGTTCTGCTTGCACTTTTAAGCTACTTGCTGCTTAGAGATTTATTTCCCCCTCTATTCGGAGACATCTTCTTCAATGTACTTTCAGCACTTCATCACTGCCTTGATATTTTAGTCATTACTGTCTAGTTTTGAATATGTACTGCTTTCTCACCTCAAAAGAAAGTTAAAATTAGAGTAGATATTTTATTGATGTATCCTGTTCTACATCAAGCTGTTCAAGATTAAAAACTAGAAGAAATTCACTGGAGAAAGCAGTTCTTGAAGAGATTTAAAACTCACATGGCCTAGCTCACGGTCCCCGGGTACATTCAATTAC
The DNA here is from genome assembly GCF_023343835.1 of Lagopus muta. Taxonomy (NCBI): domain Eukaryota; kingdom Metazoa; phylum Chordata; class Aves; order Galliformes; family Phasianidae; genus Lagopus; species Lagopus muta. Next base: position 153,022,778 of record NC_064433.1, on the reverse strand, counting down.
AATAAGATGATTCCTGGAAATGTTTGTCTAACCTTTTCTTTAAAAACACCGGAGACTGCAATTCTACAACAGCTCCAAGCTGTGTTCATCAGCACTTTACCATCCTTCTGATTAGAAATTCCCATTTTAAGATCTAAAACTCCATTTCCCTTTACTTCAATTCCTTCTTTTATTGTCAGTATACACAGGGAATAATTTACAACTGTCCTTTTCACAAACGCTATTTGAAGATCACTGCTCTGCCTTTTGGATTTTTCCAGACTGAACAGTTCCTTCCAGACATTCTTCACAAGCCTTGTCTCCTATACCACCGTATCTTCTTTCCTCCCCCCCCCTGTTATTTCTTTATTCCTTCTAAATGCCCAAACCACTCTCAGAAAAGTCAAGTTCAACTCAGGTTTAATTTCAGATTTACACACCTGGATTTCACTGTTCATATGTCTTCGCAAGTGATGATAAAGTCTAAGTTCTTCATAGTCTATAGAAACCCAGCTAATGAAATCAATGGAGTCTAGAAAGTTATACAGCTCCTCCTAAAGTAGGTAGATTTAGTCAGGTAAGCTGCTCTAAAGACTCCACTTGGCTCAGTGTAGCTGTATATATATATGGATATATACATGTGCTATTTGAAGGGTCTTGGAGTATTCCGCAACCAAGCTGAGCCCACAGCTGATAAGTAGACTCTTACTGCCAAATTAAGGTCAAATATAGATTTATAGCTCAGTAACAGTTATATATGGCAATAGGAACTGGTCATGTGCCCTGTAGTAGTAAATGCAAGGATAGTCATCTGTGATATGTTTATGAAGAGTATTGTAAGGAATACAAATAGTTGATCTTAACAGAATGAAGTTTTTTTTTCTATCCCGGATATTCCATTCTGTTACGTCAGTTCTGACATTCTGTGATAACCTGTGGTAGAGGCAGAGACTCAGGAATCTAAATAGAGGAGACAAAGATCCTTGCTTGTGTGATAAAATATGATATTAGCTGTCTTTTCCATATTTCAGCTTAACAGATATGAAATGCTCTGTTGGCGAAACCACCACCCTCTTCCACCCTCTTCATGCTTCACAAACATATATAAGTTAAATGGTTGTTTGTAACTCCTATTTTTTTCACTTTAAAAATGCAGTGCATAAAGGATGGTAGTCTGTTGAAGTCTCATTCAGTTTGAAGAAATTCATTTATCCAAGAGGTAGAAAACAGAATTGAGAGGATCACTTGTGCTAATGGTACATATGACATAATGGATGAGTGAAAACTATTGCTCAATAAAGAGTAATTTTATCTGAGTTGGAAAGTCCCTTCTCTTATCATTTTGTATCAAATTTTCATGGAGGGAACTGTAGACAATATGTCTGAAACAGTGAGAGCAGAAAGGAATTTTGGAGATAGGACAAGCTCTCAAGCTCATAAAAAACCCGCAGAGGCGCTTTGAAGATGCTTTAGATATTGTGCTAATTGGGAAGTTTACCAAGTGTAGGAAGGAATTAAGCTGATTTAGTAAGCAGACAGTTGTGGGATCATCAGGATGAAAATTATTCCTTTACTAATGGAGTATTAGCTCAATACAGATTTCATTTCTTAGCTCTCTTCTGGATTTTGGATTCTTAGGAGAATGTTTCTGTGCCAAGGAAGAAGGGATCTACTATCAGCCAAAAGCAATAGGGCAGTCTTCAGCAGTCACACTCCCTGTCAGATTCCTTCACTTGCTCTCTGCAGGTTATTACAAGTAGTTTGTCCTCACTTTGCCTCCCCTCTTGACCTGAGAAAAGTCACCTTTGTTTCTTCTTTTTCTCCTCAGTACATGAAGTAGCTGCAGCTAACCAATCAGTTCATGTCCGTGTCACTTCACATCAACTTAAACAGCCTGTTTCAAACCAACCAACCAACCAACCAAGCAAACAAACAAACAAACAAAAAGCTGCCGAAAGATAAATTGCATAATCCTTTCACTGATGAGAAAACATTAGCCAAAAAAAAAAAGCAAACATTATCAACCTAAGAAGTTGTTTCCAGTTAATAAGTCATTCAATTAACAAAATCAAACTCCTTGTTTTATTGTCATCAGAAAATCTGGGAAGAAAACTCTCTAACTCCAATGTGGCATTAGTACCGGGGTGCTCATGTGCACTTGTGGTTTTGCATTCTCAGTTCTCTACCCGACAACCCTTTCTTCCTGGCATATTGTACATTACTGTTGGTTAGTTTTAAGAAGAAATTTAATGTGAAAATACCCAGTGAGACTGAATATATTCCTGCTGCTAAAGTATGTACTCCTGAGGCACATCTAGCTACACTTTAAACAACTTTTCCATTAACATTACTTCTTTTTTTTTTCTTTGTTTCTTTTTTTTTTTTTTTAAACAGTAGAGTAAGAAGCATATAGTAGTATAGTAGTTCATTTTATGTTTGTGAATATGTTTATGAACATGTTTGAACATGAATATGTTTGTGTAACCTTTCTACCAACAGTGTAGTTTCTTATGTATGAACTCATTTCAATGCAGTGAACGTATTACATTGGTAAAGGATGTGTAAATGAACACTGCCTTCAATCCTTTTGTCCTTCTATCCCAAATTACATCAGCTATACACCTCAAAAACGGGGGACATGACATAAAACTGAAATCTGACACACTGAAAAGACCTATGATTGCTTTACCTTAACTAACTAATTTCCCTTTTCTTTCTTTTTCTGCCCACCCCTTTCCTCAAGATGTTCCAATACTTTCTCCTGAAATTCAGTATATGAAAATATTAAATTTACTTTCATTTGCCTACATATACATTGAAGTCCAAATCATCATTTGGAAGTCAAGATACCTAAAGGACCGCTAAGTGCAGAATTTTCTGGTGTTGATATTTTGTTCTTCTGATGTTTCTGTTTCATATTGAAAGGGGTTAGATACTGTTTTATTAATTACAGCTTTTGAGATTACAGTAGGAATACATGGCTGTGGACCACTGCCAGGAGTCTGGAATAAGAGGCAATGGCATAGCAGCCACTCCTACAGCCCTTTGTAAGGGGTTGTAATGGCTTCTCCTGAGTCAGATTGGTTTTACTGGTCAGAACAAAAAGCAACAGGATTAAAATAAAATGCCTCATTTGAGTCAAAGTTTCAGGCACTTTTGAGTTTTAGCTTCAAGCACTTCAGCAGCTAGTTCTTCTCCAGTTAATGGAGAGGAATATCTGGATTTAGATAAACCAGCTACTTAAAAACAAAACAAAACAAAACAAAAAAAAACCCACAAAGGATAAGGAAAGCAGGAGAATCACACTCAGGGCCGGGGAGTGCTGGGACTCTTCTTCAAGGCTCTTCATGTCAAAAGTCCTCTCAACCTCAAAATCTGCCCTGGCAGCCCCATGACCATGCTCATGTGACCTGTGTGATATAACTTTTAACTTTATTTCTGCTGTTCACCTTAGGAGTCACACTTTCATAAAGGCTTTTAAGATTTTACTCTAGGGAATGACAATTTGAAATTATTTATTATTATTAATTTTACTTGATAAGAGATATCCCATAATTTAGAATCATGCATCAAAAATAATTAAAAAAAAAAACAAAAAAACAAACATGCCCCAGACAAGAGTGTAAAATGAAACAAATGACCTTCTACTCATCTTTACCAAGCACTTTGGGGTCCACTTGTTGTAAAGTAGTACAGAATTTCCTATTGTGATAATTACTGCTGTTAAAACTGAATTCAATTTAGATGAGGAACATGATATTTGACAAAAATCTCTGGCTAAATAAAAGTGAATTTGTATTATCCTCCAAAGCATCTCTAACTGCATCTAAGCAAGACATCAACAGCTGAGGCTGTTATCTGTGGGAGCACATGTTGTTTTTGATTAAGTGCACCGTTTCTTATTTTGAATAAGAAAAGAATTTAAATTACCTCCAGAATTTCCAATCAGCATGTAATCTTAGGATAGTTTTCCATCTATCTCCTTGAAAGAAAAAAAAAAAAAAAAAAACAGAAACAAAAATTGAAAAAAAAAAACAAAAAACAAAAAAAAAACAAAGAAAGCATTAAATATGTAAATAGTAATATTAAATAGTAAATATAAACTACAATTTAGCAAAAAAAATGTACAGAATTTATTTTGTAATTTTAAGAAGGAGTAGATTCCCATACTTCCATCAAGTTGTTTAAATTGTTCAAAACATCCATAATATAACCATTCTTAATTAAATGACTGAAGCTTCTCCTTTCAGCTCTGCTAATAAGATCTAGAGTCCATCTTCTGCTACGTGCAATTTCTCTTTTCTTTTGGATGAAGTCTCACTTCTGTCATCATGGGAAAAAAACATTTACTAATAAGATCACTTTTCTCCTGTGGACAGACATCTGCTTCCAATGAGACTCTCTGCCAGATACTCTATCTGCTTACAATGATGTAACAGTGTTCATCCTACTATGCTTCAGAGAGACAATCTTTCTGAAAGTTTGATACATTATTGTATTGATGTATTAAAGAATATGATTTTGCTAGTTCCCAGTCCAACGGTCTCACAGTAATATACTGTATTATTTACCCTGGTATTGGAAAAACATTCAAATACCTTAATGCTCTTAAAGCTTGTGTTCTTTTCTGCTGGTATACAAAGGAAATTAAGGAAAAATATGCAGGCAGTGATAAGGGTGTTACTGGGCCAGATAGATTCTCTGGAATTTGAAAAACTTCTGTTTCTGATTTTCTAGAGAGTAGAAATATTCTTAATGTTTCAAAGAGTAAAAAGATAAATCAAGGTTTCCAAAAGCAGAGAAGGTAGAGTGAGCAAATAAAATGTTAGCATCTCACCAACAAAGCAGGCAGGCATTGATTGTAAGGTGTGTGCATCCCAAGGCAATGTTTATTCTTCAATCAGTTTTGGATATCACTGTTCTCACTGAAATATTCATTTGATCCATTTGACTATCTTATCCCATCTTGGGAAGTAACTCATGGAAAGGTCAGCAGGGATGCCTGAATGGAGGGTGTCACTGCCCTCAAGCACACGCATGGGTTTACCATGGCGACATTGCAGGACTACTAGGGACCTTCACCCTGCTGCAGCAGCTACCAGAGGCCTGGCAAGATACCCAGAGCAGCTCAGAAAGAACTAGATGCCTGTGTTTAAGAGCATGAATCAAACAAAACAGCTGCAATGCCTGCAATTGCTTTATTCCCTTTTGCAGAAGGACTTGGGGGTTCTGGTAGATGAGAGCTAGACATGAACCAGCAGTGTGCGCTTGCAGCCCGGAAGGCCAACTGTGTTCTGCGCTGCATTAGAAAAGGGGTGGCCAGTAGGGAGAGGGAGGTGATTGTCCCCCTTTACTCAGCTCTTGTGAGGCACCATCTGGAGTACTGCATCCAGGCCTGGGGCCCCCAGTACAGGAAGGATGTGGAGCTCTTGGAGCAGGTCCAGAGGAGGGCCACTAAGATGAACAGAGGGCTGGAATACCTGTGAGGAAAGGTTGAGGTAACTGGGCTTGTTTAGTTTGGAGAAGGCACTGGAGAGATCTCATTGTGGCCTTCCAATATTTGAAGGGAGTCTATAAACAGGAGGGGGAACGACTGTTTACAAGAGTGGATTGTGGTAGGACAAGGGGAATGGCTTTAAACTGAGACAGGGAAGGTTTCACTTTGATATTAGGAGGAAGTTTTTCACCCAGAGAGTGGTGACGCACTGGAACAGGTTGCCCAAGGAGGTTGTGGATGCCCCATCCCTGGAGGCATTCAAGGCCAGGCTGGATGTGGCTCTGGGCAGCCTGGTCTGGTGGTTGGTGACCCTGCACATAGCAGGGGGTTGAAACTAGGTGATCATTATGGTCCTTTTCAACCCAGCCCATTCTATGATTCTATAAACAAAAAATTTCTTAGCAGGTTTCCCATGTGCAGTCTTACTTAACCTTAGTTAACAACTAGTGTGATTCCAGCACTGTAGCAGCCCTTGGAGAAGTGAGAGAATATGGGGTGGTGGAGCACCTGTGGAGGAGCAGCTCTTGAGGCAAGCAGTGTGCTGCAATGAGGATCTGCTGCAATATATTCTGTGGGCCCATGCTATCATTTTGCTTGCTTTAAAGTGACACTCTGTAGAACTCCTGACCAGGTATTGCCCCTCAAAGTTATGGTGAAATAAAGCCTGAGTGCTTTTTCCATGTAGGTGTGAGCAGTAGGAACAAAGAAATGAAAGTGTTAGCAACAGCCCAGATGTAAAATGGTTTCAAGCTAAAAGAGAGGAGATATAGATTGGAAGAAAATTTTTATGATAAAGGTAGTGAAGCACAGGAACAGGTTGCCAGGCAGGTGGTAGATGTCCCATCCCTGAAGACATTCAAAGTCAAGCTGGACAGGGCTCTGAGCAACCTCATGTAGCTATAGGTGTCCTTGTTCACTGCAGATGAATTGGACTAGATGAACTTTAAGGGTCCCTTCCAACTCAAACGATTCTATGACTCTATGATTCTATGATCTTTATTATATTTTGTACTGGTACAAAATAACAACTTACACTAGCATTTTCCATAAGGAGTAAATAGAGTTTATTTCCTTCCATCTCATTGATTTTAAATACATATCTTTACTTCCGGAGATGCTTCTATTCTTCTTTAACCTGTTGGTGCTGATAAACTTCTGAATTACACAAAAATGTTGATGACTGCAGAGAACTCTGAAAAATACTGTTACAATAATTAATACTGATTAATTTTTTATAATGAAAAATATTTGAAGTTTTGTTGAGGGGAGTTTTCAAGATCTGCAGTATATTCATGCAGAGTAGACAAAGTTTGACCTGAAATTCTTTGGACGAATCATAGAACGATTTGGGTTGGAAGGGACCTTTAGGATCATCTAGTTCCAAACCCCCTGCCATAGGCAGGGACACCTCCCACTAGACCAGGTTGCTCACAGCTCCATCCAGGCTGGCCTTGAAGGCCTCCAGGAAGGGGGCATCCCCAGCCTGTCTGGGTTGAGATGTCTATCCGCTAAGCAATACTGAAGCGTACATTGTGCCAACTTAGTAGTTAAGGAGAATAATTCAATCAGCAGTCCCAGCTCTGTTTGGGAACAATAAATGCATGTGAAAGAAATAAAAGCAATTTCAGTAACATGCAAATAAATGGGAAAAAGGAAAAGCGAAATAATCATCTTCATGCTACACATTGCCTTAATGATGATGCAAGATGTTTCAGAAAAGCAACTAAAAATGTACAATTACAGCCCTCTGTAATGTATATTTCCTCTTCCTTATTTAGCAAGAACCAAGGAAGAAATTCTACTTGGATTTTTAAATGATTCTTCATTCTTATCTGAATAGCCAGAGCTGGCTTTTCTTGAAAAAAAGGATCAAAAGAAAAATGTAGAATACATTCAGTCTTTTCTAGGTCAATTTGTATTCTGCCTCTATTTTAAAAATTAACATAATTTCTATAGCAGCAGTTCAGGAAATTCTAATTTTCAGTCACTGTTACTTCAAATCCTTATCTCTTTTATCTTGATGCATTTTAAATATGGTATTTTCTGATAATCTTACTTTCATTAATTGCTTGTTGATTCAAGTGTAATCAGCACTTTTGTTACTAAGTGAAACCAGAACAGAGTAAAATATGTTTACTTTCATGTGAAGTATTAATTTTCTTAGGGGAAATACTAAGACATAGATCTTAAAAACGCCCACAAATATATTGCTTCAATTCTGAAGAAAAAAAAAGAAAGAAAAAAAAAAGCTGAAGAAGTTTAGAGCTTATTCTCAAAACCAATTTCAAATAATCCTCACTCTAGGCTCACTTTAGAGCCTTTACTATAATGCCAGCTCTGAACACCACTGAGAAATGAAGATCATGTATTTCACTATGTTTGTAATCATGTTGGACCAACTAAAATCAGAAATTAAAACACTGTAATTGTAATAGAGAAAACACAGTAGTAAAATAATCAACTTTTCCTCTTCTGACACATTAATATAGAAATTAATACATAATAGGACAGCTCATACAGTTTTATCTCCAATGATAAAAATGTTAAATAAAGATGAATCATGTTAAACCTAAACATGCAATAATGCAAGTTGAGAAATAATATTTTTCTCACCCAAGTTGATGAATATCTAATACCTCAAAGTAAGAGAGAAGCTCATGAGTTGTATCTGCATCAGTCATAACCACATGGGGTGGGATATCCCACACTGTTGCTTATTAACAGAAAGCAGCAATTGATACAAATATTCTCATTTTTATCATCCAGTAGCTCCAACAACCATGTTCCTATGATGAGTTAATTTTGAATTACATACCTTTTATACAGACGTTGATGCTGTATCAGGAACATGGCACTCATGGAAAGAAGTGCAGAGATTTCACTCACTAAGTGTCCGCTCAGTGACAGTGGCTTCTTTGTTATAGAAGTTATTAATGACACCTTCTCAATCAGCATAGCAAATCCCAACCTAAAAGCCCCTTTTTGGTTCTCAAAAGATGTTAATGTGTGATTATGTAGATATAAGAATGGAGGAAAATAGATAAATGTCTTATCAGACAAGACAGTAATTTCATGCTTTTTCATTTCTTCGCTTTGAAGGAAATTTTCACAAAACAGTGAGCATTTCCCCCATTTCTTCTATCCCTTGCTTTGTTGTGAAGTCTTGATTTAGGAACATACTCAAGTGTTACCTCAGTTTATTCAGTGCTCACATACTCTAACGAAATCTGGAAGAGACAACACAACAAATCTCTGCTACATAACGCTATTTCCATTAAGAGCAATGTTCTGCAGTGCAGCAAAATGCATTAATAGCATTGCATTATAATACTGTAATGGAGCTACTGATGCATGTCACCACTCAGCACTGTTTATTGTCTTGTGATTAAGGTATGAGACAAGCACAGCTTTACAGATACTTTTCTGAAGTACTTCTGAAGAGTAAAAAAATATGCTTTCTACTTGAAAGCTTTGATTGTCTCGTGTTTTCTGTTTTCTTTTTGAAATCCCTCACACTCATTATATTCTTATTTTGAAACTTAAATCACAATCAACATTTTCTACAAGATAACAAGGGAGTAGAGCAAAATAACACTAAAGAAAAAGACATGTTAACAGTTTCTCCAAGGGAACATTGCTCATTAACCGCTTCACAGTAATCAGAACTATTTTGACAGAAGTAATCTGTGCTCCCTCCTTTTTCATGCATGAATTAAAATTGTAATTAGTGCATCTGTAGAAAAATCACCACCCAATATACAAATGTCTGTCCAGAGATAATTTTTCTTTCTATTCAAATTCATTTAATAGTCTCAGTTCTTCCATGGCATGGAGGAGACTAGTAAAATTTCATTACAATGCCATCCCATTTCATTGTTTAAGTCTGTGGCCAATGTTAGATAACAAAGTACAACATCAAATTTATCCTTGCAAGCACAGAGTCATTCAGAGCATTCTGGCTAGTCTGAAAGCTTTTCTTTGTCGCTTTTCAGAATTACCCAAGAAAGTACATGGAGTTTTTCTTCTATATTGTGGGCTACATTCAGAGGAACAAAGATGTACTTCTGCTGTTCCTATTATTTAGAGAAAAGGCATCTAATCTAAAGTGATGTAAACCTTCAGCCCAGCTTTTGTAGATGCCAGAGTAAAAGTTTCTCACAGTAGGATTTTACACCTTAGTTCATAAAGCATATGTACCCTCAGACAGCAGGAGTCTTACATTTTGATACCTTGTTTTTCAGTGAAGAATCTTCTATATAACAAAGTTAGCATTAACTACAGGAAGTGATGCAGCTAGGAAAGAAAAGAAAAGATAGCCATGGAAGGTTCTCTGGCTATATGATATTGTCTACCATCAACAGAATTATAGACACCAAGACAGTTCCCTTCCCTAACAAAGCAAATACTGCAAAGATACTCAGGCCCTTCCTCTGAATGTTGGGGAATGTTCTGAGTTTTACTCTGCAAAATTACATTAATTACTGCTTTCCAATGAAATTTTAATGTTCATATAATGGAAATAAATGGTCTGAGAAGTTGCTGTGTAATTCAGCATTTTCTTCTAGTGAAATATCAACATGTCAGTGCTAAAGAAAGATGTAAATCAATGCAGTAAATTCTTTTTTTAATGCTGTAACAGTGCTTACTTTCCCCCAGTTAAAAAAATTCCCACCCCCCCCCCCCAAAAAAAAAGAAGAAAATAGAGACGCAAATTAGTGACACTCCAAAATGAAATGAATGATGAATGCCATTTAGAATACCTTGCTTGATTTATCTGCAGCATTCATAAATGTGTATTTATTCAAAAGCTTTGTCTCAGATCAGACAATTAATTAAACTAGAGAAGATCTCAAGCAGGAGATGAGAGTTGTTAATAGTTCATAGCTGATAATCAAACGTGGCTCTGTTCTCTTGGGACTCATTCCTCTGTTTGCACTTCTATGACACTAGAAAAGTGTGAGAACCATGGGTAGGTGGTACATGTGATAAGCAGCCCAGCTCTTCAGAATTTGAGCAGATACCCAGACCCTTAGTGTTAGTATTTCTTAGGTCTGGAAAAAGTATGACTGTATTTTAGCATGTCTTAACTTCTTTGGTTATAAGCAGAAAAAGACTTTCATGTGTATCATTTTACCTGAGTATAAGTGAGCAAACAGGTCAATGCAAAGTCAAAGCCAAAAAACAGGAATTGTAGAAAGTGCAAAATGGTGTGGCTGAGATTTGGCTTGACATTGTCAATGAAGTTTGTGAAAGCACAGGAATAGTCAAAACATGGCAATATGAAGGAGAAGGTTTCAAGAGCATTCTTGTAAGTTTGACACAGCTACTGCCCAAGCCAGTCACACATTTCCCTGCACTGCTCCTAACAAGAAATGAAACACTGCTCAAAACGTTTGATCATTTCTACAGTGTGGATTCAAATATCCAGTTGCCCTGAACACTGGGACTACATATTGTCATGGTTTTATGTTTTTTGGTTTTCAGTATTCCACATCATAATATCATGTAATGCACTAGGAGTTAAAGTGTTAATGCTCCAATTCTGGGTACCTATTCCCCTATTACATTTACGGAAGTCATGGGATCTGGCCCTTCCAGGTGGAGCGGTCTCTTACTGCCTTGCAGTGGGTGCTGGAGGATGCTTTCCTAGCCGTTCCAAGCTTTTCAGGTTTGACTCGGTCTCAGGAACTCCCTCTCCCCTATCTTATTTGATTTATTAGTCTCCATTTCAATTAGATTGAATTATATTGTGTTATTTTGCATTCTGATATCATAGTTAGTAAAATAAGTTTTCCTCGATAGATCGCTGCCTCTGTTTTTTTCTTTCTTTCCCATATTGTGGGGCAGGGAGGGGGGAAGGGGCCAGGGCCCATGTCATGGGCATAGACTGATCTAGTTAACTCCATGACAACCTCACGGTCTGTCACTTTGGTTCTGGCTGGGACAGGTCCGAAGCAGTGAACCTCAGCGATCAAGCTGAAATTATTCACAAAATTGTGTGAATTTGTCTCCTATAAATGTTCACTTCAGTCTTATGTGCAGTGGTCACTGAAATATGTCTGTAGATTCCTGCCATTTGAATTTGGGGTTTAGGTTGGTTAGGAAGGCAGCACAGGAAGAGAGGGACAGGAACATGTTTTCTGTGTTAGCTGGAGTTGCTTGTCGTTCCAGCCTTTTTTGTTGTTGTTTTTGTTTGTTTTCTTTTTCTCACTCTTCTGCAGCAAATGAATAGTTTGATCAGTAGATGCTAAATAAATATTTGTATTTACATTTATGTATGAAAATGAATTGTTCAACTTTCTGCAAGCGTGTGAAACTGATGAAAGCTGAGGTGAAGTAATTAATTATGTTTTCAAGTTCTGTAATACAATGATCCACTTGTTTGTAGGAATTAATACGTATTGTAGATCAGCAGTTTAAACCTGGCTCCCAAATAGTTATCATTTACCAGCTCCATTTATCTAGTCTTCAGCCCAGTTTTTGTTCTTTTCCAAGGGACCAGGGAGCTTTTCTGTCCTCCACCCTGTTGCTAAAGTTACGGTCACCAAAGACATAATCCATCTGGTGAAAAATGTATAGCAATTCATGTGAGCTGAGTATAAATAGGTATTTGGTCATATATGTGGCTTCACTTATTCCTTTGCAGGATCAGATGTGTCTATTACAAGACAGAAGCTATCTGTATTTTGTTTATTCAATGGATGCACTGTATGTCACACAATGAGAGAGAGGCTGCAGAATCATTTTGCTTTATCTGAAGAAGAGTGGCCCCCATCTCATTTTGTATAATAGCCCATTGGGAAACTATCTCATTGTTCCATGGTCAGTAGTAATCACGAAAGCTTTTCTGGTGAAAGGCATACTCGCACAGGTAGAAAAGATCATTCAGTCCCATTAAGAGATTCAGACATCAGGGAAAGCACAGTCATTAAGCTCTGTCCAAACTGAAGGTGAATTAATAAATGATCAAGCACAGTGGGCCAATATATTCAAGAACAAGTGTATTGTTAAGCAGATGGGCTAACGGATGTTCAACTGGCGTTAGCTGTTACAGAATTAATTTCCAGAAATAAGAAATCATATTACATATCTGTTTATCTCCAACAATGTAAAATAGATTTGAAAAGTTATAAACAGCTGGAAGCTCTGGAAGTACCAGGGTTCATGAGGCTTCCACAGAAATGTGTTTGAACTGTAACTGCCTTTCTCAAAACATTCTCAGGAACTGGCATTTTCACTATCCAAACTCCCTTAACTATAAAAGAAAGATCTTTGGACAACCTTGGAGGATGCACAAACCCAGGAAAAAACATCTCCAGTCTGGCAGCAACAAAGGGCAGGGCTTTTGGAAGATTTTGACACTGTACAGATCATGTTGAAGAGTTGAAAAAAGGCTGACTGTTCAGATGAAAGTAGAAATTGTGAATATCAAACTCCCGAGATTTTAACTCGTAGTTCTGTTTTCTTGACAATTTTAAGGAAGTTATTTCATTCTTATGTTTTGGTTTTGCATACGTAAGTGATACAATTCATTCCCCCTGTCTTTTTTCTATTTTCTGTTTAGAGTATGACATTTGCCATGAATAACCTTAATGAACCATGCATACATAAGCCCATGGTGAAATCTCCAGACAAATTGTTTTGTGATTCTTCTTCATATTTCTGCAATCAAAGATTAGCCACAATAAAAACTGGAACCTGAGGACATGCAATGCAAAGAGGAGGAAAAAGGGCACTGAAATCATAAGTGATAATTAGAATTAGAATGAGCAGGGATATGCACAGCTAGATCAGCTTGTCCAGCGCTTGATCCAGCCTGGCCTTGAAAGTCTGGTGAAAGCCCCAGGGACAGGGCATCAAGCCACATCTCTGGGCTACCTGTTCCAGTGCCTCACCTCACTGTAAAACACTTTTTCCTTATATCTAGCTTAATTCTATCTTCTTTAAACTTGAAACCATTTCCTCTTTTTTAATCATTTATCATACTTAGAGCCAGAAGTTGTTAAGCATTCTCGACATGATCTGATTTCCTCTCTTTTTCAGCCAGCATTCAAATGTTGTGTTGCTCAAGGTATTACCTTTGCTCCAAAACCCAGATGTATCCATAAACACTGATCTCAGCACTGGTCTCTGCACTGCTGAAAACCTTAAATCTTCCCTCCAGCCACTACGGAGTTACTCCTAGAAGTAGCACACCAATTTTAAGTTCTTTTAGTCTGCTCTTTTACAAGCATTCAAATTCAACCTAATATTTTGTTTTTTATCTTCCCCTGTTACTGCATTAACTGGATGCAGATTTAAAGCTAGACAACCAATTTGTTACTGGCAGTAGAAAGCATCTATACAGGGAATACCATTTTTTCAGGAAAAAGAAAGGAACGTACCCTAGGAGCCCAACACCCTATGATGTCAGAGGGAGATGTTTCCGTGCTCAGGCCTCAAGTGATCCACATCTGGTACTCAAATTGTTCTGTCAAAAGGAAAAAAGAACATGAAAGATATATTTGAGCTCACAATTTTAGCTTGATGCAAAGCTGTATTAGGTATAATCCCATTTTTCGGAGTGAATGGAATTCCATGTTATCTGGAAAGCTAGAGCTGCTGTCTGAGATTTATGAGGCTTAACTTGTTTAGCTTGACAGACAGTGCTCAGGATCAAAAGACATTGGTGTAAACAATGCTGTATCTTCAAGGTCAGGAAAACCCTAGGGAAGAGGTTGTTGGTGAAATAAAGGACAGAAGGCAGAAACATATTAAACCAATAGTTGAGTATAACCATCTGAAACTGTATGGTAATTTTGATAAGCCACTTTATGTATTTCCAAGGCCACCTTATTTTGCAATATAAAAACAGTATAATCCTTACTTATTTCTTTTCAATATTTAATTAAAAACTGTAAAAAAAAACGCCAACATTTACCATTTCTGGACAGAGGACTTCGTGTTAAGTAGTCCATGTAGGAACAGAGATAGATGTTGCACTGCAAGAGCACTATTTCTGGAAGACAAGTGTGAGTATTCTGGTTTTCTAGAGTAGCAAATGTGTTTCCAGGGAGAAACATCAGACAACAGTTGTGGCAACTCTGTGCTCCTTTGTTCGGATTTATATGATGACTGAGCAAAATATCTATTAAGGGTAATAGTGATCTCAGGAGCTGAATAATATTTATATGATGGTTATAATTTAGTCATTTTAGACACACAAGCATTCTTGATAACACATCTTCTGAACAACAATTCTTCAAGCCCTTCTCCTTGGTTATTTTGGCAACAGCCATCCAACTATCTTTCTCCCTCACCTTGTTTCCAGTTTATAGATTTAATTTCTGTTTCTGGCCAAGTACTTGGTGGGCACAAAGGTAATTGTAACTGGTTGGAGGCTGGATAGATAGGCAAAGGCTACAGTAGGCAGATGGATCTACAACCAAGACACAGTTTTATTGAATGCTGTTGTTGCAGAAGAAATGGTATGTCACGGAGTTGACTTATCAATCTATGTCCGTGACAGGGGAGCAGTAGGCCCCTGCCCTCTCCCCCCCCAACCCCAGCCCCACAAAATGGGAAGGAAGGAAGGGAGGAAAAGAACAGTGGCAACAATCCATGGAGGAAAACTTATTTTACTATGATACCAGAATACAAGATAACACAATATAACACTATTTAATTGAAATTGAGACTAATAAATCAGACAAGATGGGAGAGAGTTCCCGGGACCGAGCCAAACCTGAAAAGCTTGGAACGGCTAGGAAAGCACCCACCAGCACCCACTGTCAGGCAGTAAGAGACTGCCCCCCACCTGGAAGGGCCAGATCCCATGACTTCTGTAATGTACAGGGATAGGTATCTGGAACTGGGGCATTAACACTTTAATGCCCAGTACACTACATGATGTTATGTTATACTGAAACCCAAAAAAACAAAAAACATAGAACCATGACATTCCATCCCTTATTCTACATCACTACATCATTCTTAATATATATATACATATATACAAACAAACAAAAAATGATTAAAATGCATTGCACACGCGTGGCTATATACATATACATAGAATTAGTAACTGCACTCCCCCAGCATCAACTTTCCTTGTGGTACACATTGAACATCCCCATTTTTCTGCATTACCCACCAAGTGGATCCTGGACCCTGGGCAAAAACAGTACCACGGGAAGGTTCGCCCTTTCCAGAAGGTGGAAGAAACCGAATTGCTTTTCCCAACATGCTCTTTACACATACAACAGGGACTTTATCTCCCTCTACAGTATGTAGGGAACTGGATTGGGTAGTACAATCATGATTGATAGATCTTCTGGTATTGACTAACCAGGTGGCTTCTGCCAAATGCTTCTCCCAGTGCTTAAACGTTCCGCCACCCAGTGCTTTTAGCATCGTTTTTAACAACCCATTGTATCGTTCAATTTTACCAGAGGCTGGTGCATGATAGGGAATATGGTAAATCCACTCAATTCCATGATCTTTGGCCCAAGTATTTACAAGAGAATTTTTGGAATGAGTCCCATTATCTGACTCAATTCCTTCTGGGGTGCCACGTTGCCACAGGACTTGTTTCTCGAGACCCAGTATGGTGTTTCAGGTGGTAGCATGGGGTACTGCATATGTTTCAAGCCACCCAGTGGTTGCCTCCACCATAGTAAGCACATAATGCTTACCATTGCGAGATCGTGGCAAGGTGATATAATCAACCTGCCACGCCTTCCCATATTTATACTTTTGCCATCACCCTTCCTCCCAGAGAGGTTTCATCCTTTTGGCTTTAATTGTGGCACGTTTCACAGTCATGAATAACCTGTGCAATAGCATCCATAGTTAAGTCCACCCCTCAGTCTCTAGCCCATTTGTATGTTGCATCTCTCCCTTGATGGCCCAAGGTCTCATGGGCCCACCGAGCTAGAAATAATTCACCCTTGTTCTGCCAGTCCAGGTCTATTTGAGCCACCTCAATTTTGGCAGCTCAATCTACCTGATGGTTACTTTGCTGTTCTTCAGCAGCCCAACTCTTGGGCACATGAGCATCTACATGGCGCACCTTTACAACCATATTCTTTATTCAGGCAGCCCAAATATGTTTACCCCTTCTTTGCCAGTTATTTTGCTCCCACTGCTGTAACCACCCCCATAGAGCATCTGCCACCATCCATGAGTCAGTGTAAAGATAAAGCATTGGCCACCTCTCCCGTTCAGCAACATCTAAGGCCAGTTGGACAGCCTTTACCTCTGCAAATTGGCTTGATTCTCTTTTCCCTTCAGTGGCCTCTGCAACTTGTCGTGTAGGGCTCCACACAGCAGATTTCCATCTGCGATGCTTTCCCACAATACGACACGATCCATCTGTGAACAGGGCATATTTCTTTTCATTTTCTGGTAGTTCATTGTATGGTGGGGCCTCTTTAGCACGTGATACTTCTTCTCCTGGTGGTGTTCCAAACTTTTTACCTTCAGGCCAGTCCATAGTGATCTCTAGGATTCCTGGACGGCTGAAATTCCCCATCCGTGCTCATTGTGTAATCAACGCAATCCACTTACTCCAAGTGGCATCAGTTGCATGATGGGTGAAGGGAACCTTTCCTTTAAACATCCAGTTCAGCACTGGCAGCTGAGGTTCCAGAAGGAGCTGTGTTTCAGTACCGACTACTTCAGAAGCAGCCTGAACCCCCTCATACGCGGCTAAGATCTCCTTCTCAGTTGGAGTGTAGCCCTCTTCCGACCCTCTGTATGCTTGACTCCAGAATCCCAGGGGTCGGCCTCTGGTCTCTCCTGAGGCTCTTTGCCACAAACTCCAAGTGGGACCATTCTCTCCAGCAGCAGTGTAGAGGATGTTTTTTATACCCTGTCCCGTCTGTACTGGCCTTAGGGCCACGGCACGGGCTATCTCCTGTTTAATCTGTTCAAAAGCCTGCTGCTGCTCAGGGCCCCATGTAAACTCATTCTTCATTCGCGTCACATAATAAAGGGGGCTTACAATGAGGCTGTAGTTTGGAACATGCATTCTCCAAAAGTCCACTGCACCAGAAAAGATTGTGTCTCTCTCTTGCTAGTGGGTGGAGACATAGCAGTGATTTTGTCGATCACATCTGTTGGGATGTGATAACTTCCATCTTGCCACTTTATACCTAGGAACTGAATCTCCTGGGCAGGTCCTTTCACTTTGCTTCGCTTAATAGCAAAACCAGCACTCAGAAGAATTTGGATTATTCGCTCTCCTTTCATGAAGACTTCTTGTGCTGTATCGCCCCACACAGTGATATCATCAATGTACTGCAGGTGCTCAGGAGCACTGCCCTGTTCCAATACAGTTTGGATCAACCCATGGCAAATGGTCGGGCTGTGTTTCCACCCCTGGGGCAAACGGTTCCAGGTATACTGAATGCCCCTCCATGTGAAAGCAAACTGTGGCTTACATTCTTTGGTCAAAGAAATGGAAAAGAAGGCATTAGCAATGTCAGTGGTGGCATACCATTTGGCCGCTTTTGACTCCAGTTCATACTGGAGTTCTAGCATATCCAGCACAGCAGCACTCAGTGGGAGTGTGACTTCATTCAGGCCACCGTAGTCCACAGTCAGCCTTCATTCTCCACTGGCTTTACGCACTGGCCATATGGGGCTGTTAAAAGACAAGTGAGTTTTGCTGATCACTCCCTGACTCTAGTTGACGAATCAACTTATGAATGGGGAGCAAGGAATCCCTGTTGGTGCGGTACTGCCATCTGTGCACCGTTTTTGTAGCAATCGGTACGTGTTGCTCTTTTACTCATAGCAACCCCACAGCAGACGGATCTTCTGACAGGCCAGGCAAAACAGACAGCTGCTTAATGTTGTCTGTGTCCACAGCAGCTATTCCAAAGGCCCATTGATACCCCTTAGGATCCTTGAAATGCCCCCTTCTGAGATAATCAATACCTAGAATACATGGAGCCCCTGAGCCCATCACAATAGGATGTTTTTGCCAGCCTTTACCAGTGAGGCTTATCTCAGCCTCCAGCACAGTCAATTCTTGAGATCCCCCAGTCACTCCAGAAATATGGATTGATTCTGTCCCTTCATGATTCGAGGGCAACAGAGTGCACCGTGCACCAGTGTCCACCAGTGCCTTATATTTCAGTGGTTCTGATGTGTCAGGCCATCGAATCCACACAGTCCAATATACTCTATTATCCCTTCCCTCCCCCCCCCGACTGAATGCAGGGCTCCTCTATTCATTACCTGTGGTAACTGGAGCAACTGCACTGGTGGTTGATATGCTTTGTAATTCTCTCACCCGTGCTCTAGTAGAGGAGTAGGTTCACGGTGCCACTTCCTCATGTCTTCTCCATGGTCACATAGGTAACGCCACAAGGCAATTTGTGGTGTATTATTCCTTACTAAAGCGAGAAAGCATTTGCCTTTAACAGCTGAGATTTTTGATGGTGCACGTGAGAAGGAAGGTTCATCATCTTTAATTAGTTGGGCTGGCATTAGTTTGATCATCTCCTTCATTACACTCATTTGATTATCCTGATCTTCATCAAGCGTCTCTGATACTGCTACAGGTTTGTCACAATTAATCAGTAGAGACACTTGCTCTTGCATTTCATTCATTTGGTCCGTTATTTGTGAGATGGCAGCAATGGAAGCATGAGTTGGTGGTAGCAGTTGTTCATAGTTTTGGAGTGTAAGAATCAATTCAAAAACTAAGGGTGTTCTCTGTTGTTCCTTGTATCTGCTACATGCTGACGTTAGTGTAGCAGCATATTTGTCCGGTGCTGTTGTCACGAGTTTCTGCCATACCTCAGGCGTAGTCCTCACTTTTTCAGGGTCTGCCAGTATTTTGGAATATTTGTAAACTTTGAGCACTGCTTAGTCTGGGTAGTGCCTTTTTCTTTTTTTCCCCCTCCTCTTGTTAGCTTCAATTCATTAACCCCTTTTTAGCAGGCACCAGTGATGAACCCACTCTGTGTAAAGTATTGAAAGCAATGGTGTTACTTGCAACCTACTGGCCAATAATCAATGTCATTATTACTTGTTGTGGAATTGTGTTCATATACAACCACCTAAGGGCACTGATGGAGACACCTCCATGGTACCTATATGCAATGTGATATGATTTGAATTTTGACATTTACATCCCAGACGGAATGGCTAATTTTACAAACAACTACATCCCAAATGGAATAGCTAATCTTACAAACAACACGACATTCGGACCAGTTTCCAGGCTTTCTTCTTGGTTTGTCACACGTTTTTCGAATCTCGATTAATACTCACGTTGGTGTGTGTGTTATTAATTTCCCTGGTTGTATTCATAATTATGAATAATAAGGGGAAGGAGTCTCCTCCAAAACCAGAGAATGATGACTGGCAGGGAATATGGAGAGGTTTAGAAAAGATCTTAGAAGCGTGGGAACCCGCAATGTCATGGGATTTTACTCTTGAACACCTGTGGGATCCCAAGAAACTAAGCCAGTATTTGAGTCAGGGACGATGTGGCTTACATAAATCTAAGGAGGTACAACTTATTTGGGGTTTGGCTTGTGCTTACCGTGCCCTATATAACACTATTCTGGAGAGAGAGAGAATTCCCAGGACTGAGTCAAACCTGAAAAGCTTGGAATGGCTAGGAAAGCACCCACCAGCACCCACTGCCAGGCAATAAGAGACCACTCCCCACCCGGAAGGGCCAGATCCCATGACTTATGTAATGTGCAGGGATAGGTACCTGGAATTGGGGCATTAACACTTTACACTACATGATGTTTTGATGTGGAATACTGAAACCCGAAAAAACAAAAAAACGTAAAACCATGACATGAGGGAAAACAACTGAAGGCCATCTGTACAAGAAACTCATAGGTCCTTACAGTAATTAGATAGGTATCCAGCTTTTTGAGCCATATAAGAAAAAACTGGTAAATTAGCATAAATACTCATATTTAAACAAATGGAAATGCCATTATGGACCGAAAAGCATTGAATGCACTTTGTCCTGATGTGTTACACCCAAGAAATCTTCATCAGTGTTCGCAATTTCTAACAACTAATTGTGAACACATTTGAAGGATTGTCAGGCAAGTATTAGTTGTTTCTAGAAATGTTTTTTTTTTTTCACATGATAAGAAGGGTAGCATTTCCAATTTCTAATAATTTCTAATATTGCAAATTTATTTTGATACTATATGCTGTGGGAACACATAAAGTTAGCATTTCCAAAAAACTGCCAGCTGCAGTTTATACTATATTGCAGAACTGTGAAGCCATAGAAAATCCATTTCTGTAATGAGTGCTTGTCTGGTCATCCTTAACTTGTAAACAGTGAACTCACTATTATTTTAGCTGGATTTTAGTCAAAAATAAGGGAATTTGCTATTTGTAAATCCTCCAAGCATCTTCTGGATAAAGGAAGGAGACACTTTACCTGAGAAAGAGAAAGGCTGCTGAATGAGCGCAAGTATTACTGGACAGATGTGACTCCATGTGAATGCTTTAAATGTAATAAAGAAATAAACAAATAATAAACAATCAGAACTATCTATAAATCCTCAAATGCACAGTAAAAAATGTTTGGAAAATTTTGGTGCTTCCTTCACTACATTTTGGAGGTTATCTTGTTGGTACTATTAGAATGAAAGGTGAGACTGTGGGCTTAATGCTACAGTATTTCACAGACACCCCAAGTTCCACAGGACACTAACAATGATCTCATACATTTTCTGCCTGAGTACCAATTCTATCTAATCCTCTGCTGCATCTCCCTTCTTACTATATTTTCTCTAGCTTATGGATAAGATTCAGAGAGTGTGCCAAGCTTCAACATCCAAGAGTTTGATAGATGCAATGATAAATTTGTGCTAGAACAGAGAAACCCCTTCCAGAGATTTTTCCTTCTACTGTACAGTGAAAGGGATATTTGAAATATATTTCAACTACTGTCTGGCTTTACAGACCTCCTGCAGATCAGAAAATTGCACTGAGTACGGAATTCTTCAAAGAGAATTTGATTTCTAGTGAATAATAATGAAAAATTTAATTACATTCACATTTTCTGGGAGGGAATTAATAGTGGAGTTAAAACACCTTTTTTTGTGGGCTTACAGTCATTGAGATAATCTGAAAAATTAATTAATACAGTTACTTATCCACACCTTGTAAACACCACATGGAGATTGCATAATACTTATGTGAACGTAAATCATCATTTTTTTTCTTCCTTGGAATACAAAATATGGCTGTGGTTCATGCCAGCAGTCTCACATTGCTAACGGTTTTATATCTGAAATGCAGAACTCTATGCTATTCATCTCTTTAAAGATACTGCAGTAAACGAATTTTATGATACCATGATTCTAAATGTCATTTTAGCTGGAACCTTAATTGTCAAGAATTAAAACCAAAGCCATTTCTCTGTTAAACAATAACAGCAACAGTGCAAGAGATTAAGAAGTGGCTGGAAATAAAAGCAATAAGAAAAGTTTTTATTCTGAGCACATGTAACATTTCTTAGTTATTAAGAAATAGCTGCATGCTATTTCTTTAAAATCAAAGAAGAAACTCTGTTCTATATTAAAGTCTGTTGTTATATTTATATGTTATAGGGAACTCTGTATTCTCTTTGGTGATCAAATATGAACTGAGGATGGTGTTACAGTTTATCTGAAATTGCTGAAATAGTCTTCATGGAAAAAGTAGTGTCACATGAAGTTAGTATGTCTGAGCTTCAAAGCACTATGTAAACATTAACTGTTAGTCACAGTTCTTTGTAAGACAAAAATAAGCTCTCCCTCCCCTTGTAGATGCACTAGATCTATGACTTGTCAGATACGAGATACAGAGGAGAGCAAGTGTTGTGTATATTAGTCATTCAGAACTCATGGGGAAATTCTGCATCCATCTTACCATGCTGTGTGAAATAGTATTTGGATAAATCAGAACATGTGATACATGAGAGCAGTTATAAAACAATAATAAACATCAAAGAACCTGATTTGTACAGGCTGAAAACTGTTTTAATATTTCATATTTACATATGTTGATTCTTTTTACCTCTGTCCTCTATTTGAGTTATGCTACCTTAAAATTTCCAGTAATATGAGAAGGTCCTGTACAGAGGGAAAAGTTTGGTCTTATCACTATTGAAGAAGGCTTGAAAGTACACATGGGACGCAATCTACTTATCTGGGAACTTAATGTGAAGCAAATTGCAGCACTGTTTGACCTGAAAGTTTCCTAAAGCCAGTAACCTACCTAATCAATAGAATGAGAAAGATGGTTCTGACAGGTACAGAGGGAAAATACTGCTCACCTATTTTAGGCATCTATTTTTCTCAGGCAGACTGTATAGAACACTATTTGTGTTGCGACAATGAGTGTCTTTGTCATAATAGCATTAGACTCATAAGCACTCATTCAGGAGGTGAAAGGCACAGACCTCATGTTTCAGCTCCAGCTTTTTGTCTTCAAGCACTGAGAGTCTAATACAGTATTTGAATCTCAGAGGGAGTTACACCTGGAGTTTAGTTAAGCTTTCCCCCCAGGTCTGTGGCTAGAAATCTGCATGGTTTACTCACACCTCTTTCCTTCTGGCACCTCAGGTTTTTTCTTCCTCTCTGCACAAGGACATAAATATAGAAGACATTCAAATTTTATGCATGCTAAGCATATTCTAAGAATTGTATCACTCTCTAGTGGAAAAGGACATTCCCACATCTGATTTTTGTCTTGTTAATCCAAATTTCTGTATTTTGCTTTTATCCCTCATAAGAATACAGCTTTGGTATAATAAAGAGGTGAAATAATACAGCAGTAAAATGCATCTTTCACTGCATCACCGAACGCCTTTCAAATCTCTCCTCCTTTCTAAGATGCATTTCCAGATTGACATAGTTAGGTCTAGCTGATGGAACTCATCTGGGCTGGATCGGAATTTTTTTTTCTAATGTAATAAAGAATACAATGCCATATACTTTCAGTTTGTAGCAAAGTCTTAACTTGTCAGTAGACTTAGAAAACCTCAATGTTTGTTTTCTCACTAATGGTGCAGGTGGTTCAGAAAGAGTGTGCAATATGCCCAGCATGCTGTCTGGTGGTCTTTTGTAACAGTATGATCTGATTGTCCATTCAGTTTGAGCAGCATTCAAGAACTGTATATGAGAGGTACCTGAAAATATGATTAACTCTTTCTTCTGTTTGACTTTTGATATTTACGATTTTCCTTTTGTAAATCCAGAAATAAGAAAGAAAATAATCTTCAGCATCACGTAGAAATTTATTCAAGTTCTTCAATGAGAATTTTATTGTGTGCTTTCTTTTGTGAGTTCAGAAACTCTGAAATGTGCAGATCATTGTACATTTCCATCTTGGCTCTTCAAGATCTGTGGTCACATAAACCATGCTCTTTCTCAGCTTGTTTCAGTCTCATTAAAGGCTCAAGAGTAGAATTCAGCTGTTCAAGGAATCTTAATGGCGATTAAATGAATATTCATCTTGTTATTATATTAATGTGATATGTAATGCTTTGCTCTCAGACAATTTGAGCAAGAGAGTTTTCCTACAAAAAAAGGATAGAGATGAAAGACAATAATTGACTTTTACATATCACAGAGTCTGCATGGTCACACAAATTTCCAGACAGTTACTTTGCAGAAACTGCAGGTGCACTCACTCAGAGAATCCTATCAGTAGGGATTAAGGTGGGTTAAAAGAAAACAGGAGAAGTGGAAAGTGGTGGAAAGAAGGGATGTAAAAGTTGAGTGTCTGTCTAGGCTGGGATGGATAATGTTACAGTTTCACAAAAAAAGTTGCATTTTTGGAGGCTAGCATTGCAGTATTTGATGGTGAACTTCATACAAAAATCTATTATAAATCTTTTAATGCTATGCAATTGTCTTCTTTTTGTTGATGATGGATTTAAAGTAGTACAGGAAACATCTCTGTGCATTTTTACATTGGCTGCATTTTCTGTTTAATAGCCATTCAATAACTGTAGGACAATATCAGTTACTGCCACATCATTATTGGTTATTGTTTTAGAAACAAGTTGATCTGAAATACAAACTGATAGTCTTCTGTATCCTCTAAATTCTAATCACTTTTTAAATATGATTTGAAGCTCTCTGGGTTGTCATCTCAAATCAGGTTTTCAGCTTCAGTAATGACATGAGTTTGTGAATTGAAATTCTTGGTGTGAAAGTTAGCTTATTTTAAGTATGTTTTAAGTTTTCCCCTATAAAGAGATGTGAATGAGCAGAAATATTGTTTCTACACAACACAGATCATTTATTTATGTTAACATCAATAGCTGTGAAATAGTAGTACTAAAATTTGCTAAATGATATGTGTGCTGGACTGCAAACTGCTGGTGTTCAGAGATATTAACTTTTTAAAATTTAAGGCTTCACATTCTCTTTAGTTTAAAGCTTCATCTCTAGCAATGGATTTGGTCTTCTGACTTTTACAGTGGGAATGATTCACATATGGATTCCTAGTGATTCTCCTGTATTTCCTTTAGTTTGATAGGGCAAAGCCATCCACTATCAACAACAACATGCTGGGAAAACCTCAAGTCTTTAACACTGCTTTGAGGAGTGGGATTTTCAAGCAACCTAAATTCAACTGCACATGCAGTTGCTCTCTTTAATTATTGTAAGCAGCATGAGAAAAGCATGAACATATCCATTTAAGGATATTTTCTGAGCCACTAGTGGCTGGATGACATACTTTCATGCCGTGTCCCCCATTCCCCTTCATACTTTTGGAGGTATCTCACTGTAAGTTCATCAATTTATCCTATTAAAAAAGAGCAATGCTGCATTTCTCCAAAGTCATACATATTTCTTCAATCGACTTCGACTATTAAAGACAAAAAGATGGGATTCAATTATCTTCAATCAGACCCTTAATATTTCATTCACCTATTTCTTTACTGGTTAATTTTTGTCTTGTGCTGTTAGCATTTATTACAGAATCACAGAATGGCCAGGGTTGGAAGGGACCTCAAGGATCATGAATCTCCAACCCCCCTGTGACAAGCAGGGCCACCAACCTCCCTATTTAATACTAGACCAAGCTGCCCAGGGCCCCATCCAATCTGGCCTTGAACACCTCTAGGGACAGGGCATCAAAACTTCTCCGGGCAGCCTGTTCCAGCACCTCACCACTCTCTCTGTAAAGAACTTGATTGAACTATTATTTAAATCCCTATACCGCCTGATTTTGCAAAATGAGTTATATGTATATATATATCTACAGACGTTACAAATAACAAAACACTTGAGCCATAGTTAGATGGAACTTTTAAATTAAATGCTTCAAAAAAATGTAGTTGGATAGTTGGCTGCTAGTTAAGTGTTTTAGCTTGTATACCAGGAAACACAGCATGTACGAAAGGAACTTCTCACATGAAAATTAACAGCCTGTTTTTTCTCCAGGGTGAAGTATCTTCAAGAGAATAAATATACCATGAAATCCAATAACTCTCTTCTCTAACACAATGTAGACAGCATTTTTAATGCAGACTTTTAATAATTTCATAGAATCATAGAATCATAGGATGGCTTGGATTGAAAAAGAGACACAATGATCATCTAGTTTCAACCCCCCTGCTATGTGCAGGGTCGCCAACCACCAGACCAGGCTGCCCAGAGTCACATCCAGCCTGGCCTTGAATGCCTCCAGGGATGGGGCATCCACAGCCTCCTTGGGCAACCTGTTCCAGTACATCACCACCCTCTGGGTGAAAAACTTCCTCCTATTACCTAACCTAAGTCTCCCCTGTTTCAGTTTAAAACCCCTCCCCTTGTCCAATCATTATCCACCCTTGTAAACAGTCATTCCCCCTCCCATTTCTATGCTCCCTTCCGATGAGGTCTCCCTGGAGCCTTCTCTTCTCCAAGCTAAACAAGCTTATTTATGTGAGAGCCTTTAGTAGAAAATGCAACATGATTTCTACAGTAGAAAGGAAACTTGAATGATCCTTCACTTGTTGTTTAAAAAGAAGTGGCTATTTATGAAGCTATCACAGTCACTTAAACTGATACTGAAACCAGTATTTTCTGTCAGCTCCACAGAATCTCCTGCAATGGCAGAACCTTCCTATCCCATAGCATGTTTCTCTGGTAGATTAAATATCTAGGTAGGATGTGGAAACAAATTATTATTTTTATAATCCCATACTCCAAAGCCTGTCCCTGCTTTCAAAATACAAGGGTCCACTGCTTTTGGGAGTTACCTATTTTTATGAGAGATTCTATGGGATAAAAATACTCTTGCTTGACAACAACTTTACACAAATCTATGTGGATATGCTTCATCTCAGCTTGAGTCTGTAAATTTGCTCTAGGATGCTTTTCTCCTCAGCAGAACATTTACACAAACTATTCCTATTTATTTCATAAATAAACTGTAATTCATCCCATTTATCTCCAGTACCTGAAGGGAGCCTACAGAAAAGTTGGGGAGGCACTTTTTATAAGGGCATGTAGTGACAGGATGATGAGAAATGGGGCTGAACTGAAGAGGGTAAATTTTGACTAGATATCAGGAAAAAATTCTTTACTGTGAGGGCGATGAGACACTGGAATGGTTTGCCCAGAGAAGCTGTGAATTTCCCCACCCTGGAAGCATTCAGTGCCAGGCTGGATGGGGATTTGAGCAACCTGGTCTACGGGGAGATGCCCCTGCCTATAGCAGGGAGGGTTGGAAACAAACGATCTCAAAGTTCCCTTCCAACCCAAACCATTCTATAATTCTATGAATCTATGATTCTGTGATATCATTGTTTCCAACCTTGAAACACTATATCTGTGTATGCCATTATTGATTTCATTTATGTCAAAACTGTTTGTTTGAATCTTACTTTATCATTGGCATATTTGAAAGCTTTCAGAAATTTGAATAAATTGACTAAAGAGACCGAAGTTATGAAGTCAATAAGGGGAAAAAAATGTTTAAATATAAAATTAAGGGAATTCACACCATAGGGCCAGGACAGAACTCAGTGTTTCCATTAACATTCCTGTATCACCAGCAGCCAGAAATCTCAGCAATAAAATGGGGCAGCATATGAAGGGAATAACATGATATTGCCAGGATGCTGAGCCTGCTACACAAGACACAGTGCATCTACTATGACTGTTGTGTGCTTAGGGCTATAAGGATCTGTTTTCATTTATCCTGAGTGTTAATTTAGCTTCTCTAGAATCAGTTCTTTGTGTGTGTGTGAATGAAGGGAGATGGTGTGTGTAAAAGATGTACAGCGCTGATTTTAACCCGCTGTCTTCCCTCCTCTCTGAGCTATACTCACTGCATAATCAAAACGGGCTGTCTTCATCTTTTTTATAACCTGGTAATAATTTCCTCTAAAAACTCTTTTATTAGCATGACAACTTAAGCTGCAAGGATTTCACAAGAAACAGGTTTTAATGGTATGGATATGGTGCAGTAAGATAGAGAGATGAAGCAATTCTCTGAAATGCTAGTTTCTGTATATACCATTATAATCCATCTTACAGAGATGGAATGATTTCTTTCATGCAAGCTCTAGCTTTATTCTTCCTCTATACTGAACATGACCTATTTTTTCCTATTCTTGGAGTTTTCAAAACAGCAAAGTGCTTTATAACTTCAGCTCAAAAAGAAGTCAAGACTGGAAGAAGGGTCGCCTGCTCCTATAGGCAATGTTGCAGTAGATCCAAAGCCAAGAAAAATTGTTCCTACGAAAATGCCCCTTGCCTCTCCTTCTTATTTGCCTTCCTTACTGTGTGGGGAGCTGAAAAGTAAGCTGAGACAGAAGCTAGCACATTTGTTTGTGCTGCAAGGGCATCCTTCCTTACCGACCTCTGTGGAAGGAGGGAGAGAGGAAGTTCCTTGCCCTGACTTTCTGTGATCAGTATATTCTAAATATCTCAAATGTGTGACTAAAAGATTGAGGATTTTGGTAACTAAAATTACATAAAATCCAGATAAAACCCATACAAAGAAGAATGAAAACTTGTAAACAATATTGCTCTTACATCTAGTGGCTACATCGCAGATCATTCTTCCTGTTTTCATGCTAGCAAAGTTTATCAAATGAGAAAGACGAGAACAGGAATTCTGTGCTGTAAAACAAAGGCAGCATTGCTAAGCGTCTAGAGACAATCCACATAGAAAAGGATATTAGGACCACTTCACAAATGTGCAATTGCTATTGAAAGTTCTCTCATCCTTTATCTTTTCATCCTGTTTAAATCATATTTCTCATACTTTTTTGTGTGTTTGTTTTTTTATACTGGAAGGTAGTGATTCTGGAATTCTTAATTATGACATAGGAAATCAGTGCTATGCATTGTCTCTTAGAGCAAGTTCATACTGCAAATTGTCATTACAGTTACTTGATCTTTCAACAAATTAAATTAATTACATTCATTTCAGGACATCACAATAGCTGTGTGTAGAAAAGGTGGATATGTTAGGTTTGGAACTATCGTTATACTTCCAGTCAAACAGATATGAAATTCAGATTATCATGTCCAGACAGGAAGGTCAAACATGGGTCTTTTTCATATGGCACCGAATTTTGCATGGAAAATGTTATATTATTTTATATGCTGACATCAGAGACAACATAATTATAGTTAATTCCCTTGAGCTAAAAAATTTGATTTCAGTACTTTTTCCTGGTAGCAGTAATCAATTAAAAAGAAAATCTTGTACAGTCATAACTATGGGTTTTCTACACTGGGAAATTTTGCAGTAGTTTAGCTGCTTTACATTCCTAGTGTGGAAAGGATAGAGGGAATGGACTGCAAATCAATTTAGCTTAGCCAGATCTAAATCAGCAGTACTAACTGTACTGTCATCTAGACATGTTCACTTGGCATCACTCTGCGGTAATGTCAGAGATAGACGTTAGAGCCATCACTGTTAATTTAGGAACACATCTTCCTTATGATTTTATTCAGCAAACTGCTCTACGTTTCTTATTAAGGGAGCCGGAAATAATTCAGCTATTACTAGGCAGTGCAAAAAAGGAATCATGGCCATATACGGCAAATAGCTCAGGTGGGATTCATTTCGTAGAATCACCAGTACGGTTTGAGTTGGAAGGGGCCTATCATTTAGTTCCAACCCCTTGCCATAAGAGGATTGCAGAAAATTTTGCAGGAGTGCATTTTAGAATATCCTGCATAGCCTCTGGGTGCTTCTCCAGAAGAGTGTGGGCTTTTTGTATGCTCCCTGTTCTATCTACTAGCCCTAAACAGAGATCATGAATACATTTCACAAATGGCGCTAGGTGCATATATTTAGGTAGATGAGTCCTTCCCCAAGATGAAACTTATATTCACACTGCAGACAATGCTTCTTTTTCTGTTAGCATTCAAATGGAAAAGTTAGTCTTCACTATAAGGCAAAAAATTAAATAGACATCTTTAAGAATTTTACCCTGTTCTGTCCTCACAGTTTTCCAACAGCCAGTGAACAATCACCCAATTAAAAATTCTGGAAAAAAAACTTATTATTTTGTCTAAATAATAATAGGTTGGAAAACATCCCAGAAGCAAATCATATTTCCAGATATTAGCACAAGATATATTTTTGAAGGACATATCTCAAAATCACAGAATCACAGAATGGCCAGGGTTGGAAGGGACTTCAAGGATCATGAATCTCCAACCCCCCTGCGACAAGCAGGGCCACCAACCTCCCTATTTAATACTAGACCAAGCTGCCCAGGAACCCATCCAATCTGGCCTTGAACACCTCCAGGGACGGGGCATCCACAACCTCTCTGGGCAGACTGTTCCAGCACCTCACCACTCTCTCTGTAAAGAACTTCCCCCTGACATCCAACCTAAATCTTCCCTCCCTCAACTTGAAACCATTTCGCCCTGTCCTGCTGTTATCCACCCTTTCAAAGAGCTGATTCCCCTCCTGTTTGTAGGTACTGATTCCCCTCCCTTTAGGTACTGAAATGCTGCAGTAAGGTCACCCCACAGCCTTCCTTTCTCCAGGCTGAACAAGACCAGCTCCCGCAGTCTGTCTTTGTAGCGGAGGTTCTCCAGCCCCCTGATCATCTCTGTGGCTCTCCTCTGGACCTTCTCCAACAGCTCCCTGTTGGAGCTTTCCGCATTTCTTGTGCTGGGGGCTCCAGACCTGGACACAGTACTCCAGATGGGGCCTCACAAGAGCAGAGTAGAGGGGGACAATCACCTCTCTGTCACTGCTGGCCACCCCTCTTCTGATGGAGTCCAGGATGCCATTTGCTTTCTGAGCTCAAGAGCACAATGCTGGCTCACATTAAGCTTTTCGTCTATCAAGACCCCCAGGTCCTTCTCTGCAGGGCTGCTCTCAAGGACTGCTCCTTCCAGTCTGTATAGATGCCTGGGATTCCTCTGGCCCAAGTGCAAAACCTTGCACTTTGCTGTGTTGAACCTCATCAAGTTCATTCGGTCGGCCCACCTTTCCAGGCTGTTGAGGTCCCTCTGAATGGCATCCTTTCTTCCATCATGCCAACTGCACCACTCAGCTTGGTGCCATCAGCAAACTTGCTGAGAGTGCACTCAATTCTGTCGTCGATGTCATTGATAAAGATGTTAAAGAGCACTGGTCCCAAGACAGACTCCTGGGAGACACCGCTTGTTACCAGCCTCCATCTAGACACAGAACCATTGATGACCACCCTCTCACCCCCTGTCTGTGGCCTTTCAACCAGTTTCTTATTCATCGAGTGGTCCACCCATCAAATCCATATCCCTCCAATCTGGAGATAAGGATGTGGTGGGGGACCATGTCAAAGGCTTTGCTCAAGCCCAGGTAAATGACCTGTCACCTTTCCCTTGTCCACCAATGCCATCACTCCATCATAGAAGGCCACCAGACTGGTTAAGCATGACCTTCCCCTGGTGAAGCCGTGCTGGCTGTCTCAGATCACACACTCATTCCTCATGTGATGCATGAGGCATGAAGCATGTCGTCTAGGAGGATCTGTTCCATGATCTTCCCAGGTACAGAGGTGAAACTCACTGGCCTCTAGTTCCCTGGATCCTCCTTGCTCCCTTTCTTGTAAATGGGAGTGACGTGAGCCTTCCTCCAGTCATCTGGGACCTCACCTGACAGCCACAACTTTTCAAATATGGTGCAGAGCGGCTCAGCAACCACCTCAGCCAGCTCCTTCAGAACCCTGGGATGCACTCCATCCGGCCCCATAGACTTGTACACATTCAGTCTCATGAGGTGGTCTCGGACTTGCTCTGCCCGTACAGTGGGGGAGGGGGGAGAGAAGGATTTACCGCCTTGGTCCCACCTAGAGGTTTAGAGATGCAGGGCTCAGGAATGTGAGAAATACTGGAATCCTGGCCACCAGTGAAGACCGAGGCAAAGAACCTCAGCCTTCTCTTCGTCTGCTGAAGCCAGTTCTCCTCTTACCAAAGAAGGTACACTCACTTTGGCCTGTCTCTTCTGGCCAGTGTACCTGTAGAATGTCTTCCTGTTGTTTTTCACGTCCCACACCAAACTCAGGTCTGCCTGCATCTTGGCTTTCCAGATCCCACATCTGCAAGTGTGGATGTCATCCCTGTATTCTTCCCAGGTGACACGACCTTGTTTCCAGAGCTTGCACGCACCCTTCTTTGCCCTCAGTGTGCCCAGCAGGTCCTTGCCAAGCCATGCTGGTTTCCTACCTCCTCTGCCCACTTTCTTATTCAGAGGGTCGGAGAGCTCTTGTGCTCTCAGGAAGGCATACTTGAAGAATAGCCAGCTCTCCTCAACATCTTTGTTTTTAAAGACAGCATCCCAGGGGGTCTTGGCCAACAGTCCATTGAACTGCTTAAAGTTTGCTCTTCCAAAGTTCGGGCTCCTGATGCCACTCTTTGCCAGGCCCACATCCCTTGAGATCACAAACTCGACCAAGGCGTGGTCACTGCAGCCCAGGCTATCTCCAACCTTAATGCCTTCAATAATCTCAACATATGTAAGTGACAAAATTGCATGTCATTGGTTCCTTTTGCTTTTTCTAGTGATGATGGATTTTTACTGACGTAAAGAATGTCAGTGGTTCAGCCCCAGTTTGTATTCCCCTTTTCTCTGATTATCACAAACAGTACGTGCATCTCAGTTTTTAACTATGCTATAGATCAAGTTGGGTCCTGGTCCTGAGCCATAAGGTGAAATGTTTAATACATCAGTAGATCTAAAAATATTATCTGCACAGGAATACACTTGATATCTTACAACAAGATATTACTTGATCTTTTATAAAAGCAAATAGCGCTCACTGTAAAACTGCATAAATTATCTAAGTTACAGACAAGAAAATGGCAGGAGGAAGGCAGCAGCCTTTAAGTTGAAAGGGATTTAGTCATAGAATTACCACAGGAATGACTTCTCTTCCCTTTAAAATCAAATGCTCAGGTTCCATATTGTGTGGTTTCTTCAATAATCATCTCCAAGACTGCTCCTGCTTATGTCTTTGATGCCATAGAGCTGCTTAGAGAACCAACCTCGTATATAAATCTCAGCAGGCTTCTCAGATTAATTAAACTAATTATCTTGATAAATCTTTTTCAGACACTAATCTATCAGATCAGAGCTCCTACTAAAAACATCTAAAAGGAAGATTTTTCTGGTTTCTGCCATTTCAGCTTGCTGACAAATGTGAATTTCTGTAGACTACCTAAGGAGAATTTGGTGATCTTTTAAGTCCCAGACATAAGAAACAGTTCTTCCTGTGCCTTGCACATGGAATGTTAAGTGAACTCAACAGTCAAGAAGTCTACTTAACTTTGTATATGTATTAATTTTTAGGGTAAAACTCTAAGGTCATTAGACAGGAAGAATCATAGAATTGTAGAAACACCAAGGTTGGAAAAGACCTACATTACCATCCAGTCCAACCATCCACCTATCACCAATAGTTCTCACTAAAACATGTCCCTCAAAACAACATCTAAATGTTCCTTGGAGACCTTCAGGGTCGGTGACTCAACCACCTCTGTCATGGTTTTATGATTTTTTGGTTATCAGTACACCACACCATAGCATCATGTAGTGCACTGGGAGTTAAAGAGTTAATGATGCAGTTCCAGGCACCTGTCCAGAAGAGAAAAACTACACACCCCAGAAGACTGTCCACTGTTCTGTTATCATTCCTGCTTGGGGGGAACACATATAAGTCCTCATCAGGTCACCTGATGGCCCTCTTTTTCACTCCTGCTTGTCCTGACCGCATGCCGTTAGTGTAAGGCCCTCAGTTTTTTCAGACACTCTTTCTCTCACTATATTTGATGTATTAGCTTCTCTAATTATATTGTATTATAGTGTGTTATCTTGCATTCCAATACCATATGTAGTAAATCAGTTTATTTCTCCTCAGATCGTTGCTGCAGTTTTTAATTATTCCGGGTCCCATGTTTCCCCTTTCTGGAGGCATGGATCTGTGTATCCCTCTGCCTTGATAGTCACAGAGCTGAACGAAACCAGACTGTAAACCGCTGACGCACCATCTCTCTGGGCAGTCCATTCCAGCACCTGACCACTTTTTTGGGAAAGCAGTATTTCCTGATGTCCAGTCTGAATCTCCCCTGGTGCAGCTTGAAGCCATTCCCTCTAGTCCTATCAATAGTTACATGAGAGGAGGCAAACCCCTACTTCATCACAACCTCTTTTGTGGTAGTTATAGAGAGCAATAAGGTCTCCCCTGAGCCTCTTCTCCAGACTGAACAATCCCACCTCCTTCAGCCGCCTCTCATAAGGCCTGTGCTCCAGACCTCTCACCAGCTTTGCTGCCCTTCTTTGAACCCGCTGCAGGGCCTCAATGTCTTTCTTGCAGTGAGGTATCCAAAACTGCACAGAGTACTCGAGATGCAGGCTCACCAGTGCTGAGTGTGAAGGGACAATTACTTCTCTGTTCCTACTGGCAGGATACAAGCCAGGGTGCCATCGGCCTTCATGGCCACCTGGGCACACTGCTGGCTGGTGTTCAGCCACTCATCAGTCTATACCCCCAGGTCCGTTTCCTCCACACAGTCTTCCAGCCACGCTGCCTCAAGCCTGTAGCATTTTCTGGGTCGTTGTGGCCAAAGTGCAGAACCTGGCACTTGATCTTGTTGAACCTCATCCCATTGGCTTCAGCCTAGCGATCCAGCCTGTCCAGATCCCCCTGTAGGGCTTGTCTACCCCCGTGGCAGATCAACAATTCCTGCCAACATGATGCCATCTGCAAACTTACTGAGGGTGCACTCAATGCCTTCAATGTTCAAGAAATTTAGCATGCTTTCAAATATAGAAAAATGCAGGAGAGCAAATAGTATTCTGCTTTTTTGTAATTGAATAAAAATACACAGCATAAAATACATGAAAATATATTTCAAGGAGTGTTAGATGAAAAAGGTTTTTTTTTGTTTTAAAGATCAGTGAATTTAATAGAGCTAGAATTAGTTGGTTTCCACTTACAGTAATACCTCAGTTTGGAATATTTTTCAATGATATGCACCAACTTTGAAGTGAGACTCTGTCCTTTACTTTGGTTACTCATCTGGGCCCATTTCCGGGGTGGTCAGCCTCCTCTGAGATAATTCGTAATTAGATCTTTTTGGGGTTGGTGGGACCTTAACCACCTTTCTGGATCAGTTTGACATATTTAGTAGCTGTCATTTCATGAACATACACACATATAAAGATATGTAAGTATAAACATGATATGTATAGTTGTGATAAGTAAAGACAACTCTAGTCTGAACAGTCTGTAAGTTTGTTTGCTCTTGTATTACTGTTTGTTATTCATTATAAGCATATTCACTCAGTCATATTGCTATGTTTGCTAACACCAAACCATAATGTTGCAATTTTACTGACTTTCCTATGCCAAATTGGCTTTCTACTATCCTTAAGTGCTGCTACTATTAACTGGTGCTGTACCCTTAGTATGTGTTACGTATAAACTTCTTTTCTAGAAATATCACTAATCATAGGATCACAGAATCATAGAGTCACTCAGATCAGAAAAGATATAATCGAGACCAACCACAGCCTAACCATACTACCATAACTCTAACAACCCTCCATTAAATCATGTCTCTGAGCATCGCAACCAAACAGTTATTAAATACATCCAGGGATGGTGACTCAACCACTTCCCTGGGGAGCCAATTCCAGTGCTCAACAACCCTTTCTGTAAAGAAGTGTTTCCTGATATCCAATCTAAGCCTCCCCTGGCACAACTTAAGGTCATTTCCCCTTGTTCTGTCACCTGTCACCAGTGAGACCAACTCCGCTCTCACTGTAAGCACCTTTCAGATACTGGAAGAGAGCAATAAGGTCTTCCCTAAGCCTCCTTCTCCCCAGACTGAACAGTCTCTGTTCCTTCAGTCACTTCTTGTAGGGCATATTCTCCAAGCCCTTCACAAGCCTTGTTGCCCTTCTTTGTACCTGCTTCAGTACCACAATGTCCTTTCTGTACTGAGGTGCCCAAAACTGAACACAGCACTCAAGGTGAGGCCTCACCAATGGCAAGTACAGGGGCAGGATGACTTCCCTAATCCTGCTCACCACACCATTCCTGATACAAGCCAGGATGCCATTGGCCTTCTTGGCCACCTGGGCACACTGCTGGCTCATATTCAGCCGACTGTCCATCAGTACACCAAGGTCCCTTTCCATCAGGTAGCTTTCTTAGCCACTTCTCACCAAGCCTGTAGGGTTGTCTGGGGTTGTCGTGACCAAAATGCAGGACCTGACACTTGGCCCAATTGAAACTCACACATTTAACCTTGGCCCATCAATCCAGTCTATCCAGGTCCCTCTGTAGTGCCCTTCTCCCCTCAGGCAGATCAACACTCCCTCCCAACTTGGTGTTGTCTGCAAACTTACTGAGGACGCACTCAATCCCCTCATCAAGATTGTTAATAAAGATGTTAAACAGAAATGGCCCCAGTACTGAGCCCTTGGGGACACCGCTTGTGACCGGCCACCAACTGGATTTAACTCCACTGACCACAACTCTTTGGGCCCAACCATCCATCCAGTGTTTCACCCAATGGAGCATACACCCATCCAGACCATAGACAGCCAGCTTCTCCATGAGAATGCTGTGGGAGACAGTGTCAAAGACTTTACTGAAGTCCAGGTAGACCACATCGACAACCTTACCTTCATCCCCTAAATGGGTTATCTTGTCAAAGCATGAAATCAGGGTTTGTCAAACAGGATCTACTGTTCATAAACCCATGCTGACTGGGCCTGATCCCTTGGTTGATCTTTAACTGGTCCATGATGGCACCTGAGATTACCTGTTCCATAACCTTCCTGGGCACAGAGAAGAGACTGATAGGGCTGTAGCTATCAGGATCATCTTTCCAGCTATTTTGGAAGATTGGTGTCACATTTGTCAGTCTCCAATCCGCTGGGACATCCCTGGTTAGCCAGGACTGCTGAAGAATGATGGAGAGTGGCTTGGCATTCACATCTGCCAAAGCCCATCAGCAATCCATCTGGCCCCATGGACTTGTGAGCATCCAACTTTCGGAGCAGGTCCAAAACTATCTCATCATGGATCATGCATGGATATTCTGTTCCCTATCCCTATCAACCAGCGCAAGGGCTCTGTTCCCAGGGAGTAATGAGTCTTACTATTAAAGACTGAGGCAAAGAAGGCATTAAGTACCTCAACCTTATCCTGATCTTTGGTCACCAAGTTGCCCTCGGCGTCCAACAATGGATGGAGATTCTCGCTAGTCCTCCTCTTGCTGTCGATGTATTTAAAGAAGTATTTATTGTTTTCCTTTACCTTACTGGCCAAGTTCAGTTCTAGCTGGGCTTTGGCTTTCCTAATTTTCTCCCTGCACAGCTTCACTACATACCTGTAATCATCGTAAGTAGTTTGCCCATTCTTCCAGGGACCATAAGCATTCCTTTTGTTCTTGAGTTCCAGTCAAAGGTCTATGTTCAGCCAGTCCAGCCTCCTTGCCTGTCAGCTTATCTTCCGTGACTTGGGGATAGTCAGTTCCTGCACCTTTAAAATTACTTCCTTAAAGTATCTAGCCTTCCTGGGCTCCCATGCCCTCCAAAACTACCTCCCGAGGGACCCTCTCAACCATGGTCCTAAAGAGGTTAAAGTCTGCCCTCCGGAAGTCCAAGGTGGCAGTTCTGCTGACTCCCCTCCGTGGTTCAATGAGGATTGAGAAATCTAGCATCTCATGATCACTATGCCCTAGATGGGCTCCAACCTTTACATCCCCCACAAGACCTATCCTGTTAACAAACAGTAGGTCCAGGATTTTGCTTCCTCTCGTTGGCTCCTTCACCAGCAGTGTCAGGAAGTTATCTCCCACACAGTCTAGGAACCTCTGGGACTGTTTCCTATCTGCTGTATTATAAATCCAGCAGATGTCTGGAAAGTTGAAGTCCCTCAGACAAACAAGGGGGGGGGAGACCTTGAGACCTCACCCATCTATCTATAAAGTGTCTTGTTCACCTCTTCATCCTGGTCGGGTGGCCTGTAGCAGACTCCCACAACAATATCAGTCTTACTGGCCTTCGCTTTTATTCTGACCCATAAGCTCTCAACCCTATCATTACCATCATCTATTTCCATACATTCAAATTCTTTCTTAACATAGAGGGCTACACCACTGCCTTTACTGCCTTGCCTGTCTCTTTTGAAAAGTCAGTAGCCATCCATCATAACACTCCAGCTGTTCGAGTTATTCCACCACATTTCCATGATGGTGACTACATCGTAGCTTTCCGACTGCACAATCGCCTCCAGCTCCTCCTGTTTATTACCCATGCTGCATGCATTAGTGTAAAGACACCTGAGCTGGGCCTCCTTTTGAGTGGCAGTAGCCTTAATACTCTCATGACCATACTCCAGTGTTTCCACAGCCACCAACCTCACACCAACCTTCTTCCTACAAAAGGGTGAGTCGTCCTCCTCCTTCACCAAGACACAAGACTGTGGGATCTTACTAGCACATCCCTCTCCTACAAGCACTGGCACGTTACATACAGGCTCCATTCTAGTGATCCCAGTTACACCCCCTTCATACTTTTTAAAGCTCTATCAATGAACCTTCCCAACTCTCATCTTAAGACCCCTTTCCACTGGGAAGCTACTCCTATTTGTTGCCAGCAGGCCTGACCTCCTGCAAACAGAGCAGAGGTAAAAAAATCCAAACCCCTGCTGGACACACCAGGCTCAGAGCCAGGTATTAATCCATTGGCCCATCATATTTAGTCCCTCATCTTTCCCCATAACTGGAGGGATAGAGGAGAACATGAGGTCATGAGTCTTGTTCCCAGGGGTCAGTGCTGGGGCCTGTCTTCTTCAATATCTTTATTGATGACCTGGATGAGTGCACCCTCAGTAAGTTTGCAGATGACATCAAGTTGGCAGGAAGTGTTGATCTGCCACGGGGGTAGAGAGGCCCAAAGGGGAATCTGGACAGGCTGGATCATTAGGCTGAAACCAATGGGATAAGGTTCAACAAGATCAAGTGCCAGGTTCTGCACTTTGGCCACAACGACCCAGAAAATGCTACAGGCTTGAGGCAACGTGGCTGGAAGACTGTGTGGAGGAAATGGACCTGGGAGTATAGACTGATGAGTGGCTGAACACCAGCCAGCAGTGTGCCCAGGTGGCCATGAAGGCCAATGGCACCCTGGCTTGTATCAGAAACAGTGCTGCCAGCAGGAATTAATTCTGCCAGCAGAAGTAATTGTCCCTTCACACTCAGCACTGGTGAGCCTGCATCTCGAGTACTCTGTGCAGTTTTGGATACCTCACTGCAAGAAAGACATTGAGGCCCTGCAGCGGGTTCAAAGAAGGGCAGCAAAGCTGGTGAGAGGTCTGGAGCACAGGCCTTATGAGAGGCGGCTGAAGGAGGTGGGATTGTTCAGTCTGGAGAAGAGGCTCAGGGGA
Source organism: Lagopus muta (assembly GCF_023343835.1). NCBI lineage: Eukaryota > Metazoa > Chordata > Aves > Galliformes > Phasianidae > Lagopus > Lagopus muta. The sequence continues at coordinate 152,983,416 of NC_064433.1, read as the reverse complement.
GACCTTATTGCTCTCTATAACTACCACAAAAGAGGTTGTGATGAAGTAGGGGTTTGCCTCCTCTCATGTAACTATTGATAGGACTAGAGGGAATGGCTTCAAGCTGCACCAGGGGAGATTCAGACTGGACATCAGGAAATACTGCTTTCCCAAAAAAGTGGTCAGGTGCTGGAATGGACTGCCCAGAGAAATGGTGGAGTCACTGACCCTGGAAGTGTTCAAGGAACATTTGGATGTTGTGTTGAGGGATATGGTTTAATGAGTTTGGTGATTGGTGGATGGTTGGACTGAACAATCTTGTTGGTCTTTTCCACTCTTGGTGATTCTGTGATTCTGTGAATACAACTTCACAACTTGTGCTCCCAAACCCTTTACCTGTTGCCCTTGGGGCTCTGAAGTCCTTTTTCATAGTCTTTAGGGAAGTTCTTCCTATTTCATCATTGCCTATCTGGAACAACAATAGCGGATGGTAATCTGAGAGCCGAACTAGGTATGGAAGTTTATTCCTTACATCTGTAACCTGGGCTCCTGGGAGGCCGCAGCACCTCCCTGTGTAGAGTCTGGTCTACATATTGGCCCTTCTGCTCCCTTCAGCAGAGAGTCACCAATGACAATGCTCCACAGTTTTTTCTTTGCTGATAAGGTTTCAATGCTAAGTGAGGTCTGGTTAGACTTTGGTGACACCACCAACTGGGGAGAACCATCATCACCACCATTGTCCAGTTGTCCCTGCAGAACACTGTACCCGTTCTGTAGGGGCAGCTGGGAAGGGAGGGGAATCTCTGAGAGGGTATGCCTATATTGCCACTGCACAACAGCCCCAGTTCTTCACTGTTTTTGCTAGGGAGAGGACAGAACAGGGGGCTCACTGTAACAAGATCACAGTCTGCATGCTGGTTCCCCTCTGTCACCTGCTTGCAAGGCAGCAGGGGTGATGTGCTCCATGTGGAGACTCAGTTGGCTGCCAAGATCTCAGGGCCAGTGGGGTTTGGCTCCACCAATCAATCTCCCTCTCACATTCCTTTAATCTCCTCAGCCTCTCTACCTCCTCCTTCATATCAACCACAAGGCTGAGTAAGTCATTTAGTTGGTTGCACCTCACACAAGTGCTGTCTCTCACCTAGCACTGCAAAGGCCAGGCTCTGGCACTCACTGCTGCCACACACCTGCACACTGGCATCTTGTTTTGGGGCCACACTCTGGGTCTCCACTTTTTTCCTGGTAGTAGCCTTCTGTAGGGGTGCAGCCATGGCAAAATAGCAGACTCACCAGCACTATTTGGGCAGCCCTAATGATCAGCCCTGCTGCTGGCAGTACTGGCACCACCCTTGCCTCATTACCAGCCCGTTAACGGGTGCCCCTGAACTTATCACTCTCTTCACAGTGATAGCAACCCTCCTCCTGTGTAGTCCCGTGAATGGGTGGGTTATGGTTTCTCCTAGTTAAAACAGCCCACGTGATTCACACACCCTGACTCCTCCTTTCTGTTTCTGGTGGATGTCGCTGCCCTCCCTAAGGCTTCTTCAATGCTAGAGGGCGCGGATGCAGAGCCGTTGCCCTGGCAACGCCTGCTTCACGTCTGCTGCTCTCGCGAGAGCTGCTGGGCTGCTCTGTTATCTCGGGGATCCCTGAATGTGGAAACCGACTGAAACCTACCTGTACCTCGCGGTCAGTCGCTGCTGTTCTGGCTGGGACAGCTCCAAACAGCGAACCGTGGCGGTCAAAATTAACTTCTTATAACCTCTTATCTGTGAGGGTATGCAGAAGGAGACTGTCTGCTCCTTTAAGAATACTTGGTCAAGGAACTTTCTATAAGGCAACAAAGGATAATAAGAAAGGGAGATAATGATGAGAACTAAGTCTGGTTGTTCACACTAATTTATGAGCCCATGAGAATGTAAGAATGTTTATGCTATCAGGGTTATCTGATAGAGGCCTTCTAAGCTCTGAGATAATCACAAAGGACAGACATCTCATTCACATTAATTGGTAGGCTAACAAGCTGCAGGCACTGCTTCCTGAGAGGATGAACCTTGTCCTTAAGGCTGTGGGGCCTGTGCTGGGAGGTTGCAGAAACTGCAGAGGAAATGGGAGGAGCAAAGAGGAGGAATAGGTAGAAAATAGTATAAAAAGGATGGCTGTGCATAAAATGGGGCCAGCCAGTGTGCTTATCTGTCTGAGCCCTGTGGCTGAACAGCACTATCTTCCCTATCTAATAGCTTTCTCTCATTAAATTTTCTCTTATCTCTCTCTCTCTGAGCACTGGCACTCTCTCTCTCCACGTGCTTCAGTACAGGCAGGGACACAGACAAAGCTGATGGACAGACATAGGGGCTGTTTTAGTACTTGAAGGATCCATGAATGTATGTTTGTGAACCTGAAGTTTTGTGCACGTGCCTGCACCAATAAAATTCTATTGGTACCAGCCGGAGAGGAGGAAGAGGGCTCAGCTGTATATGTCTGTTTTACCTGCAGCAACTACATCCTCTAACATGGGAAATGACCCTAGGTCCCTGGGCACTGGGATGGGCCCCAGCAGCCAGGTAGGAGTTGTATGGGACACAGCAGCTGGAGGATGTGTCCACAGTCCTTGCTCTTCACCTCCCTTAGCATTAGCTGCATATATATATTCACCTTATAGTGAACAGTAGTATTCCTGTTAGTGGTAATTTGTATTGATCTGCAGTAAAGAGAAAATTTTAGCAAAGTCTGTGTCTTTGCATATTACAGAATCCTATGAACTTAGTGTTATCATCTCTGCATACCTTCAGATTGTATGGCCTTGCCCATTTTTTAAACAGTGGCACCAGTATAATTGAAAATCAAGGGGATTTTAGTGAATTTCTGTCATGGTTTTATGATTTTTGATTTTCAGTATTCCACATCATAACGTCTTGTAATGCACTGGGAGTTTTAAGTGTTAATTCTCCAATTCTGGGTACCTATCCCTATACATCATGGAAGTCATGGGATCTGGCTCTTCCTGGTTGGGCGATCTCTTGCTGCCTTGCAGGGGGTGTTGGAGTGTGATTTCCTAGACATCCCAAGCTTTTCAGGTTTGATTGGTCTCAGGAATTCTCTCTCATATTTTATTTGATTTATTAGTCTCAATTTGACAGAATCACAGAATCAATTCAGAAGAATTCAAAAGAATTCAACACAGAATTTCAATTAGATTGTATTATATTGTGTTATCTTGCACTCCGATATCATAGTTAGTAAAATAAATTTTCCTACATAGATGGTTGCCGCTGTTTTTACTCCCTTCCTTGAGTCCAGCTCCCATCTCCCTATCCCTTTTCCCTTTTCCTTCCAATTTTGTGGGGCTGGAGGGAGGGGGGCTCAGGGGCCTACTGCTCCCCATCACAGGCATAGATTGATCTAGTTAACTCCATGACAATTTCAAACACTGAGTTTGAAAATGAGAACATGAGAAAATAGCCCTTCGAGGTGTCATGAAATATGCAGGTGTATTAGTCAAAAAGTGCAGGAAAGTCATGACTTACTACCAGGAAGATGTGAATTCCACAGAAGGGAATTCCTATGAGTCAGTCAGAGAGAGGGCTAGTTGTTTAAGAATCTTAGCCTGTGGATTCAAACTGTCTAGCATGAAGAGAGAGAAACACATCACCTACATTTTTCTCTCAAAATATTGTGGCAGATTTTAACACTTAAATGCTCTGTCTTAGACACATAGCTCCAAAAAACAAGCTTATGAAAAGGTCCTGGTGTCTCAAAGAGAGAGTCAAATCCTGGGATCAAATCCTGCCCAGATATATGTTTCCAGAAGAGGCTTTACAGAGTCTACTCTGAGAGGGATGAGGAGAACATAGATCCCAAGGTATGGTATACACCGGAGACTGTTGGGAAACTAGATATTCCCCTGTTCGAGGTTGTGATTCGGAACCCTGAAATTCCAATTAGAATCAAGCAATATCCGTTATTGCAGGAAGGAAGGCAGGGTTTGAAGCCTGAAATTGAGAGGCTAATAAAGGGAGGCCTCCTGGAACCCTGCAAGTCCCTGTTTAAAACCCTTATCCTTCCCGTAAGAAAGCCTGACGGAACCTATAGGCTAGTTCGTGATCTAAGGGAAATAAACAAGAGAATGGTCACCCGATTCCCGGTGGTGGCCAACCCAGACACTCTGTTAAGCCAACTTAATCCAAAGAACAAGTGGTACAATGTTATAGACCTAAATGATGCCTTTTGGGCTTGTCCTCTGAAAGAGGAATACAGGGATTTCTTTGCCTTTGAATGGGAAGACCCCGACACCCACAGAAAACAACAGTTGCGTTGGACCATGCTCCCCTAAGGATTCACAGAATCCCCCAACTTCTTTGGTCAGGCCCTAGAGCAGATCCTTCAAGAATATCCCCTAGGGAAACAGATCACCTTAGTACAATATATGGACGATCTGTTACTTGCGGGAGACAATCAAGACATAGTAAGGGAAGAAAGTATAAAACTTCTGAATTTCTTGGGGTCAATAGGCCTAAAGGTATCAAAATCAAAGTTGCAATTTGTGGAAGAGGAGGGTAGGTATCTAGGACATTGGATCAGTAAAGGCCAGAAGAAATTAGACCCTGAGAGAGTAAAGGGTATATTATCTCTAGCACCACCTATTAGCAAGCGACAAGTACGACAGTTATTAGGGTTACTTGGATACTGTAGGCAGTGGATTGAGAACTTTAGTGGGAAGGTCAAATTCCTATACCAAAAACTAACAAAGGATGGGATACTCAAATGGACCCTTGAGGATGACGAACAGTTACAAAGCCTGAAGACAGAGCTAGCCAATGCTCCCGTATTGAGTTTACCAGATATAAATCGGCCCTTCTACTTATTTGTCAATACGGAGGATGGAATGGCATATGGAGTTTTAACCCAAGACTCGGCAAGGAAAAAGAAACCCGTAGGATACATCTCCAAATTACTAGACCCAGTCGACGCTGGCCAACCTGTCTCCAGGCCATAGTGGCGGTGACCTTATTGGTAGAAGAGGAAAACAAAATCACCTTTGGAGGCTACCTCAAGGTATACATCCCCCGTAATATTAGGGGGGTGTTGCAACAAAAAGCCGACAAATGGATCATGGACGCTAGGCTCTTGAAATACAAAGGCATATTAATAAACTCCCCTAGGTTAGAGATAGAGACGACCAGCCTTCAGAGCCCAGCCCAATTCTTATATGGGGAACCAAATGAAAAGTTGACTCATGATTGTTTAAGGATTATTGAGGAACAGACCAAGATTAGACCGGACCTGGAAGAGGAGGAATTAGAGACAGGGAAAAGACTATTTGTAGATGGATCCTCCTGAGTGGTGGAGGGAAAGCAGAGGTCGGGGTACGCCATTGTAGATGGAATAGATATGAAGGTAGTGGAATCCGGGGCCCTAAGCCCTAGCTGGTCAGCTCAGGCGTGCAAACTATAAGTGGTCCTTAGGGTCCTGCGGTTATTAAATAAGAAGGAAGGAACTATCTATACTGATTCTAAGTATGCCTATTTAGTAGTACACATCTTTGGAAAAATCTGGGAGGAAAGAGGGTTTGTAAACTCCCAAGGAAAAGAACTAATACATGAGGCCCTGATAACCAAAACCTTGGACGCGTTAAGGGGACCAAATCGGATAGCAATTGTACATGTGAAGGGACATCAATACGGGATAAGCCAGACGATTAGGGGAAATAACTTAGCTGATGAGGAAGCGAAAAGAGCAGCTTTGATGGTCCTGGGATCAGAACCCCTGACAGAGAAAGAAGGGGGCCAAGGACTCGAACCTAGATTCATGAAACAGGAGGAACAGAAATTGAAACCAATGGGAGTATCAGAGAAAAACGGGAAATGGATATTGTCTGATGGAAGGGAGGTGATCCCCAAGGCAGCAGCCCTCAGGGTTGTGAAACGATATCATGATAAATGTAAAACACACTGGGGAGTACAGGCCCTGTATGACCATTTTGCCTTAAACTATATGTGTATGGGGGCCTATAACGTAGAAAAAAGAATTGTGGGGGAATGTCAAATCTGTCAAAGAATCAATAAACACCAATTGAGGGAAAAGATAAAAGGAGGGAGGGAGCCCCTTCGCCAGAGTGCAGGTGGACTTCACCAGACTTCTTAAGGTCAGGAGGTTTAAATATTTGCTAGTGTTGGTGGACCATCTGACCTATTTTGTTGAGGCTTTCCCAACCTCCAGGGCAACAGTGCAAACTGCAGTCATAATACTATATGAAGAAATTATCCCACAATATGGAATTATTGAGATGATAGCTTTCCATCTGTGATGCTTTCCCACAGTATGACACGATCTATCTGTTTATCTGTGAACAGGGCATTTCTTTTCATTTTCTGGTAGTTCACTGTATGGTGGGGCCTCTTTAGCTCGTGATACTTCTGCTGGTGATGTTCCAAACTTTTTACCTTCAGCTAAAAAACAATGACAGAGGTACAGGGGGGTTTCGGTCAGTTCCTTCATCCAGGGTATCACGAGGTAACAGAGCAGCCCCGCAGCTCTCGTGAGAGCAGCTGACGTGAAGTGGGCGTTGCCAGGGCAACGGCTCTGCATCCACACCACCTGCCTAGAAAAAGCCTCAGGGAGGAAGAGCCTTTAGGGTGTGTGAATCAGTGGGCCGTTTGGACGAGGAGAAACCCTAAGCCACCCGTTCACAGGACTACACAGGGAGGAGGGTTGTTATCTTGCTGTGAAACAAGTGATTTTCAGGGCAAGCCCCGAGCGGATCAGCGAGCAGGCAAGGCGGGGCACCTTGCCGTATAGGAGGTGGCTGAGCACTTGGCACTTAACAGGTCAGTTAACAGGTCGTTGCTCTCTGGACACACCGAGGTGCAGCCATGGTCACCACACGGCGGCGAGCTGCTGCTAAAAGGGACGTGGAGATTCAGACTGAAAGCACGAGTGTCCATGCTGCAGTTCAGGTCTCAGGCTGCAGAGAATGCCTGGCCCTGTCACTGCTACAGGAGGGCAGCCGGGATACCAGCTATGTGCGGTGTGAGCAGGTGGATGATCTGCTCAGCCTGGTGGTAGAGCTAAAGGAGGAAATAGGAAGGCTGAGGAGCATCCAGGATTGCGGGAAGGGGATCGATTGGTGGAGTCACACTCTGCCATCCCTGCAGGAGGGGTGTGGGGGAGATGGGAAGGGATGACCTCAGAGACAGCAAGGGATGGAAACAAGTCCCTGTTGGGAGCAACAAGCAGAACGCCCCTCAGCCTGTCCCATTTTTCAGGTGCCCTTATATAACAGGCATGAGGCTCTTGAGCTGGATGGACTGGGGTGTGGATGTTGGTGAAAGTCCATTTGCGCAGGAGAGGTTGCCCAAGGCTAGTCAGTGTGATCCCTGTTTTGCTACAGTGTCAGTCAGGAAAAAAAGAAGGGCTGTTGTCATAGAGGACTCCCTTGTAAGGGGAACTGAGGGCCTGGTATGCCTTTTGGGCCTGTCCCACAAGTAGGTGTGTTGCCTGCCTGGTGCCTGGATGAGAGATGTTGCTAGGAACATCATTTGCCTGGTTAAGCCTTCCAATTATTATCCATTACTGGTTTTCCACATTGGAAATGAAGAGGCAGGCAAAAGAAGTTCTTGGGCAATGAAAAGGGACTTCAGGGCTCTGGGAAGACTGCTGAAGGGATCTGGAGTGCAAGTTGTGTTCTCCTCTGTCCTCTCATTTGGTGACTGGGAACTGCACAAAAAGAGGAGGGTGGATGTTCTGAATGAATGGCTTTGCGAATGGTGTTGCACTCAAGGCTTTGGGTTCTATGGCCTGGGACGCAGCCTTGAGAAAGGCGGGTAATGCTGACAGTGGATGGGAGCCAACTGACCAGAAGGGCCACAAATATTCTTGGGAACAAGTTGGCTGGACTGGTTAGCAGGTCTTTAAACTAGATATGATGGGGGAAGGGAGTATACTGGGTTACAGACAAGCACATGGGAATGCTGTCACTATGGGAGGCAGTAAGGGAAAACCCAGACTTCTCCTGGAGGTACTAAGGAGGGCTCCTCCAAGAAGACAGCGAGGTCAATAGCTAAGCTAAAGTGCCTCTATACCAACACAAGCAGTGTATGGGAACTCTTGATCCTGAATCTCTGATTGACCACCTGAAGCAAGCAATGAGTCAGCTGTGGTAGCACGGGTGAAGGCAATTCACTATTGCCGACTACCACTGAAGAAGGATCTCTTTCTGGAAATTGCCTCTTGTGGAGTTTACTGTGAGCCTATGACATGGTGAGCATTTCAACTTACTTTGATTATCTTTCCATTGCAATAATCTTACTAAGCCTAAACTTTGTACACCTAATGATTGTACAGCACAGCATGAGAAGTAAACAGGAGGAGCTAGAAGCTGTGGTGCAATTGGGAAAATACGACTTAATTGCTATCATGAGAACATGGTGGGATGAATCCCGCAATTGGAATACCCTGATACCACTTGGGTTAGAGCAATTCCAAGTATTTATACAAACTGGGGGAAGATCTCCTTGAGAGCAGCCCTGTGGAGATGGACATAAAATTTAGCTGTCTCCAATGTTCAGAACTACTCTAGCCATCTTTGAAATCTTATAGGACTCCATGGACTCTCTAGCCATAACTCAGGATATAAGCAAATTGTTGGGTTCCATGCCATGACAACACTTCTGCTACAGGCTGTAATACAGTTATCACATTATTTCAGTCAGTTTGAAGTCACAAGATCTATGTAACACGCAGATGTTCATGTGTTGTTTGACCTCAAAACAAGAGCAAAATCATGTAAACTTATTGTTAAATGCATTATTATGAATAATACCAGTAACTATCTGATGTACTACATCATATCCCTCTTTCATAAGCATTATGGAAGTTCAGAATTCTCAACTTCTTCATCTTCTGGCATACTATTAAATGTTCCATAAAAGGATGCATTATATGATTCTACATATCCTCTAGCTGTGTATTGGCTGTCCATGTTAAGGTGTTGGCAGCCAGTTCCAGCCAGTCTATGAAGAAAAAATCTATAGTAGAAAAAAATCACAGAAGCAAAGGAGAAAAGAGTGAAAGTAAAATACAGCAGTACAAGCACCAGTCAGAGAAGGAAGAGTAACAGATGCTCTATTGTGGTATAGAAATACCCTTGCAGTCAGTGAAGAACCCATGCCTGAACAGATTGTTTTCAAATGATTGAAGCTGATGTAGAACCCACAATGAAGTACGAGTGAAGGAAGAAATGGGAGAAAGGTGAAACAACTGTGAACTGATCATAAACCACCTAAGCAAACCTCCAGTACCACTCAAAGTGGTTACTCTATAATACCAGTGAGCTGGTAGAGAGGAGAAAGGTGTAACCTTAATGTTTGTCTTGTTTCCAACTGTGCAAATTCATTTTAAATGTTTATTTTAATCACTAATAAATTAATTTTCTGTGTGCTGAAGGTTTTGTTTTGTGGTTTTTTTTTTGTTTCTACAACAGTAAGTGTTACACAGACTTCCTATTTGTATCTTAACCACAAGCTTTCGTGTTTTTCGTCTCTTGTCCCTCCATCTCACTGCAGGGAGGAGGAACAAGTGGATGGGGTTGTTTGGTTGCTAGTCAAGGCAAACCCAGCACAGATTGTAAAGAACTCTAGAGGAAAAGAAGAGACTAAAGGCATCACCAGTGGCATAGAATTATAGTAGTGTCATAGGATGAATAGGATTAGAAGATTAGAATAGAAGGGACTGTTATGTCCAAATAATATCAACCTATTGCTGTGGGCAGGGTTCCCGTTCACCAGATCAGGGTACCTGGGGCTCCATTCAACCTGACCTTGAATGTCTCCAGGGATACGACATCCACAGCCTCTGTGGGGAGCCTGTACAACTGCCTTGCTACCTTCTGAGTAAATGATTTCCTTCTGAAGTCTCATCTCTTTTAGTTTAATACTGTTCCTGTTTGTCCTATGTATGTTCTACGTCTCTGAAGCAGAAGCTGGTTAAAAAAAGACCCAGTTGCTCCTATGAATTGAGCCATAAATATTGCTTCTGAGAAGTCAGACAACCAAAACCAAGAAGGTAGTCTTCACTGCCAGTTTATCAGAGGATGAAAGTCTTTTTGTGTTTCAGTCAGATGATCGCTTTAATAGTAAACACGCGAGTATGACAGAAGCCATTTTTTTTAAACATCCAGTGCAGTTTGTGAGGAGCATAGCACATCTAAACCAATGTCCCATTACTGGCCATAGGCTGCCACTATTGTCTCGAGAAGATGAGAAGCACTTCCACAATCCGAAACACATCAAAGAAAAGGGGAATGGGAGGAGGAACCTGCCTTGGCCTTTGCAACACAGAATTAAAAGCTAATACAATAAAAAAGGAATGCAAAAACAGTCACGAGCAGCAGTTAAATGTCTTTGACTCCTTCTCAGGATAACATTAAAATGAATAGAGAACCATGCTTTTAATGGCTTTGAAAAGGCTCTTGGACATGACGCTGATGAATGCTGTACAGATCCTCTGTAATATAAAGCAGTTGTTAATTCTCTGCTTAACTATTTTAAAGATATTCAGCAAAGAGATTATTTAAATGTTTCAGTGAGCAGATAGATTTATTTGTTCTGAAGGTACTTTAGTTTGACTGCATTTTCATTTAAAACTCATGTCAGCTATTGATTTCCTTGGGAAATTAATAAGATAAATAAAGCTGTTAACAAAATGAGACTTCACGTAAAAAATCAAAATGTGTACAATAAACAGTATATTTTCTTAATTTTGCTACCAAACACTGTTTCTATTAAGTGTGAAGTAGAATTTAAATAAGTAGATAAACATTAGCTCCCAGAGAAGGAGCTTTTATATAGCAAAGGGAATGAATGACAGTGACTTCAGTTACTTCAAAAATAATAGTACTTTGGATCATGGGAGACATTTTTTTTTTATCTTCAAGTCTGATTACTCTGGAGAAGATAGAAGAGGTATTCTCTGGTGAAGCAAATGCATCTTTTGTTCTTGTATACATAATATATATCTCAATCTCCAATTTTTTGTTTCCAGTATTTATTGCTGCACTGTTATGCACACTTTTCATAATAGGGGTTGCTTTTTATAATTAGAGGGGGAATAAAACCTTCTGAGGAGTAAACCACAGAAAACAGTAGCAAATGTCTGGAAAGTTGAAAACATTTAATTGCTTTGGAAACAGAATCAGATTGTTTGAAAAGAATAACAGGATAATCAAGCAAGTCATGTTTTACTATTGAAGCCTAGGAGCTTTTTGGATTTCCAGCACAGAAGGCAATTTGTGGATCATCACTCCATTATTTGTGGAAGCAGAAAGAAAAACAAAAAAACATTTTGTCTTAAGACCATAGTCTTGATTCTGATGTTTTTGAAGCAGCAACAGTATAGACAGGTCAAATTTATATTTTTTCCCTTTTTACTATAGGCACCATTTTGTAATCCCAACTTATTGTTATAAAACATTATTTGCATATGTCAGTTCAACAAACAGACATCTGGCTGCTGAATCTGCCTTCTAATTTGGAAGTGCTAAATGAAGCTATTAGAACTAGTTAACACAGTTATTATACTTACAAGATCCATAGTATATCATGCCCTGAGTTCCTAAGGTTTGTCATTTGTAAATAAATGCTTTTGATATGGTCAGAAAAAGAAGCCAGAAATGAATTGATGCTGGTATGAAAACAAGACTCCCTAGACTTGCTAACTGGATTGTCCCCATTGTTATTTCCTTTGGCTTACTTTTAATCTTGTTCAATTAAAATAACTGCACAGAAATTAAGACATAGGGTTTGTGGAAACATATTTTGTCATACAAATCCAAGATCTTAACGGGATAGTATAGGGCATTCAAATTTTCTCAAGTACATTTGTGCATGTAAGTTTATGTTCAAATGTGCCTCTCTGTATTCAACCCATCATTTTAGTAGAGTACTAGTCCAAATCAGTAACTTAATTTTGGTGGTATACATTCAAACCAACACATTAAAAAAAAAAAAAAAAGAAAGAAAGAAAACAAATAAAAACTCAGAAATCTCATTCATTATGTCCTTTTAGTTGTTACGCAAGAAATGCTACTTTTATTTACCGCTTTTTCTGGAGCTATGTTCCCCCTTCCAGTGCTGGGTTAGGCTGACAGTGCCAGTCTTCTTCCTCCCAAAGGCCTTCCTTGTGAGAGGTGTGATGTCCACACTAGTGCATTGTGTCCTCCTCAGTGTTAGTATCCACTAGGGGTGGTTTGTGTATGTTTTCTTAACAAGTCAAACTAAAAACTGAACGATGTAATGACGAAGTATGATAGTGTTCCTTAGTTTAACACAAATGACTTACTTTTCCTATGTTGGCTACCTAGGTTTGCCAAACGCAGTATTTCCAGATGTGAAACTACAGGTGGTTGGGCAAAAGTCACTTGAGCACTGGACAAAAAGCTAAGGCCAGCTCAGGCCAAAGAAAATGCAACAAAACCTGCAGCCTTTCACTAGTACTGGTACAAGGTACTCTATGGACACAACCACATCTTATCACCCGAAGTTAATTAATCACTTCAGGTACTGATTTTTAAAGGCTATCCTTTAAAAGTTTCAATGATTATACACAGATAATTCCATAGCATTTTAGTCTCTGTCAAAATAATTGATGAAGATGAACAGATGTAAATCTGTGATTACAATCAAGATTCTGTAGAACTGATGACAAACTGATTCTTTACAATGTGCAGTTTGTTGGAAATAAAATGATGTGGGCTTCATTCTTTTTTTTTCTTTTTTCTGTATGATCTGCTGATTTGTTTATATTTAATGAACAGTTTTACTCTTCTGACCTAGGCTACTTGTGGACCTTTTTTTTTTTTTTTTTTTTTTTTTTTTTTTTTGAATATTTAATTGTAATTGAGAATGGAATCTTCCTGGGATGAGAAAGTATTTTCCTCCTATTTCCTAATAGTTTATAAGTATCCACTGGGAAACTGCTGCAAAGTCTCAGTTTTACTGATTACTGAATTTTGTTTTTCTCTGGAGAGGAGAAACAAGCAAAAATTAACAAAGATGAAGAAGAAAAATAGTAAGTCTGGGGAAATGCATTTTCTAAATCCAGTTTATCAAATTTTAACTATTTGCCTTTTCCATCACAAGAAGTATGCCAGCCAAACCATGGCACTGTATCAAGAAGTGATCAGCATTTTTTTGAAACAAGAAGAAATGAGATTCTCCCCTGCTTCAAATTCTGCCCAAAGCAGGAATGCACCAGGACTTAAGCAGGTGTGTAACAAAAGGCTGTTTTCAAGAAAAACATGTATTTTTGGGGGCAAAGGCCAACAGCTATGGAAAGCAGTGTTTGCCAAATGAGGCCAATTTTGGAAACATTGTTGGTCTTTCATCCAGTAACCGCATCCTTTATGTGCAGTTAGCAAACTACACTAAATTGCTTCCAGTGCAGTTTGGCACAAATCTAAGATGCTCAAAGAAAAACATGTTCTTACTCATATTTAAGTTATTATACCAACTTTTTTTTTTTTTTTTTTTTTTTTTTTTTTTTTCCTGTATCCTTAATGAAGTATCCCATCATGCTTGGGCTAAAAATGAAAGCCTCCTATGTATCCTCAGCAATTAATTTACGTGCCAAGCAATCATTTCCCCCTGTCTGATAAAGGTCAAGTAGCTATATTTAAATGCCAGCAATCATCCTGCTTCCTTCTAGCTCCTTCCTTACAGTACATCCTACCTCCCCTAACATTCAGTGTCAGTCAGGAATTCTGATTCTAGCACAGCTACTTTCCTTCCATTCTTTCCTTCCACTGGAAGCTGTGCACTATCTTCTTGTTCATTTGAAGAATGGGCTTTTACTATGACAAAATAATCAAAACAATCTTTCTTTTCTTTATTAGGTGATAACTTAATGTCACCTGTTCTATTCTATTCTATTCTACAGAACCAATAACTGCATGGATCTTGGGCCTCTGTGGACAACAAGGCAAAGAGGAAGACCTGGATGTCCAGACATAGTGTCTTTTCATGGCTTGAATTATTCTCTAACACATATGGTTCCACTGACTTCTCTCCAAATAATGAATTCTTACCCTGACCCTTGCTCATCATTTTGTATACATTTGCAAAAACTCTTAGAGTGAGGGCACACAAAATGTAACCTCTAGTATTTCAGAACAATACAAAGATTTGCGGCTCTCTCTCTTGTAATTGTGTGCATTATCTTAGCCAAAATAGATGCTATTGCATTCCAGGCAAGTAAGCACACACCTCTAACACTTAATGAAAAATAATTGCAGTCATTATTCACCACCAACATCTTCAGTGTCAGAAAAGATACTTTGTCCTTCAGAAAAGAAGTAGACCATGGTCCCAAGCAGCAAAAACTCATTTACATGTAACACAGTACACATGCAGAAATATCAGCAACTGATATTTCCTGCCCTAGTTTGAAGCAGGAGTGAATAGTTCCATGTTGGCTAGATTTTGTAAGTCAGCCTAGCATTTCTGTGTGTCACCAGCAGTGACACAGTGCTCTACCCAATGATAAACTGCCCAACAAACACAGATCCAAATGCAAGTAAAGCATGGCGTTGCCTGCAACATGTTGCTAGTGCACTAAATATTAGATGGAGTATATAATTAAACCATACAGAATACATCATTCAAGAGACCTCTGAAACAGTAAAAGCAGAAGAATCAACAATGATAATTTTAATACCTTGGCCAAATTTTTATTCAACTTTCAAGAAAAATGTAAACATTAGGAACACAGCATTTCTTTGAAATGTCAAATTTCTATAGTTTGTTATAATTACTAGAATTACACTTGACAAAGAGCTACATGACTATTAAAACACCACAAATATAGTTTTGCAAGAATACGTCTTACTGAAGAACTCTTAAACATATCAATTTTAAAAATCTAAGGTGGGAAAACATTATTCAGATTTGAAGCTGAATGTCCATAATATACAGGTGAGATATAAGGGTCAGGGATACATACAGAGAAAAATATATACCAAATGTGTTTTAAATTCAAAGATCTCCTTAGGGTATCAAAGCTGTGCTAGTGTCACTAGTTGTGCTAGTCAATATTCACATAATTTAAATCTCACGTAAGTGCTTTTAGTACGATTATAAGAAAGTGGGCAACTTTGAAAGCTTCTGAAGAGCTCACATGTTACTTGTAAAAGGAGAAGGGATAAGACCAGTGAATGTTGTAAAATATCTTAGATGGAACTCAAACTGTCTGAATAAGACCTGCAGAGTATTTCAAAAAATCATCTAGCCAGCAACATTTTGACCACAAATGTCCATAGTTTCTAGAGGCTTTACAAACATTAAAACCAGTATTTCTTAAAGATGCACAAAGATTATTTCACACTGTTGGGAATAAAAGAGAATGAGGTGACAGTTAAAATCTGGTGGCTTTATGAACTTCACTTCTCTAGCATCAACTTTAACCAATTAATCTGACAACATTTTCTATAAAAGTGGAAGGAGCAATTTTCTTCATTTGAGTACTGTTGTTATATTTGGAACAAATGTAAAATTCATCAGTTCTACTGAAAAAATAATCTGTTACAAGAACAACTGGAATAACTGAGCGATTACAACCAGCATTTGGTTTACATATTTAGTAATAAAGAAGTTATACCTATAGAATATTTTTAATAATGTTGAATTTCAATTTTTAAAGATATTAATAACTTGTTTGATTTAGGGCAAAATGATCATTTTATTTTTCACAAATACTTCAGAAATATAAAATGCCTGGCATCTGAAGCAGTTACTTGTAGCAGATTTTGGATTAGGTTTCATCAGTTCTATGGAATTTGCCATTATAAGCTTTGTTGAAAAGATGCATTATATGATCTGAATGACTGGTTATTGACATGTTCCAAGAAGCACAATTTTAGCTGTTCTCTTTGAAACATCTATTTGTCATGGAGAAAGTCTAGCAATTTCCCAGTCAGATACAAATATAGATTACTATTATATAAGTAAAGTCATAATTTATTGATCTTGTGGTTTTTTTTTTTTTTTTTTTTTAATATCAATACAAGATCCCAACAACAAAAAAATTCTCTTCCTTATCAAGATTCTTAGGAAAATTTGAAATCTACTTGGAACATTCTTTCTTTGCCCCTTCAATCTCTACATGTAAGAGAAAAAGGATAAGCTGAAAAGCTGTTACTTTCCTTCCCCATAATAGCTAAAAAGTAAGGAAGCAAATCTTCAGATATGTGTTGAAGGAAATATGGAATATTGAAAACCCGAGGGTTTGATATTGACCACCTAAGTGAGGAACCTAGTTTTTCAGAAAATATCTTAAAAACTCATATGCTGAAATAAGCACTTTAAGTTTTTCTTCTTTTGATTTCACACATTGAAAAACAATTTACTGATCAGTCATATTTCTATTGCATTTTCCATCTCAAGAGATTCAGCATAGATCATAAAACAAAAACATATGCTACCAAAATAGCGTATGATTATGTTTTGGAAACAAACAATTCTTCTCTGGAGAGAAAGATTGAGATTCAATTCTCATTATGGTATTTCACAGTATTTCAGCTGCAATTTTGTCAGCGAGAACATGGAGGATATATACCTAGTAACCAGTTTGATTATGCCATCAGATCACTAGGCACATGCCAAAAGAAGCTTCATGGTGCTTCCATTGGCTTAGCCTCAATCCTTCAGGAGAGTAGTGTCTATCTGCCAGCAGAAAAGAGCTCCATCAATCTGCAGTAATGCTACATGATGCAACTGTGAGTTGGCAAGGACTCACCTAATGGAGATTGACTCTGAGCATGGAAAATTCCATTCCTGAAGTAATTGGTTTGATGAAGCTCTGAGCTAGTAATATTTTGAAAGTTATGAGTGAGGAGGAATCGGAACAAAAGCTGGAATTCAGCCTCTGTTACACTACATAATGTATTTGCATTGCAGAAATAGGCTTCAAAGACTTACAAATACGTTCTTCCACTGAGTATTCTAAATACATCAATAAATAAAAAAACAAACAATGTTGACTGATATAAAGTATTACAATAAAATTATTAATCTTACAACAGACATAGCTATAATTTAAAAGAAAGTGAATTTTTACCTTATGGGAACTACTTGCTACTGCAACTATATGTCAAGGGCTGTGCTAAATAATCTTCATCACTGACAGCTTTTTAATGAGGTTGTGTGTTTATCTAGAAGATATGCTCCAGCTGAAATTAATTCAAAATCATATGGACTGTGTTATGCAGATCAGACTACATAATTGCAAATGTCCTGTTACAATCAGTTAATCTACTAATTCAATTTATATTAAATTGTTCATATAAATTATTTTATCAAAAAATGTACAGTGACTGCTTTTAATTTCTGCTAGAGGAAAGAAGAAAGTGGAAAAGTCAAAGACAGAGGAGAAAAGAAATGCTTTTACAAAAATGAAAAGGATACAAAAAATGTGAGCTCAGTTATTAGCCCTAGGATCTATTAGTTACTATACTGAAAGATAACAGTGAATTATGTAGATGCAAGCCTACTAGTTTTCCTCTCCAAATGAGCACCCTAAGTTCACGGCTACAGTGTTTTCAATTCTGGGCTTTAAAATAATTGTGCTTGAATGAGAAAAGAGGAATTTGATCCATCCTCTCTAGCACAATAGCAAATTTAGATGGGGACTTGTAGAGAGAAGGAGGTAATCAAACTAGTCAAGAGCTGGGCCTTGAATTCTCCTTCCAGCTTTTGTTAAATGACAGCTCTTGGGTGCCATGATGTGTGATGGACATCAAGCTGATCAGTGTCAGATGTATTCTGACTTCTGCTAGAAATAACAAAGGATGGTGAACATTTTGAAAAAGGATATCTAAATTTTGTCTGCAGCATGCTCAGGCCATTGCTAACATACAGAATCACAGAACTGCGGGGGTTAGAAGCAGTCACAAGAGATCCAGTCCAACCCCCCTGCTAAAAGCAGATATCCTACAATAGATCACACAGGTAATTGTGCAGGCAGGTCTTGAATATCTCCATAGAAGGAGACTCCACAACCTATCTGAGCAACGCCTTCCAGTACTCAATCACCTTCACTGTAAAGTTCTCCCACATGTTTGTACGGAACTTCCTGTGTTCAAGTTTTAAGCCATTACTCCTTGTCCTGCTGCTACCCACCAGAAGAAGATCCTGGCCTCATCCATTTGCCTCCCACCTCCCTTTAGATACTTATTAACGTTTATCAGACGCCCCCTCAATCTTCTTTTTCCCAGGCTGAACAGATCCAGGTTACTCAGCCCTTCCTTGTGCAGGAGATGCTCCAGGACCTTTAGTCATTGTGGCCCTCTGCTGGACTGCTTCTAGGAGATCCTTGTCTTTTTTGAACTGTGGAGCCCAGAACTGGACACAGTATTATAAATTATAAAATATTATTCTAATAAATAAATTCTTACTGATTTTGCTAAAGGATTGGATCTGCATCCATGTGAATGCCTAGAAGTGTTCTCTGCATAGCATTGTACTGGGTCAGTCCGAGAGGGGATTAATACAGCGTAACAGCCCATACAATTCTCCTTTTAAGATGCATGACCAGAACTGTATTGATAACACAAGGATGTTTTAGCTATGGCTGAGCAGTGCTTGCACAGAATCAAGGCCTTTTCTGATTTTAATTTTGCCCCCCAGCAGAGCTGGAGGCTAGGAGGGTACCAGAATGCAACAACTGACCCCAGCTGATCAAAGAGATAATTCCATGATATATCATGTCACACTCATTAATAAAACTGAGTGGATTTTTTCCAAAGTAGCCATTGCTCAGGGTCTGACTGAGAATCAATATGCTGGTGGTGAGTGGCTGTTTTTAACTTTCTTGTTTTTAAAGTATTTATTTACTTTACTAATGTGTCTTTACCTTAACACATGATCTCTTGCCCTTTCAATTTTCTCTTTCACTGTGTGGAGGAGTGAGTGAGCAATGGAGTGGGGGATGGTTGGCTAGTGGTTGTAGTGGTTGTGGTTGACCCAACACAATACTATTCAAACTTGTGTTCTTTAAATGCTAAAGCTATATCCAACTTATTATGGAAATGGTCAAATTTTGGCAAACTAATTTTCTAAACTTTTTGAAAAATAGTATAATGTGAATCATGTAATCAAATGAATAATATATGTGGTAAATTTATACTAATGCAGTTATTTAAAAGTTCATTTAAAAGAATTATACAGTTTTAAGGTAGGAGTAAAATGAGTTCAAATTCTTGAAGATTAACAAACTTAAATTCAGTTGGATTATCTGAATTCTTTGTGTGGAGATTCTTAAAGGGAAGAAAGGACAATCTGTTCTAAAGGCTCATACACATTAAGGACTAAGGGTTCAGGCAAAAAAGAAACATCACAGGAAAATATTAAACTAAATAAATGTTCACAAGATATCTGTTCAATGTGTAATATATTTTTGAAAACAATTTTTAGACAGTACTTTTTTCTGCCAATATAATTTTTAAGATATACGATTACTCAAAGCATTATGGAAACATGAGTGATTACACTTATGTACACTTATATACTTATGTATTTTTTTTTGTTTGTTTGTTTTTGTTTTTGTCTCAAAAACATTAACATACACCTGAACATTACACTCCAGAGAAACGGTTCACAATGCAGTTCTCATTAGCCTTCTCTCCCTTCTTTCACAAATACTGCAGAAACTGAGAAAGAAAAAAGCAGTGTTCCTTTTTTTCTGGAAAAGACACAGATGACTTAAGGAAAAGTGTGCCAGCTTGGCTACACGGTCCATAGAAGTGAAAGGTGTTAATCTGGGGCTCATTCTTGTGAAGGGAAAATAATGAAGAAAAAGGTGATAAACTCCACAAACCTCAGTTGTGATGAATCAAATTCCTACAGAAGCCCACAGCGAATGCTGCTGTCATCAGATCCACTGCTTTGTCTCTGAGTATTTCTTGAGAAGAGGAAGGGAAGGGAAGGGAAGGGAAGGGAAGGGAAGGGAAGGGAAGGGAAGGGAAGGGAAGGGAAGGGAAGGGAAGGGAAGGGAAGGGAAGGGAAGGGAATATGAAAGCAATACTTTCATATCCTATTCTCAGCATTGTCACATAACATTCTCCATATCCCCCGTTTTCTGGTATGACAACTCTTGTTTTGAGGAAAATTCACTATTTAAATTAGTTATGAGCTATAAGCAGAAGACATCTGGGTCTTAGGCCTCTTATATGACCAATGCAAGTTTGTGTAAGGGTTTTCCTAAATTCTCCAAAATCTACTTAAAATCTAGATTAAAATGTTTGTGACTTGAGCCTCCAAATAATATTTATTCACTGTATGTTGCACAGGAAAACAGGATACTTGATCTCAAATAAAAGTGTGAATATAAAAAAATATTTCCCTGTGAGTTTTACTATAATGGCTTATTGCTGAATCTAATATCCTTTTATAAAAGGAATCTGGGCTTCAGAAAGATCAGGGTGTACAAGAACTAGATTTTGTAAAATCTGCGCAAAAATAAGGATTTCTGAAGCCTTTTCTCCATCTCTGAATGAACTACCATTGGTCCTGATATACCTCCAGCTCCTTGTCCCTAGTGTGTCGCTTTCTCTCCGCAACATTTGATCCTGTGCATAAAAATTGCTCTGCTAGGTATCAAGGATTTCCGGGCTGGTTCAGCCTGGTTCCATGACTAGTGGGGCAGAGGGATTTGCAAATCCGCGCCTCTAGAAATGGGAAACAGGGGCAACATCAGCAATGATCTGAGGAGATCTGAGGAGAAACAAACTAATTTACTAAATATGGTATTGGAATGCAAGATAACACACTATAATACAATATAATTAGAATTGAAGCTAATAAATCAAATATAATGAGATAAAGAGTGTCTGAATGCTGTAGGCCTTACACTAATGCTGAGGAAGTGCATGTGGTCAGGACAAGCAGCAGTGAGGAGAGCTGAAGAAAAAAAGGGGAGGGCTCATGACTTTGCCAGGGGTTATATCTCATCTCTGAACGCCAAGTGTTCTGGGGTGTGTAGTTCTTTGCTTCTGGACAGGTGCCCAGAACTGAAGCATTAGCTCTTTAACTCCCTGTGTAATACATGATGTTATGATGTGGAATACTGATAACCAAAAATCATAAAAACCATAACACTAGATCAGGCCAGCAGCAAAGCATTACTAACCCAATTACAGCAGGGATAGACGTGGGGAGGAGTTTCTAATACTGTCATGTGAAAAAAAAAGTATCTCCAAACGTCTCACTTTCCAGCTCTGCTGGTATTCCCAGGCTCTTTGTTAATGTGTCAGGTGAGAGTAATTGCAGCAATTTTTTTGCACTTTTTTTTTTTTTAATTACATTTCTTGATTTCTTCATTACTTCAACAATCACAGAATCATAGAATCACCAAGATTGGAAATGACCTCCAAGATCATCCATTCCAACTGTCCACCTACCACCGATATTCCATGTCCCTCAATACATCATCTAAACGTTTCTTAAACACCTCCAAGGACAGTGATTCAATCACCTCCCTGGGCAGCCAGCCCATACCAGTGCCTGACCACTCTTTTGAAGAAGTAATTTTTCCTAACTTCCGATCTTAATATCTCCTGGTGCAACCTGAGACCATTCCTTCTAGTCTTATTGCTAGTTACACAAGAGAAGAGGCTGACCCCCAGCTCACTATAGCTTCCCTTCAGGCAGTTATAGAGGGCAATGAGGTCACCCCTGAGCCTCCTCTCCTTCAAACTGAACAATCCCGCTCCCTCAGCGGGATTTTTTTTGCTCCTCATAAGCTCCCCCACCTGTGCTGTGGATCCCACACAGCCCTTCTCTGGACACACTCCAGGTCCTCAATGTTTTTCTTATAGTGAGAGGCTCGAAACTGAACATGTTCTAGAGATGTGGCCCCACCAGTGCTGAGTACATGGGAATGATCACTTCCCTGCTCCTGCTGGCAACGCTATTACTTATATAAACCAGGATGCCATTGGCCTTCTTGGCTAAGGATGATCATCACATAGAGGTTATTCATATTTTTAACTATTTTTTGTTGTTCATTCCCAGATTTTTATTTATTTCTACAGTATTTTCATATATGTTTTAAACAGGTTTATACTGTTTCTCAGCAGAGCACTACAGAGGGAAATTGATTGGCTTACAGTGTTCTTTTCAAGTGAGCGTAACACCTTGAATTTTATCGTATCTGACATTTCATTACATACTGGGAACATCTGTAGGCAAGAATCTATGAAGAAGGTTATGCAGCATCGAATTAACAAAGAATTTAGCTGGTGTGAGCTATTTGGCCACAAACTGAAGATGAAAAACAAAATCCCAAGAGAGAGAAGTTTTCTTTCCTTGCATCTGCATTTGTTCTTATCCACATTCTGTTGTAGTGTGCAGAGGAATCTGAAATTACTATAAGCCCTACTACACAGCAAAAATTAACTCTATAAACAGGAGTCATGTAATTTTTGTCATTACTTACTGGCCAATAAAGTGAATTTTGAGCAAGGATGGGAGGATAATTTAGTATAAATAATGCATCTGATTCTTTCAGTGTTCTTTCTGCCCATAAAGTACCTATTGAAGTTCTGAAATTGTTTCTTTTTTGATCTGTTCTCTGATTTTTAATAGTTCTTTTTTTTTCCTTTTTAATCTGTGTCTCATTCAGACCTTGAGCTAGCTGGTAACTGGTATTGTTTTTTAAGCATGGTTTCTTGATGATGCAAAGATTAGGCAGCCATGGTTTTGGTATGTGAAGAAATTTTACTACGTAGGTGGTGGAGCACTGAGCATATGCTCCATCTTGAGCATACTTTAGCTTAAAAACTGACCAGACTTGACATTAGACATAAAGTGGCATCTAGTACTGGTGCCTACTGGTGGATTTGCTAGGAACATTTGTGGTTGCATGAAAACTATATCCAGAGTATGTCTGCTTTGCAGGAATCATCTGCTGTCACTTATTTGTGAGTAAGATTTTCCCCATGAACCTCACCTACAGGTTACTCAGTTCTGAGTTATACGACAGTATTTTTTGTGATGTGTCAGTATATATCTCTTACAATAAATTAAAGCAGTATTGTCCTTAAGTATATAATAGATTCTCTCAAAAAATTTTGAGTGGGATGTTTAATACCAAATGTCTAGGACAGTGTGGATTGTCCTAAAGGAGAAAGCTCATCGTTCTTTTTTTTGTTTCCAAAGAGCTTGAAAGGACAAAGCCTTTTGTAAAAAATAACCTAATGCAGCCATGTTCTATCATCTGCACTTGCGCCATTCAACTTTAATTAATGTTCTTCAAACACTGGGCCTTATCTACAATATTAAATGAACTTTGTCTGTGAGAAAGCCGGAGGGGTGGTTTAATTTAAAATTTCTAAGATGAAAAGGAAAAAATACCCTGCTCTTCCTTTTACACAGCTGATGAGGACATTCAGTCTTAGAGAATGCCAACGTCCTGTGCCAGTGTGATGCTGCACAGGAAGATTGGTCCACTGAAGTTATTCATTTCATTGTTAGTTAAATCAAGGAAGGCTGAAGGGCTTGCAGTTTTGCCTTTCTTTTTGTTTTAAATAAATCACCATAGAGCTGGTAATGCCTGCTAATGCTATTTCCCAGAATACAGAAATATATGAAACATAAACAAATCTTTGGCATGTATTTAACTTACCTGACATGAAGTAAGAAATAAAATAAGGAGGTTGCTTTTCAGATTGGAAAACATGATTGTACTGAAAAAGAGAAGGTGGATTTTACTCTACTTTACAGCATGACCAGGAAGAAAGTCATCCATTGTGCTTGATGTGTCAGTGCCAACGTGTGCTGATTATACTGCTCAAATGCAGAGAGCACCCAAAATTTTAGACAGTTAATGTTCTTGAGTAGGGTTTGAAAAGGAGAAATATGTTGGTTGTTTTTCATAATCCTCTTTAGTAGCCAACAAAAATTAATTATGCAAAAGCTCCATGTGATGCAAAAATGCTTCCAGCAATTGCACGATACATATCAGTATCTTGTACCAGCTCTCAGCTGAGGACTCCTCTGTTTATATTTTCCTCAAGTCATAGCTGAACTATTTTCAACTGTCTGCGCCAACTTCATAATTATCTGTAATCAGACGTGACATTGACTCAGTAGTTTGCAACAAATAAAAAATAGAAAATACAGGAAGAAGAGTGATTTTGTTTTTTTATTACAGTAGATTAGGACAAAGTACAAAAAGGCTTTCTGTGCTGAAGTCAGTAAAATTCATTTCGAAGAATAAACCTCAGTGACTTTGTTAAGACTTACTTTTCTTAAAAAGTACAAGAGTCTTAAAATAAAGTCAAGTTTAAATCCAAATATGTCATAAAAAATTCAATTATATTTCAATTACCCCCTAGGTATTACATTGAAAAGAACATTTTGATCCTGCTGCCCTTGGCTCCAAAAGAAACAGAATAATGAGACTTCTTGGCATTTTCTGTGCATAAAAGTAAGTGGCAAAGCCCTTTATCATTCAAAAATAATACAATAATTCTTGGTTTTTACCTATTTAAAAATTCATTGAGATTTTTTTTCCTCTTCAGCTGTTACTTCTAGAACTCAGGTCCTATCTGAGCCCTTTTTACCATATGCTTTGTACTACTTTTGTAAATTCATCTTCCTTCTAAGCAGAATCTTTGCTTCTAGTCACTCCAGGTGAGGTTCTTGCACCAAGATCTCAACCTTCATAGCAGATAACATTTCCAAATCAGGATCTACTTCAACAGACTGTACTGAGGAAAAAGAAGATTCTGAACAACCCTCATAGGCCACTTTCTGTTTAAGTAAGACTCAACCACAATAACCAGCAGGAAGCCTTAGCCTACGATTTTATAATTTGCTAAGTCCCAGTAGGAAATGGGATGTTTAATTTCTACCTAACCAGTGTGTCAGTTGCAGTGTAACAATGCTATTCTCCAATTCAGATGAGCATTTCAAATTCCTCCTGGAGAGAGGTGCAAGTAGAAGGGATCTTACTGGCAGCAGATGTGCTGGGATCTCCTCCTCTGCTCAAAGTAAGAGTTATATAATAGTTTGCAAATCCTATTCCCACTGATTCTGATCAACACTAAACTGCATCAACTCCCCCAACTAAGTCAGAAACCACTGAGACTGACTCTGCTCTATCAGTAGAAATAAGATAAGGCTATAAACCGTTGGATTGATTTGTGGTATTAAAGCTTTAAATTTGTTTCATTTAGTTTTTCAGTGAGCTATGTATAATTTTAAAAACTTATTTAACCCTACATTAAAGCCACTGCCACCCAAATTTCCCCATAGTTTATGAATTCGAATCAGTGACTCCCAGGAAAAAGAAACTCTACTTCTGTCTTTGGCAAGCTTTAGATTTTTGTTCATTGCTTTTAGGCAATTAGCTTTCAGATCTTTTTTTAGAGATGATCTGTTTCACAGTGTGAGATTATAATGTTTCTTCTAATTAAGAATATCAAAGAACCACAACAAAAAGCTTCTTGTTTTGATCATTTTGATCACTCTTCTGAAAGGTGTACTTGTTACCTTGACTTTTCCTAGAAATCAATATTACAGAAAGCTTGAGAAAATGTCATTCTACCACTTCTGACTCTAAAACTATGAAAAAAAATTTTTACTCATTTGAAAACTTTTATTAACAATTGTGAGCAAATACAATTGTGTGTAGAGAACAATACTTGAGTATTCTGATATAATTAAGTACTATGATGATTCCTGAAGTTCAGATAATAAAGAACTTCTTCAAAGGTAGTAATACATATGAGAGAATCTGAGTTATTACAAAGAAAGCTATTCCTGTATGCCATCCAAGTCCTTTAGATTGGTATTACTTAGCAATATGAGATGGTTTCAGAGGGGAACAAGCAAGGAGAAAAACTCACTTGAGTTACTCACTGAGATTATTTGAATTTTAGATAAAATAAAACAGCATTAAAATGCAGTTATTTTTTGTTTCAGAGGAAAATATTCAAGTAATGCCAGAAAATGAAAACATAAGATACATGTGAGTTGATGTGTTAGGAGCTAGGAGTTAGTTATACCCCTGCAATTCTGTGATTCTGTCAATCAGCTAATCTGGTGAGGAAACGCAGTAAGGAGCTGCTGAATGGGGGTGAGTGGTAAGTCCGATGAAATAAGCTGCTGCCTAGGACATGGCTCTTCCTAGTGTCAAGATGTCATTTAAGGGCACTATACATCACTGAATCACTCCTACAGAGCACTCTGGGGAAGCAATCTCATTGTATTCCAGATGCTGAAAGGGTGTAGAGGCTACTTCAAAGTAAGTAGGCACACTGAGGTGGAGGGCAGAGCTCAAATTGCTTCAGCTGAGGCTACACAAAGCACTAGGAAGCTGAGAGCCTCTGCCCTTGGCATCAGAAGAGTGCTCACTTCAAGTAGCATCCCTAAAGCTTCAGGCATTTACAGGATGGAGCTGCTGAATTACTGTGTCTCTGCAGCCCCCACTGAGACAAAGTGGAGAAACGGAGTGGCTGATTCCATACAGAATTTTGCTAGCTGCACAGC
The DNA here is from genome assembly GCF_023343835.1 of Lagopus muta. Lineage (NCBI taxonomy): Eukaryota > Metazoa > Chordata > Aves > Galliformes > Phasianidae > Lagopus > Lagopus muta. Next base: position 152,956,897 of record NC_064433.1, on the reverse strand, counting down.
GCTAAACAGGGGCTCAAGTACTCCTGGGTGACAGTCTTATGAAATATTATTATAGTGGTTTTCCATAGTTTATTCTTCCAAAAATTTTCTTGTCCTCTTGACCTTGTACGAGCAACCCAGCCCTGGAACCCACCACCCATCATGGGTATTCCCTCCCCCATTTTAGTTTCTAAGGGTTTTTCCAGAGCTCAAGATAATTTCTTCAGAGGGAAAATTAAACCCAGCCCCTTTCTTTCTAATGGACTTGGCAGAAGAACTGTGACAAACTGTAAAATGGCACACAAGGCACACTGTGTTCATAAAAGAAAACCAGTGAAAAGAACACTAGAAACCCAGGGGGGAAGAAAACAAACAAACAAACAGAAATTACAAAAAAAAAAAAAGTTTTCTAGAAGATTCCCGAATAGAAAAGTAGCTGAGACAGCAATACAATGCAGTATAAGGGAATGACTAATATTAGCAAAATAAATAAATAAATAACATAACATAACATAACATAACATAACATAACATAACATAACATAACATAACATAACAACATAACATAACATAACATAACATAACATAACATAACATAAAAAAATAAACCAAAAATAAATTAAAAGAAGGAAATTTCATACTGAATGCATATAAATACTCAGACACCATCCTTCATATCAAGTTTAGACACATTGATTTTTAGCAACACTAACCAGTATTAGTTACCAAAGCTTAAACCTTTCATTCATACAAAAATTCATCATATTATGAATTTGTTATGCTTTTTTCTATTCTCTGTGCAGCAAGCATTTTGCCCCTTGTGACAGTATCCACAGCTACCAGGAGATTAGGAGAATGTCAGTGAAATGCACCTGTCAACAAGAATCCAATTCACTTCACTGTATCTTTGTCAAGCCTAAGGAACCTAACTTCCTTAGGTTGCTTCTGGATTGTTTTTAAATTATATGAAATACACAACATAAATTCATGTGATTCCACCCACTCAGTCCCTCCCAACCTAAAACTAATTATTTTTAAACCTTTTTACCATCTGACAGGTATATGATGTTTTCAAACACAATTCAAACAGATTGACCTGATTTGCAGTTGCCTTTAATGGAATTTGTTTTACAGCAGAATCAGGAATAGTTTCAGACCCCTTCACTTGATAGGAAGATGTAATGTCCTAGATGTGGTATCTTATTTGCTACTAGTAAGGGGTATTCAGCTCACACGTTCAAGTTTCTGAAAGTCCACATCAAGCCTCTCCCTGCTGTTAGCATTTAATCAATATAAAGCATTAGTCTGGAGTTTCCCACTGGGTAGTGCTCATTGCTTTCACTATATAAAGCACTTCCAAGAGTGGCAGGCAGGAAGCTGCTGGTAGCTTCAGGGCTCCCACAACTCAGTCAGATGCCAAACAGAGTCAGTTTGCAGGCACTTTTTCAATAGTGTCTCTGTTTTTGGAGCCTCAATGATCTGACTATCAATGAGGAGTCTATTTTTATCCAGGCAGCTCCTCTCAAGTAAGTGATCCCACTGAGTTGTTCTACTTTGAGTTTTATCAGTAGAAGGACAGATTTCTAATAATTCTCCTTTCCCAGATTTTTTTTTCCCATTTGCTCATTACTCTAGTAATGATCTTCCTATTGCATGTCACCTAACAGAAGTCAATCTGGTTGATATTGACTTATGAGATGTCTGAATCAGGGCTATAGGTGTCCTGTTGACTTCAAGGAGGCTTGACACATGAAAGCAGTGATGTACTTAAGTAAAACTCAGACTCACGCTCATTGAATGCACTTACCTTGCTTATATAAAGAGGGACAGGGAGCACCATATCTCCCCATGTTCCCACTCTCTCTTAGCTTGCACACTGATTCAATTTTGGACTGCTCAGATTAGTTCATCCAAGGTGAATGGGCTCCAGAAGGACTGGTCCCAAAGAAAGCAAATGAGAGGACATCAGGTAATGATTGTCACAGATGTAGCAGGGTTCATGTGCAAGGGTCCCTTATATGTAGGAAGGAGAGAGACTGTTTGGGTTCATGAAAGGCAGGTCGTGTTTGACCAACCTCATCTCTTTCTACGACTGGGTGACCAAACTGGTAGATGAGGGAAAGGCTGTTGATGTAGTCTACCTAGACTTCAACAAAGCCTTTGTCACAGTCTCCCACATTATTCCCCTGGGGAAATTGGCTATCTGTAGCCTGGACAGGTATACCTTTCTTTGGGTAAGGAACTGGCTAGAGGGCCATACCCGGTGGGTAGTAGTTAATGGAATTAAGTCCTGCTGCTGATCTGTTTCAAGTGGTGTCCCCCAGGGGGTCAGTACTGGGGCCCATCTTGTTTAATATCTTTACTGATGACCTGGACAAGGGGTTTGAGTGTACCCTCAGTAAGTTTGGAGATGACACCAAGATGGGAGGTGGTGTCAATATGTCTGAGGGTAGGGAGGCCCTTCAGAGGGATCTGGATAAGCTGGATCGCTGGGCTGAGGTGAATGGGATGAGGTTCAACAAGGCCAAGTGCTGTGTCCTGCACTTTGGCCACAACAACCCCATGCAGCGCTACAGGCTTGGGGATGAGTGGCTGGATGACTGTGAAGAGGAAAGGGACCTGGGGGTGTTGGTTGATGCTCGGCTGAACATGAGCTGACAGTGTGCCCAGGTGGACAAGAGGGCCAATGACATCCTGGCCTGCATTAGAGATAGTGTGGCCAGCAGGAGCAGGGAGGTGATCATCCCCCTGTACTCAGCACTGGTGAGGCTGCACCTTGAGTATTCTGTTCAGTTTTGGGCCCCTCACTGCAAGAAAGACATTGAGGCCCTGGAACGTGTCCAGAGAAGGGCAGTGAAGCTGTGAGGGGTCTGGAGCACAAGTCTTATGGGGAGAGGCTGAGGGTGCTGGGATTTTTCATTCTGGAGGAGGCTCAGGGGAGACCTCATTGCACTCTACAACTTCATGAAGGGAGGTTGTGGTGAGGTCGGGTTTGGCCTCTTCTCCCAGGCAACAAACAGGACCCGAGGAAATGGCCACAAGTTGTACCAGAGCAGGTTTAGATTAGACATAAGGAAGAACTTTTTCTCTAAGAGAGAGTGGTCAGGCACTGGAATGGCTGCCCAGGGAGGTGGTGGAATCGCTGTCCCTGGCAATGTTCAAGAGGCGTCTGGATGAGGGGCTATGAGATATGGTTTAGTAGCTTGTGGTAGCAATGGTAGTGGGAGGATAGTTGGACTAGATGATCTTGTAGGCCGTTTCCAAACTTGCAATTCTATGATTCTGTGATTCTATGTTTACATGATCTAATAATGGTAAGTCAAGCAGGAACGGCTTCAAATTAAAATATGGGTAATTTAGATTAGATACTAGGAAAATATTATTTACTCACTGTGCAGTGAGGCCCTGGCTGCCCACAGAGATTATGGGTGCCCCATCTCTGGAGGCATTAAAGGCCAGGCTGGATGGGGCTCCGGATAGCCTGAGCTGTTGTGTGGCAATCCTGCCCATGGCAGGGGGGCTGGAACTGGATGATCTTTAAGGTCTCTTCCAACATCACAGAATCACCAAAATTGGAAAAGACCTACAAGATCATCCAGTCCAACCATCCAATCATCCATAGCCTCTCTCAGGGTCCAGGGATGCTCATGATGTTGGTGCTTGTCCCCCCATAGCTCAGCCCTTAGGTTATCCACACCACTGTTCTGCTTGCCAGGTATCTGGGGCTCAGCTTTGCCTCAAACCACACCTAAAGGTAAAGACAAAACCAAATACATGTGCCCAGTGTCCAAACTCTGCAGACTTGATGTGATGCCAGCCACAGTGTTGGCCAGGCCTGCAGGCTGCTCTGTTTGATGCAGCAGTGATGCAGCTCTGTGCTCCCACAGTTGTACATGGCTCTGCCAATCCCCTTATCCTCTATCCATAGCCTCTTTGTGTTATTTCCATATAGTGAATAAATTTATTCACTGGGTGTCCTGCAGGCTGAACCTTGCTTCATAGCATGGCTCTACCCATTGCCCTATCCTCAACCTCATTTAAGATCTGAAGCCACCTTTTTTTGTTGTCACCAACCTCCCCCAGCCCAAGGTGACTTCTTGCCTTCAGCCGTTCTGCTGACTCTGTCTTACCAACTGCTCTCTCCCTCCCTCTGCAGTGGTCCTGAAGCTGCCTAAGTCCTTGGCCATTGCGGTTAGCTACGCGTAGCCGTACCGTGCCATGCAACTGCACCTGCACTGGGGCTCGGCTTCGATACTTGGCTCCGAGCACACCGTTGACCACAAGCACTTTGCTGGGGAGGTGAGAAGCATTCTGTCCTGCTGCTGGGCTGGTGGCACAAGACCGTGAGCTGCTCACAGCCAGCTTGGTATGATTTCATCCCTTCTGGTACATCTGCTGTCCTCCAGGGTGGGTTGTCTGCCCATGTTCAGGGCAGCTCTTGGTGCTCACTGCTATAGCACCTTTATCTCACTTAACCAGCAATGTGTCCCTAGAAGGGACGCTCATCTTCATCCCTCCCCCTGAATATGCTTTGTCCAAGGAAGTGAGCACCATCCAGGAGTGTCAGTCCCATATCGAGGCTATGTTTCCTTTCAGCTCCATGTGGTCCATTATGACACCAAGTATGAGAACTTCAAGGCAGCCCTGACCCAACCAGATGGGCTGGCAATGCGGGGGTCTTCCTGGAGGTGAGCAGTTCTTGAGCAAGGAGGGTAAGGAAGAACAACATGACCTGGGGGATAGAGAAGGGGACAGCAGGACATGGGATTGGGCCAAAGAAGAACCCATATTACCAACAGATACTCGAGCACCTGCACAGCATCCAAAGAGAAGGTAATGTCCTGCTGGCACTGCAAAGGAAGGCCATAGCAGCTGTTGGCTCTGTGCACAGGGAAAGCTTGCACAGCAGCAGTTCACAGCTGCTCCATTTCTTCTCCCAGCCTTGAGAAAAGAAGACTGAGAGGGGGCCTGATGCAGGTCTATAAATATCTAAGGTGTGGAGGCAGAGTGGCGAGGCCAGACTGTTTTCAGCAGTGTGTGGAGACAGGACAAGGGGAAACGGCCAGAAGAGCATAGGAAGCTCCACGCAAATGTGCACAAGAACTTCTTTATGGTGAGGGTGACGGAGCGCTGGAACAGGCTGCCCAGGGAGGTTGTGGAGTCTCCTCTCTGGAGATGTTCAAGACCCGCCTGGACACCTACTTGTGCAATCTGGTGTAGGGAACCTGCTTTGGCAGGGGGGTTGGACTCGATGATCTCAGAAGTTCTCTTCCAACCCCTACGATTCTGTGATTCTGTGTAACTCTGAAACAATATTTATTTATTTGTTTGTTTGTTTGTTTGTTTGTTTGTTTATTCTGCATAGTGGCTCGTCCATGACAGGGAAGGATGCTTCCAAACTCACCCTCCTCCAGAGGTAGCCTGCAGCTACAAGTGGTTTCCTGTTCAATGAGGTAAAAGAACTGAACATGATTTGCCCAAAGCCTAGGGGTCACTCTATCACATAAAAAATGTCCCTGGCAAAACTAATATTTTTTAATGAAAGTAGCTGGTGAAATTTTATTTTGCTGTCTACAATATGCCTTTCTCCCTTCAAAGTGCCTAGAAAATCAATTTCTGGAAACAGATCAGGCAAGGATGTTGGAAAAGTTAGGAATAATGACAGTAAATGTCACATTCTTTCTTTTTTTCTTTTTTTTTTTTTGGGGGGGGGGGGGGGGTTCAAATCTACTGAAACCAGAACCCCTTTGTCAAAAGCTTATTATGAATGGCTCCAATTTGTGAAGCTGTCTTGATGATTTGTGAACAGATGTTCTAGAAGATCTTTAACATGGCAGAATCTGATCTGCTAATGGCTTTGAAAAAAGATTATTACTGAGCTAAGCAATAGAAGATAGCTTCATCCTTGAAAAGCATTCTTCCATTATTTGATCCACAAAGTCAGAAATGGATGGCAGATATGATCTCTATATTAATATGTTTATTTGAAGTACTTCACATATTTTTCATACAGGTAATGTTTCCTCTGATAAGCTTATGGCTTCTACTAGAAATACATACTTTCTATATCCTCAGAGCAGCATCTTAATATAGGAGTTTTCCTTTTGCAATAGAAAAATACATTAAAATAAAACTAAAATGTATGTTGTTCACATGTTTCAGTCATTCCAAATTAGGTTTTCAGCTGAGATCCCCACTTAGGAGTGTAGCTGTGTTATGCTTTACTTAAATAGAAAATAGAAAGAGACAAGCACTGTGGAGAGACTGGCTGAATCCATACGAGAAAAGAATTGTTCTCTTAAGCAGGCTGTTTTGCACCTTTATTACTATAAGACAACTTCGGCAATGTTAACTGAGTTAGAGCTAGTTATCCAAGTCCCCGAGCCCTACAAAATGACAGTAAAATATAATTCAATTCATCTTATCTATGTAAGATTATGGGAGACAGAATGCCATTGCAATCAGTGTCACTTCAAATGATCACATGAAAAACAGGCATGATTACTCATGCTTCTAGATTATACAATTCTATAAATTACTTACCTGAAACTGAAGACCATACATTTGAAATATAAATTTTTAAAGCAGACAAAGAATCATAGTCCTTCAACCCTAAAAATAAACAAACTATTGTAGCATTTAATATTGTTACCAAATTACTTAAATTAAAAATAGTGACTCTAGCTTAGCTAGAAACTAAGGATCATATACCATGACTATAACATGATACAAGACTTTTTAGAAAAACTGTGGGTTGTCATAACAGTTTCAAAGGATGAAGCTTTACATAATGTTAAGAAATGTACAAGATGTACAAAAACAATGCCCCAAAATAATTACTAAATCATAAGCATTCTGACTGTGTAAAAATACAAATAAAGGGAACATAGACAATTAAACCAATAAAATAATGCAATGAAGCTGTGCAATCAAAATTTTGAGAGCTTCAGGTAGTGATGAGACTTTTATTAAAATACATTTTTGCTTTACCTCTGTTGCCTTCTGTAGCTGAGTCCTATCCAGTATATCATAACTAACTGTTACAATTTTTTATTAGCTGTCTAGTCACTAGGTAAAGAAGGACATACTTTGCATAAAGAAATGCTTGTGGGTGGATTGTGTTATTTGTATTCTTCTACAGAACTATAATATGTTCCTGATGGGCTTCAGCAGAAGGGCAATGAGATTAGTGTCCTGTGGGTCACTTAAACACACAAGTAATTAATTTTCAAGAACCAACAGGTGAAGAAGTGAAGACTAGGATAAAATAACGGGTAATCTAGAGACAGTGTCACTTCATGCAATAAATCTGAAATCTCTGAAATGCTTCTAAATGATTCTGCCATTCTGTCCCCAGCTGCCTTAACAACAAAAGCAATCTCTTCATTAAGAAACCTATGAAGGTTGGTAAAAGCTGCCAGAGATATTTTGAGCTAGTCAAAAAATATAGCTTGTTAGAATGAAAAAAATTACCTGAAGAAAATATCTCAGTTTCTGAATTGACAAGAAGATGTAAACAGAAGAGGAATTCTCAACAAGAACTTCTAAAATTTTTAGCAAGCTCTTCTGTTAGTGATTCTCATGCATATAAAAGGTAGACAACAACTCTGCGCAGGAACAGATGAAAAGTAAATCTGGAGCTGTATGGATGGGCTGATTGATGTCACAGCTATGTAGGTAGTTCAGTGCTCTCATTAAGAGTGTAGTCACCCTAGAATCTTAATGAAGTTAGTAGAGAAAGATACTTCAGAGGGTGGTCCAGATGTTCAGTTCTCTGAATTGGATATACTCTGTTTTGCCCATACTTCTCCTTCAGCCATGAGTTTAGACTCATCCATATTCTAAGACTCAGTGACAGCGGTGAGATTTCTGCTGGACATTATTTGCAATGACTCATATTACGTATGGTGTACAATATTCCTCCTGATCAATGGATATGTTTCATGTGTTGGCCAAGAAATGGTGAGTTACTTAATACGGAAAGAGCTTATCATTCTCACTGAAGATGCCATTGTTCCATACTAACCATTTTCTGTGTGGCACATAGGGTAAAAATTTTTCCACAAGAGTGATTGATTCAAGATGCACAGCAAATACTTAATATGACATCCCATCCCTTATCAATTCCATTCAGTGTTTGATTGAGATTCACAGAAAGTGGATCAAACCACTAGATTTCATATTGCATTTTCTGTATCTCTAGGAAACATTTTTTCCAACATTAAACATAACTATTATATGATCAAGACACTTCCTCTTCAACTGCAGCTGGCAGAAGCCTGCTTCGATGACATGTCTATGACAGACTTCTGCAATTTATTTCTTTCAAAAATCTCATTTTTAACTTGATTTAATAAAATCCTTCAAGATCAGCTTACAATTCTGTTTTGATTCCTAGTTTTAAGAAGTGAAACCATAACATTTTTTCCTTAATGAATTTTATAAAATTCAGTTTAGTTTGTTCGTATGCGTTTTAGCAAATATTCTTTAGGTTAAAACAGATAACAATTGTCAGAATTATCACGGATTATAATACAAATATGTTATTTTTCAGTATACAGTAATTTTTCAGTACTATCTCTTTTCCAAAAATGCAGAAAATATCTTATAAGAATGCTTCTGCTAGCTTTATCTAAATTAAGGTCCTGTGTTTGAATGATTCTTGTACTAATCAATAGCAGGAATAGTAGTGTAGATGCATGCTGTGAAGCTGTGATTAACATTGCACATTGAATACACTCACTTACCCACAACCAAAGCTGAGAAAAATTTGCTTTTTATTTTCATTGTACTTGTAAACATAGTGCTTATGTTAGCGAATAATTTGAGTAAAAACAGAAATGAATTGCCCTATCAGCATGTCATCCTGTAGCCAAATTTCCTACCATTATAAAACCATTATTACATAGTCCACCTACAATCCAAAAACACCTACACACAGATGAAAATGAAACTCCTGCTGAGTTAATTCCCACATACCCTCTATCTATTCCTGATGTTTATGAGTGTCCATGATTTTAAAAACGAATCCTCTATTTTTCTTCTTACTTTCACACAAGCTTTCCACAGTGCTGGTTCAACAATATGATTATTAGGCAAGCATCATTTGGGAAAGGAGTCAAGAAGGATGTGTTACAGGTAGTCTCTCTTGTTGTTTCTGTAGTTTTAGGATAGTTACAAAATGTAACTACATATACAAGGAGAAACACATGATTTAATATCAATATTATATTGATATATAAATATTAATATTAATATTTAGTTCATATGTTATAAGAAAATGGGACTGGAGAAAAGACCTAAGGTCTTTGAAATTTTACTTAATGACCTTACAAATTAGCTATAGCCACTCCCTGTCAGACAAAACAGTTCTCTAGTTATCTTCTCTACTTCCCACTTACAAAGTGCTGCATAAAGTTGACTTGCTGTAGTACGTGCCTAGTACACCTGCAGAATTTTCCAAGTCTTTGCATTGCTGAAGAGGCAAATAGCAGCAAAACAGATCTGGAATTTATGTAGGAATTTAAAGTTTTAGATAGTAAGGATGCAGGACAAATAAATATGTTCTAATTGAAGGCCACGTTTTGCTCTGGGATAAATATGTCTTATGATTTGTCTGATAATATATTATGTATTCGTATACCTGCATACAAAACTTGGCCCCAAACAGTATTTTTGATGTGAGTCACTACCAGAAGGACTACTGGACGTGGCTCTGCTCAACATTCAGCTCATCTCTTTAACTCTAGGCCTAGAAGAAAAGAAAAGGAAAAAAGTTATGTGCATTAGTAATGCTGACATCAAAGCAAATTAACTAGTAATTAACTTTTCTGTAGTCTGCAGCGAACACTGTCCCACACCTTCACTGAGACCAGATCTTTCATTATCTGCAGAGCTCTCTTAAGTCTGTGCCTGGTAATCTCCAATTCTTTTTATTTTTTTTTTCTTTTTTTCAAGATAGTAACAAATTTGAATTGGGCATCTTGAACACAAAGCTACACTCAAATTTTTGTTCCAAAACACAGAACGTGGTGTTTGACCATCTGAAAGAAGGCATCATCCAGACGCTGGACTATTGCAAAGTACTCCTCTTTATACTTATTTCCAGATGTAAATCACTGGGTGGCAACTGTCACCAAGAAATTGAAGGAACAGCCTGTTATCTTCCATTTTGCTGCACCTGGCTGTCTTTGTGATTGTGATGGTATCACAGAGTTTTGGGGAACTGCTTAATCACCCTGTAACACAAGGCTGTCTACTTCTCAGTATTAATAAAAGAGTAAACAGAAGGAAATATTAGACAGCTGTGCTCCCTGGCCAATCTGTCTCACAGCTGCACTACAGTAAATCATAAATAACTTTGCAAACCTCTGTAGAGCTATTCCAGATTTATGTTAGCAGAACTAGAAGCAGAATCTAGCTCCTTTAGTCCCATGTTATCATTTTACATAATCAGATACTAAAATAGTGACTTAGGGCAAGAGTTTTAGCAGTTGTCAAAGTACATTTATTTTGGCAATCATTTTGACAGCCAGAAGTAAAATACAATGGAGTACCAAGAATATACTAACTACATTTCAATTCTTTGCTGACTGAGTGTAAGATATTTGTGAATGTTGCTTATGCATTCAGCACACAATGTAGGCACTGGCCCTCCATGGCCATAACTATCACAGTAGCTATGCATTTTCAGGGTGTAGCATGGCGTCTAAATCACATATAGGAAGGTTACTCTAAAAAAAAAAAATCCCAATTAAAAAGTATTCCTTTCATCAATTCTTCTCTTCTCTGACATGAGTTGTTCTGACTTTTCCAGAGAGCCAATACACAACACAGATCTCTTCCAATGAACAAATAAGCCACGGCCTCACACACTGGGAATCTAGTATTTGAGAAAAATGACCACTGTTCTAAACATGGCAAATTCCAGAAGAAAGCAAAACTTTTTACTGAAATTGAAAAGCAAAAATTTAAAACCGATTTCAGGAGAGCTTATAGTATAGAGGAGAGGAGAGGAGAGGAGAGGAGAGGAGAGGAGAGGAGAGGAGAGGAGAGGAGAGGAGAGGAGAGGAGAGGAGAGGAGAGGAGAGGAGAGGAGAGGAGAGGAGAGGAGAGGAGAGGAGAGGAGAGGAGAGGAGAGGAGAGGAGAGGAGAGGAGAGCTCTTTCCATCAAGATTAATATTTTTTACATAAACATGTAGTAGGTGATGATAACTCAGCTTGTGAACATTGGCAAGCAGCAGAAAATATTGCGTGCTGGGAGTGAGTGGGTGACTGTCTGCAACTGAACTTTTGAACTCATACACAAACTCCTCAAGCCTGCTGGTTGCTAGCTGCAAGTGGCGTGGGCTACCTGTAAGTTTTGATAACACTAGGAATAAAGAAATGTGTCATGTCATGATTTCTCCAGCTAATAAAAAGATGTGAGACAGAACCACCAAATAGGGGACTGATCCTGTATTTGCTTTTTTTATGTTAAGTGTTCAGATTGGAAAAACTGGAGGCTGGAGGATGTGGAAAGAAAGCAATGAAGATCCCAGCTGGAGAAAAAATCCTGGAAGAGTGGGAAGACCCTGAGGATCAGAAAGCTGCATGGAAACAAGTGCTGGGGGATGAGCAGGGATCTTAGTCACTAACATCTGAGATGAGTGCTTAGGAGCAGCAGTACAGCATCACCTGGCAGGGCTTTCTTCCTATCCCTCCCTGGCCAGGAGCCATCTTCCCATGGGGATGGACACTGAGACCAGGGGCACATAGTTCTGGTAGCAAGTTAGGAAGAAGGATAAAATCTTATATCTGGATCGAGTGTGGGTTGTTGTTTACTCCATCTCACCTGTGACAATGTGAAATGTCATAATTTGCACAATTGTATAATTAGATCCCACCAAACTTTATATCCATGTATGCAAAAAATGGTATATATATATATTCATAACAGAAGACCATGCATCTTGTGCAATGATAAGTGACTCATCAGAAGTGAAGTCTTCTAAATTTAGTTCTGTGCACTATGAGGATTACTCTGACAATTTACCATGGTGATGCCACCCTATAAGCTTATTATCACTATGTTCACATAAAGCTGATGGAAAATAGTCATAAATACACTATCATGTTCTCTTGTCAGTTATTTTTCCTTCATATTTTAACTTCTCAATTGAACAAAAAGAATGGAGGAGCAGAAGCTGAACAAAGATCACTTAATCTTATTATATATGGCAGCAAATCACATTTGTGTCAGAGTGGTGCAATGAAAAAAACTACTTTCCAACACAAACTCCTGTAAATCTACTATCCAATTATTTTTTAACATGGTAAATCAAATTGCATGCTAATATTTCTATATATGTAAGAATAGACTGGCTGAGAAAACGAGAAAATTGTACAGGATTACGTGAGCTGTATTTGAACCAAGTTGTGTTTATAATGAAGTAATCCTTGTTTGCTTGAGGAGGTATTTTTGGATATTTTTTACAAGGAGCTGACAACGCAAGTTATTATTAAATATTTTCATATAATTAGTTTGCAAAAGAGTCTTTCAGTAGAAATATCAGAAGCTCATTTAAATATTCACTGAGGCAATTGAACAAAACTGGGCAAAACATACTGTGTAGTTAGTCGTGCTAGTAACTGAAAATGGCTGATGTTTTTTTAGATTTTTATTATAAAACATGGGCTGTGATTTAATAAAACTCTCTTTTCTTGTAAAGTAGTGACAAATACCCATCAATATCAGTAGCGTTGATTGAATTTCCTCCTGCAAGTATGACATGATACAGTTAGCACAGATGATTCTAAAGAAAAAAAATAAAGGCAAGCAAGGCCAAAGCATCAAATTGATGTCAAATACCATTCCTGCACCTCGTCTTCTTTCTGAAAAGACTATAACTGAGTTTCTCTAAATCAGTAGCTAGCCACTGGCTGTTTTTATTTCTCTTTCAACTCCTGGGTAGGCATGTGTTTTAGGTCCAACACAGTAATCTGGCTATCCTATAAAAAGAGGACCAGGTATCAGCTGAAGTTTTACGAAGAGGTTTTCAGAGCTCTCTGAGTCCAGATGTGTGAATCTTCGGCAGTGATAAAACAATCATTACGGGTATGGATGGCACCGTGCTCAGTCACAAAGCCAATTTCTGCTGCATCTCCAACCCTCTCTGTTTAACTTCTCTGCTCTGCTTGCATAATTATTTCAGGGTTAGTTCTCCTTGGTTCCTGCAGCTTTACAGAGCTGGTCTCACTGCTCTCCTGCTTGAAAAACTACATCCAACATCATCTTTTCTACTGATAGCAGGTTTTCCACCTCCTGACTTAGCTAATAAGTATGTTACATTGTGCTTATTTCTCTACAAAAGGTAATTAGACCACTGTAGACTTAGCCAAATAGAATAAGCCTGCAAAGCTCATCAGGCCACACCAGTAGCCTCATATTTTTCTGTTCCACACAAATCAGCTTCTTTCTTCCTAAGAACTTGAAAAAGTTTGCTTTAATATTCCCAAGTGCTCTCTGCTTTCAATATAGGTCTCTATACTGGACAGACAAAAGGGCTGAAACAGTGCTGTTCACAGGTTCAAAGTGAAAAATTGTGCATTCTAGAATCTCAATATAAGGGCCCTTCTTAAAGAAGATATTTCTGTGAGGCAACAGTATGAAAGAGATTAAAATCCATAGGTGGGCCAGCTCTATGAAATCCAGATTCAAAGGCATCAGAGTGGTTGGAGGTTTTTTCCCACTGTTGAAAGAATATTTTATCTCTGTTGAGAAAGAAGCTAAATCAGCTGGAGTATAATGAAGCAAGCCAGGAAATGTGGAGAAGGACTGGCACACCATACAAGCTACAGAATGGCTATAAACCTACCAGGCATGCCAGGCAAATGGTAAGAGGGGGAAGGTGGTATTCATGTCAGACAACATTCAAGGACAACACTTCCAGCTCTGAGGATGGCTGGCTGTGCTGGGAAGAGAGAAGAGACAGCAAACGGCAGCATGTTGGAATCAGTACATGGAGCACTTGGACCCTGTGGTCCTTGACAAAGAGCAATGGACCCTGACACAAAACCATGGCGTAGGGAACACCATGGCCATAAGGTACAGCGGTACACTTAGTTATTTTCTGGGATGTAGTATGGCAGAATGGATTTGGTCCATAAAAAATATTTGTCCCATTTAAGAGAAATCTCACCAAGTGTTTGTATGTATTCTCTGGTTGCAGAACTGCTGCTCTGACTGTCCCATGCTAAAAAATATTCTTCCGAGTAACCATTCTGCCTTTCACATCACCAGTACAAAAGGTTTTTCTTGCATTTCCTCAGTACTGTGTCTAAATTTAAGGGAACAAAGTAAAAAAGTGAAAGAGTTGAGACACCTAATGTCAATGTAATGGTACTTCTTAAAAGCTAAAATCCCAAGCAGGAGAGAATATGTGCATTGTCTGCTTTAAGGCTCACTAATTACCTTCCAGGATTCCTCCTACAGTTAACAGAGAGAAATAGGCTCTTCCAGAGGTATTCAGTGCACTTTTTATTATAAGTTTTGTGCTGTAGGAATCTGTATTTCTGCAGTGGATATGCTTGGAACATCACAAAAGCAGCTGGCTGCAGTGGGATCCTCACCTTGACCAATGGAAATATTTCCTCCTCACCACAGTAAATTTTTTTCATTTAAAATTTTCAGTGAGAAAGTTGTACAAATGCTTTTTGAAGGAATTTGAAAATATATAAGTATGCAGGAAATAGCTCTAAGAAGTCCATTGTATAAGCTGTCCTCAGAGAAAGGTATGAAAACCTGATTGTTGTAGTTGGAAAACAACACAGAATAAAGAAATGTAAATTAAAATGTAGACAAGTAATGTCATGAAATTTTTATCTTGGCTTGGGTTTCATCTTAGGCTGAGCTGTTCGAAGCAATCTATGAGAACTCATTAGTTTTGCTTTCTCCAGTTCTCTTTGTGCTGTGGGCCATCCAGCTCATCGCTTCTTTAGTAACTTTATTTCTGCTGTTGGTCTTGGTTTTAAGAGAAAGAGATTAAAAATGTAACTCTTGCATTTTCCTCCTCGAAAGCAGAGAGATCACATTCACGTTTTAGTGATTCAACCTTTCAAAAGGATCTGCTATAAAGTGTACTTTGCTGAGTATAGCCTCATTGCCAATAATGTGGATATCCCAAATACAGAGATTTATGTAGTGCCCACAGTTGAGACAGGTGAGTATTCCTGGGCAGGAAGAACTTGTAGTAAGTCATTTGCTGTGTGTGATATTAAATGTCAGCTGCTAAAGGGAAAAACTGAGCTCAAGGTGTTTGACTCCTTGGCTGGAAAGCTATTCACTAGATTATTCCTTTTATAAATTCCCAGTGTAACTCATTTCAGCAAACTTCAGGAATCAATTCATAAATAGGGGGGAAAGTAAGTAAATGTAGTTCATTATGAATAGTAGTGATTGATATCCCAGTAGACTGAAGCCAAAACCATGGGAGGGTGAGTTTGCAAAGGTGGAACAGACACATCTAGTTCTTAGTGCAAAACTGGGAACAAAAAATGCAGAGAGCAAAGCTGTATTATTATTACAACAATCCTTATGAATATATAGTATTTGTTAAGCTGAAATCTGTGATAGGGTCATCTTAAAAAATAAATTATGTGAGTCTCATTCATGTAGCTTTAGAATCTATAAACTGTTTGTATCTTGCTTTGTCTTTCCTTTTATCTCATAGTTTTGTTTCCTGTTTCTGCTGTGAAATTTAAGATTAAAGTCATAAGTGATCCATGCAGACTTATTTATTAGAGAACATTCCTGGGGTCCTGTGCTCATATCATGCAACAGAACTTGCAGGATATCTTCAATTTAATACCAAGCTCTCCTGGGTTTTAGTACATTAAATTGGTATAATCTGCAGGAAGCTGCTATATGAAAGAAACAATTTGAATCACAGATTTGAAAACAGGATTTTCCAATGATATCTTTTGTCTCACCGCAGACTTCTGCGGACAGAATTTGAAATGCTTCCTGTATTAGTGAACTGGGATTGCTTTGTCCCATTGCTGCTGAATATCTACGCCCACCAGTAGCAGCACCCAGTTTCCTATGGAGATCAAAGGACCATCTCAGTGATAAGCACCCTGCTCCAAACATGACTGAAAACTGAGGCTCACGGCTGATAAGCTAAATGTCAAAGACCCCATAGAGCAAGCTACAGATTTGTTAATTTTCACCTGCACTATCTCCTTCAGTAAAAGACAGCCTTGTTAGTCCATACAGGATAACATATGGCCAACTGCCACAGTAGGCATCCCCTGTGTTCCCCACACCATTAACTGTCTCCTTTGCTGCTGAAGTCTTTTTCTACCTTTTGCACCACTCCTAAGTTGCATCAGAGATTCTTTAAGTAAATAGATACTTCAGGTGAAACACCAAGCCACAACAAACATAAAAAAAAATAAGAGTAGGGACTAGTCTGAAAGCATAGATATTGATTATCAATGAAGTAATTCATTTCTTAAGGTAGAATGGAATCAGATCTCTTCAAGCTTCTCTTTATAGAACTGTGCTGAAAAATACAGCAGAATTATGCAATGTGCGCCAGTATTTTCCCTTTCTTAACACCACATCATGCTGTCAAAAACTGTGACTAGGTGTGAGGAGACACTCATTTTTTCACTTCAGAAGCGCTGCTTAGCTCTGGTCCCCCAGCAAATATTGGTAACCATGTAAAATGCCAACTAGATTTTGTGCATTTGAGAAAATGAACACTGAAATGGTTTGCAGTGAAATAGATAGCAATACTGGAAATTAAATTGTCAGCATTAGGCATATAGTTTCAGACTATCTGTAGATATTTCACAATGCTATTTAGTGCTATTGATCTCAAGTTTTAGGCACCAGTAAGTCATTTAAAATCAATGTGAATGTCTGTGTAAAGCACAGAAGGTTTGGATAAACAGATCTAAGTTAGCATAAATATGTCCGTATCGCATATTTGGATTAAATGAGCTATATTTTTCAGAAACTTTGTGAAATGAGAACACAAATGTAGGAATTTTTTCAATATGAAGGTTTAAAACTGTGGAAGGTAAAAGCATAAAATGAAGTCCCTCTGCATGACCTGCTGGAAAGATATTACAGATGACATTTGTATACTGAGGCTGCTATTAAGAACCACTTCCAATTTAGTCTTCGGAATGGACTTGCTACACACAGGCACAAACCATCCTAAGCATTCTAACCACCTCTATTCCAAAAAGTGCCAGGTCCTGCACTTTAGTCACAGCAGCCCCAAACTATGCTACAGGCTTGGGGCTCAGTGGCTGGGGAAAAAAACTGACCTGGGGGTGTTGATCAGCACTGAGCTGAACATCAGCTAGCAGTTTGCCCAGGTGGCAAAGAGGGCCAATGGCATCCTGGCTTGTATCAGAAATAGTGTTGCCAGCAGGAACAAGGAAGTAATTGTCCCTCTGTACTTAGCACTGGTCAGGTGGCACCTTGAGTACTGTGTCCAGTTTTGGGCCCCTCACTACAAGAAAGACACTGACACTCTGAATCATGTCCAGAGAAGGGCAACAAAACTGGTGAGGGGTCTAGAGCACAGGTCTTACGAGGAGCAGCTGAGGGAACTAGGGTTGTTCAGTCTGGAGGAGGCTCAGGAGTTAACTGTCCCCTACAACTACCTGAAAGGAGACTGTGGTGAGGTGGGTGTTGGTTTCTTCTCCTGTGTAGCTAGCAACAGGATTAGAGGGAATGGCCTCAAGTTGCTCCAGGGGAGGGAGATTCAGATTGGACATTAGGAAAAACTTCTCCAAAAGAATGGTCAAGAGCTGGAATGGCTGCTCAGGGGGGTGGTTGAATCACTGTTCCTGGAACTATTCAAGAAACATTTAGGTGTTGTACTGAGAGACATGGTTTAGTGGGGAAATATTGGAGGTAGGTGGATGGTTGGGCTGGATGATCTTGGAGATCTTTTCCAACCTTGGTGATTCTACAATTCTATGATTGCCTTGATACCACTCAGAGAGACTTCATACCATGAGTGTTGGAGAACAGAAGGGTATTCTCAGCTCCCTTTGGGAGATGACAGCATGTGAGAGTACAGACATTAAAAAAAGACTGCACTTTGGTGGGTGTTTTTTTTTGTACTATTTGTATTACTGCTTTTGAACATTGTTATTTTCTGCACAAAAGGAATGCATTCTTACTATGTCTTACAATAGCAGTTCATCTTTCTTTTTTCTGATTTAATTTCAGTTTTAGACTTGGTGAAAAACAAAAAAAAATATTTTAAGTTGCCAAATGAAAATGAATCTACAAATGCAGAGCAGAAACAAAAATGAGAGGGTAAGAGGTGAAAGAAGGGATAACTAGGGAAAAAAAAAGGGCCTTAAAGAAGTACTGCATGAGGGAAGGTAAAGCTCCAAATGACAGTATGCAAGAATAAAATAAAACTGTCATTTTTGTAATGGTCTAGGAAATGAAAAGCAAAGAATTTAAGAAACTTTTAGTAGATCAGACTTCTATTTTAAAAAGTCACTGGATGTGTGAGTCTGCACCCAGAATTAGGTTATGCCATGGCAGTAAGAGTTTTGACAGCAGTGTGAAGCTGGATCCATGCCATCTGTACCCAGGCATCCAAGACCATGTTGCTATTGCATTTTGAGCATCGCCATGAGCTGCTTGGCTTACGTGGAGATTGACACCCCAGCTATTCTGCTGAGTGTTATCTGAGATACCAAAACTTAAATTAAGCTAAGTGTCTCAAAACAAAACTCTGACTCCATATCTATGACTTTCAAGCAATAAATGAGTTCAGACAGAATCTTATGTTTGTCACATCAAAAGGAACCATTGTATTTCATACAGTAAGAATTTCGCATGTTCAGTTCTAGCCATTGAAAGGAATGAAAACCTGGCCTTCTGATTTTTTTTCCAATCACAAAAGTCATGTACTAAAAAACCAACTATACCAACCTTCTGTCAGCCAAAAATTAGCCAAATAACTAACAAGGTAGCTTGGTGGTGCTTCATTTATCTAGGAGAGTAGCATTGGCATTAAGAAGTCCAAGAAATCATACGAATGCTTGGAAACAGAGTACAAAAATATATTAAGGAAACATTGGCTAAATTTCACGGCTGATGTAAAAGAGTGCAAGACTGTCGAGCCCATCTGAGTTGTACTTCTTTATGAGAGCTATAAATTTAGGCTAATATCTTTAATGAGTGAAGTTTGTCTAACTCATACTGTAACTTGTCCCTTATTTAATATGGATGCAATAACTTTAATCCATCCCAGAAGATGCCAATTAGTGAGAGCAGCACTTTTGCTATTTTAGAGAGAAATGCACTAATAGCTTAATTCCAGGAAGAGTATCAAGATATTATTCTTCTAGAAGATGGGTCCTTTACATTCCAAATCTAGGAGCTGATCAGAATTACTGTATGTATACCTATCTTGTAGGCACTCTGGCTTACAGCCTATTGCCACTTGCTTTGGAGGAGTTTTAAAATCCCCTTCTGTTCAGTGGGAGGCCTTTTTGTACAGTGATGCACATGTTTCATCGTCTCTTTCAGCAAAAGTTGCTAAGAAAGTTCTAGATCTAATTACACTTAATGCAAGACAGTTTGAGTATTCTAAATTCCCCCATTGGCACACTAATACAATTTGTCTGGACAGCAGTAGGTTAGGAATGGCTCAGAGCAGCAAAGAAACGCTTCTGATTCTAAGTGTGATAGCACTGTAAAGAAAGAACGCTGAACAACTCTGTTGTAGAGGGGATATTTTTCACAAAGAAGCATTTGAGACACTTCTCCAAAAAGACTGCTGTTTGTGAAGTATTTTGGTCCTGCAGATGCACATATGCCTGACATTATAGTCCCAATACAAAAGGTTAAACTATGAATATGCTGCCTATCATTTCTCCCATCCTATGTGTGGCAAGTAAGCACTGCCAAAGGTTGTGGCAGCTGAACTCCTTGAGAGATGAAAATTTCCCACTGTCTCACTGGCATCCTAAATTCTTCTCAAAAGTAATTTTACATCTCTCATTTTTAAGTCTTTCACTTCTTTCAAGTTATGTTGCATCCCATATTTGGACACTGTTGCCAGCCAACTGTAGATAATGTAAGACATCATAAGGGAAAGCAAGTGTTTCTGCCAATATAGGGATTGCCTGTCTTCTCAGAGTAGTTTATGGCTAAACACAAATACAGCGATATAAACTTTGAAAAGGCTCCTTTCTCCCTCACATGAACCCATGCTTAGGGCCACATGTAAATTATCCATTAATATCTAGTAGAATAATAAAAACCATTGGGGCAGCAATACATTCCTAAACAGTCATGGAATTTCATGGTGAGTTCCACTTCTGTGTGACTCCTTGCAGAAATCTAAGACCCAGATGAAGAGGAACTAAAGGGAGTGGGTCCCACAAACAGAGATCTATTTTCACTTAGAAATATGTATTCCAGGACAAAATCCTTAATTTTGAAAGTTGCCTTAAAAACCTCTGGCTCAAGGGAAAACTGCATAATTAAGTCAAGTTTTGGGCAGTGCCCAGCCATCTTAGCTCTGCTTAGCTGTTCTACACTGAGTCCCCTGCCTGCGGCTCAGTGGGAAGCTCTTCTCTTCAGTGGTCAACACCCTTCAGACATAGATCTGATCCCACAGCCATGCACATGGCCTTCTAAAGGAAACACCATTCAATATGTCTTCTAACACAACAGGTTTTGAAATTGAGGTGTCTTAGCAACAGAGATTGGCAGAATGCAAATGATCATTGAGATTATTTTTTTTATACTGTTTTAATCTATGCTGCATTTCAACTCTGTAACTCTGTTTCTTTTTAGTAATTCCTTTTGTAAGAGGCTTTTTCTGTAAACTACATATTTTTTAAGAAGTGAATGAGCTCTTAGTGGGCACAGTTTGCTTTTATGAAACTGGATGGGTCGACGAGAGCTGACAAGGGCAGTTTGTGTTCTTTCCATAAAGACATAGAAATTCTTGTCAGTAATAGGCCATGAAGCTTTAATCAGTAGGTTACTGTATGGCATACACCTATTCTCAGTCCCTTAGAGGAGTCAGCCCTCTACCTTTGAACATCCTGAAAGTAGCAAAAGCTATTCTGCACTCTGCAGGCCATCTACCTCTTTATGGAAGCAATTCAGAGATACTTCAGAGCAATACCAGGTGAGATAACTCTGGTGATAACAGCTACAGCTGTAACACGTGATAACACATACAGTCTCTTCTTTCTGTTTCTGCTACAGTATTTCTGTATGGCCTTGCAAAATGTCATACAAATGCACTGTTACTCTCTATTTGTTCTAGCACTTCATTTACATCAAAAGTTGGCAAAAATTGAGTGAATCCTAAAACCACAATGCCACATCTTTTCCTAGGGCTACTCTGAAAGTAAATAGAAACACAGAAAGTAAATAGTTCAAGCAAGTCCCTGGTGCCACCAGAACAGCCAGTCAGTTTTTCCTTTCCCCTTTGGATACAGCTTTTTGGTAGAAGGTTCTGGGATATACTCCAGAACTCTAGAGCATAGCTATGGGTGTGCTAATTCCATTTTCAGAGCCGGAAAATATTCCTGATGATACAGGTTTATAACCACACATCCCATAGAAATGATCCAGTGAAGTAGAAGGGATGAGCGGCGTGCAGTGCTACCTACCTTAAACACATTGTGATGACTTACAGTCTGGTTGTCAGCCCATATTTTCTTTAAGATATTTACTTCTAAAGTTCCATTTTGGAAAACTGAGGTGGAGGAAAAAAATATGCAAACTATGTTAAAGCTTGCAGCCAAGATCAATGACAGCAGAGAATGCCCAGCGAAGCCAAGCTGTCAAGGCCTAATGTTTCAGATCAGTTGTGCACAGGATGAGTCAAGGTTACTTTTGCACAAACAGATGAACTGCAATTTATAATCCTCATCTAAATTATATCAGGTTAAGTGAAAATCAAATTTGTGCTGTAAATTCAGTGTCTGGAAAATAACAAAGCAGAAACAGGAGAGTGCAATGCCATAAGTCAGTGAATTATACTGAAAACTGCATTTAAAGTCACAGATGATAGCTAGCTGGCATAGAAATGTGGAGTAGGATGATAAAGTTCTAGTTCACAATCTTTTTTTTTTTTTTCTTCTTCTTTTCTTCTCTTTTTTTTGGGGGGGGGAAACTAACCCAGCTACTCCATATTGCCACCTAGATCTTGGTCCAGTTGAATCTGTTTGCTTCCTGTAGGGTTAACTGCTTTTCTCTCTGTTAGTAAGCTGGCTGTTCAATGAGCATATCAGTTCTTGGAAGGATGCATGATCCAATGGTTAAAATAAGCACAGAGGTACTATTTTACTGAAGAATCTTTTGGAGAGAGAAAGAACAAATTGTGCTGAAGGAGGCAAACCATCAACCTTTCTCTAGTAGCCTTCTCTCCATGCTGACCTTGCTAGCATCTCTAACATCCTTCCTGTGCGAAATGTAATGACAAAGCAATATTTTACCAGCCTGAAACCACTTCTTACCTCTGTCAGTCTATGTTCTAGTTATAAGCATCATGATAAAAAAAAAAGAAAAGAAACTATGTTATCCTGAATGCTGCTTACTCTCTCTGTCCTTGACAAAGTTCATCAACTGGCATTGGCTACACAGAAGTAACCAAGTCCAGCATGGTTCTCAGCTTGGCCTCTTTGTGTCCCCAAAACAAGTCATATGGAGGACCACTGATCTGTCACATATAGTTATGCTGTTATATCTATGCTGGCAGTGGAAACCAGGCCTGAGCTTTTTCTGTCCTTGCTAAGTCTGGATCTGTAAGTGCAAGGGAGCAAAGTCTGCAGATACCAGAGCTGACTAGACATGAATCAATTCAACTCTGAATGTGGCCTATTCTGGTGCTATAATCCAGTGAGGAAGTGAGCTGACAGTAATATTTTAGTCACCCAGATGCAGCATTAGACCATGGGAGCTAGAATGTTCCCAGACCTAACCATGGGGCTTACATTTTTATTACATGAGTAACTCTTCCAGAATCACTGAACTATTTCTACTTTTGAGTTTGCTACATTTATGCTTATACGATGCTATGGATCCTTTATGTTTAAAGATGTTGGCTTAACTTTGACTTTACAATCAAATATTGAATTTCTGTTTTTCTCTAGGGGAAGAGCTCTACAGTCTGGAATATGGGAGACGTGGTTTGACAGATCAGAGGGCTTTGCTTCACCTTCAGGAATTCAACAGAAATCACTATCATATGCAGAGCCAGTGAGCTGATCTTCTGCTGTTCTTTGGAAATTAAGTACACCTGAAAAAGAACAGATACTGTGCTGTATGAAATAGAGGATGGGGAAAAAAGGCATGTCATCATACACCAGTCCTCACAGATTTTTAAAACACTTCCAGTTGGAGAATGAAGTATATTTAATACAGGACACAGCTGTGAGCTGGTGTAAGGGTAAGGCCAACTCCTACCTAAAAACAATTATATAAGAAAACAGACTGTTACAGTTTGGTCTTTAGGTGGCCTGTAAGTAAAAAATTATTTTGCAAGGCTTGAACAAGGAGATTGATAGCACTTTCTGATACAAAGGTTACTAAACAAGACTTGTAACAGAAGTGATGAAAGTGATAAGAATTAGATCTTGTACACACTTTAGAAGTTCAGACAGAGTTGGACATTAAGGCCAAATTAACAGGGCAGTGTGCAGGATACTTAGAAATATTTTGCATGAGATTCCTGTGTATTTCACTTTTAAGTCCACCTTATCATAAATCATTGCCAGTCCCATCAAGTTTCAGAAAAGGTACACTAGAGTATTCAGACAGAGGAATTTTCCACTCTTTATATTCTATTTTCCTTTCTGCTTTGACTATGAAACATATCTTCCATATTCATCAGACTAATGCCTTTCTCTCAGCCATTCTGTAAAGGGGAAAAAAAACAAAACAAAACAAAATCTTCATCTATCTTCATTCTATCATAACAAAGCAAAAATATATTCACATATCAAAACCAGCCAAGTTTTTTTTTTAAAACAAACAAACAAACAAATTGCAATTGCTAGGGATGTGATTTAGTGGTACAAAAGAAGCCCATCCAATCTGATTTTTAAGACTTTTGTAAGCTTCATCTGCCATAGATTTGCCCTGCTGTCAAAGGGACTACTTTGATCTGTACTGACTGAGAATTTACACTGGTGTTTTTATATAAAATATATTCAAGCAATACTCAGAGGATTTTCTCTTTCTTTTACTTTTTCTCTTTTTTCCTTTTCCTTTTCCATTCCTCCCCTCCCCCTTCTTTCCCTTTCCCTTCCCTCCCCTTCCCATTCCCCTTCCCCCTCCACTTCTCCCTCCCCCTCCACTTCTCCCTCCCCCTCCTCTTTCCCTTCCCTTCCCTTCCTCCTCTCCTCTCCTCTCCTCTCCTCTCCTCTCCTCTCCTCCTTCCCTTCACCTTTCTCCTTCTCCTCTTCTTGAAATCAACAATTGCAGTGTCTCTGGTGCAAGCACCTGAAAAGGCAACTTGAGCAGCTCCTCATAAGGAAACATGGATTGTGTTGGAAGGGTCTTTAAAGGTCATCTAGTTCCAAGCTCCCTGCCTTAATCAAAGACATCTTCCACTAGATCAGGTTCTCAAAGTCCCATCCCACCTGGAGTTGAACACTTCCAAAGACACAGAATCCACAATTTCTCTCAGCAACTTGTTCAAGTGCCTCACTGCCCTCATCATGAAGAATTTCTTTCTTATACCTAATCTAAACTTACTCTCTTTCCATTTAAAGTGATTACTCCTTGTACTGTCACTACACACCCTATTGAGTCTTTCTCTGTCTTTCTCGTAGGTCTCCTTTGAGGAGACTGAGTTTGGTAAAGGGAAAGGATGAGGAACTCTTTATCTTGATTTTGTCAGCTGCAATAATGAACTATATTTTCCATGCTGGTATGTGTCATTTTGAACACAATCCAGTGCTGAAGTTATATGACAGAAGCAGTTTAGGTGATGAGAACAATCATCTGTCTGTGTATCAGTGAAAGAAAAAGTTTGGGGAAAATTTTGAAGACATAAAAAAATCGGATATTTCACAGCTCCTGTGAAGGTAATTTCCATGTTGTCACCTGGGACAGAACATCTGCAGTGTATTACTTGAATTCTCTGATATAAAATACCATCAGTAGTTTAGTCCCTCCTTTTTTGATGAAAGAAAAGGGGTTGATTTCTTAATCCTGCCAGTGTTTGTTGAAGTGGGTTTAATAAATTAGATCCCAAAGGACCTCTATGAAGGTGTTTTAAATAAACACAGAAAAGTATCAACCTCAACATTTTATGCTACATTTATTAGGCATGAGAATAGACTAGATAATTACAGCCCAGGCCTTCTTCACTCCACCAGAACTGTTCACATTAAATTAGGGTTTTATTAAAAAGTGTTCTTCGGGGGAATTGTGCAATCTCATTTCTTAAAATATGAATTTTGCAATAAATTTTGACTTCATAAGGCAAAGTACAGCAAAGAGTCTTCATTTTAAGCTTCATTTAGTGTTCACTTGTTTAATTTTATTCATCTGTGCAAGTGAGAGCAGAGGTGGTAACGAATAAAAGGTGTGAGGTAATGCTGGAAAGAGATGGTGAGCCTAAGTCACATGAGTAGTAAAGTAAGAAAAAAACTAATATTGCCTAGCAACGTGAGGAAAAAAATGTGCCTGGAAACAGAAAGCAGGACTTAGCTGCAAAGAGAGCATTTCCCAGTAACAAAGATAAATAAAATTCATAATATAACAAAGCCGCAAAATTGGAGGGGGGTGGAAGGAGCAAGAATGAGTAGTTCAAAAACTTGAACAAGCTTGAACAACTTGAACAAACAAAAGCCAGCTGGAGCTTGTTTTGTAGGGAAATGCAAAGAGCTCTACAGGAATGGCTGTCTGTAATCACTTGCTTTGTATCTCATTATCACCATGATGAACCAAAACAGAAGATGAAACAAGTGGGTGGTCACCTTGCCTTGGAACTTCAAAGAGACAGTTGAACTGAAATATTTCTGTCCCAAAACCATGAGACTCGTTACCTGGGCTAGAAGAGCAGGGACCTGTTCCTCACGGAACAGGACCTTGTCCTCTCATGGACTCCAAGCTTCTGAACAGTGTAGACTCCTATTAAACAGCAGCAATGCACCTTCAAAAAGCCAAGATTTAGAATAGCCCTTATCGATACTGGCAGCAGAACAGGGAGATCAACCTGGGCAAACTTGCCTTGCAGATTAGGAGCATCTATAGAGGGACGGCTTAACTCACCAAAAGCATTATTTTGTTGACTCTGTGTGTGCTGAAAACAAAATGAGGTGATGACTGTCACAACACAACAGGGGAAATGGTCCTATTCCCATTAAGAGCAATAGAATTGAAAGCCACTTTCAAATGAGAAGTCTCTGATAGCTTCATTGATGGAAACAGCAATATGCAGATGAATTTTCAGCTACGCACATCTTGGCACTTAGTGTCATGTAATCTTAAATCTTTCTTTTCAAAATTCTACTCATTGCAGCAAAGGTAACAGAGGTTAATGTAAGAGAATTGAAAATAAAACATCAATAAATGAAAAAGTAATTTATTCTTTCTGGGACTGCAGACACTGAGAAGGCTTAATCATAATCAGATGGCTATTGCACTGTGGGAATACAGGGCAGAGTTAAGGTTGTTTTAATGGCCTCATTATATGCATCTGAGGATTTTCTGTAATTTGACAGGACTGCAACACTGATGACATAAAATACTGCCAATCATCATTTTTCATCATTTTGTTATTTTGAACACATCTTGTCTCTGTTTGGAATTTTTTATTTATTTTTTATTTATTTTTTTTTTTAGCTCTGGGAACACTGTACTAAGTATAGAATCATTTTAAAACATTCCTCAGAAAACACAGTTGTTTCTTCGTTTCCCCAGGAAAGTTGTATTTTTAACATCCTAAATATTTTGAATGGCACTTTTAAATGCAGAAAGGAGGAGGATGATAGATCTGACCCATAAGTTAGACATTAAAAGTTTATATTAATTCCAGATTAGCTAGCAATTCATAAAATTGAAACTCCACTCCCCTCTAGCTGCTGGAAGGGAAAAGGAGCTTGCTGGTTTGCTTTATTCCTTCATTAATTTTGAGAGAGCTCTTTAACTATTAAAAAAAGAAAGGCTTTCATTTTTTTAGCCTGCCTTTCCTTTGTAGTTATCTTTAGTTACAGCTTCACTGCTATTGTAAGTTTCGAACTTACAACTGATCTGATCTATATCGCAGGTCCATTCCTTGTCATTATTTTACTTGGGTATTTGATGGGTAGCATTTTGCCTTGCAGCCTCTGTTTCTTGTCTCATCAATTGTAGCTGTTGTCTTAACTACTTGTGTATACTATCTATAGGTTATGACATGGTGCAGAAAATAGAGCCTTCATTTTCTTACACATTTCTGCACAAAGCAACAGTGCTTCTGGCACTTCCCAGCATCCTCTCGGCTCCCTTTTCTTTTTACTCTTCTTTTCCATAGCTTTGTGGGCACCCTCGGGAAGAAATGATGCATTAAGAACAAAAACAATGCTGGTAATTTAAATGTAATGGTCTTTGCTGATTCCTTATTCCAGGCTAAAAAGGACTGTGTGATTAGGGTCATGGTTTTCATTTAATGTATTACTGAATCTTATGCAAAAATATGGGCTCAATTATTTTGTGTGGAAGCACTTCTATTTCACAGGGGTAGGAATTACTCTTCTGGATTCCAAGTAAAAAACTATTTTGGCTTTGTTTTTTGAGAAACATTATTATTGTTCTTCAACATTTTTGGACATAGCAACGCCACACCAAACGTTCCCATTTGCGTTCTGCTGCAGTATATTGGAGTATTGTGTGAGAATTACACATCCCAGCATATCTTTCATTTTCCATATTCCTTCTATTTCCTGGATCAAGCTACTGGCTTTAGTATCTTTAGGATAGTCTCTTTTTCAGAAAATGGAGAAATAATCTTTCAATTAATTTCCTTCAGTAAAAACAATAATCTGCAGTATGCTATTTCACAATTTTAGTGTCTCTAGGAATTACGTACTTGCCCACTGTACAGTGTCAGTTTATAAATCATTTACATTTACTATCTGGTCATCAATACACAGTTCATTCTCAACTTAGTGATAGAAATATGTTCCTTTGACATTGCCTGTTTGTGGTTTGAATAGTTTTAGAGCAATTTTCTCTTCTTAGCATTTATAAGAGGTGATGCTGCTCAACCTAGAACCTCTCGCCATAAGTGAGAAAGTTCAAGTACAGTGTTCAATTTCATGAGCTATACAGCAACTTAAGATGTATCTCAGAAATATGCCCTCTCCCCTCATAGTTTATATATCACAAGGTATCTAAGTTCTTTACTAGGAGAGTGGTTAGGCCCTGGAACGGGCTGCCCAGGGAGGTTGTGGATGCCCCGTCCTTGGATGTGTTTAAGGCCAGGTTGGACGGGGTCCTGGGCAACCTGATCTGAATGTGTATGTTTGGTGGCCCTGCTAGGCAGGGGGGTTGGAACTACATGATCCTTGGGGTCCCTTCCAACCCGGGTGATTCTGTGATTCTGTGATTCTGTGATCTAGCTTATCTACCTTATCTACTTTTCCTACGTAATATTTGGTCAATGGCCTCTACACAGTGTTTCTCAGTCGCTTGTGATGTGTTTGCACTTTTACAAAAAGCTAAGATCTTTTCCATGCTGGAAAGCCAAGAACAGGCAGATTCCTTTTATACAAGCTTATTCTTTTCTCTGCTGGTCAGGATCCTATGTTTGTCCATAGTACTGCACCCAAATTTTCTTCAGAGATATTCTTTCGTTGCTCTGGCTGCTTCACAGCTTTGTGGTGCTTAAGACTTTCATTTGGTTTTGTTTCTTCTTGAAATTGATATTCCTGGTGCCACGATATAATGTTTCAGGGGAAGAACAGAACTGAAGGTGAAAGATTCCAGTGGAATGTAAGATTTGTCTCACAGTATCCTTGGGTTTTTCATAGATTTTGGTGCAGATATTCCCCCAGAGTTTTAGTTTCCTTGAGGCTGTTCAGGTTTCCTCAGAGGCAACTGGATGCCTGATCATGAGGAACTGAGTTTTCCTCAGTTTCAGTTTGCTTTGTAGTGCCATAGTCTGGATTATTGTGGCATAGCCATTTAGTATGGCCTCACTGTAAACCATACTACACATTCAAATTTGGTCTGTGGGAAGGGGACACGGGGAACACGGTTCCTTCTATATCTTCTATTCACTTATTTTATGCAAATATGAACTTCTGATATAAAATGTTGGCTCTTATAGGTTTATCTGATACTTACAGGGAAGCTAGTGTATATCATTCATCTATTTTGCTGGATTGCCAGTAATCTCACGATCTTCCCATCATCATCTTCATGTCAGCACCATGAAATTTATCTTACAGTCTGTTAAAATTCCAAACAGGACCCAAAATGATTATACACTTTCTTCTCTTAGCTTTGTTTTACAGTCAAATAAATGATGCCAAACAATGAATAGAATAGATCTGCTATGATTTCTAGAAATGCTTCTTTGCATAATCCCTACGTTTGTTTGTCAGCTGGCACCGTCGTAATTGCATAGTATATCACTAATAATTGCTTTTTCTCAGGTCAAACACTGCTTACATCCTTGGCCATCCACACTGCACCACTGGATGTTTCTAACAGATTGGCACATATATGATTGACTCGGCTTTGTTTGCTGCTTAATTACATTTTCTTCCTTGCTGTGAGCCTCACTAGCCTCCCATCCATATGTTTCATATCCCACGTGCTGAATTATAATGTAATAGACATACTTCTAAATTTCATTCCCTTTCAGAGATGCTGCAGACACAGGGAACACTGCATCTGAATCCAGCACAGGCTATCTTCTTGGTGCCTCCTCCAAAATCTTCTGTACCTTGAGTGCCTCTTCCAAAGCTCATTGTAAACTATCCCTATCTTTTTCCCGCCTATACCTTCAATGACAAAACAGCACAATGACAATAAATAATTCTCAACTGTAATTATTCTTAGGAGCGATGCTGCTATTTCTCACTGGAGCTATTTCCAGTTACATAGAGATTTGTTTTCAATGGTAAAATAAATAAATAAATAAAAACGAGGGGTGGAGATGTTATTTTCATTAAGATTCTTGTAATTTTTTGGCATGCCTTCATAACTACTGTTCAATCAGTGGATTAGCCTGAATGAGGAGAGAGCTTCTAGATCTTACATAAAAACTGTTGTCAAAGGAATTAATGTCTTTATGCCCATTTTATAAGCAGGAGGCAAGAGGATAACAGCAGCAAATAGAACAGATTTCACCCACTTGATCAACACAAAATGTGGGCATTACACATATTACCCTGCCAAAAAGGACTTGGAGGTATTACCCTGCCCTTTTATTGCTCTGTCAAAAAAGGATTTGGAAGCACTGGTGGATGGGAAGCTGGACATGTGCCAGCAGTGTGCTCTTGCAGCCCAGAAAGCTGACTGTATCCAGGGCTGCATCCAAAGCACCACAGTCAGCAGGTAAGGGACTCTGCTCTGTGCTGGTGAGGCCTCACCTGGACTACTGCATTCAGATGTGGAGTCTTCAGTAGAGACATAGACCTGTTTGAGCACATCCTGAGGAGGGCCAGGAAAATGATCCAAAGGATGGAACACCTCTCCTACAAAGGTAGACTGAGAGAGGTGAGGCTATTCAGCCTGGAGAAGGGACGGCTCTGGGGAGAACTGAGGGTAACCTTTCAGTATCGAAAGGGGGCTGTAAGAAAGAAGGAGACAGACTCTTCAGAAGGATCTGTTGTGATTGGATAAGAGGAAATGGTTTCAAACTGAAATAAGGAAGATTTAGATTAGATATAAAGAAATTTTTTACAATAAGTGGTGAGGCACTGGAACATGTTGCCCATAGAGGTGGTGGATGCCCCATCCCTGGAGACATTCAAAATCAGGTTCAACGGGGCTCTGAGCATCCTTATGGAGCTGTAGGTGTCCCTGTTCATTGCAGGGGAGTTGGACTGGATGACCTTTAAGGGTCCCTTCCAAATCAAAAGAGTCCATGATTCTATGACTCTGTGATGTTACATTTTGCAGCATCCACCACCAGTACAGCAACTCAGTGGAAAAACTGTATTCACAATCCAGGTTTAGAGACAAGCACAGCAGTGATCTGCCATTAATATTAATCTACTTTGTCAGGTATGTATTGCTTTACTCAAGGAATAGTGTCCACCTTTGATCAGTAATGAAGACTTCTGTTCAAGTTCAGCATTTGAACTTTACAATCAGCTTTGAGATTACAAATGTTTTTGCACATAAATCATAGCTAGTCTGGTGGGTTTTTTTGCCTGCAATTTTCCTCTTTTGCTCCCATTTTTAAATACCTTTGATTTTTAGACAGACAACAAATGTTGGTCAGAGCTGTACAACATGGATAGAAGTGACAACAGGAAAGAAATAGATTGGTCCCAAGGCACTGAGTCAAAATTAAAAGCCAGTTTATTTAATTAAAATTACACAGATGACAAAGAAAATAATCAAAGGATTAAAAGAAGAAATGGAATGGATAATAAAAAGGGTAATGCAAGACAGTATGTAAAAATGATAATTCTGTCTATTCCAGGATATTGATGAGCCTCAGATTTATCCACATCTGCACAGTCTCTTTAAGATTTGCTCTAATACTGATGGAAATTTCTTCATACTTTCTATGACTCCACTGCCAGATGCAGATATTTTCTCTGCCAGCACGTGGCTCAACATAATGTTGTACTAATTAAAAGAAGATGCAGTTTATCAATATATGTTTGTGTTTTCATTATCAAGTAGTCTTATCAAGTTATGGCAGACAGAGTCTATAAGCAGAAGCATGCCCCAGCGGTTTCTCTCCTGGTGCTCCCAGCATAGTCCTGAGTTATACAGCCATGTATATCAACCTGCTTTGCCTTGGAGAAAAGCTGTCCTCTCTTTCATACACATGAGTCCCTGAGGTGAGCAGGGCAGACTCAATGCTGACATGGCCAGAGGAGCCATATACTTGCACAACATACACTTTGGAGGAGCTGTAAGTTTGCCTGGTATACACTTTCCTGGCTGATTCCATGGGAAGACAGGGTAGGAGCTTCTCCAGAGGACTCCCTGTAGATACGCATCTGCATTATATTCCGTGGCAGGGTGAGGAGATGCTCTTCCTTAGACGTATCTTGGAATGGTCAGCTCAGCATTTGCTGAAGATTTCCCCCTAACACAAGCCAAATGTCCCACAGCAAACTTCCTTGCACACATGAACACAACCTCAGTAAACCTACAGCTCACCCAATGACATCCCAGCAGCTCCAATACCAGTGCTGAATCAGTGAAGCTGTCTGAAACACCATCATCCAAAGTCCAGTAGTGAGATGTCAGCTCAGAGTATAAAAACTTTCCTTGTACTGAAATGCGACAGAAAGTGGAAAAAAGATAGTAGTATCTATGAGTAGGCTGAGTTTTCCTTTTGTTGCTATCTCAGATAGCCTCTATAATTGATAATAATAAAATAACTAGTAGCTACATTATTTATGAAATTCAAAAAATAATTGGAAAGCCTAGATGAACGTGTAATAAGAAAGTCAAAATTCATGTTATATCTACCTCAGGCTCCTGAATACTGCTTCATACAACACAGAGGCTGTTCAGTGCAAAGACTCTTTGTGTGAGTTAAGCAGTACGTATGCCACTAAATTCAGATGACAGCACAAGTGGTTGGCAAAGGCTTAAATTCAATTTCTAACAAAATTAATGGAATAACCCAATAATTTCTAAACTTTTACTTCCTTCTTTTTCCTTCTCTCCCTCCCTCCCTCCCTCCCTCCCTCCCTCCCTCCCTTTGTTCCTCCCTTCCTTTCTTCCTTCTTGTCCACCTTGTTGGTACATTGCATTTAGTTTCTCTCTTTTACAGGAACACAATTTAATTCCTCTTTAGGGTATATTTCTGTGTTCATTTCCCTCCTACTTTTTATACACTCTTGATTTTTCCTCTCCCTCCTCCTACCTGACTCTTGTGCACACATGCACATGCCTGCACATTCAGTTCTCTTGCCATTTCCCTTTCTTGCCTCTTATTCTCCAGTTTTTCCTACCAGATGGCCAAGCCAAGAATGTCACAGGAACAGCTTGTTCTCATGACATTTATTGTAAATGCTACAAGAGCAGTTGGGCACTATATTTTCACCAAGAGAGACAGAGAAGTTGGGCCTTTTTCCACAGACCACAGAGGATTCTGCTCCCCTAGAAGTCACGATGCATTCCTGACAGCTGCTCTCTGTCTGGCTGAACACAAATTTCAGAATGAGTACAGTTCTCAAATGTAGATGTTCATGGCACAAATGCAAGTCTTCCCTCTGCTTTATCATCAAATAAGGTTAAAAAACAGTGATCTGGTGAATGTTCATCTAATCACTCTAAGTATCTCATAAACATGGAACAAGACAGCACCTGTCACAAAGCATTTATAATCTGAATTCATCTAAGTAGAAGACAAAGCACAGAATTATTACAGACGGGAAAGGGCAGAGAAGGGAATGGTGAAATATTATTTATCATCATCATATGACCCAGGTTTGACATATTTTCACTATAAACAGTTTTAGGGAGTCCAGATGATGAACTTCCTGACAAAAAGACTTTTCTATTTTTATAAAAGAAAGACACAACAGCATTTAAAAAAGAAATATGAATACAAAATAATTCATTGAATACCTTCTTAGGAGGTTAGGTTCTTCCTCTACTTCCATCACCAGGAAGCTCCTTTCTTTCTGAGGCAAACCTACAGAACTTGTACCAGTAAGGTGAACCTGAGCAATTTTTGGTTGAGTTGTATGTATGTCTTTCAGATTTGTCTTTAACATGGCAGAGACATTAGCTGATATTTTTCTTTTTCAGTACACACATTGCTGTCATATTTTCACATCAGTTGCCCACATCCTATATTTGGGCAACTATATTCCAGTTCTGACACATAAGTAACTGGAAATATATTTTTGACTTTCTGTTCACAGCATAAACTCTGTTTTTGGCTAATTTTCAAACTGATTGAATCCTTCATTCCTCCATTCAAATGTGCAATGAGACTACCCTGTGGTTTGATACAGCCCAAAAGTAGCAACCAGTTAAAACACAAAGATCAAATTTGCCAACTATCCTTCAGTATCATATCTGGAGACACAACAGACTACATACAGGGTCCAATCTTTCAATCTTAAATAATTTTCAGTAGGAAATCAAGTAATTTTTCTCAAAATTTTCCTAGACTAGAATGACTCCACTTACCTTTCTAGACAGAAGTGAAGTCAATAATACAATCAGGGAGCAATTCAGTTTGCAGGAGACTATGTGGGACCACCATTTCCATCTCCCGCTCAAAGCAGGGACTACTTGAAAGCTACAGCTTTAAAGCTGATGTGCAAGGAATACTATGGGCAGCTTCAAGACAGAGCCAGAGCAGGACAAGTGTCATTGCTGCTTGATGCAACTGGAAGGTTGAATAGCAATGAAGGCATGGAGGATCAGAGCATAGACATGGTAGCATTCTTGTTTTCTTACAAGCCAGATATTTGTCCTCTCCAGCAACAGAAGTGAAACTGCCTGAAAGCAGCTTCTGATGCTGACATATCTGTAGTTTTGCCAGGAGACATTGGTAGGCAAAAATACCAGGCAGAGGAAGGAGGGATAAGGAGGAAGTACTGAAAAAAGACTCCTTCATGCAACGTTCATTTCAGTAGCTGAGAAATAAGGACTATAACTGTCACATACACTGAAGTTTTTCTACTGTTTGTACATGTTGTTACTAAGTATTATTGGAGCCTTGGGGAGTCTTAAGTTTTCTTCCATCCTTCTGGGATGGAAGGAGACAGTGCAACACCAGAAGCCATAGTAGAAAGAGACAAGGGGATGAGAATTTGTGAAGTCCCGCTAAGCTGACCTTTGTATCTGGTTCTAGAGACTTACATATTCCAGCAACATCCTGATCCTGCAGCCATGTACAATGGTCATGCGATATGAATTCTCACCGAGCAGGCAAGCTTCTGAGTCATTTCTCCACTTATTTCTGAATAGTGAATCATTCTGGATTTGAGCAAATCCTGAGATTCTGTAATCTCAGCCCTAGATGTTAGATCTGACCATGGTGCTGCCAATAATGCTCAAAACTTGCCTCTGCTCTTTTCCAGGCTCAGCTTTGCAGGCAGAAGGAGAGAGAAGTCCTGTCTTTTGTCCAAGGACCATCATCTCCTACTACCTCTCTGTAAGATCAGCACTGAATAAGATGTGGAGGGAGGCACCTATACCTATACCATAGCAGCAGACATGACTGAATTTGCTCCTCCAGAAGGCTGGAACCCTCAGGAGGTACTCATGCTGGGATGCTTTTTTACACTCTTTGAAGATTCGAGTCCCTCTGTTGCATCAAGATGTTTTCCAGCAGGAGAGAAATTCACATCACGTGCAATGAAAAAAATTGATATAATACATAAGACTGAGTGCCTCTGTGCCAGGACAACTCTAATCTAACCATTCTGCTACTGGCTTTGGAATTATTCATTTGGTTTATTGGAAAGGACTAAATTGAAAGGTGCCTTTTACAGCTCAAAATTTTCCTTGTAGGAAACAGCATACTACTGGGGGAGAAGGAGACCAAACTGCAGGATACAAGAGTGTGAAGAATGCGAAGCAGGTGCTGGATATTCACTCTGTCTACAAGGCTTTGAAAAAAAAAAAAAAAAGAAAAAGAAAAAAAAAAAGAAAAAAGCTAGCTGCTACTGAAAGAACTCTGAAAATACTTAAATACTTGTTTTTGAAGGGAAGCCACATTCGCTCAATTAGAACATGGCCTTCAGAATACTACCCAGCATGCAGCTCATAAAAATACCAGCTTTGAGTTTCAAAGTATTTTTTCAAGAGAGATCAAGATGCTCAGGGAAGAAAAGGGAGCAGATAAAAGAGTGCAGAAAAGCTTCTGAACCTATAGTTCCAGTAATGTTTTGTGTCAGCAAATAATTTGCTTAAACTGCAGATTGTCACAAACAGGGAACAAGTAAATGATTTATGCGGTACGTAAAACTGCAAATGCATCACTCAAATTGTTGACTGTTTTCTATTAATGTAAACACATACATTTTACAGGTAGTTTCCATCTAAGGATTCTATGGCATTTTTTGCTATCTCAGTGTTCTGCATATGAGGAGTAAAAGATACTAGTTATGAAGCACAGTAATGGCGTACAAATGGGAAATGATGCAAGGGCAATGAAGGAAATTGAATGAATATGCTTGCACAGTGAGCTCGGGCTGTCATAGCACCAGAATTCAGGCTACAGACAGACATATTTAAAGCAGGAATTGAAAGTTTCTTGGTAATTCCAAGAATGAACTTCATTCCAAAATTTGGAGAGGAAGAACTTCAGAAAATTGAAATTTTCATACTTTTTTCTTAGTCTCCAAAAGTCCTTGAAGAAGAAATATTAAAAATATTCCCTCCTTCTCATGTCTGTTTTTGCTTTTTGTGTTCTTCCAGCTACTAACATTTGTATACTTTGGCATGTCTTCTGATAACATCTCAGATGACAGTGGCTTTTAAATCACACACAAATAGAAATTATTACTCACCACAAGCTGACGAATGTTTACCAACAAAAATGACTTATTTCTTCAGTCCTCTCTAGTTTCTTTGGCCATGCTTCACAGAACAGCTGCCTGCAAGATGTGCTGCAGGCTCCACATTGCTAATCGCTGAATTTCGGGCTTCAGTTCTTCCTCTTT
Organism: Lagopus muta; assembly: GCF_023343835.1. NCBI lineage: Eukaryota > Metazoa > Chordata > Aves > Galliformes > Phasianidae > Lagopus > Lagopus muta. Next base: position 152,920,102 of record NC_064433.1, on the reverse strand, counting down.
CACTCTAGCTGTTTCTATTTCAGTCCTGAGTAAGTGGAATGACACGAGAGTTTGAAACTCTGTCCCAAAGGCCAGCACTTCAATTTTTAGCCATCAGTGAAGTATTTTCTATTTTAAGTACCAGTTTTGGTCTTATCACTCCTGTGTTGTAATCTTGTTGAAGACTTTCAACTTTTTATCTGCAGAGATACAGCCCTGCTGTTATCTTCCTGAGGACTTGGAGAGGGGCTTAAATACTGTGTTTGGCACAGGATCCAATTTAAGCTGAGGACTGAGCTTTTCCAGGTTCCTCAGGGCAGCAGAGTGGCATGGGTTCCCCTGTGTCATGCTGCCAGGTGTGGGGTAGTTAATCTCACTGTACAAGAATGTGGTCAGGAGAGAGGAAACCCCTCAAAAAGTTCCCAGTGATTAAAATGGGTATAGCTTAAAGCAGCAATTTATACCTACACACAGGCACGCAACATGTCTACATTCAGCAAAGTGGAGTAGCTAACTATTGGCTCTACTCCCTGTTCTTGAGCTCTTGATTTTTGTTTCTAGGACATAAGACCTGTTCTTGTAAGGTATGAGACTTAGAAGGCCAGAAACCTGGTCAAAAAGGAGCTTGTTATTTTCTTTCTAAAATGGGAAATGGTTAAGCTGAAGTGTTTTCAGTGGTACATAGATGTCTACATAGCCATGTCCATGTAGAAAAATTTGTCAAAAGAAACAAAATATGTTGTTGTTTCTGCATTTTTTTTTTCTCTTGACCAACAGCCATGATCAAGAGTGAAAAAATAACTGGCTTTGGAGAAGGGAAAAACAAAAGGTTGTATAATTGATATTGAGTTTCTCCTCCACAGTCAAAACAGGAAAGAGCTCAATTCTTCTGAAAAACATATAGAGCTGTAAGGTAGCTTGGCAAGAAAAGAGCTAAAGATTTCAACAACACGGTTGGGCCCACTAGAAGCTACCATTGGGTTTTCTGATGTAGTGATTGTGCTCTGTATGTTACATATTTGTGGTTAGATATACATATGCTGGGTATACAAAAATAAGCATGACATTCTAACATTAGTTGCATAAATAGATGTGTGTGATTGCACTGAAGAAGATGAAAATAAAGGTGATCTCAAATGAATAATATCAGTATATGTGCCGAGAAAATTTTCTGCTGCATGCAATAGCATTTCACCTTCCACTTACTCTGAACCTTGAAGTGGTTTTATTTTTGTATCCTATTCGTATGTATGAAATTTTATTAGCCTCATTCTTATGCTTCCAGCATGGCTGGTGACTGCAATGGAAGTGAAAACAAAGCAAAGTGAAAGCAGAGCAAATATGATACAGATTTAGCTGAGAAACCTCTCAGAATATTACAAATATCCACATTCCCCAAGGCATACTAATATCCACGGAGTCACATAAAAATTGCTATATGTTCTTCCATGCTAGCTCAGCTTTTCAGTCTTGGGTTACTTGTGGCTGTAAGAAGTCTATGTAATTTAACTTCTTTTCTGTGGCTTTCCGAAGTTGGAAGCTTTGTCTTTGAAAGAGTTGGTTTTGAAAGTCACTGTAAAAAATGATTACATCAAAAAGGAAAAGAGAACTCATCCCTTCTCCTATTTAAAGCTGCAGATCAGATAGAAGCTATGAAGAGAAGGTACTAGTTCTTATTTTTCCTTCTCTGCTTTTAGATTTACACCTGTAGATGGTAACTAGATTCCATTATGCTGGGGAGGTCCTCAGCTGATGCTGCCAGTCCCTGTATTGGAAAAGATGCAGGGAGAGAATTGGTGCTGGATCATCAGTAATCTTGGCCTTTACCTGCAAGGGCAAGAAAAAAACACTCCACTGTTCTTTACAACATGAAGACATCCAAGAAGAAAAATGTGCTTACATACAGCTCAGAAAGGAAGAGGCAAACCAGAAATGCTGTCTTTCCACAGAGACAAACTGTTACCATTGGAGAGGGCTGCTGGGCTTTGTAAAAGTGTTCTAGTGTCCTGGCCAAGCGGAATGTGTTATCCATCTGCCATCATAAATCATAAATTTACTTCATACACTCTTTTCTTCTGAGAATTTTCCAGATTCCAATGTCCAAGTGTAGAAGTTCTTGCACACACACAAAAAAGCTAGAGCTTGTTTACTAGTTATTTTGCACTGTTTTGTATATATAATGCTACAGCAATCTGTTTGAAAACTTTCAGTCCTTAGCAGGCAAGGGAAACTGGGCTTAGGCCAAAAATGGCAGAGCAGCTCATGAACCGTTGAACACACTTGGGAAGAAAATGCAGTTTGTTTCATGAGACTTAATGCTTGTAGAAGACAGAAAGCTAGGAATCAGTTCACTTGTGTTTGTGTCTGGTTATGACCAAACTAGAAGTGATAGCCATTCAGGGCTATATTTTTCCTATGAAAATGATGTAAGCAATTGTAGAAATGTGTAGAATGACTACATTTCCCTAAAATCATTGAGAACACTTGTAAGATTAGCACCAAAATATCTGGATTCTTGCTTTCCTTTCTTATTTTTACTGCATTATTTAAAAGTAACGCACAGTCTCCTTCGACAGAACAGGTCTGGAGGCAGCACATACAAAACTTACAAACCAAGTCCACAAGTTTTCTCAGACCATGCACGTGATGCATCTAAATGCAACTAAATGCAGTCCTGTCATTCGCACAAAAAACAATGAGTGCGTTTGAACCACCCAGCAAGGACAGAGTAGCCATGGCAACATGAAACCTAGCACAGGCTACAAAGTCCTCCCCAGATCTTGAGTGAATGTGAGGGTAATGTTTAACCCACACTTCATTTTAACCTGCTAATCCAGATCCCAGAGAAGCTTACACCTGCCAGGGCTCTTCTCAGGTTTTTGGCTATCGGTTGCATCCATTTCTGAGGACCTATATCCAGGTTTCATAGGGGAAAAGAAAGATGTGTGTTGCTGCAGTGCTCCAGGCAAACAGGGTGCCCTTGATGCCAGGAGGCTCAGGGTATATCTCAGCTGTGGGAAGAGAGGCACTCACAGCTCCAGCCAAACACCTTGTCTGACAAATGCTTAGGGTTGAAAACAAGTTGCTTTAATTTATTTAATTATTTATTTATTTACTTACTTACCTATTTATTTACTTATTTTTGTGAGCAAATCTTGACAATTCATCAGGTTATAGAAGAAAGATTATTTCCCTCTGAGCTGCAAAATCAGATGAGTTGCTAATATCTTCTGTGGCATCACAACAAATATGCAGTTTTTCAGAAACACTTGCCACATGTAGGAGGCAGGCAGAAATGCTTCAAGAAAATCTTTTCTAACACCTCTGAAGAGAAAATTTGTCATGTAATAGCAAGTGAAATGCAATACCCGTTTTCCATATATACTGTAGATTTCCAGCTTCTCACTGAATCTGGCCCTTGGGGTCTCTTTAGGACTGAGAGTTGAGAACTCAACTCCCCTACATGTGAGGGAATTAAATATTATCAACCCAAGGCTCCTAGGGCTGTTTTAAATGTAAATAGCTAACACTGTTTCTTCAAAGTCAACCTTTACCCACAGCTGAGCTGATACTCATGTGGCCTTTTGGCCCATTGGCAGTTGTTTGTGGCTTTTTGGGTGGTGTTTCTGGTTTCCTCTACATATCAACTGTTGTAGAACAAATACTGAAGTATAGAACGTTCATAAAGTACAAAAATCTTCCAAAGATTGTTACAAGGTCTCCAGGAGCAGAGAGAGAGCAACCACGAAAAGTTATGTTATTAAGCTGAACAGGAATATTAAACTCAAGTTCCCGGCCTGCTATGTAGCAAAGCAGAAATGCCAAGAAAGCTCATTCGGATATATTAAAGAAAAATGAATGGCTGATAATTTATTCTATTTGAATAAAAGAGCAGCAGAGAATAAAAAGCCAATATTTGTGCTTTTTGTCAGAGACTCAGGAGGAGCCCAACACTGCTTTCAGTAGACTAACTTTATTCTGTCTGAATACAGAACAGACTTTGTGCAGGTTTGCATGAATACTCTTTTCCTGTGTCAAATGTGATCTGTCCTGGGAACTCTCCATAAGCCTGCATTAGAAAGATTCAGAAGACAAACAGTGCCTTATTCTATTTCTTGCCCTCCTGCTAATGACTGCAGTTATGGATAGCACAATTATATGTTATACTTTCATAATCAAGTGATAATTGATAAAAGCTTTGCAGAAAAACCCACAGCCGTTTCTCTGCCAGTAGCAACACTTTCATATGTATATAGCAGTGATGTGGGCAGCGTTTTGAAATCACACGGAGACTTTGGGATGGAAAGGAATCTTTAGTTAAAGAACAAGCAATAATATATAACAGTAATATAAAATTGGATAACATTTTCTTTCAAAGTGTAATCAAAGTCAAAAAAGTGGACTTAAAAGATTTAGGATCTTTTAAGATTGCAGTGGAAATTAGAATAATTCTACCTTCTGTTTCACAGATTATCCAAGTGCTCATTGGAGCTCACCAGACAATTTTGAGCTTCTGTACTTAAAATAAAAGTGATTGTCATCACCCTCCTATGCTGTTTTGCTACATATTACAAAGAGAAACTTAATGATTTCATATACTGAAGCTGTCAGGTCCTGTCACAGATGCACAGAAGATCACTGGTAAAAATCTTCATTAAAGACAGGAAATGCTGCCTGTATTAGTGTTTTGGTGATTGCACATCAGGAAAAAAAAAAAAGAAAAAAAGAAAAAAAGAAAAAAAAATAAGTTAAAAAAAAAAAAAAAGTGTTCTACTTAAATAGCATATCAAGCCAGAAAATTATAAGCCATTTCTCTTGTCCTGTTCAAGGGAATCACCTGTTTGAGGAGAGGCTACATTTATGCCTGAAAAAGGAAGCACTGTGACATGAGCATCTTGATGAGACTGTTCCTGCTGATACTAAAGGTTTCATTATTTCATGCATGATCAACTCAACAAAGGTACTTGACAGCCATGTTTCACAGAATGATGTGTAGTCTGTTGTTCACTGGAGGCAAAAAAAGTTGAGATTCTCCAAAGCTTTTTTACCTGTCAAGGTGTCTGAGACCTGATTTAGCTATGAAATACAAGAATTTAGTCACAGTTTTAGTCAGAAAGATAGTCAAATGCCTGCAAATTTGTGTTAGAGATTACAGAGCCAATTCATGTACAAAATGCACATCTCATAAATACCTTCTAGTAATCATCATTAAAAAACTGCAACAGTAAAATACACAGTGAGACCTCTCCTTCAAAAAATCTTCAGTGAACATTAAAAACTCTGGCACTGCTTTCAAAAGCAGTATGTCTTTGGGGAAAGTATTAGGAAGTTGCAATGCAAAAGCTCCTCTAGCTGCCGTGCAAAAGAAGAAGGACATCTGTTTGGTGGGTTCTGATAGATGTTCTGTGTTTGTAAAGGTTCCTCTTTCTATTAGCAAAAAGAAACTTTCACAGTGCTGCATTTAGTCTCACACTGTTGCTCATAAAAATACTAATAACAAAATTAGCCTTTTGAATTTCCAATATTTAGGCTTTTATAACATGATTTCCAATGAACTTTTTTTCACCTTATCATGAAATAGCAACAAGTTTTGAAACTAAGAAATATGAGTAACTATTAATCCAGGAATGTGAGGATATGGTAAAACAGTATTATGGCATAAAGTTGTGCCAGAGGAGGTTCAGTTGGACATTAGGAAAAATTTCTTCTCTGAATGACTGATCAAGCATTGGATTGGGCTTTCTAGGGAGGTGGTTGAATCACCGTCCCTGGAGCTGTTCAAGAAACATTTAGATTTTGTACTGAGGGATATGGGTTGGTGGGGAAATATTGGTGGTAGGTGGACAGCTAGACCGGATGATCTTGGAGGTGTTTTCCAACATTGATGATTCCATAACTCTATTCTATGATTCTGTGATTCTATTTATGTGGAAAAGTTTTAGTGGCAACTGATATTGTCATGGCAGTAAATGGGTGGTTAGGTTCAGAAAGCCACCAGTACTGTCACAAAGTTGAGAACTGCCACACAAGACAATTCCAGCTTTGATCAAGAGAGTAGGAAGATAATGATGGTTACAGTACTGGACCATATGGTGACAACGAAGCTCAGCTAGAAGCAGTGAGTTTCACCATTACTGTTGCCTGGCAAAAAGTACTTAAACCTCCTACCTCTAAAAACTTCAGTTGCACTGGAGGGAATAGTTACTTTAAAATATGCAATATTTTCTTAACCCACACTGGTCATCTGCTGATCATTGCATAGAGCAGATGACCAGCACCTTGAGTTGAGGAGGAAATTCAGCAGCAGCTGTCTTCAAGGGCAATTCCTGCTGAGTCTTCTGGAAGCTGCAGGAATTCCTGAAGTACTAAATAAACCTCTGATTACTTACATCCATGACACCTACTGAGAAACAACTGGATTTATATAAGTAATACAGTTCTAAAGATAGTGCTGAGAATGTCTTTATGTTACCAATCAAGAAAAAAAATATACATTGATCACCAAATTTTTTCCTTGTTCTAAAAAAAAAAATACTGTTTAGACTTCTGTGTTACTTCATCAGATAACGACTTTTGACAGTTTGTTTTGTTTTCAAAGCAGGTAATACTAAACCTAGGGCTTGCTGTGCCTCTTATTCAGATGGTCTGGGCATCACTTTCAGTCATGAAAATAGATTAGTGGTTTTCTACTAGACAGTTTTCACTCCTTTTATTTTTTTCAATTAATAATAGAATCTAAGTAGTAACATCTAAAATAACAGCTGATAACATCTTTGCAGAAAAGATCTCAACAATATATTATTACATATTTTAAGTGCATGATAGGATTTTGCAGAAAAAAAAAATTAGCTAGAGTTCAAAATCACCTGATCACAGAATCATAGAATCACAGAATTGTAGGGGTTGGAAGGGACCTCCAGAGATCATCGAGTCCAACCCCCTGCCAAAGCAGGTTCCCTACAGCAGGTCGCACAGGTAGGCATCCAGGCAGGTCTTGAACATCTCCAGAGAAGGAGATTCCACCACCTCCCTGGGCAGCCTGTTCCAGTGCTCCGTCACCTCACTGTAAAGAAGTTCTTGTGCATGTTTGTGTGGAATTTCCTATGCTGCAGCCTCCGGCCGTTTCCCCTTGTCCTGTCTCCACTCACCACTGAAAAGAGTCCGGCCTCGCCATTCTGCCCCCCACACCTCAGATATTTATAGACCTGGATCAGGTCCCCTCTCAGTCTTCTTTTCTCGAGGCTGAACAGAGCCAGTTCACTCAGCCTTTCCTCACAGGAGAGATGCTCCAGGCTCCTCACCATCTTTGTGGCCGTCCGCTGGACTCTTTCCATGAGATCCCTGTAGATAATAATTTCTATGTTGTGGAGTGTAAGATATTTATATAGCACATTCAATACACAAAATACACAATACAAAATCTTTCAAAAAAGGCAAGCAATAAAAGTACTACATGCTTTCAGGACTTTTTGAGGGTAAGGAAGTTCTAAATTAATTAACATCTTTGTACATTCATCATAGAATCATAGAATGGCCTGGGTTGAAAAGGACCACAATGATCATTGAGTTCCAACCCCCCCTGCATGTGCAGAGTCAGCAATCACCACACTAGACTGCCCAGAGCCACATCCAGCCCAGCCTTGAATGCCTCCAGGGATGGGGCATCCACAACCTCCTTGGGCAACCTGTTCCAGTGCGTCACCAGCCTCTGTGTGAAAAACTTCCTCCTAATATCTAACTGAAACGTCCCCTGTCTCAATTTAAAACCATTCCCCCTTGTCCTATAACAATTCACTCTCATAAACAGCCGTTCCCCCTCCTGTTTATGCACTCCCTTCAAGTACTGGAAGGCTACAATGAGGTCTCCCCAGAGCCTTCTCTTCTCCGATCTGAACAAACCCAGTTCCCTCAACCTCATAGGAGAGGTACTCCAGCTCTCTGATCATCTTAGTGGCCCTCCTCTGGACCCACTGCAAGAGCTCCACCTGTCCTTCCTGTACTGGGGCACCAGTCCTGGACACAGTACTCCAGAGGGGCCTCACAAGAGCTGAGCAAAGGGGGACAATCACCTCCCTCTCCCTGCTGGCCACCCCTTTTTTAATGCAGCCCAGAACACAGTTGGCCTTCTGGGCTGCTAGCACACACTGCTGACTCATGTCCAGCTTCTCATCCACCAGGACCCCTAAGTCCTTCTCCACAGGGCTACTCTGCAGGAGATCTTCCCCCAGCTTGTATACATTCCTGGGATTGCTCTAACCCAAGTGCAGCACCCTGCACTTGGCCTTATTGAACTTCATTAAGTTTTCATGGGCCCACTTCTCCAGCCTGTCCAGGTCCCTCTGGATAGCTTCCCTTCCCTCCAATGTATCGACTGTGCGGCTCAGCTTGGTGTTGGTGTCCACCAAAGCCATCACTCCATCATTGAAAGCCACCAGATTGGTCAGGCAAGATGTGTCGTTGGTGAAGCCATGCTGACTGTCTAGAATCATCTCTTTTTCTCATATGTGCCTTAACACAGCTTCTAGGAGGATCTGCTTCATGATCTTCCCAGGCACAGAGGTGAGGCTCACTAGCCTGTAGTTTCCCAGGTCTTCCTTTCTCCCTTTCTTAAAAATGGGAGTAACATTTTCCTTCTTCCAGTCACTGGGGACTTCACCAGACAGCCATGATTTTTCAAATAGGGTGGAGAGTGGCTCGGCAACCATATCAGCCATCTCTTTCAGAACTCTAGGATGGATATCATCTGGCCGCATGGACTTATACACGTTCAGTTTCATGAGGAGGACTCAGACTTGTTCCACTGCTACAGTGGGACAGAAACCACTCCCCACACCCTCACCTAGAGGCCCATAGTCTTGGCAGACACGGGAAGCCTGACAACCCATGAAGACTGAGGCAAAGCACTCATTGAGTACCTCAGCTTTTTCTATGTCTGAGGAAGCCAGCTCCCCATTACCTTTCATCAGAGGGAGAACACTCTCCTTGGCCTGTCTCCTCCTGCCTATGTACCTGTAGAACCCCTTCTTGTTATCTTTCACATCCCTTTCCAAGTTCATTCCACCTCCATTTGCACCTTGGCTTTCCTAATCCTATCTCTATACACATGGACAAACAGCCTTGTATTCCTCTCAGGATACACCATCCTGCTTCCACTTTCTGTACATTTCCCTCTTTTCTCTCAGTTTAAACAGCAGATCATTGCATAGCCATGACGGTTGCCTCCCTTCCCTGCTTGACTTCTGCTGTGAGATAGAGATCTGTTGCACGCTCAGAAGAGCCATTGTGCTCTCAGAATGAACATTAACATGTCTCAGAAAATATACTGATGTTGAAACAGTTTGATACAATCTCTACACTTTTCTATGGAAGGCATTTTCAAGTACGTAGGGCAACATACATTATGTGGTTCCTTGGCCTGCCTTCTAAGAAGCAAAATAATCATAATTAAAATGAATTTTGGATTGGAAATACTCCATGATTAGCACTGGTACTAAAATCCTGTGTGAAGTTTGAGAATTTATTTTGAATTGTCATAGTAAGTTTAGAAGAAATTATGGAACAGGAAAGGGAAAGGCTGTGGGAATTGGCACAGTGGTTGTCGTGCATGCAATGTTAGCCAAGAGGAGGCAAATCCAACCGCTTTGGGACACAAATCTTTTCTTTGCTGTTATCTGAATGCAAGGTCACTGTTTCTCCATTTTCCCAGCTCCAGCCTAGGAGCAGTACTAAACTTGCATTCCCAAAAGGCACACGTGCATGCACAACACATGGATCTCTCCGGTATCTGACACAGGCCTGTAGCCTGAGACCAGTATCTCCAGTAACCAGTCTCTAAATGTGTATCTAGACTTGGTATTAGTCAGGTAATCTCTCCTTTACATGGTGCCATGGATGAAGTATTTGAGTCATTGCTGACCTCGTGGTACTTTTCTCCCCAAAATGTCTCTGATGTTCCTCTTCAGCTAGGCCTATCTAGAGTGAGGGCTCCTCTCATTCATTTGGTATAAATTCTGTAGGATTTCAGACATGAAATGTCTGCCAAGTAATTAATCTAAATTAGCTACCTTACCTTCATATTAGAAAATCATGGATACTACCCTCTGGTTAGAAATTAAGAAACATAATTTACTCCAGGATCAAGAGAGAAGTGAAGCCTTCTGGAAGGCTCCCTCAGTAGCTACTTTCCAAACAGCCATGCCTTTAATAAAATAGTATATACAATGAGTGAAAATAATCTCAGAGTGGTTCTAAAATGCAGAAGCAATACCAGAAAATAGACCCATAAAACTGCCATGTGTAGTAAGTTTTTCACTTTCATTCTGCTGACAGTTTTCTGAATTTGCAATAGACAAAAGTAATTGACTGAGTGCAGGACCTATCCTAAAATATGTTTAATGCAATCAAATTTGAATTTCATTTTCTTTCATTTCACTACTTTTCACTGATAAAATTCTTATACAGTAGAATCCAAAATGCAATCTGAAAGTCAAATATACTTGAAAAAAATATATCTATAGAATCATTCAACTATAGAATTGCATATGGTTTTTATAATTATAGATAAACAAACACATTTGCACATTTATCTAATAGCTTTCTGTGAAAAGATTCCTGCTTACCCTTGCACTTACCACGCATTTCATTTAAATTGCATTCATGTTAAGTTCCAAGATGCTCTTAAGTGGGATTGACTTGCTAAGTTGAACCAATTTTGTTTAGATGAAATGAGAGTGCTCTGCAATATCAAAATCAGAGCTTCCCTACTAGGGAAGATGGTGGTATCGTGTACAGTTTTCTACTAATTATGGGTAAGCCAAAGTTGCATCAAACTGCAACTGTAGACTACTGTGATGTGGAGTTTGGAAGCTGTGTAAAAATTCAGTCATGAAGCAAATGAATAGCATAATTGTGAAATAACAGCATAAACAGTGAATATTCATCCTTTGTCAGAATGAGCGCAAGTTAAATGTGAATCCATTTAGTTCCAAAGCAAAACGAAAATTAAAAAAAAACAAAACAAAATAAAACAAAAAACCAACCAAACAAACAAGGAAACAAAAGCCTCATCTACAGCATGACAAAACGTTTCCAAGTGTCTCATCAGCTCTGGTTCTTCAGCTGATGGTAAACATATGGAGGAAACTAAACTTCAAGGCAAATGAAATCTGAAGATTGAAAAGTTATGAGGTACAATGTGTATTTAAATAAAAATATTTATAAAACCATAATTTTAGTGTAAGTCAGGGGTATTTCTAGCAATGGACTTCTAAGCCCAGCGACTGCCTTGCCTGAAGTGCCCACATTTCCAAGTGTATTCTGGCAAGGGCTCCAGCTGGGCCACACACTGCTGTGGATTCCACGAGGTACTCACTACAAGCCAGGCAACTCTATTTCCATCACTATATTCAGGGCTGCTCTACTGCAACTTGCACATCCAATTAACCCACTATGTTTCTTCAGCTTGCTATTCCATATTAGCACTACCTTTACCCATTCACTGCATCTGAGTCTGGCAGGTGACACAAGGTTAATCAGCCCTGCAGGTTGCCCCCAAAATAGTGTTGAGAGCTGTATGGAATCTAGATCCATGCACCCCTCCAAAGCAGGAGTCTCCAGGGAGGCCTTCTTCACATCATCCCCATATCATCTTCTACACTGACATGACGGTGAAAGCCTCTGTGGCCCTCATCTGTGACGCTGTGGCCTTTTTTCTATGCCATGAGCTAGGTGAACATTTCACCAGGACCCAGCAAGGACCAGATCTTTACAGGATTCCCATTCAAAGTACTGACAAGCAGAAAATAGGATCCCGTAGCTCTTATAGACAAAACAGTATTATTTTGGTATTCATTTCTGGTATTTGCACCTCAACTGGAAGCCATACAAGAATCTTAACATTTTCCTTATCAAGGGAACTGGAAAATTTACTGTCATGTTTTCTGGGCCTCAGGCAAGGCTGGAGGTGGTCTTGGGAATCTCTCATTCTAGAGAAGCAGCCACAATGGCTTGGGAGATATATCAGATACAAGTGCCAACACAGATGGGAGGAAGAGATGCATTGCTCTTATTTCACTGCTAGACAAATGTCATTCCTTTTAATTGCTGCAATCTGGTAGGCTGCAGTTCTCTCCTAAGATTATTTCAGGCTCTTTGAACCAGAAATAACACACACAAAATAAGAATGAAATCTGCAGTGGCATATGATGGGCCCCCAGGGCTGTGTGTTTTACAGTGTGGATGCAGTGTGTTACTAGAGTGCAGGATAGCCCTAAACGCATCACACTCAGCCTGTGGACTCAGACTCACTGTCTGGAGTGATTACATTTGTCAGCATGGATGTAGCCTGCAGTAGACAGGTTAATTCTCCATTCCTCTATTTTCTATTTTTCTGTTAATGAATGTGTTCACCAGTGCTTTATGGAATCACAGGATTACAGAATATCTTGGGCTGGAAGAGACTCATGAGGATGATTGGATCTAACATCTGAATTCAAACAGGGCAAAATAAGACTTAAATTATATATCTAGGAGAACTGTCCAAATGCTTCTTGAACACCAACAAGACTGAGGCTATAACCACTGTGCTTTTTTTTTCTTAATATCCAATTTGAACCTACTCCAGTGAAGCTTTAAGCCATTTCCTCATGTCCTATCACAAAGAGATCAGCACCTTCTGTTCCACTCCCCCTATGATAAAGGCGTTTTTCAGTAACAACCACTATAATCTTCATAATTTTACTAGGCACCAGAATGATATTATAGAATCAGTCATAGAATCCTTAGAGTTGGAAGTGACCTCTGAAGGCCATCTAATCCAACTCCTCTGCAATGAAAGGGACATCCATAGCTAGATTAGGTTGCCCAGAATCTTATCCAGCCTGAAAGTCTCCAGGGATGGAGCATCAACCACACCACTAGGCAACCTCTTCCTGTGTCTCACCACCCTTACTGTAAAGGATTTTCCCTTGTATCTAATCCAAATCTAACCTCTTTGAGCTTGAAGCCATTTCCCCTTGTGCTATCACCACAGACACTGCTATAGAGTCTGTCCCCTTTTTTCCCTTTAGATACAGAAAGGCCACAATCGAGTCATCTCAGAGCCTTCTCTTCTCCAGTCTGAACAGCCTCAGCTCTCTCAGCCTGCCCTCATAAATTGATTGACAGACCTACAGCTGACAGGATCCTCTTGCTTACCCTTCATAAAAATTGGAATAATATTGTCAAGCTTCTAGTCAACTGATTCCTCTTCAGGTCAAACTGTTGATAAATAGCTGAAAGGGGTCTTGCAGTAACACTGGCCAACACTTTTTTTTACCCTGGGAGGAATCTCGCTGGGCTTAGTATCGCAAAATCACACAGATTCACACAGAATCACACAGAATGGACAGGGTTGGAAGGGACCTCAAGGATCATGAATCTCCAAACCCCCTGCCACAGGCAAGGCCACCAGCCTTCCCATTTAATACTAGATCAGGCTGCCCAGGGCTCCACCCATTCTGACCTTGAACACCTCCAGGGACGGGGCATCCACAACCTCTCTGGGCAGCCTGTGCCAGCACCTCACCACTCTCTCTGTAAGGAACTTCCCCCTGAAATCCAACCTAAATCTTCCCTCCATCAACTTAAAAAAATTTCCCCTTCTCCTGCTGTATCTACCCTTTCAAAGAGTTGATTCCCCTCCTGTTTGTAGGAACCTTTTAGGTACCGAAAGGCTGCAATGAGGTCACCCCGCAGCAGCTTTTCTCCAGGCTGAACAAGCCCAGCCCCCTCAGCCTGTCTTTGTAGGGGAGGTGCTCCAGTCCCCTGATCATATTTGTGGCCCTCCTCTGGGCCCTCTCCAACAGCTGTCTTTCTTGTACTGGGGGCTCCACACCTGGACACAGTACTCCAGATGGGGCCTCGCAAGAGCAGAGTAGAAAGGGACAATCACCTCCCTGTCCTTGCTGGCCACCCCTCTTCTGATGGAGCCCAGGACACCATACCCTCTTTCCGAGCTGCAAGAGCACACTGCTGGCTCATGTTAAGCTTTCCATCCATCAGGAAACCCCAGGTCCTTCTCTGTGGGACAGAGTGCTTAAGGAGTGCTACTTCCAGTCTGTATAGAAGCCTGGGATTCCTCCAGCCCAAGTGCAAAACCTTGTACTTTGCTGTGTTGAGATGCATGCTCATGCTGGGCTCCTCCATCTGCCCTGGCCCTGACAGCAAGGACAAGGCCAATGGTAGGTGGCATGGAATGGGCTTGGGTAATGATGGACAGCAATGCAACTGCAACCCAGGTTGAGAGGCTGTCCCCACACAGAGAACATTGACAGTGGGCTCCCCATGTCAGCCATTTTCCTCACAAGTCTGAGTTATTTGATTCATCCATTTCATTATACTTGAGTGAAGCTGAGGAGTCCTTTCTCTCTGGGGTAGCTGATGGCAGGGCCTTCCATTGTCTCCTGGTACCCACCACAGTGATGCAGTGGCCGTGTCAGGGCAGGGAAAATGCTGGCAGAGCACTGTGTCACAGAGGTTTCAGTGGCATGGCCAACACAGTGAGAGTATAAAAGTTGCTGTGTCAGCAAAGAAACCAGACCAGAGTGGACCAGGAGGATGAGCAAAGGCTGAGGTGAAAGAGCAAGGAGAAGGACATAGAAAGGGAGAACTGGGCCCTGAGCAGGGAGGCAGGGGTTGCCTGTGATGAAACAGTGGCTTCTTCTCCTTTGCCTCCTAGACCCAGAGGCCCAGAGGAGAATGCGACCCATGGAAATCTCCTGTCCCCAGACACTAAGCCAGAGAGACTGGCAACCTTCTAAAAGAACATAAGCATAAAGATAAGGAATCAGAATACTAATAGAAGGGTGGTAGTTTTGAACATTGGCTCTTGGCATCAGCCCCACTGACACAGTGCTCATGTCACAGCTGTCCATGTAACCATGTGGTTAGTGACATGGCCAACCCAGCACAGGTGACTTCTGGTTGGGAAGGAAATGTGGCATTGACAACCTTGAATCTGAGGCAGGGTTTGCCCTTAGCAGTGGGCAATGGGCGACGGACAACACTTTCTCCTTTAACAGTGGCAGAACCAGACAGGGACATGGCCATGTCAGCTTCCTGACCACATTCTCCAGAGCTGCTCAGTTGAAGATTACTGCAGCCATCTATGAAGTCACTGACCTAAAGGCATATTCGATTGAGTCTGAAGAATCTTTATTATTTTAGACTGTAGTACCCACAAAGAATAACTCCATTGCTGTCAACTGTAATACATTCTTTTTTTTTTTTAAGGTGAGACTAGAAGCCCAACATTTGCACTACTTACTACTTCATTTTTTAATCCTTCAGAATAAAGCTTTAAATACACTGGGAACCTCACAAGACAAACTAATTTATTAATACTGTAATATCAGTTAACCAGGAATCCATTCACTATTCTAAAGCATGCGAAAGAATATAATATATAAAAAAGCTAAGTTTTACGAAAACACAGACACTTCTAACCAGCTGTGTTTCTACAGTATGTTTGTTTTTAATTGAATTTTATGCATTTTGTTTGCCTGTGTTTTGGGCATCACTGGGCTATATAGATAGTGAATAGAAAATCAAGCAGCCTTCTCTAAGACTTCTTCCACAAATGGGTTGTTTGAAAGGAGTTGAACATGCACTGACTTTAAAATATTGTAGAAATGGCTGCGTTCATTAGGGGGTATCCACTTCTCAGGATCTATACTTCTACACTGAGCCAAGTACAACTTGAACAGCTGATTATATTCTAAACCTTCACTTATCTAATCATGGCCATATGAAGAATTTCTGTAAACAACATATTATTTTAAGAGGCTCCTCACAAATCATGATAGTCAAGATAAAAACCGAGCTTTCTACATCTTTGCTTTTTTCCTTACTTCATGTAATCTTATTTCACTTTTACGTTGAAAGTTAGTGGTGAAAGAGCCTTATATTATCTACAGTTGCATTCTCAAAATTGAAGTTTTTTGGTTTTTTGTTTTGTTTTGTTTTCTTTTCTTTTATGAGCACTTCTGATATTATAGCAGAGGTATTCACAACCCAAGGGTCTCCACTTAAAAACCTGCTAATCGGTTTTCTGAAGGCTTGGATATTTTTCTTTCCTGTGAAAGAATTCGTATTTGAATGTTGCTAAATCATTTGAACTGAAAATAATTTATAAATTAGTTTTGAAGAACAAAGCCTTTGCCTTTAGAAAAGACTGAATTGCTACAGGTTACAAATATATTTAGGAGAACATTACCTAATGCATTTATGCAGTCTTCATTTTAAACTTTTGTCCAAATTATATCAATTAAATGCAATGTCATACTGCAAATACAGAGCACGCTTCGTTTCAGGTAGCACATGTATATTTTTTAGTAAAGAGCTGTCTAACACAAGTTTGTGGCCATCCTGGTTATAACCATAAAACAATTTTCTTAAGAAGAAAGTGAAAACTTAAAAACTACTGTTTCTCATACATGTGTTCTGTCTCGTTTTCACACAAATGCATGCCAAAAGAAGTCATACCTCTTTTCCACTGATATTATCTTAAAATAATGCATGACTTCTTTTTTTATGTTTTGTTAATGTTCTACTAGCATGTTTCAGAGTTACTTATCACCCTATTTTAATATCTCCTAGAAGCAGACTGGCAGCTCAGTTTTCATTTCATAAGCATGTAACTCATTGAATTTACTTCGAATTTTAAACACCTCAGAGCTAGAAGGAACTACAGGTAAATATTAGGCCATGCCTGGCCTTAGACGTAGATCAAGCATATCTAAGTTTTCTTAACATACATTGGTCTTAATTACTGAGCAATCCATCAGCTTTAGGGATACAACTTCAACAGCATCCCACCAATTTTGTTCTCAAGTGTTGCTACTTAACTAGATATTTCCTTTCTCATATGCACCTAGTTGATTAGTTCTGTACACAAATAATACATTACACTTGTTGCTGTTCAATTTCATCTTACTGTTTTGAAGCTACTTATTCACTTTTCAAAGATCATCTTGAATTCTATGGTCTTGTCATGCCTCCCAGCTCTATATCATCATGAAATCATCATGAGCAGGCTTACTCTTCAAACTGTTAAGAACAGAACTGAACACAATAAGACAAAAGAAACATCACTGTGAACCACATGAAACACATTTGCCTTTTTGGCACACGTCTTTGATTTATGACTTGTAAAACATATTCCACCTTTCTGTACTCAAACTGTCAGTGCTTTTTTGTAGAGCATACCTACCCAATTTGTTACATGAGAGAGTATTAAAAAACCTACTAAGATGAAAATAAATGACATTTATGTTCTCAAATCTTGTCCTCCTGCAAAAGCAAATCACACGGATTTGATAATTTTGTATTGGCTGCTACTGTCTTCCAGGTGCTATAAAATAACTTGTTTTGTCAGTCCCTCAGAAGAGATTAAGCTTGTGACTGAATTTCCTGGGCTGCATTAAAAGAGGAGTGGCCAGCAGGGAGAGGGAAGTGATTTTCTCCCTCTGCTCAGCTCTTGTGAGGCCCCATCTGGAGTACTGCGTCCAGGCCTGGGGCCCCCAGCCCAAGGAAGATGCAGATCTCTTGGAATGGGTCCAGAGGAGGTACTCTAAGATGATCAGAGGGCTGGAGCTCTCTCCTATGAAAAAAGGTTGAGGGAACTAGTCTTTTTTAGCTTGGGGAAGAGAAGGCTCTCTTGTGACCTCATTGTGGCCTTCCAATACTTGAAGGGAGCATATAAACAGGAGAGGGGACAGCTGTTTACATGCGTGGATAGTGATAGGACAAAGGGAAATGGTTTTAAACTAAGATGGGGAGATTTAGTTTATATATTAGGAGGAAATTTTTCACCCAGAGGGTGGTAACACACTGGAACAGGTTGCCCAAGAAGGTTGTGGATGCCACATCCCTGAAGGCATTCAAGGCCAGGCTGGATGTGACTCTGGGCAGCCTGGTCTACTCGCTGGCAACCCTTAACACAGCAGGGTGTTGAAACTAAATTATTTTTTTGACTACTTGACTTTTCAACCCAGGCCCTTCTATGATTCTATGATTCTATTGCCAGTATTCCTCCCTCCTGGCTTTGTCTTCATGAGACTTTCAAGACTTTTCCTGCCCATTTTTTGCTCTTAAGTACAACATTTATACCTAATATTTCATTATGCAGTTCTTTAATTTCCTTATTAGGAAATTCATAAGCCATTGTTCACCTGCAAAACTCTAATATCTAAACTGTTCAGTTTCCATTCAAAATTTATGTTTTTCTTTTTGTCACTGATAATAACTGTAATACTCCATAATTGCAAGGACCAGAGCAAAAAAGTAACTGCAAAATTTGACCTTTTGAGTATCATCCAGCAAGAGCTTTTCCTCTCCACTGAACAGCGGACCAACTCACCCTTTCCTTTACCTTCCCTGTTAAAACTGTACTTCTCAATTGACTGATATATCTTGGCAGATGCATCTTGTTTGGAGCTTTGGCTTTTTAAAATTTTGTTCCTACATGTTCATGTTATATTTATCACTTGCCCTCAGTAGTCTAACCTAATTCTGGCTTGATTTTCTTTGATGTTTATAGTTCATGCACAGTTCATGCTTTACTCCAGATGTACTCTTACTGCTTTTTCTCTCTTTTCATCACATTACATACTTGTGGCTAGGTATTATGTAATTGTATTTCTTATTAACTAATTAGCTCTTCAATAGCATTATTTTAGTTGTTATTCCTCCTCTATGGCTTTTTTTTCCTTTCCCATTCTTAAGTGGACCTTTCAGTCTCAAGTTTTCATTCATTCCATTCATTTCATTCACAGTTGCCAAAGAATATAGAATAATCTCCCTGTTGTTTGATTTTCTTACATCTTGAATCAGAAACATTTGCCCTGAAGAAATCCAAATGTTTCCTGCTAAATCTGCTGCACTTCTTTCCCAGCCGACATTCCTCATTTTCTCAAGTTCTCTTACGCTGAATATAAAAAGTCTTGTAAAATATCATGTATCGTTTTTTTTCTGACAGTTCTTTTCTGTTTAAGGCATGAGCTCTAGAAATAAGATGCAGCTTAAAACTATATATAATCATTTCTTTCTTACAGAGCCCAATTTGGGGAAAAGTTGATTAAAGCTAGCTGATATTTCAGTAGGCACAAAAATTGACTTGAAGACAGCTTCAGTCATTGACAACACAACACAGAGCGTATGAGATCCTGTGAGTAAAGGCATTTAATGTGCTGTTAATAGGGTATACTGCACTAAGAGATGAGTGAACAAGCCAAAATAGTCCATTTGCTTGCCCAGTCAGTCTGGGGTTTGCCTACAAAATTTGCATGTTGGAAATTCAGTGAATCTGGAAATAAGCCAGACTTCTGGCTGCTCATGTATGTCCTGCTTAAGCTCATGGTAAACTGAATCATTTCATAAAGGGGAGTACTAGAGAGACTACTCAAATAAACTCAAGCTTTTCTGAACTCAGCTGGAACTTCCTCAGGAAGCAAAGAACATTTTTTAACATCAAAATCCCAGAATATGTCTGAGTTATTATGTTAGCTTGAGTGTTGTAAGCAGAAAGAACATGAGGAAAAAATAAGACAATATAAAAATAGAGTAATTCTAAGACACTAAATATAATCTTTATTTTATTTAAACAAGTTTTGTTATATAGTGCATAAAAATATGTCATAGGAATAAAATAGTAATCTCCTAAAATTATACCTGTCTTGTACCAGCATACAGGCAAAATGTCTGCAGCAGATTTAGATGCGGAAGTTCTCATTTCATTTCAAATAAACAGTGATCAAACATAATGCAAATGGTAAAATGTAAAGCTTGCAAACTGAAGATGGATCTTGAGCAGACTCCTTGCATGAAGTGACAGAAGCATAATATGTAATGTAGCATTGGATTTTTATGAGGCATAAGAGTTTTAACAGCACAAATTTTAAATGATCCCATTGTAGGCTACCAAAAAAATACAGAAAAAATGCCAGTGTACAAAGTATTTCAAGAGAAGGCAGTAATACCTCTCAAGTAGAACACAACGATGGAGAATGTTCTTTATTTTATCATATAGGTAGTGTGAGTAGATCTTATAATAGACCCAAGAATAAATCATCAGATGATACTAGGGCTCATGACAGTATCTTTGAATTTCATCTTTCATTCTGAAGCATTTAGGTATGCCGATATGAAAAATACTTTAACTTGTATGTAAACGTTATCTTGATTTCTGAGTGCATCTGCAAACATCTGAAATTAATAGATATAAAAAGAACAAGCTGACTTATGTATCCTAATCAGGTTTTCCTTCTAACAGTGGTAAATCAATCTTTTCAATCTTTAACATCTAAATTTTAGATATGTTATATGAATAAGATTTTAAAATCATAACTACATTCAAGGGCTTAAGAGATTGCAGCTACCCACACCAGGAAGCAAAGAAGCCTCACCCATATTCTTCAGAGTAAACAAAGCTGGGACAGGTAAAGGTAAAGATGCAATAGCTGAGCTAGTATTTTCCAGGTTACCAAAAACAGCTCAATGCTAACTAATAGGTATAGACATCTGCCTTAGTGATGATGTATTAGCTTAGTGCAAAAATAATAGAAACCTCCAGACTAAAATGGCTCCATTCTGTAATGACCATAGAGAAATCTCTCCTTTGAGGTGCCACAAGGAATTAATAAGAACTTCAGTTGTTAGCCTAGATATATAACTAACTTACCTAAAGATGTTTTCCGTTAGTAAGGCTCTCCTTCTCTTAATAACACTAATTACTTACTTGGTGCATTATTATTCAGTCATATCTTGCATTGTGGTGTCGGTACTGCAAATTCTGAAGTGCTGGGGTTGTGGGCACTTGTTCCCTGACATGAATTTCTGGTACTCTGAAGGTCTCTCTGCACAAGATTAGGGTTTATCAGAATGGTTACTGGGGGATGGAATATTTATAAAGACTATTTTTACTGCATGTGTGAGAGGAGAAGAATGCAACAGGACTTACCTAGTTACATGTTACTGGAGTGAGTAAGGCTTTCCTGTCCTTTCAGAGTACCCACTTGTGCTACTATCAGAGGAAGAAACGGATGTAAAATTGTTGTCCTTACCTCAAATGGCTAAAAAGTCCTTCACTCTTGTTTATGAGCCCCCTCTTTTCCTTTTGTGACACAGAATAACTACTGCTTAGACATTTTAGTCTCCCTCTTGGAAGCAATTTTAATCATGAGCACAGAGTACTCCTTTATTTTGCACTATTATTAAAGGGCTCCAAAAGTGATGAAAAGTGGTGTTATCAGCACAGTTTATGATTTGAGAAACCTCTAGCTTATCCAATTCCTTGCTGTTTCTGTAAAGTTGTCCGAATTTCACCCTAGTTCCCAAGATTACATTCTCTCATCTGCTGTAGTTTTCCTGCACTAATAAGAAAATGTCGTATCTCCACCAAAAGTCCTAAGCACATCATTAAACTTTCTTTTTTGGACTTAGTAACATATTTAAATATGTTTGTTTTATGGCAAAAGTAGAAAGACATAAGCAACACATGGCCATCTACCTAGATGAATAGCAAGCAGTTCTGGCTGGAAAGATGAAAGAATGCACAGCAGTAAACAGTAATCCACAGGGACATCAGCTAGAAACAAAGAATACAAGTGACCAAATGAAATGTAGTAGCAATCTGTCCCTTCAACAGATGTGTCAAGAAACAAGGAACTAATTAAGCCTTCTTTATGCAGAATCAACGTATGTTACAAGTAAAAGGCTTAAAAGGCATAATTGTTTGATGAGCAAGAAAACAAGTGAAGCCCTGGACAATTGTAGATGGCCAGTCTTCTCCCCAGCCTCTCCCACATAAGAACCCCAATAAATACCTTTCGGTGTTGAAAATGAGGTCCCTGTTGAAGACAATGTCATTTACACATTCTTTATGTGAAGGTTGCAAACGTTCTCATCCCTTTCTCTGTCTCCATGTAGAAGAGCTCCCTAAAATTTCCTAACAAGTTTCCAACATTTTCACTTAGTGTTGCATACAAAAGGAAGTTTTCTATCATGTGGTAGTGCTGATGCACATAATCAAAGAAAGAGCAGAAAAAAAGCACTGTTCCTTGAAGTAATTTCTGTAAAAGAAAATAAATGCTTGATCTAAACTGAGCTATATAGAGGTAATGCCAAAGATGAAGTAACTCCTGGCTCCAAACCTGCTGAGACTAACCAGAAAACTTCCATGAGCTTTGGCTTATATTCTAATTTATTTTCCAGTGATTCTGCAGAAAGTAAATCGCTGATCTGACATTTAGGAAATGGATTTGGTTTCCTGTTCTTTACACAAATTACCTACAAGACCCAGGATCAGTCACAGTGCAATACTGTAAAATATAACATGATTAATTTGAGTACATACATACAAGTACTGGAAAATTACCATGGAGGATAGCAGTGGAATCACTTCTAAGGGTTGACAGTGGAAAGGTAATAATTGGAAGTCGGACATCTGTGATACAAAAAGGATGTGCATGAATTAGTGACAGTTACAGGCTGCCCAGATAGGCTGTGGAGTCTCTTTCTATGGAGATATTCAAGACCCATCTGGATAGCTACCTGTGCAACCTATTGTAAGGTACCTGTTTTAGCAGGGGTGTTAAACTCAACGATCTCTTGAGGTCCTTTCCAATCCCTGAAATTCTTTGATTCTGTTACAGCTGAGTAGTGAAAATAATTTTTGAATTTTTTCCAGACCACAAAAATTCTTTGAAGCTCTTGAACAATCAATGAGATCAAGAAAAAAAAAAAAAAAGAAAGAAAAAAAACCCCAAAAACACCTGATTTCTGTTTATAGTATCCACCAAGTAGAAAATAAAAACAAGAGAGTGGCCAAATTTAGACCTAAGGGAATGGTATATATTTTTAGCTATCCTATCTGTAAATGGTTATTCATTGGAAAAACTTACCTAGATATTCTATGAGGGTTTAAAAACTATATTCTACACCTTTAAATTAGGGATTTGATGCAGGAATTATCTGATACACAGGACACTGAACCAGTTAATAAATGTTTCTTCTAGATTTGAAGCTGTGTGGATTTGTTTCTGTTGCATCTTATCCAACCTCAAAAGTTTGTGAAAAATACAACATAAAGTCATTTTTAGATGTTATTACTATGCTGTTTGTTTTATAAGTGAACAAATGGAAATGACATTCTCAGTATTTATTCCTTATATGGTCAGTACTTGTTTTAAATCTCTCCCTTCCTATGTTCTCTTTAGAGACTACACATTTGCACATCAAGGGAATGCTACATCCATGGCACAAGTTCTCTGTGTGATAAAGAAGTTAAATCCTATGATTATAACTCTTTCCTCAGTCGTGTTTAGAAGTGAATCAATGCAACTGCTTACAGGTGTAAGCGACAGGAAGGGATTGCTAGAGAGCAAGCTTAAACTGTCAACCCTTTGTCACCCACAGTACTCAATCCATTCTCCTAGCTCTTCTTGGGACTGCTCCAACTCTGACAAGCCAGCCAAAGAGGGGCTTGTGCCACAATGGATACATGCACCTCAGTCTGTACCTGGCATGTTTTCACTTAGCTGTATAGACTTATTGCCTTAGAAACTTACTTTGAATGGGTTGAGTCTGTAGCTGAGATTAATCTCACACTATAAGTATACCCACAAAATACGGACACAAATTTACTGAAACACGTGGACACAAACTGGAACATGTGAAATTCCATCTGAAGAAAACAAACCCACTTTTTTTACTGTAAAGACTGGTGAACACTGCAATAAGTTGAAAGGGAAGTCTCCATCCTTTTAAGTATTCATAACCCAACTGGACGTGGTCCTGGGCAGCCGTTCTTGATAAGGTGGTTGGACAGAGGGCTTTTAGAGATCCCTGGTGACCTCAACTATTCTGAGATTCTGAGAAAATTAGTTTCTGGAGGTAATAAGGAAAAGAGAGGAAACTGCTACAGCTATAGAGACATTGTTAACACAAAAGCCATAGGTGGTACTGAGAGTAAAACCCTTGTTCTTCTTTGGCTCTCACAGTTATAGAACTGAAACAAGTAAAAGCGATAATGATCTCTGAGAGTACATTGAAACGATCTTCATGTAGGGTGGAAATTCTCTATCCAGGCTTTTAGACCATCTGAGGAAATCTGCTGGGGCAAATGTAGGCATACATGGGGATGCTCACATGCTGGTTGGCTGTGTGCATCTAGACTTGAAGGTTACACAAAGGAGGCTCTTCTGGTGTTAGAAACTGTGAAATCCTGTAAACTTCTCATAATACTAGTTGCCATTCTCAGTACTTCCTACATCTCATGTCCTTCCTTTTTTAAAGAAACAAACTTAACTCTTCTTTTGAAATCTCATTACCACGAGATTACTCCTTCCTGTGACACCCAGGCTTTACTGGTTGATAAAGAGAAAAGACAAATTTTAAGGAAAAGCAGGGTTATTAAACTTGAAGTTACTTCAAAGCAGACTGAAAGCTCCAGTTTAGCACATGAACTACAAGCTCCCCAGCTACTGCTCTGCCATCTGCTCTATATGTGCCAATTGCTCGGACTATTTGGCTAATAGATCAGATACAGTCTTGTAGGTGATGAAATGTATTGTGAGCAAGAGGAAGCTGTGGGCTGGTACAGATAAAGCTGTAGCTGTAGCAAGCAAAAGAAGCTTTTTAACAAATGCACTGGGGTGTGTAGAAAGGTTCATTCCAGCAAAAAGCTATTCTGGTTAATTCATGCAATCATTTTGCCATTACTTTTTCATGTCAACTTGTAATAACAAAAAGGCTCAAGTTATTTTTACTATTTCAACTCTGACAAAAAATACTGAAAATAAATGCAACAAAAAATGGACTCTTTAAGAAGGGATTGTGGTAGCAGATGCTCCAGGAATTCCCTTTTATTAGCTTGAGTAAAGATATCTGCTGTAGAGAAGGTGTTTATCTGAAAAGTATTATGTGAGACATATGCATGATCTGGAAAGGAAACAGAGGTTTACTCAAGCTCAAATGTTTTCTCAGGAAGGGACTGTCATGCGCAACTTCTGGCATGTTCTTTCAGCTAGCTTCTCTTCCTTACTTTGATGTCCTCCCTGTACACTGGGAATGAAACGTAAAGAGGCTGATAAAGGGATCATGAAATCAAACAATACAAAAAAATTTGGATCCTCAAAAGAATTAAGTAGGAAATATAATTCTTGGTTCCTTCCGGTATGACACAACTTATTGTTTATGAGGCTAAAACATGGTTCCAGGAAAAACAAGTGATAAATATACTTTCAGCAGGCTAAGGATTACACTCAGTCTGGCTGAAACACATAAAAAGTCAGAGAGCTTGAACTGTGCAAGGCAGACTGCTTTTCTCAGCAAAGCTGGGAGATTTCACAGAGAGTAAAAATGTCTACAGAACTTCTTCAATTTTTTATATATAGAAAAGAAGCTGTTTTCTCCTGAGTGCCAGAGAAGTTAGGCCTATTAGCGTACCAAAAAATGTGAACTCAAGAACTAATATGCATCCAAATGCATCCTTTGTGTTACTTACATTCAAATTCATTATGATATAGACATTAAATTAACTCCACAAAGAGCCGTTTCTCAGCAAATGAGAACATTATGCCTGCAATGTCCACAGATTGTATACACTGTCATTGTTAATCAAAAATCAATAGGACCTTGCATTCATGATTAAGCTCTCATGGCTCATATGACTTCAACGGATTGGATGACAACCAATTTACGATTCAGCATGATAATGATGTCTACTGTGAAAAATTGAAAGATCTCATCTGTGGGACTCTTCAGGACTTGACTTTTATAAAATCCTTGCATCAGGAAAAGATAGTGTTCAAAATACAATAACACCTAATCAGATATGTGTAGCGAAAATAAATGTCATATGCATAGAGATACTGAGGCAGTACATCTATTGGGTGGCAACGAAGACATATAATGCTATCACTCTGGATCCATTAAAATTGTAGTGAGCAACATACTTCAGAATCTAACTGAAAGATTAATCTCTGCAATAAATCATTCTGAAGTTAATTATTTCCAAGTGATTTAAAAGATCTGTGCTGAAGTAGCAGTTTATAATTGCATTTCAAGAGATTCTTTTTTTTTTTAATGCAGTCTTTAAATGTACATATGATCAGCTTCGTAGGTCCACTAAAATGTTATTCAGTGAAGGTTTATAGATGTAATAGAAGGCTTGTAGGGATGGATGCATGTCAGTTTCTCCAGAGCATTCATATCCCCCAAAACAAGATTTCAGTCCATTTTTAACAGAGCAATCACTTAAGATCTGTTACAGTTACTGTATTTTCCAGTATTGTCTATTGCTTTGTTCCTACAGAACAAATCTGGGGCAGGGTAGATTCAGATTTCAAAGTCGGTAGGTTTTGGCTTTTACTTTTCTCCAGAAAGTAACTTCTCAGGATGAATATAAAAATTTATTGTTGTTTTCTGTTTATTTCTGGTTATTCAGGTCTTGTTTGCTTTTCAGCACATTTTATCAGGCAATTGTCAAGAGAGATGAGGCAATCTCTCTTGAAAGGGAAATCTGTTCCTATTTTTAAGCATCCCAAGAAATAAAACATACAATCAGCAGGACACAGAGCCATCTTTTCACTTCATTGCTGATGCTCAATACAGAACAAAGCTGAGATGGAGGATGGTTTTTGGAGAAGTCTTAGACTCGTATAAATTAAATCAGGAGATAAAACCAACTTGCAATGCATGAATCTGAAGCTGAAAGTGCAAAACTTCAAGAACAGCCTACTTTTCTGTGCTTTTCCAGGCATGTGCTAATGGACATCCTGAGTCAGGATAGTAAATATACTTTTGATCTGCTCCAGTTCAGCTTCCCACTTCCAAGCTCCAAGTTACAGAACAATATATGAAGGACTCAGTATAACAACGTTGTGAGCTCTACCAGGAGAACAGAAGGAACCATGATGGAGATGAAAACAGCAGAAGACTGACTAGAGGCAGAAAATGACAAGGAATGACCGACTAGAAAAGGGCTCTTTATCCTGGAAAAGCGATGACTAAAGGAACAGTTTGATAAGGACAAAAAAAGATCACAGAAGTGAAAAGATGAATAATAAATGGTTATATGTTTCCCGTACAAAAACTAGGAGTCTTCAAACAAAATCCAGTTACAGGTTGGAAAAAAAAAAAACAACAAACCTCTTCATTCCTGATGCTACATGTTGGAAGTGTCAAAAGCTCAGAGATGTTCAGAAAGTAATTACATGATGTCATGGACTAGAAATCCACGAGGTGTTATGCACCTGTGCGACCTGGTGTAGGGAACCTGCTTTGGCAGGGGGGTTGGACTCGATGATCTCTGGAGGTCCCTTCCAACCCCTACTATTCTGTGATTCTGTGATTCTGTGATTCTGTGATACAAAGACACTACTGGGAAAAAAAAGTCAATATTGGCCTAGATTAATCCTTCAACTGACCTGAGATACCTGTTCGTTTCTAGAAGTCACTCACTCCTCTGACTTTTCTCTTCACTGCTTTTCCTCTGAACTGCATACATAATAGAACAGTTACTTAGCATTTAAAATTTCAGGGGTAAAAAGGGCAGTCGTCCTTTCCCTGTCACAAAGCATTTGGAAGTTTCCTCTCAACTAGTAGGTTTCAGCTGTAAAAAAAGTAGAGTCAGATGAAAAATTCAAAGGTTTCAGAGATTGCTTTAGTGTTTCAATAAAGCAAATCCAAGCACAATCCTTGACAACTTTGACCAGGATCTAGGCACGGTCACAGTCCCTCTCGGTCCCACGATTCCCAATTAGGTCACTGCCAGCTCTGCTTATTCCTCCCTCAGACTGTGCTCAGCTTCTGTTGGGATCATACCTCACTCTGCTAAGCCCTCCAGAATGAGTGGGTAAAAGTTGCTCTGGGGTACAGAGCTATAGCCTGCATTATTCAGCAGCAGGAAGGCCCAAGGGTCTTTGCTGAAGATGCCAGACTCACTAATGCTGTCAAGAGTGAAGAGGAAAGCAATTAGGCTAACTCTAATCCTCCCCCAGAATCACTAGGTCGTATGGATATTGACAATTAAAGGAGAGGAAGCAGGACTGTGAGAATGAAAATATCCCAGAAAGTCAAATTCTTTTCCAACACATACAGCAGTAGTGTTCTGCTGAGATAAAGAGAAGTTCTCATTTCACTGCTCTGCTGGATAGTTATACTCTGCAGAGGTTTACTAAGAAATAATCATGCTAGTATTCTTCCTGGATATGCACCTGCATCTTATAATGAAAAAATGGATGATAATGTTTTTGCTGTACTATATTGTTCTATAACTGAGAACTAGGTTGTCTTTTCTTTTAAGCATTTTCAAAAGACACAGATAATTACAGCTTTTACTAACAGCACTGAGGCAAATGTGAATTCTCTGGTGGGTTGTTAAGTCTCTTTTCAACATGTTTGATGTAGGAGCAAACATTACAAGTACTCTAGTATTTTTTGTCAGTGCTTTCCTGCATAAATTCTATTAAAAACATACATTATTTTGATCTTTTGTGCATTTAGTAAGAATAATTGTAATATTATGAACTATTGACTTATGATTCACTAACATTTCAAAGATCTAAATCAAAAATATCCACTAGGTTGTTTTTTTTCCTCATTTACTCGTACTTGGCCATAGTAATCTGCAGAGAACATACTTAAAGGTGACTTAAAGTAAAACACTCCTATTATTTTCATTCTTGTCTTACGACACAGTGTGACACAGATTTTACGATAGCTTCAAAAAGCAATGCTGGGACAACAGCCAGATTGGTACAATAAAGAAAACATGGCAATTTTGATTAATAACTAAATGAAAATTGCATGTATTATGGAAATAAAAATATTGGGTTGTGTGTGATTTACAAATTCATTTTCAGCTTCTACACAAAGATATTCTACGAAAAGAAACAAGAACAGTTCTAAGAATGTAGGGTATTTTGAACTGGAAAAAAGGCAGCTGAAACAGAAAAGGGAGAACTGAAATCTTCAGCAACATATTGTCTCTAAAATTATTTTTTTTTACTTCTACATAAACACTTGAATAATTACTCTGCAGTTCTTCAAATTGGAAACTTGCAAGAAGCTCTTTAGTGTGGCTCTCAGAAGCATAAGCAGCAAAAGCTCTTCAGGGTTTCAATTACATCTTTGAAACAGCTTTACAAATATAAACATGCATGTTGTTCTAATATATGAAAACACCTTCATTTACCACCAATTTGACATACAGAGCATAAACTAGCTAAGACAACCACCACAATGTTTGAGACAAAAAACAAGAAAACAAAAACAAAAACAAACAAACAAACACCCTCGAAAGTGGGGAAAATGTTGTGATATCAGCAAGCTGCAGCTTTGCTATGTGAGCTAATTATTCATGTAGAGACATTCTCTGAATGTGTCACTTCAGACACTAATGGTTTCTAATTCTACAAAGCCATTTGCCTGGAGCAGCAGCTGCTATCACTCTAACTTAGCAACAAACCCTGTACAATCTCCATGGCTGCAGCTCACAAAGATGCTTGGCTCTCATGTGCCACCGTTACAACTTTCAGGGTAATACTATTGCAGTTTTTTCCTTTGAAAAATTCCCATCTTCTTCCAGGAAAGTCACCAACTGGATCAATTTCTCATTGTTCCCTTTCTCAAAAGCAAAGATAACCAATGGCTCCTCGCTAGAGAAGGGACCAGCCTGACTTTCTTCATTCAGGTAGGGCTGAGCTTTTGAGTCTGCATTTCCCAATGAAGTGCCAATGTAAATATAAACACAGAAAGAAATATACCAGCAATTCAGATTCTCCAGCAGGACAACAGAAAGGAAATGCAAAACTACTTCTCCAGCTGCCTCTCTCACAGAAGCAGTGATCAGCTCCTTGGAAAACAGGGGTTGGACTGGCTGTGGGTATTCCCATTGCTACACCTGCTTAGCACTTAGCAGTGGTGAAGAGTACATCAGAGAAAGCACAGCTCTTCTGTCTGACCCAGCATCATCCTCCTCATATTCATAATGCGTTTGAGATTTCTTAGTCTTTCTGCATATCTTTACTGTCATGGGGAACATCAGTCATCAGTCATGACAGTAGTCATGCATATTTTTCATTTGCTTCACATGTGGAGCCTTTAACTATTACATTATAGCCATATTAGGTTAATATCAGCTTGTTCTCCATGTTCGGGTAGAACATTTTCAACAGCAACAGACAGAACTAACAGATGATATATAAACTTGTCTGACATTCAGGTCGGTTCAGTCTATGCTAGGCCTTGCAGCACCAGCATGCCTCAGTGGTATCCATTCTTACACTCTTGAGTGCCTTAATTCTTCCCAAACATATGGAGCTCGAGGACATCATTGATAACTATTGTTCACAAAAGCACCCTTATTTATACTCATCCTTAACTTCCACTGAAGCTGATTTCAAATCTATGCTTCAAAGTAAACGTGTATTCATATTTCCAAAACAGAGATTAAGCTGTCCTGAACCAGAATTCTATATTTGAAAACTGTGTACACATAGGGATACTTAGTCCACTGCATTTTACCATTCCATAATTAAATTCATTTTTGTATAAAATATAACAAATATTCCTCAAAATAAACAAAGTTCAAAGGTATTTTGTACAGATCTGATGTATTTTTCTGTGTTTATTTCCAAGGAAGTTACTTGTTTTTAATGTAACTGAGAAATGCTTTGTCATATTGTCATAGACAGCCAACGTCAGGAACAACTGAGTTATTTGCTTTTTAATTTGTAATATGGAAGCATACTTAGAATCAGTCATCTATTTTTTTCCAGTTAATAAGAATCTAATGTACCTCAGCTTAATCAAATTAGTATAACATCTTGTGTCTAGGAATTTGCGTACTCTAATAATCTGGAATTTCTGACAAAGAAGAAAATGAGGAAGTTAGTACTCTAATTGTCTGAGATACATGATATAAAAAATAAGTTATCAATGCCATACAAGCTCTGCTGCATTTTGTAATGGGATTCAGTCATCTACCACTCAAATGATTCCAGTCCAAACCACTGCACACAGATCTGATGGTACTGCAGATTTCACACCACCATACAGCTTTCCATAGGCAGAAATGCCTGGGCAGAATGAAATGGAGTTAAGGAACAGGAGAAAACTAGTTCCACAAAGTACACTTTCAGTGATAAAAAATAGAGAATTGTTGTGCTATCTTTTGTACTTTCAAGGAATGGTGCAAGTTATTTTTTCTAAGTTTAGCTAAAATGCAAATAGCTAATAAGTGTTTCAGTTCTTATTTTCATCCGGGTATCTTCTTATGCAACAGCCCAGATATTTTTTTCTTGCAAGGTAGCCTGTATCTTTCTTAGCTAGCAAATGATCATTTCTAAGTTCATTTGTTTAAGAGAATATGGAAATCCAGCTTGACAGAAAACATGGAAAACTGTGTCAGTTCATCTTAACTAGGCAAACTGTGTCACTAAACGATGTCAGAATGTCACTTGGAAAAAAAAATAGTGTTCATGCAGCAAGGATAATACTTTCACCTCGAGAAGCTATATTTGGAAATGAGAAATATTTTGAGTGATTCGGGATCTTCTACATTGGTAGATTTAATGTTATTTCACATGCATACAACATAGGCTTTAGAAGATCAGAGTCCCATTATTGTTGATGTATAATGTACAAGGAAATGTAAATTCTTCTGCTGTATAGAACAATTTCACCATATGTAAATAGCACTGCTAATTACTACTAGTTACTAAATGATTATGTTTTGGTAATTAAAAATACACTCTGATAGTATGAACTCTAGTGGATGTGAAACCAATGCAAGTTTTAGTGGGTGGTTAGTGAGCCTGCAAAGTATCCATCAGTTCTTCTCAAAATGGAGAGAAATGGTTGGAAGATAAAATCCATTCCATGAACAGAGAAGATTGGTTCTGTCCCATCCTGCCTTCAAAGCGGTGATGAGATGCAGCACATTCAAGGCATCATCCTTAGGGAATCCCCAGATCTTTAGATTTGCGTCTCCATGTAATATTCTGATGCGAAGAAAGGTTTTACAGACAAATCATAGAATCACAGAATCATAGAATGTTTTGGGTTGAAAGAGACCCTTAAGATTGTCTAGTTCCAACCCCCTGCTATAGGCAGGACACCTCCCTCTGGACCAGGTTGCTCACAGCCCCATCCAGCCTGGCCATGAATGCTTCCGGGGAGGGGGCATCCAAAGCCTCTCTGGGCAACCTGTTCCAGTGCCTCACCACCACCACAGTAAATATTTCTTCCTTATTTCTAGTCTATATCTACCCTCTTAAAGTTTAAAGCCATTTCCCCTTGTTTTGTAGCTACATGCTCTTATAGAAATTCCCTCCCCAGCAATCACATTGGCCTGTCATTCACTTGTCACCTAGCATCTACCATAAATGAAAATGTTTCATTCCACTACTTGGAAGATGATTTTTTTTTTTTTTTTTTTTTTTTTCGTTTGGGAATAGCAGTGTTGATTGAATGCAGGAAGTTGCTAGAAATATAAGCTCTGTTACCTGTCCTTTTTTGATGTAGGAAGCAAACTGACTAACCAAAACTTTGTGAACCAATGAGACAGCAAAATGATGAATTTTTCAGGAAAGGATGAGACTGTTCTGTTCATTGTTTTGATATTTGAAAATTAATAGATTTTATTTAGTCAGTGTTTATTTCTTTTTTGCTATTTCCTCCAAATACTTTGGTGTATGTGCATTTGAAACATTTAATTTAACATTATTCTGAAGATAAATAAGTTACGTATGCTTATTATTAAAGCAAATTTAAATCATAAGACTACAATGGCCTAAGTACTACTTTGCATTCAAATTCCCTAATTTAGACAAATAGCCTGTTTTCTGCTGCAAACAAATTGTTAGCACTATTAACAAAATTTCTTGCTAACATGAAGGTTTGTAGCTATACAGGTTTGTAAAAACAATCCTAAACTAAATGAATATTGGATGTTTATTGTCTTCTGACTATTATTAAATATGATATCTAATAATATAACGTATAATTATTACGATACAATGCTTTCTTCGTGTGTCTTGCCTAATCTGTCTCTATAGGCTACCACATACAATGCAGTTTCATACAAGTGTGTTTTATGTAGTAAGTGATTATTTCACATTAAGGCAGAAAAATGGCACAGATTTTGGCATTGTGGGAAAAAAAACCAAGAAGTCTATAATTGCATTGAGGATATTTTCAAAGTCTTTACTAAAGCATGATGGAAAACTAATCATGGATTAACCTAAACAAAAAAAAATAGAGCCCTAAATATGGTACAGCCACGTGAAAATTGAACCATAAAATCTTTTTCATGCTGTGCTACAAATAGGAATTGTATCTGGATGTGAATGCAATTATTCGAATTATGCTATGCATGGCCCTGTACATCATCTATGAAGGATATAAGGGGCATTTATGATAAATAGCATGTTCCATACTATGAAACCCTTCAGGTTAAGTCAAAGAGTGGTAAAACATAGTACAGCTTAAAATGCACCTATGTAGGATTGTTACAATGATGGTACATAAATACTCTGAGATTTGCCAGTCTCTCAGCCCTGAACTGGATCAGAAGTTGAAGTGCTCAAGCAATTTCAAAGCACTAATTCACGCGGTAAAGCATCATTACCATATGAAGACCTGAATGTTAGATACTCAGAAGAGCTCCTTGTTGTAATTTGCCTTCAGATACACTGAAATTAGGTGATATCTAGGTGATACCCAGTGATGGTCAAAACCTGAGTATTTTAAGCTCTCTTCAGAAGTCAAATTTGTTCAAACACTTGCTGGATTGGGTTTTTTACTGTGTTTATAGATCTAGATTTTCATCATTTGTTGAGTACTAACTCTAAGCAAACAGCCTGCCTGAAAGTTTCCGCTCACCACAGAATAAAATTATGGAAAGATCATAAATAATCCAACGTGGCCATTCTGTAGGCTAACTGAGGGACTGCTTACACCACAGAAAAGTGCATCCCCATTCCATAGCACTTCCAGCAACCACTGAGGCTGACTGCCGAACTATAACACAAGAGATCTTCCTGATCTTTTAAAGCTGCCCTTGGTTTGACTGCAGACACTTTACATGCCTATAAAATAATTTGTGTCATCTATCCAGTAAGCCTGTCTTATAACAAAAGACATGCATTTTTAGAACCAAAGAGGGAGATGAGTTTGCCTTTCCCAGATATTTAGAATCATAGAACTTTGAGTTGGAAGTGACCCTTAAAGGTCATCTAGTCCAACTCTCTAGTGATGAACAGAGACACCTACAGCTCCATCAGGTTGCTTCGAGCTCTGTTCACTCTGATCCTGAGTATCTCCAAAGATGCAGCATCCACCACCTCTCCGGTCAACCTGTTCCAGAGTAAAAAACAACTTAAAAAAAGTTGTAAAAAACAACTTTCTCATCTGATGTCTAAATCTCCCCTAGAGATTTTTTCTTTTGATAGGCCTATACCCTTGGATTTTGTAACATTCTAATAGTCTTGTATTACTGCTTCTGAAAGACAATTCTTTGGATATGCGTTATACTTTTCTGATATATTTTAAAGTATAACCTGCAAACATTGTGTATGAGCTCGTTTCCTTCCCCTTCAGCCAATTAGACACAATGCTGAGAGTTCTGGCTAGTGGTTTTCCAATTTACGAAGCAGTCATTTCATATTCCCTGAGCACACACTTCCAGTAATTTCATTTTATTCCATGAGAGTTGTATTAGAGGGACTTCTCAGCTCTGTTATTAAAAAAGGGGAGAAAAGATGACAAAAAATCGTATCCTACCAGCTTGTTTGCTGCAGTGTGCAAAATGGAAAAGAAAGTATACTGAGTCCACGGCTCAGAAAAGAAATGACAGAAGGATAATTATGAATGCAAAAGAAGAATGCTAGTTTGTCACACATCTTATTTGACACTTCTGTGTGGGTGTCAAGAAGATGGGTAATGCCAGCAGAGCTGTGCTGCCTTCTTTGTACAGGAGCAATACAGCACACCTTTGAAAAATTTCAAACAAACTTTAGAAAAGCACTGTCCTTCTATTGGGGTTCAGCTACATATCTTATATGCCTGTTAAGATCGGGAAGTAAGGAGAAGATCATTACTGAAAGAAAATTCAGATGGGCAGCAGACAAGAGGATTGAATTACTCTGCTGCATGTTTATTTGCAAATATTCACTCTCTGCAGCCAGATGCTGCTCCTACTTGTTTAGGACAAGAATACAGCTGTAAGAGGTGCTTAGAAACCTGATTTTCCAAAAGATCCAAACGCTTAAATAGCCTCAATCATTTTGATGCTTGAGCCCTGATTGATGTCTAACGGGGTCAAGTTCCTTTCAGTAGGAAAAATACAAGTCTCAGCTACAACGGGAAAGGCACTGCACAGCTGGCATCTGAAATGTTGATGGGGCACGGCCGTCTTTTTGTCATATATAAAGGCTCATGTCTTAAACCAAGTACTTGCAACCCTAAGTAACCAGATCTTCAGCTGCTTTGAGCTCTGCACTGTGTAAAAAAATGCAAGGAAGGAAAATCAAGGATGCTGAGCACACTCACATCACTCAGTCTTGCAGACATGGTAGTCAGTACTGCTATTGTGCACACAGCTGTCTTTATGCAGGCATATAGTCTTTATTAAAATATTTGAGTACAAAGTTGTGCCCCTTCCCCTTTTCCATAGCTCTGCTGCCCTAATGTATACTGCAAGCAAAGCTCTTAATAAATAAAGGATTATTTAAATGCCCTTAGGAAAAGACTGCAGGCATCCCAGCTGTCTGCAAACAAACAGTGCTTTCTCAAACCTGAGCAACTACTGACAGTGATTTGTTTGTGACAGGACTGAATGACAGACGTGAGCCTATTCTCCTTGCCTTTGGTGAAATACATTTAATGGATCATCTGCTGTTCTTAATATTTCTTAAAATGCCTTTCTTCCTAAACTTTCTTAGTATTTCTTTACAGAAGTAAAGCAACAAAGGCATATATGGATAGTGTCAACATTTGAATGAATAAAAACTTATAGTAATCATCATCATATTGAAGAGAAAAAATTCAAGACAGCTCAGGCTACCTTCACTGTGTGACTTCCCTCAGTGGAAGTGTGTTCTTCTGAAGGGTTATGGTGCCAGATTTGTGGGTTCTTCTCTCTGACTCTGACTGTGTTGGACAAGGACTTTGAGCTTTGTAATCATGAATTGTTCTTGTTCCTCCCCTGCTCCTGCATCTCAGCTCATACCTTTTATCTTCTTCCCTTCCCCTTCTCTTACCCTTTCTCCTTCCTCATTCCCTTTCCTTTGTCTTCTTTTTCTTCCTCTCTCCATCTCTGAGTTTCACTTCCCTGTCTGGTATTTAGCTTCTGAGAAGACAAAAATGTCATGCCAAATTGAACTTCCAGAACACACTTTATCTTTCTCCCAGGAACTTTGATTTTTTTCCATAAGAAACATGAGTAACCACCTGCATCCAATAAAAGGCCTTGAGAAGGAAAGAACAAATTATGTTACTGCTTCTTCTGATCTGGGAAAGAAAATTACTCATTTTTTGCCCTATCACAGATGGCCACTTTAGAGGTTGGACTCAATAATCCATGCTGTGTCCCTCCCAGCATGGAATATTTTATGATTCTATGACTCCATTTATACAGCCCTGGCATTGAGGTAGGTTTCTCCATGCATGCAAGCCAAAAGAAGTTTCAGAATACATTTCTACTAGTTATCTTTCCTTAAGGAAAGGAAATCAGCAAAGTACAATAATTTTACATATTGCACTTACAGCCCGGAAGGCCAGCATCAAAAGAGGAGTGCAACCAGAGGAGTGGCCAGCAGAGAGAGGGAGGTGATTGTCTCCCTCTACTCTGTGTGGCCCCCATCTGAAGTACAGTGTCCAGGTATGGGGCCCACAACACAAGAAAAACATGGAGCTGTTGGAGTGGGTGCAGAAGAGGGCCACAGAAATGATCAGAGGGCTGGAGCACCTCTCCTACGTGGACAGGCTGAGGGAGCTGAACTTGTTCAGCCTGGAGAAGAGAAAATTCCAGGGAAACTTAATTGTGGCCTTCCAGTTCTTGAACGGACCATATAAACAGGAGGGTAATCAACTTTTTACATGAGCAGAGATAGGAAAAAGGGAAACAGTTTTTGACTAGAGGGGAGATTTAATGTCAGGGGGATGTTTTTCACTGAGAGGGCACTGAAGCCCTGGCACAGGCTGCCCAGAGTAGCTGTCCTGGAGGAGGCCCCATCCCTGGAGGTGCTCAAGACCAGGTGGGATGGGGCCCTGGGCAGCCTGAGCTGGTGGATGGCAGCCCTGCCCACGGCAGGGGGGTTGGAACTAGGTGACCTTTGAGGTCCCTTCCAACCTTAGGTATTCTATGATTCTATACCACACAATTCCTGACTAAACACATAAGCAAAATAATCTGTGCATACTTAAAGATGGTTTTATAGCACAATACTCAGATTCCCCGTGTTCTTTAAAGAGATTCTTACAGTCTCCTGTGACGTCCACAGTGTCAGTCATAATCACAGAGACTTGGCAAATCAGCTAGCTGAGATAGTATGGAAGTTCTTCTGTTCCTTAAACTGTACCACAGATTCAGAAGTATCATATAGGTACTGTGTGCAAAACTCTATGCCTCAGCCAAAAGTCTTTTAAGACAAAAGAAAAAGTGTAAGAGCTAGAAGAGGTAACACAGTAGGAAAATTTCTGAATCCAGCATCAGGCTTGTTCGAAGTATACATGCACAAGTTGTTGCAGGTAAAGACATGGTTAAGGAAGATAATAGATGAAAGGGAGGGACTGTGGGCCAATATATCACCTTAAAAAAGATGAAAATTGCTGTAGAATGAGAGCTTCTCTATAAAGAACAATGGGGAAATGTGTCATAAGGAAAACACCAGAGTTTCATGGGGACACAGAATCTTCTACAAATGTTGGGGGGGGGGGGGTGGAGGATTTTATAAATCTGGAACGACTGCCCTGTGTTTGGCCTGTTTCTGTGTGCAAAGTCTGCATGATAGCTACTTCACCTTGTGGAAAACCTTTGGTGTTAGGCAAGTGCAAAGGGCAGCATGTGAATATTGAGGTTGCTGTTATTACCTTCACAGCTTAAAGGATTTAGTAAATGTGGACAACCAAAGAAATAAGAGCAGAGAGTCACTCTGACCTTAGGAAGACTTTCTTGCTTTGTTTAAATGAAGTTATCCAGAACTTGATATTCTGTTATAAAGCCAGTGACTTTCTGATATCAGTCAGGGACTTTTTTATTCCCATCTGCTGCTATAGAAAAATTAAGGTTAAAAGTAATCTCACATTCTCTAAGGATGTTAATTTAAAGCAGCATTTCTTCCTTTCATTTTCTCTAATCTAATCTTGCAATCAAAAATGTGGGAGGAAAATCAAAGCATTTAGGAAAGTATCAGGGGAAAAATTGTGAGGACAACACTACTACTTATACTGAGGGAATTACAGCCAAAACTGTGTTTAAAAACGACAGTAGAGCCTTCTCTTAATCATGGAATCATATAATTGCTCAGGTTGGAAAAGACTTTAAAGGTCATCAAGTCCAACCTCAACCTAACCATACTACCCGAACCCTAAGAACCCTCCGCAAAGGCACCCTTGGCACTGTGCTTTTACCAGCACTGAATTTCTACATTGATCCCAGTTTCCACTATAGTTCATGGAGTGGAAACTATGAGTAAGAGCCATGTAGTGAGCTGCGTGCCTCGTATTAGCCCCCAAGCAATTTTTACAGGTGAATCAAAACAGAGGGTACAGGAAAAGACATACATAACTGAATATAACAAAGCAGCAACTTTTAGACGTGTCAAAACACTGCTAGCAAAGACCTGAGAAAATACCCCTCTGGTATACCCTGCAGACATTCCTTGGATGTTCAAAACAATATTCTAAGTTGAGATCAAATTGTCAGAACACAAAGTAAGATTATGGTACTGAGTCCTGAACATGTATCATATTTCTATGGTGATAGCTTCCTATTAGTACATTTTGTAAACCTTCAAAAAAATTAACTCTTTTAAGCTTTAAAGGTAACAACAGCAACACCAATATTTTACACGTGGCCTTCTGCAAGTCTGTATCCTTGTTTAAAGAGGCTTTGGCTATGAAAATAATTATGAAAATTAACATTTATATTATGTAACATTTTCCAACTTTGGGAATACCTTATAAAAGGATGGTGAGTTGGCATGTGATAAAACTACCCAGCTAGAAATGGATTCAGGTAAAGCTAAGTGTAGTGCTTTCAGATATGTGAGATGAGCACCAGGACAGAAGGTTGCTGCTGTAGAGACACCATCCCACATAACTTTGGTTTAGAAAATGAAATGGTGACTTGGAAAATAGAAGCTTTCTCTCTGTTAATAAGTCCAGTGAAACTTCAAACGCAGCCTCAAGGACAACACGTCTACAGTTCCTCTGATCTTACATTCATGAAGCAGGGCAAATTTGAACATCGTTCCCTTAAAAAGCTGAGTAAGTTTTTAAGTTTGCCATCCTTTTCTGTTCCCTAAAGTTTCCTGCAAGATTACTTGAGTAAAATATTATGAATACTAAGAAGTAATAAAAATCTCAGTGGATGGTCTATAACTTGGCTTGTCAGCCAAATTTTCTCCTTTAAGAAAATGAAAAAGATTGTTAAATGCTCTATCTCTAGTTATATAATTATACAGAGACTGAGATTACTAATCATTATTTTGCATACTAGTGGATGAATGATAAATTTCCACTAACAGCATAACAATAAACAAACTTTTTAAAATAGTGCATATTTGCATTTTTAAATTCCAAGTTACAGCAAATGAATGTAAATGTAAAATCTTAAATGTTAAACAGAGAAAGTATCTTTGTTCAGTTTTCAAGTACATCCCAAAAAAACACTTTTATTGAGATAACAGGAATTACAGATATCCAATACATCACAGGACAGGATCTAGACAGCTGCTATTAAAATGTCATAAATATAAGTTGTAATGGAGAAAGAGAAAGCTGTCCCAGTCTGTATAAATTAAAAGCCATAAATTCCAAATGCTGTGCTAATTGTATTGGGTAAACTCAATAACAGAAGAAAAAAATAACAAGAAGAAAGTAGTAAGCATACACAAGAACAAAATTATATGTTTATTAGGAACAATGAAAAATCATACTGGTTCATTACTAGATGGAAATTAGAGGTTTCTTAATTAAGGAAAAATATAGATATTTTGTTCTGCACGTCTGTGGAAAAAAATGAACAACTTTCCTTCCAAGACTAATCAAAAAAGATGAGCAACTAGTTTTTTTAATCAGGTCTTACAATTTATAGCTCGTGTTGCTATAAGCTTGACACAGACCTCTAAGAAAGTCTCAGAGCCCTCAGAAATTACCAAAGGACTGGAAAAACCCATCATCTGTTTGTAATAGAAGAGAGGCAAATCAGGTTATTTGGGAAGAGATATGAAACTTCTAAAGGACTAAAAACCAACCTTCCTATGGACAGACAGAAGAAGCACATTCTGTTTGGCCATCAGACCAGTTACTCTGGCTCTAGCAGTTTACTATGCTGCTGCCCAGTCCACAGAGCTGCCGTGGTTGAAAAATTAATCTGCCCTTTTCTATTTTCTTGTTTAAGGTTTTCAGCTGCACCAGGTCCCGAAACAGACCGGATGGTGACATGAAAACTGCTTACAGGTACATTTGCCTGGGAACCAAAAGAAAAGACAGGACAGTAAAAATCCATATTTAGATCACAGAAAGTTGCTGTAGAACTGTTTCCATACATACCCATCTACAGCATAAAATATCTCCATTGTCATGATGTCAGTAGAGGAGATATGACAGACCCTTCTACCAAAGTTAGTGATACTGTTGGTCACAGCCATGCCAAAAATAACTTGAGGGCACTGGTGGATGGTTGTCTGGATATGCGTCAGCAATCATAGAATCCTAGAATGGCCTGGGTTGAAAAGGACCAAAAAGATCATCTAGTTTCAACCCCCCTGCTATGTGCAGGGTCACCAACCACTAGACTAGGCTACCCAGAGCCACATCCAGCCTGGTCTTGAATGCCTCCAGGGATGGGGCATCCACAACCTCTCCGCGTAACCTGTTCCAGTGTGTCACCACCCTCTGAGTGAATGTGTCCTCACAGCCCAGAAAGCCAAACATACACTAGGCTGCACCCAAAGCAGCACAGTCAGCAGGTCAAGGGAGGTGATCCTGTCCCTCTGCTCTGTGAAGGTGAGGCCTCACCTGGAGTTCTGTGTTCATATGCAGAGTCCTCAGTACAGAAGAGGCATAGATCTGCTGGAATGTGTCCAGAGGACGGCCACAAAAATGAACTCAGGGATGGAACATCTCTGCTATGAGGATAGGCTGAAAAATCTGGGGCTGTTCAGCCTCAAAGAAAAGAGAAGGCTCCAGGGAGACCTGAGAGCAGCCTTTCAGTACCTAAAAGGGGGCTACAAGAAAGAAGGGGACAGACTCTTCAGCAGGGTCTGTGGCGATAGGACAAGGGGAAATGGGTTCAAACTAAAAGGGGAGATTTAGACTGGATATAATGAAGACATTTTTTACAATAACGGCACTGGAACAGGTTTCCCAGAGAGGTGGTGGATGTCCTGTCCCTGGAGACATTCAAGGTCAGTCTGGACTGGGCTCTGAGCAACCTGATGGAGCTGTATATACTCCTGTTCACTGCACGGGAGTTGGACCAGATGACCTTTAAAAGCCCCTTCAAACTCCAAAGATTCTGTGACTCTATGATGCACAGAGTAGGACAATTTCTCAAGAACTGTAATCTCTTCCTGTCCACCAGTATTGTCTTGCATGAGATCAGATGGTAGTCTCAGCAGTGTCAGTGATTTAAAGACTCTATACTTTCTTTAGGGAAGTTCTGCAGCGTGTGCTATGTCAAAAAGCAGACAAGGTGATCTGAATATTTCCTTCTGCCTTCAAACGCTAGGAGATAATGGGTTGAAATTCCTCCAATTTTTATTCTTGAAACCAGCTGTAAAGTTTTCCTTTACAAACAAAATATTATTGCATTTGTATACTTACACTCTTCCTCTAACACTTCTAAGGAAATGTGACTGTTTGGCCCAGTTATCTGATTGTCACCAGTCTTCAGCATGGTAGAAAACAGCCCAAATGGATAAACACGCCAGTGGTTCCAGCAAAGCAGTTTTCCTAATAAAGCTATTTTTCTCACCTACAAAAGAAAAGGAGCATTCATACAGTCTTATTATAGTTAATACAGCACATTTCATGGGTTATTCAGATCACAGAATTTTAAGCAACTGTAAAGCTATTTTTAACTGGGTGTCTTTATCATCCATTTATCACCACAGCAGATAAGCTATTAGGAAGCCTACTCTAAACAGCTAAATTGTTCCCATGTTCCAAACATACCCTGAAACATCTGATAATATATTGACCTTGACAGCAAACCCCAGAAATATGTGGTGCAGAAGTTTAACGAAGGAGAAGTGACAAGTTGTGGCTGCTGGTCTGCACTGAGCTTACCAGAACACAAATCTGCCCTTTAACCAGCTTAGGTGCCAAACAGCAGGGCCATGTTAGCACAGGGATCACAAAGCCATCTCCATGGAGCTTTTTGAAAGGGTGACTTCTCAAGCTCCCAGCCCTAGGAATATGTTGGAGTTTTACAAAGTGACAGAAATTAGGAATGCTTGTAAAATGCTACAGATTTTGGAGGGGTTGAAACAATTCTGTAATTGGGATCCCTTTCTAAAATAAAGAAAGAAAAAAAAAAAAAGAAAAAGAATAAGAAAAAAAAAAAGAGAGTCACATTCCTGGAAGAGTTTCTGCCCTTTTAAAGGAAAAACCACTATGCCTCTAATATTCACAAACATTGCTGTATTATGAGAGGAGAGACTGTCACCATGCTATTTGGAAAATCTGAGTCAAAACCAAACTACATCCAAGTCTAAGGAAGTCACTGTAGTTATGATGATATGCTCTGCTGAAGGACTGATTATTAATTGCTACTGTGACTCTGAATTTTAGTCACTAACTGAAAAACAGTCACAACTGAGGTGCAGCATGGTGGGTTGCTGCAGTTAGCTCTGATTCTTTCTTAGTTCTTTCAATTTTCTTTGAAATTACCCATGAGCTCAGAAGTTATTAAGGAGGGCAGATGTTCAACCAAACAGACAATGTGTGAACCTTTTTCCTTAGGGAAAATAGGCTAACAACAAATTACTATAATTAATGCTTGGCACTGTCTATATAAAATCTTTTGTCAAAGGGAGACACAGTAGTCCAAGCATAGATTGAAGAGGTGAATGTCCATGCTTACTTTTGTAACACTGGCCAGTCAACCAAATGAAGGAAAAGAAAGGTGATTCTCATCACAGCAGCACTGCGTTCCCACTCCCTTTGGAATGAGTTTGCACAGGGAGAGGGCTGGAGCAAGGGGTTTTCCTTCAGTTTTTCAAATCAAGTCTCAGCCTGCTCCACAACAACCTAACTATTTAGTGGCTTCACCTCAAAATTACCAAGGAGAAGAATAGGTCAAATGCTCTTTATCAAAGCAAATGTATTGTTTGGACTACATACAAATGTCTTGAGCTCCTTGTGATATCAAGAAACTTCTTAACAACGTCATGAGGCTGCAAGCACTTTGTTCAAGGATATTTCCTATCTCTTATTCCTGGCAAAGACATAGATCTGTGTCAGAAACCTGACTCACTGCTGCTTGCAGCTTTGATGGAGGTACCGAATATTCAATACTACGTGCTAAATAATTCTTGGGAGCAAGAAATGTTTAAAAGAGCTTAATTTTATTCCAGTTTCAACACAGCAAAGAGTGGAACAGGGAAGAAATGTAATTTGACTGACCGTTTGGACTGTCTCAGCAGTCAGAGTGTGTATTTCCGACAGACTGCTGCAATGGTGGCATTAGTACTTCAGCAATCTTAAACAAGAGTTTTGTTTACCAGCAAAGCCTAACACCAAGCACAGTTCACTGTAAAGGGAAAAGCACATGCAGCTCAGCTTTATGAAAAACAAAATTGGCAATCAGGTTTGTGAAGCTAAATGCCAGTGCTTTCTAAATAAATAAAGCATTTCTTCTTCTTCTTTTTTTTTTCTTTAATAAATATACTGAAGATTTCCC
The DNA here is from genome assembly GCF_023343835.1 of Lagopus muta. Taxonomy (NCBI): domain Eukaryota; kingdom Metazoa; phylum Chordata; class Aves; order Galliformes; family Phasianidae; genus Lagopus; species Lagopus muta. The sequence goes on along the minus strand of NC_064433.1, from coordinate 152,875,950 downwards.
AGAATAAAAGAACTAAGACAAAATCCAGCCTTTGCAAAACATTTCGCCGTACACTGTGATCCTTCTCTGCCCACCAAAAGGGCAGTGGGAGCCCTAAGAGCTCTGTGTTTGTAACAAATTGTCTCCAGCGAGGGTACCAACAGATGGGTTTCGGACAGCCAGCCAGGAAAGGCTGTTCTAACAAGACTCACAGCTGTCAGAGCCTCACTTAAAAGCACTGCAGAAATCTAGAGGCTGGATAAAGTTCTAAGCCATTCTAATGCACCCCTTCATTTGGTTGACTGGCCAGTGTCACAAAAGTAGGCATGGACATTCACCTCCTCAATCTATGCTTGGACTACTGTGTCTCCCTTTGACAAAAGATTTTATATAGACAGTGCCAAGCATTAATTATAGTAATTTGTTGTTAGCCTATTTTCCCTAAGGAAAAAGGTTCACGCATTGTCTGTTTGGTTGAACATCTGCCCTCCTTAATAACTTCTGAGCTCATGGGTAATTTCAAATAAAATTGAAAGAACTAAGAAACCTCACAGATGTTGCATTCTTACAAAATCCATAAATATTGATGGCTGGATAAAGGAATGGGAAAAACGCAGTTGTTCACTGAGGGAGAAAGATAGAATTCAGCCATAATCCTCAGTATGGCAGATATCAAAGAAGGTATCATCTTTTACCCATAGAAGTAAAATAAAAGTAGAGTGGCTAAACATTTGAAGTGGTGACGCAAATGAAATGAGAGCTAACTTTGTAGAAAGACAGGCACAAAGTTCTGCTAAATAATGAAACAACCTCCTTTCTCGTACTGTTATGTAACAACAAAGCTCTCAAATACTATCAACTCATCAGATGACTTGATGAAACTTCCTTCATAGAATCATAGAATCATAGAATGGCCTGGGTTGAAAAGGATCAAAACGATCACCTAGTTTCAACACCCTGCTGTGTGCAGGGTTGCCAACCACTGGATGTGCCCAGAGCCACATCCAGCCTGGCCTTGAATGCCTCCAGGGATGGGGCATCCACAACCTCCTTGGGCAACCTGTTTCAGTGTGTCACCACCCTCTGGGTGAAAAACTTCCTCCTAATATCTAACTGAAACCTCCCGTCTCAGTTTAAAACCATTTCCCCCTGTCCTATCACTTGTAAACAGCTGTTCCCCTCCTGTTTATATGCTCTTTTCAAGTACTGAAAGATTGCAATGAAGTCTCCCTGGAGCCTTCTCTTCTACAAGCTAAATAAGCCCAGCTCCCTCAACCTTTTTTAATAGGAGAGGTGCTCCAGCCCTCTGATCTTAATGGCTTTCCTCTGGACCTGCTCCAAGAGTTGTCTGTCTTGTGCTAGGGGCCTTCAGTTAATTCTGTTGCATTGTAACCATTCTACCCAGGAAAACCTCCATTAAATATAGATGCTTCACACAAGTGGTTTTGACTGGCATTACTAACCTGCAACGAATCTGACCACAGCACACTCCACTGGGTTTGTAACAGTTTATTGGAGTTCACAGGGTAGCCAACACCATCACCCTTCTGTTCCATAGCAGTTTCCAAGTGCATTTCTCTCAGATCTTTCCTTGAGTATTAAAGCTTCCTTCATTAAATAATTATTATATCTAAGTTAATTATATTTAATTAGTTTCTTAAAAAACATGGGCATCTTACATTAACGTTTTGTGCTTTTCAAATTAAACTATTTATTCACTATGGTTCCCTGAGGATGGATTTATACTGAGTGGTACCACAAAAATTCTCTGTGACGCTTAAAATGCTCAGAGCATTATACATTTCTGTTTATCGTGCTACGGCTGTTACTAGAAATCCCCATTCTTGGTTCGATGTTCCTGTTTTATTTATTAGCTACAAGTATTTGTTGAATGGTTATGACACTGTGAACAGAGTGCAAAGCCAACAACATCTTTACTAGAGTAAAAAGGACAGCATGAATCACACAACCAAGTTAATATTTAAAGAACAACAATTTAATTTGGTACGCAACATTTTCCTAGGAGGATCTTTATTTTCAATGCTATACATGTGAAAATAAGAATGAGCAAGTGGTTTGTTATCTACATGTATAAAAATATAAACATCCTATCAAACATCCGCAGTCACCCTTCACGATATGCATCACTGAAAATCTTCAATTCTAATTAAAAGAAACAACTGAGTTTAACAGCTCTTGTAAACGCTACTGCATTTATCTCTAAGTAAATGTACAGTGAACAGCTGCAAACCATGTGTGGGGCTCTAGCAGTGTGCCTTTAGATATTCTCCTTCTGAAGAATAATGGGTTAGAGGAGCTATTGCGTCCATCCATTCTCCAAGCGCTCACCACAGGAGAGCACACAAACTCAGGGACTTGGCCTGGGGCATTTTACCTTTTGAAAATTTGACTGAAATTGCCAAATAACCTTTAAGAAATACAGAGTTTTCTGCAGCAAGTCATCAAATGACTGTTGAATTTGTGGCACTGTCATTTCAAACTGAGATTTCAAATATAAAATGAGCAGCCTCATTGTCTAATACTAATCACACTTAGAAGAGTTTTTAGCACAAACACAAGGATTATTTTTTTAATGATCTATTTACATTTTTATTGTATCAACTTTTACTTAAAATTCTGAGAGTTCCTGGGTCATCTGCCATCAAATGGGCCAGCACTCACTGATCAAACTACAGGCATTCTTTGTTAGAGAGATGCATTCAACCACCTGGAAGTTAAGGTATGATTCACATTCAAGCAAATATGTAATCAATTTCAGTTCTACACTGATGCTGATATTCGCGTTCAGTTTTCTGCCATAGAAACATGTATAAGAAACCAATAAAACATTACCATATTATGTACACAGCGTAATATGTAACTGCTCAGCTAGATATGAAATTTTGTAGCACTAAAGTGATTAAAAAACTAAATGATTCGTGTAAAATGCTTATATACTGTATATATATATACATACTAAATCACAAGTTCAATTCAAAACTGCCCCTATTCATAGCTTCTATGATGGATTTCATAAGCTACCAGATTCTTAAAAAAAGAAAGCTATCTAGAGCGAATCCGAACACTTCCACTGAAATTTTATACAAAATTTTAAAAAACATACTTCAGAGTTACTTAACAGAAATTAGAAAAAGACAGTCATTATTCTTGAGAATGACATTGTACAGACCTAGTAGCTGTGATCAAGCTCCTTTCACTTGCAGCGTAAAGAAATTATCTCAGAGTAAGGCATAGGACAAACAGGTTTCAATCTGTCTTCAGGTGTATTGGCCTCTCACTCTATCTTATTGCTCATCTAACAAGACATGGACATTGCTCTACACTTAAAAATACTCCGTTACACATCTATCTACAGCTGGACAATATTCAGAGCTTTCGCATGTGCATCATCACTTTAGTCACACTGATAAACAATCTTGCCAATTACAAAAACTCATGGCTATGGAAGTTATTTTCAGTTTTATGCAACTGCAGATGTACTTAGTGAACGACCAAGTGATGCACATGGAGACTGAGGGCTGGAACTCAGTACCTAAGCGGCTATAGCTCTTTTCAAAGGAACTAAGGTTTAAAAATAAAACCCTACTACGAAATTCTTTGGTTAGACGTAAGTGCTAGCAGTATTTCTAAATTTGGGGTTAGAATGATCAACTTGTTAATCAATAGTTTAAAAAAAAATGCAACTTCAGGCGTTAAACGTTGAATTCTTTCAACATTACATTTAAGATATTTTTCTGTCACCATCTGAACAGACAACACAGGCTTCAAAATCAGGTGTTAAAGTGCTTCTGTACTCAAACCTTCACGAATTTATTGGAAAGAACTGCTTGACTTTCTGTACTGTGCAAACCACTCTCGGGCCATAGGTTGCAAAGCAAGCTGTGGTTGTCTTCTACAAGAGAGACTACCAAGTCGCATGAACACGACGCAACTTTACTTCCTTAAAGGGCAATTTCTCCTGAAGAATACTGTCACCTCCCTTTCATAAGGATGGGGCTTAATCCTTTCTAAGAATGAGCTGTGTGGCAGGCGAGGTTCTTAACTCTCAGCAGTCACTTCCCAGGTAATACTGACATGAAAAACAAGAAACTGTTTCTTAAAAATGTTGCTTCAGCATCAGTTCCATTGGCTTCAAAATTTTACACCACTAAAATGACAAAACTCAAAGTAATAAGCAAGGTACTCTTGATTACACTTAAAAATCCATCTGCTTCTATTCAACATACACACACAATTTCACCATGACAGAAGCAGGCTCCACCTTCACCATGGCATCCCAGCTGTCACCCCACCCTGGTCATTTGGAGGATGCTAAGGAAATATGCACTGCATTTTCTATGCATATTGCAGACTTCAAGAGAATTACAAGGACTTCATGCCACCCATGAAAGTTACAATGTACACAGCATTTTAAGTTCCCAAAGCACTGCCCCTTGATTCTGCAGACACTACAGTTCCACAGCTGGTTATCCTAAGAACAGTGCTCCACTGCAGCCTCACTCTCCTGCTGCGCAGGCCTCGGCCCAGCTCCACAGCCTGGGAAGTTCAGAGGCTGAGGGAGGGCGGATGGACACGGATGGATCTGGTCACAAAGAGCTTGCTTCCTGCAAAATTATTCATCTCTACAGGTTAAGTACAAGCAGCAATGCCAGTGTGACAGGCAGCCATCACCGCCACATGGCTGTCCTTCACAGGTTGGCATCGCCTTCATGGGAGGGGCCATAAAACGGGCTGCCATAACCTGCTCAAAGAGGTAAAATCTCAGTCTGAGCATGGGGATGAGAGAAGACACCTACCAGTTCAACAGAAATCACTGAAAAGCAACCGGAAAAGAGTTCTTTGGTCCCTACACCCCAATCTGACAGCACTGCATGGAGAAGCAGGGGATGGGCACACGTACGCCTTCCTGGCTGGGGTGTTTATCTACACCCGTGACCTCTTCCCTCCCCTCTCCCAGCACAGCTACCGGGGGGCACGAGGGGGCACAGGGCAGCCGGGCCACGCCGCGGCAGCCAAAGCGGACTGCAGCACGGCGGCTCCCGCCCCCGGGGCCCTCCGGGGCTGTGCGCTGCGGTGAGGCGAGGCGGGGGCCGGCGGAGGAGCCCCGCAGGTGCGAGGGCCGCGCAGCCCCGCGCCGCCGGGCGGGGCTCAGTCTCTGCAGAAGACGTACTCGGTGTAGCTGGTCCAGATCTTGTCCTCGGCGGGACCACCCTGCTCGGGGCCGAAGGCGCAAGTGCCGGTGGAGGAGCAGGCGGCCATGCGGAAGCCGGCCTCGGAGAGACGGTCGAAGGCTTGCTCGAGGAAGTTGAACTTGAGGTAGTAGCGGGCGGTGTAGCGCTCGGGGGGGCGATCGGGGTCGCGGCTCTCGTTCAGCGTTTCCCCGAAAACCTCCTTGGCCAGCGCGGTCTTGCCGCACACGGTGATGCGCGCCACCCGCCGGAACTTGGCGTCGGCCTGCGCCTCCCGCCCGATGGTGTAGGAGCCGCGGTAGCCGATGGTGATGTAGCCGGAGCGCCGCCCGCCCGCCCCGTCCAGCGACTGCGAGGGCGTCAGCAGCGGCCCGCCCGAGGGGCTGCGGCTGGCGGTGGGCGACGGCGCGGACGCCGCCGCGGCGCCTCCTTCCGCGGGCTCTGCCTCCAAGCAGCCGAGCAGCGGCGGTTCGTCGGCGCACAGCGAGCCGTCGCGGTGCAGCACGGCGGGGCGGGCGGCGGCGGTGGCGGCCCGAGCCTGCGCCAGGCGGCGCGCCAGGTCGGGCAGCTGGAAGTACTCGGCTTCGCGCTGCAGACGGCTGCGTTCGGGGAAGTGCTCGGGCAGCACCAGCTGCAGGTCCCGCAGGTAGTCCAGGATGTAGCGGAAGAGGAAACCGTCGCGGTCGAGGAAGAAACGGCCCTTGCTGTCCCGGGGCAGTTCGCTGGGCTGCTGCTGCGAGAACATGCGCCAGAGCAGCGAGTCTCGCACCGAGACGACGGTGCAGCGCCGCGTCACGTACACCTGCCCGCCCACGTTCAGCTCCACGATCTCGGGAAAGGCCGACCAGCCGCCCGCCGCCGCTGTCGCCCCGCTCCCCGCCGCCGGCGACACGCCGCCGCCGTTGGGCAGCCCGCGGGCGCTGTCCGCCAGGGCCATGCCGAGGGAGCCCGCCGCGGGCGGGAGATGCTGCCTTCCTCCTCCTCCTCTTCCTCCTGCTGCCGCCGGCAGGTGCCGCGGGGCCGTTGCCCGCCGGAGCCCCCGCCCCGTCGGTGCGTGGAGCCGGGCGGCCGCACTACAGACCGGGCGCCTCCGTCGGACTACAAGCGGAGCGCCCCGGCGGCGGCGGGGCCGCGTTTATGTACGCGGCCGCAGCCGGCGGGAGGCGGAGGAGGCCGGCGGGAGGCAGAGCCGAGCGCGCGGGGAGGGGACGGCGGCGGCTCGGCACTGACGCAGGGTCCCCGGCCCCCGCCCCGTCCTGCCCTGCCTCTCCGTAAGGCCGGGCGCCGGGCGCTGCGGAGACGCGGTTCCGCTCCTTCCGTCCTCGGCCGCTGTTGGTGAGGAACGTAGCACCGGGAGCGGCGGTGCGGGGACCCTACCGTGGCACCCGTGTGTGTGTGTGTTGGGAGGAGCACGGGTGTCACCGGGTGGCCTTACAGCTGATGTTGGATTGGGAGTTACTGGGTATGTTAGGAAACATAAGCGCCTATTTAGAATGTAGGGGCAGGGAGCATTTAAATTATGTTTCAGTGCTTTGCTTGAATTTCATCCACCTTTCTTTCTCTTTACGAGCGACAGCATTGAGCTGCCGCTGTGGTGTGCTCAGTTTCTCTGGGGTGTCCACTCGTGCCCACTTGCCCAAGAGCAGCTGGAGAGAGTGCTTTCCAAGGAGCCCTTTCCAAAGTCTGTTGTGCTACAAACAACAAATCCACTGAACGAGAAATCAGATGGTGCAGAGCCAGGCGTTAAAGTTACTTTGAAAATGGAGAAATGGAGGAGGAAGGAAAGGCAAGCTAGTTCTCAGAAAGTGAGGTAAGTTTGCCATAGAGAAGAGGAAGAAGGGAGGGAGTTGAGAAATACGAGTTTTGCAGAGGGAGCAGATGACAAGAACAGGGAGGTGAGGCAGGGCATGGGGAGAGCTTGAGTCACTCAGGAGCCTCAAGAGTTCAGTTGGAAAGGACTAAGGATAAGGCAGCAGAGAACACTGCATTTTCCAAATGGAAAAACAGGCTGCCAGCACACAGACCACCATGTGTTTTCATTTGTGGGAGCAGAATGGCACAGTAGATTAATCTGATATTTTGATGATGTGCTGCAACTAATGACTTGGTTCATTCTTCCTTTTTATTTTTTTATTCTTTTTTGAGAGAGGAGTAGGATTGGGGTTAAAACTGTAGTTTAGTAAAGATCAGGGGAAGTAAAAGAAGCCTGAAAGAGTTTGGTTTACTATCCATTTGAGTACACAAGTTTGTCATTACAGACAAAAAGAAAAATAATGTCACTTATCCACTAGCCCAGGGTGGGAATCTTTTTGTCTTACACTATTTTAGAGTAGATTCACTAGACTAGAGCACATGAAAATATCACAGTGTGGTTTGCTGGCAGCAGCTTCATGGGGTTACTTTTGCCTCAGTTCCTTTATGCGGTGTTTCCCCCCAGCATCACTCTGCTCCCGGCCATCCTTAGTAGGAAGCCGCTTCAGGAGCCTCCCACAGATGCATATTTTAAACTCAGCTTCCCTCGTGTGGGCTCTGCTGAGAGCACTGTGATCAGCCTGTGCACCCAGGAGATGAGATCATGTGATGCTCGTGAGGGCAATTATTCACTGCACAATTTGCAGTGGAAGATTCTGTATATGCCAGCAGCACGTCTTGCAGATGCTTCTGTATAAAAAATAGGGTGTTTAATTCATCTATTAATTAAGGAAGCTGACCATAGAATTATAGAATCATGGAATGGCTTGGGTTGAATGGAACCTCAAAGCCGATCCTCCGGCCATGGGCAGGGTTGCCACACAACAGGTCAGGCTGCCCAGGGCTCCCAGCCTGCTGTGGACTGAAGGATGAACCCAGCACTGAAATACCAGTTTTGAAGCAACTACTTCTCAGAGTTACTGTCCTCTCTGGGCATCTCTTGTGGCTTTATGCAAGCGAGGATGCTTTGCCTGGCTGCAAGGCTATGATTATTGTAACATCCAACAGTTGTTTCTTTTCTAATTTCACCAAATTTTATAATAGTTTTTTTTCTCCATTTTCTATCCCGTTATACTTGGCTATATTTGTCTCCAGTGAGGAGAACTGGACTTCATCCAGGGGTATTAAAATGGATGAATGTATCAACTATTTTCATGTGCATGTCAGTCACTAGGTTGCATAACGCAGCCATAACCTCTGTGTTTTATTCTCATTTTGTGTGGGAGACTCAGTGAGCTACTGGTACAAACTGAATGTTACATTCAGGGGTGCCACAGAGCACCATGGAAGACATACAACCCTAGGAAAGGGAGCTTCTGAGATCTGGTGCACATGCTAAGCTTTATGATGGGAAATGCGAATTTCCTTAACTCTGTTGGTACCATAACAATTCTGAGAATGAGTTCCTTCAGATAAGGCACTCACAGCATTTGCTGTTAGCTGTCAACTGGGACTAGCTGTGCTTTGGATGCCTTCTGTCCTAACGGTGGGATCCAGTTTTCTTTTGGCATTTTTGAGTTTAGACTGTTGTTCTTTTTTTGGGTGGGTGCTTTTTTGGAGTCAGTGCTTAAAAGAAGGTTTCCATCACGGCTGCCAGCGGCACCACGCTGGGATGAAGAACGAGCCTGGTTTTTGCATTGTGGGTACAACAGCCACAGCGGTAATCTGGTTCAGATGCCCTCGAGCATGAAACGTAAAACTTCCTTCTCAAACCGTGGAGGAAGGGCAGCACCTAGCGGGAGTGAACCGTATTGCAGTTAATAAATGGAAAGGGCTCCGAATTTGGGTGTTAAACGACCCAAATACCTGATTTAGGGAAATCATAGAATCCGTTTGAGCTGGAAGGGACCTTCAAGGACTGTAGTCCAGCTCCCCTGCAATGAACAAGGACATGTGCAGCTAAATCATGTTGCTCAGAGCCCTTTAGCCACAGAAAGTAGAAGTAAACATTAATGTATTCACATTCTTCCTAGGACTCTTGAAAAACACATTTTATCCCTCTTTAGAACTTAAAGTTGTGGTTTGCAGTTATGTCTAATAAGATATGATTGAATTGTTTCAGAGTTCATTACTGAATTCAGTAAAATATTTAACCTCCTGCATAAAAATAACAAAAGGATTACTGATCTGAACCTACGGTTCAGCTATGCTTGTTTAAGCCTCACAGTCTTGCTTTGAGGATGTAAGAAAAAGAATATGTTAGTTAGCTGCAACTGCATACCCTAGGAAGTCCTTCTCCTATGAAAATATTCAAGTGTGAGTGACATTGAAGGAAAAATCAGAATAATTCAGGTTGGAAGAGACCTCAGGAGATGATCAAGTGTCAAAATGCTCAGCTACTGCCAGGAGGCAGGATAGGTTATAGGACAGTTATGTCATTTTATAATGTGTAGCAGTGTGATATTTTACATGCACAACATGTGCAAGTTTTCTCCTGTGCCAAATTACTCATGGTCCCTGTGGAGCAGTTCTAAGTCAGTGTTCTTTCTGTGAGACTTGGCTCTCAGAAATTAATTTTTGATATCTCAGTGAAATATTTCATTCACATATACAAGTCTTCCCTTGGCAATTTTACTTCCTGTGAATACATAGCATTTTGACCCAGCTTCTACCACAGTACTGACAGAAAGACAGTCAGACCTTTGCAAACATGAGTGGAAGCTACATCGATCTTCTGTGTCAGCCATCAGCATGGATCAGCAGCCTTACACTCTGTCCTAGAATCTGACGGCATAAGGACTCAATAGAAGAGCTTCTTCTAGTAGGGAAAATGTAACTCATTATCTGTTTTTTTTAACATAACTAATTCGGATATCAAAACAAACCTCTACTTTCTCTTGCCTGCCTTTCTGTAGGGTCTGTCAGGCTTCAGAATAGCTTTTAGTGAGAAAAAGCACTTGCAAGTGGTAAATGCAAGAGAGCAGAGTGCTGGCAGTCCTCATTACTGAAGGCCCCAGGGTAGGAACTGAAGTCAGGAGTCAAGGCTCAGACAAGGTAGGGTGTGCTGCACACCCAGAAGACAAATCTCAGAGGGAGCTATCATCAAAAGACAGAAGTGTTGGTTTGCAAAGGAACCAGTTAAGAACTGACCCTAAGTCTGTTCCTCTGAGAAGCTAATCACAAGGGGAGTGTCACTCCTGGGCATGAAATCTATCCAAGGGAAAATACTTTTTAAGAAACTTTTCAAAAGTTAGAGATTTGGCTTAAATCCCTTTCTTATTTATGAAACTGTATTTTAACAGAGGAATTCAAAATGTGTTCTTAAAAAATAAGTAATTAATATTAAAGATAGCGGTGACTGTGTTTCAGACTTATCTATTCTGTTTGGCTGTGGTTGTTGGTGTGTTTTTTGGTAATCTGACTTTTCAAAATGATATTTGTGGACAGTGCACAATAAGGAATTCATTTGCTTTGGCTTTTTGCCACTATGTACCAAATGTAAACTGGAATGGTTCACTTGAACAGACTCAGGAAAATGAATGTTTTTCTTTGTTCTCTTTGCATCTTTTCCTGTTGAAATTGATGTAAAATTCCTATTGCATTTAATGGAAGAAATGCTGTCATCCTCACCAGGGATGCTTACCGCATCCATTAAAAAAGGAGGGAAAGAAAGCCCCTAGGTGGGAACCCATAGCAGGTACTCTGTGGGTCAGTGACTGACAAATATGCATTCACTATTTTTTGCTCTACCTAAGCTTGTGTCTCCGAATGTGGAACTTAGTGTGTTGATGTCACACCCTGCTTGTTTCACAGCCCATCTAAACTAATGAGCAATATTAAACTGGCAAGGAGGGAACGGCTTGACAAAGCTTATTTAGCATGCTAATGTTCATTCAGGGTGTCAGCCCTGAAGGATGCTTTGAATGTGGCAGAGGTGGGCCCAGCTTTTTCCTGGGCTCTGTGATTAAGCATCTGTCCACCAGACTTCCATCTCCTCTGACACAGACTGAAATGAAATTAATGAAGTCTCATTAGAGACTCGGTGTTCTTGGTGTTCACCTTCCTACCTGGAAGATGAAAGTCAGAATTTAAATACATTTAAAAAAAAAAAAAAAAAGACCCTTTATTGTTAGGATGCTCAAACTGGTTTCTGCCTCTTAGGCCTCAGAGTACAGGCCCTCCTGCTTGGTATGCAGCTCCAAAAGATTTTCACTGCTCAAAATGTCCTGGAAAGGAGCCATTCACTGAGGATTTCCCCAAATACACATCACTTATGGCCATAACCAGCATTCATGTCAGTAAGAACATCTGTGAGTGAAGGCTGTGAACAGACCCTCGCCTAGCTCCTGCAGGCAGTGTGTCTCAGTTGTGTGGCCATGCCAGGAGGAACTGCTGGGCCTCCTGCTTGCTCACACCCTCTCTGACCCACATGTAAACTAATGTTGTAGTGAGAACATTTCATTCGAGAGGGAAGATGGTTTGCTGCCTAACTGCTGAACATCTCAGCCTAGCAAGTGAATTAGCAGGTCAGCATCTGCTAGAACTAAAGTTGATCTTGCCAGAACATTTCATTCATGAAGTGCCAGCCCTCACCCTCAGCAGTGTTTCCAAGCTTCCTCTACCACTTGTGCTCTTAACTCCTTGTGCGCTGCAGAACCCAATCTGATTTTCAGCTTAGGTCGAGTTTTGCTTCTTGAAGCTGAGCTAGAACACTGGAATCAACTTCATCAGGCACAGTTGACTGTTCCCTAGCTTCCTGATGGCCCATGATAATGAGATGTTACTGCACAAAGTAATGAAAAACAGCTGTTTCTTGCCTGTAAATTAAAAATGCAGTTCATTTAGAAGTAGGACTGACAAAGCTGTCTTCCTTCTCGGGGAACTTCATGTATTTTGCTCTGTAGTTGGAGACGCTAAAATAGGATGCAGTTACTGTGTCTAGGAAATTCTGAATGTGCTTTCCTTAGAGGAATTATCACTCTGCTTTGTAGGGATTTGTTGTAAGATATTATCTATCTACAGTATCTGTGATTTTCAGTCATGTAAGTAAGTTTAATTAACACCTTACTGCTAAAAATTAACATATTGATAGAGCAAGTGTCAGATGGTTAGGACATTTCAGAAATATATGGAATGAAAAATCAGTGTTCGGATATAATGAAGTTTTAAATAAGCAAGTATCTAAATTCTCAAGCAAATCACATACACTTAATTCCAGCAGTTTGCAGGCTCTTTAAGCCTTTGAGGAATACAGGAATTTGATTTTTAAGAAGCTCTCCTCTCTTTGTATTCTAGAATCATGGAATATCTTGAGTTGGAAGAGACTCAAAAAGACCATCAAGTCCTACTCCTGTATCCAGCTTATCAAATTATCCTGTCTTATCAAATGAAAAACAATATCCAGCATCACTCACTGCTGACATGCCCATTAGAGGAACGTCCTGAACACTGATAAGACCTGGACAATACCACACAAAGTTTACAAAGGTGAACTTTATGGTGCTATGCAACATTTTGACTCCAAGTCAAAATATTTTTCCCTGAATGACTCTGCTATGAATCTCAACAGGAAAGAACACAAGGATACTGAGATTACAATGCAGCATAAATTTTATTGAATCTAAAGAAGGAGTCAAAGCAGTGCATAGTTTAAAGCTGCTACAAAAGCAGCTGGTAAACAGATTGGCAATCAGCTGGCAAACTTTGCCACAGTAGGATGCATGTCTTCCTCCCTCACGTGGTGAGAGGAAGAAGTAGGGCCCTCTCAGCTTGCTTCAGGATGAACCCATGGCAGAGGACAGCACTAGACAACAAAAACTTGTGATGATGAGAAGAAAGCAGAAGAAGACGTCTGCTGGCTGTGTTTCCAGACAGCACAGGCTGGCACCCTGGCTTCCTCTCTCTGCTTTGCAGGAGGACAGGAGGGTGCTCAGCCCATCTGGAAACTTTGGCCAGCAGCTACATCCTCAGTCTGGTGCCTGGCTTCAAGCATCACTGGGATGATTTCAGAGGATGTCCACCCCAGTCTTTAGCAGGGCAGGCACCTCCTGCTAGAGAACCGGCCACCCAGGCCAGAGAAGCCAAAGCCCCCAGAAGAGATAGGCACTCCCTCCTGGCTAAGGATGCTGCCAACAGCAGCAGAAGTGCTGGATCCCACAGCAGTGTTCTGGGGGAAGGAGCTGAGGATGGGACCAGGCAGGGTCACCACCACAGGAGAGGGCTGGATCACCACACGGGAGTCCTGGCACTGCCGCACACAGGGTTCGTTGCAGCTGTTGGCCAGCGGGGTCGGGCCACAGGGACGGCACAGATCGAAGCAGGACATGGCTGTGGGATGGAGGTGTACCTAGGAGAAAGGGCAGGCAAAGCACATCTCACAATTCACCACAGTTCACAGTTCACCAACAGAGGAGGTGCAGGCTGGGGAGCAGGGAGAGGCCCCTGCAGTGACAGCCCAAGGTCTTTTTCCACCTCCTCTGACTCTGGCAAGCAGAACAGAGCTGGTGGGAGCACCACCGAGGAGTAAGACTCACACCAAGGTTAGAACAGAGTCAAAGACTCAGTGGAGGTCAGAAGAGAAAGAGGAGAAACAGAGAAAGAGGACAGTGATGAGAAGAGCACTGCTGCTTACCTTGTTCACCAAGAAGGAGAAGGCAAGAGAAGTGGATAAGGGAGCGTGGTGTTGGACAGGCTTTTATACTGCTCAGAACTGCCCATAGGCCCAGAGGCACCCTTTGCACATACATTATTTGTAACAACAAGCTCATCTTGCATGCAAAACACCACAATTAAAGAAATTTGTGTCTTTTTTTTTTTTGTTCCCTGCAATGCTCCCTTTTCATTTCTGTGTATAGGACATGCCCAGTCTGCCACTAAGTCTCCTTTCAAGTGACAGGATTAGAAGCCAAAACATTTCCTGGAGACATGACACGTCAGTATGAGCAGATGATGCAGCCAGTGATGAGCACTGTGTCACCTCAGGAGGGAACAGCAGCCTCCTACCCTCAGGGGCTTTGCTTCAGCACTTGTCTTTAGGGTTGGGACAGGTCCCCTCCTAACCCTGAAGCTTCACCTGTATTTCCACATGGGAGGGACGGTGTCATCAATCATTTTCCCTAACGCTATAATAAAATCTTAGATTATAGAATGACTTAGTTTGGAAGGCACCTTTAAAGATCATCTAGTTCAACTCCCTGCCATGAGCTGGGACATACTGCAGCAGATCTGGTTATTCATAAGCCATCTAACCTTACTTTGAATATACTCAATGCTGGGGCATCCACAACTTCTCTGCACAACCTGTTCTAGTGTCTAATAAAGGAATCTTCTTCACATCCCTTCTGCTTACGTGCAAACTGTTGGCAAAATAAAGATCACTCTGACTTTTGAATACAAATCTGGGGGCTTGGGTAGTAAAACTCAGAAATTGTCTTTCCCATATCTGCCGTGAGACAACTGCCGAAGTATATGCTATACTTTTTTTCTGGCTTGAAAAGGGTTGCAGCCATTAAAGGTACCTGTTTGCTTTCACCTTATAATTTTTCATGTGTGTTGCACATATGTGCCTTTTGCCAGATTGCCATCCTGAAATAATTGAACACTTTCATTGTTATTGTTTATATTTTTTAATACAAAGTCTTGATTATGTGAGAACCAATTCTCTTAAATATAATCTTTTCAAATAAAATTAGGAAAAAAACCCAAACATCTATTCATCTCTGAGCAGTTAAATCACATAGAAAGAGGCTGGGATTGTAGAATGGATCTCAGTGAAGGGGAAGCTTATCTGAGAGGCAGAAGCATAAATCCTGCAGTCAAAGTGACAAAGAAGCTTCCAGAATAAGAAAACATCTCTTTGTAAGTCAAAACTCTCTGTGACTGGCAGTCCAAAAAGTAAAAAGAAAACACGTAAATTGCAAAGCATAAAGCTTATTATAGGGGAAAAGGAGAAAGGAAAAAATGAAATACAAAGAAGAAAAAGCAAAATAAATACAGAGGGGATGGATAGCAGTTCTTTCTGGATTTTATGAGCCTTGAACTGCATATTGTCAGTTTTCTAGAATTACAGTAGTTACACAGCCTTGTCTTTAATACTGTGTAGATCATAGATTAGATTATAACTGTGGTTATTCAGACCTGTTTTATATTGGAATGATTTTAAAGGGTAAAATATTCACCAGTTACCTATGCATGTCATCTCTCTTCTTGATCTCTCAATCTGTATCCTCAGGTCAAGGCTGATGTGGCTGTCCCCTCAATTTGCAATAAAAAAATGGTGATGTTCGGGTCATTGCCTTTTGACAACAGTAGATTTACTCATAAGTTGTGTTTTGTTTACTTTTTCCACATATTTGTTTTTACTGTACTCATGCATTTTTTTCCATCAGCCAAAGCAAATATATTTGTTTTTATTTGTTTTACTTTGCAATGGAAAAAAAAATGTTTCAGAAGCCATAGGAGGCGCTTACATACAGCCCTAAGTACTCTGTAAGTACTGGTGGACAGATTATGAACATTGCTAAGTATGCATCACACATCCAAAAGAGGGGTCAGGGCTGGAGGAGCAGAGGATTGGAGTGAGAATGGTCTTGTGTTGGCTATACAAAGGAAAAATACCAGTAACTGCATTTAGCCTTAATAACCATAACCCATAGGAGCTCTTCAGAAGTGAACTGGATGCATTCAAGTGATACCTTTAGTGTACAGGTTGGGAAGCTTCAAGGTAATTTCATATATACCTGCTATAGTAATGGATATGCTGTAAAACTGATTGGATAGCCACAGCCTATTTTTTTACTGCTTACTAGAATTGTTTTCTTTTGCATAACTTCCCTTTTTCCATCCACTGAGCATCATACGTCTGAGAGTCATGTCTGTATGCCAAAACACTCTTCTGCTTCTCTCTCATTCGATAAGCTGCACTGTGTGCTTATTATAAGCTAAACTGTTTGAATTTGCACCAGAAGCGGGAGGGAGTACATGACCAACCACTTCAGTCAGTCAACATTTTTCTGCTGTTCTGAAGAGTTTCCAGGCATTAAAAAAAGAATGACAGAAGGTAGTGGTAGAGCAGGGCTCAGGTTCATGCGCTTGAATGACTTACAATCACAGACCCTATAAAGAACAGATGAATGGGCTTACAGAGCAGCATTAACACACATTGAGTAGATAAGCCATAGGCAGCTTGACTTGCCAAGCAAGGATGATCCTGATTCAAAGCATTGGAAGAGAAAGTACGAACAAGCTGTAATGCCACACTGCGTATCAAGTGTTCTGACTAATGGGAAAAGCTGTTTTCTTTAGAATCTAGCACAAAGAAGAGTTGTTCTAAAATTCAGAAAGAAAATTCTTCCTGGTGGAATCCATGTGCAAATATAAACACGAAAGCTGACATTTTGGCCCCCTTCAACTCAGAGGCAAAATTTCCTGAGGTTTCAGTCCTGATTTGCCCCTCAGGAATCCTAGACCCTGGAGATAAGAGGAAGAGTGTGAGGAATGGAAAGCTTCTCTAGGGTTCAGGAAGAGATTATCAGATTGCATCTAGCCAAAATCAACATGCAAATCCATGGGCCTCAGTGGGATGCACCCATGAATGTGGAGGGAACTGGCAGAGGGGATTGCTGAACCACTCTCTATCATCTTTAAAAGGGTCTTGGTGAATGGGAGAGATGCTTGAAGACTGAAGGATAGCACAGGAAGTTCCATAAGAATGTGCAGAAGAACTTCTTTATGATAAAGGTGACAGAGCACTGGAACAGGTTGAACAAAAAGGTTGTGGAGTCTCCTTTTACGGAGAGAATTCAAGACCTGTCTGGACACCTACCTGTATGACCTACTGTAGGGCACCTGCTTTAGCAGTGGGGTTGGACTCAATGATCACTTGAGGTCCCTTCCATCAGTTGCAATTATGTGATTCTGCGATTTCACCTGCAGTGGCTGACCACATGCATACTATGGATGCCTTTGCATGTACATTTATTTATTTCATCACAGCATTTCTGAGGTGAAGGTGTGAAAAATCAATTTTCTCAACAGTATGTTGGCTTTCCTTCAGATTGTACTTGTGCATCGTCAGATAAAATCACCATCACTTTTGTGCTTCCTGAAAACTTTCACAACTAACTCATTAAAACTCTAGTGAAATTTTCTAATTGTGTCTCATGTAAAAGCTCCAGGACCACCAGGTTTTGTTCATAAAACCCCTTGCATAGTGTCTCCAGCACTAACTTTACAGCAATCATAGAACTGCCCTTCACTAGCCCTACCTGTAGTGACCAGGTTAATACTGATGAACTGTGTCTCTTGCTAGCCTTATCTGCCGTCTCATTCGTCACTATTAGTTTATGCCAGTGGCATACTGTTGTAGACCTATGAATATTGCAATGGTTTCTATTATCACCTTGAAACATTAACTCTGTGGGCACATTTCTAATGTTCATCAAGGACAAGATTTCCAAGATTCCAGCTATTATCAGTCTGCCATTGCCCAATAATACCTGTAATTAAGGACAGCATTGTTAATGTAAAGCCCTAATCTGGTGAGATGCTGATTGCCTACATTTTCACTAAATTGCTAATGAAACTCCTTCAGTTGAACCAGCCAAAGATAACAGCATCAAAGGATGTGATTAAGCTGTGAAACAAGTGGCAAGATGGCTTGTTTATTTTTTCGAAACTGTGACAGCACATTAATTACAGCTTACTTCATTCCCTTCTGTTTTGCAAAGTTGACAGTTGCCTTTATTGCTTTTAATTATTAATTTTCATTTTTTAATTAATTTGCAGTAAATGCACTATCGTGGGATTATGCCAACTTTAACTACCCATACTGTGGTTCCCCTGATGGAAGTGAGGCCCGTGCCCTAGGGAGCAGCAGGTGGCAGTGCTGTCTCTGCTCACGGCTTTCGGGCGCTGCAGTGCCGCGGGTGAAGGAAGCCATTTCGTGAGTCGTGCGTTGTTCAAGCAGAGTCGCTTTTGTTTACAGGCAGTGCCAGCTCATCAGGGTGCTGGGAAATTACCCTCCAGATTCTGAATAGCATCATTATCTGTGTGAAATTCCTCCAGCATTTGTAGCAAGGAGTGTGACTCTTGATTTCTTAAAGTTTTAACCCAAGATTTATCTGCCTGATGAACTGTGTGTACTTCCTGATGCTACTGGCAGCCTTCTCTGAGAGGAGAAATCACCATCTGTTTCTAGAGCTTAAAAAAATGTTATCACCGTTATGCAAGTAAAAACTTGTTCTGGAAATTGTTCCAGAATCACTTGGTTAATTAGCAGTCACCTTTATTTCATCTCTTCTCTCAGCAGTCCATACAGCAGCAGCGTTGTGAACAAGAACAAAAATTCTGAATGCAGTAAACGCCTCACCAAGTGACTAGAAGGCTGCCAGGAAGGCAGCAGGCTGCATGCTTGCCTTACCTTACCTTCCCCAGCCCCACAAGCTCTGCTTGCAGCCTGTGGCTTTGAGGCCAACTGATAGTGGCTACCTCTGCTTACATTTTGAAGGCCAGTTGTCTTGCAGAGAGAGCAGAAAGTGCTTCAACACAACACCAAAGCAAGAGGAAAATTAAGCAGTGTAGATAATCATGGGTTCAAATCCAGAGCTCCCCCTCTCTTACCCTTTTCTATTTTGCTACCAGCAAATTGTGAGATGGAGGAGGAAGGGAGTAGGGGCATGAAGACAGTAGCTACCTTAGCTTGTTCTAGAACTATGGGGAAAGGATCCAGTTTATTGCAAACATGTGGTGGAAGGGAGCGACCAAGTCTCTATGATGATTGTGGTGAGGTTCATCAATCAAGCAGATGTTTTTTTTTTTCTTCTGATTTTTGGGCCATACTTTAAATAACTGAAACAAACGTAAATGCAGTAAAAACAAGAAGTGTCTGAGTAGCCTGGGCTGTAACTCTGTTATCCTCAGGAGCCTTGCATAAAGGGCCCCCATTGAAGTAGGCTTCTGGAGCTCAAGGAAACTGAAATTGAAGGCCAATCTAGAAACTGGGAGAATAAGTAAAATATTTTTGTCTTTGAAAGGGTGAGATGTGAATCATTGAGGTCAACTGTTCCAAGACCAGCTAAACCTATATGCCTACACAGTCACCAAGGCATTTGTATAATCTTATTATTTAAATATGCATTTGATTTTGTCTTTAGTTTGGACTCCTTAAGTAGGACATCTGAGCTCCTGATGGGTATTACATTTGACACTGTGTCACCAAAATAAAGAACATCCCTGGCCTTTTAAAATTACACTCTGAGAAGGCACAACTGTAAATGAGAAACATTTGGCATTTACCTGTAAGACTAATTTTAAATTTTATTCATGTAAGTAAGGTACCTGGTGAGCTGTATTTTTCAGAAATTTGGACGTGAAGTGGTATTTTGGTAAATCAGCTGAGGAAGTTGTTCCGCTGGTAAGGGCAGGCAGAAGTGCAGAAAGGAAATAGAAAGCTGTAGTGTCAGCGTCAAAACAGAGGGTAGAGTGCTGGTGCGTAGTCCTGCTTTGGACACACAGAGAAGATGGAATGTTCATCTTCTTTGTCCAACAGTGCGGAAAGAGAAAGGGTCAGCACAGATCAGTGTTAATTGAATAACAAGGAATTAATTAACACCCTCCACATCCCTCTGCACATAGACTTAGAGGAGTTGCAGACCCTTGCCCAGGGTTTTCTGTTGGCATTTTGTTCATTCCTATGCTATGTATCAGGCTTCCTCATCTTTCCCATGGAATTAGCCATATATCTCGTCAGTCAGGCAGTCACAACCATGTATCACTGCTGAATCAGAATCACAATCACTTTAACGTGTGACTGACAGTAGAATCTCAGAGCAAAAAGAAGCCTGAAGCCCAACAGGGAGAAACAGATGAGGGTCCCTCATCAGGTGGAGGAACTGATTATTCTGTGATGTATATGCAAACTGCAGCATCCTCACACACAAACAGAAAGAATATGCTAATATTAAGGGGCAGAATGAGGGCCAAGGGAAAAAATAAATGATGGTACATGTCACAAGAGGTTGTCAGCACAGCCTTCTGCTGAATTAGTTCACAGAGGCAGCGAAGTCTTTTGAAGTTTCCTTTCCCTCTCTAATCAGTCCCATTAGAACAAGTAGATCTGAGCTTCAAAGGTAGCGGGGCTTGTCAAAGAAGAAATCTGCCCGCTCCTCAAACCAAGAATGGCAGGTTTGTGTCCCAGGGTGGGATCTGCCACATGGGGCCATGGCATCAACATGGTGGGCGTGATTGTACAGCAAGTGCTGCACTCAAATCTCTTTGAAGGGCTTATGCATGCTCCCTAATTATTGATCCTCTCCACTTGACAGGACTTTCAAAAAAGGTGCTCAGTGGAGCATACTTCTTAGCTTGATCCCTCACCTGTAAAGTCTACATGAATCCACAGATCTGTTGCATTTGAACTGTTTTCTCTAGTTCTTTAGCTGAATATATATAAATTAAAGTAACTGGAATATTTTCATATTAAAAGCCTGTACAATTTTGTTATTTTTGTTAGATTGTTCCTACAAACCTTTTCCCAGAACTTCAGTGCGTTAAGGATATAGGTGAGATATAATGTTTAGTTTGTTCATCTCATTAGATAGCATTATTAATAATGACATTTATTTCTCTGAGGAAACCAGGTCAGGTAAATTTCAGTATTTTTGCAAACCCAATTCATTGACTTTGCAACCTATAATTTCTAAAAATTTGCCAAAAGAAAAAAGCCAGAAAAAAAGCCTGAATACAGCATGTTCCTTCACTTCATTTTTAACACCAGTTTTATACTTCTGTAATTTGAAAATGAATATCACTTATATGGGGACTGATGCTCTTCAACATCTTCGTCAATGACATAGATGATGGCATCGAGTGCACCCTCAGCAAATTTGCGGATGACACCAAGTTGAGCAGTGCGGTCAACACACTGGAAGGAAAAGAAGCCATCCAAAGGGACCTGGACAGGCTGGGGAAGTGGGGAAGGTCAACTGTGTTAGGGCTGCATTAAAAAAGGGGTGGCCAGCAGGGAGCGGGAGGTGATTGTCCCTCTCTCTTGTGAGTCTTGTGAGGCCCCATCTGGAATACTGTATCCTGCTCCAGTACAGGAAGGATGTGGAGCTCTTGGAGCAGGTCCAGAGGAGGGCCACTACGATCATCAGAGGGCTGGAGCACCTCTCCTATGAAGAAAGGTTGAGGGAACTGTGCTTATTTAGCTTGGAGAAGAGAAGGCTCTGGGGGAAACCTCACTGTGGCCTTCCAGTACTTGATGGGAGGGGAACAGGAGGGGGAACGACTGTTTACATGGGTGGGTAGTAGTGGGACAAGGGGGAATGCTTTTAAACTGACAGTGGAGGTTTAGGTTATATATTAGAAGGAGGTTCTTTACACAGAAGGTGGTGACCCACTGGAGTAAGTTGCCCAGAGAGGGTGTGGATGCCCCATCCCTGGAGGCATTCAAGGCCAGGCTGGATGTGGCTCTGGGCAGCCTGATCTAGTGGTTGGCAACCCTGCACGTAGCTGGGGGGTTGAAACTAGATGATCACTGTGGTCCTTTTCAATCCAGCGCATTCTGTGCTTCAATGATTCAACAAAAATATCTATTCATTACACTTTTCTTTTGATATATTAATGAATTTGTGTATCTCTGTACGACTTTCCCAGGTCATGACTCTACTTTCAGTATTTGTAACTGAATTTCCATCATGCTTGAGCAACTATTTGTGAGTGTTGCAATCCTTTTGCTGTCACAGTCATAAGTTTGAGAATCATCTCTAAGTATGACTTACTCTCATGGCCTTATTTTCATGGAATATTTAGAGACTAGCTATGCTAATCCAGGAGGATTTTCAGAATACGAAGCACATCATGAGTAGTGCTTGTAGACATGCTCACAGATGTTCCTCTAGTCTTCAAGAAAATATTGGTCAAATACCAGCAGTAGAATCAAAGAAAATCCCAAGTTGGAAGGGGCCCATAAGGATCATCGAGTCCAGTTCCTGGCTACACCAAAAAATAAGACTGAGATCATTGTCCAGATGCTTCTTGAGCTCTGACAGCTCAGTGCTCTGATCACTGCCCTGGGGGGCCTGTTCCTGACCACCCTCAAAGAAGAACCTTTTCCCAATTTCCAACCTGATATCAGGTTAGAAGCTGACCTTGTTCTTGTTAAAGCTATTACTTCAAGTATCATGACATTCAGTTAAAGGTCAGTCCAGGCAGAATGGGTGAACTCTATAAATCTTGAAGTCAGAAAAATGAAAGGATAGAATGAATCTCAAGAGGTCAGCTTCCAAACCACCTCTTCACAAAGGCAAGACAAGAAATCTTGGACTAATTCTGGCAGACATCAGCATCGTTGATTACAATGAAGGGAATTCAACGCTATTCTTATGTTTGCTATTTTAATGTTTGAGAACTCAATATGCTTCATGTTTTAAAACTTTTTTTTTTTTTTCTCCACAACAAACAAGAATTTATTAAGGTTAGGAAGACTTGTGATTGCTCATAGGCTCCTCTTCTTGGTTTTCCATGCCTAATTTGTGAGTGTCATTACTGTGACTTTGCCTACATGTATAATAATTGTGTTTACAAGATAAATGGATAAAAACAAATGTGTCATCCTGTGCAATGCGTTTTCTACTTAAGGAAGGTCCTTCTGATCTCCACCCTCCTCTGTGTAGTCACTGCTCGTGTGCCCTTTTCATCATGTTTAATTTTAATTTAGGGCATTCCACCAGAAGCTCAGTCAAGTATTTCTCGAGCTGGAGAGCATCATTTCCTGTAGGAGCCCCTGCCATGTGCAGACACAGAGCTAAACTGAGAACAGTTAAGTGACAGATTCACATTTCGGTCTTCAATGTAACATAAACTCAGAGTTAAAGGCTTCATGCACACATTCCTTTAGCGATCCGTAGGAATGAGATGTTAAGATTTGCAGTATTATGTCTTTTCGATAATTGTAAATAATTTATACTTTCCAGGATGAGTTCACTCTTGATTTATATTTATATAGTTCTCTCAATACTATCCAGAGTCTTGAAGATTTTTTTTTACTTTTAAAGCTGTCACCATCTGAAGTCATATAGTCAATTGAGAAACCTTTACTGTGTTTATATTATCATTGTAAAAATGAAGCAAATGTGAAGCCTGAGGATATAGAAACAGTAAAGTTAATAAGGGTTCCAAGTACATCTGTGTTTTTGGGTTTTTTTAATCTCACTGCTTGTTTGAACAGTTTTGAGGTTGGAGTCTGTGCTAATGTGTCTGCTGTGGATGAAATCCACAGCAAAGAAGGCTGCACCTAGTGATTCCTTCCTCATGGTGTAGCTGACCTCATGTGCAGACTGCTTAACCTGTGAGTTACTCTGTCCTGTTCAGGAATCTGTCTGGGATGAACCGCCTTGCTCCAGTCCTCCAAGAGAAACCAGTGTACTTTAGCCCACAGCCCTGACACATTCTTGCACTGTTCCTTGGCAGAACACTGGTGCCTTGCTGTTGCAGTGCTAATAGAGCAGGTTGCAGAGCAGTCTTTTCATCTCTGTGGGATCCTTTTCTGGCAACTTACAGGGGGGACAAGCTGCAGCCCACAGATCTGCTCTAATGAGCATGATGAAGCAGTTTGCTGCAGGGAGGTCAGCTGTTTCAACAAGTCATACTGGGTAAAAACCTTGTGCTACCCAGATGAAGTCAACACTCACTGAAGCAGCCAGCTGGAAGAGGCACAGTAAAGGTCAAAAATACCTGTTCTGAAGGAAAGAACTGCTGCACTTTCCCATCCTTCCTGTGCACTGTGTTATGAGAGGCCTCTCAGAGTTCAAGAGCAGCACAGACTTGTGAGCAGAATCTGGGTTCATTGCCCATCAGGCTCAGAGATTATGTGGATAATGGGTCCTTCATGCCTGGTCTTTCAGAGCATGGTAATTGGTAATGTCCTGACACCAACGAAGGAGCCATACTTATCTTTATATACTGTCAACCTGTTTGTGAGAATACAGCAAATTTTTGAAGCCCATCTTTCCAAGTCCTTACAGAGATTTCTTGAGGTCTGGACATATCTTTGGCGCAGCCCAGAAGCAAGTTTTCCAACTCCATTTCCACCTTCATTCCTACACCATTTTTTTTCCCCAAATGTTCCAGAAACTCCACTCCTCATCTGTCCTGTGAGAGTAGGAGTTAAGGGAAGATGGACATGCACCAGCAATGTGCCCTCACGGCCCAGAAAGCAAACCGTACATTGGGCTGCATGCAAAGCCCAGGTGGAGAGGTGATCCTGCCCATCTACTCTATGCTGTTGAAGCCTCCCTTGGAGGACTGTATCCAGATGTGGAATTCTCAGTAGAAGAGAGACATAGACCTGTTAGAGCAGATCTAGAGGAGGGCCACAAAAATGATCCCAGGGATGGAAAGCTTCTGTCCCTACAAGGACAGACTGAGCTGGGGCTGTTAAGCCTGGAGAAGGGAAGGCTCCAGGGAGAAATGAGAGCAGTCTTTCAGTATCTGAAAGGGGACAATAAGAGAGAAAGGGACAGACTCTTTGGCAGGGTCTGTGATGACAGGACAAGGGAAAATGGTTTCAAACTAAAAGAGCGGAGACTTAGACTGGATATAATGAGGAAGTTTTTTACAATAAAGCTAGTGAGGCAATGAAACAGGTTGCCCAGAGAGGTGGTGGATGCTGTCTCTGAAGACATTCAAGATTAGGCTGTACAGAGCTTTGAGCAGCCTGATGGAGCTGTGGGTGGCCCTATTTATTGCGGGAGAGTTGGACTAGATGACCTTTAAGAGTCCCTTCCTTCTCAGACAATTCTGTGATTCTATGAAATAATTTTACTTGGGATTTTTTGTTTGGCTTGGAGTTTTTCTTCTCGGCCACATCTCAAGATCATTCATTAACACAGTCAGTTCCCATGTTGCATCAAGCCCCCAGGAGGAGAAGCTCTCACAGCTTCTTCCTGCTTCTATAAGAAACAAATAACATTTCTCATGAGAAATGATGTCACTGACAGAATGAAGGAGGACAGAGGACAAATACCACAAAACTCATTTGTCCTGGGTCGCTGCACACACATCTGAGAAAGAGAGGCAGCTCCAGCCAAATCCGTCTCCAACAAGAGGGATCTGTTGCCACCATTGCCAAGCAGTTCCTTCTCCAGATGTGCCAGACTTCTGATCCAACCTCATATTTTGAGTTACTCTAGAGAAAGAAGCAAAACAAATGCCACCAGCATTAGCAGACAAAAAAAAAACATTTAACTCTGGCTGTGGGAGATATGTAGGGCAGCCAGCCACACCCATGTGCACAGTAACCACAAACTTCATGCAAACTGCAATGGGGGGTGTGGGCTTTGCCCTGGAATCTCAGAACCATAGAATCATAGAATCACAAGGTTGGAAAGGACCTACAAGATCATTTAGTCCAACCATCTTCCCACTACCATTGCTACCACAACCCACTAAACCATATCTCATAGCTCCTCATCCAGAAGCCTCTTGAAAACAGCCAGGGACGGTGACTTCACCACTCCCTGGGCAGGCCATTCCAGTGCCTGACCACCCTCTGAGAGAAAAAGTTCGTCCTTATGTCTTATCTAAATCTATTCTGGTACAACTTGTGGCCATTTCCTCGGGTCCTGTTTGTTGCCTGGGAGAAGAGGCTGAATCCCTCCTCATCACAACCTCCCTTCATGAAGTTGTAGAGTGCAATGAGGTCTCCCCTGAGCCTCCTCCAGAATGAAAAATCCCAGCACCCTCAGCCTCTCCCCATAAGACTTGTGCTCCAGACCCCTGACAGCTTCACTGCCCTTCTCTGGACACATTCCAGGGCCTCAATGTCTTTCTTGTAGTGAGGGGCCCAAAACTGAACAGAATACTCAAGGTGCAGCCTCACCAGTGCTGAGTACAGGGGGATGATCACCTCCCTGCTCCTGCTGGCCACACTATTTCTAATGCAGGCCAGGATGCCGTTGGCCCTCTTGGCCACCTGGGCACACTGTCAGCTCATGTTCAGCCGAGCATCAACCAACACCCCCAGGTCCCTTTCCTCTTCACAGTCATCCAGCCACTCATCCCCAAGCCTGTAGCGCTGCATGGGGTTGTTGTGGCCAAAGTGCAGAACCCAGCACTTGGCCTCGTTCAACCTCATCCCATTCACCTCAGCCCAGCGATCCAGCTTATCCAGATCCCTCTGAAGGGCCTCCCTACCCAAGGTAGATCAAGGCCAACTCCCAACTTGGTGTCATCTGCAAACTTACTGAGGGTGCACTCAATCCCCTCATCTAGGTCATCAGTAAAGATATTAAACAAGATGGGCCCCAGTACTGACCCCTGGGGGACACCATTTCTACCAGGTTGCCAGCTGGACTTAACTCCATTAACCACTACCTGCTGGGCATGGCCCTCTAGCCAGTTCCTTACCCAAAGAAGGGTATACTTGTCCAGGCCATGGGCAGCCAGTTTCCCTAGAAGAATACTGTGAGACACTGTGTCAAAAGCTTTGCTGAAGTCTAGATAGACTACATCAGCAGCCTTTCCCTCATCTACCAGGCTGGTCACCCAATTGTAGAACGAGGTTGCTCAAGCACGATCTGCCTTTCATGAACCTGTGCTGGCTGGGCCTGATCCCCTGGATGCCATACACATGCCCTGTGATCTCACCCAAGATTGTTTGCACCATAACTTTCCCTGGTACCGAGGTCAGGCTGACATGCCTGTAGTTCCCCAGATTCTCTTTAATGGCTTTTCTTGTAGCTGGGAGTCGCATCAGCAAGCCTCCAATCCTCTAGGAACTTTCCAGACAACCAGGAGCACTGGTAGATGGTGGAGAGCGGCTCGGCAATCATTGAAACGGCTCCCCAGTATCCTGGGGTGGAGCCTGTCCAGTCCCATGGACTTGTGACAGTCCAGATGGAGGAGAAGCTCTCTAACTGTCTCCACCTGAATCACCTGGGGCGTATTCTGTGTACCATCCCAGACTTGCAGATCAGGGCATGAAATGCCCTGAGGATAACTGATCTGCCTATTAAAGGCAGATGTAAAGAAGGATTGAGGATCTCAGCCTTCTCCTTATCCTCAGTGGTCACATTCCTTGCTGCATCAAGGAAAGGATGGAAATTCTCCTTGCTTCTTTTCTTATCATTGATAAATTTATAAAAGGATTTCTGATTATCTTGTACTGCCAATCTGAGTTCAGGTTGGGCTTTTGCCTTCCTAACTTCCTCCTTGCATGCCTTAGCAGCCTCCTTGTAATCTCCCAAGTAGCCTGTCCCTTCTTCTAGAGGACATAGACTCTTTTTCTTCCACAGTCTCAGTAGTAGTTCCCAGTTCATCCACACTGTTCTTCTTCCCCTACAGCTTGCTGTATGGCATTCAGGAACACTCTGTTCTTGTGCCTTTAAGATTTCCATCTTGAGGAGCATCCAGGCTTCCTGGAACTGTTAAGCCTTCAGGAGTAAATCCCAAGGGACCCCTGCAACAAGCATCCTGAACAGGACAAAATTTGCCCTCTGGAAGTTCAAGATTGTAGTTTTGCTAGTCACCCTTCTGACAACTCCAAAAATAGAGAATTTTACAATTTTGTGGTTGCTCTGCCCAAGACAGTCCCCAGCTTTCACATCTCCCACCAGTCGTTCTCTATTAGTGAAGAGCAGGTCTAGCAGGGCACCACCCCTGGTAGGCTCTCATACCAGCTGTGTAAGGAAGCTATCTTCCACACACTCTAGAAACCTCTTGGACTACTTCCTCTGTGTTGTGTTATATTTTCAACATATATTAGGGAAGTCAAAGTCTCCCATGAGAATGAGTGCTGGCAATCGCACAACTTACGTAAGCTGCTCATAGAATGCCTCATTCTTCTCTTCATCCTGATTAGGTGGTCTATAACAGAGCCTCACCAAGACGTTGCCCCCCCAATCCTTCCCCCTGATCCTCATCCATAGACACTCAACTTCATCATTTCCAATCCCAAGCTCTTCAACATCAAAACACTCTTTAATATAAAGGGCTGCAGCACCAGCCTTCCTTCCTTGTCTATCCCTTCTGAAGATCTGGTAACTATCCATCACAGCACTCCAGTCATGGAAGTGGTCCCACCATGTTTCAGTTACAGCAATGGACTGGGTACTAATTTTGGCTCTGCTGTAGATGCTCACCGGGCAAACTGGTTGCACCTCCATCAAAGAACTGAGACTGTTACCTCATACTCCAGTGCAACAGCTCCTTATAAAACACTGGGACTCTGGAGCAGTTTGCCTTTTAGATTAGGGAGGGCCTGTTGGGCAGAGGAGCATCTCCCATCTCAGCCAGGTATTAGAAACTCACACAAGTTCATCCTTCCCAAATAGCAGTGGTTTATTCAGCTTCTCAACAGCACAAGCAAAGTCAGTGTTGATGTAAAGCACATTTCCACTGTCTGGGAAAAAGTGACATTGGAGGAATCAGTGGAGCTTGGAGGATGGAAACGTGTAAGGGCTTGGGGTCTCTTTCTTCCCCTTCTGTAAGTTTTCTTTCCCTACCCCAAAACATTTTCTCTTCCACCATCCTAAGAGATGGAACCTTTTATTTCAATATAGTCACATCTCTTTTCTTTCCTCTGCTCCTTCACCCTCCCCCAAACAAGCATCCACTTTCCCTAACTGAGTTTGAGTACAGATATGCCTTCCAAATTTTCAGGGACTGTGGGAAAATATGGGCCTTGTTAGCACAGGAAGAAACAGTGCACTAACATGGCTATGTTGTACTTGGAAGGTGGAGAGTCCTATTGCTTACGGAAGTAGGATGAGACACCAGGAAGCAGGAGGGAAAACAACTTCACAGCATCAACCACCCTGTTCCTCTTAATGAGCCCTTCCTTTCTCAGCAGCAGCAGCCGCAGCAGAGGAATATGGAAGCAGAAGGCAGGGATGGGTAGATCAGGCTTAAAAAAACATCTATTAATTCACAGGCTACTTAGGCAGCAAGCTGCCCATTCAGAGTCACCACCCAAGGAAGCTGCCTGCTTTTCTTTTATCATAAAACTAAACAGCCTTGCATTGCCCTGTGTGCCATTAGTTGGATGGTATGACTCATGCCCCGCTGCAGTTGTGTTGGTATCTTAGGATGGACCACAACATTTCAGTATTGCTTCATTTGCAACTCAGTTGATAAGTTTCTCTTTTGATTTTTTTTCCTCAACGCTTAGTAAAATACCAAACCAAGCAACAGTTATAGTTATTTTCTTTGATTTTTAATGCTTCTTGCATCAGTCTTAATTTCCTATGCCAAAGATGACTTATGTGTGGGAAAAGTAGTGTTACAAATTCTAAAAAGCAGGATTCTTCAAATGTGTTTATGTAAAAAGGACCAATTAAAATCAAATTGTTAGCTTCTGTTTAAATGTTCAATTAAAAAGTGAAATAAATGCTTTATGTATTTACAACTCTTGTCTTCAAATATAAACTTCATTTTTTTTTTGCAGCTCTTTCTCCCTTTTAGATATGTGGATGTAATTACGCCAATTTTCTTTTTAGAGATGAATACGCAAGCACAGTTAGAACTTCCCCAGTATGTTTTGTGGTCTGAAACATGTAATACTTAATCTCACAACCAATAACCACCATGTCATATCTTATAATTGTGCCATAAATCACAGACTGTGTAATTTAAGCTGTTTTGCAATATTTTTAGGTTTTTGAAATCTACCAGTGGTGGAAAATGCATACTTTTTAACTGTGTATAAACATGGTTGAGGAAAAAAAGTCTTTGGTTACATTTTGTAGTGTCCCGAAAGAGACCACAAGATGCTGACAGACAGCAATGCAAGTGTAGATCCTGGGATACCTGAGCTGCCCCTGGGACCACAGTGAGAGCACACTGCCTGAGCAGATGATGCAGTCCAGCAAATAAATAAATAAATAAATAAAAGACACGTGACAGCCCTGCAGGATGAGCAACATATCTTGTTAGTGATTTGAGCCCTGTTCATGTAGCAACATGAACATGCAGCAACATGTGTTCAAATCTTTTCAGAGGGCCTATGTTTGTGAGAGACTAAGTGGATAGGAGTGGAGAGAGCAGTGAAAGCTGGAGGAGCAACTGCCAACACACACAGCATCTCCCAGTACCTGTTACAGGTGCTTCCACAGCTGCTGATAGATAAATGATTGACTCCCGTAAAACTGGGTGGATTTCTCACCCAAAGCCTGTTTCTGATTGCAGCAAGAGTGTTTTATCATTCATTCTGTTTTTGCTGTGAATACTTTAAGTGTTATTTTAGCCCCTCCTGTGCAGACAAAAGTTTTTTTATGGTGTCTGGGACACTTTCCTATGGGGTTCAAAATGCCTGAGCAATAACTGAAATGCAGATAAGGTCTTACATCTCGTAATTAATGCTTCCCCCTGGACTGCCACTGCAGGCTTCCTGATATGCTCTGAAATAATCAGGAATGCCTCTTTGCTGAGCTTCTTCCTATGTAGGATGCAGCAGTTTAGCACAGTGACTAAAGCCTCATTTGCACTACCAGAATTTTTAATTGAATTTGCCAAATCCCTCCATGTATTCACACTAATTTCTTCTTCACACTGGTTTCTTCTAACCAAAACCTGAATTTATGTTAGTCAGGTTGTATCACCTCCCTAAATGACACAAGTTTGTATTTTGGGTGCTCCTGTGTGGAGCCAGGGGTTGGACTTGATCCTTTGGATCCCTTCCAGCTTAGGATATTCTATGATTCTGTGATTGTGTGACATAACATTTACAGAGGGTGCACAGAAATTTCATGCATGTTCAATGTCTTCTCATGTAATTATACTTTAGGTCCCCTCACACTACTCCATAAATATTGTCAAACAGACTTGCCTCACCATTTGATACATTCTTTATCTTCAAGTAGGCTTTTGCTTACTAAAGAAGTGATTTGAGCCCTGTTCATGATCGATGCATCTTGAACAAGAACTTACATGGAATGGAACTGCTGTCTTTTTAGACATTTGCTTGTGTGCAAGCAAATCAACATATACAAACTTAAATGGACTGTGTGGCCTTTAGCAGTAACACCTCTAATTTAGGAAGGAGAGAACGATGTATGGTGGATCTGGTGCACTGACTTCTAGCAACCTTTACCAGAATATGGACAGGAACTTCCAAGATTTGCTGTGGGGAGACTGAAAAAAAAAAAAAAAAAAGCAGAAACAAGGATGTTGTAACTTGCTTGAGATTAATTGCAGTTGTCGCTAGTTGTGCAAGTATGCAAACAAGAGAAGTACTGTAGACTGGAAATTTCCAGAATTATATGTTTCCTGGTGCAGTCATTTCTCATTGCTTGTGCTGTGTGTTGTTGCTGTGCTGGCAGGCTGCCTGGAGCACTGCCTGTTGCTTCAGTGAGTGCAGGAAATAGGGCTGGGCAAAAGGAGGCCCAGAGAGCGTAATGATAGAGGGGCAGAATTACAGGATCCCAAAAGTTATTGCCGTCTCGCTCCAATTTATAGGAGGGAGATGAGGTTCTTTTAATATCTGTATACCTGGCGTGAGATTAAGAAACAACGGTTCATATGTTAGTCCATCCAGTTTATTACCAAACCTAATCAGGGAGACGGGGAAGGGAAGGAGGGTGATAGAAAAGATAGGAAAGAAGCAAGAATTGCGTAAAGCGGGGATACTCACCACCAGGATCCAGCAGCAGTCCCGTTGTGTGAAGTTTCGAAGGTCCAAGGCAGAAGCAGCGGGGGAGGGGAGGGAGGGAAGCAGCAGCGTGGCTGGACTTGGGCAGCAAGCAGGTAGCAGCAGGCAGCCGCAGAGCCAATGCGGGAGGAAGCAGCAGCGCTCAGGCAGCAGGCCCAGAGTTCCTCAGGATGCAAGAATTCCGTAGTGTGAGGAATCTGATGGCAGACACCTCTTCTTCTACTTCAGCACGCAGGCATCACTTCATGAGGAATCTGTTGTCAGAAACCTAATCCTCATGGTTTTCGATTCCTCTTTTATCCTACTTGTTCTCCTGCCTACCTGACATCCCTGGGCGCTTGAGCAAGAGTCATGTAAGTGCCCCCTGAGATGGCCATCATCCAGAGATAAGTCCACACAAAAGACTGCTTCACAGCTATTAAGCTGCAGCTCATCTCTCCTTGCCCCTGGCCTTGTCCATCTGTGTCCCCCAGACAAAGGATTTCACAGCCCTTGCCCGGGATTTGTCCATCAAAGTTCTCCAGGCAAAGGATTTCTCAGGACTTGCCTGGACTTGAACAAGTCCGTCTGTGTCCCCAGCAAGCTTTGAGACACTGATGTATAGAATAACATCTTACAATCGCTGTGTGGCTGTTAACAGGTTCTAGATCAAGCCGTGCACACCAGGTGAGATTCTGCCTCTAACAAAATTCTCACTTCTTTGCTGCACTCAGAATATCTCTATAGAGGGGGCACTACTCAGGCCCTGGTCCTGCAATTACAAGGTGTCTGCAGATCATTGAGAACAGCAGAGACTCTGTAAACAAATACATTGGCACCAGTCTCCCATTTTCTTGTGTTTGTGCAGCTCATGAATGAAGTCCAATCTTAAAAACTGGCCTAGAGGACGGGAAGCCTGGCCTGTGTATAATGTCATTTTTTAAAATGTATTTCTTTAGGACAAAAGGAGCGTATTACTGAGGTCAGATTCGAGTTCATTTGCAAGTATACAGCTTGCAGGTGGGAACAGAGTTTAGCCTAAAATAACTGGAGGCAAAAGGACAAAAAAAGGGCTTAAAAGTGTGATGTCAGCACAAGATAATATGCCTCTGGGGCACTGGTTTTCTAAAGCCAAATCAATATAGCTCATTACTGTACCTGTGCACAGTGTCACAAATGGCATTTTGATGAACACATTTTGTCTTTCCATCATGCTTGCTAGTTAAAATTTCTGTGCCCTAATTGCTGGACCATGAGCACTGTGCCAAGGAAGAGGAAAGCAGCAGATTCCCTTTGTCCAGAGCAGGCAGTCTGTGCCAAGCTCTCAGTCAGTCATTTACAACCTTCTTCCATTTAAGCCCCTGCAAGTTCTCCTATGGAGGTACAGGACTTTGTATAGATGCCTTTTCCCCTGCAGCGATAACCAATGCTGCTTCCTTTCCCTTTGAGGCTACTGACTGAGAGGTCTACTACTTTCAACTTAGAGGTTCCATTTTTTAAAATTAGTCTCCCAAGCAATTTAATTCTGTGCATTCACATCTTCACTTCCTCTTTAAAACAAACAAACAAAACAACAACAACAACAACAAAAAACAACCAGTCACTTTCTTATTATACCTCAGTTCAGTCCCTAAAAATACTGATGTTATTATTGCAGTGTACTGAATAATTGATACATCAGGGTAGGAAGTGGCCCTTGTGTCTAGATCAGCCAGCAGTGTGTGACAACAAAACGCATTGCAAAGCACACCACAAGTTCTGGCTCCCGTGAATTCACTTTTGTGCCTTGGCATAGGACAAAATCCAGCTGGGCATCTGCACTTCTTTCCCATAAAAGGTGTTTCTAAGTGTTGGGGGACAAAAAAATACTGGAAGCTGGAAGCTGTTGCATATGCCTTACATTGAGACTCAGAGAGTTAATGGCAGAGGTTGTAGTCCTACACGCTGGCACTGCACTGTCCTTCCAGAGACTGAGAGGGTTATGAGCCTTTTATGCTCCACTCTGATTGTGGGCTTTAGTGATCAGAGTAATAAATCAGTGTGCTAAGGAGTTATGTTGTGGCACAGTTTTCTCATATTTTTCATCTGTTCAGCTGTGTTCACAGTTCCCTCTGCTGCAGTTGTTAGGGGAAGTGCAAAAGGTCCCAAGTTGTTAGGAAAATTCCCAAATATGATTAGTAGCATCAATGGACCAAGGAGATACTGAAAATTCACTTCAGTCTCACTCTTTCTCAAAGGAGAAGAAGGAATATGAGAAACAGAATGGGACTATAAATTATATCTAAGAAGTAAAAGAAAAGATGACTGAAAGAGGACAGATTTGAGTATCTTTTATTTAATATATTATTTTATGGTGGTCAAAGCACTCTGCTCTGGTTGTCCCTGAGGAAGGTGTTAGAGCAGATGGCCTCCAGAGGTCCCTGCCAAGTGATTCTGTGGCTCTGCCATTTTGCTATCTCTGTTTTCCAAGAAGGAAGAGTAAACTGGGAGAACAAAAGGGAAAAGTAAGAAAATCTTTCCTTTCTTGTCCCATAGCATTAATTCCTTTTAACCTTTTTGATTGTTGCCAACCTTGTCAACATGAGCAATCTCATCAGCTCAGTAGATTTTTGTGGTCCAATATCAAGGCCAGATATATTTTCACACATGATGTACATTAGCCAGTAATGTCTGTAGGGCCAAGTTTTTGGAGCCTTGGGCCCCAAGCTCTTTGGCTAGATCCATGAAAATATACAATGCTTTTTCTATCACTTGTGGCACTTTGTCACCCACTGTAATTTTCAGCCTCAAGTAAGGCACCTGAAGATGATATCCAGGGGCAGGCTCAGGCAGAATAGGCAGATATCAGCTGGAGCTGGCTAACAACTGATCTTTTCCCATCTCTTCTTACATGCCTGTGTCCTTCCCAGATCTCACGGAATACTTCTAGCCCTACTCCTCTCTGCTTCTGCTTGTGTTGCTAGATTTCATTTTGCATTTCTGAGGCAATTAAACAGTTTTTCCTGACAACTGGGAATCCTTGGACTGGCTTAGGTGAGAGACTGGATTCCAAAATGTATCTGTTGAGCTTCACAGCTGACACAAGGAGAATTACATATCCAGGAACAGGAGGAGGGACGGGGTACAACCCAGAACAGGACTATCATTTTCCACACAAATCAGTGTTAAAATTCATCCATAGATCCATGCTGTTCTCTGTCTGAGAGCACTCAGGAGTTAGAGAAAGCTTTACAAAAGGATTTGAGGTTGAACTCAAAGACTGAGGCTCCTCTAAGCAAGTTTTAGGTACTGAAGTGCAAGACTGCAATTCTGAAAAGATTTGCTACTTTGTTCTCTAATCCAGGAGGTGCCCTAGCTTTTTCCTCATCTCCATGCTCCCAAACGTAAGGCACTTGAATCAATATATGGTAATGAAATATCACATCTGTCTGTTTACACATGATATATGAATGTGACTGATAAAGTCCTATTGCACATGTGCCAGCAGTTTATAGCACAGTTAGTCAGAGAAAAGTTGAAAATGAAGAAAAAGGAACATTTCCAGGCAGAGGAGGAAATGGGTGGGACAAGATGAACAAGAGAACAGGCCTAATCTGCCTCCCCCCACTAAAAACATGCATATATAAGTAGTGAAGGAGAGATTTCCCTTGCTCCCTGGCTGTCATTCATTCTCTGCTTTTCCCTGGGGACAACACAGCATCCCTCCAAGATGTGGGCAAAGGTACTGTCTTGTTTCTTTGTGATGTAAGATGAACTTGTCTATTTAAGTATTTGTATCCTCACTTGTACATTTATCAGTGGCTGTGCATCATGCTGTGGGATACATGGCTCACCTGCTTTAAGTGTCCTGCCCTCCTTGAGGTGGCCTTAATGCTTTTGTGCAGAGCTCACTGAGAACCCAGCTGAAATAATCACAGAATCATTTCAATTGGAGGGGACCCTTAAAGGTCACCCAGTCCAACTCTCCTGAAGCAAACAGGGAAATCTACAGCTCCATCAGGTTGCTGTCCCATCGGGACGGACTCTTCAGCAGGGTCTGTGGCAAGAGACAAGGGGAAATGGTTTCAAACTAAAAGAAGGGAGATTTTGACTGGAGACAATAAGTTTTTTTTTATAATAAGGGCAATGGAACAGGTTACCCACAGAGGTGGATGGATGCCCTGTCCCTGGAGACATTCGAAGTCAGGCTGGATGGGGTTCTGAGCAACTTGATGGAGCTGTAGGAGTCCAACCAGGGGAGTTGGAGTAGATGACATTTCAAAGTCCCTTCCGACTCAAACAATTCTTTGATTCTGTGATCTTGCTTTGGAGAAAAGCTAGAACTGTGGCTTATCTGGAGTTCAGTGGAAGCGGGCAAGTGCAAAATAGAACTGCCAAGTCCCATCTCCTCCTGACTTCCAAGCTCAGCAAAACTTGGGATAGGGATTCTGCTTCTCGTGGAAGTTAAATCTTGCTGCCTTAAGTGCTGGTGGCTGCGCTGGCCTGAACTGCCACATTCCCGCTGATTTCAGTTGCAATGAAAAGGTGCTATGGAAAGCCAGGTGGCTTTTGTTTGTGTTTCTTTATATGTAATGCATTTATGTGTGTGTTTGTGTGTATACGCACAGCTATATGTATATACATGCGTCTTGCAAAGTTACATCACCTGCAGTACTCAGCCTCAGAGACTTACGGAAGAAGCAGCAGAAATAGAGAACAGATGAAGACACCAAAGAAAGTGAAACCAACATATAAATAACAACATAGCATTTCTGGGAATAAAAAAGGGAAGAATTCAGATTTTGCTGATGAAATTCATGTAAGCAGGGACAGGATGACAAAAATGGCCAGCTAACCCTAGACTGAAAGAAAAAAGAAAGAAGGACATTTAATATTTTTTTCTTCTCTCAGACGATTACAGAAAATTTTGCCAATGTGATTCATGGTTTGGATAAAAACCACCTGACAGATCTGGTCATTCAGAGAAGCAAGCGAATGATTCTGGATACCCTTGGAGTAGGACTTCTGGGTACCAGCACCGACACCTGCCAGAAAGTCAAACAGTACAGCAAGGTAAGAAGTTTAGTATTCATAGCACACACTAAGTTTTACCTATGAGAAGCAATGGAAAGGGGAACACTTTGCAATGGCAGTGAAATTCTTTTGGAGATGGAAATAGAGACATAGTGTTTTTCCCATTGGAAATAGGGAAACTATATTGCTGAAGTTACTTCTAACTTTGGATGGGCAAAGGGCTGTGTAACAGACAGTACGCTAAGACTGCCAGACACAAGCAGAACACAGTTAATTATGAATCCCTTCCTTTCACCTATGAGATTTCATTAAAAGCATCAGCATAGGAAACATTACTTAGCACTGGACTTTCCAGCATGAAGAATGGTTACATGGATGAAAAATTAGTATCAGGTTATTTCCAGTCCATGAAACATAACTGCTATCTGAGGTACATTGGTCATGTTTCTCCTACAGTCCTGTTCTGCTTAAATTAAAGGAATACTTGACCTCAAGGAGAACCAACATAGGCTCACATCAGTGAGGGGGAGTTTAGCTTTCTGTTTTACTGGTAATACCTGGCTAGCTGGACTCGGGCTACACAACACTCTGTGCCAGTAAGGATCCCTGCACTGATATCCCCATTCCCAATCTGTGCCAGTTAGCCCTTTTATTTAATTTCATAAAGAGCTCTTTGTTAGGTAAGAGATCTGCACGTCAAAAAGACAGTAACAGTGCCATTTAAAGCATGGGGGTACTAGCATCAGGAGGCAATATTTCATTTACCCACAGTCTACTAAGACATTGAAAAACATAACCTTTACCTGGAGATCTTCCCCAACAAAATGATGACAACTCTGAGGAAATGCCTCTGAGTGATGAGGAGGAACACTAATGGCCAGAGGTTTTGTGAAGGTACTGAATGGTTAGGTCCATAGTGTTGGCCTGCCCCTGGACAGGAGTCAGCAGGAAACAGACTTTCTTTTCACACTTTCCAATAGAATCATATTTTTCCTATGAAAGGAAATAGTTGAGTCTCAAGTGGGCAGGATTTGATCTCAGCGCACATTTATCCTTGGGTTCAGTATTTTGAATTAATTGATGTCAATTTGTTCCAGATCTACAGCTCAGATATATCCAGCACCATCTGGGGCCACTTGGATTTCCGACTGCCTCCTCTGTATGCAGCTTTTGTAAATGGAGTGGCTGTAAGGGATGCTCTTTTACTTGCTCTTAAATCACACTAGTTGATTGCAATTTCACTCCAAAGAACAGAATGCTCCTAAAAACTTAGTTTACTTTTTTTCTTGTTCCTGAAGCCTCCTACAAAACTTCATTACTCTGTTCTCCTGATGTGCTTCAACTTTCTTCCTAATTTAGATCAGGCTGCATCCCTTTAATCGGAGACTTGGAACTGATTTTATAGGTCAGAACTCTACAGCTTCTTGCAGGATGGCTACAGTAACTGCGTAACAAAGAGATTTCACCAGATTTTGCTCCAGCTGCCTAAGTACAGTTGCAGGAAAACACAGATACAGACATACACATATATACATACACACAGCTGGCATCAGGATTCTTCAAGGCAGGAATTGTGTTTTCCTCTGCTTATGCAGAAGGCATTCCTCAGCAGCCTGACGCAGAGTTTGACAGAAGTGTGTATGCCCAGCATTACAGGACAAGATCTGAGCACAGGGGAGCACTGACACCTTTCCAGCTCGCACATTTCTGAAGGAAGACATGAGTGAATAGATGTGAAAGTTCAGATTTTGAGGTGTTATTAAAAATACTGTTCCTGATGCTCTCTATTCCTTGGGACTTCTGGTAATGCCTAAAGCTGGGCTCTGGGTATGGGAAAGAGAAGGCATCACCACATACTCATAAGGGCTAGGCAGCTCTTTCCAGTTTTAAGACCATAGCTTTCTTGGACTTAGGCTGCTATAGTTTTAAGGGTGTAAGCCCCAGTACCAGCATCAGTTGTAGAGCAGGGGAAGTCATTTAATCGTGTTTATATACTGTTATGAGGGAAGTGAAAACTCACCACTGGACCCAGAACTGCTGCTTTTATTGTACCATGTAATTAAAGTAGCAAAAAGCACATTGTAGAAAAGAAGAATCATTGCCAAACTGATTTTAGACCAGTGCAAGTAGAGTTACAATTATACACCATTGAGACAAGCTTTATATTGTATTTACATGTCATGTTGAGTGATAATGGGAGCAAAGGACTTAGAAGAAAGACCTTTTAAGTTTTGCTTTCTTAGATTTTAAGGAAAATCTAGTTCTTCAGCCTTTTTTACACCAGCTACAGTACTTTCATTTGACAGAACCAATCTTGCCCAGTCAGAGTTTAATTCTAATGACAAATCATGGCTTCTCTTTTTGTTAGGTGCACTCCATGGATTTTGATGACACATGGCATCCTGCCACGCACCCATCTGGGGCTGTGCTCCCTGCTGTGATGGCTCTCTCTGAGGCCTTTCCTCAGAATAAAAAAATCTCAGGTCTTGACCTGCTCTTAGCTTTCAATGTGGGAATTGAGGTGCAAGGCAGGTTGTTACGCTTTTCCAGTGAAGCCAGGAATATTCCCAAAAGGTATGTAAAAATGCTTCTAGTTGTAAGTTGAGTGGAAATGTTAATATTTTTAATTAAATGCCAGTTAAAATACAAATGGCATGGGTAATTGTATTTTCTGTTCTTTGTCCAGCAATTTAGGAAAACTTCAAGTGAATCTTAAATATAAATATGTTGATTCCACACTGCTTGGTGAATAGATTTCTTTTTAAGAGCATCTATCATTTTACAAGAAAGTGTTGATGATCTCTCTATTAATTAGATCAACAGCAAAAGGGCAACACTGAACAGCACAGGTCTCAAGCTCTTGAGGACAAGGACAACCAC
The DNA here is from genome assembly GCF_023343835.1 of Lagopus muta. Taxonomy (NCBI): domain Eukaryota; kingdom Metazoa; phylum Chordata; class Aves; order Galliformes; family Phasianidae; genus Lagopus; species Lagopus muta. Next base: position 152,836,332 of record NC_064433.1, on the reverse strand, counting down.
ACCTTCCTTGCTTGTTCTCAGCATAATGGAGTAAACTGTACTGAGTTCAGAGCAGAGCCAGAGGACACAGGGTGTGTTTAGGAAATACTCATGAGGCACAGGATGGACTAGATGTCTTCTTGCTGTCTTGTGCATTTTCCTTCTACTGGTTTTGCAAAACTAGTTCAGAATAACAAAACATGCATCCTCCAGTATGTATAATTTTCAGACAATTAAAAACTGTAACACTTTTGCCATTATTGTGTTCTGTATGCATTGAATGATAAGCAATTCTAGTTTTTCAGTTGCTTTCTGGGGAGGCCTCTATTAAAACAGGTGTTATTCCAGTTTAACTTGTTCCTGGAGAAAAGCAAAAATTTCTTCCATTAGGACTACGGGTAAAATTTGAATGCATGTTTCTTACAGTCCAATCCACAGCAGTAAAGGGAAATTGAAGCTTGAATGTGTAATGAATCCGAGTAACTTTCTGAACTACAGTAATGAAGAGATTTTGTTTTTTCAGGTTTCACCCACCAACAGTAGTTGGTCCAATGGGGAGTGCAGCAGCTTGTGCAAAACTGCTAGCTCTTAACCAAATGAAATGTAAAAACTCCTTGGCTATTGCTGCTTCCTATGCAGGTGCCCCACTAGCTAACGCAGCAACTCAAACAAAGCCCGTGCACATTGGCAATGCTGCCAAGCATGGACTGGAAGCAGCTTGCTTAGCATCACAGGGTCTTCAAGGAAACAATCAGATCTTGGACATTGAGTCAGGGATAGGTGCCTTTTATACAGATTACAACCCACAGACTCTGCCAACTTTGCAATCATATCCCTGGCTGTTGGACCAGCAAGATGTGGCCATCAAACGCTTTCCTGCTCATCTTGGAACACACTGGGTGGCTGATGCAGCATCTTCTGTAAGGAGGAAGCTTGTTGAAAACAGTGACATATTGCTTATCCTTGATAAAATTGAGAAAGTTATTGTAAAAGTCCCAGAGGTCAAATATGTGAACAGACCCAGCCCTAATTCAGAACATGAAGCTCGACACTCCTTTCAGTTTGTTGCCTGCTCTGCTTTGCTGGATGGCAGCATGTCCATCCAGTCCTTTGCCAGTGAGAACATTCACCGGCCAGCCTTACAGGAGCTCCTCTGCAAAACACAGCTAGAGCACCCTTCTGATAACAAACCCAGCTTTGAGAGTCTTTATTGCGAAGTGACTGTTGTGCTTTGGGATGGCAACGCGATTAGTGACCGCTGCAACACGTTCTATGGACACTGGAGGAAACCTCTGACAGAGCAAGATGTGGAGAAAAAATTTCGGTCCAACGCTTCTGAAGTCCTTCCTGCAGAAGCCATAGAAGGCATTATAGAGACTGTGTACAATCTGGAAAAAGTAGAGGACTGTTCTGTATTAAACATCTTTTTGTCAGGACAGTCAGCTAGAGTACTTCCAGAGAAGCTGCACTTCAAACATTCCAACTCATAAAGCAAACAAAATTCAGGAAAAGGTCTTATTTAATGACCAAAGCACCAAGTAAATAATTTAGAGATAGCATGCATAGTTCAGTCAGAAGAGTTGAAGATTACTTCAGCTATCTTTATATGCTTATACTGCTAAAGGTAGAGCAACGCCAGCATGCTGCACAAAAAAAATTCCTTCCTCTTCTGACAAAAACGTCTGCATGTTCTGCTTCTACTTAATCACTTCATGAAGGAAATTTAAATTCGTGGAAATGCTGCTGTGAGAAACAAGACTATGAAGACAGAAAATAGAAGCCTTTACATATGTATTGCTGCACATTTAGTTATACAGCCTTCTTAAAGAGGCCACCTGCTAGGCCACAGCTTTGGTGTGTGCGCTAAAAGAAATAGCACTTAACACTCCAAAAGACATCAGGGTTCACTGTGGAGACTGGCATTCTGGAACTAGGGTGCAGAGCAAGAGGGACAACTCCTAGACCTAAAAGCATTATTTCCCAGCCCCATCTTCTTGGTGCTTCATAGTATGCGTTTATTACTGCCATGTTCCCACTTCAATTACAAGGCGCTGGCTTAGGAAGAAATTCAGCCCCATTTTCCCCAACAGCAGCCACAGAGATGACCAGACACTTTTAAGGAAATATGTGCTTAGGCTGCGGGGTGTTTATATTTGGTAGGCAAGAAACATTTTAAGATGAGCTAGGTTGTGATAGTCCTACATTTTTTGATTGCATAAATGCAAGTGTAGTCCTGTTAAAAGACATACCACACTCTTGTGAATGGTTGAAAGTTAAACAAAAACTGTTTCTGCCATGCTGAGTTTGCTGTTTATGACAGTGCTGTCTTTCTGGCTTTCATAACCATTCCACACTGATCAGGATGCCATGTTCAGATTACTGCAGACATTGCAAAGCATGGGCTACAGTACATTAGTTACTATAGACTGTGAGCTGTATGTATCAGAACACTTCATGTGCTGAGACCACCAAGTGTCCTTAGGAACTGTCACCTTAACTTGACAACCAAAACCATTCCCTCAAGTCTTGCCATTTGTCTTAAAATGTATAAAATGTATGTACAAAAACTAAAATCACAAAATAAAACTGATTTTAGTAAATGAACCCTGAATTATTTATTATTACTTTATTATTTTCCACATGGAAAGCATTAATCTGTACTTAAGCCTCTGTCTCTTGGTTTATAAAGCTAAGTTGTTTTTTGATAAACTTTTTTCTTTATCCCTTTTGATTAGAAAGCAAAACTGAATTACTGATCTATGCTGAAGATATACATTGAGACACACAGACATTTCTAGCCATGTAATTATACCTGGGTAATGTCAAATATAAGTTACTGACAATGAGTGTTGTGATTAAACCCCACTGGATGAGGAAAGTGCCTATATTACCTTATCACAACTGAATACATTTGGATCCATAAAAATAAAATAATAAACACAGTTCCAATGCATGTTTTCTATGTTAAAGGTAAAACAAATAGGACAAATTTGGCAGTAACTATTTAATAAATTTCAGGTTAAGAAAGAAAAACACCAAAAACACCAAGAACTGTGAAGTTTGATAGCTGCATTATTTTATTAATACCATCAAAAGTAGCTAAATGTTTATGCTTTGCTAAATTGATTTCCTCACAAAAGTCTGTATGCTCCCCATCAGGCAAGTTTCAGGACTTCCTCTACCATTGTTCCAATTCCATCAAAGATCTCATGCAGAGGAGCCTTGCACATGAACGCACAGGTAGTAACTATTTTATTGGCTTTATCCACGTGGGATTCACTGACATCTTTGCAAATGTGCTTACATCCAAGCTCTGCTATTGCAGATGCAGTTTCACTATCAGGATATCTGTAAACGAAAAAGATTGTAATAACCATAAAAAGAGATGATACAGCCATAAAATTGTGCCAGTAACTTGAATGAGAAAACAACAAGAATATTTAAGTGGTTTTACAACTGATCATGACAAGGGACTAAAACAGTCTTCCACTGTCAGATCATCTCTATTTCCCACAGCAACTGATCCAGTATCTTTGAAAACAGCTCAGATGCAGTCATGGCATGCCACAAGGTACAACTCTGTTTAACAGTCTTTCAGTGTGTTTATAACGTGATATCAAGTGCAGCAATAACTGATCCACAATATTTTTCTGAGATGCTAGATGAACTTGCAGACACATAAGACCTTATCCAGCACCTCCATATAAAGTCTTCCACTGAAATTCTGCAGTGAGTTTGATTTTCTGGAGACAAGGCAGGAACAGGGGGATAAAACTTATCACTGCTGATAAAATTTCTGAGTGGAATTTCTTATCAGGAGTTAACAGTCTTTAAAGCAACACCAACTTCTGCCATGGTTCTCACTTGTTTCTCCTGAACTGCCACCAGAAAAACTTTGCTGAAAATCCCCAAGCAGACAAAATCCCACAGGCACAGTTTAAGTGGCCACTCCAATTATCAAGTTTTTGAATGCCACCTGAACAGATATCTATCCTTCGCTTGCACATTTGTGAAGTGAATCACAGTCTTTGGAGGTATTCAAGCGAGATACAGAATTTACTTTCTTAATATGAACTACAACGAATGCAGCAAAAGGTAGAGGAGGAAGAAAAAAGATCCCTCTGTTCAGCCAATTTCAGAACTGACAAACAATACTTGCAGCAACTCATTAGCACCCACACTGAACAGTAAAGTCTGCGCAGGAACCTGAGCTCTCGATGGCTCGTGGACAGATGGTTTAAGCAAAAGATAGGGTTCTATTTTTCATATTTTCTTTAATTGTAGTGTGGATGTTGCTATCATAGGGAAAAATTACAAACCAACGTATTTCTGAATTCAGGGATGAACAGTCCCGACTCTGTAGAGCATAAGAAATGCACCTGCCGTAAGAGGTGCATCAACAATTGCTACACAAGTGGAAGTTTAAAATGAGCAAAATGCCACTAAGAAATAATTATTTAAGAGCTACTGACTCCACTCAGCCCTTTGCACAGAAGACTGGCCACTTTCTAATCTTAATTCCCAGACAAATTAATTCCATCTGTTTCCTTCTTACCTTCCATCTACATTTTTATCTTGGCCGACTGTGACCTCACAACCAGGAAAGACTTTAGCTGCCAGGACAGGTGATATACAGCACAACCCGATGGGCTTTTTAGCACTGTGGAAAGCTTGGAGAGTGGAGTTCACGTGTTCGTTGATGGTGCAGTTCTTGCCATCTACAGCCCAGGAACACAGGTTCTTTGCCACACCAAATCCACCTCGAAACAAACACACACTGAAATGCAAGGCACTGCTAAAAGCCATTAAATTCAACACCAGAAAGATTTCTCCTTTTTTGTAATGTTATCAAAGCATACATTGGACCTTCAAATTCCCATACTAAAAGATCTTAGGTATATGAAACATAACGGGTTTATAATTTTAGAAGTTTATCCGCACAAAGTACATTCACCATGTACTTTCCACAGGCCAGAAAGCTTCGTATTTCTGCAGTGAGAAACAGAGAAACCACACATCACAGATTTGTTTGCTAGACACTGGAAAAACTGGACCGTCCGAGGCGCACTCCTCAATGACCAAGAGAGGGATCGGAGGAAAGACCAACAGTGGTTTATTGTTGGCAAGCACAGAATGCAGAATTAATGCAAACAGTGGTTTGCCTTTCCACAGTAATTTAAGTCACAAGGTTTAGCTCAGTACTTAGACAGTTACAGGAGACCTTCCCATCTCTAGAATTCTCTCAGAAGTTGAAAATAAAACAAAGTTAACACAATAAGAACAAAACGGATCATTCATAAAAAAAAGTATTGTTAATGTGTGATATTCTGAAACATGACACTTGTGAACAACAATTTCCTATTAAAAATAATGTTTCTGCAAGTTAGTTATAACAAACCATTACTTGCATTTAGCCATCATTTAGCTGTACAGACTACATTTTGAAGCACAAACTTGCTAGATTGCAGCACAATTTGCTAGATACAGAGCTATCAGAATAATCACACAAAGGGTAGCCATCCATTGTATTTGGTTCCTTATGCATAACACGCACAGCATCAACTTTCCTACAACAAACAAACACAGTTTTCCAGGAAAATTTCAAGGGACAACAGGAAGAAGTTTTGCATTTTTAATATTTGTGTTTTCCCTCCATCCCCTTGTCCTCTTCTGAATGTTATCTGGAATCTCTGAAGTGAGGTTTTAATTTTCAAACTTAATAGCGCTTATCTGCCTGTAACAGTTATTGCTGCAACTCCCCAACTCCCCTGAGCCTAGGTTATAATAGAGCATGAAATTAATGTGGAAAATATTTGCTAGCCTCTACTCCCAGTTCTCTACTCCTGATGTCACTGATCCATTATAGCCGGGGAAGTGACTCCCCAGCGCTATCCACGCACTCCCTCTGCCGGCCTCACTACAGAAGGCAGTGTAACTATTTCAGTCAGAATTTAGGCACAGTTGTGAAGACAACATTTAAGAAAGTTATGGATATTCTGGAAAGTGATTTTGAGCAAGTCAGTTTCCTCATTATGCTTTAGTTTCTTCATTCCTTACTTCCCACCTCAAGTTCTCATCTACAAGAAAGTACCAAAGGCTTGACAATTTTCAGAAATAAGGAACAGTGTGATGTATGAAGAACACTGTAGCATTTTAAATTAATGAACTGTATCACAGAATCATAGAATATCCTCAGTTGGAAAAGACCCATAAAGATCTCCAAGTCCAAGTCCACCTCCAAGATGACATATCAGCCCATGAGCGCTTGCTAACATACTTTCTTGTCGTCAAAAATACAAAGACAAAACCCACATAACTCTCAAATTCAAGAGTATGATTTATTAAATTATGAATTTAATTAACTCTTTTCTAAGTTCTCTGCAATTGAAGAATCACAAATTATTTTATTATAAATGCACTTACCGGGGAAAATAACTGCATCAAATTCACCTACTTTCAGCTCAGCCAAATCCTGGATGTTTCCCCTTGCCAGCCTGGCACTTTCAACTAACACATTTCTCTTCTCATCTGCTGGGCTTCCTTTTAGATGATTGACAACATCCCTTTGCTCAATATTGGGGGCAAATATCTTCACCTGGAATAAAGAAATGAAGCAATTCTGTGTGTGTAAACAGAACTCTTAACATTGAGACAACAAATGTCACTTAATGAAACGATCTTTTATTTCAAAAGCCCCTTATCATGATGCATGGATTTCACAGGGTGGATCTGTTGCATTAAGTAAATGAAGACTCAGATGATGATCCACTCAGTGTGGATAAACTGAGCCATTCTCCCCATCCTATTCCTAAAGCTTTTTATAGGGAGTGCACTCTTTGGCCAACACTACTCATTTTGGTGGGGATTGCAAGTAACCTAAAGGACTAAGACAGCACTGTGATTGGTACCACAAGCCTGGATGCACAGTAGAGCCTACAGGAAGGCTGCTCCTAGCATTTATGGGTTCGGAGTGCTAAGGCAGATGTAAAAAGAAAAAAGTTTAGTAGAGAAAGATGCAAACTTTACAAGCATTTCTAACACAGACATGATTCACTTTCCTAGTAGTGGGAAGTAAAAAACAAAACATGGCAGCACACACGTTGGTTAGGTACCGAATTGAAAAACCTCATTAAAAACACAGAGGAAGGCTAACATAGGGGCTGTTCTCACATATGTTTTGATACTTGCTTTGCAGACATCTCAGTGCTGATGATGTTGTCAATTTCAGGGAGGTGAAGTCGTGCTGAACACGGGGCTTTGTGTGCTCGCAACGGCAGACTGTGGCCGTGGCTCCTCGCAGACAGACAGCCACGTCTTGCTGTCACGAGAAACCACAGACAGGTCCACTGCGCCGCGCTACATCCCGCTCCCAACTTCTCAGAGGGCTCTGAGCTACCTAAAAAGTACCAAAAGCCATTCGAAAGCCGAACCCCGACCTGGGGGCGGCTACGGACTACCCCCACCTCCATGCCCACGTCTCCCCGCCAAGGAGGGCCCGCCCCGGGCACCGCTCGCCCGCAGCCGCCTGAGGCGGAAAGGGCCGCGCCGGGGGGCGGCCGCGCTCCTACCTCAGCGCCGCCGCGGCTGAGGTGCACCAGCGCGGCCGAGGCCTCATGAATCTCGCTGCCGTCGAAGACGCCACAGCCGGCCAGCACCACAGCCACCCGCTTGCCCATGGCGGCGTCTGAGACAGAGGGTGGCAGCCAGCCGCAAGGCGGCAGCAGCTCCCAACGCCGCAGCCCACAGGAAGGTGGGGGAGAGGGGGAAGGGATACAGCACTGCGGGGCTGGGGCGGGGCAGCACCGCCCCCCGAGGCAGGGTGGCGCCGTGGAGGAGTTCCCCTCACGGCGCGTCGCCAGTGCGCCTGTGCTGTCCCGGCCTCCATTTTGTGGTGCTGCGTCAGTTGTCCTTCAGCGTCCGAGGTCTGGTTCTTGCGCCTTGTACGTGTGTTACGCTCGCACTTCCAATGCTTGAAGGGAGCGTATAAACAGGAGGGGGAACGGCTGTTTACATGGGTGGATAGTGATAGGACAAGGGGGGAATGGTTTTAAACTGAGACAGGGGAGGTTTAGGTTAGATAGTAGGAGGAAGCTTTTCATTCAGAGGGTGGTGACGCACTGGAACAGGTTGCCCAAGGAAGTGGTGGATGCCCCATCCCTGGAGGCATTCAAGGCCAGGCTGGATGTGGCTCTGGGCAGCCTGGTCTGGTGGCTGGCGACCCTGCACATAGCAGGGGGGTGAAAACTTGATGTCATTGTGGACTTTTTCAGCCTAGGCCATTCTATGATTCTGTGATATGATTCTGCTCCCTCTGCCTGCAAGATGTAGCTGGGGTAGGGCTTATGTATCATTAAGAGGTGTGGGAAGTCTAGGTGTTCTTTGGTTTTCAAAGCAGCGGACTTGTCTGTTTCAGGTTTCATTTCTCTTCTGGCCTGCTTACATGGAGGAGCAGCAGCCACCCAGCTGAAGCTGAGAACATGTGTGTCCTGTGGATTTTTGTGACTTGTTCCAAAAGATGCATTTCCCCTTGCTGCAGACATGCCACCATTTCAGGATCCCTCACTGCAGGGGCTAGCGATCTCTCCTTGCTAGGACCGTTGCAACACAGACACCAATATGAGGGATGCTGCAAAATGGCGATTATTGAAATTCAGCAGTATCTTATATACCCTCCAGAGTCCACTTGTCAAAATCTTATTGGTGGGTATCAGTCCAGGCTGCCTAGCACCAGTCCTACCATTGGCCCTTCATTGTTACATTGTTCCATGGTGGTCATCTCCAGGTGGTGGCCATCTTATTGTTCCTTATCTTCGTCCTTCAGCTCCTTCTTCCTCATTTACTTTCTTCCTCAAGGCCAATGGACATACTGTTCCAAGCACGTACCACAATGCTGAATAACTCCCATATGTGCTTATCATGAGACAGTCCAGCTGCCTGCACCATGACAGCCCAAATCCCCAGTTAGTCGCCTAATAACAAACTCAACACCCCTTGTTGCCTGAAAGTAGCTCTGCTCCCTGGAGGACCTGGAAAAGGCTCAGTGAGGCCCTAGCTTTGCATCATACAATCATTAAGGTTGGAAAAGACCTCTGCGATTACAAAATCTAACCTCAGCCTGCCCCTTCCATGCCCACTGACTGTGCCCGTCAGTGCCACAGCTGTACATTTCTTGAACACCTCAAGCAACAGTGACCTCACCTCCTCCCTACGCCTTTTCCCTATTGCTTGACCACTCTTTCATAGAAGAAATCTTCTCTTATATCCAACCTAAACTTTCCCCAGTGAAACTTGAGGCCATTCCCTCTATTCTATCATTAGTTACAAGGGAGAAGAGATCAACCCTCACCTCACCACAGCCTTCTTTCAGGTAGTTATACAGCACAGTACGGTCTCCCCTGAGCCTCCTCCAGACTGAACAAGCCCATTTCCCTTAGTTTCTCCTCAATAAACTAGTACTCCAGTGCCTTCATAGCTTCATTGCCCAACATTCATGAGTGTTCTCTGGGCTAGGTCTACAACAGCAAACAGCAATGAAAGCATTTGACAATGGGTTCACCTCTTAAACCAGACCTCTCCAAGGTGTGAAAACACTATGATGGGGGAAAAAACCTGCTAGTATTGCCCTGCCTGCACTTGTCAGCCCTAATGACTGCCTAGCCTCAGCTGGGGCTTGGCCATACACCCCATGAGCATCCAGAGGTGAACTGAGCTATGGTGCAGGTGTGTTTGTGTGTCTGGTCTGATCTCCTGATGTCCTGATAACGTCCTCCCTTTCAAAGCAGCATTGCTTCCGCTGCTTCCTGACACTTTGAGATGTAGAACAAGCAATGAATGACATTTGGTGCCTGATTTTAAGTAAACACATTTATTTGGAGTGGAAAAGAGGATTCACAGCTCTGCTGCCATCGGTTAGGTTCAGATTTAGGGTGCCAGGGCCTGACAAGTGTTGATGTTCAGAACTGAACTAGCTGTTCCAAACTGCAACAGGGTTTGCTTTCTCCTTTCTCATTGCTCCACACTGTGATTCTCATAGGCACAATCAAATACTGTTTTATAATTGGAAAACATAGAGTCTTCTTGTTTCAGGAAAATATTTATCTTTCAGTAATTCAAGGAAACAATCTAGTGAATTAGAAAAACATAAGAATCTGATCAAGTCCAGAAGATATTTGTCACTAATCTCAGTTTTTCCCTGGAGCCTGCTAGTGGACCAAGATGGAGATCAGCTCTGTGAGTTGACAAAGGGCACGTTGTTATGTTTTAAATATTTAACTAGGCAGCTGCTGACTCAAAGTGCTGGCATATAAGCTTTTTAAGCTCAAGTGTATTTATTCTGAAATTCATTAATAATTTACTTTCTGTTTTAAAGCATGGTTCACAACATAACCTAGCTTACGTGAGAAGAAAAAAACAATACTGTAATGTGAAAGTTTCCTGTTGGATGCAGTGAAGTGAAGTAGAAAAATGCTAAAACATGAAGAAAAAAAAAAACAAAATTCAGTATGCTTTGCCATCTTAGTCATTTGACCAACACTTCCAGCAACCACTGCAGTGCCTGAATGCATACTTAGCAGTCTGAACTGCAAACATGTGGAGCTCACAACTAAGAACTGGTTCATCGTATTTCTAGTTTGGCTAATGAGCAGTTCTGGCGCCTTCATTATGGCACTTTGCTTCTCTGCATTCTGATTTTACAAAAGGGATAAATTATGCTTCCCTTATTTCATGAAGCACTGCAAGAGTTGCACATAAAAATCTCTACAACTATGAACTACTGTCATATTGCACACTAATTCATGTTTTTGAACAGGACTAGCACCTTGAATGACAGTGAAGCTAGGAAAAAAGTAGTTTCATATTTTATTTAATAAACAGTAGAAAGGGCATCATTATAAGGCAGACAAAATACATGAGATGAAAATGAAATATAGAAATCCATGTGTGTACAGCTAATTTTTATGTAGTATTAAATTAATACATAGTACTTTACTACATATATTTAAAAGACAAGCCATATAGAATCAGGTAGCAATGAAACAGGATGCAGACATATAGATAACTGAAGATGTTAATAGCCCTGCTGCCTTACAATTTTCTGAACACTTTCAGTAATTTCAGCATTACTCAAATTGATATTCAGTACCATATTCTGCAGTTTTACATAAGACACAGGGTTTTTCACCTCAAATTTGGTGGGTTTAATATATTCTAGCTTAGTGCTGAGTAGAGAACAGACAGTTTCCGAGGAGCTCACATGAAAGGAGCAGTGGTATTTCTGACTCCTTGCAGTCATAAGTGCGCAGTGCACTAACCAGCACTCCCACTGCAGATGCCAGCTACCTAATGTGAGAAACACACTCAAGATAAAAATTTCTAATCAGGCAAAGATCTCTGTGAAGGGCAGTTTATTCATTATTGCAATAAAGGGTGCACACCCCCTACTGACAAGGGAGAAATTGTGCACCTAATCAGTGAAATCCATTCCATTATAAAACCTGGGTCCAGTGCCTTCCCTGGCACTCATTGGTTGAGCGTCTCAGGCTCACAGTCTTACGATGCTGCTGCTACAGTACATTTCCATACAATGTCTGTTAACAACCCATTGTTTTTAGGTATGTTCTGTACTTTCTGTGGTGATAGGAGGACAATATTTTCAAAATTAGCATTCGTTCTGTCCTGTACCAGACTCTCCCCCACCCTATATAACTACCTTACCTAGTGCCTGTGCCAATTCCACCTAGGTCAGAATGGCCCAGTCTCAGCTTTACTCTGTTCAGTTTTCTTTGTGAAAAACAACTTGTCCTACACTACATACAGAAATAGTGGATATTTCCACCGCAAAACATAATCTACCTTTCACACTAATAGCTTCCTGGACTCTAATTCCTGTTTGAACTCCACCGATCTGGGGGGAAAAAGCTGTGTTTTCTGCACAGATGCTGCTGGCCATTGTATCTCTTAGCCAGAGATAAACTGATCTCAGCATTGTAAAAATGTGAGAATAAGCCCCTATATAATACCTATCCTGTAAGTTGTTAAAATCAGCTTGTCTTTCCCTTTGGTGCTGGGTTCAGGTTCCTCTGGATAAATTCCAGTTCTAAAGGCAGGTATTCAATGTACCTTGTGAAACAGCTCCAAAGTAGCATTTAAAACCACACACTAGCCTGCTAAAATTATATTTGATTTATTAGCTTCAACTCTAATTATATTGTATTATGGTGTGTTATTTTGCATTCCGATACTAGGTTTAGTAAATTAGTTTTTCTCATCAGATCGTTGCCACTGTTTTTAATTATTTTGGGGTCCCCTGTTTCCCTTTCCGGAGGCGCGGATTTTGTGACATCCCTCTGCCCTGCTGGTCAGGGAACTGGGCCAAACCAGCCCACAAACCGTTGGCACAGCTAAATTACAAAACTGCATAGTTGCCTAAATCTCCAGAAACTGAAATCCTCATTCAGTCACATGATGTTTTCGTATTCAGTCATTGCAAAATTGTCTTTGGTAGTGGGGAGACAAATAACAAACATACAAATGCAGCTGAGTGAAGTAGCACACATCACTGCTGTTTTCCATAGGAGTATTCTACTGCACATTCCTTCATTTCCATTTATACTCTGTCTTCCTTCACAGGTGCATTTGGGACCCATTCCAAGAAAAGAACAGAGCAACTTTAGCACCTTGAGGACCAGAGAGATGTATAGGGGCCAGCAGCGTTTCTCTTGAGAGGGAAGACTAAGAGACCTGGGGCTATTCAGCTAGAGAAGGCTGAGGGAGGATCTGATCAATGCTTATAAATATCTGAGGCGTGGGAGATGAGTGTACCAGACCAGGCTTTTTCCAATGAAGCCCAGCAACAGGGCAAGGGACAATGGGCACAAGCTGGAAAGTAATTAGTTCCATGCCAACATGAGGAAAATCTTTATGGTGAGGGTGACTGTGCTCTGGGACAGGCCACCAGAGAGGCTGTGGAGTGTCCTTCTATGGAGATATTCCAGACCCACCTGGAATAACCTACTGTGTAACCTACTGTAGGGAACCAGCTTTAGCAGGGGGTTGGACTCAATTATCTTCAGAGCTCCCTTCAAACCCCTATATTTTGTGAGAACCCATCAGCACCACACCCACTGCCCGCAGCTAACGCTGCATCACGTTTTAAAGAATAATTCAAGACACACTTTTCCGAAGCGCGAGGAAGGAGAACAACGTCACCCCTGCGGCTTTACTGCCCCCCACACGTAGCAGTGCCGCGGCCTGCCACGCTCTGCAGCCCGTCCCTCCACAGCCGATCCCGCTCACACGGCCGAGGCCTTTCGGGCAGCCCCGGGCTGCGTGGGCGGGCGCAGGGGCGGCCCCCTCCCGCCCAACTTCCCTCGGCCCCGCCGCCGCCTCAGTCGGCCACCAGCGCCCCCGGCGCGCCACGGAGCCCTGCGGGCCGCCATGAGCTCCGCCATCCGCCACCGATGGCTGCTGCTACCGCTACTGCTGGCGGCGGCCTGCGGGCCGTGCCTCTCGGGCGGCTCTCACGCCCCGCAGCGGCGTTGGCCGGTGCCTTACAGGTGAGTGATGCTGAGGGGGGGAAGGTACGCGTCCCTGCTCCCAACCGCCCGCTTTGGCGCAGGCGCGCTGTGGGGCTGCCCCGCCTCCCGACCTACGGCCTGTGACAGGCGGGGCGGGGGCCGGGGCTGAGGCGGGGACCGGGGCTGAGGCGGGGCTGAAAACACTTACGTGCTTTCCTGGGTGCCTGGTGGTTTTCACTAAATTACGGACGGCTATGCAGAGATTCGTGTTTTTAATAACAGTAGGCTTACGTGATTTGTTGCTAGTGCTGTGCTTGGTATGGTGAGCTCACAAGTAAGAGAACAGGCATCACGGATTGGCCAGAGAGCTGCCTTTTTCCTTCCTCTATCTGTAGAAATGAGAGCTCTTGCTTCAAACGTGCTTGTTTAATTCATAGAATCATATCATAGAATCATAGAGTGGACTAGGTTGAAAAGGGCCACAGTGATCATCTAGTTTCAACCCCCCTGCCATGGGCAGGGTCACCAAACACCAGACCAGGCTGTCCAGAGCCACATCCAGCCTGGCCTTGAATACCTCCAGGGATCGGGCATCCACAACCTCCTTGGGCAACCTGTTCCAGTGCATCACCACCCTCTGAGTGAAATTCCTGTTTTAATAAAACGTGAGGAAATCAGGCTGCCTTGGTTTGGCTTGCGGTCGAAATTCACTTCATATTCCATTTTATGATAAGTGGAATGAAATAAAGTCCTGATTGCTGCTACACAGCACTTACCTGCAGAAGGCCAGCACTGCTGGTGAAAGCAGGGGACTGTGTATTACTGCATTAAGCTGAAGGGAATGGACAGGGCTTTGCATGAGCCCCTTCAGGAGGAAGGCTACACAGTTGTGTATTTTTCAGGAGTTTGATGTTTGTAGAGGCAAATGTTACACAGTTTAACTGCTGTTTAATACATAGCATCATAGAAGGGCTTGGAGTGGAAGAGACTTAAAGATCACCTGCTGTTGGCAGTGCTGCTGCCCACCAGATGAGGCTTCCTGGGGCCCCATCCAGCCTGGCCTTGAATGCCTCCAGGGATAGAGTACCCACCAGCAATCTGACCAACCTGTTCCAGTGCCTTACCACTCTCTGAGTAAAAAATCTACTGAATATTTGAGGCTCTGAAAGCTTGAGTATAATTTCTACAGTTACATTTACATCAGGTGGTGCCTAAGGAATTGATTTTGCAGTCTGGAGTCTTCCAGATTTTCCAGTAAGCTCAGTACTTGCAAGATTGGTCAAAATCACAGTACAGACCTTTCAGTTTAACGCTCAGAAATGCAGTGTTTTAGTGCTTCATAACTTGCTTGTTGTCATATGCAGATGCAGTGGGAGGGGAAATGAAAACTTAAGGTATTTTAGAAATAGGACTTAAATGTATGGCTGGCGTCTGTTTTCTGGTTGTGTATTTACTTTCTAGTTTTCACCTTCTTAACAGGAATATAGAACCTTTCTGTAGGTGAGGTACAGTGAGTTAATCTGAAAGAGATGGGGAAAGAAAGACTTGTGAGTCGTATGTGTGCCTCAGCAGTATTACAGACTTGTACTCTCCAAGCATTACAGCATCTATATCGCAGTGTCTAGCTTTGGGAGGTACCATACACCTGAGCCCTCTGACATAGGCTTTTAGGAAGTTAGAGGAATGACTCCAGCAGTGAAGCTGTGCTTATTATTGTCTGTGCTTCTCTTTCTCAATACAGGCGCTTTGATTTCCGTCCAAAAACTGATCCTTACTGCCAAGCTCGTTACACTTTCTGTCCCACTGGCTCTGCTATTCCACTCATGAAAGAAGAAGATGTTATTGAAGTGTATCGATTACAGGCTCCAGTATGGGAATTTAAATATGGGGATCTACTTGGACATTTGGTAAGGTGATGTTTTTGTTTAGCAAAGCTGTAGCAGGAGATTCAGACAAATTTAACAGCCAGGGTCAATAATGTGAAACTTACTGAAGAACAGTACGTTTCTGGAAAAAGTTACAGAATTCACTTCAGCAAAAGCAAAGAGTATGACCATCATCGTCAGTGGGTGTGACTGTGTTTCACAACCAAGCTGCACACTGGGAGTATTTAATATATATGCATTATTACAATTTGAGTTTCTTTACTGCAGAAGCAGTGCATTTTGTTGGATATTATAATTACTATTCAGGTCTATGTGGAGTTGTACAAATATGATAGAATCTCAACTTCAACAATATTTATAGCTGTAACTAGCATACATAAGCTTCAGAGCTTGATCCCTAATGAACAAAGAAATATTAATGAACATAAAGCAGCAACATCAAAACAAAGTACAGAGCCAAAAATAGAGATAACTTCAAATGTCTTTACCTTACTTGTTAAACTGAGATTGAATTTATGAATTTACAGCTTTAAAAATAAATATTTATCTCAGTTGTTTTGTGGCTTTCATTGCTAAGATCTGTTGCTGCTAATGCAGTTTTGCTCCTTATTTCTTTGATTCCTTTGTGAGATAAGCATCAAAAGTAAGTGTGGGTTTTGATGCTGAGGTCCCACTGAGTGCCTCCAGATAACAGAATGCACGATGGATAGATAAACAAGCACTGAGGCAGTCTGATTCCGTGTTAGAAGTATGTGCATGATACCATCTAGTATGTTGTGCATCAACACTATTGAAAATGGGAGTAGGAGCCACTCCCCCTGTTCCCACCTTGCTCTCAGGTATCTGATCTGGTGTGCAGGTCAAGCTGCTGGCATTTTTATAGAATTATTTTTCTTTCTGTTAAAGTTTTTGTTCTTTTCCAGAAAATTATGCATGATGCTGTGGGTTTCAAGAGCAGTTTAACTGGCAAAAACTACACAATGGAGTGGTATGAGCTCTTCCAGCTTGGGAACTGCACGTTTCCACATCTCCGACCTGGAATGGATGCACCGTTCTGGTGTAACCAGGGAGCTGCTTGCTTTTATGAAGGAATAGATGATGCACACTGGAAGGAAAACGGAACTCTTGTTCTCATAACCAAAATATCAGGTATATTTCAGATGCTTTGGATGTTGCTAATATTATAAAATGTAGTCAACTTTGTCTTCAGGATAAGAAGTGTCTTTTCACTTATGGCTATTTGTAATGTAAGTGGCTGATTCTGCTGATTTCAATGCTATCTCTGCACTACTTTTATAACAGAAAGGGATATGAGGATGCCGCCTTTTGAACAAGACGCACTGAAGTGTTGTTAAGTGGGTGTCATTGGAAGTTGCTATGCAAAACCACTTGAGTCTCCTCACTATAAGAATAGAAGAATAGCTTATACAGAGAACTCATGGAGTTTTCACATGCTGTCATCAAAACAAAGCCTTCTATTGTGAAGGAGTAGATGACTGCTGAGAATGGAAAAATTGGTGAAAAAACGTGCATTACCAAATAAGTAATTAAGGCATATTTAAGAATATTCATAGATGTCAAAAATATTCATCTCAGTTTCCATATTCCCCATTTTGTGTCATAAAAGCTGTGCAAATGTCCTTAGTAAAAGGTCTTTACTCTTATATGTCATAGAACAAAACCAGGATTTATTCCACTAAATTCATGGATGATCACCAGAATAACTTCCTGGTATACACTGAAAACTGAAATCCTAAAATGAAAAGGTCATTTAAATAAATAAGGTTGATGACAGTAGTAATATGGTCAATGAGTTGTGAACAAAGGAGGACTTGAATAAAACAACTCACTTCTAAAGGTGATGTAGTAAGTGGTTCAAGGCAGCCTTCAGTATCCGATAACAGTGTGTGTGTGTTGGGCACAGTCTCTACGTTCTCTCACTGCTTTAGCAAAGAAATTCTAGGTGGCTCTTTAAGTAGTGAAACTGCTTTCCTGTGAGTTTGTATGTCGTGACCAAAGGCTTCAGTGCCTGCTGTGGTTAGATTGTTTTGTGCAAACACTAAGATAAATATTTAATACATTTGTGGAATTTGTAGTGGTCTCTGTCTGTGTGGATTACTTAATGGCTAAGTAAAGAGAGGCTCTGGTGCCTCTGGAGGTATTGTTACTGTCTGAGTCTGTAAGCAAGTTTCCCATGTCCACAAAGCTGATAGGAAGGTGGCATCTCTGAATTTGACTAGGATTCTGAAAGTTGCCATGGCAGAATGTGTACAAACACAGGCAGACAGAATTATGACCTGTCTGACCTGATAAAAAGCCTCTTTCCTCTTCAGAACCCTAATGGATGTTTGGTCATCAGTGTCAGAGGCCACAATGAAGCATTTTGATTTTTTTTTTTTTTTTTTTTTTTTTAATGCTGTTGACCAGGACAGTATTGTATAGGGTTATGCTTCTTTTGTGGAGGTAGGGCAGGGATATCTAAAGTTTGAGTTTCTGACAGTCTGAGCATCTTCCCACAGATTATCAGGGAACCAGGCATGAACCTGTAATATTTTTGGTTAGCTAAGGTTGTTAAAGCCAGAACTTCATGTTAAGTCCATCTTGGTCTTGTTAGGAGAGACAAATTCTGTTCAGTGACGTACATTGCATGATACCCCCTGGGAAGCTAATCTGATAGGAATTATAAAAGGGAGCTGCAAAAACAACTACAGTGTACTAAGTGCAGTTCTTGATACAGATTCTAAACCAAGTAGTAGACAGTTAAACAGATTGTCATGTTTACTGTGAAGCCTGAAAACTCTGAAGTATGAGGAACAAGCTACAAAGGGGCAGCATGAGAAGACAGAGTGCAGAGCTGTCATTGCTCTGCGGTATCTGCCTGCATGCATGCATGCCTTCCCTTGGGTAAGTGTGACATGCATGTCTTCTGTAATGAAGAGTGGGCTTGGAAACAAGACTTACGCAGCTTGTGTTGGGGGATTGTGTGGAGCATGCAGCCCTGTCCCTGAAGCTTGGGAAAGATATTACATTAAATAAATGTGAGAGCCTGTTGTTGTGTGTAGGGCAGCATTAGTGACAGACACAGATTTCTCATTAGCCCAAGCACAGTCACACAGCAGTGACACTTGCAGCTGAAGAAACCGTGGCTTAGAACAGCCCCAGGATTGCAAGCTGTCATATGACTGCCTTCTCATGTATTGCATTAAAAAAATGTGGCTGTGTTATGAATGTGAGGTGATAGTTGGATCTGAGTCAAAGGCAGTTGCACCCAGAGTAGTGACTGAGGGAAGAGCTGAGCTGAAATGTATGGCTAAGAATATGGGGGAAAACACACAGATGAGCCTTGTACTTCACATCTGTTTTGAGGAGGCAAATTCATCACCCTCTGCTATGGCAGAGATGAACTGAGTTACAGATGTTTTTCCCATTTCATTTGTGAAATGGCTCTTCAGCAGAACATAGAATCATAGAATCACAAGGTTGGAAATGACCTACAAGATCATCTAGTCCAACCGTCTCCTCATCACCATTGCCATCACAAGCACTAAACCATATCACGCAGCACGTCATCCAGACGCCTCTTGAACACTGCCAGGGATGGCGACTCCACCACCTCTCTGGGCAGCCATTCCAGTGCCTGACCACTCTCTGAGAGAAAAAGTTCTTCCTTATGTCTAATCTAAACCTTCTCTGATATAACTTGCAGCCGTTACCCCGTGTCCTGCTCGTTGCCTGGGAGAAGAGGCCAAATCCCTCTTCACCACAACCTCCCTTCAGGAGGTTGTAGAGTGCAATGAGGAGGTTGTAGAGTGCAATGAGGGATTTCAATTAAGTATTCCAATTATACATATATACAACCTAAGTATTTAAGTTTGCTCGTCTTCATGTACCACTCCTATATTTTGGCTTAGTTTGACGTTCCTGGCTGAGGAGGTATCAGCTATCCCAGTCAGAGGTTACTTAGCCTCCTTTTGTGAAGAAGCATGAAAAACTAGGCCTCGAATTACAAAATTTAGTTACAATTATAGGAAGGGCAAAAACTTGTTGCTCTGGTGAATACTGTCAGCATATGTTGCAGATAGTACTACCTGCTCTGTTTGTCTGCATGGATAAAATGCAGTGATGAGTGTCACTTCTCCAAAGTTTAAAAGTTCTGGCATAGTAGCAAGGGACAGGTGTTGTGGTTTTGTGATTTTTGTTGTCGGTATTCCACATCAGAATATCATGTAAAAGAGCGGGTGCTAAAGAGTTAATGTTTTGGTTCCATGGACTGCTTTTTTGGGGCATTTTGGGTTCTCAGAGGGGAGGTGAGGAGCAGAGCAGCATTTCTGGAGGACCTGGTATGCAGAGGAAGAAAGGTGGAGTTCCTGGCAGGACACCAGCAGCTCTTTCTCGCTGACTCGAACTCTCTTTGTTTGCCATGGAGATAAAGCACTTACATTCCCTGCAGTCTACTAGCACAAGACTACTTGTCTACTACCTCATATTTTGAACACTCTTTTCTCTTTCTGTTTGTTTAATTCTGTTGGATGTAGTAATTTACTGTTCCTCTTCAGATCGTTGCCGTTGTATTTTTTAGACCCATCTGCCATCTCCCTAACCTTCCCCCTCTCCTGGAGCGCATGGCCTGCCCGGGGCCAGCTACACTGCAAAAAGTGGGGTAGTTTTTTTTCCCCTCTCTCTTTTGTCTCTTTCTGGGTTTGTGCCCCTGTCATGGATTCAGATCTAGAGCTAACTCCATGACAGACATGGCAGAAAAAAAAAAAAGCCATTTGGGCAACTTACATTTACAGATAAGAAGTTACTTTTAGTTTATTCAATGAGTATGAATTCTCCCTCCAGCATATATCTTGCATCTCTGCGGATAGGTAATGTGGTAGGTAAACTTTTGCAGAGAAGGGAGGTGAACCTGGAGAGAAAATGTTTTGATCTGTATTTTTGTTCCCTCGTTTCTGTAATGCTTATTTCCATCTCTTACAGGAACCATGTTTAATGAAATGGCAAAATGGGTGAAGTACGACAATGAGACAGGCATTTACTATGAGACTTGGACAGTTCAAGCAAGTCCTGAAAAAAAATCAGTTGTATGGTTTGATTCCTATGAATGCTCTAAATTCATACTGAGAACATACCAGAAGCTGGCTGACCTGGGAGCTACATTCAATAAGATCCAAACAAACTACACCAGTATAATATTATTCAGTGGAGAACCTATTTATCTGGGAAACGAAACATCAATTTTTGGACCTCTAGGAAACAAGACGCTGGCAGCAGCTATAAGAGACTTCTACTATCCCTTCAAACCTCACAAGACAGTCAGAGAGTTTTTTGTGGATCTCTTAAAAATAATTGATCGTGTCATCTTGAATCATCAGTTTTACCTCTTTTACAACTTGGAATACTGGTTTTTACCTATGAAGTTCCCTTATCTCAAAGTTGTTTATGAGGAGGTTCCTTTGCCTGTTGGGAGCAAAACATTTTCTGGTGTTTAATTGCTGACAGCAGAACTAAACTGTGCTTTTGCCAGAAAATGCCTGAGGATTTTGGAGCACTCCTCTGATGGTATTAGCAGTGAAACATAAAACGCTTTTAATTGAACTTGTTTTGGGCAAGTTTTGCTAGGCCACAGAAAAGAATCTGCCTTCTTGCAAATTGAATAGCAGGGATCTCTGACTGACAACTCTTTACATGTATGAACACCAGCTGCCTAAGGGCAAGCTGGTGTGGCTCCAAGCACAGACCTGGCTTACAGAGCTAGAGGCTGAGCAAGAGGCAGCTGCCACACATGGCAACAGCTGGCACCTGGCTGCCACTGGATGTGGGACAGGAGCTGTACAAGGACTTTCTGGTGCAACCAGTTCTGCTTTCTGTTGGGGCTGGCTTGAGTGTCTGTTTTCCTCAGTATGTGCCTTACTGTGTTTCTTTGGTTTCTATGACTGGAACCTATGAGCTGTTCCACATTTCATGAAGGAGAGGTTTGGTGAGGTGGGAAGAGGCAGCAAGTGTGTTAGATGATGTGGGGGGGTATCTTGTCACCACTTCACTTCCTTCACCTGCATTGTCAGCAAAATACAGATGTTTCTTCCCTGAATTTGTGTGACAGTTTTCTATCACAGATAGAAGGCAAAGAGCGTGTTATAATGTATAATTGAAGCCTTGCAGAAGTAGCAAAATTTGGTTCCTGGCTGGGGCTGGAGTGGCATGGCAATTACTCTCATTTTTTCAGAATGCCTGTGTTCCCTTTGCTTTGGCCAGTGAGATGCTTATACACAGGAGTGTATACTTGTAGCAGCACAATCAGTTCCAAGGGAACACTGGTTTCTTTTTTTTTGTTTGTTTGTTTAAGCTGCTTGCAGAATGGGATGTTATTACTGCACAGTGATTAATCAGCAATATGGAAAGCAAAATGCAGTTTCATTAGGCTTAAGGTGAATGAACAGCCTGCTGCAGCCCGAGAGGGGAGCACACATGTACGCAGTGATTTGATTCAAAACATAAGAATGGAGAACCTTAACCTTCTATTAAAAGGAACTAAAAGCAATTTGGTGAATTATCGTGTAACATCAGGAGCATCAGATCAGAAAGATCAGAGGAGGAACAGCTTATTTGAGGTTTGGCTTGTGCTTACTGAGCTCTATATAATAATATTGTGGAGAGAGAGAGTTTCCAAATTGAGATCCAAACCAAAGGGGGAAAACTCCAAGTCAAGCCCAACTGATCACAAGAAGCACCTGTGCAGGAAGTATCAATGTCCGTTGCCCCTGTGGAAGGCCAGAAATGGAAATGGGCATCCTTGCATCTAGAACAGAAAGAAGCAGCAGCAGAGGAAGTAGAGGAAGATCCAGGCGAGGCCATCCCCAAAACCACCATCACCGAGAAAGGCAACTGAGAAAAGTAAGAGACATGGAGAAGAAAGTGAGGAGAAGGAAATTACTGTTACCACTATTAGTCGACCCCTGAAAATGACTGAAATCCAATGCTTAAGAAAGGAGTTTATACAGCACCCGAATGAAACTGTTGTCACCTGGTTGCTTCGTTGTTGGGACAATGGGGCCAATAGCGTGTCCATAGATGGTAGCAAAGCTCGCCAGCTAGGAAACATTGCCTGACACCCAGCTATTGATAGAGAGATTAGTAGATGTCTGAATTCAGTTGCCGCCTTCTGGCATATCTGCGATGATAGTAGCTGTGAAGACATCCCTTCAAAGATGATCTGGATTCTGAGATGAGAGAATGGAATACTGTTGAGAAAGGCATCCAATATTTGAGAGAAACAGCCATGGTGGAAACACTGTATGTTCCCACATTTATTCGTAATGATCCATGCCAGGGCCATGATCCTGAGAAAGTGAAGAGTACACCTGATATATGGCAGAAGCTCACAAGAACAGCACTGGAAAAGTATGCCAGCACACTGGTAGTAACATTTGATAGATACGAGGACCTAAACAGAAGACCCCCCCAGTTCTTGAACTGATTCTTACACTTCAAAACTTAGAACAAAAATTACTGCCATCCCATGCTTTCATCTCAGCCATCTCCCAAATGACAGAAAGACTAGATAAAATGGAGAAGAAACAGGACAGCATGCTGGATGAATTGTTCCTAGTGATTAAACACGATGAACCCGTGGCAGTATCAGAAACACACATGAAGACCAGGATGATCAAAAGAATCTGCTGAAGGAGATGATCAAACTGATTAAAGTCTCAGCTATCAAAGGCAAATGCCTCCCTGCTCGAGCAAATGACCACAGTAAATCAATGTCGTGTGCTGCTCTATGGAGCTACTTCTGTGAGCATGGAGAGGATGTGAAGAAGTGGTACGATGAACCCACTCCTGCACTATGAGCACAGGTGAGAGAATTACAAAACAGAACGACCATTACTGAAATTGCTCCCGTTACTGCAGGTAACCAATAGAGGGGCCCTGCCCTCAGTCAGGGAGGGGAAAGGGATAATAGAGTGTATTGGACTGTGTGGATTCAATGGCCTGGCATGTCAGAACCACAGGAATACAAAGCACTGCTGGACACCGGTGCCCAGTGCGCTCTGATGCCCTCGAGTTATAAAGGGACAGAATTGATTTATATTTCTGGAGTGACTGGGTGCTCTCAGGAATTGTCTGTGTTGGAGGCAGAAATAAGCCTCACTGGGAAAGACTAGCGGAAGCATCCTATAGTAACTGGACTGGGGGCTCCACGCATACTCAGTATAGATTATCTCAGTAGGGGGCATTTCAGGGATCCCAAGAGATACTGATGGGCACTTGGCATAGCTCCTGTAAATAAAGACAGCATTAATCAGCTGTCTGTTTTGTCTGGCCTGTCAGAAGATCTGTCTGTTTTGGGGTTACTACAGGTAAAAGAGCAGCAGGTACCAGTGGCTACAAAAATGGCACACAGGCTACAGTACCGCAACAACAGGGATTCCGTGCTCCCCATTCATAAGCTGATTCATCAGCTACAAAGTCAGGGAGTGATCAGCAAAACTCACTTGCCTTTTAACAGCCCCATAAGGCCAGTGCGTAAAGCCAGCAGAGAATGGAGGCTGATGGTAGATTGCCACAGCCTGAATTAAGTCACACTCCCACTGAGCCCTGCTGTGCAAGCTATGTTAGAATTCCGGTACGAACTGGAGTTGGAAGCAGCCAAATGGTTGCTTCCAACCATTGCCAATGGTTGCTTTCCAACGACATTGCCAATGCATTCTTTTCTATTCCTTCGGCCACAGAATGCAGGCCACAGTTTGCTATTACCTGGAAGGACGTTCAGTACACCTGGAACTGTTTGCCCCAGTGGGAGAAACACAGCCCAACCATTTGCCATGGGTTGACCCAAACTACACTGGAACAGGGCGGTTCTCCCGAGCACCTGCAATGAATTGATGACATTGTTGTGTGGGACGATACAGCAGAGGAAATTTTTAAGAAAGGAGAGCAAATAATCCAAATTCTAATGCATGCTGCTTTTGCTATTAAGCTAAACATAATGAAAGGACCTGCCCAAGAAATTCAGTTCCCAGGAATAAAATGGCAAGATGGGCATTGTCACATGCCAGGAGATGTGAGTGACAAGATCACAGCTGTCTCCACCCACTATCAAGAAAGAGACACAGTCTTTTCTGGGTGTAGTGGACTTTTGGAGAATGCACATCCCAAAGTATAGCCTCATTGTAAGCCCCCTCTACAAGGTGACATGGAAGAAGTATAATTTTTTGTGGGGTCCTGAACAACAGCAGGCTTTTGAGCAAATTAAAGAGGAGATAGCCTGCGCTATGGCCCTGGAGCCAGTACGGATGGGAGAGGATGTGAAGAACATCCTCTACACAGCTGCTGGAAAGAAAGGTCCTACTTGGAGTCTATGACAAAGAGCCTTAGGAGAAACCCAAGGCTGACCCCTGGGATTCTGGAGTAGAGTGTACAGGGGGTCGGAAGAGGGCTGCACTTCAGCTGATAAAGAGATCTTAGCCACACGTGAAGGGGTTCAGGCTGCTTCTGAAGTAATGGGCACTGAAATGCAGCTCCTTCTGGCACCTCGACTGCCAGTGCTGAACTGGATGTTTAAAGGAAAGATTCCTTCCACCCATCATGCTACTGATGTTACTTGGAGTAAGCGGATTGTGTTGACTGTGCAGCGAGCTATGATGGAGAACCTCAGCCATCCAGGAATCCTAGAGTTGATTATGGACTGACCTGAAGGTGAAAAGTGTGGAACATCACCAGCAGAAGAGGTATTGCATGCTAAAGAGGCCCCACCATACAATGAACTACCAGAAAATGAAAAGAAATATGCCCTGTTCACAGATGGATTGTGTCGTACTGTAGGGAAGCATCACAGATGGAAAGCTTTTGTGTGGAGCCCAGCATGACGAGTTGCAGAGTCCACTGAAGGAAAAGGAGAATCGAGTCAGTTCGCAGAGGTAAAGGCTGTCGAACTGGCCTTAGATGTTGCTGAATGGGAGAGGTGGCCACTGCTTTATCTTTATATTGACTCATGGATGGTTGGCAGATGCCTTATGGGGGTGGTTATAAGTGGGAACAAAACAACTGGCAACGGAGGAGTAAACCTATATGGGCTGCTGAACTGTGGAAAAACATTGCTACCTGAACAAAAATGTGGTTATAAAGGTGCATCACATAAATGCTCATGTGCCCAAGAGTCGGGCTACTGAAGAACAGCTAAATAACCATCAGGTAGATCGAGCTGCAAAAATTGATGTGGCTCAAATAGACCTGGACTGGCAGAACAAGGGAGAGTTATTTTTAGTTCGGTGGGCCCATGAGACCTCAGGCCATCGAGGAAGAGACACAACATACAAGTGTGCTAGAGACTGAACTATGGATGTTATTGTACAGGTTATCCATGACCGTGACACATGCACCATAATTAAACAAGCCAAGAGGATGAAACCTCTCTGGGGGAAAAGCGATGGGAAAAGTCTAAGTATGGGGAGGCGTGGCAGGATGATTATATCACCTTTGCCATGATCTCACAACGGTAAGCATTATGTGCTTACTAGGTGGAAGCAACCACTGGGTGACTTGAAACATATTGCAGTACCCCATGCTACTGCCCGAAACACCATATTAGGTTTGGAGAAGCAAATCCTGTGATGACGTGGCACCCCAGAAAGAATTGACTCAAGAGAACGGGACTCATTTCAAAAATTCACTTGTGGATAGTTCAGCCAAAGAACATGGCATTGAGTGGATTTATCATATCTCCTATTATGCACCAGCTTCTGGTAAGATTGAACGCTACAGTGAGCTGTTAAAAAACATGTTGAAAGCAAAGGGTGGTGGAACTTTTAAGCATTGGGAGAAACATTCGGCAGAAACCAGGCTGCTCAAAGCCACATCCAGCCTTGTCTTGAATGCATCCAGGGATCGGGCATCCACAACCTCTCTGGGCAACCTGTTCCAGTGTGTCACCACCATTTGAGTGAAAAACTTCCACCTAATATCTAACCTAAGCCTCCCCAATCTCAGTTTAAAACCATTCCTCCTTGTCCTATACTATCCAGCCATGTAAGCAGTCATTCCCCCTCCTGTTGGAGCTCTCTTTAAGTACTGGAAGTCCACAATAAGGTCTCCCTGGAGCCTTCTCTTCTCTGATCTGAACAAGCCCAGTTCCCTTAACCTTTCTTCATAGAAGGTGCTCCAGCCCTCTGATCATCTTAGTGGCCCTCCTCTGGAGCTGTTCCAAGAGCTCTGTGTGTTTCTTGTGCTCAGCCTGGATGCAGTACCCCAGATGGAGCCTCACAAGAGCAGAATAGAGGGGACAATCATCTCCCTCTCCCTGTTGGCCACCCCTTTTTTAATGTAGCCCAGAACACAGTTGGCCTTCCAGGCTGCAAGTGCATACTGCTGGCTTACATCCAGTTTCTCACCCACCAGGACCCCCAGGTCCTTCTCCACAAAGCTGCTCTCCAAGAGATCTTCCCCTAGTCTGTATAAATACCTGGAATTGTCCTGACCCAAGTGCAGCACCCTGCACTTGACATTATTGAACCTCATTAGGTTTTCATGGGCCCACTTCCCCAGCCTGTCCAGGTCCCTCTGGATGGCTTCCCTTCCTTCCAGTGTATTGACTTCACCACTCAGCTTGGTGTCATTGGCAAACTTGCTGAGGGTCCACTTGAAGCCATCGTCTGTCATTGATGAAGATGCTGAAGAGCACCGGTACCAAGACTGACCTCTGAGGGACACTGCTTGTGACCAGCTTCCACCCTGACACAGAATCATTGATCACAACCCTTTAGCAGCATCCAGCTAACCAATTCCTCATCCATGAAACCAATCATCCTTCAAATCCATACCGTTACACTTTAGAGAGAAGGATGTGGTGAGGGACCATGTCAAAGGCTTTGCAGAAGTCCAGGTACTTGACATCCATTGCCCTTCCCTCGTTCACCAATGCCATCACTCCATCATAGAAGGCCACTGGATTGGTCAGGCATGATCTGCCCTTGGTGAAGCCATGCTGGCTCACTTGGATCACCTCTTCATCTTGTATGTGCCTTAACATGGCAACGAAGATTTGCTCCATGATCTTTTCAGGCACAGAAGTGAGACTCACCAGCCTATAGTTCTCCAGGTCATCCTTTGTCCCTTTCTTAAAAATGGGAGTAACATTTCCCTTCTTCCAGTCAATGGGGTCTCACCCAACAGCCATGATTTTTCCAAATATGATGGAGAGCATTGGCAACTATATCAGCCATCTTTCTCAGAACCCTGGGATGGATATCATACAGCCTCGTGAACTTACATACATTCAGTTTCATGAAGAGGTCTTGGATTTAATCCACTGTTATACTGGGACAGAATTTGTTCCTCTCACCCACACCTAGATCTTCAGGGTCCTGGCAGACATGGGGAGGAGCCTGACCGCCAGTGAAGACCAAGGCAAAGCAATCACTGAGTACCTTGAGCTTTTTCTATATCTGAGGAAGCCAGTTCTCCATCCTCATTTATCAGAGGGGGAGCACTGTCCTTGGTCTGTCTCCTCCTGCTTATGTACCTGTAGAACCCCTTCTTGTTATTATCCGCATCCCTCACCAAGTTCAGCTCCATCTGTGCCTTGGCTTTCTTGATCTTATTTCTACACATGGTGGACAATGTCCCTGTATTCTTCCCAGCCTACACAGCCCTGCTTCTACTTCCTGTATATTTCTTTTCCCTCAGTTTAAGCAACAGGTTCTTGCTTAGCCATGCTGGTCACCCACCTCCTTTGCTCGATTTGTTCAGTCCATCTAGTACTTGGACCAGGAAGTTGTCCTCAACAGACTCCAGGAATCTCCTAGATTGCCTGCCACCTGCCATGCCACTATCCCAGCAGACATCCAGGTGGTTAAAATCCCCAATCAGGATGAGCCCATGAGCACGACACCTCCTGCAGTCGAAGCAAGAAAGCCTCATCAACAAACTCCCCCTCATCCACAGGCTCCCCCTCATCAGGTGGTCTGTAGCAGACCCCAACCACTGGATGCCCTTTACTAGGCCGATCTTTGATTTTTACCCACAAGCTCTCAACCCGGTCATGGCTGTTCCTAAGACACAGCTCGTCACAGTCTATCCACTATCTAACAAAGAAGGCAACTCCACCACCCCTCCAACCTTGTCTGTCCCTTCTGAAGAGCTTGTAGCCCTCAATCACAGTACACAAGTAATGAGAGTTGTCCCACCATGTCTACATGATAACAACCAGATCATAATTATCCAAGTACATCATGGTTTCCAGCTTCTTCCACATATTTCCCATGCTGTGTGCATTGGTGTAAAGGCACTTGAGCTGGGTTTTCTCGCACACTATCTTCGTAGAGGGGCCATCCCTCAAACCTTGAAAAGAAATCTGAAGTTTTCTCCCAGTGCTTCCTAGAAGGACATGAGAAAGTTACCTTAATCCTCTAAAGGGAAAATGGGATGAGTAAAAGTTTGTGCTTGAAAAAGGAAATCCACAAAAACCTATTTAACAAAAGCATTTGGGTGGAATGTCTTCCTGCTGAAATTCACATAGATGAGGGGAATATGGTCATATTTCTTGTTACATTCACAGTCAACTGGTGGAAAGCAGGCTCCCATATTTGGCAGTTTCTAGAGGATGGTCCCAGCTGCCAGGCTCAAAGATGACTCCTGCTTTCCGTGTATCCAGCAAATACATCACCCATTCACTCATGCTTCAAATAGAATCATAGAATCGCAAGGTTGGAAAGGACCTACAAGATCATCTAGTCCAACCATCCTCCCATCACCATTGCTACCACAACCCACTAAACCATATCTCATAGCTTCTCATCCAGACACCTCTTGAACACTGCCAGGGACAGTGACTCCACCACTCCCTGGGCAGGCCATTCCAGTGCCTGACCACTCTCTGAGAGAAAAAGTTTCTCCTTATGTCTAATCTAAATCTCCTCTGGTACAGCTTGCAGACATCTTTGGGTCCTGTTTATTGCCTGGAAGAGGCCAAACCCCTCTTCTCTTCAGGAAGTTGTAGAGTGCAATGAGGTCTCCTCTGAGCCTCCTCTTCTCCAGACTCAACAATCCCAGCTCCCTCAGCCGCTCCTCATAAGACTTGTTCTCCAGACCCCTCACAGCTTCACTGTCCTTTACAGACACATTCCAGGGCCTCAGTGTCTTTCATGTAGTGCAGGGCCCAAAACTGAACACAGTACTCGAGGTGCAGCCTTACCAGGGCTGAATACAGGGGGATGATTACCTCTCTGCTTCTGCTGGCCACACTATTTCTAATGCAGACTGGGTGGCCCTCTTGGCCACCTAGGCACACTGTTGGCTCATGTTCAGACAAGCATCAACCAACTCACCTCTTCACAGTCATCCAGTCACTCATCCCCAAACTTATAGTGCTGCATGGGGTTGTTGTGGCCAAAGTGCAGGACACGGCACTCACTGGCCCATTCACCACAGCCCAGCAACTCGGTTTATCCAGATCTTTCTGAAGGGCCTCCCTACCCTCAAGCAGATCAAGGCCACCTCCCAACTTGGTGTCATCTGCAAACTTACTGAAGGTACACTCAATCCCCTCATCTAGGCCATCAATGAAGATATCAAACAAAATGGAACCCAGAACTGACCCCTGGGGACACCACATGTAAACTGCTCATCAGACTTAACTCCATTAACCACTACCCCTTGGGCACAACCCTCTAGTCATTTCCTTACCCAAAGAAGGGTATACCTGTCCACGCCACAGGCAGTCAGTTTCCCTGGGAAAATATTGTGACAGACCGTATCAAAGGCTTTGCTGAAGTCTAGGTAGACTACATCAACAGCCTTTCCCTCATCTACCAGGCTGGTGTCTCGCTCCAATTTATTGGAGGGAGATGAGATTCTTTTAATATCTGTATACTTGGCGTGAGATTAAGAAACAACGGTTCATATGTTAGTCCATCCAGTTTATTACAAATCCTAATCAGGGAGACGGGGAAGGGAAGGAGGGTGATAGAAAAGATAGGAAAGAAGCAAGAATTGTGTAAAGCGGGGATACTCACCACCAGGATCCAGCAGCGGTCCCGTTGCGTGACGTTTCGAAGGTCTGAGGCAGAAGCACCTGGGGGGGGGGGGGCAGGGGATGGGAGAAGGTAGCAGCAGCGTGACCGGACTTGGGCAGCAAGTAAGTAGCAGGAGGCAGTCGCAGAGCCAATGCTGGAGGAAGCAGCTCAGGCAGCAGGCCCAGGAGAGTTCATCAGGTAGCAGGAGAGCAGGAGGCAGTCGCGGACCCAATCTGGGAGGAAGCAGCAGCGCTCAGGCAGCAGGCCCAGAGTTCTTCAGGATGCAAGAATTCCGTAGTGTGAGGAATCTGATTGCAGACACCTCTTCTTCTACTTCAGCACGCAGGCATCACTTCGTGAGGAATCTGAAGTCAGAAACCTAATCCTCATGGTTTTCGATTCCTCTTTTATCCTACTTGTTCTCCTGCCTACGTGACATCCCTGGGCACTTGAGCAAGAGTCATGTGAGTGCCCCCTGAGATGGCCATCATCCTGAGGTAAGTCCACAAGAAGACAGCTTCACAGCTATTTAGCTGCAGCTCATCTCTCCTTGCCCCTGGCCTTGTCCATCTGTGTCCCCCAGACAAAGGATTTCACAACCCTTACCCAGGAATTGTCTCATCAATTTTTCCGGAGAAAGGATTTCACAACCTTTGCCAAATACTTGCCTGGACTTGTTCATCTGTGTCCTTCAGACAAAGGATTTCACAACCTTTGCCCAGGACTTGTTCATCGAAGTTCTCCTGAGAAAGGATTTCTCAACCCCTGCCCTGGACTTGCCTGGACTTGTTCATCTGTGTCCCCAGCAAGCTTTGAGACACTGATGTTAATAGAATAATATCTTCCAGCTGGTCACCTCGTCGTAGAAGATGAGGTTGCTCAAGCACAACCTGCCTTTCATGAACCTGTGATGGCTGGGCCTGATGCCCTGGACACCACACACGTGCCGTGTGATCTCACCCAAGATGATTTGCTCCATAACTTCCCCTGGTACTGATGTCAGGCTGACAGGCCTGTAGTTCCCCAGATCCTTCTTATGGCCCTTCTTGTAGATGGGGGTAACGTTGGTAAGCCTCATATGCCCTGGGAGCTCCTCAGATAACCAGGAGTGCTGATAGATGGCAGAAAGTGGCTTGGCAATCACCCCCGCCAGCTCCCTCAGCACCCAAGGGTGGAGCCCATGTGGTCCCATGGATTTGTGACAGTCCAGATGGAGGAGGAGCACTCTGACTGTCTCCACCTGAATCACCCGAGATGTATTCTGCAAACCATTCCAGACTTCCAGATCAGGGCGTAAAGTGCCCTGCAGTTAACTGATCTGCCTTTTAAAGACAGATGTAAACGCAGCATTGAGGACTTCAGCCTTCACAGAATCATAGAACCACAGAATCACAATGGACCTCAAGGATCATGAATCTCCAACCCCTCTGCCACAGGCAGGGCCACCAATCTCCCCATGTAATACTAGACCAGGCTGCTCAGGGCCCCATCCAATCTGGTCTTGAACACCTCCAGGAAAGGGGCATCCACAACCTCTCTGGGCAGCCTGTTCCAGCACCTCACCACTCTGTAAAGAATTTCCCCCTGAGATCCAACCTAAATCTCCCTCCCTCAACTTAAAACCATTTTCCTTCTCTTTATCCTCAGTGATCACATTCCCTGCTGCATCAAGGAAAGGATGGAAATTCTCCTTGGTTCTTCTCTTACCATTGATTTATTTGTAAAAGGATTTCTTATTCTTTTTTTACTGTAGTGGCCAATCTGAGCTCAAGATGGGCTTTTGCCTTCCTAACTTCCAAATCCTGCGTACCTTAGCAGCCTCCTTGTAATCTCTCAAGTAGTCTGTCCCTTCTTCTAGAGGACACAGACTCTCTTTCTTCTGGAGTCTCAGTAGTAGTTCCCAGTTCATGCACATTGTTCTTCTTCCCCTACAGCTTGCTGTATGGCCTTCAGGAACATCATGTTCTTGTGCCTGTAAGATTTCCATCTTGAGGAGTATGAAGGCTTCCTGGACCCCTTAAGCTTCAGGAGTGAATCCCAAGAGACCCCTGCAACAAAGCATCCTGAACAGGTCGAAATCTGCCCTCTCGAAGTTCAAGATAGCATTTTTGCCAGTAACCCTTCAGACAACTCCAAAAATAGAGAATTTTACAATTTTGTGGTCGCTCTGCCCAAGACAGTCCCCAGCTTTCGTATCTCCCACCAGTCTTTCTCTATTAGTGAAGAGCAGGTCTAGCAGCACCACCCCTGGTAGGCTCTTGTATCAGCTGTGTAAGGAAGCTATCTTCCACACATTCTAGAAACCTCTTGGACTACTTCCTCTGTGTTGTATTATATTTTCAACATATAGCAGGGAAGTTGAAGTCTCCCATGATAATAAGTGTTGGCAATCGCATGACTTCTGAAAGCTACTCATAGAATGCCTCGTCCTCTTCAACCTGATTAGGTGGTCTATAACAGGTGTTACAGATTATTTTGAACTCTCGGTTCTACTCCCTGCTTTTATGCACCTTGCATTTAAGAGATAAAATACAGAAATCATTCTGTAACATGAAGATTTTTAAGTCTGCACTGTCCACACCCCTGAGGGCATGAAGTAACAGCCATCAATTAGGTCTACAAGTCTTCCAGTCCAGTTCCTCCTTTGCCTTGACTGATTTCAGATACAGCATTAAGAAATCAGACTTTACCCTCCTTCCATAGGCCCTGGGGCAAAAGCTGTCCAGTTCCTGAGCATCTGGTGAGGAAATGCTACGTTGACTGTCCTACAGAAGTGGAGGATCATACCCTGTGGTCTCCATTTCACAGCAGAGGAACTTAATAATAACAGTGGCAGATATAGTCAATTGGGATATCTAATGAAAAGGATGAACAAATCATACAGAACATCTAAGGTTAACTCTAGCTTCACTGTTCTAGTTAAATAGTATCAAAACCATATCCAAACTTTTATGTGTCTTTTAGGAAAATTAATTTATATTTTGTAGTCTGAACTACAAACATTGAAGTTCTGAGTCCCTTTAAGATTAAAAAAATCCTCATTAACACAATGCTCCAGTTTTGGATTCAGCAGCAGCATTTATTTTGACAACCCTGCATGACCTTTGTGACAGTCTGTGGTACTCCTGTTACAGCTTACACCATGGATTCTATTGTTTGTTTGTTCCACTATGTGTTGAAGACAAAGAATAGTACAAGATTTGCTTATAAGGGCACTACTGCAGCTTTTCTTGAAGCGATTTACAATGTAGACTTGCCTGGGAAGTCCGAGCCGTTTAGTTGAGCTGAGAACACTAACTGGTGTGAAGTAAAAAGTGCAGACTTAAATGAAAGGGGAAACAACCACTTTTCTTCTTGAACTGAGTGTTACATCTATACATCTCTATCCATACACAGAACTGTTTGAAAGTTATGCAACAGAATAGAGACCTTCTCAGAAAAGGCCACCCTTGATGGAGAGAGCAGCTCAATTACAACTAAGCATAAAGCCTTCCTGCCATATTCTCCATTTCAGATTTCTGTCTGTGAGAAGCAGAGGGCTGGAATTAAAAGATGGGAATTCCTGGAGTGAGGAGATGAATATATTTGGCATATCTGTCCTGTCTTTCTGTCACTGCACTACCACAGCAGTGAGTGACAGACCATGTATTGCTTACCTTGCCCGTATGAGAACACAGTCAAGGTCCTAAGAGTTGCATTAGCAGAAGACATCACATGCTGACTTAGTGACAACATTCCCTCTTCCCCAGCCTGTTAGTGTTACTCCGTTTTTATCACACAAGTCATTCTGAGAGTGAAAATATAAAAAACACTGAACTTTTTTACTTCAATGATCTAGATATATTGACACCTTTTATACAAATAAAAGCAAATTATAGCAGTACATTAACAAATTCTAATACAAAAATGTGTACTTCATAAAATGTGATTTTTAAATGACAAAGTTCTACAGAAACATACAACTCCCTATAAAGACGTCCAGTCCACTGAGCAATGCTTGCTCAAAATATCATTATGAACTAAATATGCTCATAAGTATATTACCATTGAACTATACATTTGGATAAAACATTACTGAAACCAGAAGTGAAAACCTACTCATTACCAGTACACGTACAGCTCAAACGAGAAGCAGCCACCAGCAGAGCTCAGTACAGCCCCAGACTGGAGAAGCTCTACCTTGCAGGTGGCCAATCACACCTTGCAAACATTCATCTGTCACATTAATAGTTTAGTGTTATCCATCAATAGAATAGAAAGTAACCCAACTGTTGGCAGTAGGAAGTGAAGTCACAAGACACATCCAGATCACAGGCAATATGTTGCCTACACTAGAATTTTCTCTAAAAAAAATGATTTTACCAAATAATCAAAATGTTTTCCTCTACTGCTCTACTTCACGTAGGTTTACTGCTTTGAGGTTTTAAAATACGAAATGATTGAACCAGCTGAATTAAAAGTTATACAAAATGATCATCTATCAAACATTTACTTTATACATAAACATTTTTGAAACTGATTTACAGTGTACAATTAGTTATACAGCATAAGCAACCATTACAATATCATTTTTCCCTCAAACTGAAAGCAGCCAACAATGTCTACTGTGTTGTTCAAAGGTCCTCGGTCACCAATCCTATTTTATCTCACCTCGCACTGTTCACATCCGTGTTGTCCCACTGAGTACCACAGGGTACATTTAATAAGCTGTACATTACTCTGTCTAACAATATGCTGCAAAACTGGTTAATGTGCAAGAAAAGCTCATTAACTCCAATGCCTATTTAAATACAACGTATCTACAATTTTCCCCAGAATGCTTGCGCTTCCTGAGCTAGACATAAAATACCTTAAAACAGGTTTGGACATGAATCTGAGACCCCATAAACAAACTAAGATACCTAGAGCAAGAAGAAAAGCAAACCGCTTCTGGTAGCTCTCATTACTATTTGTTTGCACTCTAAATATACTTTAGATTGATCTAATAAACTGAATAAGATAACAAATTCAGTATTTTAATTTTCTAACCTATATTGTTATATATTGATCTTGCTTTTTACCACTTAATATAAACAATGTATACATCTCACAGCCTACTAAATTCTCCATATATTCTTAACCCTGTCACCTGGGTGACTGGATTTAATCATGCTATAGTCTGCAACAGAGCATGAAACTTGCAGGGTTTTTTTTTTTGGTTTTTAATAACAAATCCAATTGTGTTCAGTATTAGTATTTAAATCAAAGAAGTTCAGGATATTGAAGTTATTTTACAGTTACATTTCAATGTTTTTTAATAGAAATTAAAAAACTAATTTATCAATTAAAAAGAACATATCTAATCCATCATTGGATGCAGAAAAGTTTTAGAGATATTTATGATTTCTATTTTAAATTACTTGAATTTCACAAATTGTTTCTGAATGAAATCCTATCAAATGCTGCAGTGACTTACAATAATAAACTACAGTATCAATTAAGCTTATACAATAAATTACAAGATGCTAAGCATAAGGTGCTATTCCGTCTGCCCTAAAGTCTTTTCAGGATGTTACCATGTAGGCATCATGTCCGGGAACCAGACTCTACCGAGATGTTTTGAAACTTCCCAGTGGATCTGCTCTAAGCTGTATTTCTGGTCAGGAATCAGAACTTCCTCCATAATAGAAAGCTGTGAGAGACGGCCGCCACACATCTTCACAAACTCAACAAAGGCACTGCAAGAGACTTCACACTCTCCTAGGCCAACAGCTGACAAATACTTGCACCGCTCTGCGATACGGATCAACTCCTCATCCAGTGGCCGTAATCCATTGGCGCACACGACCAATTCAACCAACCGAGGACACGTCATCCCAACGCGGCCAAGTACATCTTTGCTTACCGATCTTCCAAAGTAAAGGTGAGTGACAGGTATTTCATAGCGAAAGAATGGGTCAAACTCTTCTTCATACAAGAAAAAATACATGACTAAGTTCACTTTAGGAGAATGCTTGATGAAAGCGTCCCAGCTGCTCTTCTGAATCGTGTGGAACTGAGTCTGTCCAGGATTTTCACTGACAACATCGATGCGCAAGTGTTCTAACCTGACATGTTTTTCAGAAGACAAGGCGAGCAGCAGCTCATCGCTCAGCAGATGGTAGTTGAGCGCCAACTCACGTAAACCATGACACTGATCAGCCACACAAAGGATTCCTTGCAAAGCAGAACATTACGGAATGGGTTATACAGGTAAATATACCAGTACTTGAATAACAAACATAAGAATTTGTTTCTGTATATCAAAAAGTTGAAAAGAATATGCATTTCAATATAGAATCATTATGCAATATCAAAATTAAATCTTACTGGACAACCAAAACATGAATCTTTTGTCACGTGACCAGCATTGTGTGACTTCTTTGTGCAAAGATATACATATATTATGTGTTGTATACTTTCCCTTGGGAGTTGATTCTTGTATGTGGCAAATGTAAGATTTACATACTCTTAACTGTTCCATCCTGCCGTAAGTCTATCTATAAATGCAAGTTCATAATAAATCACAGAATCATACAATGGCTTGGGTTGGAAGGGACCTCAAGGATCATGAATCTCCAACCCCCCTGCCACAGGCAGGGCCACCAACCTCCCCATTTAATACTAGACCAGGCTGCCCAGGGCCCCATCCAACCTGGTTTTGAACACCACCAGGGATGGGTCATCCTCCTTGGGCAGCCTGTTCCGGCACCTCACCACTCTCATCATAAAGAACCTCCCCCTGATATTTAACCTAAATCTTCCTTTTTTCAACTTAAAACCATTTCCCCTTGTCCTGCTGTTCTCTACTATTTCATAAATTTGAGTCCCCTCCTGTTTGCAGACTCCCTTTAGGTACTGGAAGGCTGCAATGAGGTCACTCCGCAGCCTTCTCTTCCCCAGGCTGAATAAGCCCAGCCCCTTCTGCCTGTCTTCATAGGGAAGGTACTCCAGCCCTCTGATCATCTTTGGGGCCCGACTCTGGACCCTCTCCAACAGCAGTCTTTCTTGTACTGGGGGTGCCAGACCTGGACACAATATGCCAGATGGGGCCTCACAGGGGCAGAATAGAAAACGACAATCACCTCCCTCTCTCTGCTGGCCACCCCTCTTCTGATGGAGACCAGGATGTCATTTGCTTTCTGAACTGCAAGAGCACAGTGCTGGCTCACATTCAGTTTTTCATCCACCAAGACCCTCAGGTCCTTCTCTATAGGGCTACTCTCAAAGACTGCTCCTCCCAGTCAGCATATATGCCTGGGATTCCTCCAGCCCAAGTGCAAAACCTTGCACTTAGCTGTGTTAAACCTCATTAGATTCACCCACTCTGGAAGCATATTGCCCATGACTATATCTGACCAAGCAGCCAAGAACAAAATCTGACTGCCACCCAAGGAACAGATATTTAATGAATGCTACATTTTCATTAAATACAGAAGATACAGGGTAAGTTCAATACTGATCATCTTCATCCCAGCAGCAGTGGGGTCTCTTTTTCACTACTCAAACTATTTCTCTGTCCTGCACTATTGTTAAGAACACAATTCTTAAGAACTGATCTAGTACCAAACATCTACTCTCCCTCAAATATGCACTTTGAAGACACATTATACATTTTAAGTGTATTAGCAAGCAACTGCTTTTGTGCAACTCATCACCTTTTTGATTCAGTTCAAGTTCTTCAACAGTTTGTAGCAATCTAATAATAATAACAGTCCCGTGAGAAAAAAAAAAACAAACACTAGATCATAGGAGATCAGGTTGGTCAAGGAAGACCTGCCCTTCATGAACCCATGCTGGCTGGGCCTGATCACCTGGTTGTCCCGCACATGCCACGTGATCAGGGGACGGAGTTGGGTCCAGTCTTGTTTAACATTTTCATCAATGACCTTGATGAGGGGATAGTGGCCACCCTCAGCAAGTTTGCTGATGATACGAAGTTGGGAGGATTGGCTGACACGCCTGAAGGCCGTGCTGCCATTCAGCGAGACCTGGACAGGCTGGAGAGCTGGGCAGAAAAAAAACCGGATGAGGTTTAACAACAGCAAGTGTAGAGTCTTGCATCTGGGGAGGAATAATTGCATGCACCAGTACAGGTTGGGGGATGAGCTGCTGGAGAGGAGCTCTGCAGTGAGGGACCTGGGTGTCCTGGTAGACGACAAGTTGGCCATGAGCCAGCAGTGTGCCCTTGTGGCCAAAAAGGCCAATGGCATCCTGGGGTGCATTAAAAAGAGCATGGCCAGCAGGTCGAGGGAGGTGATCCTCCCCCTCTGCCCTGGTAAGGCCTCATCTGGAGTACTGCGTCCAGTTCTGGGCTCCCCAGTACAAAAAAGACAGGGATCTCTTGGAAAGAGTCCAGCAGAGGGCACAAAGATGGCAAAGAGCCTGAAGCATCTCACTTATGAAGAAAGGCTGAGTGAACTGGGCCTGTTCAGCCTCGAGAAAAGAAGACTGAGAGGGGACCTGATCCAGGTCTATAAATATCTAAGGTGTGGGGGGCAGAGTGGCAAGGCCAGACTGTTTTCAGCAGTACGTGGAGACAGGAGAAGGGAAACAGCCGGAAACCGGAGCATATGAAGTTCCACACAAATATGCGCAAGAACTTCTTTACAGTGAGGTGACGGAGCACTGGAACAGGCTGCCCAGGAAGGTTGTGGAGTCTCCTTCTCTGGAGATATTCAAGACCCACCTCAACGCCTACTTGCAACCTGGTGTAGCAAACCTGCTTTGGCAGGGAGGTTAGAGATTCATGATCCTTGAGGTCCCTTCCAACAGCTACGATTCTGTGATCTCCCTCAAGACTATCTGCTCCATAACCTTCCCTGGCACCGAGGTCAGGCTAACAGGCCTGTAGTTCCCTGGATCCTCCTTACGACCTTTCTTGTAGATGGGAGTCGCACTGGCAAGCCTTCTGGGACCTCACCAGTCAACAAGGAGTGCAGATGGATAATGGCAAGCAGCTCAGCTATCTCCTCTGCCAGTTCTCTCAGCACTCTCAGGTGAATCCCATCTGGCCCCATGGACAGTTCAGCTGGAGTAGTAGGTCTCTGACTGATTCCTGTTCCTTTTTACCCCAGAAGCCAGGTTGAGTTGAACCTGGACTTTCGCCTTTCTGATTTTCTCTCTACACATCTTAACAAATTCTCTGTACTCTTTCTGAGTTGCCTGTCCCTTCTCCCACAGGAGATAGATTTTCTTTTTCTCCCGGAGCCTCAAGAATAGCTCGCTATTCATCCATGCCAATCTTCTTCCCCATGGCTCATTTTGCAGCTCAGGGGGACAGCCAGCTCCCGTGCCTTTAAGACTTCCTTCTTGAAGAATGACCAGCCATCTTGGACCCCTTTCTTAAGATTGGAACATAGGGGATTCCCCCTACTAGCCTTCTCAATAATTCAAAGTCCGTCCTCCAGAAGTCCAAGGTAGCAGTTTCGCTGTTCCCCTCCTGGCTCCACCAAGAATTGAGAACTCTACCATTTCATGGTCACTCTGTCCAAGACAGCCCCTGACCTCCACATCTCCCACCAGATTTTCTCTGTTTGCGAGCAGCAGGTCTAGCAGGGCAGTTCCTCTTGTCGGCTCTCTCACCAGCTGCATCAGAAAGTTACCCTCCATACACTCCAGAAACCTTCTAGACTGCTTCTTCTGCATTGTGTTGTATTTCCAGCATATGTTGGGGAAATTGAACTCCCCCATGAGCACAAGGGCTGGTAACTGCACAGCTTCCGCCAGCTGCTCGTAGAATTCCTCATCTGTCTCTTCATCCTGGTTCGATGGTCTGTAGCAGACATCCACCAGGAAGTCTGCATTGTCAGCTCTTCCCCTGATCTTTACCCATAGGGGTTCGACCTTATTATCCCCAGCCTCAAGTTCAATGACATCAAAGCACTCTCTAGTATAGAGAGCCAGGCCACCACCCCTCTTTCCTTGCCTATCCCTTCTGAAGAGTTTGTAGTCAGCCATTGCAGAACTTCAGTCATGAGAGAGGTCCCACCATGTTTCCGCAATGGCAAATAGGTCATAGTTAACCTGGCACACAGTGGTTTCCAACTCTTCTTGTTTGTTGTCCATGCTGCATGCATTGGTGTAGATGCACTTCAGCTGAGCCCCTCGCCTCACCCCTAATCCCATTACCATTCCCCCAGGCTCATTTCTAGCAGGCCTGGTTTTATCCCTTTCCCCCTTCCGATCTAGTTTAAAGCCCTCTCTACAAGTCTCACCAACTTCTGGGCAAGGATCCGTTTCCCCCTTTGGAATAGGTGATACCCATCGGCAGCCCCCATACCAAGTGCCAACTAGACAGCCCCATGATGAAAGAACCCAAAATCTTTGCGCTTGCACCAGCATCTCAGCCATGTGCTTATAAGGTGAGTTTTCCTGCTTCTCTCAGAGTCCTTCCCCACCACCATAGGAATGAAGGCAAATACTACTTGTATGCTTGCTCCATCAACTAACTTCCCCAGTCCCCTAAATCATTTTTTATAGTCCTCAGGCTTCTTTTAGTGACCTCATCACTGCCAGCCTGGACTATCAATAGAGGATAGTAATCAGAGGGGCAGATCAGACTAGGAAGTTTTCTAGAAATATCCCTGATCCAGGCCACGGGGAGGCAGCACACTTCCCTATGGGTAGGAGCAGGCCAACATATTGGGCACTCAGTTCCTCTCAGAAGAGAGTCACCTATGACTATCACCCTCCTTTCTTTACTGAAGGAGGCAGTCTTTTAAGGAGAGGTGGTCAGCTCCATGCTTGAAAAGCTTCGAGGCAATCCTCCCACCTCATTCTCAGCCACCTCACCCTCCAGTTTCAGGGCTTCAAACCTATTACATACAGGCACCTGGGTAACCAAGGTAGGTCGGGATGGGCACCGCCTGCATCTCTGAGCTGCGACTTGCTGCTATTCTTTCTCTCTTCTTAAGTTGGCTCTCTCGGTTTGACCATGGCAAGGGACAAGGTCCACTACAGTTTGGGGGTTGCAGTCTCTGCTTCTTTCTGGCAGAGTCACACCACCAGTCTATCTCCCTCTCATGCTCTCTGATGGTTCTTAATCTCTCTACCTCCTTTCTAAGCTCCACCACCAGGCTGAGCAGTTCTTCCACCTGCTTGCACCTCACTCAGGTGTCATCCTTCCCATCCTCTCCCAGCAGCAGCAGGCTCAGGCATTCTCTGCAGCCGGAGACCTCAACCATCACATTTCTGGGCAGGCCCTCTGTCTGGGTTGCCACAGTCTTCTTGGGGCAAGCCTGCTGTCTGGCAGAGACCATGTTTGAACCTGGGGTCTCCAGGTCTGTCAGTAGGAGAGTGGTCTCCTAAGCTAAGACAAAAACACTGACATGCCCTGCCACAAGACCAACCTCCCACACGTACTGATACAGTAATCGGCAGTGTGGGCTGCACTCACACTCTGACTTCCCTCCCTGTTACGGGTGGACAGTAAAACCCTTTTCTTACCTGGCACGCTAGGTGAGCGGAAGTTAGATTCTGCCCTCCCAAGGGCTGCTTTTAGCCTCACGGGAAAGGGTCAAGGTCAAGCTCAGAGG
Organism: Lagopus muta; assembly: GCF_023343835.1. NCBI lineage: Eukaryota > Metazoa > Chordata > Aves > Galliformes > Phasianidae > Lagopus > Lagopus muta. The sequence goes on along the minus strand of NC_064433.1, from coordinate 152,794,384 downwards.
TAAGAGAGGGCATTGCTGGCTCCACCCCAGCTGACTCAGCAGCCTGCCCACAAGCTGCCAGCTGCTGCCAGCCCCCCGGCACCAACACAGTGCTTTTGTTGGCTTCAAAAAAGCCACAAAAAGAGCTTTCTGGTCAGCCTTTTGCTTTAGGTCCCTTACCCAGTGCAGTCTTACCTGCCCTGAAGCTGGTCTCTGCAGCAATGACCGTTTCACAAGGTAGGAGGGTGTTTAAACTCAACCCACACTGTTTTTTTTCAGGGGCTCATTAGATTTGACCAAATTGAAAGCATACAGTAAAGCAAACAAAACAGTTGCTTACCAGCTGGAGACACATGAGGACAGCTACTCATTTTCAAGAGTTTGAGCGTGTCACTGTTGTTAGCCACTAGCACTTTGAGAGACGGATCATCTACTGGTGTATCATCAATCTTAAGTGAAGAGAGTGACTTGGAGTTTACGAACACCACTGTCAGTGCAGAAATAAAGTGGGACTGGAAAAGAAAGTTTAAATGAAACACTGGTATCTGAAAAATCTTAGCAGTTTTGTGCTGTATATAGTTGTATACAATATCCTGACTTTCAGCAGCTACTGTAAGTCTTCAACCTGATATCACAATCAAAAATAGTATACTTTTTTCAGTAAGGAAAAGCTTAATAACTTTTCTTATCATATTAATTATTTGGCAAACCAGAATCTCTAACATAAAACAGAAAAAAACCTGAGAAACTGACCCAGTACAATCCACTATGTAAACTTCAAGCTATAGGAAAACCACAACCAAAGAGAAAGCATATAAACTCTAAATTTAGATAATAATTTAGAAGCAGTGCTCTTAAAGCAGCATCTGAGTAAAAATTCCCATGCAGTGTGAGTTAGGCTGCATTGATGAGATGCATTCAAGTGCGGCAAGCCTGTACTGTTGTTACATGTGCCCAAAGGCAAATGGTACTACTGGCTGGCAGAGTACATAGGGTAGGAATGAATCTTAGAAAGCTGACAGGAGTGGTTCACAGCCAAGGAACAGATGATCAATTATTTATGCTACTTAACCAGTAATTAGTGTAGGTCCAGTGTTCAAGGTCCTGAGCATCTCTGGGTAACAACTGAAAATCACTAGTAAAGAAGGACAGCCCAGAATGCCTTCACTTGAAAAATCATGGAAAAAGGAGCAGACTTCTGGTACTGTGGAAGTGAATAACTAGCTTATAATCACGATTTCTTAAAAGATTTACCGAAGAAGTAAAGAAAATATATCTCCTATGCATTGTATTAACTACTCCACAAATGTACCTGTTACTTTGATTCCAGTATCGTTTCTGGATTGTTCATGTTGCTCGAACTGAATACAGTTATGTGGAAAGGCTTGGCAATGGTACTGCTCATTCTTATACAATGTGCTTTTTGTTACATTTAGAACAAGCATACTTTCAAATTAAATAAACCAGCAACGTCAGTTCACGTAAATGAAAACTGAATGTTCAGATCAGAAGCATGAGGCTTTAGGTACCACTCCCAAGTACACTGACAATACTCTGATTACGTATGTTACAGACCAAGGAGAAAAAGATGCTTACTGATATTCTCACTTTGTATTCACAAAGTGCTGGTACTGTGTTTGATATACTTTGGATTTAAAATGTAACCTCCTCTAAGAAGGATACTGAAAAGAAAAATGAAATGAACTCAAGAAAATCAGCTCATCTGAAACCACAGTTCAAAGACTTAATAGAAGACAGGCAATAGTTCTTCGCATCGTAAACACCACAAGGCAAATTATTCTCAAGAGTTGATTTAGGCGCATCTTGAATATATTTTTAGAAGGAACACGTGAACCTATTGGTAATAAAAAGGAAGTCTGTATTTTAGAAGAACTGACACTTCATAAGTCTACAGCATGAATGACTACAACCGATTCTTTAGCTTGTACAACATGACTCCAGGGGAAAACACAGAAAAGCTGAAGTAGCATAGCATTCCGATCAAGAATAAAATATGTAAGAGCTGAATGGACAAAATATTGTTAAACACATTAAGACTAAGTATTGTTTGCACTATGCTTAGGTTTCCTAACGGTCACGTCTCAAAGCACACTGAAAGAAAAAAAGGTACAAAAAAACTCAAAGATCTGAAAAATGTCTTCGAAAATTAAGGATTAAAAACACATATTCAAGAAAAGTACATGACACGTCTGTGATCACTAACAAGGATAATAAATGATAATCCTTCTGCAGCTAACCTCACTTAAACCCTATATCCTACTTATTTTCCTGAGGTTGTCCCTACCTCTTCCTTGTCCTTGTTGACATCAGCAATGACATCATCTTATCCAGCTAACAGCCTAATTTTAACTGGCTCTTGACATACATGTGGGCTAGATTCAAGAACTGAGGCTGACAGACATCCATGATGTTCTTGCATAGAACTGCCCAGGTTACCACAGCTGCCCCTCAGCTCCTCAGCAACAGAATCCTTTTACTTCACTAGCAGGACTGCTTGTTTAGAAGCATATAAGAGGGGATTGCTGGTTGTTTTTTTTTTTGTTTTTTTTTTTTTTAATTTTTTATTTTTTTTACTTCTAGATAACAGACCTTCTAATGTAATCTAGTTTTGGATAAACAAGCCAGGTTAAAAAAAAAGTCTGTCAGATTTCATAGATATGATGCAGTTTGCTTCTGAATCGAGCACTTAGCTATGTGACATCAAGTAATAAAGATTTCCTTAAAGTTGTATGAATGTAAAAAATATACTTACCAATGGCTGTAATTGCTACAGCAAACTCCCACAGATTAAACTCTACCTCTTCGATTATAATCATTCTGCTAATAAGTCCTCTAGGCTAATGACTTACAGCATGTTGCCCAAAGCTAACAGACAGGAATACTTAGAACAAGATCTGAACTAGCATCTCATGTGATGCAGAGAATGAATGAAACTTCAGTTACCCATCTTAGTAGATCATCTCAGTTCTTCCCCTTAGTCAAGCACAATAATAAAGTTCTGGTTTTTTTTGTGTGTGTTTTTTTTTTTTTTTTTTTTGCCAAAGGCTCATTTTTACAACATAGCTTTTCACAATACTCTATGAATCACTGCAATGTTTTTCTACAAAAATTTACATGCATTCAAATACCTTTGGTAAATCCATGAAGCTTGGCCGGGCAGTTGAAATTAGTCCAAGAGTTTTCAGAGAGCAATTCACAAGCTGCGATAAAATATCACAAGCTGCTTCTGCAGATTCCTTGCTACTGTCCACCTTAAAACAGAAGTAAATGTACTGAATCAGAAAACACTGCATCAAAATACAACCAGTACTGACATAAAGCAACTCTGTTTTCCATGGTTTTTTTTCCGCTTTATTTTCTGTCATACGATGGTAAAAAAATGCACTGGAATTTCACTAATGTCCTGTTTTATTTTTCTCTAAAAGACAGACATCAAAAACCCAATATAATTTGCTATCAATTTAGCAGGTTACTAAATATTCCGGTAAAATTTTGCATGATGAGAGACTAACTACACAGTCTGTTCCAAAGCATTTAATCCATATAAAATAAAAAATACATGAAGATTCTTTTGGCTCCAGAACCTATCAATGTGTTTTCTTTGTTATCAAAATGTGGGAATACTAGAAACTGTCCTCTGTGCAAGAAAGCCACTTGCTTCCTTTATGGTGACTCAGCTCATAGAAGAGCTTCTGGAGAATTAAGTAAACTATTATTTGAAGCTATAAACTTAGGTCTCCACCATTAATACCACAACAGATATGCTACGGATATCCTGTAAAGCTTGTTACAAAATTTAATCACTTAATGTACTTCCAGTCAATCTCCCCTAACGCGTACAGATATGCTTCCAGAACAGCCTTGTACATACAATTCTCATGACAGCTATGTAAGCCTACGTAACCACAAGATCAATTTTAGGCCTATCACAAGCCATGCTAACATGCCAGCAACTGATTTAGATCTGATAAACATTCATTTTCCATTTGAATAGTAAGATGAGGACTAAAGAGAATCTCCATTCTTTACTGGATGAGGCTGGGAATGTGACCACTGAAGATAAGGAGAAGGCAGAGGTTCTGAATGCCTTCTTTACGTCTGTCTTTAAAGGTCAGACCAGTTATCCTCAGGGTACTCCGCTTTCTGACCTGGTAGTCTCGACTGGGGTACAGACAGAACCCCCACGATCTGGGAGGAATCAGTCAGAGACCTACTACTCCAGCTGAACTGTCCATGGGGCCGGATGGGATTCAGCCGACAGTGCTGAGAGAACTGGCAGAGGAGATAGCTGAGCTGCTTGCCATTATCCATAGAATCATAGAATCACAAGGTTGGAAATGACCTATAAGATCATCCAGTCGAACCGTCTCCTCATCACCATTGCTACCACTAGTACTAAACCATATCACGCAGCATGTCATCCAGATGCCTCTTGAACACTGCCAGGGACGGTGACTCCACCACCTCCCTGGGCAGCCATTCCAGTGCCTGACCACACTCTGAGAGAAAAAGTTCTTCCTTATGTCTAACCTAAACCTCCCCTGATACAACTTGCGGCCATTGCCCCATGTCCTGCTCGTTGCCTGGGAGAAGAGGCCAAATCCCTCTTCACCACAACCTCCCTTCAGGAGGTTGTAGAGTGCAATGAGGTCTCCCCTGAGCCTCCTCTTCTCCACACTGAACAATCCCAGCTCCCTCAGCCGCTCCTCATAAGACTTGTTCTCCAGACCCCTCACCAGTTTTGTTACCCTTCTCTGGACACGCTCCAGGACCTCAACATCTATCCTGTAGTGAGGAGCCCAAAACTGAACACAGAACTCGAGGTGCGGCCTCACCAGTGCTGAGTACAGGGGGATGATCACCTCCCTGCTCCTGCTGGCCACACTATTTCTAATGCAGGCCAGGATGCTGTTGGCCCTCTTGACCACCTGAGCACACTGTTGGCTCATGTTCAGCCGAGCATCAACCAACACCCCCAGGTCCTTCTCTTCTTCACACTCATCAAGCCACTCACCCCCCAAGCCTATAACACTGCATGGGGTTGTTGTGCCCCAAGTGCAGAACTCAACACTTGGCCTTGTTATACCTCATCCCATTCACCTCAGCCCAGCAGTTCAGCCTGTCTAAATCCCTCTGAACAGCCACCCTACCCTCAGGCAGATCAACACCACCTCCCAGCTTGGTGTCATCTGCAAACTTGCTGAGGGTGCACTCAATGCCCTAATCTAGGTCATCAATAAAGATATTAAATAAGATGGACCCCAGTACTGACCCCTGGGGGACACCACTTGAAACGGGTCGCCAGCTGGACTTCACTCCATTCACCACGACCATCTGGGCATTTCCTTGTAGCCAGTTCCTTATCCAAAGAAGTGTGTATCTGTTCAGAACACGAGCAGCCAGTTTCCCCAGAAGAAGCCTGTGAGGGACCGTGTCAAAGGCTTTGCTGAAGTCTAGGAAGACTACATCAACAGCCCTTCCCTCATCTATCAGACTGGTCACCCAGTCATAGAAGGAGATGAGGTTGTTCAAGCACGACCTGCTTTTCACGAACCCGTGCTGGCTGGGCCTGATCCCCTGGACACTGAGTACATGCTCTGCAATCTCATCCAAGATGATTTGCTCCATAACCTTCCCTGGTACTGAGGTCAGGCTAACAGGCCTACAGTTCCCCGGATCCTCCTTGTGGCCCTTCTTGAAGATGGGAGTCACATCAGCAAGCCTCCAATCCTCTGGGACCTCACCAGTTAACCAGGAGCATTGATAGATGGCCGAGAGGGGCTCAGCAATCACCCCCACCAGCTCCCTCAGCACCCGAGGGTGCAGCCCATCCGGTCCCATGGACTTGTGACAGGCCAGACGGAGGAGGAGCTCTCTGACAGTCTCCACCGGAATTGCTGGGGGCATATTCTGAGCAGCGTCCCAGACTTCCAGATCAAGGCATAAAAAGCCCAGAGGATAACTGATCTGGCTGTTAAAGGCAGATGTAAAGAAGGCATTGAGGACCTCAGCCCTCTCCTTCTCCTCAGTGGCCACATTCCTTGCTGCATCAAGTGTAGGATGAGAATTATCTTTGATTCTTCTTTTCCCATTGATACATTTATAAAAGGATTTTTTATTGTCTTTTACTGCAGAGGCCGACCTGAGCTCAAGTTGAGCTTTCGCCCTCCTAACTTCCTCCCTGCATACCTTAGCTACTTCTTTGTAATCTCCCCAAGCAGCCTGTCCCTTCTTCCAGAGGATGTAGACTCTCTTTTTCTCCTTGAGTCTCAACAGTAGTTCCCGGCTCATCCACACCGGTCGTCTTCCCCTACAGCTCACCTTACGGCACTCAGGGACAGCCTGTTCTTGTGCCTTTAAGATTTCAGTCTTGAGGAGCGTCCAGGCTTCCTGGGCCCCTCTACCCTTGAGAAGCGACTCCCAAGGGACCTGCGCTACAAGCTCCCTGAACAGGTCAAAGTCTGCCCACTGGAAGTTCAAGAAGGTAGTTCTGCTGGCCACTCTTTTGACATCCCCAAGAATGGAGAATTCTACAATTCTGTGGTCACTCTGCCCAAGACAGTCCCCAGCTTTCACATCTTCCACCAGTCGTTCTCTATTAGTAAAGAGCAGCTCTAGCAGGGCACCAACCCTGGTAGGCCCTCCTACCAGTTGCGTAAGGAAGCAATCTTCCACACAGTCTAGAAACCTCCTGGACTGCCTCCGCTGCGCTATATTATATTTCCAACATACATCAGGGAAGTTGAAGTCTCCCATCAGAACAAGTGTTGGCGATAGCGTGACTTCTGCAAGCTGCTCATAGAATGCCTCATCCAACTCTTCGTCCTGATTAGGCAGTCTATAACAGACCCCCACCAAGATGCCACCCCTACAGACCTTCCCCCTGATCCTTAACCATAGACACTCCACTCTATCATTCCCAACCCCAAGCTCTTCTACATCAAAACAGTCTTTAATATAAAGGGCCACGCCACCACCCTTCTTTCTTCGTCTATCCCTTCTGAAGAGCTTGTAACCATCTATCTCAGCACTCCAGTCATGGGAGCGGTCCCACCAATGTTTCGGAAATAACAACAAGGTCATAATCTGCATCTGCATAATCTGCACTCCTTGTTGACTGGTGAGGTCCCAGAAGGCTTGCCAGTGTGACTCCCATCAACAAGAAAGGTCGTAAGGAGGATCCGGGGAACTACAGGCCTGTTAGCTTGACCTCGGTGCCAGGGAAGGTTATGGAGCAGATAGTCTTGAGGGAGATCACAGAATTGTAGCTGTTGGGAGGGACCTCAAGGATCATGAATCTCTAACCTCCCTGCCAAAGCAGGTTCCCTACACCAGGTTGCAAGTAGGCATTGAGAGGTGGGTCTTGAATATCTCCAGAGAAGAGACTCCACAACCTCCCCGTGCAGCCTGTTCCAACGCTCCGTCACCCTCACTGTAAAGAAGTTCTTGGGCACAGTTGTGTGGAACTTCATATGCTCCAATTTCCATCTGTTTCCCCTTCTCCTGTCTCCACATACTGTTGAAAAGAGTCTGGCCTCGCCATTCTGCCTCCCAGATTCCTATGGCCCAAATGCAGAACTTTGCACTTTGCAGTGTTGAACCTCATCAAGTTCACTCAGGCCCACCTTTCTAGCCTGTTGAGGTCCCTCTGAATGGCATCCCTTCCTTCCACCGTGTCAACCGCACCACTCAGCTTGGTGTCATCAGCAAACTTGCTGAGGGTGCACTCAATTCCATCATCGATGTCATTGATAAAGATGTTAAAGAGCAGCAGTCCCAAGACAGACCCCTGGGGAATGCCGCACATTACCAGCCTCCACCTGGACATAGAGCCATTGATGACCACCCTCTGCCTGCGGCCTTTCAACCAATTTCTTATCCATCGAGTGGTCCACCCATCAAATCCACATCCCTCCAGTTTGGACATAAGGATGTGGTGGGGGACCACGTCAAAGGCCTTGCTCAAGTCCAGCTAAATGACATCGGTTGCCTTGCCCTTGTCCACCAATGCCGTCACTCCATCATAGAAGGACACCAGATTGGTTAAGCATGACTTTCCCCTGGTGCATGCTAGCTGTCTCAGATCACACACTTATTCCTCATGTGATCAAGCATGCCATCCAGGAGGATCTGTTCCATGATCTTTCCAGGCACAGAGGTGAGACTCACTGGCCTGTCGTTCCTCGGGTCCTCCTTGTTCCCTTTCTTGTAAATGGGAGTGACGTGACCCTTCCTCCAGTCATCCGGGACCTCATTTGAGAGCCATGACTTTTCAAATATGATGGACAGCAGCTCGGCAACCACCTCAGCCAGCTCCTTCAGAACCCTGGGATGACACCATCTGGCCCTATAAGCTTGTACATGTTCAGTCTCATGAGGCAATCTCGGATCTGCTCTGTCCTCACAGTTGAGGGGGGTGGGGGGAATTTACCAACCCAGTCCTCACCTAAAGGTTTGTGGACACAGGGCTCAGGGACGTGAGAAATACTGGAATCCTGGCCACCAGTGAAGACTGAGGCAAACAACTCATTCAGTACCTCAGCCTTCCCTTAGTCCGTTGAAGCCAGTTCTCCTTTTACATTTACCAAAGGAGGTACACTCACTTTGGCCTGTGTCTTCTGTCCAATGTACCTGTAGAAAGTCTTCCTATTGTTTTTCACGTCCCTTGACAAGTTCAGTTCTGCCTGCGCTTGGCTTTCCTGATCCCACATCTGCAAGTCCTGACGGCATCCCTGTATTCTTCCCAGGTGACACGCCCCTGTTTCCAGAGTTTGTACACACTTGACTTAGCCCTCAACCTTCTTTGCCCTTTGCACCTTTCTCTGCCAACCTCAACCAACTGGATCATGCGGCATGTATGGGACAACCAAGCAATCACACCTAGCCAGCATGGGTTCACAAAGGGCAGGTCCTGCATGACCAACCTCATCTCCATCTATGATCTAGTGACACATCTGGTGGACGAGGGAAAGGCTGTTCATGTAGTTCACTAGACTTCAGCAAAACTTTTGACACTGTCTCGCACAGTATTCACCTGCAGAAGCTGACAGCCCATGGCATAGACAGGTACATTCTTGGCTAAGTAAGAACTGGCTGGAGGGCAGGGGCCAGAGAGCGGTGGAGAATGGAGTTCAATCCAGCTGGCAACCAGTCATGAGTAGTGCTCCTCAGAAGTCAGTGCTGGGGCCTGTCCTCTTCAGTATCTTTATTGATGACCTGGCTTAGGGCATTGACTGCACCCCTAGTAAGATTGCAGGTGACACCAAGTTGGCAGGGAGTGTTGATCTGCCTGGGGGTAGGAAGACACTGCAACAGAATCTGGATGGACTGGATCACTGGGCTGAGGCCAATGACATAAGGTCCTGAGTTGGGCCACAGCAGTTCCCAGCAACACTACAGGCTTGGGGCAGAGTGGCTGGAAGACTGTGTAGAGGAAACTGATCTGTGGGTATTGGTCAATGGTTGGCCGGATATTATGAGCAGTGTGCCCAGGTGGCCAAGAAAGCCAATGGCATCCTGGCCTGCATTAGAAATAGTGTGGCCAGCAGGAGCAGAGAGGTAATCGTGCCTCTGTACTCAGCTCTGGTGAGGCTGCACCTCGAGTACTGTGTTCAGTTTTGGGCCCCGCACTACAAGAAAGGCACTGAGGCCCAGGAGCATGTTCAGAGAAGGGCAACAAAAGTGGTGAGGGTTTTGCAGCACAGGTCTTATGAGGAGTGGCTGAAGGAGCTGGGATTGTTCTGGAGAAGAGGACGCTCAGGGAGACCTTATTGCTCTCTACAGCTTCCTGAAGGGTGGTTGTGGTGAGGTAGGGATTGGCCTCTTTCTTTGTGTAATCAGTGATAGGACTGAAGTGAATGGTCTCAAGTTGTGCCAGGGGAGATTGAGGCTAGACTTTAGGGAATGCTGCTTTTCCAATACAGAATCACAGAATCACAAGGTTGGAAACGACCTGCAAGATCATCTAGTCCAACAGTCCGAAACAGTGGAATGGGCCACCCAGGGTGGTGGTGGAGCCCCCGATCTTGGAGGTGTTCAAGGAACATAAGAGATTTTGTGATGAGGGACATGGTTTAGTGGGGAAATATTGGTGATGGGTGGATGATTGGACTGGATGATCTTGGAGGTCTTTTCCAACCTTGGTGATTCTATGATTCTATGAGTCCAATTTTGCGCCCCTCACTGCAAGAAAGATATTGAGGCCTTGGAGTGGCTTCAGAGAAGGGCAACAAAACTGGCGAGAGGTCTGGTGCAGTGGCCTTATGAGGCACAGCTGAAGGAGCTTGTTCAGTCTGGAGGAGGCTCAGGGGAGACCTTATTGCTCTCTACCTGAAGGGAGGTTGTAGCAAGTTGGGGGTCAGCCTCTTCTCTTGTGTAACTAGTGATAGAACTAGAGAGAATGGCTTCAAGCTGTGCTAAGGGAGATTTAGGCTGGATGTTAGGAAATAGCATTTTTCTGAGAGAGTGGTCAGGCTTTGGAATGGGCTACCCAGGGAGTGGTAGAGTCACTGATCACAGAGGCATTCAAGGAACATTTGGATGTTGAGCGACATGGTTTAGTGAGAATTATTGGTGATGGGTGGATGATTGGACTGGATGATCTTGAACATCTTTTCCAACCTTGGTGATTCCGTGAAGATAAAAAGCCTAAATCATCTGCAAGCCTTGTGATAGCCAGCTTACATATGATACCAAATCAAGCAGCTGCAGTACATACAATGGGGCAGAGGTACCCTGGTTGCCTGCACAATGATGCATCCAGGCAGGTTCTGAATATTTCCAGAGAAGGAGACTCTACAATATCTCTGGGCAGCCTTATCCAGTGCCAGGTCATCCTCAAAGCAAAGCTGTTCTTCTTTACGTTGAGATGGAATCTCCTGTGTTCCAGTTCTTGCTTGCTTGTCCCTTCTTCTGTTGCTGGGCATCATTGAAAAGAGCCTGTCTCTACCCACTTGACTCCCACACTTCAGATATTTATAACCACTGATAAGATTACCCCTCAGTCTTTTTTCACCAGGCTGAACAGTCCCAGGTCTCTCAGTTCTTCCCCTTAAGGAGATGCTTCACGCCCCTGATCATTTTCGTGGCCCTCTGCTGCACTCTGTAGAAGATTCCCTGTCTTTCTTGAACTGCAGAATGTAGAACTGGACACAGTACTCCAGATTTGGCCTCACCAGAACAGGGAGGAGGGGGAGAATTACCTCCCTCAACCTGCCAGCCATTTTCCTTCTAATATACCTCAAGATACCATTGGCCTTCTTGGTCACAAGTGCACATTGCTGGCTCATGGTCAAACTGTTGTCCACCAGGATATTCAGGTCCTTCTCTGCATAGCTACTCCCAGCAGCTCAGCCAGTAGCCTGTATGGTTGTATCTGGTTATATGCAAGACTCTATGCTTGCCCTTGTTGAACTTCGTAAGATTCTTCTTTGCCCAAATCTCCAGTCAGAGCAGGCCCTGTTCAATGGCAGTACAGCCTTTTGGTGTGCCAGCTAGTCCTCCCGGATTTGCTGAGGGTGCATTCTATCCCTTCATTCAGGTCACTAATGAATTTGTTGAACAAGACTGGATACATTACCTACCCTTAGTGATCACTAGATCACAGGCTTCCGACAGACTCTGCACCACTGATTACAACTCTCTGAGCTCTCTCAGTCAGCCAGTTCACAATTCACCTCACTGCCCACTTATCTACCCCACACTGCCTAAGCTTACCTACAAGGACGTTACACAGACAGTGTCAAAAGCTTTGCTGAAGTCCAAGTACAAAACATCCATTGCTGTCCCGTCATCTACCCAGCTGGTCAATACATCACAGAAAATTACCAGATTAGTCAAGGACAGTCTCCTCTTGGTGAATCCACATTGACTACCTCCTGATAACCATCCTTTCTTTCCCTTGCTTGGAGACATGACATCCAGAATAAAATGTACCATCACCTTTCTAGGTTTGGACATGAAGCTGATTCGTCAGTAGTTTCCTAGGTCCTCCTTGCTCTTTTGAAGGCTGGAATGACACAGGCTTTCCTCCAGAACCTCTCCTATTCTCCATGACCTTCCATGGATGACAGAGAGCAGCTTAGCAAACTCTTCTACCAGCTCTGACTCAGCACTCACGGGTACATCCTCTGACTGGTTTAGTTTAGAGAAGAGGAGGTTCACTCTATACTATCACTTGTCTATCACTCCCTACAACTACCTGAACGGAGGCTGTGGTGAGGTGGGGGTCAGCCTCCTCCCTCAGGTAACTAGTGGCAAAGTAAGAGGGAATGGCCTCTCATGTTGCACCAGTAGAAGTTTAGACTGGATATCCGGAATAATTTCTTCTCCAAAGGAGTGGCTAGGCAGTGAACAGGTCGCCCAGGGAAGCAGCGGTGTTGCTGTTGCTGGATGTGTTTAAGAAAAGGGCAGATGAAGTACTTAGAGACATGGCATAGTGGGCAATCTGGTGGTAGGCAGACAGTCAGACTAGATGATCTTACACATCTTTTCCAATCTTAATTATTCCATGATCCTATAATGGCTCATGAATTTGCACTTGTTAAATTTGCCTAAGTGATCTCTGAACAGCTCCCCAACCAAGTTTTCCCTTCCTCAGATTCTCTCTCTTACCTCTAGCGTCTGGGATTCCTGAGGGGCAGTCTTAAGAGTTACTGAATGCCTTCTTTGCTTCAGTCGTTACTGCTACCTTCTTAACGTCCTCCATTACTAGGACACTGACATCTCATCCAGCAGCATGCCAACATTTTTCCTGGCCTTCTTACTGCTACTAACACTCAAAGAAGCCTTTATTGCTATCCAGTATACTGAACCTGAAAACCAAGTCTTCCAGACTGAGAACTGCCACATCCCCTCTTTAATAACCGAGGATCTTAATAACAAAGACCACGTCATAACTATGTCAATTACTGATATTAATATTTCTCATGCTTTAATATAAGCCACCAAAACTATCTCAAGTATCAGAGATAATTCCTAGAAACATTCATAATCACAGAATCACAGAATTGTAGGGGTTGGAAGGGACCTCCAGAGATCGTCGAGTCCAACCCCCCTGCCAAAGCAGGTTCCCTACACCAGGTCGCACAGGTAGGCATCCAGGCAGGTCTTGAACATCTCCAGAGAAGGAGACTCCACCACCTCCCTGGGCAGCCTGTTCCAGTGCTCCATCACCCTCACTGTAAAGAAGTTCTTGCGCACATTTGTGTGGAACTTCCTATGCTGCAGTTTCCGGCCGTTTCCCCTTGTCCTATCTCCACTCACCGCTGAAAACAGTCTGGCCTTGCCATTCTGCCCCCCACAAATAATAAAGTAAATAAAAGTAAAAAAAGTAAATAAAGTTAAAAAAAAAAAAAGGAACAAAATCTAACTTGCATTAATTTTTAGAAAATTATTATAAGAAAAACCTATAAAATACCCTACCTTGAAGCTTACATACTGCAAGTGATTGGAATGCCTCTTTATTATTTGCTTGATCAGTTCAGGATGTGTAGCCCTCAAGTAAGATGTAGCCGGTTGATTGAGTTCAAACTCAAAACACCTCCAGAGATCAGGCATATGAAACACCTGGTTCCAGCTTCGGCAGACCTGTGATGCATGAGCACGATCCAAAAGGGGCAAGTACTGAAATACCTGCAGGATAATGTCTTGGAGCAGGTTACCCCAGTCAGGACTCTGTACAACTGTGGCTTTGTCATCTACGCTCTTGTGCCTCTTGGATTCTTTTTCAGCTGTCTCTTCAGATGAACTGCTGTTGGCCTCATTAGTCTTCCTTCCTCGTTTCATTCTACAAAGATAAGAACACATTTTCCATGAACTGTGTAAATATAATAGAGCTCAAATAAACCTAATGTTTATAGAAAACCATGGACAAAAAGATGCATGTTTTCTGCAACCACATTTTTCCAGAGATCTGTTTCGCTTCAGAAAGGAAATAAAACCATCAAGAAGCAGTAAGTGTGAAATAGCAATCTAAAAGTCTTATTACCACCAAAACAAATAACTTTAATGTTACTTCTATAACCATTACCACAGCCAATCCACACACAACAGCAACTCTCAGTATTCCACTTATCTGAGAATGCTCTAAACCTAACTTGTTCCACTAGTTTGCCGATTATTAGTTTACTTTCTCATCAGTGTTCTTCCAAACAATATTCTGAACACTCATTCAGTGCTCTCCCCCCACACACACCAGAAACAACACCATCTGAACTTGTAGGACAAAAGATCAAATTGAAGTATTAAGACATTTTTTAAAATCAATGTATTAATGCTTGCAGATGCATCTGATCTGTTTTTATTCTCAAGTAGGATTAATTTCTTTACTCAAAAGATGTTATTTCAGCATCTTAGTCTTAAATCAATACCCTTAAAAACATGTCATCCAAAAAAAAAAAAAAGTTTTCATTTTTCCAACCAATTAATAGATTGTGAAAGATCACCAATAAAAATCTGAGAGGCTCAGCACTCCCTCTGCCTCTCCCCAGAACAGGAGATTAGAGGAATCAGTAAACTTTCTTCTGAATTATATTAAATTCAACAAGTCTGAATCCAAAGGTTACTCCATTCTCAGTAGCATGTACTTCATCCCCCACTTGTACTACTGATACCTTATGTTACATACTACAGATGAAAAAACCACCACATGTGAAACACATCACACATATGTACATCTGAAATTCAGTATCAGGTTTTGATCCATGTGTTCTCTCGACAGGATGAGGGGGAGAACTCTGGGGATGGAACAAAGTAAAAGTACAAGAATTCATACACTGAGATAAGGACAACTTAATAAGAAATAGGGAAAGGAGAAGGAAAGTAAGAAATAAGATATGACGCAAAACACAATTACTTGCCACTCACTGACCTACGCCCAGCCACACCCTAAGTAACAGCAGCACCCCCAGCCAACTTCCCCAGTTTATTTTCTGCATGGCTCCCTAAGGCACGGAATTTCAAATGAAGTTTAACGGATGCCTGTCCTTGTTATCTAGACAATTAACTTTCTATGCCATGAACAGCAACCAAGCAAAAGTCTAGTAGTCTTTTAAAGAGGAAAAAAAAAAAATGTTTTAACATCCAGCACATCATGGATTGTTTTCCCAAAGTGGGCATCTCCTCGAGTACCCATGAAACACCTAAATAGCACCTCCTACTCACAAGATAATAGCAACCTATCAGTTGAGGTCTGGAAATAAAATGTTGTGCTCAAAGCTGAACACACAGTCATCAAAGACTGATGAACACCACTAGTCTCTTGGTTCTCTAATCCTACTAGCACTGGCGGCAATCACAAGATCACAGGAGAGCAAAAGTCTCCTTTCACTTGCTGAGAACTACTTACTGTGGTCCACAGCTCATGGCTATAAGCCCATGCCAAATATTGCTGCTGCAGTGAAACAAGCTCTCCTAAGAAAGAGCTCTGTTGCTGAGCTGCTACCTTCACTTGCACATATTGGTATGCAGGAAAACTGAATATAGCAACATATCATCTTCAGCTAGCAGAAAGATGAAGGAACTCTTATTTTGCTACTGAAAATAGGTGAAATATTTAAGCAACTTGCTAATTAGGCTAGTAAACTCACAGTAGATCCATCATGCTAATGTTTACAGTAAACACTAAGCATAGCACAAAAGTGTTATCTGCAATAAACTAGCCCAAAATGCAATACTACTTCAAACACCACATTGAAGATAAACTCAAAACAACTACATTCTAATAAGCAATTACCATAACAAGTTATTCAGGTGCTAAATTTGAGGCAGCATGCTTGATGCCTTTAAATCTTTCCAAATCCATTTCA
Organism: Lagopus muta; assembly: GCF_023343835.1. Taxonomy (NCBI): domain Eukaryota; kingdom Metazoa; phylum Chordata; class Aves; order Galliformes; family Phasianidae; genus Lagopus; species Lagopus muta. The sequence goes on along the minus strand of NC_064433.1, from coordinate 152,778,578 downwards.
CGTTCATCTGTAATAACTACAGAAGGTAAATGTTTGACATAGCTCTCCACATCTTCTATTACAGAGCGCCTTGTCTTTTGAAGATAAGCTAATACACACACACACGTTTTCTAGTCAGCACACTACTTCTACGCATAGCTTCAGAGGGTCAAATTCTGGATTTGTTCCCCCGTCACACATAGAGGGGGGAATACCATTGTACAGGTACAATTTTTACTAAGTCATCTTTTCAAAGACACAAGCAGCACATCTGGCACTTTTCCAGAGAACTGACCAGGAATTAACTCCTTCTATCAGAATTGTGTGAATTTTTTCCACTTGGAAAGAACTCCAGGATGTGACTGCTAGAAGCACCAATCAACTTGCAAGCTGCACCTTACAGCACACAGACCAGCCTGGATGAGTTCTAAGCAGTTAATATACACTGGCTATAGCTCAAAACACACTCAATAAGCTGCAGGGTACTCCATGAAAAGACAGTCAAAAAGGAAGGAGACAACATGGTCATCCTAGAGCTGTACTGATGATCCAATTCAGGTTACAACCTTCCAAGACGACACAATGCCATGCGTTCTAAATGCATGGTTAACAAGTAGGGGATGGAAAGACATGTTTCCAGACAACTTTCTTGTTACCGACATTTCAGATTCTCCTGTAAATAAAAGAATCACAGAACCACTTGTGCTGGAGAGAATCTTTGAAGATCAGGTAGTCCAACTCCCCTGCAGTGAACAGGGACACCTACAGCTAGAGCACACTGCTCAGAGCCCCATCCAGCCTGATCTTGGATGTCTCCGAGGACATCTCTCTGGGCAACCCATTCCAATGCATTTTTCTCTAATGCTGTATACAAACCAAAAAACTCAATCAGGAAAGTAAGCCTTTCTGCAAAACTATTGCAAGAAAAGGAAAATGAAACTGGTAGCTACGCTTCCTTTCATTTACACATCCAGTATTTCAAAGAATTGGCTGAATTTTTACTCCAAGGCCAAGAGAAATATCTAAGTTCAGTAAGGAAAGTACTGATGCAAGATTTCACACGGGCGTGCCCCTGTACACTAATTGCCTGTACTAATTATCAGCATTTGTAACATGCTGCTTTTCAGTCAGCATTGGTTTAACACTTCCTTCAACACACGAGCCATCACTCTTCCTTTCAGCTCACTCCCAGGATGTACACCCGACCTGTTTTCCCAATCCTCTACTGTAACCATCACAAATTTTAAAGCAAAGTTGTCGACAGAAGCAGGAAAACAAACAGAATGACAGAAAAACAACCAACACTATCAAACTACAGAGGTACAATACCCAGATGCACGACTCCTCGAGGCTCTCCAGACAAACCTCAACCCGTCATAGCAGCCTGCTTTTGAGCCTGAGAGCCACCGACGGGCAGGAGGAGCACAGTACAAGCCCAACGCCGTCGGAAACGCTGAGCAACATGAGGACAGAAAACAACGGCAGTAATTAAAAAACAAAAACAAACAAACAAACACCACTAAAAGCCGTGCACGGCTCCGGTTGCTCCTCCCTGTCCCAAGGAGACTGTGAGGCAGCCCCAGCTGCCGCGACACCCTCAGCACCCGGCGCCGCCACTGCCACGGGTGCCTCCGGGCCGGGCCGGGCCACTCTCCCACAGCCGCTCACCTGGCGGCTCCCTGCTGCGCCTCTCATCAACCAGGGCTCGGACCGCGCCGCCGCCTCCACTCCGGCCACATGAGCCCCTCCACCGCAGCCGACCACCGACGCCTTCTTCGCGCGGCGGCACGTCCCGCTCGGCTCAGCTCGCCTCGTCCCACCGCTCCGCTGCACTCCCCCTTTTTCTCTCTCTGTTTACTTCGCGGCAGCGGAAGCGACGCAAGCCCAACCAAAATGGCGGCAGGGGACTGCGTAGTGCCGCGCCCCCTCCCGCCCCCAGGCGCCGGGGGGCGGGGCTGCCTGTAATGGCCGCCCCAACGGTCGCCTGCAGCCGTTAGGGGCGTGGGTGTACGCGCTCTGCGGTGCTCTGCGGGCAGGGGATGGAGGTGAGAAGCGCAGAGAAGTTAGCGAGGGCAACGCTGTGGAGGAGCTGAGTCTTCCCGAACCCGAATCTGTCCGTTATTTGAAAGCCCGATGTCAGGCTAGCCTTTGGGATTAATATAGTGGTGGAGGCTGAGCTGCTGGGAAAGAACTCCGTGGAGAAGGATCTGGGTGTTCTGGTGAACAGCAGGTTGGCTGTGAGTCAGCAGTGTGCCCTTGTGACCAAGAGATATCATTGAAGAGCATGGCCAGCAGGCCGAGGGAGGTGATTTTCCCCCTCTAATCTGCCCTGGAGGGCCCACATCTGGAGTACTGTGTCCAGCTCTGGATTCTGAAGTTCAAGACAGGGAACTTCTACAGAGTGCAGCAGAGGGCCACGAAGATGATCAGGGGCCTGAAGCATCTCCCTTATGAGGAAAGACTGAGAGACCTGGGCCTGTTCAGCCTGGAAAAAAAAAAAATGTCTAGGGGGTAATCTTATCAGTGGTTATAAATATCTGAAGTGTGGGAGTCAAGTGGGTAGAGACAGGCTCTTTTCAATGATGCCCAGCAACAGAACAAGGGGCAGCAAGCGAGAACTGGAACACAGGAGATTCCATCTGAACGTGAAGGAGAACGACTTTGCTTTGAGGATGACCTGGCACTGGATAAGGCTGCCCAGGGATGTTGTAGAGTCTCCTCCTCTGGAGATATTCAAAACTCACCTGCATGCTTTCCTTTATAACCTGGGCACCTGCTTCAGCAGCAGATTGGACTCAATGATCTCCAGAGGTCTCTTTCGACCCCTGCAATTCTGTGAAGCAAATATCAGTGAGTCCAGCAGCTCTCAGAGTGAAGGTCTTGGGGTACTGCCAAGAAGATAAAGTGATATAAAGTGATGACAGTCCTCCTTGCCTGTGAATGTTGGTGTGTTTCCCCTGCAAATGTGTTGCATTGCATACAGCACATTATTCAGTCTTTTAAGTGGCTGAAATTTTTAAAGTTGAGATTGCCAAAACATACAGAATTGTGAAATTGTTTCCACTCCTGATTTCCATCAGAGATTTCTTATAAATAGTTGGTTGTGGCCCAATGATTTCCCCCTCTTGAAGTGGTGTTGACACAGAGTAGCAGTTCCTCAGTGATCTCTGAGATGTCAGTGTCTCTCAGTTCCTCATGAAACAGCTCACATAAAAACATATCTCCAGGTTTGCTTACATGAAGGCTGTTAAAGATAAGCTTGATTGTTTGGTTTGTTTCTGTTACTTTTGATCTAGTTCCTTGATATTATTGGTGAGAGAAAAATTACTTGTATACAAACAGCAATTCTTTCCCATGACAAACGATCATTTTAATATTGAAATTATATAATAGAATAATCATTTGTCTCAAACTCAAGATGTCCTGAGAGGTTTACTGTAGCTCAGCTATTATGATTCTATGTGTATTTGCCTAAGTCTTGGTGTCTAGCCTTCAGCTTTTCAGGAAAACTGGGTTGAGAGCTGAGTTATCTCCTTTAGAGTTAATGAGCAATTCAGTTATGCTTGTAATAGCTATGTGCTATATAATAGCTATGTGACTGCTGTGATGAAGTTCTGGTTCTGCAGAAAATGTCTTTTGAAAAGTGAGTGGAATGTCTTTTGGAAAAAAAAATATTTTGGGGGGGTCTGTACTCAGGAGATGTAACAGGGCTGCAATTTCAGTGTTTTGAGGTAACATTATTTTATAACCCATAATACACTGTGTGTAGGTACGATGACATACTGAGGGAGATTTATTGCACTGCTTTGCAGTTTTATTTTACTTCCTGATTCTCAGAATTGAAAGTAATTTGCTTCAATTCCTGTGCCCTTATTTCCTTTTCTGTAATTGCTTGTGTTTGTTTTAGGCACACTGTGTGTAGGAGGAGAAGAGAACATGTGCAGAAGGAATCTGTGCATCACACTAGTTGGTGGTGTAGCAGCCAGAATCAGTGTGAACAGCAGCTGCAGCTCTGCATGGAGCCAATTCAGGTGCAGGATATGGTGGAAAGCACTGCAAACAGTGCCTGTAGTGGCCCCTAGCAAGGCATAAGGATAGGGGAGCTTGGCAGGATTGAGTAAAAGAAACCCTAAGAGCAGCTGGTGGTGCAGGCATCTTCTTATGGCACCTGATGAGCACCTCAAGGCTGGCTCTGGGCAAAGACATGTTTATTGAGCTCTTGGATTCTGAGTTAGCACCTTTTTCTGACAACCTCAACCAACTGGATCATGCAGCATGTATAGGACAACCGAGCGATCACACCTAGCCAGCACGGGTTCACGAAGGGCAGGTCCTGCATGGCCAACCTCATCTCCATCTATGATCTAGTGACACATCTGGTGGATGAGGGAAAGGCTGTTCATGTAGTTCACCAGACTTCAGCAAAACTTTTGACACTGTCTCGCACAGTATTCACCTGCAGAAGCTGACAGCCCGTGGCATAGACATGTACATTCTTGGCTAAGTAAGAACTGGCTGGAGGGCAGGGGCCAGAGAGCGGTGGAGAATGGAGTTCAATCCAACTGGCAACCAGTCATGAGTAGTGCTCCGCAGAAGTCAGTGCTGGGGCCTGTCCTCTTCAGTATCTTTATTGATGACCTGGCTGAGGGCAATGACTGCACCCTTAGTAAGTTTGCAGTGACACCAAGTTGGCAGGGAGTGTTGATCTGCCTGAGGGTAGGAAGACACTGCAGCAGAATCTGGACGGACTGGATCACTAGGCTGAGGCCAATGACATAAGGTTCAACAAGTCCAAGCAATAGGTCCTGAGTTGGGCCACAGCAGTTCCCAGCAACACTACAGGCTTGGGGCAGAGTGGCTGGAAGACTGTGTAGAGGAAACTGATCTGTGGGTATTGGTCAATGGTTGGCCGGATATTATGAGCAGTGTGCCCAGGTGGCCAAGAAAGCCAACGGCATCCTGGCCTGCATTAGAAATAGTGTGGCCAGCAGGAGCAGAGAGGTAATCGTGCCTCTGTACTCAGCTCTGGTGAGGCTGCACCTTAAGTACTGTGTTCAGTTTTGGGCCCCGCACTACAAGAAAGGCACTGAGGCCCAGGAGCATGTTCAGAGAAGGGCAACGAAAGTGGTGAGGGTTTTGCAGCACAGGTCTTATGAGGAGTGGCTGAAGGAGCTGGGATTGTTCTGGAGAAGAGGACGCTCAGGGGAGACCTTATTGCTCTCTACAACTTCCTGAAGGGTGGTTGTGGTGAGGTGGGGATTGGCCTCTTTCTTTATGTAATCAGTGATAGGACTGAAGTGAATGGTCTCAAGTTGTGCCAGGGGAGATTGAGGCTAGACTTTAGGAAATGCTGCTTTTCCAATACAGAATCACAGAATCACAAGGTTGGAAACGACCTGCAAGATCATCTAGTCCAACAGTCCAAAACAGTGGAATGGGCCACCCAGGGTGGTGGTGGAGTGCCCGATCTTGGAGGTGTTCAAGGAACATAAGAGATTTTGTGAAGAGGGACATGGTTTAGTGGGGAAATACTGGTGATGGGTGGATGATTGGACTGGATGATCTTGGAGGTCTTTTCCAACCTTGGTGATTCTATGATTCTATGAGTTGTGTCTGGCTAGGAAAAAAAATGCAGATGTGAAAATAATAGAGTTGTAAGAGAGTTAAATAAGAATTAAGTAGACCAAAACCAACTATTATGAGGGTACTATGTGAGGCTTGCAAGGACATAGGTAGCCCATTCCAATTTAATGAAGATACAAGTTGTGAAAAACATGGGGAGACTTGTGGGATATGGATGGCACACCTGGTCTGAGTTACTCATGACCACTTTATTCCTCGATAGACTACTGAAAAATACAGGAAAGACAAGCTTGTTTTTCATTTATGCCAAATGTTTTCCATTGATGGATATCATTAGAGAAGCTTCCCTTTTTATTTCAGTATGTCCATACAGGAAAGGTTTTCTAGGAGGCAGGAAGCATTTACACTGCTAGAATACAGTACTAGGGACTGTCAAAATATGTACACAGCATCTGTCACACACACAAAAAGCCAAATAGAACAGGAGCTGAAACTCACCCTTTTAAAAAAAGGAGCCAGCTGCAGATGAAATGGTCCTTAAAACAGAGGGTGTCAACCTAAGTCTTGCACACAGGACCTTCTGATGCTTCTCATGGGCCCAGAAAAATAAGAAGATAGATAGAACTAAGGATGAGTGACAGCAGGATGGAGTGTTACCTGCAGCAGGTTGATTTCTTGGTATTGATGCCTGTACTGCAGTAAGAGCTGGGGTGAATTGCTGTAAAAGGTTTCTCAGAACTCCTTGTCTAGATACATCTGTTCCTAGAGTCTATAGTGATTTTTTTTCCAGCTGGATAACTCTAGTGGCTTCTTCATCAGGAAAAGCTGTATCACTATTCCATGTTTTGTAGGACTACATAATAAAATTTTCATTTCTGATGCAATAACATCTCAGCCTTGCTTTGAGCAGGAGTTCAGTACAGATGGGCTGAGTGTGGTGACCTGTGCCAGTGACGACACACATGGGAGGTGAGCATTTCCATGGCACGGGCCATGGATCACCAGCTGAGAACAGTACTTGAGGCTTCTTCTGCAAAGGGATAGTGCCAGGTCAGGCTGACCTGACATGCTACCAGTAGAAGAGCTTTGTGTTTTACAGCAATTTTCTGTCCAGTGGGTCTTCCTGAAAAACAGTTTAGCTGTCTCTGACAGCAGATGAGGAATTAATTAGATTAGCAAGATAGCAATTGTGAAATTAAAATCCCAAACAGGTTAATTGCTAAGAGAGGGCTGGCATTTGTGTTAGGATTGAATGCCTTGGTAACTAGGTAGTGAAAGAAGGTACCTTGGCTCCTGCACGGACATCCTAATGCAGGTTGCTGGTGTTGCTGCTCCTTGACAGAGTCCACTGACAAAACCTGCCTCTGAGCAAGTACTTTTAAAGGGCTGTCATACAGGTTCACCAGTCATGTTTCTAAGCCTGTTAGGAATTACTAAGATGGCGTATTACTACTGGTGGACTGTACCCTGCCCATCACAGTGAACCATCTGAATCTGCAGGCATCCAGGCATCTCCCCATTACGGGGTAAGCATTGTTTGCATTGCAGTGTGTTTGGTGCCCACCTTCCTTCTTGCAAAGGCTGGCAAGTTGGGGAGGATAATGCTGGAGAGAGCCAGGAATGTGGCTTTGTGGAGCGGAACTCCTTTATGGGGCAGCTGACTAAGCAGAAAGGATAAACTGCATGAGCGGGTGGGCACAAAGGCACAGCGTGCTGACTCAGAAATGAACCTTCAGAAGGGAAGGTGGAAACAGTAGATGCTGAGAGCTCCTGTGGGCTAAGGATGCTGAAATGACTGAGTCCAACCCTCAGGCAGCAACCTCCTTCTCCTTCTACAACTGGGAACTGGGTAACCAGACGGGTAGACAAGGGAAAGGCTGTTGACTGACGTAGTCTATCTAGACTTCAACAAAGCCTTTGACACGGTCTCTCACAGTATTCTCCTGGGGAAACCGGATGCCTGTGGCCTGGACAGGTATACGACATCCTTATAACAAAGCTGAGGAAGTGTGGGATAGATGAGTGGACAGTGAGGTGGGTTGAGAACTGGCTGACTGGCAGAGCGCAGAGGGTTGTCGTTGGTGGTGCAGAGTCTGGTTGGAGGCCTGTAACCAGCGGTGTTCCTCAGGGGTCGGTGCTGGGTCCGGTCTTCTTCAACATCTTCATCAATGACCTTGATGAGGGGATAATGGCCACCCTCAGCAAGTTTGCTAATGATACGAAGTTGGGAGGATTGGCTGACACGCCTGAAGGCCGTGCTGCCATTCAGCGAGACCTGGACAGGCTGGAGAGCTGGGCAGAAAAAAACCGGATGAGGTTTAACAACAGCAAGTGTAGAGTCTTGCATCTGGGGAGGAATAATTGCACGCACCAGTACAGGTTGGGGGATGACCTGCTGGAGAGGAGCTCTGCAAGTGAGGGACCTGGGTGTCCTGGTAGATGACAGGTTGGCCATGAGCCAGCAGTGTGCCCTTGTGGCCAAGAGGGCCAATGGCATCCTGGGGTGCATTAAAAAGAGCGTGGCCAGCAGGTCGAGGGAGGTGATCCTCCCCCTCTACTCTGCCCTGGTAAGGCCTCATCTGGAGTGCTGTGTCCAGTTCTGGGCTCCCCAGTACAAAAAAGACAGGGATCTCTTGGAAAGAGTCCAGCGGAGGGCCACAAAGATGGTGAAGGGCCTGGAGCATCTCTCCTATGAAGAAAGGCTGAATGAACTGGGTCTGTTCAGCCTCGAGAAAAGAAGACTGAGAGGGGACCTGATCCAGGTCTATAAATATCTAAGGTGTTGGGGGCAGAATGGCGAGGACGGACTCTTTTCAGTGGTGAATGGTGACAGGACAAGGGGAAACGTCCGGAAACTGGAGCATAGGAAGTTCCGCACAAATATGCGCAAGAACTTCTTTACAGTGAGGTGACGGAGCACTGGAACAGGCTGCCCAGGGAGGTGGTGGAGTTTCCTTCTCTGGAGATGTTCAAGACCTGCCTGGATGCCTACCTGTGCGACCTGGTGTAGGGAACCTGCTTTGGCAGGGGGGTTGGACTCGATGATCTCTGGAGATCCCTTCCAACCCCTACAGTTCTGTGATTCTGTGATTCTGTGGTGGAGTCGCCATCCCTGGTAGTGTTCAAGAGGCGTCTGGATTAGGAGCTATGAGATACGGTTTAGTGGCTTGTGGGAGGACAGTTGGACTAAATATCTTGTAGGTCCTTTCCAACCTTGTGATTCTATGATTCTATGATTCTGTGATTTTCCTCCAATGCCAAAGGATGGTGCTCGTTCGTGCAAGTAGCTGCAGTGATAGAAGCCAAGCTACAAGCAGGTAGCTTCATGAGGGATTCATGCAAAATGGAGGCAGTTTGGTGCAGGGGCACCGAACAGTACAGAACAGTAATGGACTGCAGGTATAGCTCAGGGTCCTGGGGCCTCCACCATTGCAGCCCCAACTGGATGGAGCTCTCACAGGCTGGTTTGCCCCTCAGCCATCTGTGGGTCTGTAGTAGCAGAGCTGGGTTGGTGATGTCACTGTTGCCAGGACAAACCATATGCTAGTTGTTGGAACTGTGAATAAGTGACCCACTAATGCTACACTTGTCATACCAGTTTTGTCCTCCTTGTAGAGCCCTGTTTACTGTGTGCTTTTACTTATGGCTAACTCAAGGGGTCTGTGTAGAAAAATAAAATACACTGTTTATAAGGTTTTCAGTCACCAAACCCTGAAGAAACAGTTGCATCCAAAGTACTCAAAGTACTCCTAAGAGTTGTGCTCCAGACACCTCACCAGCTTTGCTGCCCTTCTCTGGAGATGCTCCAGGGCCTCAATGTCTTTCTTGTAGTGAGGGGCCCAAAACTGAACACAGTATTCGAGCTGCAGCCTCACCAGAGCTGAGCATAAGGATGATCACCTCTGTGCTGACTACAGGAGCAGCACTATGACTGTTGGGCCTTGATGGTGACTGGTTAATTGTGCCGAGTTAACTTTTACTGTAATTGGTGTGTGCTGAGGACGTAAATACACCCGTGAGTTAAATAAATGACGTGTAAGCGAAGCTGAGGACTCAGCTTGGCTGCAGCAGCGGTGTGCAAGCAATAACTGAGTGCTTCCATTGCATGGGCTGTGGAACAATAGCTGACAGAAAAGCATGTGATACTGCTGGGAAGGTACACAGCCACCTCACTGTGTGCTGAGCTGATTAGTGGCTTGCGTTGACATCTGGCTATAATCAGCAGCTGAGATTGGCGCAGGGGGGAGAGGTGGTGACGTGAGTGTCTGGCACTGCATAGGAGAGGAGCATCCAGTGGTCTGTATGTCAGCGTGGCAGCTGAGCTCTGCCTGAGAGCCTACCCCTCACACCTGACCGTGCCTTGTACCTGGGAGAAGGAATCAAAGAGGGGCAGTTGTGTTGGGCGAAAACATTTCAACACTGCCTGTCCCTCACTCAGTCCAAACCTCTGTATAAACTGAATGTGGCACGTTGTTTGGCATTCCTTTCCCAGCTGAAATATCTTTTTCTTAAATTAATTATACTGTTATTCTAAAATGGAAGGCTGAAAATCTCAAAAATGGAATTCAAGTGTAACTGCTGTGCTATGCTTGGAAATTTTCTAAAAATGCTCAACTTGTCTACTCTGTAATAATTGTGCAATTCCAGGCTGCATGGACCTGTATCAAGAACTTATGCAGCAATCACATGGCCTGCCAGATTCTCACACCCGATAGGTTGGAGCAGTGTCCACTGAAAACACTGACTGAGAATAGATTGGGAGGGGCCAGCAGCTCTAATTCCTAACAGCTAATAAAAAGGCAGCATAATAATAGGTTGCACCACATTCCATTTTGATACTTTTCCTCATCTTCTATCTCATCAAAGGAAACCAGAGGGACTGGGACCAAGTGAAGGAAGATGAAGAAAGGTGGTGCACACATCTAAGGCAATGTTGTGTTGTTTTTAAGTTGGGGAAGTGAAAATACTCAGGGCTTATTCCTTCTCTGGGTAGAGCCAATAACTGGCTGATGGGTCTGCTCACAGCAGACTCACCTAACTGTACAGCATAATCTTAAGTTCACCTTACCCTTTCATACCTCTTGAAGAACTTGCAGCTCTGGAAAGAACAAGGCTAGCTCAGCTCTCTTTCTTCTGGTGTGTTAACTTCCACTGAGCACAAATGCCCTGAATTTCTGACTCCCTCTTCTGTTTCCTGTCAGTAGTCCTGGCTACTACTTTTTGTGCTGTCACTTCATGGCACAGAGTAGAGAATAATGGAGGCATCTTAGAGAGGAAGGAGAGGCAGTGAGAGGAAAAGCTGAAAAATTCACTGTTAACCTCACTGGTGTACAGGAAGAGAATCCTAAAATGGAGAAATAGTCATCAGAAAGCAATGGAAGGAAAAAAAGGGCTTGTCTATAGTGGATAAGGACAGAAATAAGAATCTGAGAGTCCTCGTAAAGAGCAGGAAAACAGTGACATGAGAGTTTGCGTATGGGCAAGGGAAAGTTTAATCTGAACAGTATGGCAGGGACAGTCATAATAAATACACTTCTACCTTCTGTTCTTCATATTCCTCTCATTGCACTCTAATCACTGGTTTGATATCACTGGTATAAACCACCCAAATTTATTGCAATACCTGTGAAACAACAATTATATTAATTCTGATAACCCCAAAGCACATTTCTAGTATAATGAGGAGTCCTTAAGAACTTTATTCTGCATCTTTCAGCCTTCATCTACCAATCTGAAGTGACTTGGGTTGTTCAACAGGAGTTCATTGGTTGTAGAAACAAGATTATCAAATAATGAGTAATCAATGTATGTTTTCTAGTAAAGACAATCAGTCTTCTTAAGGTCCGTAGTGGTTCTCTGAAAATATCTGGCAATATTTAAAAATGACTGTCAAACCTCGGGGCACAATGTCTACCTTTTACCTCTCAGAAAGTGTTTTCACACAAGACTAGAGAAAAAGCTGGTGTTGTATTTACAAAAGAAACAAAGCCAGCAAGACATTACCAGCCAACAAAGGCAGAAGAACACTTCAAAGACATAAACCTTTTATATTTTTCATGTCCTGTCACCCTCCCGGAAAATCTGCCTGGTGCTGAAGGCTGGGATATCCAGGCTTCAAAACACTGCTTCTATTTCGGACTGCAGAGGTGGTTGTGATGACTTCACCTAACTATAAAAATGCACATGTTAGTCATCTGCATCCGAGCTATTCAGGTGGCAACTCTCTTACACTGAGATGGAATGAACCATATCTTAGAACTGCCCGTTCTTTTTAGAAGAATCTTCTGAAGTAAATATGAGGAAAAAATCCCTTGTTTTAGAAAACGGTTCTGAAAATTAAGACTTACACGTTTGTTAGACTTTCACTGTATAAAAATGTACAGTGGCTTTATTGACATGTACATTCCATTGTGTTTACAGCTGCGAGATATGAGGCACACTCAGTATTGCACTTCATTAAAATTTCAGGCTCAAACATAACCCAGAAGTTTAAATGAAACTGCTGTTGTAACTTAATTCTTATACAGGACAAACATTGATACCTTTATATACAGCATGATACTTGTTACATTTATGTCTTCCTAACACAATTTTTTTTTAATAACAGTCTAGGAAATAAACCAGAATATTCTTCTTTCCCATCCCCACTTGTGATGCGTTACAATTGTACAAGATTACAAAAAGTCAGTATACAATAATCAATATTTTTTTCTTTCTCCTGAAAGCCATCATCATTCATAGTCCACAGACACACAGATCCTTTAATAGCAATTATTTATTTGTAAATGTTCAATGTTTCCTAGCCGATGACTGTAATGGCCACATGCAAACACCTCACAAGTTTTGATGTCTCAGTTCAAAAAAATGTCAACTTCTCACAGCAAGAATTATGTACATGGTTTTGGCATCCTTCTTGCACTGCAAATTGTTCCTTTTACCTGGGTTATGGAATGGTCCCATCCTCATCCCAACTGGACTTTATTTTTAGGACATTTGAGGGATGAGGGCACCTATTTTGCTCTGCTTTTTTTTGTTTGTTTGTTTTGTTTTTAAAAAGTCTAAAAAGTGTGAGCATTTCTGCAAACTCCACAACCCAGAGCAAATTCTTCACCGGTAGGTGGATGGACAACATGAAGTGGACATTCGGTTCCTTCAAGTTGTTTACCTTTGGGACCTACAGTGAATATAAGGGAGAGGGAAAAAGAGGTGGAGGGGGGGAGAGGTCAGTGCTTGCAGACTCAGTAGAAACAAACATATGATCTTCAAAAACATATTAAGTGAAAGTAATATAGAATCATGGTATCACCAAGGCTGGAAAAGACCTCCAAAATCATGGAGTCCAGCCAACCACCTACCACAAATATTGTGTACTATACGTTACTTATATATAGATGAATATATCTTAGCCTTTATTATTCATTCCTTACAATTCATAAGGAACAGCAGATAGAAAGGTGCTTTCGCACAAACTCAAGCAAGAAGTCTAAAGGTTTAACAGGCAAAGAGAAATACAGCCATTCACTTCAGTCAAGAACTGTTAGTTCTCTACGAGTTACATCACACACTATGTACATATCTAAAGGGAAAAGACCAAATTGCCATGTAATTAAAAGAAACAGGAAAGGCAAAAAGTTTATAGGAAGAAGTAACTGAAACAAATTTCATTAAATGAATACTGTGGAAAAAAATAATTGCACAATCTAGAAGTGAAACCAGTAAGTATGAGCAAGAGTTGTACTCTGCAATCAGAAGTAATGTTAAAGTGACATCTCATTTCTTTTTTGTTTACTTCTTTTATGTAAGTATCTTAATAAAAAAAGCATGAAGGCATCCATAGAGGAAACACATTCCAGCATTACTGCACTTACAGAATTTAAAATTTGTATGATTGACCTTGTGATATTCCTCGAAATTATCATCAAGGAGAAATAAGAACATCCATTAGAACTAATCACTTATTTCAGAATTTAGTTAGGTAAATTTGCTTTGTAAAAATACTACCTGCAGGACAGTGTGGGAGTTCTTCTTTAGGGATGCTTGTCATTCTTTGGAAATCATCATGGCAAGCATTGCAAAAATGTGTTGTCCCGAAACAGAAAAAAACAGCAACTGAACAGCAGTAGCGACATTTATACTCTAGGAAATCTGTACCGTGTTTGGGACACATCTAAATAGAAAGAAGATAAGCACTGTTAAATGACATAACAATGCTGTAACAATCCAACCAATACATTTCAACATTTTGTAGTATATATGTGCTACAATACATATAATTGTGAATGACAGTCAATTATTGTATGGCTCACGTACTCTTTGGAATTAAATAATAGGACCAGTATGAGCTCTTTGCTTACCTGAGCCCTTGAAACATCAGAGCATGCACCACAGATAAGCTCTCTTGGATCATAGTCATCTCCTTGTCCAGCCTCGGCATCACACCGAGCTTCACCACCAAAATACGCCTAAATTTGATATAGGAACAATAGGACATTAAACAACAGACAACTATTATTTTAACTAAACCAACCTTAGTGGAAAAATGATGAATAAAGGTGATTACCACTGTGCCCACTATCTTGAATAACTGCAATTCCATACATATTTTTTTAGGTGTTCAGACAAGAACTCTCAATCTCAGGACACACAAGATCAAAAACCACGCAACACACTCTGCTCTATGCAAGTGACTGCAAGAGATGGCTTTTGAAACAGCGTTTGGATGTTATACAGACAGGACGGAGGCTGGAGACAACAAAGATACCTTCTACCAGGACAGCTTTCTATCAGCTGAAGGGAATATCAGTTTTTATGCTCATGTGGGATCCTTTATAATTAGAATGTTGCTATTTTCTATAAATCCATTATAATTTCTCATATTATTCTAGCAAGACACATCAAGCACTAAAATGCACCAGGTAAGACAGCCAACTCTGAATTCCTTCATATACTGAAGTATTTTCTCATGGGGTGGTGAAATGAGGTGAAAAGTAACACCCTTATCTCCTTCATTATGATCTTATTTGCTAATATATAGAATTCTAAATAGATCTTTTGCTCTTAGCTTTCCCTGGTTTTTGCTGTGATGGTTAGAGCTGTATGACCGTAAGAGGTTAGGGAAAGTGGTCTCAAGGTGAGTACGAGGAAGCAAAAAAGTAAGCAGCCCACCTTCCCCCAAATGCTGCAAATTAAAAGGGATATTCCCAAGGGATGAAAATTAGGGAATTAGGTAGAAATTCAGGGTGAGCAGGAGCTGAAGGAAGGAAAAGAGTCAGAAGTTAGACAGTTGAAAGTTACCATTAAGACACATGCATACAGCATGAAAGGGAACAACGAGACACGAGGAGAAAAAGAGGGAAACAACTGAAATACACTGAAATAGTGAGCATCAAATGTTGGAAACAAAGTATAACAAAAACATGAACTGGAATAAAAGCTGGAGAAAGGATGAAGAGAGATCGTTTTCATTAAGGAAGGCCAAGAAAGTTCCCATTGTTTCTTTCATCTGATTCTGATTTTAGTGCTGATCTAGGGCATCTAGACCTATGTGTAAATGGAGATAAGGTCCCTCTGGTACATGTAAAGGACATGTTAGGAAAAGCAGTTTGGGTCTTTCCAGCTTCTGGGAAGGGCAAAGCGCTTCATGGAACTGTTTCTGTCCAGGGATCTGGGTCCACCTGGTGGTGATGAAGAAAAAATGGGGATGTTCAATGAGTACCTAAAGAGAATTTGATACTGGGGGAGTGCAGTCAGTAATGCCATGTATATGTATGTGTGTGTGTTTAATGTTTAGTGATTGTGGTTTGTTTGTATATATTAAGCATGATGTAGTGATATGGAATAAGGGGTGGAATGTCACGGTTTTATGATTTTTGGTTATTGGTATTCCACATCATAACATCATGTAGTACACTGGGAGTTGAAGAGTTAATGCTGCAGCTCTGGCCGCTTGTCCAGAGAAGAACTACATATCCCAGAAGACTTTGTGTTCATAGAGGAGATATGACCCCTGGCAAGGTCACCTGATTTCCTTTTTTCCTTTGGCTCTCCTCCTTGCTGTTCCATACAACTGTGCATCTCACCTCAGTGTTATGTTAAGGCATCTCCATCTTTTGGACACTTTCTCTCGTTATATTTATTTGCTTCAATTCTAACTATATTGCATTATAGTGTGTTATCTTGCATTCCGATACCATATTTAGTAAATCAGATAATTGCTGCTGTTTTTAATTACTCGGGGTCCCTGTTTCCCCTTTCCAGAGGTGCAGATCTATGTATCCCTCTGCCCTACTAGTCACAGAACTGGGCCAAACCAGTCCATAAACTATTGACACATCAGTCCTCTGTGAACAGCAGGTCTAACAGGGTACCTTCCCTGGTATGCTCTCTGCATATATCAGCTGCATTAGGAATTTATCTTCCACACATTTAGAAACCTACTAGACCGTTTATTATTATATGCTGTATTTCCAGCATATATCAGGGAAGTTTGATGTCCTGCATAAGAACAAGGACTGGTGATGGTGCAACTTCTGCCAGCTGCTTGTAGAACGCCTCATCCGTCTCTTTATCCTGGTTAAGCGGTATATAACAGACCCCCACCAGGATGTCCACCCTGTTAGCCCTCCCACTGATCCTTACCCATAGATATTATCATTTCCAGCCCCAAGCTCAACAACATCAGAGCACTCTAATACAGAGAGCCACACCAACACCCCTCCTTCGTATCTAGTTTAAAGCCCTCTTAATGAACCCTGCCAGCTCCTGGGCTAGGATCTGCTTCCCCCTTTGAGACAGATGAGACCCTCTGCAGCCATCAGGACAGGTGCCAATTAAACCACACCATGGTAAAAACTAACAAACAAACAACAAATTACTGTGATTGCACCAGCCTCTCAGCTGTGTGTTTATGAGATGGATTTTCCTGCTCCTCTCAATATCCCTCCCTGTCACTGAAGGGATAGAAGAAAATACAACTTGTATGCTTGCCCAGTCCCCCAAAGTCCTGTTTGATCATCCTCAGATTTCTCTCAGCAACTTCATCGCTGCGGGCCTGAATTATCAATAAAGGATAATATTCAGAGGAGTGAATCAGACCAGGAAGTTTCCTAGAAATATCCCTGACCCCCAGGCCCCAGGCAGACAGTACACTTCACTTCAGGTAGGGTCAGACTGATATACATGGCCCTCCCTTCCTCTCAGCAGGGCATCACCACCCTTCTGTCCTTTTTGGTGAAGGCAGTCTTGAGATGTGGAGTCAATTGCCTCACCCTAGACAACCTCAGGGTGGATTTCCCACCACATCCTCACTTACCACTTACCTCAAGTTTCAGAGCCTCAAACGTATTGCATAGGGGCATCTGTGGAACCAAGGTAGGTCAGGATGGGGGTTACCTGTGATGCTGAGCTGGGACCTGTTTCCACTCCTCTTAAATTGCGTCCCCCTGTTCTAATGATGGCAGAGGAGGGGATCCACCATTGTTTGTGGGGGTATCACCCTGTGTCTTTCTCACAAGTTCGGCATAGAGTTACTCCTCTAAACTCTTTGTCATAAAGACACTTTCCCAACTTTTGAGACTACTGCTGGGGAAAACCATACCAACAGGCTTGCACAAGTAGTTGTTTTTCTGCCCCAAATTTGCTGTTTACTGTTGTTCTCATTAACTCCATTTTATGTAAAATTTAGGTGAAAGCTTAGTGAAAAGCTCCCCATACCAGAGTTAAAATGAAATAGATGTTTATAACATACTATGTTCACATGGAGTATGAAGTAGAGGTGGGACAAAGGGATAGTTGGTGCACAGTATCACCTGCACATTCTTTTAAGAAAACTATTTTTTAAGAAAACTATCACCTCAGTATGCTTTTGGTTTCTAAATTCCTCTGTGTAAACTTTTGAGTTTTAAGATACTATGTACATCTAATTTGTTAAAACATTGATTTTTTTTTTTTTTAAAGCAATTTCTTTTCCTGCTTTCCTCTTCCATACACAACATATTAAATATACATTCCATTCTTTAAGTGACTTTTTATAGAATAACATGCATTCAGTTTCAGAAAGTGGTAACTGTCATACCTTTTTGCACTTGTAGCAAACATAATAAGCATATCTGTTCATGGCATAGCCAGCTGGGTCATTGTAAAATCTAACACCTGGTGTTGTAATGGCCTCACTCTTGTGCAGTCCTTCATACTCCAATCTCATTAATGCTTTTCTCCTTACATCTTCATAAAGTTCTTTGATTGGATCAAGCAAGTCTTTTAATACTGTATGATTGATTTTGTTCTGAAATTTTAAAAAAAGAATGATTAAAATTTATTGTATATTTATTGCAGAGGAACTGTAATAATTTATATTATGGTCAAGCACAAACAGCATAATGGATGTCACAAGCACTCAGTGGATGCTTAAAAAAAAAGGCTGATGTGTTTCATTTGTTATTGTAGTGTTTTATATGGCCTTTTGTTATATGAAATCAGCAGCCCTTACAACAGACTGTGACAAACACAAAGAAATGGTAAAGAGTATGTGACATATGTGATTTTATTTTTTCTCTAATTTTGCTCCTTTTTATTACTCGGCAAATAGGAATAATGCCTTCTAGTCCTCTGTACTAAGTATTACTCAAAGCTATTGCCATTAATTACCAAACACAACATGAAGAAAGAAACATAGCATGCAGAAATGCCTGACAGTGCACAAATTTAACACTTCTGAGGCTTTAAAATGCTTCACAGCAGCTACTATATACATACTTTGCTTATACCAGTTATAAGCAGACAACTTAATTAATTATACTGAAGTATATATTCTATATTCTTCAGCTCTGTCCTGTTACTGAAAAGCAAAGAAGCTTTGAAAGAGGCAAGTAAAATGGAGAATCCAGATTCCTTGCTTGAGACAGTGTGAATTAAGATTACTTCTTCCCTTTTTCCCCTTAGTACCTAAACTGCAAATTTACAAGCAGATGGTGCTAAGAACAAGATAGCATTTAGACAATGTCTGCATTATGTTTACTTTCTAAGAAGAACCTTAATTCAGGGAATAGTAGGGAAAGTAGAAAGATTTGTCAATGACACCCTTTCTGTAGTGACATGAGAAATTAAGGAAACAAAGGAAGTATACTTATTTTATATTGCAACAAGCAATGTATCATTAAAAATGAAAAGAAAAAAAGTAGAAAGAGTATTAGGCAACTTGTTGGATCTTTGCAGAAAACACACAGCTCATTTACCTTGCAAATAGGACAGGACATAAACCCAAAAGTTATCCTTGGCCCAAGCCATCTGTTTTCAAGTACTCGTTGACAGCATTGCAAATGGAAAACATGGCTGCAGTCCAACTTTAGAAAAAGAACAACACATAAATGTTAACCACAAAAATACATTTTCTTTGCTTTTAAGCAGCAACATATATGAAATAAAATTAATGTTTTAAATCCCGGAAGATCTCTGTTTTCTTCTTAAAAAAAAAAAGAATGAATACTAAGCACCTGTTAAAATCCTAACACTTTCAATCCAAGACAGCCAATGGGCATATGAAATACATATGATGTATATTTATTAATATCTCAGTTGTTTTCTTATTTATAAAATAACATACATTTTAAATAAACACAGAAAAATAAGTTGATACAACATTCTTGTTTCAAACAGCAGCAATGCCAGAAAACAAATAAAGCATTTCAAGTCATTTACATCCTGTACCATTACCATGTTTATTCTGAAACCCTTGAGAATGTCATTTGAGGGACTTTATATTTTAACTTCTTCCACATATAGTATTACAACCGTAAGATTCATCTTTTAAAAGGGGGAAAAAAGGATAAACCTGGATAGCCGGTGCTGCTGAAAGTGCTTCAGTAAAACAGATCATACACATGTCATCAGCATCTTGCTTAAGAGTTGTAGCATTCTTATCACAACCATGCAAACATGGTAAACAGTGCTCTTCATTCTTAACGCCGCCACATGGATGGCCACAGGGATGTGTCTTGCTGCAGGCAATTTTAGCATACTCCTGTGAAAGGTAAACATTTGATCTTTTTTCCCCGCCCAAGAACAGGTTGATATAGTGCTATTTTTTGAAAGACTACTAGTTCATGCAATTAACTGAGATGAAAGAATGACAGTTCATCTTGTCCACTGCTAGACCAAGTACTTGGGAAAAACTGCACATTTTGTGTAAATGAAATAGAACTGGAACATTCACATTCCTATAAAATATTATTCCTAAATAGCAATGACATAAAGAAACATTTTAACACTTCATTTTGATATACAGAAATATTTATTAGTTCTGTTTGTATTTGTAACATTCCTTTCATGTAATCACTGCTTGCCCTGAATTTACAGCCTTAGAACATCTGCAGATTTTGGTTCTTCAGGAAAGGAAAGGATGGAGGAAGGTTTACTCAAAACACGAGTCTTTCTACAATATCTTTCTTCTGTCTTATTTATCTCATAATGACTGATATTTATTAATACAGACCTGGCAATCTGTATCAGAACAAACACTTCCCACTGCTGATAATTCTGTTCCACTCCTACAACCACAGAAGCGACACGCTTCAGAACTGCTGGTGGTTGGTTTGCCTACATCCACAAAAGGAAACAAAAATGACTGCTATCATCATGAAATATAAGTGACCAATATTCAGATACAACCACAATCCAACCAGAAAAACAACATTTAAAATGTTCTATTTATACTTATAAGCAGAAATCAAGACCGTCGCCTTAATACTTTTTGGGCAAATGCTCAGGTAAAAGGTAAAAAATAATCAGGAAAGAGTACATCTAATAAAAGTTGTGTTTTACCTGTCTGTTCTCTGAACTCCACCATAGCTTTCATAGTTTTAGAATCTGCTAATGCCATCAGCCAGAAAAGCTTTGTCCTACCACAACCTTCGTGCAGATCAACTTTGATAGCTTCTTCTTCTTCTTTGAATACCTGTTATATTAATCAAACAGATAACAAATACCATTTTTATGTTATTCTTGTCATTCTCTCTTTGGACTTTGATCAGATGTCTTAAAGATTTTGTCAGGTTTGTCTACTGCAAGCTATTTTTAATTTATACATCCCTTAAGTTGTACACAGTGGGAAGAGGTTTTGTGGTTTAAAAAATAAACATATTGAAAACTAACACTCCAGATAACATGACTGGGAAGCAATAGAGCAGCAATGCTAAGGAGAGAGCTGCACAACATTTTTCTAATTCAAATGGAGATGGAGATTATAGCTCACAACTAATAATCATCTCCAGTAGAACACAGTATTAAAAGCAGAAGATAACATTAGAAATATCTTCACCATGTCAGTAATTTATTGAAGTAGCACTGATAATTATGGTCCTTATGTATAATATTATGGACTACATAATGAGTTACATATCAACACATCTCTTCCACATAAATATGCAGTGTATGTTTTTAGCTAAGAATCCAGAAAAATCTTTTTTTTTTTTTTTTTCCCCCCAAAAATCAAAAATTCATAAGAGATCCATGTTGGACTTCACGGGTCTCTTTCTCTTTTCCTTAGTTTCAAAGGTAGTTCTGTTTTTATTCACTTCACCTGCAACGCAATAAAAGTTAGAATTCTCCTGGGTATAGATGTATCTTAATTTATGCTGGAATCACAAAACAAAAACTGTAAGTGCTTCACAAAGGTTCTGCATAAGCAGGTCACAGTAACTCCTTTCTTGATAGGAGAGGAAAAACAGATAAGAAGTACGTATAACAGAAACAGAAGTCGGACAAAGAAAAGGAAGCTAAGAGAAAACAGGCAATAGGGAACATGACAGAATTTAAAATTTAAATGGGGAGGCTTGACATGAAAGATGTAAAGGTAAAGGTGGTAAATAAAGATTAAAAGTTTAAACATGCTTTTAGAGGTGAACAGGAAAATCTGATAAGTAGCTGTTTTGGACGGATTAAAGGAGAGATGTGGGGACTTCTATGAGATAAGAACTTACTTTTATCAACTGTAATCTGAACAGGCTATATAGGAGAAATCAGAAAAATAAATGAGACTAGACTGTGTTGTGACAGGACAGAAGAACAGATGCATAAAATCATCTTCTTAAGATGACAAAAAAGGAAAATTTCAAATGGGATTGCAAAGATCCACGCTAAAAAATAGTATGTAACAGATGTACAAGGAATTTCCAGGCTGAACGCACTCTGCAAACACTGAGGCACCAAGGAAAACAGAGACCTGATATTTACATCACATGCTCTGGACTAGCTGATCCCTTGCACTGACTGCTTGCTAGCATTTGAAGTGCACTACGTATATCCCTGTATCTTTGTCTGTTTCAATTGGAAGGAATCCAGTTCAAGCTCCCAAAGGGCTTCTTTATCAAATCAAAGCATGGTAAGGAGGGATGATCATATCTGCTTCAAAAGCACATTCCTGATTCTAAGTAAAACGCTATCATAGACGGACTTTAGCAGGGAGATTAGTAAGGGTGTCCACTGAATTAGTTTTATTAACTAGATTTATTATTTTAACCTCTGTACAAATATTCTCCCGTTTTCCTATGACTACTTATAAATGACCACAAAAACTTAAAAGATAAATGCTGTATCAAGAAAGAGGAAATGTTCAATAGTCTCAAAAGCAACAGCATCTTCAGTGTAAATTGCAGTGAGAAAAAAATATTCTAAGAGTAAACATTCAGGTTTACACATTAATAGGATGAAAGGCCAGCATGAAAGAACACTAATTAGCAAAGTTAAGGGCAATGTGCAAAAACTCAGCTAGGTAAGTCAAAGAGAAAAGACATTTCGTCCCTAAGAGAAAAAAAATAAAATAAAAATCAGGAAGTTTTCAAGCTTATGGATAATGGGAACATGAGGACTAGGGAAATATTGAAAAATAAGAGATGACTGTCATAGGGAATCAGTGGGAAAATTTCCTGTCAAGTGATCTTCTGAACATCAAAAAAATCTAAACACTTAAAAATGAAGGGGTTCACAAGCACTATAATGCAATAGTAATAGTAGAGAAGGTATAGTTTAAAAGGAATAAAGAACCAAGGTGCACTTAAGAAAGGCTCTCCAGTTTCTAGAAGTTTCCTGAAACTGTTCCTAGACAATGTGAGAATGACAGAAAAAAGCTGATGTAGTGTAAGAATTAGAATGAGAGAATGTGACATTGTTTTCAAATCTTATAAGATAACGGACGATGGAATTTCACTAAAATGGAACAAAGAATTACATGAAAATGTATCTATTCCATCTTCAAAATAAAACAGCATTTTGAGTCTTGCTACTACCACTTGCTTATATATTAATAGCAGAAATGAACATAATGTATGCAGTACATACAACATGATGCCATGAATACCTGTCTCTGATGAGTTTTTGTTCGCCGATGGAGATGAAGGAATCGGTCACAATCTGTACACAAATTCCCACAGGCATTACATAAAATGATGGCAGCAGTTTCACCATCATCATGGTTATCGCACATTGGCTGAAAAAATTAAGAAGCATCATTAAATATTTTTCCCTCTATTAAATCCTTCATTTCCTTTAAGCATTTGTTTGTATCCTCCCTTAGCTCTAACCCTGAAATTAGTAATAGACGATAAAGAGCTTCTTCAGACTACTAATTCTATTTTTAGAATAATCAATATCTAAACAACTACTTCTGCACACAAAGAGCCCCAGTTTACTACATAAGTATTTCAGTATTCTTCATCTTACATATTGTGTGACGTAGCACAAATGTATTCTACAGTACATTTGGGACATCATTTTCAACTAGGCAGAGTTACACAGAAAGAAATTGTTAACATGGGGCTATGGGCATGTTAACAGAACAGTTTGTAGATAAACAAAATATTTTTCCTTAATTACTATGATACGGCATATTTAGGTTGTTCAAAGACTTAATCAAAGCTGCAGAAAGATTTAATTCAACACAGTTTTTGTTTTACAGTTCAAAATATCTCTAAAAACAATATTCAGTGACTTTGATTACGCAAATTTCTGAGTTTCCACTGTACTACAGAAATTGTGGTTTCCAAGATATTGCTCATGTAACATAGAATCCATTCCACAGCATTCCTGTGAGGGGGAACACATTTCGCCTCAAAATTTGAATATCCTGGTATAAAAATAGGATTGGGGAATTTCAGAATGAGTTCAGCAGCTCATATACCTGCTTGCCTGTGTCTGGGCTGCTCCTCTGACATTTCCACTTGTTTAAATAAGCTCCAATTTCTGACTTTTTTCCTCTTATCTACAAACTAGACCTCTGTTCTGTTTTTCTAATCCTCTGCTGCTTGTTCCTGTGGAACAACACAGGAAACCTGAGGCAACGAAACGCTTCTGCCAAAGCAAAGACAGATGAAATGAGTTAAATTTGATTTCATAAAGCCAGTCTTTTTTATTTTGGAATCTGCATTTCTAGTTCAGCTATTTAATTATAACAAAAAATCTCTTCTGCAGGTCTGTCTTAAAATGGTTCATTCTGTGGTTAAACCACAAAGCAGTGGATGAGCAATTGGTTGACAGGTCAGACTGAAAGGATTATAAGTTTGTGGAGTTATGTCAGGTTGGTGGACAATCACTATAAGGGCTCCGCAGGGCTCCATTTTAGGACCAGTTGTCTTCATGTTTTCATAAATGATTTGGGTACAGGGCTTGTAGGTATACTAAATATGTTTGCAGATGACACTAAATTATGGGGAGCTCTTGACTCCCTTGAAGGTTGAGAGACTTTGCCCTGACAATCTTGACAAATTTTAGTGTTGGGCAATCACCAACCACATGAAGCTCAACAAGAGCAAGTGCTGGATTTCGCACCTGGAACAGGAAAAATTTGGGTGTATGTACAGGCTGGGTAACGAGAGGCTGGAGAGCAGCCCTGCAGAAAGGGGCCTGGGAATTCTGTTTGATGGCAAGTTGAATGTGAGCCAGCAGTGTGCCCTGGCAGCCCAAAGGGCCAGCTGTACCTGGGGAGCAGCAGGCCCAGCGCTGCCACCGGGTGAGGGAAGGGGCTGTCCCACTCTGCTCTGTGCTGTGCGGTCTCACATCCTGCAATGGGGGCAGGGCTGGGTGCAACAACGTAAGAAGGACATAAAGCTATCAGAGTGCCCAAAGGGGGGCTATAAAGACAGCAAAGAGTCTGAGGGGAAGATGTATGGGGAGTGGCTGAGATGCCTCGGTTTGCTCAGTCCAGAGCAGAAGAGCTGAGGGGTATCCTCATGGCGGCTGCAGCTCCTCACAGGGAGCGGAGGGGCAGCGCTGAGCTCTGTTCAGCTGTGGAGCTGTGTCAGGGGAGGGACAGCTGGGTATCAGGGAAATGTTCTTTGCTGGAGGGTTGTCGGGCACTGAACAGGTTCCCTAGGGCAGTGGTCTTGGCATCAAGCTGATGGAATTCAAGAAGTGTTTAGACAGTGCTCTCAGACACAGGGTTTGGACTTTGGGCGGTGCTGTGTGGAGCCAGTGGTTGGACTCAGTGATCCTTGTGGGTTCCTTCAACTTGGGATACTGCATAATTCTTAAAAAGCAGCAAGGTTTTCTTCTAAACCTGTTTAATTAGATTATGAAGCTGTGTTTTTAGATACGAAAACTAAAAAGTTTTGGGAAGCCAACTTTTAAAGATTAAAAATAGGTCTTTGTTCATGACTTTGCAAATTTTTCTGGTCTTCAAGTTTTCTATCAGTTGAACAATATTCTGCGCTAAATTACAAGGTCTACAGAAGAAAGCCTTTTCTTAATCATCTCAGAAACCTTTAGTGTCTGCTTCCTTCTCTCAGCAGAGTTTCAGTCCTTGCTTTTGCAGCTCTACACCTCCTGTATTCTCTTTTTACCTACACTGAACTGCTCTTGAGGATTATTTGCTCTTAAGCATATTCAGTTGCTAGCAGGAAGGCATGACCCCTGCCTCCCACAGGGATCCATCAAACCCAAACTCTTCATAGAAAGATTAGCTCCATTACTTTTCCCTTTCCAGATTCACATAAAAAAATATGATAAGATTTTTGAAACACTGAAAAATACAGACAATTTCAATTCATCCACCATATTTCATATTAAAGTTGTAAAACCTCCAGGTAAATGGTAGCTTTACTAAATTCATTTAAACTGTTTCTTTTTTTGGGTAATTGATCTCTTTCTTAGATCTAGAAGATGAAGCTAAATTAAAAAGGAATATAAAAGGATTGTCTTTACAATGTTATAAAAACCCAGAAAGCAAAAACATCTGATAGAAAGCATTGTATTACTTGAATTGCTGTTCTCAAAAGCTCATCCTTGAGGTGTTAGACAGGTTTTTATTCACCCTGAATACTACCAGAATTGCTACCTTATTACTACTTTAAGTTGGAATTTTTGTTCTCTGAAGAGTACTTGTCTATAAAACTTAAACTGTCTATAAATTGTCTATAATAATTCAAATGTATACGTACTATTTCCATTGGGGTCAGAAGGAGGAGTAAGGTTAGGACAAGTATCTTTTCCTATTACTTATTTGAAATTCTTTGACTACTGAATAAATAAAAAAAATAAACACAGAAACACATAATTTTCTGTCTCACCATCTGTTTCTGCTGTCCGTCCTTTCCCATCCATCTTCCTGAGGACAGTCTATCAACATGATCCTGATCAAGTACACACAAGGATGCTAGGGCCAGCCATAACTATTGAAAGGCAAGATAGAATTAAATGTTATAGAAAAACTAAATTAAAAATCTCAAAAACAACAAATTTAAACTTTGACAGAGAATAATACCATTATTTGCAAACTGTATCATCATTACCTGAAGTCTTGTCCATGCAATACAAAATTTTTCTTTACCGAAAGAAGCCAAGCACCCAATAAAACTTACTGAATTCTTGGGAACTAATTTGTTTCTTTCAATTTCCTCACATTATGGTCAAAACTATGGTAGTTAGCATGCAAGAGAGAAACAGTGAAGAAAGATCAACCAGAATATATTAGAAATATGACAACTTGTATATCTTTCCCAAGCACTGGAGATATTGTGGGGAGAAAACTGAACATAATACACTAATCAAAAAATCTTAGGTCAGTGTGATTCACTTCCCTGTTCTCTTCTCACTATCCTGGTCATTTGAGATAAAGTATAAGGGGGTTGTCTAAATGTCTTCAGGTTTTAGGAAAGGTTTTCTCTCTCTCCGCTGTCTACTATCTAGTGAAATACTAGATATATTAGCTACATGAGGATAACTTGTCAGTAATCCTGCAATCCAAACTGAAATGAACTTGACAACTACATTTTGAGATGGTTTTTGACCAAGTTTTCATTTGGACAAAACGGCTTTCTTTGAATGAGTCTGCTAAGACTTCCTTCAAAATGTGCACCTTCATGGCAGAACTAAGTTTATTCACAAGGAGAGCTGGTCTGGTGTTCAGTACTTATCTAAGACCTGATTCAACTAGCACTGCAGCCTCGAGATGTGGCAGAGTTACCTCAGAAGTGTATTTATTCAAAATTCTGATTTTAATGGAGTACTTTTTTACCACAAAGAAAACAAGTCAATCTGCTGCAACACAGAGAAAGGAAGATTTCCATTAGGTCAAGCAGTGTTTGCTGTAGTTCGGATACAACATAAGCTGCATACTGTGTAAATTGTTTCCTGAGAAAACCCATATAAGGGAATTCCCATAGAAAGGAATTTTTGCCAAAATATAGGGAAGCTCTCAGATGGGTTTTTAATCCTTGCTTGCAATGAACTAATGCGAAATTCAGAAGAGCTCTTACTCTGGTTGTTGCAATGCACCTCACTGGTGATCGGTATTCTTCTTCCATTTTGGTCAGAGCTATGATGGTTTCAGCAATAGCATTCTTTGTCACACGGGACCAAGCCTCTGACAGATGACCCTGACAAAGAGGAATGTAAGTGTTTTAAATGTTAATAAAAACTGTAATAAACTGTTATAGACATTTACAACTAAAACTGAATTGCTACAAGCAATAGTAGGTTATGATCTCAGGTTAGAACATAAAAGATTAAGTCCCAGGTTTAGCATAGAATCCACTGTTTCCCTGATGTTTTCCCACTTACACATACCCTCCCTACAAAAAATACTGGCAACAACTGTTAAAAAAAAAGTCTTGAACAAACTGGCTCCCCTTGCCAATTATTTCCCAATGTATGTTGCAGGCTATGCACTGAATGAAGTGGGGCAACTGAGAAAAACATGCACATACATACAAGAGTCATCGCATTAATCCTGGCGTTCACTACAAATACTGAGCACTCATATTTGCAGCTAACATTCCTTTCCTACCTGAATTTTTACACATTTCCAAAGATGTTGATGAAGTAAATAGAAACAAAAATACATCATGTGGAATCACACTGGTACCTATAACAGACCCTTCCTTGAAGGGGAAAAATAAATAGTCATTCTATGTACAGACCAGCGCTCCTGAAGAACGAAAAGAGTTTTAATCAGGGTGATTTAGAGCATCACCTTGAACTAGGTGTAGAAAGGAAACAAACCTAACTTCCTACTAAACTACTTTTTCCCTTTCTCTAATAAATACACAAACCTTATTTCCTTCCCCAGTATTGTTTCTGGGAAATAGCTGAATCAGCTTTCATCAAATTCTTCAGCCACATAAATTTGCTTGAAAAGTACTGTATGGGAACTGCTGAGTCATGGCCTGAGCCAGTGATTGATCACTTGAGGCAAGAACTGAGTCAACCACGGGAGCAGAGGTAAAGGCAATTCACCTGTGTGACCAGAAGGGGTGGAGCCTGGCTCCACTTCTCCTACACCCCATTTAAGGGCTAGAGATGCTTCTTTTTGGAATTTTCTTCCCTTGGAAGGTGCAGGTAGGACCCAAGTGGTGTGGCCTACTTGCACCTTGGGGAAGATTATTGGAGATGGAAGGCTCGGTTGTACCTCTAGTAATTGATACATGGCCTACTGTTATTGTGGTCAACACTCTGGTCTTCATTGCAAAAGGGTCCCTATGGCAGATCAAGACACCCCCTTTGGTGCCTGATATAGTTGTGCAGCTGCAGGTACCTGGCCAAACAGTATGGTACAGGCAGCTGGGGCATGCCCCAGTACAAGCTGAACTGTTGACCCAGGATAGGAATACGGCCTGTCTCTTGCCCTAGAGGGCAGACCTTCCCCTCATGATACACCAGAAAGATCTGAAACTCCTGAAACTCTCTTAGAGTCTATGAGTCTCTAGGATCACCAGAAGGAACAAAATACCATCAAAGCATTCCAGTGTTGCTATCAGATCATGTGTGACACCTGATGATGGTTTACATGGGACTGATGGAGCACAGAATGGACCTGCACCACATGACTGCATGCCTCCAGTAACACTACCAAGCACTGGCCCATAAAAGAGCATGAACCTCCACCATACACCGATCATCACTCATCTTATATTGTGTCAACCTGCATTGTGACAGGCAATTGTATAAGCACTGCAATGTGTTGGATCTCTGTATTAGGGAGAGCTCACCCTCCAGCTAACTTGATCATTGGTTCATGCTGTGAAGAAGTGGAGTATATGGGAACTACTGAGTTGCAGCCTGAACCACTGATTGATCACTTGAGGCAACCACAAGAGCACAGGTGAAGGCAATTCACTTGTATGAGCAGAAGGGGTGGAGCCTGGCTGCACCTCTCCTAGACTCCATTTAAGGGCTGACTGCCACTGGGGAAGGATCTCTTTCTGGAGATTTCTACTGTAAGGCTAGGACATGGATGAGCATTTCATTTTTTGATTTTGTCTAACTATAAATTGTTAAAACACCATTGTAACCAAGTCACTCTTCTAACTGCACATTTGTTAACTGTACACATATACTCATGGAAAATTTCAACTCAGATGGCTAAAGTACTAATCAGCTATAAATGTACAAAAAAAAAAAAAAAAAAAGTACAAAAGCTGATCTAAAAGTAATGTCTCCTATTTTATTATGTTGACCCACAATATCAGAGGTGAAGGGCAGTGACAGAACAGTAGAGGTTGAACCTCCCAGCCAATATTCCATTACATGTTGTTGCTGCGCAGGAACAGGACAGTCTGCCATGGAAATGTGTATGGAGCAAAGGTGTGTCACTGAATTCTTCCATCTGGAAAAAATGTCACCTGCTGATATTCATTGACTGCTCACACAGGAATGGAAGGAACATCTGTATGCAATTTATTGAATCCATACAAGGCTGAAGGTGACAGTTTCCTGGATTGCATTATTACTTGTGATCTGCTGTCACCACTATGAGCTGAAGTCAAAAGAACAGTCCATGGAGTGGCAATGTGAATTCCCCATCAAATAAAAAGTTCTCAAGATACAGCCCTCAGTGAGTAAAGTGATGTGCGCTGTCTTTTGGGATAGGAAATGTGGTTCTTCTGGATTTCCTGGAACCCAGACAAACCATCATCAACTCTGATCACTACATTGTGACACTAAGCTGAAGGCTCAGACTTCCAGAGTCAGGCCAGGAAAGAAAGCAATCTTTCTCTTACAACGTGATAAGATTGGTCATACTAGATTGAAGACCATGGCCTGCACTGTCCCACCACACCCACTATGAAGTTCAGATTTGACACTTTCTGACTTCTGTCTGTTCAGGACGATGAAAAATGGACTGCATGGGCAACATTTTCCTGCCATCAACACCATTTTAGCATCTGTGAAGCACTGAGTCACTTCTGTTGGTGCAGATGTTTTTTTTTTTTTACAAGCATAGCATGCAGGCTCGCTCAGGTCCATCACTAATGAAAATGCATAGCTAATAGTAAAGACTGTTGAAAAACAGTGTTTTGTAGCTGAAAGTTTGCTCTGTCAAGTAGTGCTGTTGATCTCTTTGTATCTGTTGTAGTTTCCATGGAAATGAATAGGAGGCATTACTTTTGGAGTCACCTATACAGATGGCCAAAAGAAGCTTAACGTGCATTTTAACTAGACTTCATGTATGAAACATACACATTCACTGTTAAGTGAAAAAAAACACTATCACCATACTATAGACACCTTTTATTTTTCAATTAGAGCTCTGAATGCTCATG
Organism: Lagopus muta; assembly: GCF_023343835.1. Taxonomy (NCBI): domain Eukaryota; kingdom Metazoa; phylum Chordata; class Aves; order Galliformes; family Phasianidae; genus Lagopus; species Lagopus muta. Next base: position 152,747,991 of record NC_064433.1, on the reverse strand, counting down.
ACTCTTAAAAAAAAAAAGTCAAATTTCTAAGTTAATAATGTAGAAAGAGACAGAAAATTAGTGATTATTACTTAAATTCCTTGTGACTCGTCTGAAAGTTCATTTGAGCTTCTATTTAGCTGAACCAGAACATGAGTTGTATTGCTTCTAGACCTGGACCCTGCCCAAAAGAGTATATGATTTTTTTCTTGAGACCAGTTCATTTTGAACAGCTCATTCCAATATTAACTTTAAGAGAAATTAACGGAAAAAATGTATTATACATTATCAGAAATATTTGATTTCACATCACATTTAAATCATAGAAACTTACTGCTGCCATGTCCTTAATCAGTTTAATAATGATCTCTGAAATCTGTGTAGGTGTTGAACCCTTCATCCACCAATGGCTTTCACCTCGCCGAATATAGCTACAAAGGACACATTGTAATACATGAAATAAATTCAATTAGTTATTAGTTGTCAAAATGCATCAAAATAAATGCTGCACACATTTGGTGCAGGGTTGGTTTTTATTTTTTCAATAAAATGTATTAGTAACTTTACTTATATTGTCAGTGTTATTCATTTTTTTTCCCATCTATTAAACGAAGATCATAAAGGGCACCATAACTGACTTCAAAATATATATTTCTTTTATAACTTTTGCTTGAGAACTTATATGTATTTTTAAACAAACCTGGAATTGAAGATCATTGGAAGTGTGACTGTAGTAACTCCTTTGCCTGCGGTAGTGCCAGCTGTTCCAGTAATAGTAGTTCCTTTGGCTTTTAGCTGTACAGTGAGAGCTTTGGCAATGCATCCCAAAAACATATCTAAAATACCCAGTTTATTCCAATCTCCTTTTTCTGTTGAGTGAATAATATCACTTATATCCGCTGGTGGAAGAGACTTCACTCCTATGATACTAGCCAGGCGACTAGGGGTTACCTCAGGCAAAACACGCCTTAGTAGAGATGTTACCTGGAAAAAGAATCAAAATATCACAATTCTTAACACGAGATGGAGCTTTCAAACAATAATTACAAATTGTTCTGTAAGACAGAATGTATGTACTCTGTGTATTCAAATCACAATTGTAAGAAATTCTGAAAGGTTTCTATCTTGCTTTGAAATAACTGTTAATAATACTGAGACAAGGCTTAAGAGTCCAGAACAAATACCACTCAAAAAAAGAAACAAAACAAAAAAACACCCGAAAACATATAATAATGAAAACATGCTTTGTACTGAACTTTCTAATGAAATTTCTGAAATACAGATGTTTGTACAACTTTAAATTGCTGGCATATTACATACTCATTCTGTATACAATCTTTAGATGTCAGAAACTGTAGTAAAACACTTAGAGACACTTCAGACTTTTGAAAACAGAGAATACTTTTCTTGAGGTATTAAGAATTAAGGATTCTTAATTTGGTACTTCCATAGTACCCTCCCTCACTCTTTTTTAATTTTCCTTGTGATACTCAAACTTGGTGCTTTTGGATAGGAAATCTGTGCTAACTGATCTGGATCTAAATTGAGTTGTTTTATTTAGATTTTTTTTTCTTATGTGAAATAGCCTGAATATGACTAGCAAAATAATTTTAAAATGAAAATTCAAAATTCTATTTCAAAAAACCACCACTTCGAGTACATACTATCAAGTTCATTATTATACCATTGTAAAGATTCTTTTCTATGAATACCAGGATGGATAAGGAATACTTAGCACTCACCTGTCTCTGCACCCTCGGAGAAGCGGTATGTAGTAACGAGAAGAGATCCTGGAGCAGAGTCAGCTGCTGAGCCAGATACTGCCGGCCTACATTGGAACCACTCAATGCCAGAACCATTGACAGCAGCTCAAAGCAATACGCATCAGAAGAAGCATCTTCATCATTAGGTTGTGAGTTGGCATTCTCTTTGCTAGAGATGGCATGCTCCCATTCCTCACGCACACGGGTTGCTTCCATTCTTATGGCCTGGACTATATGAGCACATACCTAGCAAGTGGAATCCAAATACACAGTTAACTCCTAAAAACTTTTAGAGTGTTATTACTTGTGTTTTAAGTATGCATAGCTATGACAAAAATGGAAAACCAGTGAAATTTGTCCTATACTTAAATTATTTCTCAACATTACGGAATTGAAATTAAGAATAAATTTAGATTTCAATTTAGAACATTTAGATAAAGTTCTTTGGAATGAATATTTATATTTAATATTGAATTTGCTCATTTTCACTTTGGAAAATTACAAAGATCTTTTTAGTACTTTGTTTAGTTTACTCTCTGGGAGAAGATTTTAGAAAGCATATTTTCATTTTACCAATAACACGTTAAATCAAAATGAAACTCAGTGTCTGATAACACAGAACAATGGAAGGTGTAATGTCAAATAAGAGGTTCTGTATTTCCTGAAAATTAATATATTTATTGTAACATACTATTATAATGTAATATACATATAAGATACATATTTATTATAACATTATAATACTCAAAGTATTTCAGAGTGAACAAACCTGCTTTTGCAAATTTGTCAGTTTGCTCCGGCTGAATATGATCCCTACCATGTGCTCTTTCAGGTCTGCATCTGATGTTGCCTTCATAAAAAGAGTATTTAGTATTAGATCAAGAGTGCCAAGAACAAATCCTAACTTCTGTAGCCATTAATATGAAGTACCAACAAACTTTGCTCTAAAAAATGGCAGCTTTTTGTTGCACAGAAGCAAGATATATAAGCAGAAAATATTTAATACTGGTTAGTATTTTTTTTCTCTTTATGAGTAAGAGGAAATTTGAGCACAAAATCAGATAATAAGCGAAACAAGTGAAGCGCATTTATTTGAGATTCAGTTTCCTCATCTACCTTAATACAATCTCTGATTATGTTTTTGTAGAGCACTGCATGAAACAGACTTTTCACTTTCTATAAAGTTAATATATTTTGCAAGAAAAGAATCAGGGAACACACACTTATTAAACTGCTCCTTGCAAGAATATATACCAGTATACCAGCTAAAAGGATACCAGTGAGGTTATTAAAATACTTTTTATCCAAACATCAACAGAGCACTTTCTGTCTTCAAGAAGAAGATATTAAGCAATAAAGATTGTCAGGCTGACCATTACTGCAGATGTTAAGTACTTCTGTATATTTAAACATAATCTGAGTCACCAGGGTATGGTGTTTCCATTAAACACATATGCCCCAATAAATATTTACTACTACTACTGGGAAAAAAAAAAATTATGGAACTGTAATATTTTGCTTTTGTATCGATCTGAAAACTATGGTGCATAAGACAAATAGTGAAAATCATCCTGGATAATTTTTTCACCAATGCAATATTGATAGAATACAAATAAATACATTGTGTACTTTTTCTTCTCCTTCTGGGGAAGACAGGAGGGCTTTTTCTTCTTGTTCTGGAGTTGGTTCAGCATCACCAGAGATGAGTTTTCCAAAAACCTGGAAGAAAGGAAGTGATAACTACCTTATCTCCATGATAAAGTTGCGCAGAGGTGACATTTTACATCAAAACAAGCAGCACTGAAAGCACAGAAATTATAGTAAATTTCACTGTACCACACATGAAAGTCCTACCTGAGATGTAATAAGTCGGAATACTCGCAGTGTCTCAGATTCACAGTTTCTTTGCTGAGCTACACTTGCAGAAATCTGGCCTGCTATTTTAATGCTTTCGCCATCTTTCCATCCAAGAATTTTCACTTGTCGAACTCTGAGTGTGTTCTCAGGACCCTTCAATTCAATTTTGATGATGTGATTATCACCCCCAGGAAGTTCACTCGTTACCCAGCCAATATGTCTTGAATCCAAGTCTACCTATTAAACAGGAAAATAAAGATGGGAACTGACACAGAAACATCAAACAAAAAGACTCATAATTTTAAAGCAAATCCACTGTGTAACACTGGAATCAATGCACCATCTGCAATACATTTTTTATTCAGAGCAATAATATTGCTCTGTTTAATTATATAAATATTCAAAAATGTGAATTCAGAATAATCAACTCATAAATACAATGACATACAGACACTATTTTTGTCTTCAGAGACTATTAAAAAACAGGAACTGTTAGTCACTCTATCTTCTAAGCAAAAATTCACACATTCAAAGCATTCACTTTGAATTGATTTTTTTTTTTCGTTTGCTTATTTACTACTTTTTGTTAAAAAATAAAAATTACCATAATTTACCTCAAAATATAATGCATGTATATCACAGAATCACAGAATGGCCAGGGTAGGAAGAGACCTCAAGGATCATGAATCTCCAACCCCCTGCCACATGGAAGGACACCAATGCCCCAATTTAATACTGACCAGGCTTCCCATGGCCCCATCCAATCTGGCCTTGAACACCTCCAGGGATGGGGCATCCACAATCTCTCTGGGAAGCCTGTTCCAGCACCTCACCACTCTCTCTGTAAAGAATTTCCCCCTGACATCCAACCTAAATCTTCCCTCCCTCAACTTAAAACCATTTCCCCTTGTCATGCCGTTCTCTACCATTTCATAAAGTTGATTCCCCTCCTGTTTGTAGATTCCATTTAAGTTTTGAAATGTTGCAATGAGGTCACACCACAGCCTTCTTTTCTCCAGGCTGAACAAGCCCAGCTCCCTCAGCCTGTCTTCATAGGGGAGGTGCTCCAGTCCCCTGATCATCTTTGTGGCCCTCCTCTGGACCCTCTCCAACAGCTCCCCGTCTTTTTCATACTGGGGGTTGCACACTTGGACACAGTACTCCAGATGGGGCCTCACAAGAGCAGAGTAGAGAGGGACAATCACCTCCCTGTCCCTGCTGGCCACCCCTCTTCTGATGGAGCCCAGGACACCATTTGCCTTCCAAGCCACAAGGGCACACTTCTGTCTCATGTTAAGTTTTTCATCTATCAAGACCCCCAGGTCCTTCTCTGCAGGGCTGCTCTCAAGGACTGCTCTGTATGAATGCTTGGGATTCCTCCACCCAAATGCAAAACTTTGCACTTTGCTGTGTTGAACCTTACTAGGTTCACTCAGGCCCACCTTTCCAGCCTGTTGAGGTCCCTCTGAATGGCATCCCTTCCTTCCATCGTGTCAACCGCACCACTCAGCTTGGTGTCATCAGCAAACTTGCTGAGGGTGCACTCAATTCCATCATCGATGTCATTGATAAAGATCTTAAAGAGCAGCAGTCCCAAGACAGACCCCTGGGGAATGCCGCACATTACCAGCCTCCACCTGGACATAGAGCCATTGATGACCACCCTCTGCCTGCAGCCTTTCAACAAATTTCTTATCCATCGAGTGGTCCACACATCAAATCCACATCCCTCCAGTTTGGAGATAAGGATGTGGTGGGGGGACCATGTCAAAGGCCTTGTCAAGTCCAGCTAAATGACATCGGTTGCCTTGCTCTTGCCCACCAATGCCATCACTCCATCGTAGAAGGCCACCAGATTGGTTAAGCATGACCTTCCCCTGGTGAAGCCATGCTGGCTGTCTTGGATCACACGCTCATTCCTCATGTGATCAAGCATGTCATCCAGGAGGATCTGTTCCACGATCTTCCCAGGGACAGAGGTGAGGCTCAATGGCCTGTAGTTCCCCGGGTCCTCCTTGCTCCTTTCTTGTATATGGGAGTGACGTGACCCTTCCTCCAGTCATCCGGGACTTCATTTGAGAGCCACGACTTTTCAAATATGATGGAGAGTGGCTCAGCAACCACCTCAGCCAGCTCCTTCAGAACCCTAGGATGCACTCCATCTGGCCCCATAGACTCGTACACATTCAGTCTCATGAGGCAGTCTCGGACCTGCTCTGTCCTCACAGTGGGAGGGATTTACCACCCCAGTCCCCACCTGCAGGGAGGGAGGCAGGGCTCAGGGACATGAGAAGTACTGGATTCCTGGCCACCAGTGAAGACTGAGGCAAAGAACTCATTCAGTACCTCAGCCTTCTCTTCGTCCGTTGAAGCAAGTTCTCCTTTTACATTTACCAAAGGAGGTACACTCACTTTGGCCTGTCTCTTCTGGCCAACATACCTGTACTTAATCAGTACTTAAGTTATCTTATCTTGATTCACATAAAGCTCTGCAAAAGAAATTAATTTTTTGGAAGACACTGACTGATTGCCTCTTCAAGAGAGCCATGACTTAATCACTGTAAAAAGAACAAATGAATGGTACCATTTCAACTTCAATGCCACCACTGCAGGAGATAAAATGACAGGGTACCATGCCTCATGCCATTGCTAAGGGCAACCTGAGTGTCCCAAAATCTCTATATAATCAAACTAGTATTTATTCCTCCTTCATTTCTACTAATCCTATGCCTGCATGAAATGTGATGCAGCAGGCAGGACTGACATTTTTTTATTCAATATCACGAGACAGAGGGTATGCATGAGTTGGGGTACTACATGTTGGTGCATGAGAGGATAAAAAGCCTGCTGGAAAAATGCTAGAGGACTGTTTAACAAGGAGCGAACAAAGCTGAATGAATGAAGTCTTGCTATCTTCTGGAAGTGAGTCTGGAAAGAAAACCTGGGCACTATGTTCAAGCATACAAAGACACAGAGCAAACTAACAAGGTTCAGAGAAAGGTATAGACGATATACACATACGCACACTTTGTATCTGTCTACATAAATCCACACACTCATACTTCACTATTTATTTTGAGTCAATTGTAACCAAGTTCGCTTTATTCAGATATCAAACATCCTTTGGAGCTGCATCTTTACCTTAAATGCCCACTGAGGATAAAAGGTAGAGCAAAACAAGCCATCTCTCTCTCCCTCATCTAGTTGCACTGTACAGAATTTCAATGTTATCAGTGTTACCTCAACAAAGGTCAGTGTGACATGGTTAAGACAGCTGCTTCTTGAAAATTTTTACCACTGTCAGTAAGACAAACAGTAGAAGTTATGAGCTGCAAATGAGAACTGCTACTTCAAACCTTAAATATATCTGATGGGACACATCCATGTCAAAATACAAAGCACTTTTCTCCGCATAAAAACATGTTTATCATTTGGTTTAGTATCAGAAATGCAAAGATTGAATCACAGAATCACCAAGGTTGGAAAAGACCTTCAAGATCATCCAGTCCAACCATACACCTATCACCAATAGTTCTCACTAGACCATGTCCCTCAACACAACATCCAAACGTTCTTTGAACATCTCCAGGGTCGGTGACTTCACCATCTCCCTGGTCAACCCATTCCAGTGCCTGACCACTCTTTCAGAGAAGTAGTATTTCCTAATGTCCAGCTTAAATCTCTCTTGGCACAGCTTGAAGCCATTCCCTCTAGTTCTATCACCAGTCACACAAGAGAAAGAGGCTGACCCACAGCTCACTACAACCTCCCTTCAGGTAGTTATAGAAAGCAATAAGGTCTCCCTAAGCCTCCTCTTCTCCAGACTGAACAATCCCAGACCCTTTAGCTACTCTTCATAAGGCCTGTGCTCCAGACCCCCACCAGCTTTGTCACCCTTCTTTGAACCCGCTCCAGGGCCTCAATGTCTTTCTTGCAGTGAGGGGCCCAAAACTGGACACAGTACTCAAGATGCGGCCTCACCAGAGCTGAGTACAGAGGGACAATCAGTTCCCTGTTCCTGCTGGCAACACTGTTTCTGATGCAAGCCAGGATGCCATTGGCCTTCTTGGCCACCTGGGCACACTGCTGGCTCATGTTCAGCTGAGCATCAATCAATACCCCCAGGTCCATTTCCTCTACGCAGTCCTCCAGCCACTCCGCCCCAAGGCTGTAGTGTCGCCTGGGGTTGTTGTGACCAAAGTGCAGGACCCGGCAATTGGTCTTGTTGAGCCTCATCCCATTGGCTTCAGCCCAGCTATCCAGCCTGTCCAGATCCCTCTGTAGGGCCCCACTACCCTCAGGCCGATCCAACTTCCAGCCCTCATGGCACTCAGTGCCCTTATTGAATACTATTTTGAATCATAAACTCTGGACAGAGGTCAATAACATACTTGAGAACTAAAAATGATGGAAAAATGAGTGCTATGAATATATATTAGATAGCTTATGTGGAAGGTACATAATTTTTTTCTTCTCTTCATAGTGTCCTACTTATGCTCAGCCTTAAGCTGCCCTCCTCTAATGAAAAATGATTCCACGTAGCAGATAAAATCTAATGACAATAGAACACAGAGCAGCTGAGCATCTGAGTATCTAACAGCATACACCATACAATTATTTCAGGCATATTTAGTTACATATATACCTAAAATAAGCCAAACAGTTTGTTGAACCTTATAAAACACAAGCTAAACTGTCTATTTCAAAAACATTCTACACTATCTCTTACCCTTTCAGCTGTGGTAATGAAAAAATTCAAGGAACATTTTAAAATCACCTTTTCTGTTCCAGTAATTAATGCTCATGAGTTAAAAGTTTTGACCAACATTCAGTATATATAAAAACTCTGTTATTAATAATAGTATTTTCTAAGAAAATAGCACTATTTAATAACAGTATTTTCTAAGAACATTAAGTGTGATACTTGCAAAACAATTTATCTGCCATAAGAAATAGAGAATATTTGCTCAGAAACTCTGTATCAAAACAACAACAAGAAAACAACAAAGAAGAATAACCCTGAAATTTTTCCAATTTTTCCAATGTCAACAGTTAAAATGGTTACCTGCTTTATTCTGCAGAGATCTTCTACTGCCTTACCAGTTAGGAAAGTCATTGAAGTCACTTTGTTCTACAACAGACAAGGAAGACAATAAAAAACTTAAACTAAAAAGCATTCAATTTCTTCCCCATTAAGAGAATTTCATACAACTTGTTTCATCATTTTAAAAATAAATAAATAAATAAAAATTAACAGTGATCAAGACCAAGGACAAAGAATTCCAAAATACAGCTCAGTATATGTGTTTGTATTAAAAGTTCTATCTGAAATAAATATATATTTGTAGCAATACTGTCCAGACCTATAAAAACAAATTTAATAACTTAAGAAGTCTTTACTATCACGGTGATACAGTTCTGAAATGTTGAGGCCTACTGGCATTACCAAATTGGTATATTAAGTTAACTTAAGTATGCTATAATTTCCCTACATATAACAATTCTGTGTTTTATGAAGTATTATCACTAGACAGAACACAAATGGAGGCAAAAAGGTAGGAATCTTCATGTAGGACACAGTGGACAACTGTACATTGTCAGAGTCTAGAAAGTCTACAAAATAGTTTGCATCTTATGAAAGTTCATTATTTGAGTGCTTCTACAGAAATGACAAGCGGGGAAATAATCTTATTAAATAATTAGATGCTTGAAAATGCATGTGAAATTGAACAGGCCATTAAGAATTACATTTCTCAGGTTCATGTCAATTACATGTTTCATCATCAAGTTCATTATATCAGGTACTGCTTTCAAAACCACAGGAAAAAGAAAATTTATTTTAAAATGTGAAGTTCTGAATTGAAGTAACACAATCATCTGGATGGACAACATTGTGTTTCTTGAAAGATGAATTATATATAGCTGACTATGCATTTTTGTTTTTCATTTCTAATTTCTTTTTTCTCTTACCCCAAGATCTCTGGAATTGTCTACATGAACACACACATAGCGTGCATTGATTCCTTTTACACAGTTAATTGTGATGTTTTTAGTTTTGTTTTTATCTTCATCTCCTGACTCCCAGAATGTTTCTGTAGATCCATCTGTTAAACTACCAATCATGGCAGGTCGACTGGATGTTTTAATGTCAACAATGCTTGTTAGGTCTTTTAGACAAACCACTATACACAGTTCCTGTGAAAGCAAACAGAAAATATTTAAAATTTATTAAATCAATCATGGAATCATGGAATGGCTTCGGCTGGAGAAGACCTTAAAGATCATTTAGTTCCAACCCCTGCCACAGGCAGTGTTGCCACCCACCAGATGAGGCTACCCAGTATCCCATGCAGCCTGGCCTTGAATGCCTCCAGAGATTGGGCATTCACAGCCTCCCTAGGCAACCTGTTCCAGCACCTCACCACTCTAACAAAGCCCAAATGCAGGCACTATTTACACCTTAAAAATCTTACACTTTTTCTCTCCAGTTAGGAGATGTGTTCTTTGAATTAAAGAAGCCATTTGTCAGTTCAAATTATTCAGGCCTTTAAACCAAAGGAAATACCATTGGCTAACAGATAAACCCATTGGTAAATGTGTAAATGTATTAATGAGCAGAAGAAAACAATTTAGAGCTATTCATTGGAAGTATTAATCTTGGCTCCTCAGAAGAGTAGAAGGAAAAAAGATGTGAGCAAGTTAAGAACTGGAACTATTTAGCACTTAAAAACTGAACTCAATGAACTAAATGAATTAGCTAAATGAATAACATAGATTAAGGGCCAGTATCTGAACCTCTGAACTTAAATAATGAAAACCTGAATATCATCAGCAGGATTCTAGCGATTTACTCAAGCAAATATGACATTGCAATGAAAGATATTTTCATTCCATCAGAATCGTTACAGGAACTACATGCTGTTCATGGTTGATCTCTGCTTTTGAGAGAGAGGCATAATACTGACCTGACTCATGACTTCAAAACCTGACTGTATACTGATACTAAAACTTTCTTCACTGTCTCCATCATCAGATTTAGACAAAATATTGTTGATATGATGGAAAACATTGCTCTGGTGCAGGAACTGATGGTCAGATTGTTTGAATTTGAGACTCCAACACCTGGAAACACATTTAACAGATTTTGATACTTTGAATACCCATTAAAAGATACAACCCACCAGCAAAGAATGCTATTAATTACATTTTTGGTTCTCAAAATGTATTGAAGAAACCTTTAACTTCAAATATTTGCAGGATAGTTTGTTCCTACTTTTTAAAGAAAACAGGAATAAACAAAATAGAATCATTATTATTAAATTTGCAACTTCAGCATCAAGACACAGGAAAAAGCTTACGAAGACTATTCAGGTGACAGATTTTTGAGTAAAAAGTAGACTACACATGCAGATAGTACCACATTCTTCAATAGAAAACGTATTTTAAAATAGTAGGCAATACAAAACTTTAAAGGAAATATATTTTCTCTAAAAATCTTTTATACCAGTACACATACAAACACATACATACATACTTTACATGTATCTTCCTAAACGTAAGGAAATGCACACTTACTTTCTTACAAGAAACATAAAGATGTTTTCAACTTTGAATCTATACTGCAAAATCTGTTCACCTATAACATTTAGGATGTTTTCAGTCTCCTAAGAATTATTTTACTTTGTGCTTACCTTAAGGCCATTTGCTGTAATGCACTACCACTGGGCAGAGACATCATGAGATCAGAGATCGTTTGGAGTAGACGGTGAAAAGTGTGGGGTAATGGATGAGCTGCTTCCCCAGCAATCACTATATCAGACAGAGGATGTTCACACACTCTTGTGTCTTTCTCCTTAAATGCAAAGCAATTTGTATTTTATTAACAGACTTTCATACAAAAAAAAGTTAAAGCAAACAGTAGGTTGCTGGATGTGGGGTTTTCTGGCACTAGATTAGCGCTTTGCTAATGACTTCTTTGTTTGTTTTTGTTTTTTTTCCTCACACCTAAGAATAATCATAAAACTAATGCATTAAAAGACAGGAATTCATAATCACACAAAATCTGATAATTTTAGAGGAAAAAGTAATTCAACTGTGACTATTTTTGACCTCTTTTGAGGTCAAGTACAGTTTATACTAAAAATTTAAATTCCATAGGTAAAGTTTTGTTTCATAGAGAGGGTGTAAGGATCCTTTTCACATATACCAATATCATTTCTAAGTTATTAGAAATCAAGGGAGATACTGAATTTATTTCTCAACCTCACATACTTGTTCTGCATTTTCTTTATTTGATTTATTTTCTTCATCCTCCTCCTCTTCAGGTTCTACAGGTGCAGGAGTCAGGGAAGCCACAAAATGCCATAAAATATCATGAAGAGAAGTTGTTTGAATGACATTACAAAGAAGCCAGTTAAAAGCCTAAAATAAAACACACACAGGGAATTTCCAATTAAGTACATAAACTAGGATAAAAACACTTCATGTAAAGAGATATACTGATGCTTTTGGACAGTTAAATAATTATGCAGAGTATAAATCCATGTAAAGCCTTGCTCAATAACTTAAAGAATCTATTAAAACAACAGATGTATTTCCAGACAACAAACATATTATTGAAGAAGATTTTCAGGTAATATTTTTGTATTCTTAACTTCTAGAGTTCATAATACATTCATAAAAGTCAAGTTTTAAAATGTTTTTTTTTCTCGCTTTTATACCTACATGAAAATTATAAATAAAAAGCCACAAGAAAAACACACAGAAATTACATATGTCCTATTATAATCACAAAAGATCCATTAGTACATTAATACCTCCATGGCAAATACTCGGCAAGCAGACTTCCGTAAGGCTTGTTTCATTGCTATTTCAAGTCCTTCCAGATCATGATGCTGGATTACAAATGCCAACACCGGCCACTGGAAGTTTCTCTCTCCTTTGGAAAGAGAGCTGTGGGCGGAGATTAACCGAGAAAGTTCAGGAGATGGATGTCTCAGGAGAGAGGACCCCACTTCTATTCAAAAGCAAAAAAATATGCATACATTAGGTTGCTTGTGCATTTTCATTTTACAGCCACAGTAAAAATAAAAAGCAGCAGAGAAATTTCAGAATTGATAAACATTTTTCTTTTTTTTCTATCAGAAAAAAACGTAATGAAAAAAAACAGAATGGAAAAATGATGCTTCAACTGAGAGTATAAGCAGACAATACCATCAAGAAACTACCATGTTAGCTTTTAAATTAAGCACAGAACATGAACCACAAATTTCAGAACTGTAGTAATCCCTGATATTTTCTGAGGCTAGTCCTGTGCAGATTATTAATTAAATATTGGTTGTCTAAGAGAAATAAAAGCAATTATATACATGTATATGTATATTTAAATACAGAATTGTCTACAGTTTCCAAGAATAACGATCAGTCCAATGCGACATCCTCAAAATTTTTTTTTTATTCATTCCATCAGAATCGTTACAGGAACTACATGCTGTTCATAGTTGATCTCTGCTTTTGAGAGAGAGGAATAATACTGACCTGACTCATGACTTCAAAACCTGACTGTATACTGATACTAAAACTTTCTTCACTATCTCCATCGTCAGATTTAGACAAATTTTTCCAATATTTTTCCAATGTCTGCACTTTTACCTGCATCTCCACTGTTAACTCGTCGCCTGGGGATTGCCTTTACACGTGCTGGCAAAATGGAGTGCTGTTTGTCATATTCTGATGCAACAACTGAATATGACCTTTGAAAAACTGTGCGCTTTGCAAGGTCTGTATCTGTTATTGGACTGGTTTCCAAACTACAAAGAAATCAGAGAAATTAAAGATTCATGAGTAAATATGTACAGTGTTTTCAAGTTATGCATACATATTAAATAAAGGAACATGCATTCAATAATGACAATGCTACTGCTGCATGAAAGTTTGTTTGATGTACCTAAAAACTGTTTATACCCTGGAAAAGAAAAAATACGTTAGAATTGTATATGATGAAAAAGCATGAGAAGACTTCATAAAAAATATAATAATGTAACTCGTAAGTTCAAAGAATTTCAGTATTTTTCAGAGAGAACACAAACATTTTGATGATGCCTGAATTGAAGTTTCAGGCAAAATTGTACTGAGAATGCATGTAAAAGTACCTATGAAATGAATTTTTATTATGCAAGCCAATTGAAATTTAGAGTATTAAGTGAAGGAAATGTTTCCAACATCTCCAGCCTTAAAGTCAATTTTCATTTGCTACAGCTATGTTTCTGACATGTTTTACTCCTTACCTTCAGTGGACTTCTTAGAGTCTGCAGTCTGCAGAACTCCCAGCTTATGCTGTTCCTATAGGCCTCAGGAAACCATGGTGTCCACAGTTTTAATAAAGGAATATACCAATACGATGCATTCTTAAGGAGTTTTCTTAGAAATGTTCTATTTATGAAAAGACTCTATTGCAGATTATAGTATTACAATAAACTGCTTTTTCAGTCAGTATAAAATAAGAAATTGAAATACATAAAAAAATAGATCAAAAGCAAATTTTCCCTTTGTTACATCACTGATGTATGAAAACCTCAAGCATCTATGTTGATTTAGGATTATTATTAAGTAATAGTAAGAGTCTTTTTTACCCTGGGCAAAACAGAAAAAAAAATCTGTAATTGTTTGAATTGGATTATAGAAAATTTGACAAAATAAAGACTTGGCTTAACCTGGTAAAAATCACCTAGCACTCTTGGTCCTGGATAGCATTAAACTGCCATTTCTCCACTGACATTTTAACTTTCTACAGAAAGAAACACCAAATTTTGCTTTGAAAATGTAAAGTAATGAAATTCCCTCTTAGTCAAACCTCCCTTCAAAATGAAATCTTGAAGAGCTACTACTTCTTAAAAGGGTAGTTCGTCCACACTACAATCAATCAGTTGTGTCACAGAATGGAAATACAGGGGAAAAGTGCTAAATTTTCAGCTAAGTTTCTTGGACAACTGCTTTTCAAACAATGTCTTCAGTTTTGCAGTTCTGGCGATTGTGCAAACTGCATTTGCCTCTAAGAGAAAAATAAGCAGGCCTGAAGTAAGGACGAGGGATTTGTTTTCTTGAGGTACACTAAAGATTTTTAGTGAAAAGTCTTTCACCAAGAGTGCTTGGTGAAGAGTCCTTCATCAATTTCTGAATGTATGACTTGTTTTTATTTTGTTTGTTTTAGCATATTTTGGCTGTGAAATCAAGACCTTTCTAAAGAGAAGCAACTGATCTGCAACACTCTCAAAGTTTTAAATAAGGTTTGCAAACTTGCATTACCAGTGCCTGAATATACATCAGATATGCTATCCTTTACTGAAGACACTTAAAGAACAGTTTCTTGTGTTTTGGGTTTTTTTTCTGCTATTTCAAGAGACTGATCTGGGCTGACCTGATACTTTAGCTACCTAATTATGACAATGTTTTCCATTATCTTCATTAAAAAAAAAATTAAAAATTTAAAAAATTAAACTGTTCTATTAATGCATTAACATTTGTATGTAGTACCTAGACGAGAAGTACCTGGGGGGCATAGATTTCATGTTACTCTCTGGTTCTTCAAAGACATTAGGGCTTGCATCAGGAGTAACTGAGATGTATGGTGCAGGTACAGAAGTTGAGCGGAGGTACCTCATTTCATCCTGGAAGAGGTTGTCATCCTGGTATCCAGCAAAGTTTTCATGATGATGCCTACATCAAATAAGGTTTCTTAAGTTAGGATTAAGAGTTACTGAATGTACAAAATACTTCCTTGAAAATACACGTAAGCAGCTAACACAATTCATTTACTATTCACCTAATGAATACAAGCTAGTTGCAATTTCCATCTTAGGGCAAAATACAGTGGCGTTTTCAACTGATGAGTTAAACAGTAACCAACACAGGGGCTGGGAAACCCATGATAGACATAAGACACTAAGAGTTTACTCAATTTACTCAGAAATACTGGGCAAGCCCAGATTTTTTGCTTCCTTGTTACTATTTTGAATGCTGAAGAGGGAACAGAAGCACATATGTCTGCTAGAACAATGCATTAAGTTAAACTCTTCAGGAAATTCTAAATTCTTTGGACATAAATGATGCTGCTAAAAAATACTTAGCATCCAAAAGCTATTTAGGCTACACTTGATCATACGGGCAAATACAGTCTAAGAAATTGAATAAGATCAGGAAATAATACCCTAAATACATGAATATTATAATCAATATTTGTAAACTTCCTTCAATTACCTTGCTAAAGTCTGTAGATACAGACATGGCATTTTTATGGGAAAATCTTCAGAAATTCCTTCTTTTAGACTCGGAAGTTGAGATTGGAATGCTTTTGCAGGGTGATAGCAGAGGATACTAGGCTCAGCAGCACTGCTCAGCGACAGCAAATACAGTGCGTTAGCTTTAATCACTTGGTGAGCTTCCATAGTTGGCAAGGCACGAGGAGTCTTAACTTGCATTGGTTTTCTCCTAGATTGCTTAATCTATAGCAATTAATGAAAAGAAAAAAAGGTGTATTTAAATTATTCTTCATCTCAAGAGAAGCTATCAATATCACGTAGGTAAGCTGCTTGATTCTTCCTGTTATAAAATGATGCTGTTCTAAAATAGTACTTTTAACTTTTTATAAAAAGTTGTAAGTTTTCATGTTTGCTTCACAATCAATTTTGTGTGCAAAAAGTTTCAATACATTTCGTTTTATTTAAACTAAAACTGTTCTGTTCTTCTTTAAAAAAAACTTCCACATATTTGCATATTTTAAGCAAAAATTTGAAACTAGATATGGCAAGAGCAATATTAGATGAATGCCTTTCATGCTAGTACTCCATTACTCTAGTTCACCCAAAGCTTGGTTATGTCATCACATAAAGACCTGAGTATGATCTCACGTAACATTATTGTGACATTGGTATTTCTCAAAACCTTCCATGATTCTGAAATTCCAAATTTTTCAGTCTACTTTCAAACTGTGAATGCATTACTATTGAGCAGATAGAGAAAAACATAAGATAAACAGATAAAAATACCTTCTCTCTTGCTGCTGCTTGCTTTTCACGGAGGTATTTTTCTCTGCATCGATCACATACCAAATACCAAGTGCTTCCTCCAATACCACCATCACCACAATTACCAGCCCATCCTCCACAGAAGTGTCCTATGCTATTATAACCTTGGCCACCAGCATAACGACCACAACCTACATACAGTTAAAAAAAAACCAAAAAACTGTTATTTCAAAATAAAGATTTTTTTTCCTATCTTCAAAACAGGGATGTAGGTGGGGAAGGAAGGTGGTTGCCTGTCTTTCCTGTTAACAGATTTAAAAAATTACAGTGCACATTCATGCATCCCAGTGGTATCTGAAGAATCCAAATACTTCTGTTTTCATGTTTTTATTATTAACATGCCCAATGCATGAACAGTTTTCAACTTAGCTTAGTGAATGTAAAGTCAGTATTACATGTTAGCCAGCATATCTACAGTTTAACATAAATTACAGACCTACAACATATCTAACAAAGCTTAAAAGGGAATAAAGTGTATTCCTTTGCTGATTATTGGTTCTCTGAAAAATTGAGAGAACTGATAAGTGCTGAAGATGAAGGCTCCGTAGTTTACCATACAGTATTAGAAATAGCGCATATGACATCAGCCTGAACTTCACTAACAGGTAAAATTGTTTAGCTGGGTTTACAAGCTAGAAAACACAAATAATTTTGTCACTGACAAGACTACTTATTACTGGCTACATCACAAGTATTTTTTAAACTCAGTTGACAAGCAAACAGTAGTTAATGTCTACCTAAAAATTATTTCCTTAATGATTCCCAAATTAAACTCCTGAACAGACTCAGGTAATGTGTAGAGGGAAAAAATAGCTGTTTCATATTTTACAAGCTGCCTTCTGATTAATGCTCACAAATCTACTAACCACACATTTTTTTCCTTTTAAAACATAGATTTTAAATCAAAGTTCACTGATACCAAGAGATAACACAGCAGATAATCAATAGTAGAATAAAAAACTTTTGGCAGCATAGACATGTGAATTAACCATAACTTATACTTTTTCTCCCTTTTTTTCAGCGCTGTTCAGAGTTCTAGAGTGTAACAAGTAGCATATTTCTGAAGTAGTACTGTAAAGTCTGATTGCTGATTTGTCTTTATTTCAAAAATTTTCTTCATGTTTGAGAGCCTATATCCTTAAGTACATTTGAATTTAAATTTAGCATGTGTGGTAAACCGTGTTAAAACATTAAACAAGGCAGCCTGACTTATTTCCATAACAGCAACTAATACAAAAATGTATGTGTATGATGTATTTTGCAGGCAGACACAGGAAGCAAAATATTGAATCTTACCTGGATGAGCTTGTCTCATGTGGTAAGTCACTGGATATGGATGTGATTCTCCACACAACTCACAGATTGTGTCTTTTTCAGGTCCTCCTACAGCTAGTTGGGCCATCTCACCAAAAAGATTTCCCCTTGGTCTGGCCTCAACCTTTTCTTTTTTCTTTTTCTCTTTCTTGGTTTTCTTGTTATCTTTGTCATTTTCCTTCTTCTTTAACACTGCACAAGAACCAGGACTTGGAAAAATCATATTTTGGGAAGCTGCTTTAATAGTTGCTAAAGAAATATCTTCCCAAAAAGCTACCAAGTGCTGCAGTGTTAATGGAAGAGGAGACTTGGATTTCATAGTGTGATGACTGGATGTTTCAAAGGAGGTAGTTTCAATTTTTCCATCCTCACACTTTTCATGCAAAGGTGGTTCTTTCAACATTGAAAGGACCTTGTTTTTGTTGATGCTGCCCATTTTAGATATATCTGGTCCATGGGGAGCAATGTTGAACATGTTAAGAGCAGAGGATATTTCCAATGAATGCCTATTTTTCAACTTGGTTTCTTTTTCCTCTGCAGGTTGTTGACTGAGACTGCTTCGTATTGGTGCATGCTCTTTGGACAGCTCTGGATTAAACTTCAAAAAAGATGAACAAGCCATAGCATCATGAACTATTCCTTCATGCCAAAGAAAAGCAGCGAACACAGCTCTAGCACATTCTGCAACAGAAGGTGACATTGCTTGCTTGGCTGGCTCTATGGACTTGGAGCCATCTCCTTTAAAAAGAAAATTGGATTTCTCTTTTTTGGGTCTTGTATGCCTACCAGCACATTTACGGCTCACTTTTGGAGATGCTCTCATGTCTTGCTCATCTTTCAGAGGTGCTTTCCCTATGCTGAAATGAACTTTACTAGAACTGTCGTCTAGACTTCTGAATTCTGTGCTGTCTTCACAAGTGCTATCTGTAATGCTGTTAGTCTTCAGAGTACTTGAAGTACACACTTCAACAACCTCACTGTGAAGGTTTTCTTGGACGACATGAGGGGATGGAGCTCTATTTTCGGTTTCTGTAGGTGTCACATCCTTTGTAATAATTTTTGGTTTGGGTGAAGTTGATCTCCCCCTTAAAGATTCTGTTAGTGGTACTTTCTTTTTGCGAAGAGTGTCTGGATCTAATGTGTAAGAATCTGATTTGGATCGTTCTCGAGGAGGATCAAGCTTTGTTTTTACAGGAGATGAAGCTTTCTGTGGTACCGTTTTATCATGGGGTGATGAGGATCGTGGAGAACTAGCACCAGATCTAACTGCTGTAAGTGTCTTTGTCTTTGGAGAAGATGACCGAGTTCCTGGTCCCGGAGATTCGGCTCTCAGACCAGTTGTAGTTCTTCCATCAGTTTTTAGTGTTTGCAAAGTATTATGATTTGGAGACAAAGATCTGCTGTGAGAATCTGACCGCAACTTTGCAGCATCTGACTTCAGCAGCAGAGATTCACTGGCTGTTAGGCCGTCAGTATTTCTAGGTTTCTTCTGGTCAGCAGCAGCTCTATTAATTCGCACGTCAAGCTTCGGTGACCTGCTGTCAGCTCTGTGTTTTGATGACATGTCTGATTTTCCTGCTGGAGAAATAGGTCTAGCAGCTCCTGAGAAATTCACTCGGTCACCTGTTTAGCATATTTTGTAATTAAATTGTTATATTTAACAGTGACATGTTTAACAGTACAAAACAAGAATTAAAGACCTGAATGCACAATAAAATTCAAAAGCATGCTTCTGTTCATGTAATGCAGGCAAATCTAAATACTGGTACATTTCTTCTCCTAAAAATATGTGCAAATGTACATTTCCAAACATTGGCTAGGAAATATTTACAAAAAACACATTATGGTGGTATCTAAAGGCATAGTTCACTAGTTTCTCAAAACACAAATAAATGAACTATATTTACTTCTCTAGCTACAATTAACTAAAGAATTAATAAAGCTAGGTGTTAACTAAATTTACCTTAGTTGCAACAGAAACCAAGAGTTATTTCTTTACTATTTCTGTGTGTCAGACTGATTGCAACAAGAGACAAGCAGAAAGACCACTTGTATGACCAGGTTTACTTTTCTTAATTCTCAAAAGTCAGGAAACATAGGAAGTAAATACAATTATAAGGCAAATAATTAGGTAAAAGACTTACAAACAAGCTTAAAACAATTCACATTATTCTATCTTGATTTTTAAGACCACATGCAATCAACGTTTTTCTCCTAGAACAGAATCTACTCATAATAACCTTCTTCTATTACTCTTAAGCCAAACCATTAGCCACCTTTAGCTTGATGCAGTAATTTGTTGTTCTCAAGTGCACTGAATTTACATGTGTATTACATGCCAAACTAGTGTATGTATGTAAGTAGCTTCATCAAACATTATACTTCAAATAGTTTTATGAGTACGAACCCTGTCCCTCTTATAGAACTCTGTTTTTTAAATTAAGTCAAGAAATGTTTACATTACTGGTAATAACGCAACACTCATCAAATTGTAATAATATACAACTCTCTTGAGACTACACCTCAAAGTCTTGAGCACATAGTCCTTCTGATTTGAATATGTTTTCATTACTTAAAAAAGAAGTAGCTATCATTGTAAAGTTTGTAAAAGTAGGTCACTGCACTGTGGATTTTTATTTATTTATTTATTTATTTTAGCATTAAATAGCATTAAAATGCTCTTTTCACTGGCTCAAGCACATTCTGGGGGAAAAAATAATTTGTCAAAAAATTTCAATCAATCAAAAAAATGTTTGCTAATTTGAACCATGATTTCTAATGGAAACAGAAATGACAGGAAGTCATCTTTTATTCAGTACCTTCAATATTTACTTGGAAGGTTGGAAATCTGTGTTTAGTTCCTTCTGCAATATAGAATTCTGAATTCTTCTAGTTTCGTATCATGAAACCTTATCTGCATGCTAGATAATATACAGAAGCATGGAAGCATGGAATGACCTGTTGGTTTTTTTTTGTTTTTTTTTTTTTAAACTAATATCATTAAATCTCACAATAAATAAATAAAGACTAGAAACCAAGATGTCTCCTCAGACAACAAAATATTTTTTGTTTCCTCTATGTTTAAGTGGCTTATAATAAACAGCTACAGGAAAAAGTTAAGAATATTTATATTAAAATATTTAACAAACTTGAGAGTTAGGGTGCTCTCCTTGCTTCCCAGCATACTGGACACACTAGGAGTTTATATTTCTCCACGATAAAAAAGAAATATTTTGTCTATATTCGAGGACAACATGCCAAATATAAACAGAACATTTCAAAAATTTTCATTATTGCTCTTGAGTGTCTTAAGTGTCTTTAACCTTTTTTTCTCAGGAGTTTTTGGGTTGTTTTCTTATCTGCATGTTTGTTTCAACATGGGGGGAAGGAAGCAGGCAGAAATAGCATGGTACATCATGTTTTATAAAATGACTGCTCTTGCTAGAGGAAAAAAAAGTGTTTATTAAATAGCAGTTCAACCAGTTTCTCAAGCCACTTTTGTTATTCACCAGGTCTACTGATGAACAATTTTTAAGATTTCTGCTTTGTGATAAATGAATTCAGAAATGAAATTACTTTATACATACTTTTCCCCCAAATAAGCAAACAAAAATATTAATTTAAAGTTTGCCAGATGTAGATATTATTATTTAAATAACTTTTTATAGAACTCCTCATGAAAGAAAAAAACTGAACAGAAAACACTTGTCTTCTTAGAGGACACAGAACACAGCAAACCATTCAGCAATGTATCACATTCCAAGTATATGCATTACCAGTTAAAAAAGTAGGAAAACATCTAGAACAAAAATGTTTTTGAAAAGCATAGCTTAGCAATAGCTTTTAGCAATGAAAAATATTTTTTTAAAGAAGGTTTCACTTTGCACATATACATGTAAATAATCCTAATTAGCATTCTGGAGTATCAGCACAAAAAAATGCCCCACATGAGAAACTGCGTAATTACATATTTGATTTATCTGTAAACAAAGAAAAAAAAAAGATTACTTTTTTTCCCTTCTACATTTCATTTGCCTTCTATATTTGCATTTGACAGCAGATAGTGTTATACTAGATTAACAGTTACCCATTTACAAAATTTGATAACTAAAATCCATACCCTGGATACTGCTATTCAGGAAGGCAATACTGAACGGCCATATCAAATGAACTCCTAACAAACACCAAACTTGAATAAATCGTATTAAGAGAATGAAATGAAAATGAATGTATGGAGGAAAAAAAAAAAGCAACACTTTCAATGCAAAAGCTGAATAACCTAGCCATGTTTGCATGCATACCCACCCTTTAGTTTGTGACAGAGAGATGAAATAGCAGAGGCAGGCCCAGCTACATCACTAGTTTTGTAAATACGCTCACGAGAAGCAAGGCAGCAGGATGGAGTGTCTACAGTGGAAAACAGTTGCACAGAAGCAACACAGATTCAATGGAAAAAAATGCAAATATAAAAACAAGCATTTAAAGTTATATGCATCTCCTCTTTTAAATATTCTTGAGTTCATCAAGACTCCTACATTAATTTTAAATGAGAAACAGTTACTTTAAAAGCTTTCCCTAATGCAAACTTCAAAAAATAAAATACTAAAGTATTAGTTTATGGGATCTCAAATGCACTATGGCTAGTCAATCAGATGGATGGTTTATTACGAAACCAGCAGTACCTGATTTTGAACACAAATCTGCTTTTAAATGTGAAATTTTAATCTGTAAATTCAGAGACTAGTTATTGAAACCCGTGGTATCTTCTTCAGATGACCATTTGTAACATTCTTTTGATAAAGTTAGAGAAGATCCAGACTTTTCTGCTTTGAAGTTTCACTACTCATTGGAAGAATGATGAAAAATATATTAGATCAATCAAAGCTATTTGTTTTCAAATCTGAATTCACCTCAGTAATGAAATGTTACAAAAATCTTCACTTGTAATGTGAACTGCAGTTTTGCAATACCATCAGAAGACCTAATTATCAGTAGAAGTTTCTATGAAACAGTATAGACATGAAAACAAATTTGTATCAACCTTTATAAATAATTTTGCTTTAAGGATTAAGGAAAAAAAAAGAAGTTAAACTCTGCTATAATCCATGATAGAATGAGATAACAACAGGGACTTCTAATTTCAAGTCTATGACTTTACTTTCTTATAACACTGTTTTTAATTCTAATTTCAATTTTTATTTCTTCAGGAAAAAAAAGTCAATTTCCCATTGTAAGATTTTGTACACTAGAAGATAGTTGGCTTTAGAAATACACTTTTGTACAAATGGAAGAAAAGTGCATTGAAAATAAGAGATTTTCATTCCTACAGCGCATAGTTGTTGTTTTTTTTTGTTCTTGTTCTTTTGTTTGTTCGTTTGGTTTGCCTTGGTTTGGTTTTTGTCTGGTACTGAATTTACAAATCTGTACACAAATACATTAAAATCCCTACTTTGAATAACAAACTATACATCCACAGATTCTATAAGGAGAAGATGTTCATTCATGCTTGAGGTAAGAATTTAATTCTTCAAAATGATAAAAGAATCCATATTTTCTCATTCTAGTACTATCACAAGTTTAAGAATAGCATTACTTACTTTGATGCCTACAAAAGTTTTG
The DNA here is from genome assembly GCF_023343835.1 of Lagopus muta. NCBI lineage: Eukaryota > Metazoa > Chordata > Aves > Galliformes > Phasianidae > Lagopus > Lagopus muta. The sequence continues at coordinate 152,724,377 of NC_064433.1, read as the reverse complement.
TAAAGATGCAATACCAACTGTATAGCTTTTGGGTAGCAGGACGTCAGACACTTCATTCATTTATAAAGTTAAAATGCAGGAAAATACATTAAGAATGCAACATAGCATTAAAGGAACACTTTTGTAAAAAACAAGCCTAAAAATGACAATTTTGTTTATCAGCTTCCCATTCTGTGAATAATTAAATATTTACTAAATCCAATTTAATGTATGCAGATTTTCATTTCATTCTTTCATTCTACATCTGAGAATATTTACATTACAATTCTGTAATCTAGTTTATGTTGAGTACTGTATCTGCACTCAGTCACTTCAAGGAGATTGGGTCAAAGAGAATGAGATTCCCACAGTCTCCTTGCTGCCCAGGGAAACAATGTTTCCTGGATGTGTTTAAAAACTGGATGTGGTGCTTAGGGACATGATTTAGCAGAGGGCTGTTAGGGTAGTATGGTTAGGTCATAGTTGGACTTGATCTTTAAGGTCTTTTCCAACCTGAGTGATTCTATGATTCTGTGATTCTATTCAATCTATGTCTATCCACTATGTCTGGTCAGTGACAAGAACGGGATTCCTGCTCTTCAGTCACCTTCAAACTACAAAGGCTTCAAATACAGGTAAACAAGACCTGTCCAGTCACAACTGAATGCGACAACCTGTCTAGTCACACTCTCTCCTTCAACTTGGAAATAGTTCCAGCCTGAAAAGCTACACAGTGTGGAAACAGAAGAGGCAGCTCATGGCAAGATGTCCAATATCTGCTTCTTCTGAGGAAAAGCCAGCAGGTATGACATACTGCTGACTGGTCCACGTTAATTTTTATTATTTTTTAAGTCTGAAACAGACTGCTTAAAGTGTGTCTGGATTGTGAAGATAAGCTAAAATTTCTTCTGAAATGCCACTCCTTTCCAGACTTTTTGCATGATGATGAAGGAAAGCACTGACCTACCTTCTGCACTTTTGCCTAAGCATTGGATGCCTCTTATGTTTTTTCACATTTTAAAAAATGCCAAATGCTGTACTGACAGTTGGACATGGATTCCATTTCTTGATAAATACAAGAATACACAGAAATCAACAAACATCTGAATATTACATATTAAAAAGGCAGAGAACTACTAGATAAATTTAGTAGGGAAATGATTTAGTAGGGAAACTGCTAAAATGTAGTATAATAACAAAAATATTACGGTTCATTACAAACAAAAATTTTTATGCTTACTGCCCAATGGCAGGGTTTCAATAACAAACACTGGAGCTGCTTAAATATTTTAATTGAAAGAAGCCTTCCTGCACTAGAGAACTATATAAAATTAATCTATAATTTTATAATAATGAATGTGTAATTTCCTAATTTCTGAAGACAATGAGTCAAATCTATTTCTACAATAAACGTCAACACAATTTATACATGTCCTCCAAACTTGATACCAGTCCCACAGAGATGGTTTTGAATTTAAATTTCTCAGCACACACAGAAAAATAAGTGTGTTTCCTACAACATTAGATCTTTGAAGCCTAAAGTATGAAACAGTTTAACTTCTTTCAGGAATAATAGTTTGGCAATAAGAAAAAAGTTTGGCATCAGAAAAAAAAAGTTAGCCAGTACTCTGTCTGCTTTCCATGACATTTCAGTATGACATAGAAGAGATCAGAGTGATTGGTTAAGACTACTCTCTCCCTTCATTTTACTGAAATGCTACTAAAAACGGTTACACACTCTGTATGTGTGCAAATCTTTTGTGCAGATTCCACTGTTTATAAAAGGTTGACAGAAGCACTACAGGCAAAGCCAGTGGTTCCAAATGTTCTGTAATAAGCACCTAGGAAGGGCAGGAAGAAAACCAAGAAGAAAATGCTAACACAGTACTGAGGAACATACGAATGGTAGGGGCTGATCATACACTGGTTTGCAGCCCTGCAGCATGTATTGGCAATGAGGCAGTCTAACACCATGAATGCATTAACAGCAGCTCAGCACTGCAGCTTCTGCCTGGACTGAGATAAGTCAGGAAACAACAGCTGTGCTGAGGACACTACTCAAGGCAAGTTGACAGGGCTATGGTGGAAGAGTTAGAATTGTGATAGATGAATCAAACAAAAGGGTTTAATGCATCTCCAGTCTATAAATCTGTTCCTCATTTGTAATAGCAACTCACATGTGAAGATAATAGCAGAAAGTTCTAACTTCTGTGACAGCAAGCTTCCTCCCTTGGTTGAGAGTTCAACAGCCACGTCTTAAATCTTACTAACTGCTGTTGAACAGTGCAACAAGATCCTGCTGATCTCCCTGTCTTGCTGTGTATGAGGGTTTTTATGACCTAGCACAAACTGTTGAAAGCTGAGAAACAAGACCTTGCTTGACCCTCCAGGATTTGATACACTTAGAATCCAAGCAGAAATTGGACATAATCACCAAAATGGAGAGATGAATTAATCAAGTAATGAGTAATCTAGCAGCTGTCGGAAGCTGTGCTCCTGAGTAAATCAGTTACTGATGATCTTACAGTCTTCTTAGAAGTAAGAAAATTCAGGCATGAGTAATTACAGACTGTTTTGTTGAAATAATCAAGGAAAATTCATGCTCTTTCTGTTAAAAAAAAATACTTTAAGCATAATATCTGAGGAAGTGGTTGTCCAAAAGCACTATAGTATTTTTTTGCAAAAAATAACCAGATGCTGTATCTGAAGAAAAAAAAGTTGTGAGAAGCCCATTCCCTCTTCCTCAAATCAATTTGAAAAACAAAAGAAAATAAAACCCAAGAACAGAAAGCATTCCTCAGAAAGAATAGCTAACTGTTTTTTCTGAAGAAAATCTCTGGCAGAGTATGCATCGTGATCAGATTAAAGTTTTTCTCCATACTTTGATACACTACTTAGGAAATAAATTTATGGGACATTCAACACCATCTTAATTCCCCTCAAAATCATGCTTAAATATAAAACCTCCTTGAATAGACAGGCAGCAGAAAATGTAAGAGGTAGCCTAAGCTACTTACTCAGATTGTTAAATCAGAAAATGTGTTTCCATGTTGCCATATCTGTAGCCATGGGAATCTACAATGGGGGACAAATACTTTCAACTGTTAAACTATCACCAGTTCTTTTAATAGAACAGGTAACAAACATTTGCTTTAATTTTTAGATCTAAATTTATTGCGGTAAGCACTTACGAACAAAGGACATCATTTAAAATTATAATTACATATGACTGCAGTTGACATGATATGGAGCCTTGGGATATGCTCTTTAAGGGATTTAACCTCTAATTACTTGTTTAGAAACAGGAAGCTATTAAATGCTTTTGAAATAATAAAGTGCTAAAAGGAATTATCTTACAGTTCAGTTATAGCTCAGAGTTGAACATATCAAACATATTAAAAAGCACAGCAAAATCAGATATAAACAGAATTTTCCTGTTTAAATATTTTTATTGCATTTATGCTAGTCTGTAGTCTGCTAGTCTAGATGTAGACTGCTAATTCATTACTTTCTAATACGTATGGTTCTAGGAATAGTATTTAATTTTCAAAGATCCCTGATAATTTCCTTGACTATTAAATGAACATGAACACAGTCTTACAGCCTCACAGACAATGTTCTACCTTTATATCAAGTGGTAAAAGGATTAACAGATTTTCAGAAGAATAAGGATGTTCTAATTCAAAACTGTTTTCGCCTCACATGCTACTAGATTTTTCATACTGGAAATGAAAACTTTAATAATTTCCCTCTTTTGTACATATAATTTACATTATTTATATGATATCATAAAGTAAATGACAACTTGTTAGGAAGAAGGTCCTTGTACCACATCACAGTTATGGCAACACAGTACACTAGTTCCGTTTGAGTTCCGGTTTATTTTATACTGCTGGAAGCGCTAATAACCTAACTGTTTGAAATACTGTACTAAGCTATCAAATCAGACAGAAACATAAGATTATTTTATTTCTACATTTTTATTTTACTTATTAGACCAGCATTCCCCTTGGAAAAAAGGTCCTAATTCTGAATCCTGGATCTTTATTAGAAGAATACATAGATAGTAACTTAATTAAAAAAAGCTTACTGAGCAGCATATAAGAAAAAAAAGCTTTTCTTTTCATACATAAATACTAAATGATAAAAGTTTGAAGTAAGAACAGTAGGGAAATATTTAATTAAATGTTGGATAAAACTCTGACTTTACTACTCTGGACAAAAAAATAAAAACAAAAGTGAAGGGAAAGAGCATACAATTGTCAAATTCCCAGTGATGGTGTGTTGACACTACTGGCAGTCACTTGCTTCATCTAACTAGGTATTGGAACACGTTTTCAGAATGTTGGTTTAAGCCCATATCATGCTTTTATGATTTTTGGTTATTGGTATTCTACATCATAACATCATGTAGTGCATTGGAAGTTAAAGTGTTAATTCTCCAGTTCCAGGCACCTGTCTGGAAAAGAACTACATACCATAGGCGGCTTTGCGGTCAGAGAGGAGATAGAACCCCTGGCAAGGTCACCTGATGTGCTCTTCTTCGTCAGGCTCCCCTCCCTGCTGCTCAACTGGACTGCACATCTCATCTCAATGTTATGAGAGGCCTATCCACGTTTCAGACACTCTCTCTCGTTATTAGCTTCAATTCTAATTATATTATATTATGGTGTGTTATCTTGCACTCTGATACTATGTTTAATAAATTAGTTTGTTTCTCCTCAGATCGTTGCTGCTGTTTTTAATTATTTTGGGGTCCCCTGTTTCCCTTTTCCAGAGGCGCGGATTCTGCGAAATCCTTCTGCCCCACTAGTCACGGAACTGGGCTGAACCAGCCCGTAAACTGTTGACAGCCTTGTATAAGCACACAACGTCGCTCTCAGAATGAGTATGAAGCCAGTGCAGAAGTGAACCATACATTTAAATCTAATTCTCACTTGCTGCACTCCACTAAATACTTATTTTCTTGCATCAGCTGAACTGAAGCATTTTAGGGCTGTGTGAGACAAACTGAACTGACTGATATGTCCCACAGGAAAGAACTGGCACTTCCAACTGTGGATACTTCTACGGGTAAGACAAGACCAGCATGCTAGACTTGTTCTGCACATAAGCAAGAATTTACTGCCATATCTGCTACTCACAACGAATTTTCAACAAGCTTTCAATTTTCACTAAACAAAAATTAAACCTCCTGTTCTCCTGCCAGTAATCAGATCAGGTGCATCATAGAACTTGTAAGTGATGACAAAATCAGAAATGTAAGAAGAAAACTGAATAACTATGAATTTATTGCAGTCAATTTCTTATGTTAAGAGATTTATCAACATTTTGTACCATGAAAGGTATTTACCTTCATTATAAACCCAGACTTTCATACAATATTGGAAATGCACTTTCATGAATGTTATCTACGCTGTAGGACACATACAAAAAGCAAAATACTGTCAATATCAAAACTAAAATTGATCAAGTATACTTTTTTTAGGAGCATTAGAGAGCCTCACATGTGTCTGAATGATGAAAAACTAACTCAACAAAATAAAAGCAGAAAGGCGTGCTGAGGGATGATTAGAAGCTAGCAAGCAACTGAGGACAGCAATGTAAAAGCTGCAGAAATGGACTGATGAGGCAGGTAAGGCTGACAAACTTACTCTGAAGCTGTGGCTGAGGCTGCTGGAAGGAAAGGGGCTGTCCGAACACAAATGGACTGTGGACTAGGGAAGAGGGAGGTTTTGCAGCTTGATCAAAGATGGAAGGAGCTGGGAGATTTGGCCGTGACTGAATGGAATTCAGTATGGCACTCAGTTGGTCACCTGTAGTGGGCAAAACAGTCAAAACTACAACCTGTTACTTGTCATTCTCTGGAACAGCAGAGTAAAATGGTGCTCAATTAATGTTTAAATGGTGAGTATAGAGAAAGCTCTTATTTAGCCACAAACAGCTCTGGTTGTGGCTAAATACAAAAACCTCATCCCATGCATGGCAATAAAATTACTTCAAATTACAAGCAGGGTTTTTAAAAAATCATGAAAACTCTACTCCAGTTACTTAAAACATTTCAAAGTAGAAATTTTTATTCACTTGCTAAAAAAAAAAAAAAAAAAAAAAAGTAAACCAAAAACAGAACAGCAGCCAAGAGAAAAACAGCATCCCTAGCATTTACAATAACACACACATGCAACAGAACATGCAGATAAAGATTAGAAAAACTGATGAGAGGGGAAGGATAACAAGTGTTTAGACTTCAGTAAGTGTATTTCTATGCCTAGGTTTTGTAAATATTTGCTCGTTTTTGCAAATATCTTCAAAACTATTTTGTCATGTTTTTCAAGATCAGACTGAAAATCATTTTTTAAAAATAAATACAATTTAGGAACTGACAGTGGTTTTCTGAAGAACTACAGATATTCATTGTGGGGCAAATGAAGGCCTTCAAAAAACTAGCATGTTAAAAGCATAATTTTAATTTCTAAATGTCAATTTTCAGAAGAGCCACATGTAAGTGTTAGAAATATATGAAGCCTACAATAAGAAGGCAGAGTTTATCACATCACATTGTAACTTGAGGTAAACTTAGTCATATCGGCTCAGAGACACCACAAGTAAGATTATCTCAGATTTGAATGATCACCAACCAAATCCTAACAGCATCACTTCACTCTACAAATTCAGATCATTTTGAAAACATTCTAGAAATTCTAACGCAGCAACTAATACAGAACTATCAAACGATTTTATCCATTGCTTTTTCATAGAATTAAAGAAAGACTTAAGGGTATATGGAAACATACATTACCCTAAGAACTTCAATAATAATTTTTTTTTCTTGATTTTTTGGTTTCAAAAAGGAAACAACAGAAATACCAGGAAACAGTTGGAAGTCCATGTAAATAATCACCTATTGGCATGAAGTTTATTCCACTGTTTTGGAAGTAGTATAACAAAAAAAGACTAGAATCAGTACTTGAGCAGCAATCTTTCCTACCATAATGACCCAGAAGGGAATGACACATTTGGCAAAGCACTATTATTCTCTTAAAAAAACAAAAACAAAAAAACAAAACTATGAAAAAATAATAATTCCAGGTTAAGAGCTGCACAGTATTTTTTTTCTTCTAGATGTAACTTATGTTAACTATCAGAGAAAGAACCAACATTAGAATACAGGACCCAACTGGATCTTACAACTGTATGTGTGCAGTTTATATACCCTGCCACACATGTAAAAATTCTTGCACTGGTTTTGTTCGGAGTACGCTTTGTGCATCTTCAGTTGAATGTATGCACAATATTTCCAGATTTGTTTCAATAGCTACATTTCCTCTATCACCTGGGTATTGGCAGTATGGAGAAATATTTTTCCCGAGATATAGTATCTTAGATCTCCAACAGTAGATAAAGCAGAATCACATAAGCAAATGTCCTATCCTTTGACATTCTTGTATGAAATTCTCAGGCCAGTTATCTATGTAAGTGAAACAGAACTTGACTCAGAGGTCCCAAAAGGGTATATAAATTTTTGCCTATCATTAACTACTAAGTATATATATTTCTATATATATCAATTGGTTACTTTTTTGTCGTTGAATACCTAATGTACATTATATAGAAAAAACAATTGTCCAGAGTACACATTCCAGAATCATCACGAAATTATTCCTTTCAGCCTTTCTTTCCTAATATGTTCTTACCATTGGTGCAGAGGGGATATTTGAAGAACAACCAGTTTAACAGTCTAATATTATCAACAGTTTTGCCACTGATAACTTTTTTCTATTTGGCAGAAGAGGAGTGAGAAATGATTTTTACAGAAGTATGCAAAGCCCAGCAGCCAGTAGTAGTAGTTCTCTTCTAGAATTGCCCTGTACCTGCTAATTCAGGTTTGCAAAACTATTAAATGATTTTCAGCAGTTTAAAGCCTAGTTTATGCCAAATATATTTTAAATATAAACAAGGAAGATGTTTTCTTCTAACATTTACTGATTCAGAACAAAATGGGATTCCTGTTACCTGCTTATTTTGATAAATTAATAAAATATTATTTTAGTTAATTTTTTTTCTCTGGACAAAGATTGGCAATTGCTTAAGTGTCTATTAAGCCATGGAATGTCTGGAATATAAGTGTGATAAAATGCCCCAAAATGTGATGTTTTATAGGAAAAGCTAAAGAACTTTTTTGTTAGAATCATTCTAGTTTGCATTAGAAGAATTCTAAATGAATAGGCCTAAAACAATTACTTGTTTTAAAGAGAAGAACCTCTAAGAAGAGCTGCATACTGGCAATACAGTAAACACAGACCTAATACTGGGTATCTTTACATTCAACCAATGCATGTAACTAAACTTGCATTTAAACTAGTGCATCCTTACACAAAGTTCTTTTGACAAACAAGCATATCCAATGGAACTGCTTCCTTGAAATTTTTCCTAATACACAGTGCTTGTGTTTTCAGTTCTTTTCCACAAAACTCAAAGCTTCTTAGATTTGTGAATGCAAGCTGACAGTACATAAAATAATGATACATTAATTCTATTTCTTTTTTGCAGGGGCAAGGAAATATCATTACTCTTCCAAATATAGTTGCCAACAACTTTTTGCTGTTGTTTTTCTTTTTTTTTTTTTTTCCCAAGAATTCAGAAGCAGCTACAATATATGGAATGAATAAAGTCATCTAGCTAACTGCTGCTTATCTTGCTCCACAGCGTCTGCTCTGAACAATTTTTCTTGTATTCCAACAGCTGACCTTTACAAAGAAAGCAGACAAACAACATTTCTATGTGATTTCTGCAAATACTTATGTGTTTTGATGATTTTGCTCTGTAACTGAGTATGAGGAAGTTGCAAAAAAACAGTGAAGGAAACAGTAATTCATTGCTTTTCTATGTCTACATGTTAATACTCACATTTCACTGCCCTTGAGTAAACTTTGTCAGTAGATTTACAGTTTTTTAGGGAACTTGATGCTATGATGTAACACCCTGATATAAGATGGTGACTAAATGACTCTTGGAGCTACAGTGGTAACTGCCTAACTTGCAGGTTATTTGACAATTTCACGTCCTGTTCATCAGGTAATAGAAGAGGCAGAGTTCTAATTACTGCTGTGGTTCCAACAAGAAATTATTCAAAAGCTCCTTAATGTTCTTTCTCCTGAATATATCTGACCGTATTTTAACCTTTCTATCTGAATAATAAAAGCTACTTGTATAATGGTATGTAATGGTAGAACTGTGGATATCATATATATATGTCCTCCTATTAACAAGTTTTAATTCAAGATTTATTTATTTATTTTTAATTCAGAGACAACTTACAATATGTTCCGGTATTAAAATCACACTGCACACCTAAGGCCTACATCCTCACTGGCACTGACAGAGGACAGAGACGAGATGTCAGAGTATAATAACAGAGCTCTGTGCTTCAATAATATTTGTTGAGGACGTCAGCCTCTGCAAAAGTGCCTTCCATAACTATTAAATATTCTTGATTTAATTAATGAATGAACAGAAGGCAAGCAACTTGAGTTTACTGTGATGGCTTATGTATGTTTACATCTCATCAATGAAATAAATCATATTTAAGAGAAACTACTATTTTATATCAGTAAAATGAGTAAGATGTTATTTACTTCCCAGTATTTGTAACTGGTATCTCTGAGTCTGAAAGGTAACTTCAGTTTTACAACATAAATCTCAAATGGTAGTCTGTCATCCAATCAAAAGCACTTCACATTTTAAGACACGTTAGAAGTGTTTAAGAATGTTTCTGATCTTTTCAAAACTTCTTTTTCTAAATACAATTCTGTTCGTATCTTACTTGCAAATGTTTATTTTTCATTTCTACATTATAGTGTTGTGCCTGGCATTTAGGAGGAAGTGGTGACATACTGGAACAGGTTGCCCAAGGAGGTTGTGGATGCCCCATCCCTGGAGCCACTCAAGGCCAGGCTGGATGTGGCTCTGGGCAGCCTGGTCTAGTGGCTGGCAAACCTGCACATAGCAGGGAGGTTGAAACTAGATGATCATTATGGTCCTTTTCAACCCAGGCCATTCTAGGATTCTATGATTACAGAAAGCCTCACCTGTCTATAACTTCCAAGCATTTGATGATGCTTTTATATAGAGTACTTAGACTGAGTGAAATTGAAGTAAAGAAAAAAACACCTTATAATTCATCGTGCTACTGATTTCTTCTTTTGGAGAACATCTGATGGTGACTAAAAAAGTATTAAATGAGTGACAAAAACATAAGCAAAATTAAGATAATTATCATTTTAAAAAATGTGAGTGAAAGAAACATACCTTTGTTATTTCCAAGGCCGTAATCAAACCCTTGTCCATTACTACAGCTCGTCCCCTTACTGAAAACTTGCATTGAAAATGGACTTGGAGGAGGAGTCTGAACGTTCTGATCTAGAAGAATTTGCTCTGCAAAAAAAAACCCCATATCACTTTAGAATTAGATCTTTTCAGATTTTACACTGGAAAGATGTCACAAAGGAGATTTTTTTCTTTTTCTCCAGAGAGCACTCTTTCATTCTACTCAATTTTTCTCAGAAAGAAAAGGACATGTTTCTTCCCTAGAGCTCAAGCTCTAAAAATGAAAAGATTGAGGAGTTAATATAATTCTGGTTTTACATTTGACAGAGTTGTTGCAACTTTTGTTGTCACGTGACACTCAGGAATAGGCTTGAGAACTTATTTTCAGTAATATCACACCATTTGATTATTTATTTATTCTTTGGACAACAGCTGTTAAATTCCTTTTTGAATTTAGCTTGAAGAAACTAACTTCTTAAGTGAGCTGAAACAAATCAACCTCATAGGGAATTACACCAAACTTTTACAATTCATAGAAGAACAAGTATTCTCAGTGAGAAATATTTAATGAAATCATGCTAATGAAGATTCATATTCATTTTTACTAGAAATTTGAAAAGTACGAAGCACTAGACAGCAGTATTTAATTTCAGGCTCCCTATTCAAATACAGATTAAAATGAATTCAGCAGAAGCCACCAAGACAGTCTGGGCACTACAGAGCACACATCTATGGAGAAGTTGAGAGATCTAGGCTTGTTTATTCTTGAAAAGCAAAAGCTAAGGGGAGATCTTACTTCTCCCTTCCATTACATATCTGGAAGAGTCAGAGAAGATGAAGCCTGACTTTTTTGGAAGGCTTAAGTGACAGGACAAGGGACAACAAATGTTGCAATTTGTATAATTGTATTATGATTTTTTTTACCACTGTGAAGGTGGGTAAATACTGAAACAGGTTACCCAGAGAGGTTGGAACTATTTTAAATATTTTGACTTTTGCTAGACAATGGCCTGAGCAGCAACTTGTTCTAGCTGACTCTTCACCGTGAGTGAGGTTGGTCTAGATGATCTTCTCCTGAAGTGCAAATAATGTCAGATCACTCCTGTTGCATCTTTAGAGGGAACAATAGGTAAGTCATGATCTTGTACCTCAGAACTGTCAGATGGGTTAGTCTATCTATTAAATTGTTAAGGAATTAACAATTTCAGGATGCATCAGTTTTCACAGAAAGCATTTGAGGTAAAAGAAACATTTTAGATAAGTAATAAAGATCAGTCATGCTTGGAGTATGATCAATAAGAAGCATGATCAAAATAAAACTACAAATATGCAATAGCAAACTTTGGGTACTGAGTGGCACATGACAGCAACCTTTTGCTTATGTTACTTTCATTATTTCTAGTTCTTACTCAGTCTGAACATGAATTTATCAGGACAGAAATTCTGCATTTTAAGAAAATGTAATAATTCAGTGCTAACTAGAATAATTAGAAATGTGATGTTAATTTAATATTCAGTGTCTAAAAAAAACTGTAATGGTTTTTTAATGGGATACAATGTAGCAGAATTAAAACCAAAAAGGACATAAACAATTCTTTCTGCTCTTCTTGTCATATAGACAAAAAAAAAAAAGATGAAAGTCTGAAAGAAGTACACAAGTACTTATTTGAAAATCATCCCTATAGCTAAAAGGAAGGATAGAATTATGACCCATAACTGGTACAGAAGAAAATATGGGGGAATACCTTCCCTGTTATTAAAAAAAAAACAGATCAAGAATGGTTGTAAACAAATTTGAAATTTAGCAACAAAGTAATTCAGAGGAAAAAAATATTAATTTGTTACACCTTTTTAAAACTCAGTTTCCTCTTTATTTATTTGTCTTATTTAGATTCCTTGTAATTTTTTTCTAAGTTAATTAGAAAACAGAACAACTTGCCATCTTCATGTCGGAGGTACTGGTTTCCACCTCTGTCTCTAGCTAACGACCACGCCTCGCCTTCATCGCTTTCACAGAACTCTACCATGCTGTTCTTATCCATTTGCACCCATGTACCTTCTGAATTAGTCACCTGTTGTACACATAAAAAAGCACAACATACTGACTTTGCAGATTATTCGGTAGTACAATTCAGCAACTTAATTCAGAACCTGAAAAGTATGTGCATTCCAATCTTTGTAGTATAACAAAAACTTCTTCAAAGTTTCTTAAATTAAGGCCACAGGCTGAGGCAGATTGAAGAACCAAAACCATTCATGGCACATTCACAGTTAGGAATATTTCCAATAATATTAAACCCGCTTATGTTTGGAAAAAGCAACACCAACGCCACAACTTTAGAACACTCAAACAAGCCTAAGTAAAAACTTGAAGGAGATATTCAAGGTATGCCTTCTTATGAGTTGGCTACAACAACAGAATTGTAAGAGTGAGTTATATATAAAGCATTTGCGTACATACTAATTTTGTTCCTGACACTGTATTTAGGAAATAGCATGACACACTTCATCCTTAAGCCCTTCTTAACCACAAAACATCACAATTGGAAAACCGTGAACAGTAACAATAGTTCAGAAACTGAACAAATGAGTCAAAACAGTAGCAGAGAAACTTGTTAATTGGTTAGGTCCTAGAAAAAATTTTGTTTTTCAGTGAAACAAAATTCTTTCAAAGCACATGACAAAAATATGAAACAGAAACATCATTTTGTAAGGAATAGCGCAACAAATATACAAGAAAGCATATGAAACCACTTTACAACTTCAACATTATTTCAATGAACACACATCAAAGACAAAAATCAGAATTACATTAGTATTTAAAATGTAAACCAAGTTCAGAAGGTAGTATTTGTCATAAAGATTGGAAAAGCAAACCTGTACAGGAGCAGATTCTTTTGTTGAGTTTACTAGTTATATATTGGTATCTATGAAGACATGAACTGAAGCTACAAGGATCCATACCTCGCCCACTGCTTTGACTTTGTTTCCCAGAACTAACATTCCAATTGGGATACCTCTAAGGTTAGGGCAGCTTCTGATGTTGTGACCTGATGGGCCAGTCTTCACTACCTTGTACACTCCAGGACCACCTCGAAGTAATGACACATCTTGTTCTTGCATCACTGCTTCCTGTGGGCAGTGTGAATTCAGATCTTTGAAAAAATCACCAGTACTAGATCTAGACTCCTGAGAAATTAAAAAACAAAAAACAGAAGAGAATAAAATCCATCACTAATACTTTATATAAGAAATACTTATTTCAAGAATGAAATAATTAAATTCCAAACCAAGAAGAGATACTAGTTACATTGCTAATTTTAGCATGCAATAATAAACTGAACTACTAGCAAATCATCAACTGAAAAGACACCCTGTTACTCCTGAAACAAAAGTGGCTTAAATGCACACATGCTATTTAAAAGGGAATTAGACATTATAAATATTTATCCTATCACTTTAACTAAAACTTGCTTCATACTGACATTTACTAGGATGTACATTCATTCCTCCTACTGTATTTGTGAAATAATATAGCAAAAAACCATGAGCCATATAAAAGGACATTAAATAGAATCTCTTTCCAATGATAAGCTTATTTTTTGGCTTTAGTATTATAACACATTGCTACTTTAGGTTGAAGGTAAAATGAAGACAAAGAATAATAGAAACATCATAAATTCTTATAAAAAGTAGTGCATATTTATTATTATTACTCAGACAATAAAAAGGCTTGCAATTTATTTCACCTAGTACCAATTATAGATTAAAAATCCACTTAAATTCAAACTGAGAAAATATTTTGTGTTTCCTATTTATAAAAATTGATAGTTACTAAAAATAGGAGAAATACAGATTTTCAGTCAGTCATAGATAAATTAAATGCCTAAGAGGTCTACTATACTATTATACTGGAAAATCTGAAGGATTAGTGTAACATCACAAGAAAGGAAGAGAGAAGTAGGAACAAGCTCTATTATGCTTAAAATACAAATCATGTATGCTTTGAAAAGAAGATCTGAAAGTTATGAACCTAAATAAAGCCCTACTGGAGGAAGCCAGTGGTTCACTTAGTCCATATGTCTTCAGTCATAGTAACACAAAATGCTATTCAAAGGTAGCACGCAAGCCATTACCAGTGGGCTATCTTTTATATACCAGCATTTCTGAAGCCTGCTCTAAAAGTAGTGTCTCCTATTTTAATATGTTGGCCCATGACATCAGAAGCTAATGTTGGTGGTATGATAATAGAGGCTGAAGCTTCCTGCCAATTCATTCATTGATGCTTTGCTGAATGCTTTTGTATACCAAACGGTGGATGTAACCACAGTGAGGCGGCAGGTGGTGCATTTCGGCAATGGCAGTAGTGATATGAAAGGCAAGACACGTTTTGAATGGCCAAGTACCGCTGTCACATCACCAAATGGAGAGCGCCCATGCAAATCAGCTACTGAGGTTATTTTGTAGTTGAGAATTTGCTGTACCAGATAATGTCGTTGTGCTTTTTGTATCTGTTCTAGTTTCCATGGAAATAAATAGGAGGCATTACTTTGGGAGCAACACACGTAAAAACTTTTTAATATGGATGTTAGAGGGCATAATCCTATTACATTTATTGTCTGTTTATGAATCTGATTCCTACAGATTTAATTTCTTCTGAATTTGCTAATACTTCCTGCCTCCACAATCTCCTGCTACACCTCCCGCTGCATAGAATACTTCTAAAAATAAGTTTTAAACTGAAATTCTAGTTATATTATTTCTTACTTTTTTAAAAATTTTACATTATTTCCTGTAATCTCGAATTAACATATTTTCACATTTTTTTATTGAAGTCTGTGTATTATGTCCAGAGTTATTAATCAGCCTTTCCAAGAAACCTTTATAGAAAATGAACTTTCAAAGCTTTCAAGCTGAAGTTGGTCCAAAGAGAAAAACAAACAAAAAATGCATGCTATCCAAAGATAGTTTTAACACTCTCTAGATATTTATGTAACAGTAAAAAACTGCTTTTCTGAGGAAGAAAATCCAGTGAATAACACATTTTTATTTCTCTAAACCAGTAGCACTTTGAGTATCATTTTCTTTACAAGGTTCATATGAAAGTTTAATATGAAAACAACACTGACCTCAAAATCACTACAAGGCTGTATAGATTTAGACAAGCACATAAGTAGATAGTTTAAACTGTTTAACTGTATGTAATATAATGCATTCCTACAATTCCATAATTTTAAGATTAAAAATGGTTTATGTATTAGATTTTTGCAGTCTTGCTCATATGAATGTAAATGTACTTGAGACTGCAACTTAAAGCATACTTTAATAACATGAACACGAGAATGAATGTCTATTATGTTACTAGGCCATCTTTCTGAATTTCTAATTTTGTTTGTTATTAAAAGAGAATGCAACTTATAAATCAATGATAACTTAGCTCAACTCAACTATCTACTCTAGTATTTTTATTTTACCATTGTAAAAGAAGAGATACAGACACAGCATTCTAAGTCAACCTTTCATTTGCTGTAAAAATAATTCATGGTAAAACAAACTTCAAGGAATATTTAATGTAAACTTGATTTATGAGGCAAAAAAAAAAAAAAAAAGATTCAATGTGACTGTTCCTGTCACTTAACTCACCTTAGGGGGTAAAGCTTTGGAAGTCCATGAAAAAAAGTCCAAATCCCTTACTCCTTGGCTAGCATTAAAGACATTCTGAGCAACAAAGTTTTAAAAAAAAGACATATATCAAGAAGAAAATGGGAACAAAGAAACATCGGAGGAAGAAGTTAGAAGCACTGTAATGCAAACTTTCTGCACAAGTAATTTTACTGGTAGAATACTTCTCAAAAGGGAAAGCTTTGTTTTTCTGATTAAGTCACCTGAATCCATTGCCCCCCTTGGCAAATTATCTATTGAACAAAAACCATTAAGTATGTCAAAAGCTCTACATGGATGGAGTGTGTCATGCCATTTACTGTAACTAAGAGCCAGACATTTCTTATGAAGCTTGAGACTTGCATAGATAAATCCCACACTTCTGTTATGATGAAACAGTAGTTTGTTCTATCACAAACCACAGTTTTATAGCAAGACAGTCTGCTGTTCTGAAAGAATTTCCATTATATCAGAACTACTGCACAAGGACTTTTGTCACCAATTCAGAACTCAGATGCACAAGAGCTAAGATCACTCTTTTGGAGAGAAACTCAACTCATTTGTACAAAAGATTTTGCTAGCATGCAGATAAAAATTGCACTCTGTACTGAAAGCAAAAATTTCAGAGTGTTTTAAGGAGAACAATAACTAAGATCTCATCTGTTTTATAAAATATACAGTACATTTACTGCTTTATAATGGAAAATCATCAAATGGAGATACCAGAGAGAGTTCACTAAGTTTATAAGCAACGAACCATATTACAGAAACATGCACTGCTGCACTGTGTATTTTTTGCCTACACAGAACAGCTAGGACAGCACTTAATAGCCATTAGAAAACACAATGCGACATCTTTTCTCCATAAAAATGTCCACAAAGCTGTTTCTATGCATTTCAAAGAAATTGTCACTGTTCCTATGGAATGAAAGAATTAATAGTATATAGGCAGTAGTATCAAGAATCAGTATGGCAGGAACCAGTTAGCAAAGCCACCATTTAATCTGTACAAACTGATTTATCAAAACCTTACTTTCTATCTCCAGCTTTACAGGGGAACCAACTAAAATCCCTGGACAGATTCATATTAAAATTTAACAATAATTAAAGAAAAGGAAATTAATCACTGTAAGCAGAAATGGGCAAGTACAAAAAACATTTTGCATGCTTTGTCATATTCATTGAAAAAAAAAACACACAAACTTGTCAAAAATAAATAAATTTACTTCTATCATGAGATGGATTATCTAGCTACGTGTTGTTTGCAAAAATAATGTTTACATCATATTTTAATAAAGACAATAATTCATAACTGAAAAAAATGGAGAAATTATCAAACACAATAATTCTGTTAGAAAGTATTACCTCCTCCTGACATTGAAAGTGGTACACAAGTAAAAGATGCTTTGGGGAATCAGGGGAGGCAGGGAGGTGTTAGACAGGAAGATCAGAGAGTAGAGGCGTACCAATTTCACATACATCTACAACAATTATGAAAGGCTCTATTTGCCTAATGATAGTTAGCTTCATAGACATCTAATGTAGCTTAGCAGACTGATGATTTTACTTTGCTGTATGTTTCGCATTTTGTGATGGACTTCTACTGTTGAAACAAACATGGATAATCCATACCCT
This sequence comes from Lagopus muta, assembly GCF_023343835.1. Lineage (NCBI taxonomy): Eukaryota > Metazoa > Chordata > Aves > Galliformes > Phasianidae > Lagopus > Lagopus muta. Next base: position 152,706,776 of record NC_064433.1, on the reverse strand, counting down.
GGATGATGAAGTATCATTTCAGTAATCTCTGTTGACATGCTATAAAGCTATATGTGAAAAACACACAGAAGAAACCAACAGCAGTGAACTGGGACTGTGCTGGCTCATCAACACACGGAAGATTAAGTCAGATCCTCTCCTATGCTCTTGGAACATTAGAGCTTTCTGGCTTCCTGGCTTTTAGCATGTCATAATCAATATATGTGGTACGTAGTTGAGAAATAACTTTTAATTCAGAATAAACTACCACATGCAAGATTTTATATTTAGTTCTTAAGCTATAATTGGTAGATTTCAGTTTATTTTATCCTTCCCTTCCAAAAATTAAAAATAATTTCAGGAATCGTTCCTGGAAAAACTTCATATCTTTTTTTCTAATAAAGTTCACATTTCAGGAATCATAAAATTGAATTTAAATTACTTCACCACTGAAAATTAGCAAATGTTAACACATTTAAAATCTCAGTACTATTTTTCAAAGCTGTCTTATCTTAAATAATCATCTAGATATTTTATCCAGCATACCCTCACTCTCCAATTGATTCCCATCATGCCTAAAATGATGATAGGAATCTGCTGTGAATGTCCTTCAGTGTTTTCATGAAAACATGGAGGCTCTGCAATCATGGAGGGTCTGCAATCACACAAGATAACCTACACACTGATTTTGGTTCTCTCTTTAACTATAGTAATCACTGGAAATGCAGTTTCTCAGTTCTGTTAGTCTATAGCGGTTGGGGAATGTAACAGTAAAATTGAGCAGCAGAGTAAAGAATTCCCTATAATTTTACATTTGATATTTAAAATGAAGTAACAAAAATATTCAGAGTACAATATATATCTTTTTAAAATTCCAGAGTTTAACCAAAATATTACTTTCTATGACTTCCCATAGAACAAAACTGTTTTTCATTAGTTTGCATTGCTTTATGCTCTATCTTCTTGAATGCAGAAAGAACAGTTAACTGATTCTGACAGAACAGAAGGAAAATTAAGTACCAGGACCTTAACGAGCCAATCCAAAATCACCGTATATGAAGGTGGGTTAGATGTGCAATTTGAGATCAATGTCTATTTAGTTGCTCCTCACGAAAGGAGAAGAGCAAATATAGGAAAAGATCAGTCTAACAAACTTTTCTTAAGAAACGTAAACGGCCAAAACTAAGAATCTCTACATTCTCATGATCATTAATCTTTAAATATAATACCTTTAATCACAATATATAGTGCACTGAAAAGATCTAAGATACTCAGTACTTGTTTTATCTTAAGATAAACAGTTAACGCCTATTAAAAAAAAAAAAAGCAAATACAATATACATGCAAAAAAGAGGAAGTCAACACTGCAGAAAAAATATTTTTCCTTTGTTCGCTGTTGAATTAATGCAGTGATAAAATTGAGCTATTACTGCTTTCTTTATAAAAAATCTTAAATATATTTTACGAGATACACTGAGAAATTTTACACACCTAACTTAGTATTACAAAAAACTTATATGTTTAAATTAACATAGCGCTGTAATCAGAGTAGCAAACTATACATGAGTTGAATGAAAATTGTTTAGTAAAAACAGTGTGGGATTTATTTGAACAGGGAATATTATGTCTAATTCAGCCACTTGATTTTCCATACGTATTTTTAGGCACATAAGACTTGAAGTGTTTTCCTCTTCTAGAGCCAAAACTGTTAAATCTGCTGCAGATCTTAGAAACTGTATTTATATTTATAACTGTATTATATATATATATAAATATATATTTATAATGTGTATTTATAACTGTATATATTACTGATTTTTATTTTTACTTTTTTACTACGTCCTGTTCATAATGCCATTCAGTTACCCAATTAAACAGAAAAGGATGTGTAGACAGAAATTATTTCACATTTTCATAAACAGAACTTCTAACATTTCTTAATGCATCTTTTGCCACATGGGTCATTCAACTCTACAAGACTGCATTTAGCAGATCTGACAACTGAAAAATACAGATGGATGTAGAGAAAAGACAAACAACAAACAACTAAATTTGAGTATTCTCATCTCACTGATTACTTCAAGAGACTTTATTTTAAGGCTTTTTAATGAGAAAGCAGAATTGCTTTACTCGATCAAGATTTGGCAGGAAAGAGTTTAAAACTGACTTACAAAAATCAGGAGCTTAAAAAAGTTTACAAAATTTCATCATATGGTGTACTTCCTAATAATACACTTGCATGCACTAAAAAATCTAAGATATTTAAAAGCCATGGAACCTTGATGTTTGTTTTGTGATTGTTAAGAAAGAAAAAAATATAATTTCCTTTCCTTTTATAATTACTAAACAAGCACACAGATTTTCATGCTTAAATATGGTCATAATAAAAGTAGATCATTTGTCCTTCTAAGGATAGTAATAATAATAAAAATGAGAGAGGTGCAAATAAACCTTCCATTCCTAAGTAGTTCAAAACATTTGTTAATATAACGATCATCTTAAAGTAGTAGTTACTTCTCTGTAAGTTTTGCTGTGGCTGGCTCCTTACTGATCAGAACCCACAAAAGCATGCAACTTTTACCTTTTGCTATTGAGGATGTAATAGAACTGGATAGTTGAAAGAAAATTAGTAATATCTATCAGATCTTCAGAGTTCAAATGGAATCAAAACTATTTTGCAGAACTCTTTAATAAGAAAAAAAAGAAGTATAATATTCTATCTGAACTTTAAAGAAGAATTCACATAGTAAACTCTATGATGTGCTATCTTTCACATTTCATTGCATCTTGTCTACTTATTTAACCAAAATTTGATGTTATCAGAACTGGATATTCTGGGTTATATACAAATTGCTAAGTCATTTATTTTAAGTTTGTCTGAGAGAGCTAAATTTTCCTCTAGAAATGCATGTGTACTAAAACCATTTGAAACTGACAAACTACTAAGTCAGTAAGTTAAGAAGCTAGGAAGCTAGGCACTTCCATGACTACTGAGCTCAATAACATTCCCCATAACAAATAAATAAAAAGCATTGGTAATAGAAAAAAATTCTGAAAAATATATAATGTGCATCCAGGCTTACAAATTTACTGAAGGTGATTACTTTGTCATGGGTGAATTCATTTTTATTATGGGTGAACTGCTGTATGAAAAGCACTAACATCTGACAAGTGCACTACAGAGATTGATACTCAATAGAAAACTAAATTCAAAATTCAAGGAAGATTTTAAACAAAACTTATTTTTCCCATGTGCTCATATATTCTATAACAAGCTAGAAAAATGACTGTTGTCACTTGTTCAAGAGACTGATGGCTGAGTACGGAAATAATTTGCTTCCCAAACGCAGTATTAAAGTAGTTCCCAAAATAAAAATGCAATTGGATACAGTCTCCAAATAAAAAGATGTCAACAAAAAAATTTTAGACAAGAAGGTGAGCAGGAAGATCTAGTCACATCATGTAATGTTGTCAGAACATGGACTATAGCCACTGGGGATTTATGAACTGCCAAATTTAGCTACTTGCAAGCAGTCCAGCTTCACTGGAACTGAGGATGTATCAGTTACTATATTACAGGAAAACAAACGGTGAAAGCACTGGCTGCAAATTTTTAAACTAGTTGAGTATTTGCTAGCTGTCTGAAGCTGCAAAAAGCAACTCGCTCATATAAGAAGGCAAATCCAATTTAAATAGCTGCATTAGCAATTAGAACTGGTTCTCACATCTCTGAAGAAAACAAGTTACTGCTCCATTTGAAGAATGCACAATAACAGGTGACCTGTACTTTCAGAATTTTTGGTGAGAAACAACACTGGTTTTGCTTATGTATGTATTTTTTAAAAACTATATCTTGTTGCCAGAAAAGTTGTAACCATATTTGAACTGTAGGGATTGTGTTCACTATTAAAGTTATCCAGATAAATTATGCTTTGCTTGCTTTTATTATAAATCCTACTTCTTAGTGAGCCTTATGTTCTGATTCTTTGATTAACTAATAATCTATAACTCAAGGATTCAAACAAAATTTATGAAAAATATCAATGAAAAATAATAAAGATGAAAGAATGTGACATTTTTTTAATAAAACTGAAACAACAGCATCAACTGTAGGCTGGAAGCCTCTTCAGAAATCATCACATTATTGGGCCACTTTACGGACAATGAAGTGTTGCACTGAAAGCACCTGGTGCATAATCTAACGATCACACATTTTAAGACTACTGCAGCGGTCTTTCCACTTTCACATATCCTTTAAGAGTTCAACATAAAAAGCCTTGCACATTTCTACACTCCACCCTCATTACATAACAGCCCTCAAAAATGGAAACACATGTAAGACAGTATTTAGTAATAAAAATATTCTTTTACCTCAGGACTCACTTGCAGCCTTAATTAAAGAAAGTCTTGTAATGAGGATAGAGTGTACTTTGGATATTTTTCAAAGGCACCTTTTACTTACGTCAACAGGTACCAGAAGGCTCTTGCCAAGATGCTGGTTAAAAGAGAGACACCAGGCTTCAGTGTAACCATTCATGTTAGGAACATACTTCTTTATTGTCTCATCATTCAGCCTCAGCCAAACACCATCATCATTGTGGATCTATGGGAAACAAGCAACAAAAACGAGCCATGCCCTCCTGTAACTATTCTGTGGCTAAGGATTAACAGATATTAGACAAACAGCAATAGCAAGGAAGTAATTATCTTCACTGTACTGACAGAATATAAAAAGAGGCAGATAGGAATATTGAGCAAATCTGAATTTCAAAGTAATGAAAGTCATATATTTCCAGAAGGCAAGGTGCAAAGATAAATTTAAAATCAGACAATGCAACAATAAGATTTGCTTTGAGAGAAAAGAGCAAAGAAAGCCAGGCCTTTTTAAGCTTACTGTTCCCCACTTTCCACTTTTTTACTGATGAATTAACTTAGTAAATTGCAAAAATATTCCTTGCATATGAAGTTACACAGGAAGTTATACATGCAGAGTAGTCTAATACAATACTGATGTTGTGAAAGTGTAAATGAAGAATATAATGAAAATTATACCTATATCTTTGAATTTTTATGTAGAGCTGAAATAGTAGGTCATGAACAACTAAATACTTAGATATTACTGGGAGATGAACTCCAGGAATTTTGTTTCCTGGTATCACAATGACTGTTAAACAGATTTTCAAGTAAGTAAATAAAAAGAAAATGACAGTTCGAAAAAATTAAATTGGTGAATATTTAGATTTTTGCAATTTATACTCTTATGTACTCAAGTTGTACCTGTCAACATCTAGACATGAAAAACAACAACATTATTTGCATAGATTAACTTTACATCTTAGCCCAATTTTCAATAGAAATTTCTTATTAATTACCTCGTCAATGAAAGTGATGGATCCATTCACTTTCACTATGCCTATCTGCTCACTCTGAAGGGAAGGGTGGCTACGGATACGAAGCCCTGCACTGTCCTTGGCCACAAATTTGCGAACCTAAGAGAAGCAATGGAAGACAGTAAGGAAGAAAAAATTGGAACAGAGATCTCAGAGTAAAAAGAAATAGGTTTAACAGATTCTGAAATGCTAGTGACAAGATGGCAGAGTTACAGTTTGTTGCTAGTTTCCCATGGCTGCTGTGCATGATTTCACACTTTTTTTCTTTTTCAAACTATAACAAAACAAAACAACTTTTTGAAAATAGGTCAAGAAACAAATTGACTCAATCACTGAGAGATTTGTTACATCAGACAATGGTAAGTACAAGATTCTGATTCTTTTTACCGCTCACCTACAATTTATGCATTCACGTGAGTTCCAAAGGACGGGCTTTCGTCTTAACAGTGTTTCCATTAACTGACCAACCGAAGATTACCTGCTCTTATTTGCCACTACCATAACATTGGTTAGCCTTTTGGCAAACATATGGATACTTGCCTTAGTAAATAGCTTAAATAGCTTTTTGTAAACAGCAAAAGAGCAGTCATTTCTACTTATTTCTGAAGCAATTTTTGAATAATTTCTTTCTTATTCACATGAAAGTTAGATGAGACACTATGTTATTAGTTTGATTTACTACAGCCCACAAAATCTCCCAGATATTTGCTCTTTTTTTTTTTTTGCTTTCAAGCATATATCAGGTAATTCACCCAAAGAAGAACAAACGACTTAAAATCAGAAACCAAAAAGATGGCTTAAGAAATGCGTGTATGTGTCTGCATTGTACAAAATCTTCCTTTGAAGGCTATTTTCAAACTCAACATTGAGAAGCTTATTAACCGAAGTACAAACTCGATCTTTAAATTAGCATAAAGCACAGAATGGTAAGGAATCAACACAGAAAAAAAGAAAAGAAAGGTAATACTCAAGTGCATAAATTGCTTTTTTTGCTCTAAAGAAATATCTAAGAAATTGTATATACTAAAAGAGTTATTGTTATTATCACTACTTATTTTAAACAGAAATAATGTAAATGTTTTTGCATAGTTTAGAGAAAAAGAGTCTGAGTGGTCACCTCACCGGTCTCTAAACTTCCTGAGGAAGGGAAGCAAAGAGACAGGTGTAGGTCTCATCTCACTGGCAACTGATGACATAACGTGTGAACAGCAGAGAGCTGTGCCAGGGGAGGTATCATTAGGAAAAACTTTAATGTGAGGATGGTCGAACACTGGAACAGGCTTCCTGGAGAAATGGTTGATTTCCTCACACCTGTCAGTGTTCAAGAGGCATTTGGACTATGCCCTTACTACTACGCTTTAATTTCTGGATAGCCCTGAAGGGATCGGGCATTAGACTTGAAGATCTCTGTAGGTGTCATTTTCAATAAAATTAGATTATGCTGTTCCATTCCTTGTAAAAATAGAACATTGCTTATGATGTGGAATACTGAAACCCGAAAAAACAAAAAAAAATAAAACCATGACATTTCTCGACATAGAGAAACATATAAACAAAGCCTTGCAAATTAGGGGAACCTAATTTTTACACTATTACCCCTAAATGTATCATCAGAAAATTATATGATGGGCTAGCTAGAGCTTTCATTAAAAGTTTTTTTTTAGAATAAGGAAAATTCACACACAGGTTTTGGACACAAAAAGGCCCAGAAAGAGCATTTTTTGCCCTTGAAGCAGTTACTATTTAATAGAAAAATTCAAACTGTAACTGCAAGCACAGGGATCACATCTGTGGATAGGCAACATAGCAAAAGCAGAAAAGTTATCTTATGCTTATTTTGTACAAGAACAACCAACTTAATTGTATGAGTCTTGTTTCTGATACAGCACTTCTCTGCTTGGAATATTTCCCTACAGCATAACAGCTCAGTAACTTACTAGTGAAACACTGCCCAAGACACTTCTTCCACAGAGCATGCACTAAGTGGGCTCTGACCAAAGGTGATTAATGCAGAAAGGCACAGCAACTAGGGACCTTGAGTTAGCTGAATATGACCTAGCAGTGTGCCCAGGTGGCCAAGACGGCCGATGGCATCCTGGCTTGTATCAGAAATGGTGTGGTGAGCAGGACTAGGGAAAGTCATCCTGCCCCTGTACTTGGCACTGGTGAAGCCTCACCTCACGTACTGTGTTCAGTTTCAGGCACCTCAGTACAGAAAGGACATTGAGGTGTTGGAGCAAGTACAAAGAAGGGCAACAAGGCTTGTGAAGGGCTTGGAGAATATGCCCTACAAGGAGAGACTGAAGGAACTGGGGCTGTTTAGTCTGGGAAAGAGGAGGCTGAGGGAGACGTTATTGCTCTTTTCCAGTACCTGAAAGGTGATTGCAGTGAGAGCAGGGTTGGTCTCTTCTCACAGGTGACAGGTGAAAGGACGAGGAGAAATGGCCTGAAGTTGTGCCAGGGGAGGTTTAGGTTGGACATCAGGAAACACTTCTTTACAGAATGGATTGTTAAACATTGAAATAGGCTCCTCCGTGAGGTGGTTGAGTCACCATCCCTGAATGTGTTTAAAAACCATCTGGATGTGGTGCTCACAGACATGATTTAGTGAAGGGTTGTTTGAGTTAGGTCAGTTAGGTTAGTATGGTCAGGTTGCAGTTGGACTTGACGATTTTTAAGGTCTTTCATGATTTCTGTCATTCTATGACACACACCTTTTAAAATTCACAGCACTTTGCAAAGAGTTACAAAGAGTCTCATGTTATTACTGAGATTTCTTATTTGGTGAATTTGAGAAGAAGTACTTCTTGCAGCAAAGGAATATGTGTTGTACAGAATTAACAACCTTTACAAAGTGCTAAACAACACTCCAAAGTTTGTTTTTTTTTTCTTTCTCCGAGTGATGCTAGTTTCTTTTTCAGTAACGTAAGGACAGTAGAAGCCATTAAAATTCATCATAATCTAATCATATTGTTAATGGTCTTGCCCTTTCCAATTCAACTGAACAAGAACTACCCAGAATTACACAACAGACAGTTTTTCAAGTAGTTTGTAGAATGGGATTTTCTACAAATCAATTAATCTAAATTTCACAGCCTATAGGAAGACTTACTGTTCATACACTCCAGACTCAACACAGACCACTACGATAACCTCCTTTACTAGTTTTGATGGGCAGGAAAGTCAGATTTTCATCTTACTTCAATTAACAAAGAAAGAAGAAATCAGTACAAATTTGTAGTATGGTGTACATTTTACACTTGAGATTCAATTAGGCCTGGTTTCAAAACTGGAATTCTCCACTGCTTCAATGAAGAGACTTCATTGTTTCTCTCTGAGAACAGATTACTACTGAGAATATACTGACACCGCTGACTGATAACAATTATCTGAAATCTAGGTCTGGGAAAAAGAAGCTTTTTGTGTCTAAGTAACCCACCTTTCTCAGTGAAATGGAATTCAGTATATTGGAACATTTCTGGTATACATATTTAATCTGCATTCTTGTATTCAGAAGCATGGAGCACAGCGCAATATTATATTTCTGAATTATTTGTAATACTACTGTTCATATATAGAGAGATATTCCACCCTGGTTTATTATGCAATTATGATGCAGAAGAAAAAGAATATAAAATTCAAAGACTGAAAAATCTAACATACTTCTGCAACACCAGTGAATCCTAGGGTAGACAACAGCTGAACAGACACAGGGCAGAAAGACAGCTCCTCTTTCAAAGAGGCTGCAAATTGGATAAGAACAAAGAGTACCAATGCAGAGAGATGAATAAACATGAACTACTGCCTTTTAGCATCAGCAGCTTAACTTTTTATTTGCTTTAACTGTCATGACTACCATTACTTAGAGAAAAGTAGTTGTCATATATAAACCAGTCATCTCAAATGCCACTGTAAAAACTGAAAAGAAAGGAAGACTGTAAATAGCATATGGCTCGGGTGGAAATACCATACAGTTCTGTGAGATGAACCTCACCCAACAAGAAGTTTTAATTAAGATAATGATCGACTAAGACAATAAATAACAAAATTACTAGAAACTCATGAGGCGCTATTCCTAAGGATGAGAAGAGAAATAGCCTAGAGGTACCTTTTGAAAAAAGCAATGAGGAATAAAACATTTTGTGGAAAATAAAAGTAACTGTATTATTTTTATTTTAAAGTGGCAGTGCAGGAAAAAGAATCTCTTTAGTGGCCAAAGTGGACACTAAATGATGCATTTACAGACTGGAGCTGCATGAAAAAAGTACTGTCATTAGAATACTCAGAAAGCTGGAAAAAATCAAGATGCACTAGAGATCAATGAAGGACTCTTTTTGTAATTAAATACTTCTAAGCAGAGGAGAACAACCCACTTTTGCTCTTCTAGTAACACAAGGAAGGGTAAATTCATGTCATTTCAGTATTTTGTATCTTTTGATATAAGTTTATTCAAGCGTCTTGCTCAAAATCTCTTTCTGAGCATCAAAGAGGAAGTGGAGAATATTTCCCTTATCTGGCACTTTCCCAGCAGTGCAACATCATCTTTAAGCTTTCCTCTGTTCTTTGTGTCTACTTTAGTCCTTTGGGGTAGAACAATAAGGTGGAATTGTAAAGTCAAACGCTACAGAAAGGATAACATCTTTTTAAAAAGACATTCTGATAAAGGGAGACAATAATAAATAAATTAATTTACAATTTTTATGTTGACTAACAAAAGAACCTTAGCAGAAAACAACCTTTGTAAAACCCTTTTTACACCCTGTATCTTAGCACAGTATCAAATCTAGTCTAAAATGCAGTCTGTAGTTTTCATAATGGTTGCACAATATTTGTTTGACAAACCAAGAGAAGAGCACTCTCCATATTGTTTCTAACAGTTCTACCAATGGATATACAGAAAGGAAATGGGATGAGCAAATTTCATTTTTTTTCAGTATATTCATTTCATTCTCTTCAGCACATTAAGGTGATTTCAAATAGGCTTATGTCCTCCACTACTGTATGCATTAAACAACAAGAAAATGCCACCCATATGCAACTATTTTTTTTGGGGGGGGGGGGGGGGGGGGTTATTTAGTTCTCCAAACCTTGTTAGGCTGAGGCTCTGCCTTTGGTTTAATAAGTTGGGTTCCAGGCGGTATCATTCCCTTTGGAGGATCTTTCACTTTTACTTCTAGCCCAGCATCTATAAACAAACAAAGACTAAGTTATAAAAAAATTAAAAATACAGGAAATATCAGTCAAACAGTACCTGCAGAGCATGCAAAAGAACCACTCAGCTGTTTCACAAATGGCACTTGCAGGTACTTAACGATATGTTATTTTCTCAACATTTACACTGTCACATGAAAATTCACAAAGAACTTTATGTTCTTTTCAGGCATTTGTCACAGATTGTGTCCATAGCGCTATTAGGTAATTTTGTATCCTATTAATGTTTTCAAGGACCAATGAAGACAGAGTTACGTGTTTGAGGCGTGCTAAGTAAAAGCTTCTGGACAAGCAATGCTTATGCATGCTTCAGATGAAACTGTAAAATTTGAGAAGCAGATAGTAGCCTTAGAAACCAAGTTACACAAAAAGAAAAGGCCTACATAAAAGGCCCATATATATACATATAAATAAGTCAGCATCTTTAGTTACCAATACTAACAAAAGCACAAGGTACCGGAAAATATCTCAAGAGAGTAAAATTCTCAGATCACAAAGAAAAATACATGTAAAGAAACACTTAGATCTTACTAACAGATGGATATAACTTTGAGAAATAATATGACCTTATTCCAATAAGAGAACAGCTATGGTCATTTATTCTTTTGAGAAATGAAGATTTCAACAGCAGGGTTTGAATCAAAACTTGGTTACTTGCTTTTGTTACAAACTTTATATTAAATCTTATGGGCACCAAAACATGCTTTTTTTTTGGCATTCAAATTGGATACACAATTATTTTTTTCTTACGGTTAGGGAAAATTATATACCTATTTCAATGCCATCTATAGTAACGTGAACAGTATAGAGACCAACAGCTCCGGGAGTCCAGTTTGCACAGTATGTACCATCATTATTGACTCTGATCAGCATGTTTTCACTGGGTCTAGGCACAAACAAAACAAATGAAATCATCAAACAATTACTGCCGTCTTAAAAACATCTGTAATACTTAGTTTAGAAACTATGCTTTTTTTTTCTTTCACATGACCTACCTACCTATTTAATGTAATAAACTAATATTATTTATTTTGAAGCCACAACCCTCAACAGCATTTTTCTGTAACAGATGATATAAGACCATATTCAGAGAGTAGATAAAACTACTAGATAAGATTTTAAAAAGTCCCTAAATTTATGAAAATATGATACATTCTACACAGTAAAGGCTTGGAAGTCTACATGTACAGAAAAGAGACAGGCCCTCTTAATTTTAGTCTCTAGTAAAAAGTAATTCTTAAATGCTTACCTCTTTGGTGTTGGTGAAGCAAAGCGCAGTTCTTCAAAAGAATAATTTTCATATGCCTACAAACAAATGAAATTAGATGAATGTGAAAGCAACAGTAACCAATTATATTATTATGCTGAACAAAAGAAAGCAGAGTATTTTCTCAGCAAACAAAAAAATCAAACTTTACACTTCCAGAAGCACTGAACAGAGAAGCAGAAATCAACTGCATATCACAGCGAGAGAAACAAACATGTATATAATGTATATACAAATGAAACAATTATATTTACATTTTCGTTAACAAAAGTACACATTGCTAACAAAAGCTTTGTTCACAGTTATGTCTTTGAAGCTCTTCTACTCTAAGTTGAATGAAAAGCTTTTAAATTATTTTTAATTTACCTCTAAATTTCTATTAGGTAAGTTTGATCTCATGTTTGTTGTTGAACCCTTACAGTATCTAAGGGATACAGCACCGTAACTATTTAAGACAGTCTAAGTTTGCGCTGTCATAATATCACAGTATCGCTCTCATATGATACACACAAAGAGGGAATATCATATATTTATATAATAATTTATATTTGAAGAGACCTCTGTATGCAAATTGAGTTCACCTCCTGCACAAAACTGAGCAATACAGTAATTCTAACTTCCGGATTAGTTCAGCTTGTTCAAGTGCATAAACAGTTGAGTTTTGAGTACCTCAAGAGGCAGAGATTTTACCACCCCTCCAGGAAGAGTGTTTCAATGTTTGAAAATGTCCAGCAGAGGGCCACAAAGATGTTGAGGGCCTTGGAGCATCTCTCTTACGAAGAAAGGCTGAGTGAACTGGGTCTGTTCAGCCTTGAGAAAAGAAGACTGAGAGGGGACCTGATCCAGGTCTATAAATATCTAAGGTGTGGGGGGCAGAATGGTGAGGACGGACTCTTTTCAGTGGTGAATGGAGACAGGACAAGGGGAAACGGCTGGAAACTGCAGCACAGGAAGTTCCACACAAACATGCGCAAGAACTTCTTTACAGTGAGGGTGACGGAGCACTGGAACAGGCTGCCCAGGGAGGTGGTGGAGTCTCCTTCTCTGGAGATGTTCAAGACCTGCCTGGATGCCTACCTGTGCGACCTGCTGTAGGGAACCTGCTTTGGCAGGGGGGTTGGACACGATGATCTCTGGAGGTCCCTTCCAACCCCTACAATTCTGTGATTCTGTGATTCTGTGAGAACTCTCACTGTGTATTTTTTTTCTCCTTTCCTAGTATGTAACCATTTTTTTCCTTTTTACATACTGTGTTCATTATTCCATATCCTTCTACTGCACAACAATAAGAAGAGTGAGTTTAACTTCTCCAAAATCTCCCATGAGTGTGACAATATGTTGTGAGGGTGGTGAGGCACTCCATGGAACAGGTTACCTAGTGATGTGGTTAATGCCCTGACCCTGGAGACTTTATCAAGGAGAGGCTGAATAAGGCCCTGGGCAGCCTAATCTAGATGTGGGGTGCCTATTCATTGCAGGGGAGTTGGACTAGATGGTCCCCAGATGTCCTTTCCAACTCTAAGAATTCTATGATTCTATATCTATTCTAAGACTAGTAAGCCAGCAGAACACTAATCTAAAAAAAAAAAACAACAGTTAATTTAATTTCTCCTCTGACTCAGGCTATTTTGTTAATCAGCATAATCACAATCAAAGTACACAACTTTTCTTCTTAAATTTTCATTCAGTTTATTTATGCTTTAGAGTTCAGGCAATTGGCCTCCTCAATGCACTTAGTTTTCTGCTGAACTTAATAAATACAATTACAATAATTTATAACTAGTGCATTTTTAGCCTGTGAACAAATGGAATCATACTTTTTTCAATCCTCTTTGAATACTTTTACCCACTTTGAATACTGGATTTTCTAGCTATCTCTTTAAATTAACAGTAATTTACCTTCATCATTGTAATGGCAATATATCGAGCTTCTTTTACTATCATTGGCTCATATGAAGAATCAAGCTTTGGTGAAGGAAGACCTCCAAAAGTCATATCAGTGCTAGGGGAAGCAGCGGCAGCAGGACTCCCAGGTATCCGTTGTACCTTTTTAACTTGCTCTTGTTGCAAGGATGTTTTTTTCTGAGAAACAGGAATAGCTTTGACTTCTACCTGCAATCAGATATGGAATTTAAGAGATGAATTAGAGGGAAAAAAAAGTACCCACACAATTTTACAGATCTGATAAAAGCCCAGTGACAGAGTACTTAAAGCACTCACTACAAATCCTGCTATGTCAAAAAAGTATGCAGCTACACTTTTGCAAAGCCAAGAACAACATCTAAATGGAAAATGTGAGTATGTAAACATACAGGAGAGAAGCACCTAGCAACTGTGTACATAATTGGTAAAGTCTAGTATTACGTATAAGAGTTGCACAGTACTTCCCAAGCAGTAGAGTAAATTCTGATATATTAGCTAAGTTTTCCCACAACATAAAATGCTACAAATACCATACTAGCACAGGTTTCAAAGAGAATCATCATGGCCTCCTAGATCTGGATCTGTGAAAGTAAAATTGGATCTTGGCTAGCTCTGCTACTGTTCTATATCAGTGCAGGACATTTAACTGTGCCCTTCAATTCAGATTTTCCCTGACTTTCTTTACCAGAGGTCACACCACAGACTTCTACTCGTGCAGGTAACAAAGAGTCAGTTGAGTTCAGTTTTCTAGGAAGGAAGAGACTATCTGGAGAGTAAATTTCATGCATTATTCATCCTAGAACTGCAATAAAGTGTGTTTAATTGCTGCAGATTTCTTATGCTATTTATCAAAATTTGACCTAATTTACTGGAAGTTACATCAGTTTATTGAGCACTGAATGAGTCCAAAGGAATGGTTAAGATTTCTGTTACTTTATATTACATTTCTGTACAAAAATAGCAATTAAGTAACAAATACAGTAAATATGTTGATGTGTATATTTTCATAAATCATTTTCCTGATTCACAGAAGAATCACTAGAAGCTTTCTACTACCTCTGTCAAGAATTAAGGTTAGTAACTACACATTTAAATTATGTTTGTGCTTCTTATTAAGCTGATATTTGTAAGTCAATATTTGCTAATGAGTTTACATTTCACTGAAAAATAACATATCATACACAAAGACTAGATATGAGAGTTCTTATAAAAAGGACTTTACCTTTCTTAAGGTAATTTACTTCTACAGCTGATAAAATCAAGACTTCAAAATTACTGTCAGAACGTAGTGGATTTTAAAACATAGTAGTAACCTAATTTCTTGAAATTAGGTGAATAAAATCTTGTGTTCAATTTGTTTTCTTTACATGCTTCATTATCTCAAATGTAATTGCCAACTTTTATGCATATCCTATAGGTTCTAATCCAAAGACTGATAGAGTTTATTGTATCTGTGGCCATTTTGAAAACTTCTACTAATTCAGTAACAGAAAAAAAAAACAACTGTGATTAACTAAAGAGGATGAAGCAAGAATCTCAGATTTTTTATTATTATTATTTTCAAAAACTACAGGAACTACAAAATATTTGAGAGAGGGAGGTTCTGTTCTATGTTAATGCGACTATAAAATGGTTCAATGTGCTTATGATTCATTATTCCATCACATTTATTCATTTTATAGTACTCTCTACTGGCTTGTAAATAAAAAGTGGATTTGTGTCACTCTGTATAATGCCAGTCTACAACTGGCTATTTCCACTACTATACATTTATAACAGCCAAGATTTGCGTTACATGACATGGCACTCATGTAATACAGAATTTGGTAATTCTGTGGATTTGAATGTTAAAAAAACGTCTGATTTCACTGAATTTAAGCGTACCAGTTTCTGCTGTGTGTAAGAGTATTTTGTGGAGTATCTCTAACAAATATTAAACAAAGTTATAATGAAGTTTATGAACAACCAGATTTCAATAATTACCTTCATATTAGGAACATGAACAACATCCCCATACTGGTCTTTTGTTTGTACTGTAATAACAGTTGGCCAACCACAACGAATATCATCCTTATTCAAAATCAGTGATGTCTTTTGAGGATCGGCATATGAATCTGGCTGAAGCCATCTACAGCAAAGACAAACACATTGAAGTCTCTTGTAGCCTCTCCAAAAATAAAATATTGTTCTGCATAAGTATGACACCCAGCTATGAAATGTATTTTATCCTATGTATGAATAAAAACATTACAAATACCTTTATTTAATATTTGACATAATAATTAAAGCTACACAGCTGTTGGTATACACACAAAGAACACTGGAAATTTTTTAAAAATTTAACACATAAATAGAAAATTTCTAATTTGCTGAAGAAGTCGTTACAACTTGCGTTTATTCATTACAGCAGCACAAACTGTTACCTGGCAAGACGTCCACCACTTGATCCTGGTACACAAGCAATGAAATCCTCCAGAAAAGACTGCTCATTGCTTTGTACTTGCAGTGGAAGACTTCCTTCAAGAGCTTCCAATATTGTTGGTGAGTGAGATAGTGCCAACCCTTTTCCAAGTATTCCAGAATGAGATTTGCACACCTTTTTTTTTTTTTTTTTTTTTTTTTTTGCAGGAATTGAGGTGGAGTGAAAGGGTAGAGAGACAAAAGAGTGTCTTTTAGTATCTTACATGTAGAAGCTGTTCCATAACTTAACACTATTGGCACAGACATTTGACGGATTAAAAACCATTTAAGGAGAAGCTAAATGGATAAACCACTTCAATGAAAGTTTTAAAAATAAATAAATAAATGAAGAAGTCAGTTCCTAGCACTGGTTTTACCCACTCAATCAAGATAATACTAATAAATGGTGTCAAAAGTATTATCTGCTCAGTCTAGAAAACATTGTCAGTAACTTATGTCAAAAGAGACTAAATTTGCTTGAGCTGAGGAAGAACTTCTGCAAGAAAGATCATGGCAATATGAACTTTCATGCAAAGAGTATCCTTACCAGTTGAGTTATGGCCAGAAGAAGAATGAAGAAAGCTCTTTTGAAAATGTGACAAATTAGAATTTTCCGAAGAAAATAAAAGGCTAGAGATAATAGCTTACAGTAAGACACATCTTAAACACTTTTGGGTTAGATAAAGTAAATGAAATCCCTTCTTTGTGAGAAGAAGAAGGTGAGAAGACACATAAAATACCAGAGCATTGGACAGCAAGTGAAAATGCATAACACTTTACTTGCATGTATACTCCTAGTTCACTTTTTGAATTTAAATACTGTGAATCCAAGAACAGATTGCTATAAGAAATATTCCTTTCAAGAACATCCTTCTCAACACTTTCTGTTTGCTATTCTAAGGCCTACAGTACGGTGTCATTCTGTATCACTAGTATGTTTTTCCAGCAAGTACAGTAAAAGTAAATTTCAGTACAGTTGCCTTGAAAATGATTAGGAGAGAAAGAACATGAAAACTTTTTTACTGTTCATCATCAGCTAGGGTCAAAAATAAGGAGCTACTGATGAGCAGCAACTGCTATCACGACCTCCAAAACACATCATCAATCCAGAATAACTACAGTCATATTGTTTGAGACTTCATAAATATTACCGTTCAAGTAACTTTATTTCTGCCATTATAAAGATATGTGAAAAGTTTATTTTGGTAACATTTAAAATTTATTAAACCGCAAAACCTAACACACATCTATTTTTGAAATATATAGGTGATCTTATTTCCTATATGATATTTTATGCATTTTATCTAAGCAGATTTACTCTAAGACTTAAAAGGAACAATATACCTGTAAAGCAGCCTCCTCAAGAATCTCAAGGTCTTCTTCAAATTCATTACCTGCTGTAAAAATATAAATACATATTTTTCATAACAATAATACAGACATTTATCTACATATTAAATAATCTGAAATTAAATTCTATCTAGTTTATGCTATGAAATTTAAATTTGCAGGAAGATGTGTAATATCATTTAAACAGCTGCTTAAAGATTATTATCTTCTATAAGCTTAGTAAACATGCAATACTGTGTAGTTCAGTGTACAAGCCAGTATATACATATATATATGTATAACCAGTATACATTACACATAAAACAATCAAAACTAAAAATTGGTAATTATAATCTCATCTCCAAGACAGTATGTATGGCAAATCTTTGGATGCAACTAGATGCTTCTAGAAAAAGATTTTAGGAGGTCAAGCTGATTGCCAGGAAGAGGTACTCAAAACTATGCACCAGCTGCTCCCCTGTAAGAACTTACCCTAATAAAAGTATTTAAAACCTGATAAACTGCACAATTTGGTAAATTATGAATACACCTAAAGCATTAAAATAAATTATATTCTATCACATGGTATTTCTTTCTCACATATGCCACTCAAAAATCTGATTCCATAGTGACCAGAATTGCCAAACATAGTCTTAACAGAAAAGTCAAACAGGTAAAGTTACCATATTTCTAGTCTTTCTCAAAAACATGTCAGGCAATTCTATTAGTAAGGAAAGAGAAAAGGAATGAATCAAGATCCTAAGATATTTTTAAGATATTTAAAAAATTTTAAGATTAACCTAAGATATTTTTAAAATTTTAAGAAATGAAGATATATAGAAATTCTGCTCTCACAGATCACATCTAGAGAATTTCAAACAATTAACTAATAATGTTTAATAATTCAATAACAAATTGATCAATTCCCTATTGCTGCTTAGGTTAGATCTCAATCAGGGACCAGATTTCTCTTGGAAAGAGATGAAAATCTTTCAAATTTAAGTCTTGAAGAACTTGCAAGGAGGAAATACTATCTTGTGAACATGGTGATTCGAGTATACTCATAATGATGAATTTTTTTAATTATTACAGATTAAAATTTAAACACGTATCTGGCCAGCTGTATTCAGAAAATACCTACAACAATAATTAATAAAAAGACAAGATACCTTTTTGTGAAGGACATCCTCCCTCAGTAAAGTCTTTACAAAATAATGCAGTCATGTAAATAATACTAAAGATGAGAGGGTCTATAAGGATGCCAGTAACACTTTTAACTCTGATTAGAAGTCACTTCAGTCATCTTGTCTATGTTCCTTGATATACATTTTCTGGACGTATTTTTATTTTACTTTGTTTTTACTCCCATGATGCCCTTTGCACCTCTCGTAAATGTATCTTTTGAGAATTTTCAACTACGTGTTTTCTGCTTCTTTTTTAAAATTCTGTCGTGATATATGTGAAGGTTCTCAATCTTTAATTTTGTCAGGCTTTAATAACACTTATTTGGATTCAGAGGCCTAAGTATTATTAGGGAAATGGAGCAGGAATTTACTTCACCTACTTTTGTGCAGTGTAGCATGAGATAATGAGCTAATGTGTAGGTATTACCAGACATAACAAACAGAAGAAAAACAGGCACCTCTTCTCAGTGATTAATTTCTTCTTTTTTCAGATACTCATCCTAGGATGACACGAACCATGACAATGTCTACATTATCTCTAAAAAAGTTAGAGCTACCAGCTTAGACTCAGTTGAATTCTAACTGCCAAAGTACAGGCATTTTAATTTGCTTATTCCCTTCTGGAGTGAATCTTTTCCTTCTGTTGATTTCTTCAAACTGTATAAACTCGCACATGAAACAGGTAAAACTGTAGAAATTTTAAAATGGAGAATGAAAATTAAAATAAAAGTTATTTCTTCTTGTATGCACTGCAGTGCAGTCTTTTACATGACTATGTAAGTTTTTCTTAAAATCAAACTGCTATGCAAATGAGCAATGGCAGTAATATATAGTATTTTTCAAGACATCACTGACAGCAAAATGTAGAAGATGCATTACCTACAAAAAAGCAGTCTGATATTAAGGCAGTTAAATGTTGCCTTAGAAAACCACATTTTAACTCTTTTCCTGCAGAATTTATTCTGAGCCACTTCAAACTCTTCCAAGTAAAATTACAGAAAACTGAAAATCATCTTTAAAAATCTGCACAGTAATTTCCATCACAAAAGACAAACCACTCCTTTCTGTAACTTATCAGTTCTGTTTATTCATAGAGGTCTTGTAGAGAAACTCTACACACTTATTTGTCTTTAGTTTTGCAGTACTGTCAGCCATACTAACAGACTTGACTGAAGTCCTTGAGCTGGTGTTATGTAAGTGCTGAGATATATCATTTATAGTGTTACATCAATTACTTTAGTAATCAGAAAACCATCCTACATCTGCACCTGTCCTTCCTCTGCTGCAGCACACACACAATTCCCTTCATAAGTCGGCTGAATCTGCAGAACTGACGTGGCTGTATGTTTCATTTCAATTTTGATTTCTATGATTTCAGGAAGAACACTCTACACATCATCTACATTTGATACTTTTAGGCAACCAAAATTAGAAACAAAAACAAAAATTCTTATTTTGAAATAAGAATGAAGTATTAAAAAAACTGGGAAGTGATACTGGAAGCATTTCAAGTTCAGCCTCTTTGTTTTATAGAAGAAGAAAACAGCACAATAAATGGACACTAGGGAAATCAACAAAAGTAAGAGATAATGCAGCTGCTTGGAGAAAAACAGAAGAGGGCACTCTTTTTAATAAACTATAGAATTGCCTGTACTTTTGAGAGAGAAATACAGATTTACCAGTGCAGTTGAGGTGCATATCTAAAACAAAGTAAGAAATTTGCATATTCAAATACACAAGCAAAGTATCAGGTTGAAAAAAAAAAAAAAATCAAATTAGGTTTTGTGGTTCTAACTACACAGCGAATAGTATCTTCCTGCTCATTAATAAATATTTTTCTCTGCTAGTCTGCTTAACAAAATCTGAGTTCTTATTTGCACTCCTAAATTAAAATGATCCAAAAGATATCTTATTACAGATTATGACACTGTTTTTTCTATACATTAATGTTAATTGGGTTAAGTAGTATTATACATAATATGGTTGTATCATTAGAACATTCTAACTCAGTTTCCATATTCATTCATTTTCATAAACTCTTATTTATCCTTGCATTTGGATTATCATAAATTTCTGTTTGCTGCATCTGCCGGAGAAGTATGCAATATTCTTATAACTGCAAAAAATATAGCAGTGTGTAGGTTGCAGTGTCTGCAAATACAATAGCCACTCTTAATTTTAAATAAATGATTTCAAATTTTACAATTTAATGCTGCAGATGTTGCTCTTTCAGAAAGGTGTGAAGTGCAGGGAGAAAAAAATAGTGAAAGGGAAAAACAAATATGATACCTGCACATTTGTGAAGTACCACAAGAGAACTGTAGGACATAGCTCGTACAATGATACACTACACCTGTGAATGGGGTGAGTTGGTTTAGATTTAACCATTCTCTCCATAACAGCTTAAGCAGATAACATTTAAAAAAAAAAAAAAAAAAAAAAACTTGGTTGATTAATTCAGTTTTACAATCAATTGTATATGATCATCCTTAATTAAAAGCAATATGTGGACTTACAGAGAACATTTATTAATAAAACTTGAAACAATGAAGTAAGTTCTTAGAGCCAGACTTACCAATAGGAAGTGCTAGATCTTTCTTCATCAAAGCTGCTGCACATGACCCTCCTAAATTGGCCAATTCTTTTTCCAGCTGAATAATACCCTTAAAATTTAAACAGATTTTTAAACAAAAATAGCATTTCAGAAAATATGACAACAGATGGATTTCCTTGATTCTACTTTAAATCCTAAGAAATATTATTTCTATGTTCCATTTCTAAATTTCCCTCTGATATTTTTCTTGTCTTACAATTGCGCCGGCATATTTTAGTACAACATGGGACACAGTACCAACATTTTTAGAACCATTTCAGCTAGGTAAGAGCATTGACAATTGCTACTGAACTATTGGTAGCCTGGTAAGAACATGATTAATTGTAATTGTCTGGTGGTAAACAGAAAGGGAACTCCCAAATTAAAAAATCTACTGATAAATATTCAGATTACAAAGCAATTCCCCTTCTAAACTGTACATATGTACTCATATTATTCCATACATTATACCAAAAATCCTGCCTTAAAGTTAATATGTTGTAAGATATTATTCTGTTAATGTCTGTGTCTCAAAGCTTGCTGGGGACACAGATGGACTTGTTCAAGTCCAGACAAGTCTCCAGCAAGGATTGTGAAATCCTTTGTCTGAAGGACACAGATTGTGAGAATCAAGTGTTGTTTCTGCATTAGAATTGTATAATATTATTTTTATTTTATGATCTCCGCTATCATAGTTCCCAGGAACACACTCTGTATATATGTGTATATATGTACATTTTGTCATACACACTGCAAGAATATCCTGCACGAGCGCAAACCAGAGAACAAGTCATGGCATGCCCGAGGAAGCGCCTGACGTTGGGAAGGCCTGATATCATCCCCCAGTGCTCTCTGTTTAACGATGATGACTTTAAAGAAAACCACCATATCAAAGCAAGGAGAGCACTGAGACATCTTGGAGACAACAGGATGACTACTGACTGGCACCAGATAACAAATAAATTAACAAGTAAATAGCAAATGTAAAACCTTCTGATAAGATTGTGAACCTGGAGTACCCAGCCATTGGGGAAACAGGGGAGGGGGGAGACAAGGGGGAGAAAACAGGGTATAAAGGCTGTCATGTTGTGTCCATAGGCGCGCTCCTACTTGTGGGACGCCCGCCATTGCAATCGCGAATAAATTCTGCTTTTATCAGAGATACCGTCCTGACAAAATTACTTGGATTATTTCCAACAAGATGAACAAGTCCAGGCAAGTCCTGGGCAAAGATTGTGAGATCCTTTGTCTGGGAAACTAATTCCTTCACCTCTCTCAAGTGAGACATTTTTATTGGCGTAGTCGGCAGGATACCCGCTGTGAGAGTGTTGTCCTTCCAGATAATAGTCTGAAACTTTTTTTTCTGTGTGCACATCCTGGAGTTGCAAGGAGCGATAGTTTTGAAAATTTAGACGTGAGTCCTTCTCCAGGAAGACCGCTCCATATTCTGAAACTTTACCTTTTATGTGTGTACCTCTCGGGGACGTATTTTGACTATTTGCATTTTGATTAATACGCGTGTGCCTCCTCGGGAAGACTTCTCTGGTTATTTGGTGACTGAAGTGCGAAACTTGAAGTGATATTTTGTGACTTAAAACATGTGTGCCTCTCCAAGAAGTTTTATTTAAACTACTGAAACCTAGAAAGTGTTGCTTTAGCTTCACATTTTTTGTGCTCCCCCCAAAGAAAGGGAGGAGTGGTTTGAGTTGTGTGCACCTCCTGGAATTGCAAGGAGTGAACTGTAACTTAGGTGTGGTGTTTACAGTTTGTTCTAGCTTCTTGTCTTTGTGTGCTCCCATCAACAAAAGGGAGGAGTGATTGGAGCATTTGCATTTGTTTAGGTGTGGTGTATCTCCCTGGGAGGAATAGTGAGGAGTAACTGAGCTTTTGAACATGTGTACCTCCTCCTCCCTTAGTATAGATCTTTCATCGTATTAAGAAATGAGTAACAGTATTGCCAGTATGAAAAATGAAGATGTGTTATTTAACTTTAATTTTTTAGAAAAGCATGGTGCTCGTCCCTCTTCATCAGGAGTGGACTGGGCACACCAAAATTGGCATAATTTGCAGAGTGTTTCAGACCGTATTAGCGTCTTACAGAATGAGGCTCGTACACGAGCTGGAAAAGGAAAGTCATTTATTTGTGCCGTACTCGGGGCTGCTTTAAAAGCTGCCGTGGAGTTCCGAAATGAAAAGCATTCGGCAGAACTCCAAACCATAGAAGCACTACAGGAATCGGTTAGAGTTACACAAGAATTGGTAAAAATTCTGCAGAATCAAATAGTTAATCTTGAGGAACAATTAGAAAGAGAGAAACATAATTTGGCCTTGTTGCAGATGGCTTTCAAAGAACTGTTAACATGTAAGGATACTAACAATACTATCACCCATGGTTTGCCTCATTGCCAGTAAACTCCGGTAGGCAGAATATCTTTCATAAATGTAATGGACTTTGGACTATGGGTTGGAAAAAGGGTATTCCACGAAATTTGATGGATGGATTGACAACAGACAGGTTAGAGAAATTAGTTAACTGGTGGCCAGAACAAAAGCTCGAGAATCTTGAGGAAAGCAAAACCCCAGGTTCTAGGGCCTCTCTCAGGGAACCTAAACGGCTATCCAAGCCATTAGAAAACTGATGTCTCCGTCCCTCCCAAGTGAGCAGGGTGGGGGTGGTGAAGGGTGGATGCATTAGAAAGCTCACAACAAAGGGAAACACTGATCTCCCGGGCCAGCCTGTGTCGATTGGCTCAGCTAACCTGAGGCTGGTTTCCCTAACCTTAATGGGATACCTTAACAAATATCCTTGGAAGGCCAAGGACACCGTGAAAAAGGAATACAAAATTAACACTTGCTGGATTGTTCCCTCATTTTTTAACCATATTAACAAAGCCCCCCCCCCCAAAAAAAAACAAAGGGCAAGTCGGTGTCTCGTTTTATTTTTTCAGAATACTCCTATGGACCTTGACTGAACACAGAAAGGACTCTAAGTTTTGTGACAAAAATATTGAAAATTTGATCATGTTAGAATACTGAATATACCTCTTGATTACATTTTGTATTTTTGTTCTGTGTCTGAAGGACACAGATGAACAAGTCCAGGCAAGTCCTGGGCAAAGGTTGTGAGATCCTTTGTCTGGGGGACGCAGATGGACAAGGCCAGGGGCAAGGAGAACGAGATGAACTGCAGCTAAATAGCTGTGAAGTGCTCCTTTGTGTGGACCTATCTCAGGATGAAGGCCATCTCAGGGGGTACTCAATGACTCTTGCTCAAGGCCCATCCTTGTCAGTAGGCAGGAGAACAAGGAGGATAAAAGAGGAACTGAAAACCATAAAGATAGGTTTTCTGACAACAGATTCCTTACGAACAACGGAGGTTTCTGACAACAGATTCCTCACGAAGAACGGAGGTTTTCTGGCAGCAGATTCCTCCTGAAGAAGAAGAGGGATTCCTCACGATTGAGGTGACTCCTGCATACTGTCGAACTCTCCTGTGCCTGCTGCCTGAGCACTGCTGCTGCTTCAAGGATTGGCTCCTCGACTTCTTCATCTACCTGCCTGCTGCCCAAGGCCGGCCACACTGCTTCTCACCCCCTCCCCTGCTGCGTCTGCCTGGGACCCTCAAACGCCGTGCAATGGGACCGCTGCTGGATCCTGCTGGTGACTATCCCCGCTTTACGCAACTCCTGCTTCTTTTCCATCTTTTCTATCGCCCTCCTTCCCTTCCCCGTCTCCCTGATTAGGATTTGTAATAAACTGGATGGACTAACATATGAACCGTTGTTTCTTAATCTCACGCCGGGTATACAGATATTAAAAGAACCTCGTCTCCCTCCTATAAATTGGAGCGAGACATATGTTTTCGTCTTCCCTCTTTCTACTTGCATTAGAAAAATGTTTTCACATTTTTCCTTACAGATTTACATCTGTAGATAGAGTCCATTACTTTCAAGAAACCTGTGACAAATTCCTTCCATGAAGGAGAAAAACAAACAAACCAAACCAACCAAACAATGAAGATGGACAATCTCCATCTGATGGATTTTCTAGGTAGACTTATGAGAAACTGTCAATATATTAAACAGGTCAAAAACCTTTTCAAAGGAGCCATCAAAGTCAATAATCCCAGATCTTGCAAGAAGACTGAAAAATCTTCAAAATGCATTTAAAACCGAACTGTTAATAAACTGCATATTTAAGTCTCAAATTGTTTTCAAGTTGTAACCAAGTAAATATGCAAAATTTGGGTCTATCTATCCAAGAGTTCCCTACCAAAACACTAACAGTATTTCTAAAACCGTTGACCTGTAAGCAAAATGCAGGTGTAGCTTTGGTAGATTTAATAAATGAACAGAAAAAAAAGCCTTTCTTTCTAACCACCAATGCACAAACCTAAGACATTTTTTGCAAAATCCTAGGTTTAAACGAAGTTTAATAATTCTAAATAAACCCGTTTCCTTGACAATGACATTCAATGGCGTCTTTCAATTTTTCTAGTGACTTCACTAATGAGGAATAACCTTTAATATATGATATAGTGGTTGTAGCCTGTTCTTTGGAAAGACAGAATCGATGAGACAAAATGTATCCCTCTGACTTGAACCGCACCTTATGGATACCTTGCTCTTTTAAACTACAAAAAACATACCAGTCGCCACAATACACACTTTTCTACTGCTGGTAATGTCTCAGAAAATTGTAATCAGAAAGCTCTCAAGAAGCAGAAATTTACATTGGGTGCATCACTCTTTTTTATGAAGATAAACTCTTTTAACATTCACAGATTACATAGAACCTGTTGTAAGGTATTATTCTGTAAAACACCAGTGTCTCAAAGCTTGCTGGGGACACAGATGGACTTGTTCAAGTCCAGGCAAGCCCTGGGCAGGGGTTGAGAAATCCTTTTCCTGGAGAACTTTGATGGACAAGTCCAGGGCAAGGGTTGCGAAATCCTTTGTCTGAAGAAGTCCAGGCAAGTCCTGGGCAAAGGTTGTGAGATCCTTTGTCTGGGGGACACAGATGGAAAAGGCCAGGGGCAAGGAGAGATGACTGCAGCTAAATAGCTGTGAAGCAGTCTTCTGTGTGGACTTATTTCAGGATGATGGCTATCTCAGGGGGAACTCACATGACTCTTGCTCAAGCGCCCAGGGATGTCAGGTAGGCAGGAGAACAAGTAGGATAAAAGAGGAATTGAAAACCATGCGGATAGGTGTCTGACTTCAGATTCTTTATTATGGAATTCCTGCATGCTGACAAACTCTCCTGGGCCTGCTACCTGAGCGCTGTTGCTTCCTCCTAGATTGGCTCTGTGGCTGCCTCCTGCTACCTGCTTGCTGCCCAAGACCAGCCACGCTGCTGCTCCCCCCCCTTGCTGCTTCTGCCTCTAGGACCTTCAAAACGTCATACAACGGGACCACTGCAGGATCCTGGTGGTGAGTATCCCTGCTTTACACAATTCTTGCTTCTTTCCTATCTTTTCTATCACCCTCCTTCCCTTCCCCATCTCCCTGATTAGGATTTGTAATAAACTGGATGGACTAACATATGAACCGTTGTTTCTTAATCTCACGCCGAGTATACAGATATTAAAAGAACCTCATCTCCCTCCTATAAATTGGAGCAAGACACCTGTAAGATGAACAAAGACCAAGCTCTAAAATTAAATGGCAAGAACAGACATTGCTGTCATACAACTTTTCTGGACGCTTCAGTCCTGAGATGCAAGGCAGCTTAAAAACTGTAAAATTTGCTTTTCTGTTATAGAATGTATTTGCAGTCTTAACTGTTGTACAAGAAAGCTTGTGATGTGAACACTATTACTTCAGGTAGATAACTCCTATGATGTCCATATTGTATTTAGTGACTCATCTAGACAAAGAAGATTCAGAATTTTACAAAATTTCTTATTGATGTAATGTACAAAATGATAATGCTATGTATTTGAAGAAAGTCACAGTTATTAAAAATCCCACACACAAAAAAAAGCCATGCCAACACATTCAAATTAAAGAATTACAGTGACACAAATTTAAAAATTATATGCAAACAACTGAAAAATATTTTGCAGTGCTATTTAGTCAGAAGTGCAGATCAGTTAGTTCTACCAAAAAACCTTCTGGCCACATAAGAGTGAATTAATAGGTTTGTTTGAAGCCCACTTTTTTCTTACCTCATCAGATCCTGGGCTAAATTCATATCCAATTGCATAACATTTGAAACCATAAAAACAAGCTTTTTCATCTTTCACATAGTCTGATGCAGTCTCCAGAGAAAATAGAGCTTCATTTCCTTATAGGAAGTAAAATGATACAAAAAATAAATTAAAAGGAACTTGTAATATTTCTCCTCTTTTGGAATATATCTGTTACACGAACATAAGTGAAATACAGACTTTGTAAGTAATACGTGAAATAAAATAACATGCAGAAGAACACTTCAAAAAATAAACCTAATATAAACATAGTCCACAGATACACAGTTGATGGCTCATAACAGTCTCTTGCCATCTTGGATGGAGACACTTCATCAACTTTGTTTTCTAGAACAATTTTGCTGAAAAGTCAAACTTATAGTTAATTATTTTAACAATCATAGAATGTTTTGGATTGGAAG
Organism: Lagopus muta; assembly: GCF_023343835.1. Lineage (NCBI taxonomy): Eukaryota > Metazoa > Chordata > Aves > Galliformes > Phasianidae > Lagopus > Lagopus muta. The sequence goes on along the minus strand of NC_064433.1, from coordinate 152,678,828 downwards.
GGACCTTTAAGATCATCTACTTGCAACCTCCCTGCCATAGGCAGGGACACCTCCCTTAGACCAGGTTGTTCAAAGCCCCATCCAGCCCAGCCTTGAATGCTTCCAAAGAGGGGGCATCCACAACCTCACTGAGAATGAACATTAATAAAAATTTTTGTAAATTATATTGATTACCTGGCAATACTAATACCATTGTAGGCCATCCTGAAGATCCTGAGAATTTTTTGAGTTCTATCCATGAATTAAGATTTTCATGAACAGAAGCATGTTTTGGTCCAAATCCCAGACTCTGTGCAATTCTGACAGGAATTAGTAAACGAAGAACATCCTCTGATTGAGCAGTGCCACACTGAGTGTCAAATTCTATTGTTATCCATCTGACACATTCAGGAAAGGTTACCTAAAACAAAATAGTAGAGAAAAACCTAATTACATGCATGTGTCGTGGGACTTTTTTGTTATACCTTTAAAGAAAAGCAAAACAAAACACTACTATTAAGTTTTGGGATTTCTTTTGCCTTCCATTTTTAACTTTTCAGGCTATGAAAATGATTCAATTGTGTAATTTTGCATAGTTTTAGCACGCTTTACATTAACATAATTTATTTTTGAAATTCAGATACGTCTGGAATGCTTTACACTAAACTATGTTTTAACTTACATCCAGATTAAGTATTTATGCTTAGGATACCATTTGTGTTTTTTTCTGTGTTGAAGAACCTTCTCAAATACCTTTTAAAATGCAAACCTTAAAAGACACATTCAATGTCTGCTTTGCCCAAACCTGCAAACAGCAGCTGAAGCATTTTATGAATATAGTCTGCGTTACGACAGCATACAGTTACAGTATTTTAGAAGTAGTAATAGCTAGTTACTACCAGCTTCAGATAGGCTCCATAAACTTAAAAGAATAAGAATCATCATAAATAAGAATCATCACTTCAGGAGTATCAGATAACTAGTTATCTTGGATTCTTGGATTTACTGTTTTGAAATCAATGTCGCTACAGAACTCGCTAGTTCTGGAAACAAAACAGAGGATTTTTTTTTCAGACAGGTAATTTATGTCTCTGCCCTTTACTCAGACAAATAAAATCATTCCCTCTCAACTGACATTCTGAAAATCTAGTTTAATCAAGTTACTTATGTAAGGTAGACTGAATTCCACTTATAGTGACTCAACACAAGAGAACATCAGAGACCAAGAGAAACCATAATTCAAGTGAATGTAATTTGTGAAGAATTTAAATGGCAGACCAAAATAGCAATGTAAGGATCCCTATGTTACAGATATATATGAATTTAACCAGAACTGATGCTAACCGTTTTCACAAAGCATAGCTTCAGTGTTAGATAAGAATGTCTGAGACATGATTAGATAATATCTGTTAGATAAAGAATTCCAAATTCTGCAGTCTATACAACTAGAGCAAATAAACTGTTTATGACAGAAGGAAAATCTAAGAATGAGCAAATTTAGGTGCTTTCAGTCAAAAACCTGAATCGAAGGTTAAATTTACATGATCCCTTTATACTTAGTAAAGAAACAGAACATTCTTCAGAAAACAGTACATTCATAATACATACAAAACAGTTTCCTATATTAGACAATATGAATTCTCATCCAGCATTCTGATAAAATGAAAATGATGTAAAAAAAATTTAAGAAATAAAGAATTTAAATTTAAGATCTAGTGTTTACCTTGTAGTGTGTAACACAGGCAGGTTTATAGGGATGTTCACTTTCCACAACAGCATAGTGATTAGAGGTAGTACAAGCTGAAAGCCCTTGCTCTGGCTGGTTTCCTGTAGTGCTGTCTGTAGACTGATTGGGGTTAAAAGCTGGAGGAGCATATTTTTGATTCAGAACTGCCACAGAAGGAAGTAATTGTTGTACTAGACCAAAGACCTCTACAGCAACCTGTAACATAATGCCAAATACACTAAATTATTACTTATGACTGGGTGAAAAAAAAACACAAACGTGCATTTCTTGCAACCATTGCAGAACAGCTGTTTTGGATATTCTCAATAAATCACTATCACAATTCATTCTGTCACATTTTCCAACTTTGCATCTACATAATCCTTGCAGAAAAAGCACACTCGGTTCATCTCAAATAAGAGACTTATAAAAAAACATAATAAGAATCTGTATTTTCAGCTGTGAGATATGTACATTAAAACACCTTCTCCAGCACTGGAAAGTTGTAACATGAATGAACAATTATTAGTTGACAGAAAAGAAACACTGTCTAAAAGTCATACTCCTGTCATAGTTTATTTCCCAAGAAAACTGTTATTTTTCCAATATTAAACATTTTTAATATACATACAAGATAATACTGTCTAATAGCTAGGAATTAGTGACATTTGTAAATTCAATGATAGTTTTCAAAATTTTCAGACACATTTAATCATGCTTTGCTTAAAAGCATGAAAAGTATTTTTATTCATAGGTTACGTCTTCCCATCTGTAAATTTGATATAAACAAACTTTGTTTAATAAATAGCTACCACTGCTTTGGATATTCATTGTAAAATCTGAATTTATATAATATTTAAAAAGTTTACTCCATCAATATTCAACAATAAGTAATAAATCTAGATCCTTCTAACTTTGTCTTTTCCTACTGCCAAAGCTGTATTTTTTAATTTACTTCCTTAAGGTTTGTGTTTTTTGGTTTTTGTTGTTGTTGTTCTTTTATGATGACTTCAACATAAATTAAAAAGTCACAGTTAAAGAATGACATATTTTTAAAATTCCTGTCTCTTGAAAATTTCCTGATGAGTCAAGTGGCCAAACATAAAACACTAATTCATAAAATCATAAAAAAAACCATCATGTAAAGATTTTTCAGAGTAAACCTTTTTCTTACACAACATTCTTTTTTCTCAGTAATTTCTATTGAGGAGCATACCTTGGGGATTGCTGCTGCAACTGGTCCTATGTAAGCTATTATGAGGGGAAGCAGCATTGAGAACAGACTGGAAGAGCTGAGTAGTTCTGGAATGTCTTCAGCTAAAGAAAGATAATTACAACACAAGTAATATTCTTTATAATAATAACTGTATCATTGTTGAAAGCACATCTTATTTTTCTTGTTTGCATCTTATTAATCTTCTAGCTTCTACATTAGTTTTTACTATAAGCTACTTTCACTAGGCAACGTAATTCAAAATCAAATTACAAATGTGCAGAGTTCACCTGAGATAAGCATGTCATTACATACAGTTCTGTATTAAAAAATTTCCTTGTTTTATAACACAATTTTATTGATTCTTTGCCATTTTGTATAACTGTGTTTCTATGCTATAAAACCTAGTGAAACATGTCCCTCCCAGCACTCAAAATCAATTTCTGTAACAGTACTTAAATACTATGGATTCCTTTGATACAGCTTAAAAGCATTAAATTTTAAGACTAATGCCTCGATTTCTCAAAAACAGATGTTTAAGCTTATAAATGCATTACATTTATCAGTTTTCCTGCTACTATCGGTGTGCAAAACATGCAATAAAATTTGGAAGTGACCCAATGCAGAATCTTACTAGCTTTAATATGTTTGCTAAAGTGATGAACAAGTTTATATGGAGTATATGCCTATGACAGCTCAAGTGCAACTCAAAGACTTAGAAATTTACTTCCAGTTCATTATCCCCAGTTCAATATGTATAGCTGTGACATTTTAGAAAAATAGTCTCTGAAGACAGAAGAGACATATCACAATTGCTTTGTCACCAATTTTCTACTCCCAAATCCCTCTAACAAAGAAAGAAGATTTGAAAAGTCAGTTTTAGAAGTCAATTATCAAAAATCTTACCATCCACAGCAAGAGCCCTGTGCAACAGGTCTTTGGCTGCTCGTACAACAGCACTCACAACAGAAAGAGCCCTGCTACAATTTTTGTCTTCTTCATTAGCTTTATTCAAAAGCTGTGATTGCAGATCTCCATCATACTCACTCCTGGATGGCAGATTAAAAGTAAGTTCATAAAATAGAAAATTACCTCAAAGACGGCTGGCTTATTTTTGGCACAGAATAATCAAAATAATTAATTTATGATAAAATAATAAAAGAAACAACACAAGTCAACCACCGAGGATAACTTGGAGACAACACCACAGTATTTGCCCTTTGCTATTGTTTTATTTTTGTCTGACAGTAAATAAAAGCATGTTTCTTAAATGTCTGCTTTGACTGTATGTCTTTCAAATCTTAGAAATGTATTCCTAAACACTTTATAGTAACTAGTAAAACTCTTTCATTTAATATTTCTGTGCTATAACTGTGAAAAAGATTCACACTCCCCATTCTAAAGATTAATTTTGCTTTTGAAATGCAGTGTAAGGCTTATCCTCAACAAATAGTTTTCTTTTTAAAATCTACTCTAAGTCAAACTAGCTTCTTCTAATGAAGTATAATTTTCCTAAGACATTAAAAATGTCTATTTTGATTTACACTTTCAAAACAGCCCAATCATGACTACAAACCAATTCAAGTCTTTAAGATGACAGTGATTCAGTTTTTGCGTAGACAACTGAAATCACTCTGTCAAGAGGTAAATTTCCCATTTTACTGGATTTCTTATGTTTAGAAAGTTTTGATCTCCTAAACAGTAATACAGAACATTAAGATTCCAGAACTAGCAGCTCTGCATGCTCAATGACTTGACTTTACATGGAATAGTTCAAAGTAAAACCAAATGAAACATACAGCAGAGAAACTTCTCTATGACTTCAAGAAAACACTCCTACAGAAAGGTGATTTTTTTTCACTGCCTCCTAGAACTGTAATTTTGCTGTCAGTCTCACAGCTTTTTAATTTATATTTATTAGTCACTGACACTGGATGCAACTAAATATTTCCAATGAATCCTTCCAACATACTTCTGTCCTAATAAGAAACATGTTAAATCCAAAGACTGAAATTACACTGAAAGAACATGTTAATTCTGCTGAAGAATTAACACACACAGTCCAGATGTATTTATTTCTGTTATATCTCTTTAAAAAAAAAACACAACTGTATAGCAGCATGACTGTTCTCATTAACTTTTCTTAGAAATAGATCATGGTAACACACAAACCTGTAATACAGAATCTGTGGAATTTGTCCCCGTGTTTGGTTTGTGCCATTACTGCTCAGACTACACGTACTGAAAGTAAATGTTACACCATCAGGACACTGAACTGTGGTCATTCCTCCATCTCCATTGGCAGTTCGGCTTCCGTAATTCCTTAAACGAACTGCATATTTCACATTTTCCTTAAAAAGGAGAGGCAAAAATAATAAACAATATAAAACAAGTACGTAAGTTAGGCTTCACAGTTTTATGAGAGTTTTATTATCCTGTAGTTCTCCGGGTCTTCCTTTCTCCCTTTCTTAAAATTGGAGTAATGTTTCCCATTTTTCAGTCATCAGGGACTTCACCAGCAGCCATGAGTTTTCAAATATGGAAATTAGCTTGGCAACCACATCAGCTATCTCTTTCAGAACCCTAGGAAGGATATCATCCAGCCCCGTGGGACCTGAACAGGCTGGAGAAAACGGCCCATGAAAACATAATGAGGCTCAATAAGGCCAAGTGCACGGTGCTGCACTTGGGTCTGAGCAATCCCAGATATTTATATAAACTGGGGGAAGATCTCCTTGAGAGCAGCCCTGTGGAGAAGGACTTGGGGGTCCTGGTGGATGAGAAGCTGGACATGCGCCAGCACTGTGAGCTTGTAGCCCAGAAGGCCAACTGTGTTCTGGGTTGCATTAAAAAAGGCGTGGCCAGCAGGGAGAGGGAGGTGATTGTCCCCCTCTACTCTGCTCTTGTGAGGCCCCATCTGGAGTACTGCATCCAGGCCTGGGGCCCCCACTACAGGAAGGATGTGGAGCTCTTGGAGTGGGTCCACAGGAGGGCCACTAATGATCAGGGGCCTGGAGACCTCTCCTATGAGAAGTGGTTGAGGGAACTGGGCTTGTTTAGCTTGGAGAAGAGAAGGCTTCGGGGAGACCTCATTGTGGCCTTCCAGTACTTGAAGGAAACGTTTATACGCTCCGCAGGAGGGGGAACAGCTGTTTATGAGAGTGGATTGTGATAGGACGAGGGGGAAAGGTTTTAAACTGAGTCAGGGGAGGTTTAGGTTAGATATTAGGAGGAAGTTTTTCCACTCAGGATGGTGACGCAATGGAACAGGTTGTCCAAGGAGGTTGTAGATGCCCCATCCCAAGATGCATTCAAGGCCAGGCTGGATGTGGCTGTGGGCAGTCTGGTCTAGTGACTGGCAACCCTGCGCATAGCAGGGGGGTTGAAACTTGATGATCATCGTGGTCCTTTCCAACCCAGGCCATTCTATGATTCTATGATTCTGTTATAGTTATTATTTTTCATTAGTAACTGACCAAAAAAAAAACCAGAAGTCAAAGGTGCTTCATGCTCCCAAGCTGCAGAATAAAACTTAATAAAGTATTACTTTGGTACTAGGACCAGGATTACTTAACATCTTTGTTAGTGATGTAGGCAATAGGATTGAGTGCACTCTCAGCAAGTCTGTGAGCAATACCAAGCTGCATGATGCTGTCAACACACTGGAAGGATGGTATGCCCAACAGAGGGACTTTTATTTACCTTCAGTGGCACAACTTTGTCAAGTCTAATTTCAGCTATGTCACTGGGAGAATCGTCTGTGGTGTAAGTTCCTTTAACCAACTCTAATGATGTCCATCTATGAGAATGAGTTGAATCTCCAGTATGATCACTCTGAATCAAAGAAATAATGTCATTTTAGTATGTTCACATTATAAATACATAGCACATATGCAAATATGTGTCTTCAACTATGCAAATATAAAATGCTTTCTTGCAAAATTTGTTACACAAATAATTATAAATAAAAAAAAAAATGTTTAGAGTTAATTGTGAAGCTTTTCAGTTAACAAGGAAATTACTGAGCAGAGAGAAAATATTTCATAGCAACCTATGCTTGTCCTTCGAAAGAGATTAGAACAGTCACTTAAAATGGACAGCTGAGTTTAAAAGAACAGAAGTGTGTCTTCATCACAAGAATACAAAGTATGCATGTTATAGGTGGGTATTTTAAAAGCACAACAGATGTCTTCAGTCTGACTACACTAGCAGACCATTCTTTTATTTTATTTTTCTAATTATTGGAGTACTGTTTTTTTCTTATTTTCTTTAGCAGTACATGGAGAGATACCTGTTTCTAACTTACATTTGGAAGTGAAAAGCCTAATACAAATATTATCTGTAATTAAGATTTCAAGGTCATAATTGACTTAAGGAACCTACTGGATGTTGTATGTAGCTTGAAACACCACAAAAATCACTACCACAACCTAAGCAAAAAACCTTACAGATGCACTGGTAGCTTAGACTGCATTAGCATGTTACAATATTTCATTGTGTAATACATTATGGAAAAATATTTTCTTCAGTGTTTTCTTTCAAATGCAGTACTTACATCATCAACTAATACTTCCAGCTCATATTCATGAATTCCCCCTCCACCATAAACAGAAAATCCTACTACAACGACACCAGCTTTGTCCACTGAGAAACATATTGCATCAGGAGATCCATTCCCAGTATTCCAGCTTCTTCCCTGACTTGTTTTAGTGAATCTGTTTGGAGTGGATTTGACAGAATGAAGAGAGTTCAGTCCATCAACCTATAGAAAATTAAATAAAAGCAGGAAAAGTTAACTGCTAAATACGAGACAACTTAAGAAAAAAAAAGTGAATTAAAATTTCAGATTTTCAACTGGATAAATTTCAAACCAACTCAGACATAAAGACATAAAAGATGCCACATATCAGCTTCTTTTTAATATTATCTCAAAAAGTAATACATACATTTTCTGATAATTATGAAATAGCGAGAGAGAACTAGAAATCTTATTTCTAAATTTTTCACATATTTTAACATATATAATATGAATCATCAAAAAACATAAAATTTAGCCATGCTCCAAGAAGAATAGTTGCATATTTCTGCCTTAAATATGGTCAAGACCAAGGGAGTAAAGAAACAGATCTTACATAATAATAAAAACATATTTAATCAATGCTATCAAAAGTAATGTACATTCTGTGGAAAAAAAAAAAATTGCTGATAGTACATAAACTGGTATGTGAGTTTAATAAAACTGAATAAATTCCTATCATTTAACAATATGATAGCTTCATACATAAGCATCTCTGGATTTTAAAAATTTAGACTCATTACCATTCTCAATTTTCCAATATAAAACAAATCAGCTGGAGGCAGTCTAGTGAAAGAATACATATATGCAGGAATTTGAAAAATTTATTATTTAATATTGAATATGTAAAGGACAATAATATTAAAGAGGATCAAGTGTATACAAGAGAAAGTTACACAACCCAAAAAGCAAATTCTGACCTGCAGTCAAAAGCAGGCAGTGCACATGGAGGACCCTATGATAAAATGAGAGGTAGAGAAACACTCTGAGATGTGGCACTGCCTCCAATGAGCTCTAAAACAATATATTTTGAGTGTGTGCTTGCATTGGTGTGCATGCAAAAAAGAAAAATACTCACTTTGTAAAAAAAAAAAATTAAAAAAATTACAGTACTCTTCAGCCATAATGAAGTAGCTATTTTTCAGCAGTATTCAACTAACAGTGAATATATATGCTTTCAAAAAACTTAGATGTCTGAAAGCTACTGAGAACAACTCCAATATCTCTGAAAGATATGTACATTGATAGAACCATTGTCACAGTCTGTACGACTTTCATAATATATCTGTTCAACGACTTCCAGGAATGAACTTAAGAAACTTTACCTCAGATCCTAAGGCTGATGCTGTAAGCTCACTCACAATACTAGCAAGCAACCCACAGGTATTAGAAACCAGATGTGAAGAGAAAAGTTCATTTTCTCGCCTAAGGGTGTTCCGGACTGGTAAAACAACAATGACCAACATCTTTTCCAGCACTTCCCGAAAGCTTGTCATCCCTGAAACATTTTCTTCACTCTGCACGATGAAGACAAAAATATTGTTTATTCTTTTAAAATTTGCTTTTTGTATATTACAAACATTAGGTAATTGAAGATTCAGTGACAGATTCAGTCTTGTGGGTAAAAAAAAATATCTAAATACTCTCAAGGCTATCACAGCATGTACTCCTTTAAAAAAAAAAAAACAAAAAACAACTAGATATTCTTAATTTCCAGAATGAACTGGCATTCACATTGTTTACTATCTAGGAAAAAATACCTAGGTGTCCTATCAGGAGGTAGTATTTCTTACAGCCCTCCCTGACATATGGAGTTTAAGCATTAAATACCTTACAGCTACCTACTGAGCTCTCCACACCATCATTTCTCCACTGTCTAAAAAGAAACTCAGAAGGTTTTCGGCTTTGTTGTTAGTGAAGAGAATTTCTGTGCAAACAAGAAAGACAAAGCCAAGGACAAGAAGCTAATAAAAACTGGTTTTCCATCCTGAACTAGTAATGTAAAATAAATCTAAGCTTAGGTACCTACTATCTCTTCTACCTAACAGTGATATCCACTTTTTTTCAGAACAGTTAACCATGAAAGTTATTCCCAACATGGAAAAATAAAGCTAGCTCTACTGATTGGAAACAAAGGTTTGTCTTTCTCACTATTTTATCTCCCACGAACACTCAACACTGTATGCACAGGGAAGTCAACAATCACATCATGCAAACCTGTATTGAGAGCCACACAGAACGCTTGATCTTTAGATGCTAAGAAAGAGCTGTATCTGAGATGAAAGTACTATCTTAGCATTTAACAGTTTGGGATAGATATTTTTTTCATTAACTTATGCACCTGCTGTCTATGTCCATGAAAATACTAAGCACAAAAATGGTCTGCAGAGAGATGTTACATGTGAGAGACATGGTCTCAGAAAAACAGCTCTGTTTTGAACTTACGTTTAGCTAAAGTCTTTATTTGCTCCACAGTTTTGTTATTAGCAAACTCAACTTTTATTTACCTTTCATGTATTAGTCACAGTTTTGTAAGACCTTAATCGTTCTTGTCTTCTAAATAGAATATTATTATCAAGCAGTCCCAGATCTTTTTCATCTTTACCCTTTATATTCCTGTATATCTTTTCTGAAATAGAAGATACTACAACTGCAAAATTACAGTGTTCAATATCTTTTTATCAGGATAATGTTGAAAACTATATGAACTGGACTTTCCTTGTCTAAACTGCTCACTGACTCATTTGAAGATTACAGTTTTTGAGACATGACTTTTTCTTATCAAAGATGTGTCCTCTTATTCTTCCTCAAAGCACTGGATCTATCTGCATACTCACTCCTGTGACCGTGTGCAAAAGCTGAGAAACTGTTGCAGGAAAGACTGTCCAATAGAAGACAATTCTGAACTATATTTCCCCTAGATTAACATTCAAAAATAAACAAGAAACATCTTTTTCTGAAACAAGAAAGAACTGTATGAAGTATTTCAGATCAAAAGATAAAAATTCACTAAAATACTGAGAACTCTTGAAAACAATTTTTTAAAAAAGAAAGCACTTAGGCAAATACAGTTTCATCCTTATTTAGTCAAAATTTGAATGTACATAACTTTTCTTTGTTGCAAAGTAAACACATTTTGAGATTTTTAAAGTATATCCTGACCTGACTCAGTTTTTCCATATGTGAAACTAAAAGGGGGAAACGATGGGCCAGAGCAGAGTCATTCTCAGTGCTGACTTGTTTGACCACTGATCGCAGCAATGCTTCTCCATCATAAGCAATTGGAAAGATAGAGGTCAGTTTTACTGACGTGTGGCAGAGAGCAGACATAACAGCAGCAAGAAGCCGACTACTGGAGGTTTTGAAATTTGCTTCCTGGATATCCTAAAAGCATAAAAAGAAATAATTAGAAAGGTACTGCTGTATTCAAAGTTAGTGAGGAAAAACAACTTTTGAAAGGAATTTTTCAGTTTTATAATAGTTATAAAATTATTTAAATAAACTATTTTATTTACTTATAGCTATCCTGCGAATTTTGTGTTAACTTCTCCTAATGAACTTTCATTTAGATCTTTCATATTGGAATAATTAACATTCATTGTCTACCATGTATTAAAATAATAAACCCATGAAAACTACTTCTGAAATTAAGAGACCCCTCAAAGTCTTCTTATAATTAATCAAAACTTAATTAGACTAATATGTTAAAGAACTGGTTTTTCCCTCTTGAGTTTTAATACAATAAATGGATTTTCAAGCCAAGAAACAAAGTATTTAGATATCATTGCAATCTATGCAAACAAACAACTAGAATGCTTAGACGTGGGATGATTGTTTGTAATTAGCAAGACAGTCAGAAAACCCTGCACATAGGATAATGATGCTAGTATCTCATCCACTATGCTGGATGAGAGCACAGTTGCAAAATTTAATAATGAGAAATTATTTAAGAAATTATTCAATTATTACTGATAAAATTGTATAAAAATATCATAAATATGCTTTTAATCAATGTGCAGCAACAGAAATCATACAGTAAGTGTGGACTACACACTGAAAAAGCAGCTGCTAATAGCTACAGTAGATTTTCTTCACTGTCCCAGAGAAAAAATCTTTTTGTAAAGGAGACACAAGTTTCTATTTGCTAAATCTGTAATCATCTTCTTTTTTTTCTTTTTTTTTTCTTTTTTTTTTTAACCATAGCAGAATTCAAACTGCAATTCAGGATAAACACTAAAAATGAATAATGAATTTAAATAGTGCTTAGATTATTTGAGCGTAAGAGCAATCTAAGTTGTAATATTCACTTGTGACATTTTAAAATACCTGGTCCAAACAATTCAGCAAGTCACAAAGACATGCCCACTGGAGAGATGGCGTTGGATAAAATGAATGAAAGCAAGCTGTAAAAGTATTATGGCATTCTTGAAGAACAGCTTCTAAAAGACTCAAGGGCTGACTGAGATATCCTTGAGGATCATTGTCCAACTTGACCATGCAATGATCAACTCCTTCAGATAGAATTTTTCTCAGCAAAGTCCTAGTTTTTCCAATGCAATCTGCCAGTTTACTGGTTTCTTCTACAACCGCCTTAGCTGTTGCTAGGTTACAAAAAGAAGAGCATTAATGTACGGCAAATGAACCATTTTCATATAAAATGCATATTGTACAAGCAAGTAATATAGCTAGAAATTAGCAACACTGATCAATCTATATTTAGAGAAGTTAATTTCACAAAGCAAAACAGCAAAGGGTGTTAAGGTATATCAAAGAAATTGGAACATCAGAAACTTGCAATTTTCCAGTTTTTCATAATACATACTGCATTTAAACATATGTACTGCTAAACTATAGGCATGAAAAACATTTAAAATTTAAATTGTATTCATTACCGAAGCAGCTACTATGCAGAGAAATGCAAAAAAATAAGAAACAAAATAGACAAAAAGATCCTATCAATTGTAACCAAAAATGGAAATACAAATGAGTTTCAATGCAAACATACGGTGATGGACAATTGTTAAGCAGTTAATTGCAAATATCCCATTTCTGACTGCAAACCTCTTAATTGCTCCAATAAAGATATCTGTACAAGCAATTTCATCCTACAGCACACTCTACAAGAATACTTTGATCAATTTTTCAATGCCCCACGCATTATTGTTTGCTAATAAATAAGAAACAAGTGAACTAAGAAGAATACCTGATATTGGATATATTTCACAGGTATAGACCCTCAGTAACCTCAGACAGCAAGTACCCACAAAACGCAACCTTTCTAGATCCAAAAGAGTAGCAGTATATTGGAATCCTTTCAGTCCACGAAGTTCTTCAACTCCTAGCACCAGCGTTGTCCAGCTCCAGTGAAGAATGCTCAATAAAGACTCAAAGCATTCCTATTTTAAAGGATATGGAAGGAAGACAGGTTTTGTATTAAAAAGAAAAGAAAACAACAAGAAGTGAACTTTCTGCAGCACAATGAACATGAGCTGACAGTATGCTGAACATAAGCCAACAGTGTGCCCAGGTGGCCAAGAGGGCTAATGGCATCCTGGCCTGCATTAGAAATAGTGTGGCCAGCAGGAGCTGGTGAGGCTGCACCTCAACTACTGTGTTCAGTTTTGGATCCGTCACTACAAAAAAGACATTGAGGTCCTGGAACACGTCCAGAGAAGGGCAACGAAACTGGTGAGGGGTCTGGAGCACAGATCTTATGAGGAGTGGCTGAGGGAGCTTGGAATGTTTAGTCTGGAGAAGAGGAGATTCAGAGGAGACCTCATTGCACTCTACAACTTCCTGAAGGGAGGCTGTGATGAGGAGGGATTTGGCCTCTTCTCCTGGAGAACAAACAGGACCTGAGGAAATGGCCGCAAGCTGTACCAGAAGAGGTTAAGATTAGACATAAGAAAAAACTTTTTCTCTCAGAGTGTGTTGGGCACTGGAATGGCCTGCCTAGGCAGGTGGTAGAGTCGCCATCCCCGGCACTGGCAGTGTTCAAGAGGCAGCTGTTCAATGAGGAGCTATGAGATATGGTTTACTTTGTGGTAGCAGTGGTAATGAGAAGACGGTTGGACTAGGTGATCTTACAGGTCCTTTCCAACCTTGTGATTCTATGATTCTACGATAATAAGATGAAAAGCAAAAATTATCTTTATCCAGGTTTGTGACTACAAACATCTACCGTACAAGACATAACATCTACTTGAGAACAAGAAGCCAGAGGAAGCAGAGAATACTTCATTATCATAGCTTCATAATCATAGAATGGTTTGGGTTGGAAAGGACCTTTGAGATCGTCTAGTTCCAACCCTTCTGCTAGAGATAGGGACACCTCCCTCTAGACCAGGTTGCTCAAAGTTCCATCTAGCCCAGCCTTGAATGCTTCCACAGGGATGGGGCACTCGCAGCCTCACTGAGCAACCTGTTCCAGTGTCTCATCACCCTCACAGTGAAGAATTTCTTTCTAATATCTAGTCTAAATATACCCTCTTCCAGTTTAAAGCCATTTCCTCTTGTTCTGTTGCTCTGAATTAAATTTTACTTGTTTAATCTGCACTGAATCATTGCAGATCAGTCAATGCCTATCTTAGCTTAGGCTTAACTTTAAGTCTGAAATCTTCAGAAAAAGTAAAAGGAAATCAACAATTGAACAAAAATAAAACACTGAAGTTCTTTATATTTCTGTATCCATATCTGTCATGATAAGTAAACAGAAAAAAAATCATAAATTACTTCCACATGTACACTTTCAGTTTTGTTAAGTATGAGTTGAAACGCAGGAAACCGAGGATTTTTGATAATACTCACCACTGAAACAGTTCTGGCAAAAGATCTCTTTAAAATATGAACAGGTTCACTGGTTTGCTGTTTTCCTTTGGATGCACTGCCATCGCTCGTTGGTAGCCTGGAAGAACAATTTGCAAATTGACCTGAATTCTGCACCAAGCTTTGTTCTTTGTATTTATGAAGTAGAATAATAATGGAAAAGAAGTTTAAAAGAATTATCTACAAATGTTCAATTTCAGTGTAATCTCCTCTAGACCTTCACCCTTTTAGAACAAAAAAATCAACTATCGGTTCAACTAGGAAAACTGTGACAACTGAGAATCAAGTTGAAGACCCACGTGAAATGTATGAAATTATATATTGTACTTCTTCAGACAACATTTTTAGAACCAGAAATGCCATTTCTCACAGAATGCTAGGTTTTAGTATGTGTAGGCTGCATATTCATTTTTATGTTGAGACATCTATGCATAACAGGCACTAAGAATTAAACTCAAAACTTTGTCTATGAGTATTTGTGAAGCGAAATATCAGTTCACATCTCCTGAAGGCAGATGGAAGTTTGTGCATATTTTATCCCTCCAACTTAGCTCAAACTGCAATCTAGAAAGACAAAACTTTATGTACCATAGAGAGGGAATGAAATATATTTTTTTCTTCAGGAGGGAAATCAACTTTTTATGTGAGTAGATAGTAATAGCACAATGCAGTATGATTCTAAACTAAAAGAGGGAAGATTTAAATTAGGTGTCAGGGAAATTTTTCACTGAGAGTGTGGTGAGGCACTGGCACAGGCTGCCCAGAGAAGTTGTGGATGCTCCTTCCCTGAAGATATTCAAGGCCACATTGAATGGGACCCTGGGCAGTCTAATCTAGTGCATGATTTAGTGATTGGCAATCCTGCCCACAACATGAATGTTGGAAGTAGAGATATCTTTGAGGCTCATTTTAACACAAGCTGCTCTTAGATTCTTCAAAACCAAAGAACAAAGAGGCAGCAAAGAAGTACAAACATCTGAAAAACTCTCATTTTTAATAAGAAAGTTTTTTCTCTCTGGATATTATAGCATCCCTAAATTGAATTTATTTTTAATTCTGTAGTGTACAGGATCTTGTTTGGAATCACTAAAACAATAAAGGCAGCACATGTTAATGCAGCACCAATCCTCTCATGCCACTTGTAACTCTTCAGCCATGGCCTTCCCTCAGAGGGCTCAAAATTTGCCTCTCTTTGGTTATAGCTGTCTCTCATAGAAATTAACCAACTGATTAATAGTTTGTGCAAGGGCTTTATGTGCATTAGTCAAAAAGAAACATTCCTTTGGAAAGAGAGGCACTGACTGATATAGAGCATTCATTTGGAAAAGTGAACTGCTCTGATAGGGAGCCTTGAAAAGGACACAGTGAAAAAAGACACAGCAGGAGAACTGTATATGTTTATGGTCCTATGACTTTAAATGTATAAGGATATATACATTTATATTTGTATCACATCATATTTGAGGAAATCTGAAAGATAAATTAATACAGTGAAAGAGTTCTTGCATTTTAAATCCAGCTTATATAATATTCATCACCAGAAGAATAAATTCGTGGAAACTAAGAGTAAAGCATTGCTAATTTTTGCTTTTCTGTTTCATGGAAGTAGTGCATGTGAAAAACTGTTGTCATGGTTCTATGGGTTTTTTTGTTTGTTTGTTTGTTTTTATTTTGGGTTTCAGTATTTCACATCAAAACATCATGTAGTGTACGGGGTATTAAAGTGTTAATGCACCAATCCCAGGTACCTATCCCTGTACATTACAGAAGTCACGGGATCTGGCCCTTCCGGGTGGGGGGGGAGGGGGCGCTCTCTCTTGCTGCCTTGCAGTGGGTGCTGGAGGGTGCTTTCCTAGCCGTTCCAAGCTTTTCAGGTTTGAATCGGTCCTGGGAATTCTCTCTCTCTCATCTTGTCTGATTTATTAATCCCAATTTCAATTAAATTGTATTACACTTTGTTATCTTGTATTCCAATATTATAGTAAAATAAGTTTTCCTCCATAGATTGTTGCTGCTTTATTTTCCTCCCTTCCTTCTTTCCCATTTCTGTGGGACTGGGGTGGGGGGGGAGGGCAGAGGCCTGTCACCCCTGTCACGGACATAGATTGATCTAGTCAACTCCGTGACAGATTTTTGGCGCCCAATGTGGGGCTCGCTACTTTTTAGCTTTTAGAACGAATCTCTTTTTTCTCTCTGCTCTTAGAGAGCTTCGTTAGGGAGCATTATCAGTAGTTCAGGTTTCTGTGCTGGAAAACCTGACCTTGAAAGATTAGGTGTACTGCCAGTGTTCTGGGATATTTGTAAACTTTGAGCACTACTTAGTCTGGGTAGTGCCTTTTTTTTCTTTTTTTTTCCTTTTTTTTTTCCCTCCTCTTGTTAGCTTCAATTCATTAACCCTTTTTTTTTAGCAAGCACCAGCAATGAACCCACTCGTTTTCCTGGGGGTGCTGGGTAAAGGATTAAAAGCAATGGTGTTACTCACAACCTACTGGCCAATAATCCATCTCACACTTGTGTGTTGTGGAATTGCATTCATATATAACTACCTAAGGGCACTGATGGAGACATCTATGTTTTACCTATTTGCATTGTGGTATGATTTGAATTTTGACATTTACATCCCAGAAGGAATGGCTAATTTCACAAACAGCTACATCCCAAATGGAGTAGCTAATTTTACAAACAACACGATGTTCAGACCAGTCTCCAGGTTTTCTTCTCGGTTTGTCAAATGTTTTTTGAATCCTGAATTAACAGTCATGTTGGTGTGCGTGTCATCAATTCTCCTGAATGTATTCCTATGCATTCGTAATAAGGGGAAGGAGTCTCTTCCAAAACTAGAGAATGATGACTGGCAGGGAATATGGAGAGGTTTAGGAAAGGTCTTAGAAGCATGGGGACCCACAGTGTCATGGGATTTTACTCTTGAACACCTGTGGGATTCTGAGAAACTAAGCCAGTATTTGAGTCAGGGACAATGCGGCTTACATAAATCTAAGGAGATCCAACTTATTTGGGGTTTGGCTTGTGCTTACCGTGCCCTATATAATACCATTCTGGAGAGAGAGGGTTTCCGAGCTGAGGTTCAAGCCAAAGGGGAAAATCCCCAAGTCAAATCTAATCAATCACAGGAGACACCAGTAACAATACCAGTTGCTCCTGTGGACGGCAAGAAATGGAAACGAGTGTCTTCGCGTCTTGAACGAAAAAGAGAAGAGGAGGAGGAGGTGGAGGAAGATCCAGGCGAGGGGCCCTCCTCAGAACCACCACCATCACGAAAGGCAAAAGGGAAAACTAAGACGTGCAGAAGAGAGTGATGAAGAGGAAGTCTCTATTAACTACTCGCCGGCCTCTAAAGATGACTGAAATCCAAGGTTCAAGAAAGGAGTTTACACGGCGCCTGAATGAAGCTCTTGTTTCCTGGTTGGTTTGCTGTTGGGACAGTGGGGCCCATAGCTTGTCTCTGGATGGTAATGAAGCTCGCCAACTAGGTGCCATTGCCAGAGATCCAGCTATTGATAGAGGAATTAGTTGATGTTTGGATGAGGCTGCCTCCCTCTGGGAACGAGTGTTAATGGCCATGAAGGAAAAGTATCCCTTCAAAAATGGCTTGAAGATTGCGATGAAAAAATGGGATACAGTTGAAAAGGGTATCCAGTATTTGAGGGAAATAGGCGTGGTGGAAATGTTGCATGACCCTAACTTTGTTCCTAACCAACCACACCAAAACCGCGACCCTGAAAAAGTGAGGACAATGCCTGAGATATGGCAGAAAATCGTAACAACAGCACCAGACAAATATGCCACGACACTAATGTCAGCGTGTGACAGATACCAGGAACAACAGAGAACGCCTTTAGTTTATGAATTAATTGTTACGCTCCAAAACTATGAACAATTGCTGTCCCCAATTCATGCTGCCGTTGCTGCTATTTCAAAAATGACGGAGCAAGTGTCTCAACTGATTAACCGTGACAAACCTGTAGCAGTATCAGAGACGCTTGATGAAGATCAGGATAATCAAATGAGTCTAGCGAAGGAGGTGAAGGAGATGATGAAATTCATGCAAGCCCACCTAACTAAAGACGATGAACCTTCCTTCTCACGTGCACCATCAAAAATCTCAGCTGTTAGAGGCAAACACTCTCTGGCTCAAATAAGGGATAATACACCACAAATTGCCTTATGGTATTACCTATGTGACCATGGAGAAGACATGAGGAAGTGGCATGGTGAACCTACTCCTGTACTACGAGCCCGGGTGAAAGAATTACAAAGCAGATCAACCACCAGTGCAGTTGCTCCAGTTACCACAGGTAATGAATAGAGGGGCCCTACCCTCAGTCGGGGGGGGAAAGGGATAATAGAGTTTATTGGACTGTGTGGATTCGATGGCCTGGCACATCAGAACCACTGAAATATAAGGCACTGGCGGACACTGGTGCACAGTGCACTCTGATGCCCTCGAGTCATGAGGGGACAGAATCAATCCATATTTCTGGAGTGACCGGGGGCTCTCAAGAATTGACTGTGTTGGAGGCTGAGATAAGCCTCACTGGTAAGAACTGGCAAAAACATCCTATTGTGATGGGCCCAGGGGCTCCATGTATACTAGGTATTGATTATCTCAGAAGGAAGCATTTCAAGGATCCTAAGGGGTATCGATGGGCCTTTGGAATAGCTGCTGTGGACACAGACAATATTAAGCAGCTGTCTGTTTTGCCTGGCCTGTCAGAAGATCCGTCTGTTGTGGGGCTGCTGCGAGTAAAAGAGCAACAGGTACCGACTGCTACAAAAACGGACATAGATTGATCTGGTCAACTCCGTGACAACTGTTTAACAGTATTCCACTCTAAAATTAATCCTACTAAGTGAAATACTTTCCAATTAGGAAAAAAAAAAGGAATGTTAGATGAAATGAGGCTCTAAAGAACTACGAGATTTCATTAAAGCCATTTGTTTCCTAATCAAAATCTCAGAACACAATATATAAAAATTTTAAAAATATATTAAAAAATAGAAATTAATGAAAAGCTACGAACAGATGTTGCTATAGTAATGGACTTACTACTTTCCTTTGAAACTGTTTCCCCTAAATTTTGAGGTACTTATCCTCTTAACTTTACACAATAATAATGTGATGAAACATGCTTACAAGGCAACTGTTCACAAAACATGTTGATAAATTGTTCTAAATAGAGGTCAAAACATTACCTGTACAGTAACTGTGGGATCTGCCCTGCATTAACATCTGTACCATTATTTGATTTCTTGGAACTTTTAAATTGAAAGACAACACTGAAAGAGGAAAAAACAGAGAAAACAATCATTCAAGTAATATGAGATCTCTCTTCAGAATTAAGAAATACAGAAAAAAAAATACCCATCATCTGTAGTAATAGAGGCCTGTCCATGAGATCCACAGTCACTGCTAGGTCCTGACACTCTTGCCCAGGCTACATACCACCAGCCAGCTTGTAGTAGTACTGGTTCATCAAACATCATTGCATATTTCTCTCTGAGAAGTAAATTTAAAGAAAAGATGTATCTGAATTAGTTTATAGATTAATCTTTAACAAATTATATTCTATTTATAAGAGAAAAATCAAGAAGTTTTTAATCTTAGGTATCTACTTACATTTGACATTTAACAGTATTTTGTTGAAAAACATAGTAAATTTTATTTTTTGTTTGTTTTAAATTCAGAAGGAATTGCAAATTCTTAAGTCTAGCATAGTCTGCATAGTCTCACATTTTTACACAATCAGTTATAAAGTACAATTCACTTTGAAAGATAAGGTTAATTTAAAATGTACAATAACCTAATTAAATTTATTACATAATACTATAAGTAACATATTCTTTATAAATTTAAAATTCATTTTCAGAAAATTACTTGTAAATTTTTTGTTAAATGGCAAGAATTTAGGCATAGATTCTCAGATACTGCTTGTGAACATTTAAGAAAGTATTAAGAAGTCTATTTAGGGGATCTTGGATTAGGGATTATTTACAGATAGTAAATTAGTTATGGATTATTTCAGTGGTAAATTCTTTCATATCTGGAAATGTAAATGCAGGCTAAACAAAAGTCAACCCATTCCATAAGCATAAAAACTTTAAAGCAATAACTTCTTCTTTCCAAATAAGCTGAAGCACCCCAACCCCTCTCGCTCGGTTATAATAATTTTATACTGCAGAAAGTTTAATGATGAATTGTTGAATAAAAATATCCATTTGCATCCTTATAATATGAGTATGTAAAAAAGCTGTTGCAACTTTTTATTTCAGTGAGGTATTTGGCATTTTGCTACTTATAATTAAGCAAAAAAAGCGTGTTGGTTAAAGTTTTAGTTTCCGGGCTTTAAGTGCTAATAAAATTGATCATCTCAGCCAACATTTAAATGATTTTTAAAAGTGTTTGACGGAAAAATGAATAATCAAATAGGTAAAAGTAAGTAAAGAAACATCTTACCTAGCAGCACAGTCATATGCTAAGACATCAGTTTCAGCAAGAAGGTCACCATCGGTCTCATGGTCTCCCCCATCTGGACCCAATTCAAACAACTGGAGTAACAGTAGAGTAACAAGAAAAAAAGAAAAAAAAAATATATATATATATATATATATAAAAAAATAAATATATGTCTCAGCTGTTAGAAAGCTAATAATATGCCACTTACTTCTTGTCATTCTGTAAACTGCGTACTACTACCTTTTTCCCTTCCCAAAAGCAATTGCTAGTTTCTATCACTGATAAGCAAATTCGCAACTAGAACTCATGATTTTGTAATGACATGAAGTATAAAAAAAACAGCAATTTACACTGTCTTCCCAGCCTTATGCCTATATATATTCTGATATAAGGTGTAGAAAATCCCTAAATCTTGCAGACAGGCTGAATACACTGCATCTAAAAAAGGAAAAAAAAAAAAAAAAAAAGTAAGCTTTTTAGCATGACATGTACAACTCCTCTGGAAAGGGGTAAATTGACTATTATTAAGTCAATAATCCCATAAACTGCCCATGGGTATGACAAAAAAAAAAAAAAAAAAGCAAAAAAAAAAACCAAAAACCTTTTACAAAAGAACACGGGCTTCTTATTCAGTCAAAAATCACTTCTACAACTTGAATAGTTTTGAGAAATTCTCACAGTACATGCCTGACTTCTCCTTTAAGCCCCTATTTTTAAAATGCAATTAACTGTTTTAGGACTGGATCTTATCTTGGCCATAAGCTAATCCTAGACAACAAGAAAAAAATTGAACAAATAATACAAGACTGGTCTGACAGGGTTACTACCTTTAGTATTTAAACATTAGTATAGTGACCAACTTTCTTTGCTTTCCTTAGTCATTTGCAATTCTCAGTGATTGTATTAAACACAGATTAGAATAAATTACAATTATTTATTTCAGACCTCCAGTTGTCTTATGCACATTACTGCTAACCACACACCAAACAAACACCTAAAACAAACTGCAGCCCTATCATCTGAAAACAGAAAACTCAATAATCTGCTAAATGACAAATAAATGATAACACTAAGATGTTTCTTATATACAGACTTTACATAAATCTCATACAGCTATTATCTCTTGTCTTTAAAACATTTTTCAAGGCGTTTCTGAAATTCCTATTAAATGCAGCAGCATTTATCAGAAATAAGATCTCTCCACTTATCACACTATCTTTACATGAATTTCTTTATTCAAAGACAGATTTATTTAGTTATTTAAATCAGTACACATGCTCCAGCCCTAACCATCTTTGTATATCACAAATAAACACAAACTAAGCATGCTACTTCAACTTCCTCTCAACGGAAAAATCCCAGCTGAGATCAGTCTGAGAAGGAAATGGCAAAGAAATGGAGAGAAGCAACAGTTCAGCTGGTGCCGAAGGAAATCCAGCTACTAAAAAAGCATTATTTTGTTTCTGAGAGGCAGCATCCTGACACAGGATGAGTTTCTAGTCAGACAACACAAAATTTCTGCAAATTTTGTGCGCATAGATCACAGAACCATTCTACCTACAGCCGTTATCAGCTCCTGGTACCAATAAGATGGCATAGCATTTAGTGAAGGTAAGAACAAGCCAGATCTTGACAATTAAAAATAGTAATTCAGAGTTCTCTACCTCATCCACCTGACTTGCTTAAATTTCATTCCTTCTCATTAAGAAGCCTGGTTCCAGTTGTATAAATAATGCTTTTAATATACAGTAAAGCACTAATTCATTAAGAAATAAAATGAATGATGTTTTCAGGTGGGATTTCTAAAGTTAGGAGACAAAAAAATTGTTTAAAAAAACCCCCAAACCTTACCTTTATTTTAGCAGTGTATTCACC
The DNA here is from genome assembly GCF_023343835.1 of Lagopus muta. Lineage (NCBI taxonomy): Eukaryota > Metazoa > Chordata > Aves > Galliformes > Phasianidae > Lagopus > Lagopus muta. The sequence goes on along the minus strand of NC_064433.1, from coordinate 152,656,159 downwards.
CCTTCCTCCAAAAAGACCAAGACCACCTAACAAAATATCTGTATCAGCACAGAAACGGATAGCTTCTACTGAGTGGGCTGAATAACCCCAGCCACCTCCATGACCTGAATAAATAAATAAATAAATAAATAAATAAATAAATCATTAAACATATAGCTAGCCTGTCGTAATCTTATATTTCACAAGCTTGATTAATTTATGCTATAAGATGTTATTGTGTACATACTTTCAAATCTGTTAACAACACTATAGTCTTCTTTAGAATAAACTTTCATTACTGCTTGAGTCTCTTCTTCTGTATTTGCTATACCCATTTTTAAGTCCTGCATAGCAGCCAAAGTATCAAGACAACCTACAAGAAAGCAAAACCAAGAAATGCTCAAAACTTATTACTGCTGATTGCAATCAGTGAAATGGAAATTAATACTAGTTAAAAAGATTAAAGCAACCTAACTTCTTTGTCCCTAAACCACACAGAGGTACTACTGCATATTATTTTCACTTTGATTAAGTTAGCAGTCAGTGCTATCAAATCTAAAAATATTTTATAAGATTGACTTCATTCAATTTTTTCATATTCTTTTTTTAGAATGATCAAGAAACATGAATGTAGTTGTAAGTAAACTGCCAACAGCACTCTCATTTTTTAATTACTTGTTTTACTTTTACTTCCCATATTACCCAGGAAGAGTTGATGTAGTAACATAATAATGGGAAGATTTGAGAGCCCTCATAAAAAGCTTATTTTACACATGGCTACCTAAGAGACCTTATTCTGACTCAAACACAAATAATGCTGTCCTAACACAATTCACTACAACCACTGAGCAAGAAATGTAAAATCATTTTCAAAGCTATGCTTTGAAGCATTACATATGTTGCAGGTGGTCGACTTACACATGACCACTGCAGGATTATTTTTCATTTTGGTAGGCTTTTTTAGACTACAAAAAGAATTTACATTACTCTTAGTATCTTGCTGTACAAAGCTGCAAAAAGTAAATTCTAATAACAAATATTCAATTTATTTAATAATATGCATATTTAAGGGTGCATTTTTTCCTATATTTTGAAGACTGCAAATTAACCAAACAATATTGACTTTTTACTGTAACATCCAAGTATTTACATAGGAAGATTTCTAATTTTCTTCTCCTTACTTCTAGTAGTGATTTCCATCAGAACTATAAAATCATCTAACACCATTAAGATGGCAAAAAATAATTCTTTTCATTAAAATTAATAAATGTTAGGCTGATGATAAGTGTTAAGAGCAATGATGAAAGATTAAAAAAAAAAAAAAAAAAAGAAGAATTGACCCTATCGAAGTAAAAAAGCTGCTGGATTACAATTCATTTACACATTAAGTAATGTGTCCCTTTTATCTAAGCTTTTGACTTTTCAACTATAAATGTGTACCTAGAATGTGCAAAGCTGCATGAGATCTGGTGGTTAGAGCTTTGGAACATGTTGGCAGAGCAAGTTCTGGACTCAAAATACTACACCGGGATTGCATGTCTGGAGCTGAGGGAAGTCTGGAATCCGCAACTACGGCATTGTAGCTCCACAGTTCCCTAGCGTTTGGTCGAAACCTGGAGTAAGACAAAACAGTAAAATCTACTTAAAAACTAACTGATAATTGAATTTTATAACCTATTTAACGTGAAATGTAGATCTACTTGCACAAACTCCTAAAAGTGAACATCATTACATCAAATACATATACACTTTACTAGCTTAACACACCAGCAAATGGAGAGACCTAAAATGCTTACTGTACTTTAAGACAAACAATCATATTATGGGTTTACAGATATCAGAATATAGACATTTTTCAATCCTCATAAATATTAAAATGGTATAGTCTATTAAGCAGCATGAATTATTAGCAAAAAACTTTAGACATAGTGGCAGATGTGCCCAAGAATTATAAAGGTAACAACTACAAAGGTACTCTCTTTAAATAAGTTTTAAAAGATCTTGAGAAATACAAAATATTTTGCACTTTTTAAATGGTTAACATCACACTCCAGGTTTCTACAGGATTATTGAAAATGGCATCATAAACAAGAGAATACAAAGACTTTTCATACTACAGATTAACATGCAAAAAATGACATCTTTGATATCAGTATGTAAAAGGAAAATGCAGAAGACATGGCTGATGTATGAGAGGAAAATACATTTTCACTTGTTACGTTGCACCTAAAATGCAAAAAGAACTAAGTCGGTATAAGCAACCGAGAAGGAAAAAGTCATAAAGATGTCAGAGGATACCATGTATTCTTGCACCTGGGTCGAGGCAAGCCCCACTACCGATGCAAACTGAGGGATGAAAGAATGGAGTGCAGCCCTGCCAAAAAAGACCTGAGGCTACTGGGGGATGGGAAGCAAGGCATGAACCAGCTCTGTGCCCTTGCAGCCCAGAAAGTCATCTGTATCCGGGGCTGTATCAAAAGAAGCGTGGCCAGCAGGTTGAGGGAGGTGATCCTTCTCCTCTACTCTGTGCTGGTGAGGCCTCACCTGGAGTACTGTGTCCAGATGTAGAGTTCTATGCACATGAGAGACATAGACCTGTTGGAGCATGTCCAAAGGAAAGCCACAAAAAGGATCCATGGCATGGAACACTTCTCCTACGATGACAGGCTGAAAGAGCTGGGGCTGTTCAGCCTAGAGAAGAGAAGGCTGCAAGGTGACCTGATAGTGGCTTTTCAGTATGTAAAGGGAAACTAGAGGAAAGAAGGGGACAGACTCTTTAGCAGTGTCTGTGGTGACTGAACAAGGGTAAATAGTTTCAAGCTCAAACAGGGTAGATCTAGGGTAGATGTAAGGAAAAAAATCTTTTAAAGTGAGGGTGATGAGGCACTGGAACGGGTTACCTAGTGATGTGGTTGATGCCCTGTCCCTGGAGATTTTAAAGGCAAGGCTGAATCAGGCCCTGAGCAGCCTAATCTAGCTGTGGTGTCCTTCCTCACTGCAGGGGGGTTAAACTAGATGGCCTTCAGAAGACTCTTCCAACTCTAAGGATTCTGTGATTCTACGATTATTTAGGATTTAAATAATTAAGCAATACATAACTTTATAGACATATACAGATGCATATAAAGCCATGAAATGATTTACTCATTTCAATCACAATATTAACTTAAAAAAATACAGAACTGTGAAGAAAATCTTTAAAATTTATGCAGTCAAGAATGCTGTCTCTGTACAGAGAAAGTGTCCCCTTAATTTAAATCAGCATGAAAAAAATGGCTAGTAGTAATGGTAAATATATCAAATATTTTATCATTAATGAATATACTCATTAATGTCTCCTCTTTTGATTGCTTTAGTATTCTCTATTAAACAAGCATGGAATCTAACACAGAAATAAGTCTGCAGACTAACTAGAGACTTCAAGAGTCTATTCTTCACTTCAGTTAAGTCCCTAAGTCTTAGATTTAATTCTGAAGTCCCCAAATTTTTGCAAGATCTCAATCCACAAGGATTGAGAACAACACCTCAATCCACATTTACCCATAATTTCATCTTTAAGTTACTTTCTTATAATGTGAAATGTAAATTTGAGCTTCATCCAATATAATTTTACATAAAGCTGAGTGGTATCACCTGCCTTTTTCTTCCCTGAAACTTCCTGTCTTTCCCATGGCCAGGAATAACTCCAGCATTCACAAACCAATCTTTCATTCCATAACCAAGAGTCGTTACGGAAAATGAGTGCTACTCTTCCTTATTTCAAATCTGAGCATAATTTAAGTAAGAATGGGTGCCTAGATCATGAATCTCAGACACTCCTGGGAATGTGCACAATACAGGACTACAGTCATTTGGGAAACTTCACAGGTACTGAAGAATTATGCCTAGCAAATATGCATGTTTCAGTGTTAAGTGGCAATTAAATTCTCATGTCTTGATCTTGGATAAAGACATCCAAAGTAGAATGTAGGTAGCCCACAGACACAATTTAAAGATCTTTTAAAGACATAAATCTACATGACAATATCTTCTCCAGATAGTGCAGACTAGCTTGTTCCCTGCTTTCCTCCAACTTTAAGAGACTATTCTGTCTTGCCCAAGTTTTCCAGTGATACTTGAATGAAAATGATTCAAAAAAGAACAGAAATTGAAAAATTAAAATAATTTATTTTGGGCTTAGTTGAACATATCATCCAAAAAAAGTTAAATAAGATGCATGAAAGAGTAAAAATTGCTTTTAGTTTACTAGGTAAATGAATATCATCAAATTTCCAACCTTCCAAAACACTTTCTAAAGCACTTTTTAAAGACTTTTAGAGCTATAATCCACACTTGCCTCCAAATAACATCATAGACAGGATCCAGACACACACCAGAACCTTGAAGGTCTTCCTGCTCAGAATCATTGAATGTTTTGCAACTGCCATCTACTTTGTTTATCAGAAGACACTTAAAAGGAGGAGGTTCTGATATTGAAGCTGGTACCAAACCTGGATCAGGGAGCAAAAGGAAAAAAAAAAAAAAAAGACTCTACTAATTGCATGTCATTTTCTGTGCACAAAGCATTAACACACATAGTAGTGACGAAGAAATACTTCTAACAGCAAAAAAATGAAACCACATTAAGATTGCAAGAAAATCTATGAAGTACAAAAAAAATCCACAGATTTTTGTGCTCTTTTTTCTAATAAAATTAATTACCTAAAGTAGCTAGCATTACCATTTGCATTATATGTAGAAGGTAAAAATATTTTAATTCCCTTAATTCACTTTTTCAGCTTGTTACTCCTCTATTGTTTGTATGACTGAATATGATCTTTCTCTAAAAATTCTGTAATTGTAATAAAATATTCTAGGAGAGTTCTTGCCTATTATATGCCTGCTTGCAAATATCTCTGATGTAGCAAGCACATGAGAATTAATGAGAGCTTCATCAATCCGGAGGAAAGTCTGGTCTCCACTTGCTCCAATCCATGTTGCTTTGCGTCCATATTTAGAACCAATATTAGGCATAGGTGCTGGTTTCGCATTCCAGTAGGGCATATCCAGAATTGGTCTACCAAGCTGACCTTTCTATAGAGAGAATGCAAAAATTAGTACTTAATAGTGAGTCTCAAAGATGAACAAGTTAAACAGCTTGTAAGCCATCTGGAAGAGAGAGTTTACTGAAAAAGTACCTTCAGAAAATGATGTCTACTCTAAGAAAACCTCTATACATTTAAACAGAAGTTTTTGACAAATGCTTTCCTCCCTTTTCAGTTAGGTTTTTCAATTATTTAATGAGAACATAATCAATTAAGACCAGAAGTTTTGTCCACTTTTTTAAAATTACGTGTTATTTTTGAAGAGAATGTACTATTTACCTAAGAAACATCAGAAATTTATCAAAGTCAAACAGAGAATGAAAAATAATTTCTGTTATGCTAATGTATGTAATGCAGCTTGTGGTCATAGAATGGCTTGGGTTGGAATGATAAAGATCATCCAGTTCGAATCTTCCTGCTGTAGGCAAGGATGCCACAAACTAGATCAGGCTGCCCAGGGCCCCATTCATTCTGGCCTTGAGCAAGGGATGGGGCACCCACAGCTCCTCTGAGCAACCTGTTCCAGCACCTCAACACTTTCTAATGAATATATATGCTTTGACACATATTACTCATGCTCTTTTTTCTGCTTATTTGCATGTCAAATGAATACAGTCTTAAATAGTATGCTCATTTTCAGTAAATATTTCTATAATAAAATGAATGTACTGATACTATTGTTGATCCTTCTAAGTAGCTGTACTTGTAAAGCCCAACTTTTTCATCTGTACATGTCTTATTTCTACTGATGCTTACCTTCAGTCATAACTAAAACCAAATTAATAAATAAAACATTGATACAGAATTATTTTCAAAACCATTTCTTGAAAATCTCAATATTGAAAAAAATTATATTTTGCTTTCATTTCTCTCAATTTTTGCCTATTTAGAAATTGTTTATCAATTTTTCACTTGAAACAGGCACTGTGTGCTATAAGAGAATACATCGAACTATACATAAGCAAAATTAGTGAAGATATTTACAAGTAATGGGCTTGAGCTTCTCTGACTTTATAAGGCTTTCAGTGAACTTTCAAGCACTGCAGCAGAAAGAGCAGACATAGAACAAGTAGTCTAAATATGGCATCAAAGCTTGAGAAAACTTGTCCATCTTATGAAGCAACTCAATTTTAAATACCAACAGTCTATAGAATATTAAAATATCAGTAATAACTTGCACCATGCTCTTCAAATCACATCAACATTAGAAGCCCCATTTTCAAATATGAGACATAAATTAAAAAACATGCAGCATCCTTGAGTTGTTCTGTGTTTGCATTATAAGCAAACAATTTTGAAAGGTCTTTGAACAATACATTGATCATAAGCTTATTTCCAAAAGTAAACATCATTATTTCCTTACTGAGAAACTTCCAAATGTGAAAACCTGGCCATCCATTAAGAGAATAGCTGTATGGTTGCTTCCCGCAGTAACTTGTGTACTAGGACCTGGTAATGCTTGCACCAAAGTAGGACATCCCCTATATCAAAATAAATTGATGTTTCAATACATAATTACTCAACATTTAGTATATTAGTATTACTAGGATTTCACTAACTAAAATATATTCACTGTGTTTACACACCATATGGTACCAATATCAAGCAATAAATTACTTATTAAATGAACAGGATCTCAAAAAATGTATCAGATATTTGAATCTGTGCCCTCTTGATACAAGGAATCAGATCAGGTACCCTTTTCAATTAAACATAGGAATAAAAATAGTTAATCTATATTATTGCAGGATTACATTAATGCTACTGTGGTTACAGTAATATGCGCATACAGACATATAAAATATACAGCAATGAATTGTAGCATTAAGCAAATTCTGTAGTGAGGATATGATATTGGTTAAGCACTTAACAAAACTGATTTATGAAGCAATCAAAGCCACATGTGGCTGGTACTCTAGTACAGTTATCAGAAGCAGTACTAATATGGCTTTCCTGAGGTAGAGAATTACAAAGCAAAGAGAAAGTCTACCCACCTCCGGCAACTTTTTAATGGAGAGTAAGTCATTAAAAAACTGCTCTTCATCAAATTCATAGACTTGAGAAAGAACAATCCTCTCCAAACTGTTTTGCAGAAGAAAGATCTGGACAAGTCTACTATTTATGCCTCTCAAATATGGACAGGTATAATAAAATCAATTTCCCATTTCAATAAAATGAAGGGGAAAAAAAAATCAGTAGTACAAGCAAGAAGCAAGAAAGAAAAATAGCAGTGATTACTCAGAATAGAAATAGAAGAAGACAAAAGAATGAATTGTGAGATACAACTACAATTTTTTATCTAAGCTACAATAAAATAGATTCAAAGGAGCCTGGAAGAACTGTATTAAAATCGGAGACCTATAATGAATGTCTATCTACAGTAGACATCAAAAGTACTTTAGACTTAGAATGAATGTGAATTTAACAAACAAGTGACTCTGGAACAACTCCCTGTTTGGGAATCTTGGCCCTAGAGAGCAGCAGTACTGTAGTAACTTACTTCTAAGCACACATTTTCCAAAGCTAGTTTAGCTAAAATAAGAACAGGTTGTCCTGTTCTGGAATAAAAAATCATCAGCCTAGCAATTGTTTAGCAGATGTTGTGCAAGAAGATGCGTTATCTGTGTGTTTTTCTTTTGGCTAAGATGCAGGCAAAACCAAAGTAAAGAAAGGAGAAGGAAGGAGAGAAACTGAATTCTAAGAGAAAGGAAAATGTAGACACATGGAAATGCAGAAAGTGTGTGAAGAATGGATAATGACCTGAAAGAGAGAGAATGTACCTAGAAATAATTAATTCCTTTGTGGAAAATATCGCTTGCATTGAATGGAGATGAAGAAAATGAAAAGCAGCATAGAATTTGTTAGAGGATGCACAACACAACAATTATAAACTCAGAAGACTTTGTTGGCCTAAAACCACGAGAGTTTGGATGCCAATAATACAATACACAAATACAGGGAGCTAAGTTTAGCAGCAGTAATGACAAAACATTTTAAAATCTTTGAGAAAGCTCAAAAAGACACCAAACCAGAAAAAAAATAATCTAATTAAAAACAAATATAAAAGCATTCTTGTTAGAAGGAAATTCCCATGGAAGATTTTTTTAAACTTTCAAAAATGTGAATGCATTTTTTTCTCCCCTTATCATTGTAAAAGCTGTAGGTATATAACCATAAATGTGAACATAAAAGATTCAAGAGCCAGAAGCTACAAGTTTCCTTCAGCTTTCTTGCAGTACAAACCCCATGATGACTTTAATACTCTCAGAGGGTTATGGGTAGACTGTATGAGAGACATGAAAAATTTCAAGGAATAAGAGTTGCTTCTCACTCCAAGTGCATGTTTCTGTAAATCCTATTGTAGAGATGGCCAGAAAGGTTTTTGGCCTTCTAATTTCACAATATCATATCTATTCCAATAATTAAATCCAATAATTTGCTTAGTTGCAGCAGAGCAAAAGTGAAGAAGCTATTAACATAGGCACATTTAGCATGTTATTCTTATACAGCCCTTCTATTAAGACAGCTCAGCTTCTGAAATGATGTATCTACAATGGAAATGATCAGGAAAATTCTAAGGCAATTAACTACATCAAAAATACAGTAAAACTGCAGAACATTAATAATTTTCTCTTCATAGAAGGAGGAAATAACTGGTAAAATACAGTAACTAGACTTAAGTCACTTACACAGAGTTTAGAATCTGTGATACAACTGAGTATTTTCCTATCCCATGGAAACTCAACAGAGAACATCTGCATGTAGACAATTAGGAGTGTGGGAGACCTTTGTCAAGAGTTTTGACAAGTAGGCTTTCTACATTTGAGAATTATTCTTCTCAGATGGTGATGAAAAATGTGGTTCTGGATACAATACAGGCAATGACACAGGCAAACTCAACTATATACACTGCAACCTGAGAGAGATCTCTTAGGGTAACATCAGATTGCTGAGTGAAAAAACAGCAGATACCCATACCTCAGGTAACTCAAGATTTCACAGAACACCCAAATACAATTCTAGCTACCCACAGAAACCCTCCTCTGTCCTGAAGGGTAAGCATTTCTGGCAGCAGATTTGGTTCTGAAAATATATCCCACAGTAGCTGTTTGAACGATTGCTGTCCACGGTACTTGCCCAGCCAGAGCTGGCTGTGAAGTGCAATAGAGTTTCACTTGGGGTTGCTGACCGTGGTGCTGTAAATTCAGGTTCTCCGTGGGCTGTTACTGTGCAGTGTGTCAAAGGAAAACAGAAAAACTCAATTACAGGCAGAGTTGGACAGTGCAGGGGTAAGAAGGTGGAGATTTTTAGATTTTAGACATAACTGAATGTTAGTGGAAATATGTAAATAAGATCTGCACGCCACCACTGAAGCAAATTAATCAGACAAGGCACTTAGAAATAGAGCCTTATGCAACATGTTCTGAAAATATTAATAGGGCACAACCTTTACACTTTGTCTATAAACAGAACATAGACAGCAGTCCATGGAAGGTATGCTCAATTAATTCTGCCTTTTTATTATTGACCCTTTGGAAACAAAGATATACGAGTACTGTCCTACTTCAGTGGTCTTATTACTGGAATTTTACTTCCATGTCATGTGCTTGTTAAAGTAGTGCTGAAATCAACAGCTGGAATAAGAAACGCAGGCAAAGTTTGAACAGTAAGCTTTAAGTCAGTGCTTCTTGAAAGAAGCAGAAACAAGAAACAACCCCTCTGCTTACCCAAATACAAGATGTACTATTGTTTTACCAAGAGTAGATATCGCAAAGTGTTTCTTGCTTCCACTGAGCTTCTATTCACCCACTTAGTAACTACTTCGAAGAGGGAATAAGAAGAGGCTATTAAATTCTTCATGGAGTGAATATCTCATCAACACCTACTGCTCAGATCTTTACAACAGAAAGTCTACTCAAATTAGTTTAATAACCCTAGTATGCTGATATGGAAAAAATGGTCTCCCAGGAACCAGATCATTTGCATCTGTAAGTGATCCATCTGTGAATGATGCAAGTTTTAGTTGGAGAAAAAAAACTAACACTACCTTGTGCATGCTGCTTACTCCTCCATACTATTTCTAGTAATAGTTCAGTAATTCAGTTGTAGTAATAAGTTTATTGAGAACCATGTCATGCTGCTCATCTGCTTGTTTTGTTGGCTTGTGAACATACAGAATTGTCTGAAATCTTTCTAGGGCATGTAATATGCCTCATTCTTACTGAAGTGGCAGGAAGAATTTGTAGTGTTTACCACAGTCTAAAGCAGGAGTTCAGAATCATCATAATAAAGAGAAAGATATGTCTGGACACGTGTGCAGAATTCAAAACAGTTAAACATTTACAAGACTCACTACTTAATCTTTATGCTACAAATCAGAAGTTTCTGAAAGGATACGTCATCAGTTGCTGCCCAGAAACTTACATCATTACATTATCTGGTAATGAAGATGGCTGACTCAGATGAAAATGACAACTGCTGCAAGTGTCCTGTCAGTTCTTGTTTCTGGGGGCGCCATATATTAGCTAAGCTATCTATATTGTATGTCCTCATTTTTTTTTCCCTTTTTTTCCCTCTCCTGGAAACACAGTAGATGATCAGTTCTTTAATTCAGAAGACGATGGTCTTCCTGAGGTCAATACAGGCAATGTGACACACTGCATGACTGACATAACACTGACCTGGCTGGAGCTGGCCATCTGAGCACCAGTGCGTCCCAACTGAGGTGGAACTCTGCATAAGGATTCCCTGTTTCCTTTTCTGAATCCCTTACTGTGAGGACAGAGGAGTGATCTCTACTTAAAAGCTGGAAAAAGAAGTACATCAATGAGGAAATCATCATCTGAATGATGGTGCTAGACAGCAATATAGTACTTATAGCCAGTTCTCATGCATAGGACATATGCCCAGTTTCTTCAAGGCTTTTTTCAGACACTGTCTGGGATATCCTGTAGAATGATACAAAGCTCAGTGCCAAGCTGCTTGTACCTTCTCAGCTTCTAGAAAAGGTCAGGTACTATCCTCTGACATAGGATGTTTCACGTTCTCTTCTAGGATTTCATCTAGAAAAACATCCAGTTTCCACCTAGTTTCTGTCTAAATAAGCAGCAAATGTGATGTTTACTGCATGGAATTCTAACAAATAGGGCAGATAGTCCTGATATCCTCAAAAAAATCCAAGTGACTTCATCAGTCGGAAATGGGACATAATTATCAGTAGAAATGCCGCTTATTATTATATCTCTTTATCTTTAAAAGAGCATCTAACCTTATTCTAGTAATGACTTGAAGTGCGTACTAAAGTAGCTGTAGCCTCAAGTATGCATGAATTTTCAGGAACTAAAAGGAGTATTTATTTGTGATATGGCTCTATCATAGTCAGAAACATAGACTGCATTCACCAATCCAGTGCAGACTGAGTAAGGGTAACAGTTTAAAGAATACCAATAGGCACAGCAACCAATGCAAAGTAATGTTTCCAGTAAACTTTCATCCTTCCTTCCCTCTCTACCTTTGTTTAGTGAATACAATTAAAATTTTAAGATGAAGATGATTTATCCAGAAACTTGACAAAAGAAATGATTAGGAAGTCTCAAAAGAGATTAGGAGGACAGATGTACAAGCAATTTCATCTCACTACTACAAGAGAAACAAGAGAACTGAAGACAGATCATGGATGCTGCACTCTATATGCCTTTTTCATAAGGATACTAGGCATTACTGAACAGAAACAAATCCTCAGTGATTCCTGCTATTCAAAATCTCATCTACAGAATGCATGCACGTAAAGAACAACACTTCTGAATTTCTTTTTACAGTAGTAAACTGATTGTCAACTTGTGTGAGCAGATGAGATATTAAGGGTGAGAATTCAGCTTTCCATTATAGCCACCTGTATGTAGTTGTCTGTGCTGTCGCTGTAGTCAATGGAGATCAAGTCAATATATTTTACAGTTACTGAGCATATCTGAAGTAGATAAGCAGCATCTGGTTAGTCAAATAGCGCTCAGACTCTGTTGACTTCTTTTATTTCCACTGACCACAAAAACCCACAAGTCACTTTCGTGCTATAAGCATATACAAAATGCAACTGAAACTCATACATACAGACTTACTTTTGAAGATTAATTATAAACAAAAAGGAGTAACAAAAAGAATAATAAGTGAATTACTGCTAGTAAAGTAAGAGAAGCATATTAATCTAAGTTTACAATATTTTCCAGACATAATGAAACCTTAAAGATATTTCAATGTAATTCTCTCTTGTATGCACAGAGATTCAAACAGAAAAAGCATTTTAAACCCAATTATCAAAGCTACGCATACAAGCCTTCATGTATTAAACAAATTACCTGCACAGAACAACAGTATGGTTACTACTAACAGTCTATCTACCCAGAAAGTTTATGGAGAATAAATGCAAAATGAGAGTTCATAAACCTAATTTGGACAATATATGAGTTTTCCCAGTTCCTAGCTAGAGAGTAACAGAAAAATTTAGCCACTCTTTAAACAGTAGCACAGCAATATGCAATCTTGTCTTGTAATCATCAGCTTACCTGGAATTAACATCACCATGTCCAAGTTGCCCATGCTGTCCATATCCAAATGTGTAAACATCACCATTCTCCATCAAAATCACTGAAAACAAACAAATAAAAACACCAGTATTTTTCAGAGATATCCACGCTAACGTGCATCAATGCCAGTTAGTCTTTCTGAGCAGCACAGTTAACAATCCCTACTAAACAGGATCTTCCACAATCCACCACAGCTAGTATCACTACAGAGGTATGCAGATGTGCCATGTAGATGTTATAAAATGGCTTAAAAATTTCTATATTCCTTAAAAGCTTATATAAAATACTATGTACGATATTCCTAGTCTCTTGCACTGTCGGAGGACAGTGTATTAGGCTAGAAAATAATACTGCAACCTTTTTCAACACCTCCATGTATATCCTCATTGAACATTAAACAGAAAGTAGTGAAAACATGTATCAGAAAGTTAAAAACAAAAATAAACAAACAAACAAAAAAAAAAAACAAAAACAAAAACCACCACCACAAAACCCCATAAATTTATTTATTTTTACCTGAATGGTGAAATCCACAACTGACTTGTACAGCTCGCAGCTCACAGTCAAAGCGAACAGCCCCTGGTGGATAGGTTGTAATTTTGCTTGCATCCTTCTCACCTCTTTCTCCACTTCCGTCTATAAACAAAACTTGTAATTATATCCTGTGTCTTCTAAAAACGTTATGTTAGAAGAAAGAATGAGAATAGTAAGCAACCACCCCCGCCATTTGTAAGATATGAGAGGAACTCACAGAATATTGAAAGAAACAGCTCAAGACAAAGGATCAAAGTAGATGTGAAAGATTACAGAAACTCTACTCCTAAACAATCTGCTGCATCAAAGTTACACACATAAAAGGAAAATAACACATCCTCTAAAGCAGAAACTTCCAAAGAGCAGACAAGAACAATGAGCAAAACAGGACACTGAAATAACTTCAGAATTTTTGCTTAATAACCATCACTTTTGTTATTCAAGGAAATAATATTATCAATTACACAGAAAGCACTGTAACTGACCATGGTAAGTATAGCCTGGTCTCATTTATTCAGTATTTGTTAACAATTTTACTTAACTCCAACCTGGCCATATAGCCCTTGTTTTACATAACTAACTCTCTGATACTATGTGATGAGTATGCCTAACAACACTGACATACCCACTACTACTATGGCTGATGCATTTCTAGACATACTGTGGTTTCTTTCATAAAGAATGAAGTGTGCTATTGGTTCCCATAGTCAAACAGTCTTGCATCAGATAAAAGTACAGAAGTGACAAATAATTGGTTTACGAGCATCTTGAAAGCCACTCTCCTTCAGAAAACAATATAAAAGTCTGCTAACAATTAGACACAGGGTCACAAAGGAAACTGGTTTCATAGTACTAGCAGAAAAAAAACAACATGACAGAAAGCACGTTCATCACCATTAAAACATCAATATCTGCAAAAAAAGCTGGCAATAAAAACTCTAAAGAAAGTGCATTTTCATATTGAAAAATATCATATGACTACAGTATACATGCACACATTACCCAAATGAGCTAGTAAACACCTGTAACTACTGTTCTTTTGCAAAATCCTTTTAAATTAAAAAAGTTTCTCTAGAAAGAGGAGAAAAATGAATGAACACGTATAATAGCTACAGCCAAGAAATTCTACTATTGATTCTGTGGTAAATTCTGACCAGCTACTGCTTCATTAAAAATTCTGATATAGGGAAACAACTGCTGTTAAAAGCATTCAAGGTGCAGTTAATTTGTAATTCCCAAACTGTTTCCTAAAGAATTATTAGTGGAAATGGAAACAATGAGCACTACATTACTTAAAAACTTGCCATATTTTACTTAAAATATAACCCAGTTTATATATATATATTGCCAATGATTCATCCAAAGTAATTTCAGCATATTAAAAAAAAAGTTTTAACGAATCCTACTATTCTTAAAAAGAAAAAAGAAGTCATGACTGTGCACAGAAGTTCCACATATTTTGCATCTGCAAAGAAACTGCACACACAGGTATTAAGTAATACTTTTAAGGAACTAGCTCTCATAGAGTAGTAGTAACTTTTTATGCCTATTTTTGTATTAAACGCTATATGCCTATAAATTCAGGGACGATTCTAAGGGCTAATACTGCCACCAGAAAAATGTGTTCAGTAAGCAACCTACTTACTGCCTCCTCATTTCACACCACGTTTTCAAACAGGAACAGTGCAAAGTGAAAAGTTCTTGGAGTTTATCTGTGGCACCTTCTCTCTCCTCCTGCTATCACTGATGACAATAATAACTATAAGCTCCTGTGCAAATGCACTTGAACAGTCATTTGCCAGGAATGCACACAGCCAATAAGCATGTGATGGGACAGCATGTGCTTCATTCAATGAAACTAGCTAGACACACTGCATGTTTCCTATAACATGGTAGTATTAAATACTGTTGTGCAAGATGTAGAGAAAATAACCTATTTTGTATCTCCTTATCAAAGAAATACATCTATTTTAAAGGATAAAGATACACCGAGTAGGCATTTTTGAGTTCCAAAGGAGAATCTTCTCCACTGTGAAACTTACTCAGAAGTTCCCTTGGCTAATATTACTATTACAAAAAAAAAAAAAAAAAATGCATAACCTCCCAGTATATTTCGGGAATTAAGAAAAGTCATCCCTCTCAGAAGGGTAAAAAAATAATAATCAAGTCCACTGAATTCCTGATTGGTAGCTACAGAGGTTGAGTGAAAACTAGTATGTAGAATCTCAAGTGCATGACATTTCTGAAACTGTGTTAATGAACTTGCACTCTAATTACAAATTAAATAAAAATTCCATTCTGAATTTTTGCACCACTACTGGCACGAATTTTGTTAGGTGTTTTTCTCCAGTAAGTGTTCAAACTACTACATCCTTATCCCTAAACTGTTAAAAAATAAATTACAGTGAAATTTTCTTCAACAATTTTGTATCAGCGTTTACAAAATCATTTATACATAACTTTTTCCATCCATAGAAGTTCACCTCCTTCTAGCTCTACCCTTTTGACAGTATTTGTTTTTGTTTTCATATGTCTTTAGAATTGTGTATATGTATATACATTCAAATTTCTAAATATTTTTATTTATTTAAGTATCACTGCTCCCAAATACAGGGAAAAAAAGGAGAATTTGCTACAAACCTCAACTGACTCGAGAAACTCACTTCAACTTCCACTCAACATACAGACTTCTGAAAACTATAGTTTATCTTTGTTACTTAAGATTCCCAAAGATGAAGTCTCAAGAGTCTGGAGAGACAGAGTGGGAAGTATTGTGGTTTAACCACAGCACTCAGAGCCACACAACCATTTGCTCACCCCCTCCCTACCGGAAAGGGATAAGGGAAAGAACTGAAAACAAAACAGAACTTGTGGGTTGAGATAAAAACTATTTACTATGACAGAAGAGGAAGAAGGAACTGCCTGCCACCAGATGCTCTGCCAGCAACGCACCATCTCACCCCCTGTTTACTGACATCCAGTCAATCCTCGAGCAGCAGACAGCTCAGGCCAACAGCCCACATCTTTACAGCCTTTCACATGGTGTCAGTGGTATGGAACAACCCTTGGACTAACTCATCCACCTGTCCTGGCTCCACCCCATCCCCTGCCCTGTTCCATCACGGCAGCAGCCCTTCCCTGACAACTGGCCCAGCCTGGCTCAGTGCACCCATCACTCAGCAATAACTAAACATCAGTGAGCTATCAGTACTGTTTCAGCTGAAACAAGGACAAGAAGTCACTACCTTGTTGAAAAATGAGAATGAAGGACAAGCAGATTCTTAGTTTCAAAGTATTCCATGACTACCAAAGAATACGGTATCTACTCCTTCCAGCTGAATTAGTGATGGAGATGCAGAAATAGATCAGAAAGTTTATGATGATGCTTAATATACAGTTTTGGTAATAAGAAAAATTTTGATACAAATACTCTAAAAATGTGAAATGAGTAGATGGCAATGGCAAGTTTTCCATAAAATAAGTGAATTCATGATGAATCACAGAATCATAGAATGGCTTGAGTTGGAAGGGACCTCCAAGGATCATCAAGTTCAAACACCCCTGCCACAGGCAGGGCCACCAACCTCCAGATCTAGTACTAGATCAGGTTGTCTAGGGTCCCATCCAACCTTGAACACCTCCAGAGATGGGGCATCCGCAGCCTCTCAAGGCAGCCCTTCCCAGCACCTCACCACTCTCTCTGAATAACTTCCCCTGACATCCAATCTAAACCTTCACTCCTTCATCTTAAAATCATTCCTACTGGTCTTATCACTATCTACCTGAGTAAAGAGTTGATTTCTCTCCTTTTTATAATCTCCTTTTAAATACTGGAAAGCTGGAATGAGGTCTCACAGTCCTTCTCTTCTCAGGGCTAAACAAGCCCAGCTCCATCAGCCTGTCTTTGTGGGGAAGTGCTCCAAATCTCTGATCATCCTCATGGCCCTCCTCTAGACTCTCTCCAACAACTCCATATCTTTTGTGTACTGGGGGCTCCACACTTGGACACAGTACTCCAGATGGGGCCTCACGAGGGCAGAGTAGAGAGGGACAATCACCTCCCTGCTCCTGCTGGCCATCTCTCTTCTAATGGAGCCCAGGATATCATTTGGCCTTCCAAGCTGCAAGAGCACACTGCTGGTTCATGTTCAGTTTTTCACCAGGGCCCACAGGTACTTCTCCACAGGACAATGAAACTATATAAATTGTTAAGAGAGCATTTCAAAAGAGTTCCCCAAAGAAAAGCCATTTAAATTTGGTAATATACCAATGTTCAAGATCCAAATTAGACCACAATTGTCAGCCCTGAAGCAGCTGTTCATGTTCAATTTTAAATAAATATCATTAAGGAAAAGTTCTACAGCTGCAGACTGGGAAGCAGCAATAGGCAATTTTAGTACTGTGCTCTTCAGTACCATCAGTTGAAATGATTTTTCTCAGTCAGAAAATCTTTAAGGTCTGGTTGAAGTGAATTGTAGCAAGACCACTTTAAAAGAAATGTCTGAAATTAAAATGCTGGCTTGGAAAATATCACATTCAAAAGTAAGATGAAAGAACATACTGATTTCAATGTCATAATGTCCTTTTCCTAAAATTAACATCTCTGGCTCAGATTGCTTGAGATTACTGATTTTATCTTGTGTATACTAAGAGAAGCAAATGAGGAATGTCTTTTAAGATGTGGTATGTCTCTTCTGCTTTTAGTGATTCCACTATTTTGATAGCAACTTCACAAATTTTTTATTTTCCCTTGAGAGGTCCTCTAGAAGTCAGGGGAGATTTCTAGTTTATAGTGGAATTTATGGTCTTCTTTAGGGGAGCCATCTTCCGAAAGCTCTCAATGTTTACTTGTAAAGACATTACATGAGACAAATCTCCCTTACCTGTTTAGCATGAAGTAGAAAGAACTAAGTGGTCAATTCTATGGAGCATGCCTGTCAGAAGGTTTCATTACAATACAGGCCTTTGCACTGTGCTAGCTAGCTCCCAAGAAATAATGCCAACCTCAAATTGAGACTAATGCACAAAACCTCTAATAAGGATATATGTGAGATATATACCCAGAGCTAAAGGGAGCTCCAACTAATAAAATATACCATAAAAGAACAGACATTGGTAGAACAAATATACTCTGCTATGCACTACCCTGTAGAGTCAAGGTTTTGCAAGCAGTACAACTAGTAGAAGTACCTACTTCAAGAAAAGTGGTTATTACATAACTGCCACTGACAGCAGGTTATGTGTGTTTTGTCTTTCAGCATGAAATTTCTATCAGTGGGATTAAGATTGGTATTTTTAAATTAGGGTAAAGTAATTGATGTTCAGATTTTATATAGTAGACTGAAAAGATATGCAAAAACAAAGGATCAAATTCTGCTTTCATTTCCCTAAAATAGACTTGAGATAATTTCCTGAACTGGTACCTTCGTAATTAGATAGACCACATTCACGCACTAAGTCATATCCAGAAAGGCTTCAAACTGTCATACAAATTATTTGCATATGTGCAAACAACTACTTTCCATTAATTCAACTGAAAAGTCATTCTAACAATTTAGCTCTTCTTTAAAAAAAAAAAAAAAAAATTGAAACATTCTAGACCCCCACCATTTTAGAACTTCCTGTTTAAGATCGCATCTGTAATCTAGACTTTAAGTATATATTCTTTGTCTATAAATACACATGCATTTATATATAGATACAGATACATGCAGACACTTGAATACAGTCCATGTTCCAAAATTATTTTTAATGAGTTGGCCTTCCAGACAAATGGAAGTGCCATTAATGCCAAAAACATCTCCTTTCTTAAATTCTGAAAAAAGTGCAATTTCAAATATCTTGTTTCGTTAAAAAAAAGTCTTGTTAATAGATGGCTTAACAATGAAAAACTTTAGGCTAGAATTAAAAACTCAAGTTGATAGGTTACAGGAATCACCCCAGTTATATCGCACAAGTTCAAAAACAAAAAGAAAAAACACCAACCACAGTGCAAATGTGACAGTTGAGACACAGGAAGGTGTTAAAGTTTCCTACAGTAAACTTTAAGAACTTTAGGAATGAGATAGCTTCAGAAATGAGAGAAGACCCAGAAAAACAACACATTTTTCAGTAAAAAAATAGAAAAAGCAAAGGAAAACAAAGATGATGCAGACTACCAAACATTTACAATTTTTAAAAAAAGTCAACATACAAATGTGTTCTCTTTCTCCTCAGGTAACAAAATACTAACAAGAAGAAAGGCAGAAGCCATATTTTGCATTTCTTTGAGAAGAGAGATTGAGTGCATGGAAGAGGTAAGGTGGGAGTATCAGCTTTTTCCACCCTCGCCAATAAGGAAGACCAAATACCTTTGTGCTTGTCCCGCTTAGGCTTTAGCTGTGCTGGATGGGGTCTGATTCTGGCTAGAGCCTGTTCTCGATGGTTCATAAAAATAGGACCAGGAAATACAAGGGGGCCTGAGGAGAAACATTTTGCACATGCATAGGAAAGCTCACAAAATGAAAACAGTGTGTTAAACAAAACTCAAATTAAAATCAATAGAAAAAATATATATAATAAATTTGTTTACCTAAATTCAGAAGGAAGTGATTATTTCTTGACAATAAAATCAGGATATTATTGAAAGAAACAATATCCCACAGTGACAGCTTAACCTGAATTTGTAAGTATGCAAATGTACTCCAAGTAATGGAAAGGCAGACTCATTTTGATAATAAATACACACTGCTGTCTTTAATAAGTTAGAAGATTAATTATCATGACTTACATTCTAAAATATTACTGTTAAAACTGTTAATTTAGAATAATAACACTATATCAATGCTAAATTTAAAATAAACAGCATAACCATATAAATATTGATCATTATCATGCTTACATTTCAGTTATTATCACAAAGGAAACGGCAATCCAAAAATAAGTGTTATATGAACAAAATAATTCAAATCATATGATTTTTTCTAATCTTTTATCTATTTTGTAATCCATTTAATTTATTCTTCAAAAGTTTCCCGTCTATATAAAGGTCTCACCTTCAAGAGGAGATTCACATTTGAAGAAAGCAGTGATGTATTTATTTAATATTTCCTCAAAATTAAAAATCTAGATGTAAGTACTGCTGAAGATGATTCTGTGTGCATCACAGAAAAGCAATTTGTTGCTTCAATTTGTATTTTCTGGTATAATAAAAAGGTTAAATTAATCTACCATCAGGAATTTCTTTGGAAGCATCTCCTACTTCTTGTAATCTGACAGTCAGTGGAAATGATGAATCATCAGCAACTAATACATCTGCCACTATTCCACAAGACTCCAAACCCAGTCCTTAAAAAGACTTTTAAAAGAAAAACAAAACAAAACAAAACAAACAAACAAAAAAAAACAAATCCTAAATCATGCTTTGTGGCACATTTTGAATGTCTCATGTGGAACTCCAAAAAATTAATGCACTTTTTTCTTCCCCAAGATCATCAATACTCTATTTTCTGAGCTAATCTTTATTGACAAATTAATTTAGGCTAACTTTCCATTAATGCTCATTATCTCATGTTTCCTGCTGTTCACTTTAATCCATCAGATCTATAAGTGTCTTAAAAATCAACTACTGCCTTTCCTCCTAGTTTTAAGTTTCCTACAAGTGCCAGCTAACATAATGGCCAAAAATCTCAATAGTTGTGTATGTTTTTACATACAGCATAGATTTTTGTTTAAATTCTACCATGCTTACCTGGAGTCTCTTCATTCTAGTTCAACCACAATAGGTTCACTTGTTAATTAAGAACTAACTTCTGATGACTAAGGATCATCATTTGATTTATCATCATCAAGCAGATTCTTCCTCTAATTGTCTTGCTTTTTTTTACTGTTTTTCACAGTCTCCTCTCAGTCAGAGCTTCTGCTTAACAGATGCATAATACTACCCCATATTATCAGTTAACATTTTTTGTAAAGATTACCATCTGCTAGGTCACTTGCTGTGCTTAGCATCTCACTTCCTAGTGCTTAGGTTCACACAAAAATGTTATTTTTCTTCTTTCCAAGTTGGAGGGGAGATGTAGATGTGGAAAAAAGTCAATGAAGGGGAAAAAGAAATGACAGGCGGGTTATGAAAGCTAGGAAAGTTTGGAGGACAAAAGATATACAGCTGACCTTGATGAATAGCAGGAGAAACTAGACTGGAGTTTTAAAATGATGGCAGTGGAAGACTGGGAGTTGCTTACTACTCAGTTTCCAATGAAGTGAAAAGCTAATGAAATAGAGAATGGATCTAATAGGATAATAAAAGTGAAACTCAGATTAGAAAACATTTGTGAAAAAAAAATATATATATATATACATATATATTCAAGAAATGGAAAGAGGGCAGGCTGAAGCATTTATGTCTAAGATCTCTGTGGAAAATCAAACAGACAATGTGATCTCCAGATAATCTAGGTGAAAAATTACACAGTACCAGAAAACACCTGTATAGCTTACAGCCCAGGGGACAAGATGCAGCCCTGAAGGCAATCTTTGGCACTGTGGTGTTAAGAGCAAATACGGCATAAAAAGAGAGAATTATAGC
Source organism: Lagopus muta (assembly GCF_023343835.1). Taxonomy (NCBI): domain Eukaryota; kingdom Metazoa; phylum Chordata; class Aves; order Galliformes; family Phasianidae; genus Lagopus; species Lagopus muta. The sequence continues at coordinate 152,634,416 of NC_064433.1, read as the reverse complement.
AGGTCAGAAGGAAGTGAAGTATGCTAGGGTGAGTAAAGGAATTATAGGAAATCTGGGAGACAGAAAATACTGGGGATGCAATAAATAATGGTAACTCCAGTATACAGCTACCACACTGCTGGTTACAGTTGCCAAGCCATGATCCCCTAGTCAATACGGCTCTGTAACAGTGCCTGATCTTCTGACCAAAGCAGAATTTATCTTTGCTTCTGGATATTTCTATATCCTACAATTCCAATCAGTTAGTTGAAGAACTCAAGTTTAAAATAAAGTTAAATGCAGTATTTCTTCATTTCTTAATAATTTGTATCAAACCCATGTAAGAAAATGTTAGATCTGTGACCTGTGAATGAGAATATAATAGGAAACACCTACATATTGATTACATTGGGAAGCCTGCATGTTCAGTCATGTACTGTGAAGGACATCCTCCCCTCCCAACTATTATAGGAAACAAACCACAAGAACTATTTACAAAGATCCTATCTGCTCTCTACTTACAAACAAGGTTATCTGTATAAAGAGAGCAAAGTTTAGGTGTTATTAACTACTCTGGTGTAACATTGCAGCCATATATCAGAAGCTTCCTTTATTTTGTTAAAAGAACAGTACTGAAAAATTCTTCTAGAGGTCTCTAATGTAGATCTACAAGAGAAATAATCTATTAGTAAGTTATTTTTAGTAGCTCAGGTTACAAACATAAGAGGAGTCACTAGCAGACCACAGTGCTGCTATTTTAAATCAGTTGCTTTATGATGTAAATGATATTCACTTTCTCCTTTTAGTTTTTATATAAAGTTTTTCTACAGCTGTCAAATCAAACATCCCGAACTAGAAACATCAAGATTAGCGCTTTTTTTTTCTTTTTTTTCCCCCCCAACCATGTGTTCTACAGGATTCCAGGCCTTTCAAGATGATCTTTGTCTGGCAGTAAATTAAGTTCATACATATGCATATGTGCTTCTGCATTCTAGCCCATCTTAGCACTTAGGCAGAACTTCCACAGAGTTTTCTGTTTGAATTCTGTCTTAAGCATATTTGATTTATTTTAGTATCTCTCCCTACACAACTGCTCTTTGGCTGGCTGTGGTTAAAAAAGACTGAAATCAATGATTTCAAATGGCCGTATGATGAAGATCAATGCACTGAATGTAGCAGGTTATCTGAAAACACAATACAAAATTATGTGATCAGAAGTTACATCAGAAAGTACTGCTTTATACAAGCAGTAAAAATTAAGGCTGTGCAAGCAATCTCTATTCTGCTGTTCCCTAACTCATCAGTGTTTGATTTCACAGTTTATTTTCTTTCAAACACAGCAGCTCTTCTGTGCATAGTTAGTAAATGAGGGTACTTTCCACTGTAAAACTCTGTTTTTGGCTGCTTGAATACTTGTAAGAAAAGAAACCAAACAGATAATTAGAAAATATATGGAGACAAATTCTTAATATAGAAAAAAAAACAGCTCAACAGTAGGCAAACTTAAAAGGTGATCGAAAACAAAACAGACTACATGCTTTATGGTAAAAAAAAAAAAACAAAAAAAAAAACTAAACAAAAACACAAACATGACATCTTAATATTCCTAACAAGGCAGGAATAACTGATTAAGGTGCACGTTTCTTTTACATTTTTTTTTCAGATAAGTAGCACCTCCCTGCAAAAATAGTCATGTACAATGACACCACGATGCAGACACTAAGGTTAATTTTTGTTTTACTGCCCACTGCTAAGCTTGCTTCTTTTGTTCAAAACACTGAAAGTAACATCAGATTACATTTTTCTTCCTGTGTTCTTAAAGAACCTTTCTACTGATAATTTATAAATAAAACTGATGGGAAAGAAAAATCATTAGAACTTTTTGAAGGGAAAAAGATACGCAGACAAGCCAATATGAGTGTACAGGACAATTTGACAAGTGGTAAAGCTTAAACAGAAGTTGTATTAATAATATTAATTTAGGCACTTTCTCTCTTCTGAACACTTCATCATTTACATATTGTTAAACAAACATGAAAGATGCATTTCTATATATATACACATAAGTTAAAGTAAAACACTGGACATGAAACAATGTTCTAATAAAGTCTGAAGCAAATCTGAGTCCTAAAACTGTATTTATAAAGTAGAAATATTTATATTTTGTCTTTATTAGTACTCAACATCCCTTTCAGATAGAAGTCACCAACTCAAGTATACTAATGTAATTTTCATATGTAAATTTAGTATTTTCTGGTAATTGAGGACAAACATGCACAACTTCCTCTTGAAAGCTTTCTTAAAAACAAAGTCATCAATGAGTTTGATATAACCTTAAGTGAAAAGTTTTTAAGAAACTTAGAAACAAATATAACTTCCAGGTCTTGAAAGCATCAGCATAATTAATTAAAATTATGGAAAGAAGCTGCACTAATTTTAAATGAAAAAGACTGCATATAGAACAGAGCTGTCTTATTCATATTTAAGTGCGTGTTTGGCAATGAACAAACAATGCCATTGCTGATGAATGCATTTTAAATAATAGCATTTAAATACTTGATCTACCAAAATAAAACTAATTACTGAAATAACTGAATTATCTACACTTTGGGTTAATCTAAAATAGTTCAAATGCAGGCAGCCTCAGTTAATATTGTATCAATACTCAACAGCTTTAACTAAAATTAATGAATATTATTTTTTATTATTATTATTATTATTCCAAGAAGAAGAAGATTGAAAGAAAATATTTTTTCCTTTCTGCATTGGCATCAAAAGCTAAAACCTTGGTTAATTACACACAAAATTTGCATCTTAGCAGTGATCATTTACGGTTTTTCATGTTGCAAAACCTTTGCATATCTAAATCAATATGTGATAAACATTTAAATGTTCCCAGTGTCTCTCAAGAAAGAGAAGAATGATGTAAGAGTTCTCAGGAACACCACTACTCTCTCCCCCAACTCATGGAAAACTACAGCATCTAGATGAAGAATTAACAGAACTCCAGATTTTTTCATCTGGCAATACCTGACTGTATAAATCAGGATTTCTCCTAAGTATTTGTGATAAAATGTTCTCAGCTTTAGAGCATAAACCATTCTGAAAAGGAGATTAATCTGCACACTTTCAGCCAGACATACCCAGACCAACTCCAATATATACAAAGATACAGAATTACAATTCTCTTTCACACAGATAATACAGGTGTATGCAACAGGCTGGCCAGGAATATCACCTTAAGTACAGTCCCTCTACACCCTAGCAAACTGACAGTAAAAATACATGGAATATCTGAAACATAGTTAGATCCAGAATATCTTTGTTTAAGAGACAGTTTACAAAGTGGACAAGCTGTGCTGGTTCTATTTCCAACCACAGAAATGGAAACACAATGAAATGTTGTTCTCTGTTTTTTTGTTCCAACCTTCCCCCTACAAGTGAAAATTTTATTCCCAGCTCTGTCATCAACATCTTTCTAAGATAATTCAGTATTTTTAGCTGTCCCAAGTATTAATATAGCAGTACACAGACAGAAGAATAAAAGCATCCCTTACTACTCCTCAAAGCTAAAATCAGTTGCAAACATTCAAATAAAATAAATATTCTGCCCTTCTCTATTTCCATAGTTTCTCTCTTCTCCGTTGCTCCTTACTTATGATAAAGCTAGTAATTTCTTGAAGGCAGATGAAATAAAATCAAAAGTTGCCCCACAGAGTTTGGTGGCTTGGACTCTAGAAAACAGGTTCAATCAGAATGCACACTTGATATCTCAGGAATAAAAATAAATAAATAAATAAATAAAACAGTAGCAAATTCTGAAAATGCATTATTTTTAAAAATTTAAATCAGACATTAGTGACATAATCAAAATGGTATTTGCCAAAACAGCAGAAGCTTATACAAAACAAAATTTCAGCACTGCTGCCTCCTCCTCTCAACACACAAGAATGTCACCAACCACATCAGCACACTTCATTAAAATATCAGCTCTATCAGTCTAAAGTCTCTCAACTTTATTTATTTACTAGAATAAGACTCTGAAATATTTAAAACAAGAGCAGTATCAAAGGCTTGTTAGAACACAGTCTGTATAAAATTCCAACAATAATTCCTGATGTAGATAATACACAAAACAAGCAAATTTTGAAATGCTCCGGTGTTTTGCATCTCTTTAAATTTAGTCAACATACTGGATTGCTTTGGGCTACTTAAGTATAAAAAAATTTCATTTTGCAAAACAAGAAATTTTGCTTACTATTATACTGTAGAAATTCATTGATGAATTATAGTAATTTATAATAAATAATTCATACTATAGATAATGAGCAATGTACGATCTTGCAGGCTTTTAAACTTTCTATATTAAGTCAGTTTAAGCATTTACAGTAAAAATAAAAGCTACTATTTAATTGCAAATCAGCAAAAAATTTAAATTGACAATAGTAAAGTAATTTAAAAACACTGGAACAGGTTTCCCAGAGAGGTTGTATAGTCTCCCTCTATGGAAATATTCAAGACCCACCTAAACACCTACCCATGCGACCTATTGTAGGGAGCCTGCATTAGCAGGGGGGTTGGACTTGGTATCTTGAGGTACCTTCCAACCCCTACAAATCTGTGATTCTACGATTCATATAAAACACTGCTTTTCTCCACTTAGACAAACATACGGATTTTCACAATTTTTCAAAATCAGGCTATATAAAAACAAACTAGTTTTTTAGGTTCTGATTTTTGTTTTGTTAATGCACTCATCTACTTAAGCAAAGTCAGTTAATTCCCATTCTTAGAATATAGGCTAAGTTTCCTTATACAGTTCAAGCCTCTCATCAAGTCACTTACCCCTTCCTTCTTCCAGTCTGTGTCTCCTATTTACACGCTGCCGCTTTTCTTCTTGCCGTAACTGTAGGTGTTCTTCAATATTAACTCCTGGAACTGGGACAGCTACATTGGTTAAGAAAACAATACACTTTAAAAAGTTTTAAAAATTGTTATGAGAGCAATAAACCTTAACAGAGTTATAGAAAATGGAAACCAAAGCCTACTTACTACTAGTCCTTTATATAGTTCTTGCACAATATTTAGAGAAGGACAGCAAAGATGAGCAAATTTTATCTAGAGTTTTAAGCCTTACTGTTGAATTTCCTGATTTCCACAAATCTGCCACAGTTCCAACTTCACTGAATAGCATTTAGTACTTTCTCTCTATAAATACTGCAGATTAGCATGGATCTCAATTTTTCCCCAGAAAGCTTCAGAAAGAATTATTAATAAATCATAAATACAAATATATATATATGTAATGTAAACTATAATTTAAAATATAACCAAGTTACATATTAAAAACATTTTAAATACATACTTAAATACTTCACCATCATATGCTACATGCTTAATAAAAAAACATTCAATTACTTTAATATACGCATACATCTTTACATAAATTCTGTGTATCCTGCTCCTGATACCAAATACAAAACTGCACCTTGAAGCACTCTTGCTTTTCCCCAAGAAAATATGGCTCAATCAATTCAATGTCCACCCCTCAAACTATGGCAGGCACAACATAGGGCCAAGGGGTGTCTATCCTGCTAAGAAAGGAGTTAGCAAAACAGAAGAAAGTACAAAAAGCTTAACTCCTTGGCTTAGTTTCAGCTGGGATTGAATTGCTTTCCTTAGAGTGTCTGGTATGATGCTACATTTTTAGGTCCAGGAGAAAAACAATGTTGATAACACATTGATATTTAAGGTTGCTGTTATGCAGTGTTGTATAGAGTTAAGGCCATTTGCAGCAAACAGCCCAAGGAGCTGTGAAGGAACAGAATTAGGACAGTTGACCTAAACTGGCTAAAGGTATCTTCCATACCATATGACACCATGCAAAAGGAGTTTTGAAGGGAGTGGGAGTTCATCTCTCTGCCTTCTGCTGTTCAGGGGAACTAGCAGGTCATTGGCCGGGGGGGCAGTGAGCAATTGCTCATGCATCACTTGTTACATACATTTGTATATATATATATACATATATACACTTATACACACACACACATTTATATAGATATATAGATAGATATATAGATATATACGTAGTCACAACTATTTTCCTTTTCTCTAGCTTAATAAATGGCTATATCTCAGCTCACGAGTTCTACATTGCTTTTCTTGATTCTCTTCCCGCACCCCACTGGAAAGGGATTGGAGTGAGCAAACAACTGTGCGGTGCTGAGCCACCAGCTAGGTTAAACCACAACAGTCAATTTGGCGCCCAACATGGGGCTCAAAGGGTTGAGATAACACCAGGTCAAGCCAGAGCACGTTAAATCAGCGTGTTGTGGTAGTTTGATAATTGCTGGTTACAGTGTTGATTTTTTTCCTACTTATGGAGCTCTACAAGAGACTTTTCATGGAACTATATTTTGAAGCATCTCACTTCCTGCTTATTTCTCCTGCTGTGTTGTTTGTCATCTCTGGGAGTTGGATTAAGGTTTTTATTTTGCTAGGCTGTGTGGTCTTGGCTTATCTCATGATAAAATTGGCAGCAAAGAAACTAACGCTTCAGGTTTTGGGAGCCATAATGTTGATACTATTAGAAATTACAAAAAAATGCAATTCTCTGATTTCAGAGAATTTCAGAAAAAGGTAAGACTCAAGCTGGTGTTCAACAGGTTGCCCACAGATACAGTGGAAGCCCCATCCCTGAAGACATTCAAGGCCAGTCTTGACTAGGCTCACCTAGTCAAGCCTAGTCAATGTAGCTGTAGAGATGCCTATTCATGGCAAGAGAGTTGAACCAGATGACCTTTATGGGTCCCTTCCAACTCTAAGGATTCTATGATTCATGTGTCTTTGTGTGCAGGTCTGAAGTGAACTCCATAATCCTGGCAATATATTTTATCCAAACATTTCTGATAGAAGAAAAAAAATTCTCAAGAAACAGTGTCTGCAAAAACACTGAAATAGCTTTTCTGTGTCTGCAAAAACATTGAAATACTGTCAGGCTATCAAAAACAGGCAAGTGAAACAGCATCCTAACCACACAGGTCAAAATGGCACACTCATGCCTTCAGTAATACAAAGTTTAAAATGTTTCTTACTTACCAAAACAAACCCACTTTTCCACATTACCAATAAATAAATAAATCTGCTTGATCAGCTATATTTATATATTTTAACACTAACATATTAGAACTATCATGTAAGTCCAGAAGTTCCATAATTTGCTTCCAAGGAAGGAACTGCATTAGTTGAGATACAAAGTTTCATCACAGAACACAGAAAAATGAAAATGCAAAACAAGTCTTAACTGAAAGAACAGACCTATTTTTACATTCACCTGTTACTCCAACGCAAGTTTCAGAAGACTGTAGCTAGACTGCTTTTATTTAAAGATTTCAAACAGAAGTATCAAAAGAAAAAAAGCACAAAAATTATAATAAAAAAAAAATAAAAATACCTCAACTGGAAATAAAAGTGTAATAAGTGAGAAAATTAAAAGTCATCTTAATAATTTTGTATCACTTACCTAATAAGAGATCTAAAGGTATCATCTCTTTTACAGCATCAAGGATTCCTCTTTGCCTTGCCTCCTGGCCATCCAGTTCTCTAGCACATGCCTTGCAGCAGCCACATACAGCGCAGCCCGACTCACCTGAGCCACAGCCACAGATTCTGCATCAAACAGAGTTGCTCTGTCAATACCTTTTATTTTCATGCATCACTAATGCCTTGGTAATTAAAACATACATGCCCACAGACAGAACAAACCTATAACATAATTCTTCCCATGATTAACAGATAGTATAGCTACTTTAAATTCTAGATGCTGTTGCATTGTGCCTGGAAGCATACATTGACAATACACATCCAAACTGACTTCTCAGCATTAACTTTTTTTCAATTAATTAAATGCACACTATGGAAAAATACATACAAGAAAACGGCAAACACATGCAATGCAAAGCAGTGGCTCTTGATGCAGCTCAACTCTTTAGTAACAGATAAAAGCAAACAGAAAAGATAAAAACTTCTACTGTAGGACAAAAAGGTCATCCCAAAGCCCTGTCAACAGAATAGAATGTGTTGAGTTGGAAGGGACCTATAACGATCATCAAGTCCAATGCCTGATCACTCCAGGGCTAACCAGAAGAGCTTATTAAGAGTGTTGCCTAAATGCCTCTTGAACACTAACAGGTGTGAAGCATCAACCACCTTGCTAGGAAGCCTGTTTCACTGTTTGACCACTCACACAGTAAAGAACTTTCTCTAATGTTCAGCCTGAATGCCCTCTGGTGCAGCTTTGTTCTCTCACATTCTATCATTGGTTACCACAGAGAAGAGCTTGGCTCTCTGCTCGGGCAGTTGTAGAGAGTAGTGAGATCGCCTCTTGGCCTCATCTTCTCCAAAATGGACAATCCAAGTATTCTCAGCCTCTCCCCACATGACACGCTGTCCAGACCTTTTATGAGTTTGTTGCTCTCCTCTTGACACACTCAAATATCTTAACATCCTTTTTATACTATGTCCAAATCTGTACACAATATTCAAACTTTGGCCACAATAATGCTAAGTACAACAGGAGAAGTATCTCTTCTGACCACCTGGATACGAGGTTTGCCTTCTTGGATGCCCAGGCACACAGCTGGCTCATACTGGGCCTGCAGTCAGTACCCCAAGGACTTTCTGCATGACTACTCTCTAACCACTCTTCTCCCAGTCTGCGTGTGTGTCTGGCATTATCCTGTCCCAGGTGCAGTATCCAGAAATTACCTTTGTTGAATTTCATATCATTGTTGATTTTCCAATGCTCCACTCTATGTAGGTCTTTCTAACTCCTCCAGAGTTACAGAGTTAATCAACAGAACTTTCCAGTTTTGCATCATCAGCAAACATGCTAGGGATGCAACCAAACTCCTGCATCCAAAATCACTGATAGAAATGTTGAACAGAACTGGCCAAAGAACTGAGCCCTGTGAAACACTGCTGGTGACTGGCTGTCAACCAGATGCAGCTTCATTCACTAAAAACCTCTGAGCTCTGGAATTCAGCCTGTTCACCACTAAGTGTAACATGAACCTATTAAACTCCAGCTATCCAAAAAGATGCTACAAGGGACTGTTATCAAAATCTAGAAAGGTTAATTGAAGGTACCCTTCAATTACTAAGCCACTGACGTTATCATAGAAGATCAAATTACTAAGACAGGACTTTCCCTTCATGAATTCACACTGACTGTGCCTGATAATAGCTCTGCTCTATAAATGCCGTTGAAGAGACATGTCTGTCACAAGTCAGACAAAGTTATTGCCCATATTCAACACCTTTTAGTACAACAAAATATATCCTGCAGAATGCAAAAAATACATTTAGAATTAAATAACATGTAATCACTACAAGCTATTTACAGATTAAGTTTTGTAAATTTGTATTTGTGCTTTCTGATTTTCAACGCACATACCCATCTTCAGATATAACATTATCTTAGATTTAAATTTAAGAATACATCAGATTAGTTTGAATTCAATACGTTTTGCCTGTTCAACCATCTATAGCAAGTATATTTCCATATATTTGCTTACCCTCCAGGAACTCTGTCAGGACGACCACTACTAACACAGCTAGCTCCATAGCCTGTGCAGTCTCCACAAACAGTGCACACCATGCACTGCTCCAGCTTCCATTTATGCATGCCTGGTGGGCACATCATGGATTTCTCATCTTTTTCATCCAGTTCCTCTTCTAGATCTTCATCCATTGCTGTTGCCATGTTCTCAACTCCAAAGCCTAAAGAAGACAGTGAAACAAGAAAGAACTGTTTTCTGAGCTTAGTAGTGGCTAATGAAGAAAATTTGAAGAAAACACACAAATCAGATTTTAAAAGGAATGATTAGCAATGCCTGATTCAAATTCTTATTTGGCACAACGAAGTTTCTGAAATCTATCCAAACTTGAGCTGGAGCTGATATCCAGGCTTCACAACTAAAAGGGAAATGAAGTATTTTTATTCTGTGTACAAGTAACAGATTGTTTACTTGTAATTTATAAAATATTCCAATTCTGCAAAGGTGAAGGACAAATTTTTCATATCTGCATTTTGGAGTAAGAGATATATTCAGATGTATGCAGAAAGATGTAGACTTCAATCTATGCACTGTTTATGCAAACAAAGCAGACACTAGATGAAATGAGAATGATGGTTGAACTTTTTTTGGTTACTAGGACAAACGCACATAGTAAGACAAAGAGTCGTAAGGTCTTGTTTTATTAATTTGTTTTAAAGAAAAGCTTTTTCACCAGTAGAACTGAAGTAATTATTTTACACAGCTAAGTTTACTAATACATGCAAAATGCCAAATGCCCAAGAGATGAAGTAAAAACATTCATGCATGCTTTTTTGTTGTTGTTGTTGGGTTTTTTTGTGTGTTTTTGGTTTTTTTTTGAAAGCATACTGTATTAAACTAAAGATTCAGAACTATATTAGATAAAATACGTTACGTTTTTGCTTGTAATATTTTTCAGCGCATAAAACAAAAGGAAAATCCTAGGTTCCTTACCTTTTCCTCCCTGGCTCATGGAGCCTGTGTCTCGTCCACACTGTCCCTTATTATTTACACCAAATGTCCAAACTTCTCCATTCTTCATTAGCACACAGGTATGAGCTTTCCCCATGGCTACTTGAGTCACAAAATGGCCTTTCAAATCTGTTACTAAACCTATATGACATAGATCAGTTGAGTAGTAGATTGCACTTTCTACCTGAGATGAAAACTTCCATAATATAACATAATTGCTAACACTGACAATTTTTAAATTAATGGTAAGGTAGAAGAATAACTGACAGAGAAAACAAGTGCTAGGGTAAGAAGTGAAAAGAGAATTAACCCTAGATCGCATGTCCTGCAAAAAGAAAAAAAGTCAAAAACAACTCATGAAAACAATTCCAAAAGAGTTGTAACAATCACACTGGACTTTATTTCTTTAGAAAATTATTTAAATTTATATGTGCTGGATCACAAGGAAATTTCTCTGCAGAGTTGTGAGTAAAGAAACTTGTAAGGCCTGGTTTCCTGCATGCTTTGTTCATAGTATGTCTCATTTCTGACATTCCTATGTGGCTGTCTAACATGCAACTAATATACATATACAACTGATACTTTAAGTATACAACTAATGTATTTTTTTTCGCTTTGTGCAAGCATTCTTCAGTGCTCCATATTTTTATGTAACTTAAGAAAACTGTCTTTGTCTTTCTATCCTTCTGTCATATCTGGTTGAAATTCAGAAAAGCATTAGGAGAGTAAGAAATACAAACATAATTTCCACAGGCTGAAGCCTTTCAGACTAATTTAAATTACTCTATTTCAGAAATCACTTAAAACAAATATTAGCTTACTTGTACTATCAGAGTAAATGGCATCTTTTCCAAACATGTAGAGTTCTCCATCTTTTGAAATTACAGAACTGCTTCCATTATTGCAAGCTGTAGATATCACAATCTTTCCTTCCATTTTGATGATTTTTTTAGGCTTATACGGTTTTGACTGTCGTCTGCTTTTTGCTTTAAATAAATAAATCACGTTATTCCACGTTATTCTACATTCCACATTAAAAAAAAGGCTGAGGACACAGTAGCATTTGCTTTATAACTAAAAAAAAAAAAAAAAGGCGTTGATTGCTTGCACTCTATCTTTAAAACACAGCTAAAGAACATAATAAACAACTAACAGCTATTACTGACCATCAATCTGCATCCAAATCAGACAACTGTAACCTTTAAATGCTGAGTTACCAACTATCTACAGAAAATAGGCACATAGACTGCAGACAGAAACACAATCACCTTGCCCAGCTTTAAAAGAAATTAGAAAAAATTATAGTTTGAGCACTTCATTTTAATCCAACTTAGAGGGTGAAAGAGAATCAGATTAGTACAAACAGAGTTGAACTTTTAAAAGAATTGAGAGAGACCTTGATCAAGATCCTGATCTTATGCTCTAGTATGAAGATCTAATGCTAAGACCCATTTCAACTTCCTTAACGTAAAGAAAAACAGCATCAGCAATTTACTCCAAAGTACTTAACTACTGTTTCGTCTGAAATGGAATATTAATTTAATATATAAGAAAAAGATATAATTAAATTATATTACAGATAAATTCCAAATAACTGCTCAAAGAAATCTTGAAATTTCTGCTTATACATTTTTTTTTTCTAAAATCTTCTTGCCTAAGATGATTAGATCTCTTAAATTTACTCTTACTTTATTGAAGTAGTATGATTTTGTCCCGCACTTTTTTCAGCAGGTCTGCATTTAAGACTCTTCAAGTTTACCGCGGATTATAGTAAGTTTGACATCCATAGACTTTCTTACAAGAGCAGTACAACTAACATCCTGTACTCCGAGCACATTAATGGGATAAATTTCAAACTCAACAACGTTTAAGGTAATTGGAAAGCATTATTGAAACACAATATCCAATTTTTGCTTGAAAGTGTAAAAGGACTCCTCAGTGCAGGAGAGATATAAGCCTCTTAGAGCACACAAAAATGATCCAAGGAATTGAACACCTCTCCTACGAGGACAGGCTGAGAGAGCTGGGGTTGTTCAACCTGGAGAAGGGAAGGCCCAAAGTGACCTGATAGCAGCCTTTCAGTATATAAAAGGGAGCTACAGGAAACAATGGTCTGTTGTCACAGAATGAGAGGAAATCGTTTAAAGCTTAAAGATGATAGATTTACGTTAGATATAAGCAAAAAGGTTTCTTTGAAATAATGGTGGTAAGGTATTGGAACAGGTTGCCCAGAGATATGGTGGAAGCTCCATCCTAGAAGACATTCAAGGTCAGGCTGGATGGGACTTTGAGCAACCTGATCTAGTGCTGGATGTCCCTGTTCACTGCAGAGGAATCACAGAATCACAGAATCACCAAGGTTGGTAAAGACCTTCCAAGATCATCCACTCCAACCATACACCTATCACCAATACACCAATAGTACTAACTAAATCATGTCCCTCAACACAACATCTAAACATTCCTTGAACACCTGCAGGGTGACTCCACCCTCTCCTCAGGCAGCCCATTCCAGTGCCCGACCACTCCTTCAGAGAACTAGTATTTCCGAACATCCAGCTTAAATCTACCCTGGCACAGCTTAAAGCCATTTCCCTCTAGTTCTATCACCAGTTACACTAGAAAAGAGGCCTACCCCCAGCTCACTACAACCTCCCTTCAGGTAGTTATAGAGAGCAGTAAGTCTCCCTAAGCCTCTCTTCTCCAGACTGAACAATCCCAGCTCCTTCAGCCGCTCCTCATAAGTCCTGTGTTCCAGACCCCTCACCAGCTTTGCCGCCCTTCTTTGAACCCGCTCCAGGGCCTCAATGCATTTCTTGCAGTGATGGGCCCAAAACTGGACACAGTACTCAAGGTGCGGCCTCACCAGTGCTGAGTACAGGGGGAAAAATCACTTCGCTGTTCCTGTTGGCAACATCGTTCCTGATGCAAGCCAAGATGCCATTGGCCTTCTTGGCCACCTGGGCACACTGCTGGCTCATGTTCAGCTGAGCATCAATCAATACCCCCAGGTCCATTTCCTCTATGCAGTCCTCCAGCCACTCCGCCCCAAGCCTATAGCATTGTCTGGGTTTGTTGTGGCCAAAGTGCAGGACCTGGCATTTGGCCTTGTTGAAACTCATCCCATTGGCTTCAGCCTAGCTATCCAGCCTGTCCAGATCCCTCTGTAGGGCCTCGCTACCCCCAGGCAGATCGACACTTCCAGCCAACTTGGCGTCATCCACAAATTTACTGAGGGTGCCCTCATCCAGGTCACCAATAAAGATATTAAAGAGGACAGGCCTCAGCACCGACCCCTGGGGAACACCACTCGTGACAGGTCACCAGCTGGATTTAGCTCCATTCACTACCACTCTCTGGGCCCAGCCTTCCAGCCAGTTCCTTATCCAATCAAAAGTCTATCTGTCCAGGCCATGGGCTGCCAGCTTCTGCAGGAGAATACTGTAGGAGACAGTGTCAAAAGCCTTGCTGAAGTCTAGGTAGACTACACCAACAGCCTTTCCCTCGTCTACCAGATGGGTCACTAGATCATAGAAGGAGATCAGGTTGGTCAAGCAGGACCTGCCCTTCAAGAACCCATGCTGGCTAGGCCTGATCCCCTGGTTGTTCCACACATGCTGTGTGATCTCCCTCAAGACAATCCCCTCCATAACCTTCCCTGGCACCGAGGTCAGGCTAACAGGCCTGTAGTTCCCCGGATCCTCCTTACAACCCTTCTTGTAGATGGGAGTCACAGTGGCAAGCCTCTAGTCTTCTCTGGGACCTCACCAGTCAACAAGGAGCGCTGATAGATAATGTTAAGTGACTCGGCTATCACCTCTGCTAGTTCCCTCAGCACTCTTGAGTGAATCCCATCTGGTCCCATGGACTTATGTCAGTCCAGCTAGAGTAGTAGGTCTCTGACTGCGTCCTCCCAAATTGCAGAGGGTTCTGTCTGCACCCCAATCAAAACTACAAGGTCAGAGAGTGGAGTACCCCGAGGATAACTGGTCTGACCTTTAAAGACAGACATAAGTAAAGAAGGCATTCAGAACCTCTGCGTTTTCCTTATCCTCAGTGGTCACATTTCCAGCCTCATCCAGTAAAGAATGGAGATCTCTTTAGTCCTCCTCTTAGCGTTGATGTATTTGCGGAAGAGTTTCTTGTTCCTTTTTACCCCAGAGGCCAGGTTGAGTTCAAGCTGGGCTTTTGCCTTTCTGATTTTCTCTCTATACATCTTAACAACTTTTTTGTACTCACTCTGAGTCGCCCGTCCCTTCTTCCACAGGAAGTAGATTCTCTTTTTCTCCCAGAGCCTCAAGGATAGCTCCCTATTCATCCATGATGGTCTTCTTCCCCGCCAACTCATTTTGTAGCTCAGGGGGACAGCCAGCTCCTGCGGCTTTAAGACTTCCTTCTTGAAGAATGACCAGCCATCTTGGACCTCTTTAAGGTCCATTTTGGACCTCTTTAAGCCATTCTTGGACACACTCTATAAGAGTGAAACCCAGGGGATTCCCCCTACTAGCCTTCTGAATAATTCAAAGTCTACCCTCCAGAAGTCCAAGGTAGCAGTTTTGCTGTTCCCTTTCCTGGCTCCACCAAGAATCGAGAACTCTATCATTTCATGGTCACTCTGTCCCAGACAGCCTCCGACCTCCACATCTCCCACCAGACCTTTTCTGTTTGCAAACAGCAGGTATAGCAGGGCAGCTCCTCTCGTTGGCTCTCACCAGCCGCATCAGAAAGTTATCCTCCATACACTTCAGAGACCTCCTAGACTGCTTCTTCTGTGCTGTGTTGTACTAGTTGACTAGTTGGACTAGATTAAGGGACTCTTCCAACTCAAATGGTTCTATGATTCACAAAATCAGCTTTTGTGCTCACACCTTTGATCTTTTTAATATGTCATAATTATGCTGATGGGGACACTTTTTT
Source organism: Lagopus muta (assembly GCF_023343835.1). Lineage (NCBI taxonomy): Eukaryota > Metazoa > Chordata > Aves > Galliformes > Phasianidae > Lagopus > Lagopus muta. The sequence goes on along the minus strand of NC_064433.1, from coordinate 152,618,952 downwards.
GAACAGTATATTAACCATTTATCTATTACATAAGATAACTCCCACCAACAGCATGCTTCCATGTTCTTGGAAAGTATCAACAACATCCCTATAATATGAAAAAGTGGTTAGTAGGCTTTTATCATCTACTAATCAAGAAAACATTGCACATACTTGATTCGCCATCCTCTCCTTTACTAGCAGAACCTGTGAAGAATATACTTCCATCATCCGCAACAAGTAAGGCATGTGAACCATCGTGTCCAACAGAGAACTGAGTAATCTTTGGAGATTTTGTGATGGGTAGTTCAACCCATTTTCCTGCTGAAGGACCACCTTGTTTGATTCCAAGGCTCTGATATTTACCAGTATAATAAATCTAGGAAAAAATGGTATACCATTTTCAGTTATGCCACAATACTTCACTGTACATCATTTTTAGGGCTGCACTGTTTTAAAAGACTGACATTTCAAAATGTACAGAACTTATCGTGATATTCTAGACCTATGAAATTTTATTCAATGGAGGAAGCATTCTGATCAGATTTTACTTCCTTTGAAGTGTGCTATCTACTGTACTGTAGTTATTTTTCATATTTGTTTGATTTGATCATTTAGGTACAGAAAAAGAAAATGCTTAATATGTCTTTTTAAAACTTATTTTCAACAAAGTGAGTACATGAGCAGTAATATAACACACTATTTCACTTGAACAAATATAAAACCAGTGATATGAACCAAAAAAAAGCTTAGAACTATGAATGAATGAACTATGAACTTAGAACTATCCCCTAGAACTATGCCACAACTGGAATGAGTGTGTTAGCCTATGAGAACACTTACAGGCATCTTTTATTAGGTCTTATTGTTAGGTCATGCTTAAACAGCCAACTTAAATAGATGAAAACCAGGAAATACATTTTCAGTACCTTTCCACTAGCAGTTTTCATAAGTGCAAACTCTCTTCCAGCACCAAGGACAGCTGATTCCTCATCAAACCCTGTACCTGTGCAAGGAAGGAACTATTAGTTTTACCAGGCAGTTTCACAGACTAGTCTATGAACCTAAATCCAACAGGAAGCATTTGTCAAAACAAAGGTTCTAAACAAAGTCACAAAGAGAAACAAACTTTTGCCGCCACAACAAGGCTTACTGCCTAGATGTAATGGACTGTCCAAAGAGGAAAAACCACTAACATAAGAGCAACTGCACGTGGTCAGACAAAAGGTCCATATGGCCAAATATTCTTTTGACAGCTGAATTAGCAAAAGAGGTAAGCAAATGTCAAGTAATTTCTCTGAACTGCCTTCTTAGACACCAGGAGCTCTGCATCTCAAAAATTCTGATAGTGATTTGGTTTCCAGATACGTTAGTATCTTTGCATTTGTTCCAATGAATCCAGACTGCAGTCCTTATAACTTCTGTAAACTTTGACCCAGAGCAAGGAGTTCTGTAGCTTAACTACATGTTATATGAGCCCTATGATTGAGTCTAAGATTAAAATAGTGTTATACCTATTATAAACTAAAGGGAAATAATGGAGAATTGCAGATAGCACTGCAGACAAAAAGACTGTGGTTCAAAATGAGTGTTTAAGCTGCTTCAAAAATTCATGCTTTTCCTCATAATGGAGTTATATTTATAACGGAATTACATTTTCCTTCACATAATGAAGACAAACAAAGGGAGCAGGCAGGGTTTCAGTCTTCTTATTTTAATTATTAGCTCATAATTAATGTTCAAAGAAAAGAACTTACTGATAATGTGCAAGTCTTTCTCAAGATCAAACAGTGAGATGCCACAGGCATGTAAGCATTTTCTTGCAAGCTTAAGCTGCAGTTCTTGTTGCAGCACTGGCTCAGTACTTGTTGCAAATATTCGCACTACAAAACCATCCTGCAATAAATAAAATATCCACTTTACATTGAATAATAAATACGGTGATTTACTTTTCAGAGCCTAACACCATCAGTATAAAACTATATCAGATTTAATTATCAGAAGATACACAGATAAAGTAATATCAAGTATAGAGGGAAAAAAGAAGGAAAGGCAAACAGCATGAGCTGAAGAGAAGTATCTGACACGATAAAATATTTGAATTTATTATGAAAATAGTGATTTGTTACAGAAATAATTAGCTCTGAACCTTATCACAGAAATTTTGCTTTTACAACTATGCACGTATATATTCACACATTTTTAAGCCCTCAGCTTCTCCTGATTTACAACTCAAATTTATAATCGCAGTTTTAAGGGAGACTACTTACTTTTTCAAATAGTATCTAAAATAAGTTTTAGATAAAGTGAGTTTTTTGTAAAACAACAACAACAGAAAACAAGTACAAAAGAAACAGTTAAACTGGTCATGTTAAAAACAAGCTGTTTTAACAGGAAAACTGGCTGGAATGCCCCAGTAGAATAGGTTTGTTTTTTGTTTTTTTTTTTCCAAAAACAGCAATTAAGTTGTTCTTAAAACTTATTTTCCATCTCAAATCAAAACTGTGCAAATATAAAAGACATAAACGGCAGCTTCCCATGACTTCTAGCTACATAGATGTATTCCTTAGTTGAGTTAGCCAAGAAAAAGTCAAATATTAAACAAAAAGGAAATTGTGTACATTTTATAAAATAAAGGAATAATGTGAGAAGTAAAAATCGTTTGCCCACTGTATGTAACACTTACATCTCTAGATGCTGCTATTTGATTAACATATTCTCCATCAGTGAAGAGAATATTCTGCCCTTCAGTATGACAATCTGTGAAAGATGAAGTACATTGCATTAGTTAGTATTAACTTACAGACGCTGTTCTCTCCTAATTCACTCTCACTATAACTTGACTACAAGAATTTTAGTTTGTACAGAGAGAAATCATACTGCTCAGACAAGGTTTTATTTTATACAAAATCTCCACTCTCTAACACGTATATTAAATATGTTACTCTTTTGTCTCTTTACAAGTTACTGAAGTTCTTTCCATTGTGTGAAATGTGAGGGTGTCCCTAATATTTAACTTCAGAAGATCTTAATTTTACATTTAAGGAATAATCTAAATTTTTATAACAGAGCTACATTTCCGTCTTGCTGAGCATTAGTCTTTCATTAGTCATTCCCATGCCCCAAAGACTTTTTTTTTAAGTATGGATCATTATCTTTAAGAAAAGTTTACTCAGACCAACATATGGAACTTACTGAAAGAAATGAAATAGAGAGCATCAAGCTTCTCACCATTAATCTCATTTTTCTATTGTTTGTAGCTTTTGCCAAACTCAGCAGAAAATCTAGTGCTTTTTGAAAAACTGTAACATGTATACTTTCATATATTTATTGAAAACAGTTCAGCCACTTTCAAGGAAAAAAAAGGTAAGGAAAGAATTCTGTCCATACTAAAAGGTAAAAAAAACAAAAAGTTCACTTTCCCTACAGGTTTAAAAGTATATCCTCATACCATCTCTTCTTCTCATCCTGTTCTGCTGATGGAGCTACTAACAAGGATAGTGTGACTGCAGGACTTGTAAGGTGCTTCCTACACTGATTACACACAGGAAAGAGGCCTCTTCCAAAAACACCTTTTAACAGCTATTTTATACCACCATTGCGGGATATTGGCTCTTTAGAAGGGATAGGAGAGCTAGGAAGGCTGGGGGAGTTGCCCTCTATGTCAAAGAGTGGATAGACTGTGAGGAGCTCCCTCTGAGAAACAGTCATGAACAGGTTGAGAGCCTGTGGGTTAGAATTAGGGATGAGTCTAACAAAGGCCAGCTGGTGATAGGAGTATACTACAGGCCACCTGATCAAGGGGAGACTGTTGATGAGGATTTCTTGCTTCAGATGGGGGAAGCATTGTGCTCACGGGCTCTCATTCTGATGGAAGACTTCAACCATCCAGATAACTGTTGGAAAGACCACACGGCAAGCTGCAAGAGGTCCAGGAGGCTCCTGGAATCCACTGATGATAACTTTCTGGTCCAGGTATTGAACAAACCAACCAGAAGTGAAGCATTGCTGGACCTGCTACTCACCAATGTGAAGAAGATCATTAAAGTCACTAAGGTTGGAGACAGCCTGGGCTGCAGTAGCAATGCCCTGGTCGAATTCATGATCTCGAGGGATGTGGGCCTGGCAAAGAGTGGTGTCAGGACCCTGAACTTTGGAAGAGCGAACATAAAGCTGTTCAATGGACTGTTGGCCAAGATCCCCTGGGATGCTGTCTTTAAAAACAAAGAAGAGTGCGTAAGAGCCATGGAAACAAGAGCATGTCACCTGGGAAGAATACAGGGAAGCCGTCCGGACTTGCAGATGTGGAATCAGGAAAGCCAAGGCGCAGGCAGAACTGAACTTGGCAGGGGATGTGAAAAATAATAGAAAGACATTCTACAGGTACACTGGCCAGAAGAAACAGGTCAAAGCAAGTGTACCTCCTTTGGTAAATGTAAAAGGAGAACTGGCTTCAACGGATGAAGAGAAGGCTGAGGCACTGAATGAATTCTTTGCCTCGGTCTTCACTGATGGCCAGGATTCTAGTATTTCTCACGTCCCTGAGCCCTGCATCCCTAAACATCTAGGTGGGGACTGGGGCGGTTAAATCCTCCTCCACTGTGAGGGCAGAGCAGGTCCGAGGCTGCCTCATGAGACTAAAAGCGTACAAAGGTCTATGGGGCCAGATGGCATACATCCCAGGGTTCTGAAGGAGCTGGCTGAGGTGGTTGCCGAGCCGCTCTCCATCATATTTGAAAAGTCGTGGCTGTCAGGTGAGGTCCCAGATGATTGGACAAAGGGTCATGTCACTCCCATTTACAAGAAAGAGAGCAAGGAGGATCCGGGGAACTACAGGCCAGTAAGTCTCACCTCTGTGCCTGGGAAGATCATGGAACAGATCCTCCTGGATGACATGCTTGATTACATGAGGAATGAGTGTGTGATCCGAGACAGCCAGCATGGCTTCACCGGGGGAAGGTCATGCTTAAGCAATCTGGTGGCCTTCTATGATGGAGTGACGGCATTGGTGGACAAGGGGAAGGTGACTGATTTCATTTAGCTGGACTTGACAAGGCCTTTGACATGGTCCCCCACCGCATCCTTATCTCCAAATTGGAAGGATGTGGATTTGATGGGTGGACCACTCAATGGATAAGAAATTGGTTGAAAGGCTGCAGACAGAGGGTGGTCATCAATGGCTCTATGTCCAGGTGGAGGCTGGTAACAAGCGGCATCCCCCAGGGGTCTGTCTTGGGACTGGTGCTCTTTAACATCTTTATCTGTGTTCTAGGCTGCATTAAAAAATGGGTGGCCAGTAGGGGGAGGGAGGTGACTGTCCCCCTCTGCTCAGCTTCTGTGAGGCCCCATCTAGAGTACTGTGTCCATGCTTGGGGCCCCCAGTACATGAAGGACATGGAGCTTTTGGTGCGGCTCCAGAGGAGGGCCACTAAGATAATCAGAGGGATGGAGCACCTCTTCTATGAGGAAAGGTTGAGGGAACTGGGCTTGTTTAGCCTGAAGAAGAGAAGGCTCCGGGGAGACCCCATTGTGGTCTTCCAATACTTGAAAGGAGCATATAAACAGGAGGGGGAGAGGCTGTTTACAAGGGTGGATAGTGATAGGACAAGAGGGAATTGTTTTGAAGTGATACAGGGTAGCTTTAGGTTAAATATTTGGAGGAAATTTTTCACACACAGGGTGGTGATGCGTTGGAACAGGTTGCCCAAGGTGGTTGTGGATGCCCCATCCCTGGAGGCATTCAAGGCCAGGCTGGATGTGGCTCTGGGCCTGGTGTAGTGGTTGGTGACCTTGCACATTGCAGGGGAGTTGAAACTAGATGATCATTGTGGCCCTTTTCAATCCAGGCCATTCTATGATTCTTAGCTCCAAGATTTTGCCGTGCAATTTTAACAATGAAAACATATAATGTATAACTTCTTCACCTGAACACAGCAACCTTTCTCTGAATTATGTAGTAAGTGTTGCTGATGAAACAGTCAAGATGAAATCCTCCTCTGCAAATTCAAGTCTTATTACCTGGCAAATCTCAGAATTTGGGGATTCTTGTATAGTATTTCTATTGGTAAGACAGATTACTAGCTCAGGGAAAGCATACAAAATTTGGCAAAAGTATTTATCAGATGTAAGAATGCTGACACACAGTCTAGTAGTTCCAGATATATTGCTAGATTTGCTACGTCATCCGTTAGAATGGAAACACTACCCTTTAAAAGAGCCCATAGTTTCAAGAAACTTGTGGATCCTACCATCTGAGAAAACAGAAGATCATGTTTCATAGTTAACAGAATTTTTTAAGGCCACATGACTTCTAGCTACAATCGACTCCTAATCGCATTTCCTAATCTCCTACACATTTCTTTACAAATAATTGTGAATACCTTATTTAAATGTATTATGTCTGGTCAAGGTATTTGAAAGAGATTAACTCCAGATGGAACTACATCTGAATAATGTACCAACTTGGAAGAAATACTTGGATTCCTATCAGCATTCAGCTGTTAGCAGGGTAAATGCCCTCTAGTTCTATCTGGTGTGATTTTTCAAAGCTATGAAACATGCTACAAGTGATTAATATGGTTTGAGTGAGATAGTAATAAATATTTATAGTTATGTTTATACTCAGGTTTCCTCAGAACAGATTACATCACACACCTCTGTTACTTTCCTACTGGGTGCAAACAGAAATAACCAGAAGTGGAGCCCTTTACATTTGCTCTAGCCAGAAGAAGGCCATATCTGTTCATAAGTGTGAGGTAACTGTGCATAAGTGCAGAAGCAAGAAAATAAAGTTCAAGGGCTGAAGTACAAAGGCTAGCAGTTACAAAATCTAGCATTCACTTCAACACTAACACAAACCACACAAAATACAATTGTGTAACAATTTTTGAGGTATTTTTGAATGGGTGTTCCCACAGTTTTAAGATTTATTGTGCACTGAAAGATTAATATATTTTGTTTCATTTGTGTCTTTCTGAAGCATAAACATGCTTTCTTATTGAATGACACTAGTTTACACCATGATTTGCAAAAGGAAGCTGACAGCTTTGAGGTGTAGACTTTACAGGTGTTGATGAGTTCAACCTTGCACATAGCAGAGGGGTTGAACCTAGATGATCATCGTGATCCTTTTCAATCCAGCCTATTCTTTGAAACTAACTACACATTATTTAAAGATACAATATTCTTCCTGTAGCATTTGGAGTAGATGCAAGATTGTTAAATGAAATACTAAAACTGGTCTAATGCAGAAAATCAAAGGCATAAAAAAGCAGTTTCTCTCCATTCTCAAAATCTATCTTGATTTCTCTTCTGCTTACCTGAAAATACAATACATGAAAACAGTAAAGTATAACCATCTTCTCATATCTAGAGGTTCTTACCTGGTAAAGCAACTGCACCGTCCTGCTCCAAAGTTTCAGGATTTATTCTTATGGCTGTCATACTGTGATTGTTCACATCTCTATATAATAAATAGCCCTAGTAAAAGTAAGAATACATATTGTTATGAAAATATGCTCAAATACATCAAAAAGTATTGTAAAAAAAAAAAATGTTTTGATATTCAACTTTTTTTCACTAGAAAAATTGTAGGATAAAAACTAGAAATTTGGCACTCTCCACACTTTCTGCAAACTTCAATCAGCATGCTGATAACTCATACACAGCTTCTGTAAGTGTATTAAAAGACTAGAGAAATTTTCAAAAACATTAATTAAGTACCTTGACTCCCACTAGAGAGAGCTTTTCAAACTCTTCATGAAAGAAATTCTTTAAAGTACATGATGATTTTGGTGACAGCAGCCACAATAGAGAATTCTACAGTGAGTTATTATATTGTTTACCTCCCAGCTCCCAACCAAACCTAGTGGAAGGGATGTATTCAGGACTAATGATCTCCTATTCTATTTTTTCCACAGGTAGAATATATTCATCTCTTCAAAATTATCTGTCTAGTCAGCAGTCCACATCAATGTTTGTCATATCAAATTATCTTCTCTATGTTCATATGTGGATTTTTTAGTTTTCTTTCTTGTTTGCTTTTGTCTTTAAGTTTCTCATGTCACCAGCTCATCTGGCTTCTTCTAAAAGAAGATTTAACTATCTGAAGCTTACATTTCTGTTTTTTAACTTATAACTTTGAATGAGCATATTAACACAGTCAAATACATTGTGGATGTAGTCTACTTAGACGTTAATAAAGCCTTTGATGCTGTTTCCCAAATCATTCTCCTGGAAAAAATTGTCAGCTTATCATGGTGTAGACAGGTATATACTTCACAGGTAAAAAAACTAGCTGGATGGCCAGGCCCAGAGACTGAGAGTGAATGGAGTTAAATCCAGCTGGTGACCAGCTCCAGGGGTTCAGACTGTCCTGTTTAATATCTTGTTTAATATCTTGTTGAACTGAACTCTAGAAGACTGCATGCACCCTCAGTAAGTTTGCAGATGACAACAAGTGGGAGGAAGTGTTAACATTTCAAGTATTCACCCACCTGAGCATAGCCTAACCAAGACTTTTTTTCCTTTCTGTTTTTGATGCGAGATGTAGAATTGTATATATGGCCCTGGAAAGCAGAAAATTCAAATTGTTAAGCAAATCTCAGAATAACAATTATATAAATAATCATTTATAAACTAAGCAACATATTGAGAAAAGTAAACTATAACAAAATACTGTAAAACTCACAGAAATCATCAGGAAAAAAAAACAGACATTGTAGAACTGTAAACTACAAAAGATTCTCAGTGGAATTGGGTCATCTTAAAAACCTGTATTTTAGCTATCATACACCATACAAGAAATAACATTACCCTCACTGTCCCGCTATATCCAGAGCCAATCTTGTAAAGTCCATCTTTACATAAGAGATAGAGAAAGAAACCATCACTCTGAAGTAGGCACTGGTCATCTTCATCCACAGATATTTCTTTCAATGGCCATTTGTGCATCAAGGCTGCCTTCTTTATCCCATTACTGAACCAGTCCTGGATTTGTATTTTGCCAACCAAAACTGCCTGTACACTCCGCTGAAGAGAATTTAAAATTGTTGGCACCTAAAAACAGTAAAAGAAATAGTGAAAAACCATGCCTATTTTTAAACATACTATTTTCAGTTCTATCTCCAACTCAAGAGGCAGAAAGAAATATCTACTTTTTACCTAAAATAAAATAAAATTAAATTAAATTAAAAACTGAATTTGCACATTAGATATCAGAATTCATATACATAAAATTTCCAGATATGAAGAAGTTGTATTACACAACCTGAATAGTTTGACATGCATGGCTGCCATTATTGGTGAGGATAGCGGAGATTGCTTGCAATGTTCTTCCTGTCTCTCCCCATGCAGCTACCAAACTGAAGAGGCAAGCGCAGGAAAGTGCTGTTAAGGACTGTCCTGTACTGTCACTCATTCCTGTACAACGGACAGTTATCTCCAGAAGAAGCTGAAACAGGGATTCTGCAAAAAAAGAACAGCAATTCAACAGACACATCACAAAACCATAATAAGCAATTTGCCAATCAACAGGAAATTAATTTGAACCTAGAAAATACATGGTATCTTTCCTCAGTCATTAAGTTTATCCTTACTTTCAGAGAGAAAAGAAAGCACCCTGTTTGGTTAAGCTTAAACTAACCATCCTTAACTTGACTTTCTTTTTCATCCAGAAAAAGTAAGCCTATAAATCACAAGGAAGAACAAAAAAAATCTCAAGTTTTTCTGATATAACTGAACACAACAACAAGTGATGAAGGAGTTACTTTACCTGCCTTCCAGTCTACCTCATCACTGAGGTGATATGGGTTTCCACATGTCTTGCCTAATCTGTATGATCATTACACCCATATTAGAACACACCCCATTCTTCAGAAATAAGCACTTCAAGTTACAGCTTGAAAATTATTTTGGATTACATGCCATTTTTCAAGTACTGTTCACAATGCCTGAAAGGCTGAATATCTGTAAGGATCAAGGCGTGAACAGAAATCTACTTCAATTCTTGTGTGCACTGAAATTATGTGGCAAAGTTTTCATAGTGAAGGGTTGCAGGGGTGGCCTCTGATCAGAGACAGTTTCAACTGCTCTAAAAGGGACACAACTGGGCGCATCTGGACAGAGCAGAGTCCTGAGTGATGCTGCCTATGCCTCTGGGAAAGCAGATTTAAGGGAAAAGCACAGCAACAGCATCCAAGGGAGAAAAGTGAGAAATGTGAGACAAACAGCCTTGCAGACATCAAAGTCAATTCAGAAGGAGGGCAGCCAGCACTGCAGGTGCCAGAGAAGTTCCCTGCAGCCCATAGAGAAGCTTATGGTGGAGCAGTCCATATGCCTGCAGCACATGAAAAACCGTATGGTTTGTGGACGTGGACAGACGGAAGCTGCAGCCTGTGAAGAACCCATACAGGAGCAGATTGTTGGTAAGAACCACAGCCCATGTAGAGGAGCACACACTGGGCCAGGTTTTTTGGCAGCAACTACAACCCTGTGTGAGACCCATGCTCATATAGTCTATTCCAGAAGGATTACACTATGCCACAGGAACAGATTAATGCAGAAGCAGTTCTTAAGCAGTTCCTCTTGTTCCCCCCGATGAACGCTAATGGGGAGCTGGCTTCCTCAGACATAGAAAAAGCTGCACAAAAAGCTCAATTAGTGCTTTGCCTCAGTCTTCACAGGTGGTCAGGCTTCCCATGTCTGCCAGGACTATGGGCCCCTAGGTGAGGGTGTGGGGAGTGGTTTCTGACCCATTGTAACAGTGGAAAAGATCTGAGACCTCAAGAAATTGAACATATATAAGTCCATGCGGCCAAATGATATCCATCCTAGGGTTCTAAAATAGAGGTTGATGTAGTTGCTGAGCTGCTTTCCATCATATTTGAAAAATCATGGTTGTCTGGTGAAGCCACCGGTGACTGGAAAAAGGGAAACATTACTCCCATTTTAAGAAAGGGAGAAAGGAAGACCCTGGGAACTAGAGGCCGGTAAGCCTCACCTCTGTGCCTGGGAAGATCATGGAGCAGATCCTTCTAGAAGCTAAGTTACGGCACATATGAGATAAAGAGGTGATTTGAGACAGCCAGCATGACTTCACCAAAGGCAGATCTTGCCTGATCAATCTCGTGGCCTTCTATGACGGAGTGACAACTTTGGTGGATGGGGGAAGGGTGGTGGATGTAATCTACCTGGACTTCTACGAGGCCTCTGACAGGGTCCCTCACCACATCCTTCTCTCTAAATTGGAGAGGTGTGAATTTGAAGGATGGACCGTGCAATGGATTAGGAATTGGGTAGCTGGACACAGCTAAAGGGTTGCGATCAGTGGTTCTGTGTCAGGGTGGAAGCCAGTCACAAGCGGCGTCCCTCAGGGGTTGGTCTTGGGACTGGTGCCCTTACATCTTTGTAGTGATTTTGTGATTTTTTGTTGTCAGTATTCTTCATCAGAACATCATGTGGACCAGCAGGAGTTATCGAGTTAATGCTCTGGTTCCGTTTACTGCCTTTTATGGGCAGTTTGAGTATCCTGATGGGAGGGGAGGGGGCGGCATCCTCGGAGGACCTGGCAGGAAGAGGAAGTGGGTTGAAGCTCCGGAGAGGGTCCAAGCGTCTGCCTCTCTCCCTGTGGTCCCGGTTCAGCCGTCTCAGCTCGCCGCGGAGAAAAGCACGTGCTTTCTTTCCCTCGCACTATCGTGGTTTGACTCTCGTCTCTCTCGTTTTATTTGATTTAGTTAAATTCAGGAAATTACCGTTCCTCCTCAGATCAGTGCCATTGTGTTTTCGTTAAAATTATCGGCTAGTTCTCTGCCCTTCCCCCTCTCCCGGAGCGCACGCGGCCCGGGGCCGGCCGGGTAGAGGCAAACAGTTAGTACACTTTTTTTTTCTTTTTTTTTTTTTTTCTTTTTTTCCTTTTTCCCAAGGCCTGTGCCCCCGTCACGGGCTTACAGACAATAACAGACAATATGATGTTTGGACTGGTTTCCAGGTGCTGTTGCCAGTTCCTTATGCATGTTCAGGGTGCCAGCTTGGGTACTATGCTGTCAGTCTCTCTGCATGTATTCTCTGCAATGGTATTTTACATTTATGTGGAGGAAGCTTTTGCTGGAACCAGAGAATGCGGAGTGGCAGGGAATACAGAGAGGTTTTGCAGAGAGATTAGAAGCGTGGGGACCCCTGGTGTCATGGGATTTTACTGTTGAACACCTGTGGCATCCTGAGGAACTTGAGCAAGCATTTGGGTAAGGGATGGTGCAGCTCAGAAAGATATGAGGAGGAATGGCTTATTTGGGACTTGGTTTGTGCTTACTGAGCTGTATATAAGAGTGTCGTGGAGAGAGTTTCCAAACCGAGATCTGAACCAAAAGGGGAAACCTCAAAGTCAATCTTGATCAATTGCAGGAGGCACCAGTATCAATGTCAGTTGCCCCTGTGGAAGGCCAAAAATGGAAACGGGTGTTCTCATGTCTAGAATAGAAAGAAGAAGCAGAGGAAATAGTGGAATATCCAGGCAAGGGGCCCTCCGCAAAACCACCATCATCTAGAAAGGTAACCAAGAAAAGTAAGACACATGGAGAATTATGAGGAGGGAGTCACTGTTACTACTATTCGTTGATCCCTGAAAATGACTGAAATCCAAGGCATAAAAAAGGAGTTTACGTGACATCTGAGTGAAACTGTTGATGCCTGTTTGCTTTGGAGTTGGGACAATCGTCATTTTTTTTTTGTTTTTTTGTTTTCAATATTCCATATCATAACATCATGTAGTGCACAGGAAGTTAAAGTGTTAATGCTCCAAATCTGGGTACCGGTTCCCCTATACATTTACAGAAGTCATGGGATCTGGCCCTTACAGGTGGTGCGATCTCTTACTGCCTTGCAGTGGGTGCTGGAGGGTGCTTTCTTAGCCGTTCCAAGCTTTTCAGGTTTGATTCGGTCTCAGGAACTCTGTCTCTCTCTCCTATCTTATTTCATTTATTAGTCTCAATTTCAATTAGATTGTATTATATCGTGTTATCCTGCATTCTGATATCACAGTTAGTAAAATAACTGTGTACCCTAATAATCGTGATGAACTCATGGCAGTATCAGAAGCACCCGATGAAGACCAGGATGATCAAAAGGACCTGCTGAAGGAGCTGGTCAAACCGATTAAAGTCTCAGCTATCAAAGACAAATGCCCCCCTACTTGAGCAAAGGAATGCAGTAAATTTATGTCTTGTGCTGCCCTGTGGAGGTATTTACATGAGCATGGAGAGGATATGAAGAAGTGGCATGATGAACCCATTCCTGCACTACGAGCACAGATGAGAGAATTACAAAGCAGATCAACCACCACTGAAGTTGCTCCCATTACTGCAGGTAACAAAGAGAGGGGCCCTGCCTTCAGCCAGGGGGAGAAAAGGGATAATAGAGTGTACTGGACTGTGTGGATTCCATGGGCTGGCACATCAGAACCACAGGAATATAAAGCGCTGCTGGACACCGGTGCCCAGTGTGTTCTGATGCCCTCGAGTTATAAATCAGTTCCATTCCGTCCCTTTATATTTCAGGAGTGACTGGGTGCTCTCAGGAATTCTCTTTGTTGGAGGTGGAAATAAGCCTCACTGGAAGAAACTGTCAGAAGAATCCTATAGTAACTGGACAGGTGGCTTTATGCATACTTGGTATAGATTATCTTAGAAGGGGGTATTTCAAGGATCCCAAGGGATACCAATGGGCTTTTGCAATAGCTGCTGTAGATACAGACAGCATTAAGCAGCTGTCTGTCTTGTCTGGCCTGTCAGAAGACCCATCTGTTGTAGGGTTACTACAGGTAAAAGAGCAGCAGGTACCCATCACTACAAAAATAGTGCACAGATGACAGTACCACACCAACACGGATTCCTTGCTCCCCATTCATAAGCTGATTCGTCAGGTAGAGAGTCAGGAAGTGATCAACAAAACTCACTTGCCTTTTAACAGCCCCATATGGCCAGTGTGTAACACCAGTGGAGAATGGAGGCTGGAGGTAGATTGCCGCAGCCTGAATGAGGTCACACCTCCACTGAGAGCTGCTGTGCCAGATATGTTAGAACTCCAGTACAAACTGGAGTCAAAAGCAGCCAAATGGTATGCCACCACTGACATTGCCAATTCATTCTTCTCCATTCCACTAGCCACAGAATGCAGGCCACAGTTTGCTATTATTTGGAGGGGCGTTCAGTATACTTGAAACCGTTTGCCTCGGGGTGGAAACACAGACCAACTATTTGCAATGGGCTGATCCAAACCACACTGGAACAGGGCAGTGCTCCCAAGCACCTGTAGTACATCAATGACATTGTTGTGTGAGGCGATACAGCAGAGGGTGTCTTTAAGGAGAACAAATAATTCAAATTCTTCTGCATGCTGGTTTTGCTATTAAGCGAAATGAAGTGAAGGGACCTGCCCAGGAAATTCAGTTCCTAGGAGTAAAATGGCAAATGGGCATCATCACAACCCAGGAGACATGATCGACAAAATCACCACTATGTCTCCACTCACTAGCAAAAAAGAGACACAATCTTTTCTGGGTGTAGTGGGCTTTTGGAGGATGCACATCCCAAATACAGCCTCATTGTAAGCTCCCTTTATCAGGTGATGCGAAAGAAGAACGATTTCATGTGGGGTCCTGAACAGCAGCAGGCTTTTGAACAGATTAAACAAGAGACAGCCAGTGCCATGGCCCTAGGGCCACTATGGATAGGACAGGATGTGAAGAACATCCTCTACACTGCTGCTGGAGACAAAGGTCCCACTTGGAGTCTGTGGCAAAAAGCCTCAGGAGAGACCCAAGGCTGACCCCTGGGATTTTGGAGTAGAGCATGCAGGAGGTCAGAAGAATGCTACACTCCAACTGAAAAGGAGATCCTAGTAGCATATGAGAGCCTTTGGGCTGCTTCTGAAGTAATCAGCACTGAAATGCACCTCGACTGCCAGTGCTGAACTGGATATTTAAAGGAAAGGTTCTCTCCACCCATCATGCTACTGATGCCACTTGGAGTAAGGGATTGTGCTGATTACACAACAAGCGCAGATGGGAAACCTCAGTTGACCAGGAATCCTAGAGGTGACCATGGGCTGGCCTGAAGGCAAGAAGTTTGGAACATTGCCAGCACAAGAGGTGTCACGTGCTGAAGAGGCCCCACCATACAATGAACTACCAGAAAATGAGCAGAAATTTGCCCTGTTCACAGACGGATCTTTTTCTATGGTGGGGAAGCATCATGGATGGATATCTGCTGTGTGGAGCCCCACAAGACAAGTTGCAGAGGCAACTGAAGGAAAAGGAGAATCAAGTCAGTTTGCAGAGGTAAAGGCTGTCCAGTTAGCCTTTGATGTTGCTGAATGGGAGAGGTGGCCAATGCTTCATCTTTATATTGACTCACGAATGGTGGCAAATGCCTTACGGGGTGGCTGCAGCAGTGAGAACAGAACAGCTGGCAACAGAAGGGTAAACCTATATGGGGTGCTGAACCGTGGAAAGACATTGCTGCCCGAACAAAAAATATGGTTATAAAGGTGCATCATGTAGATGCTCATGTGCCCAAAAGTCAGACTACTGAAGAACAACAAAATAACCGTCAGACAGACCAAGCTGCCAGAATTGAGGTGGCTCAAATAGACCTGGACTGGCAGAACAATGGAAGAGTTACTTCTAGTTCAGTGGGCCCATGAGACCTCAAGCCATCAAGGAATAGACACAATATGTAAGTGGGCTAGAGACCAAGGAGTGGACTTAACCATGGATGCTATTGTACGAGTTATTCATGATTGCGAAACACGCGTCATGATTAAACAAGCAAAGAGGATGAAACCTCTCTGGGGGGAAGGGCAATGGCAAAAGTACAAATATGGGGAGGCGTGGCAGGTTGATTATATCACCTTGCCACAATCTCGCAGTGGTAAGCTTTATGTGCTTACAATGGTGGAAGCAACCACTGGGTGGCTTGAAACATAAGCAGGACCCCACGCTACCACCCAAAGCACCATATTAGGTCTGGAGAGGCAAATCCTGTGGTGACATGCCACCCCAGAAAGAATTGAGTCAGATAATGGTACTCATTTCAAAAATTCACTTGTGGATACTTGGGCCAGAGAACATGGCATCGAGTGGATTTATCATATCCCCTGTCATGCACCAGCCTCTGATAAGATCGAACGCTACAACAGATTGTTAAAAACCATGTTAAAAAGCAATTGGTGGCAGAACATTTAAGCACTGGGAGAAGAATTTGGCAGTAGTTGCCTGGCTGGTCAACAGTAGAGGATCAGTCAGTCAAGATGGTCCTACGCAGTCCAGCTCCCTACTTACTGTAGAGGGAGTTAAGGTCCATGTGGTACATGTAAAAAGCATGTTGGGAAAAGCGGCTTGGGTCCTTCCAGCTTCTGGAAAGGGCAAACCTTTCCGTGGAACTGTTTTTGCACAGGGACCTGGTTCCACTTGATGGGTGATGGAGAAAAATGGGGACATCCGGTGTGTACCACAAGAGAATTTGATGCCTGAGAAGTACACTTAGTGATTCCATGTACATATATGTATATAGATATGCATATATGTAATGCATCTTAGTTATTATTTGCTTGTATGCAGATATATGTTAAGTATGATGTGGTGATGTGGAATAAGTCAGGCACTGGAATGGACTGCCCAGGGAGGTGGTGGAGTCACCGACCCTGGGGGTGTTCAAAGAAAGGCTGGATGTTGTGTTGAGGGACATGGTTTAGTGGGAGCTATTGGTGACAGGTGAACGGTTGGACTGGATGATCTTTTAGGTCTTTTCCAACCTTGGTGATTCTATGATTCTATGATAAGGGGTGGAATGTTGTGGTTTTGTGATTTTTTGCTGTCAGTATTCCACATCAGAACATCACGTGGACCAGAAGAAGTTAAAGAGGTTCCATTTACTGCCTTTAAGGCCACTTCGAGTATCCTGATAGAAGGGGAGGGGGCGGCACCCCCAGAGGACCTGGCAGCAAGAGAAAGCGGGGTGCAGTTTTGGACAGGGCCCAAGTGTCTGCTTCTCTCCATCTGACCCCAGCTTAGCCGTCTCAGCTCGCTGCGGAGAAAAGCATGTGCTTTCTTTCCCTCACAGCATTGTGGTTTGACTCGCATTTTGGATACTCTTGTCTCTCTCGTTTTATTTGATTTAGTTAAATTCAGGAAATTATGGTTCCTTCTTAGATCGTTGCCATTATGGTTTCTCTTCATTAAAACTATCTGCTAGCTCTCTGTTCTTCCCCCTCTCCCAGAGTGCACACCACCTGGGGTCAGCCAGATGGCAGCAAACCCTTAGTACCCCTTCCTCTTGTTTTTTTTCTTTTTCTTTTTCCTGGGGCCTGTGCCCCCCGTCACAGACTTACATCTAATGATAACCCTGTGACAACTTTCATAAATGACAGACAATGGCAGCAAGTACACCCTTAGCAAGCTCGCGGATGACGCCAAGCTGAACGGTGCAGTCGATACACTGGAGAGAAGGGAAGCCATCCAGAGAGACCTGGACAGGCTGGAGAAGCAGGCCCATGAAAACTTAATGACGTTCAGTAAGGCCAAGTGAAGGGTGCTGCTGGTGGACAAGAAGCTGGACATAAGCCAGCAGGCCCAGATGGCCAACTGTGTTCTGGGCTGCATTAAAAAAGGGGTGTTCAGCAGGGAGAGGAAAGTGATTGTCCCTCTATGCAGCTCTTGTGAGGCCGCATCCGGAATACTACATCCAGGCCTGGGGCCCCCCATACAGGAAGAACGTGGAGCTTTTGGAGCAGTTCCAGCAGAGGACCACTAAGATGATCAGAGGGCTGGAGCACTCTGCTATGAGGAAAGGTTGAGGGAATTGGGCTTGTTTAGCTTGTAGAAGAGAAGGCTCTGGGGAGACTTGACTGTGGCCTTCCAGTACTTGAACACAGCAGATAAAGAGGAGGGGGAGAGGCTTTTATGAGGACAGCTAGTGACAGGACAAGAGGGAATGGTTTTAAGCTGAGACAGGGGAGGTTTAGGTTAGATATTAGGAGGAAGTTTTTCCACTCAGAGGGTGGTGATACACTGGAACAGGTTGCCTAAGGAGGTTGTGGGTCCCTGGAGCCATTCAAGGCTGGGCTGGATGTGGCTCTGAGCATCCTGCTCCAGTGGTTGGCAACCTTGCACCCAGCAGGGGGGTTGAAGCTCGATGATCACTGTGGTCCTTTTCAACCCAGGCCATTCTATGATTCTACGATTCAAGAACCACTGCCATCAGTCCACATTGGAGCAATCTGTGAAGGACTTGTATCCTGTGAGAAGGACTCCATGCTGTAGCAGTGTGTCATGGAAGAACGTGAGCAAGAAGAAGTAGCAGAAAGGAAGCACACTCTGGCTCCAGCTGGGACAGTTCATTTTCTCTTCATAACATCTAGTATGACACAGTGTTTTGGCTTTGGGAAAAACAATGCTGATAACACACCAAAGTATTAATTGCTGTGGAGCAGCACTGAACAAAGCCAAGGATATTTCAGCTTCTTATACTGTTCTGGCAGAAAGGGGACCTTAAGGAGCACAAGGAGCTGAGAGGAAACAGAAACAGGTCAGCTTACCTAACTTGGCCAAATCGATATCCCATACTACATGAGATCATGTGGTAAACAGAAGAGTTGGCCAAGGGAGCTGAGACTGCTCAGGGACCGGGTAGGCATTGGTTGGCACATGTTAAGCAGTTTCGTAAAATCATAGAGTTAAAGAATCCTTAGAGTTGGAAGAGACGATTAAAGGTCATCAAATCCAATTCCTCTACAATGAGCAGGGACATGCACAAATAAATCAGGTTGCCTAGGGCTTTTCCAGCCTCACCCTGAAACTCTCCAGGGGCAGGGCACCAAGCACATCAGTGGGCAACCTGTTCCAGTGCCTCACCACCCTCACTTTAAAAGATTTTTTTCCATACACATACCCTAGATCTACCCTGTTTGAGCTTGAAACCATTTACACTTGTTCAGTCACCACAGACACTGCTAAAGAGTCTGTCCCCTTCTTTCCTCTAGTTTCCCTTTACATACTGAAGGCCACTATCAGGTCACCTCGCAGCCTTCTCTTCTCTAGGCTGAACAGCCCCAGCTCTTTCAGCCTGTCATCATAGGAGAAGTGTTCCATTCCATGGATCCTTTTTATGGCTTTCCTTTGGACATGTTCCAACAGGTCTATGTCTCTCATGTACATAGGACTCTATACCTGGACACAGTACTCCAGGTGAGGCCTCACTAGCACAGAGTAGAGGAGCAGGATCACCTCCCTCAACCTGCTGGCCACGCTTCTTTTGATACAGCCCCAGATACAGATGACTTTCTGGGCTGCAAGGGCATAGAGCTGGTTCATGCCTTGCTTCCCATCCCCCAGTAGCCTCAGGTCTTTTTTGGCAGGGTTGCACTCAATCCTTTCATTTCCCAGTTTGTATCAGTAGTGGATGTTACCTCAACCCAGGTGCATTTAGATTTGTTAAAGCTCACGAGATTCCCCTGAGCCCACTACTCAAGCCTGTCTTGGTCCCTCTGAAAGGCATCCCATCCCTCTGGTGCACCGACCACATCACACAGCTTGGTGTCATCAGCAAACATTCTGAGAGTGCACTTGACCCCACCATCTTTCATGAAGATACGAAGAGTATTGCTCCCAGCACTGACCCCTCTTGGACACCACTCATCACCTATCTCCATCTAGTCATTGAAACACTGACCACCACTCTCTGGACTTGATCCTGCAGCCAGTTCTTTGTCCATTGAGTAGTCCTCCCATCAAATTCACGTCTTCACAGTTTTAAGAGGAAGATGTTGCGGAATACTGTGTCAAAGGCCTAAATGAAGTCCATACAGATGACATCAGTGGCTCTTCCCTTGCCCATTGATGCAGTGACACCATCATAGAAGGCCACTAGGTTGGTCAAGCAGGATTTGCCCTTGGTGAAGCCACGCTGGTTTTCCTGTATCACATCCCTCTTACATGTGCCTTACCATAGCTTCCAAGAGGCTCTGCTCCCTGATCTTACCTGGCACCAGTAAACCAGTTTGTTAGTTCCCAGGGTCATCTCTCTTACCCTTTAAAAATAGGTGTTACATTGCCTTTTTCCCCAGACACCAGGGACTTGATCTAATTGCCACAACCTTTCAAATATCACAGGGAGTGGCTTGGCAACCACATCAGCTAATCCCCTCTGGACTCCAGCATGCATCTCATTGAAATCTGTTGACTTGTGGATGCTCAAGCCCACCAAGTGGACAGGAACTTGATCTTTGCACACAGTGAGACGGACATTCTTCCTCAGTCCTCTTCTACCAAATCAAACATTTGAGGGCTGTGGGACGGGCTGTGTGACTACCAGTTATCAGAGAAGACAGCCTTCTCCTTATCTGTAATTTATTTGTCTATCTCAATGCAGGAGTTCTACTTCAGTTTTCCCAATTGTTACATCCATCTCACTGGGAAGGAGGAAAGAGTGAATAGCTAAATGTAGTACAGTTGGGTTACACCACAATAAAGTGTTACAAATTGACCACAACCTCCATTCCTCAGCACTGCTCAAAATAGTGGAAGAAGGTAGAAGAACTGAGACTGAAGTTGAGCCTAGGCTCTCACTATCCTGCTCCACTTGCTTAGCAGCTTTAAGTGAATTACATCATTAAACACCTAAGTTATGGAATACAATGGTAGACTACAACACAAGAAGCAACTTTCTGGTCCAGGTATTGAACAGACCAACCAGATGTGAAGCGTTGCTGGACCTGCTGCTCACCAACATGGAGAAAATCATTAAAGGTGTTAAGGCTGGAGCCAACCTGGGCTGCAGTGACCATGCCCTGATTGAGTTCGTGATCTCCAGGGATGTGAACCTGGCAAAGAGTGGCATCAGGACCCTGAACTTTGGAAAACAAACTTTAAGCTGTTCATCAGACTATTGGCCAAGATCCTCCAGGATACTGACTTTAAAAAGAAAGATATTGAGGAGAGCTGGCTAACCTTCAAGGATGCCTTCCTGAGAGCACAAGAGCTCTCCTAAGAAAATGGGCAGAGGAGGTAGGAATCTGGTGTGGCTCAGCACGGACCTGCTGGGCACACTGAGGGCAAAGAAAGGTGCAAACAAGCTCTGGAAACAAAGGTGTGTCACCTAGGAAGAATACAGGAATGCCGTCCGGACTTGCTGACATAGGATCAGGAAAGCCAAGGTGCAGGCAGAACTGAATTTGGCGGGGAATGTGAAAAATAATAGAAAGACATTCTACAGGTACATTGGCCAGAAGAAACAGGTCAAAGCAAGCGTACCTCCTTTGGTAAACATAAAAGGAGAACTGGCTTCAACAGACGAAGAAAAGGCTGAGGCACTGAATGAGTTGTTTGCCTTAGTCTTCACTGATGGCCAGGATTCCAGTACTTCTCACATCCCTGAGCCCTGCATCCCTAAAATCTCTAGGTGGAGACTGGGGTAGTAAATCCTCCCCCACTGTGAGGGCAGAGCAGGTCCGAGACTGCCTCATGAGACTGAATGTGTACAAAGGTCTATGGGGCCGGATGGCATACATCCCAGGGTTCTGAAGGAGCTGGCTGAGGTGGTTGCCGAACCGCTCTCCATCATATTTGAAAAGTTGTGGCTGTCAGGTGACATCCCAGATGATTGGAGGAAGGGTCACGTCACTCCCATTTACAAGAAAGAGAGCAAGGAGGATCCGGGGAACTACAGGCCAGTAAGTCTCACCTCTGTGCCTGGGAAGATCATGGAACAGATCCTCCTGGATGACATGCTTAATCACATGAGAAATGAGCGTGTGATCCAAGACAGCCAGCACGGCTTCACCAGGGGAAGATCATGCTTAACCAGTCTGGTGGCCTTCTATGATGGAGTGACAGCATCGGTGGACAAGGGTAAGGCAACTGGTGTCATTTACCTGGACTTGAGCAAAGCCTTTGACATGGCTGCCCCCCACATCCTTATCTCCAAATTGGAGGGATGTGGATTTGATGGGCATTTGATGTGGATTTTGGCAGCAGGGAGGTTGGAGATTCATGATCCTTGAGGCCCCTTCCAACCCTGGCCATTCTGTGATTCTGTGAAGTTCACTACAGAATCTTCCCCGTAAGACCAAGCATTTTGTACATTCAATATAGCAAGCAAATCATAGGACTGTTAAGGCTTATGTTTCCAGTAAATTGTACATTACACAAGAAAATACAACATTGTAGAAGAAAAATTTTGGCACAATAGATTAATGCTGAGAAACAGGGGTTACATATGTCATAATTGAATTTACACTCCAGAATAAAGTCAGTCACTCAGGAGAAGAAAACAAGCATTAACAACCATATTAAATAAAGAAAAAATATTACTGTATCATAAAAACTTGTTAGACACTATTTGTTTTTTGTTGAACCCAGCAACAGATAGGGTGGTGGGGAAGAATGAGACATTACCTAGTACTTCAGGAGGCTCTGACTGCAGGCCTTCTGGTTGCTGTCCCTGGAGCACATTAAGTAGGGCTTGTAGGCTCCTGAGACACAAGGATGGATGAGAAAATCTGGTCTCCTTTATCAGTTCAAAAACTTCACATAATCCAACTTCAATGATCTTAAAAAAAAAAAAAAAAAAAAAAAAAAAACCAGATATTTTACAGTATCTGTTAATATGATCATTTTGGCTCTTCAATATCAACATCTGTTAAAGTGCTGTTACAGCCCCTCTTAGCTTTCCCTTTCAGCATTCCTGAATATTCTGAGATTATACTTACATTTCTTTCTACTGACTGTTCCATTAACTGTCTACTCAAAGCCAGTACTTTAATCATTATGAAGATGAAAGAGAAGTGAGCATTACAATTAAGTAAGCATGTCTACAAGAGTTAACTATGCATTTCTATTACAGAAATAACATTAAGGCTAGGATGTCAGCAGAAGAGTCTAGAGCCTCCGATTCACCCTTGACTGAAAGCTTAAGAATAGTGAAATGTGATAACAAAATTGTTAATAGAACTGCCACTCAACAAAACAGATCTGTTCTGATAGCTAGAGATAATACATGAGATAATACATGCTGGAAGCCTTACAAATATCTTCTCTGTCATTCGAATTATTTCAAATCCTATCTTTCAGAAGTTACTATTTTAGAACCTGCTTGATTTTTGAAGGAAGACAAGAAAGGAAAATGAAGTCTTCAACAACAATTTTCCTGCAAGTTACACCTTATGTTCCATGCAATCGGAAGACTGGAGGAAAACATTCATGGAATCTATTGGGAACAAAAATCTGATCATGCAGGTTAAAGAACATATGGGATATTTTTAGAAATATTGTTACTGAAACGAAAGTATATCTGAAATTAACTAAGAAGTTTGTGTTATTCCCAGACAGAAGACTAATAGCTGGAGAAAGCAGTGAACTTAACACATGAACAACAGCAGAGAAAGTGATTTAAGTTTCCATTATAGTAACTACCTTGTCATCAACTATACATAGCAGTATCTTACTTTAATGAGTTTTCATATCTTTTCTTTTCCTAACTCATCTTTTTTCAAAACTACACTATTCCATTTCTCTTACTGATATATTCTCTAACATATATAATAACATTATCCTTTTAGATTCCCCTTGCAAGTATGCTGTGCATCCCACTGGTTAAGTCCTCATCAACATAATCTAACGACTTCAGACTACACACACGATACACTTTAAAGAGTTACTTGCCTTTGGAAGTTTAATGGGTGGCTCTTTGGATTCCTCTTCTTCATCACTGTCCGAATCCCCACTCTGTACACTGTTCTTTGACGTCAAAGAGACAGATGTTTCCTTTTTTTGCCACTCCAATACACAATGCCGGACATTGCAGTAAACATTAAAAGCTGAAGGATTGCTATGTAATCTGATATCTGGTATAGTTATTGTACTCTCTAGGTTTTCTGCCTGAAAACAACAAGAAGATTGAATTTTAACAAAAAGAAAAATTCTGTCTTGCAGTTTAAACTTCTAACTTTGCTACATTTGTCATCTCAACACTCAGCTGACCAAGTAGTTTTCAAACTAGTGACAACTTTCTGTAGAGATATGAATCATATCTCAGGCAGAGAAGAAAGGAGAAAGAGGGAGAAACTTCAGTATATTCCATCTGGCTTTAGTCCCTACCTCTCATGATGTGATGAGGACAGTGAGATGGAAAATGATAAAAGCAAAGGCAGTGCAGGCTACAGAAGGGTCCAAATGTGTGCCACAGACAAGTGACTAGTAGATCTTCGAATTTACCTTTGTATCAGATTTAGTACTATTAATGATTTTTAAAATGCATTATTTACTGTAGCTGTTAATCTATTAGATTTAAGCTGTTTGCTAAACGTATGTTAGAAATTAAAAATAACATTAATTGTTTTGTCATTAAATAAAACAAATGGCAGGAGCTGTAGTTAGCAGCTTCACATAGATAGAAAATTAATGAAAACCTAATGGACAAACTACTAAACAAAAGAAATCTGTAGAGACCCGTAACGTAACAGAACCCCACCTTGTCCTCAGAAGCTCTGAACCACAAAGAGTTGGGAAACTGTTTCAAGAAACTACCATTAGCTACACCCTGCCTTATGCTTCACTTTTTAATCTACTACCGGTACATTAATGCCAGCCACTGCTGAGAAGAACCATCAGGCTCTCATTAACTTGGAAAACTATTAGGAAATAGTCAACATAAACTTGGAAAAATATTAGGAAAAAACATTTTGAGTTCTGCTGCATACTATCCTTTTCTGCATTAGTAAAGTAAGACATAGCAAAAGGAAGACTTTAAAACCATCAAAATCCTCAAATAAAACAGTCAGGGTTATACTTTCTCTTAGGATGCAAACTACCGAAGACCATATATATATGATATAAAAAAGAAACCAAAACAACAAACAACAGGCTTAAGGTATTTGGTGTGTATGTAAGGAATTCCCTATAACATCTTGGTGTAGACAAAAGGTACAAACTAAGGAGGGAAAACCTAGGTTTGTAGGATAACCTCACTTGAGTAAGTCTAGAAAAATGTGGGGGACAATTAGACTAGTCAGGGTCATGATTACTTCCATAAGGTTATTTTGTTTTGTTTGATGTAGTCTTTAGAGGTGGTGAACATGGAGGGCTTTAGCCTTTTCATTACTCTCTCTCTAAATGAGGGCAAATATTGTGAACCAAATCATTCATTAGGCATGCGAGTACACAGCAAATTTTATTACAATGATATGAAAAAGGTTACAGTGGAAATGCATAGAAAGCAAGGGTTGGAAAAAAGAACCATAAACTAGAGAGATTAAGGGGAAAGAAGTTTGAGAATCAGTGAATAAGAAAGTATTTGAAAGGGACGGTTTATTTTTCTATGGTAGCCACAGCTTTGAACATCAAACCTCAGTAGTGAATAATATTTTTTTCCTTCACATCTGTTTTAATTATTAGCAGAAACACACAGGCTTCTAAATCAGAGCACTTAATACCATATGTTGCAAAACTTAAAAGAAAATTCACAACAACTTGATAATATTTCATCATTTACATAATTTCTTTTTATTTTGTACTTAAGTATTATTCAAACCACACTGGTATATATTTGCATAGCTTTCTTTTCCATAATTACTACAAAATTATTACAAGCTGAGACATTAAGAAGCAACGGTTTATGCCATTTTATCCAATGCAGTGTGCTAATCTTTCTTACTTGAGTCAGCATCAGTCACCACAAAAACATAAAGACAAAATATGAGAAGTTACCTGAAGAAAAAGTAGATTTTTAAGCACAACGGATTTTCTGCCATTAAAGAATGAAAGGCAACATAAGCTTAGTCCTTGTTGAACGTAAGTATCCTTATGTTATTAAAGATGCTATTAAAAAAAGACATTGCACAGTGCAATAACTCAAAATACTCCCATTTGAAACTGCACAAATAGATTTACACTGGTATCAATATGACTACTATAGATAATAACTACTAGATAATGACTACTACGTTCCTTAGAATTCATTTGACATCAGAAAATTAAGAGGTATGACGACTCTTTTCCCTGTCAAATATTCACATACTTGTCCCAAAACTTCTGCAAGTACTGATAAAACAAATATACAATATCAGCTTTCAGCTTTAGTGCTAACTCAGTTGAATTTCCCTAGTTAAAAAAAATAGGGAATTTATTAAGCATTTTCCTATTTTACTGATAAACACGGGGAAAAAAAATCAGGGTCATTTCAAATATCTCTATGTGAAGTTCACTCATTTAATTAGTATCACATATTGCGATTACAACTTCAGCGATGAGTTTCCAGTTCCTTCTTGCCAGGAGTTCAGCCTAGTTTTTATTCCAGAACAGCTTAAGTTCTGGAGCAGTTCTGAGTTCTGTAGCTCATAGGCACTTCTTCTGAAATAGGCTGCCAAAGTCATCTCACCAGCACAGATAATTTTAGACATTACAGTGCTAGATAAAATATCAATGCCTGTTCTCTTGCCTATTAATAATAAGCTGACTAATTTTCAAAAATAAACTCATTCCTTATTCTCAATACTTCACTATTAAAAAGTTCCTTACCTAATGCTTCAGCTTTTAAACAGTAATTACTTCAATCATTCTGTTTAATGTCACACTCTTCTGCAAAAGTACACAACAGACTAAAACCTCCCATATAGACTTCACTACAGGCAATCTCTAAACAGACAGTACAGCACAAGAATGACTCAGAACTAGAATTACATAGCTGTGATGCAGACCCACTGTTAACATTCATCTTCATATTTTCACTTCTCCCAAAATACCTCGTTTCTGAAAGCTATAAATTCTTTGAAACTAGGATCATCCTATACTCCATTTGTTACACACTTGACAAATGTAGCCACAAATCATGATAATGCACATTAAGAATAATCTTGAAATACACTACCTCATTTTGGCAGTTTAAATCCACTAGCCTTCTGACTCCACTAAATAAATCCTATTTTGAACAGTAAGCTGCTTGGTTGATAGAACAGGTTAAAACTGAGGGTGTAACTTTAATATTTACTATCTTTTATTTAGAGGAAAAAAGCAAAATATAAGTCAATGTATACTAATGTTTAGCATTTATCAAGGCAAAAGAAAAGTGCACAGTAAGAACAAGACACGTAATTCCATGTTGGAGAGTAGGAAGGGTACCTTTGATCCTCATGTTCTTCTTTCTCTCTGCAAACTTTATCAGAAGATAAAAACCACTGATAATTTATCAGTAATCAATTTGCTCAAGTCTTTCAGTGGCTTTAATTTAGGTGATTATAGTTATCAGAATATCTGTAGTTTCCTGTACAAAACTACCTGTTCAATAGATAGGTTATATAAGAAACATTTTCTTTGATTTCTTTTACAAACTCAGAGATAGAAATGATATATAAAAAAAGAATTTTCTGCTTTCCTACTTCAAATATTCATTCAGCGAGCTTTTTTTTTTCCTTTTCATTTTGTCTTACTTGTTCCCCAATCTCTACCTTGAAGTTCAAGTAGATGCGAGAAGCCTATCAGTGAAGACTGAAGCAAAGAACTTGTTGAGTAGCTCATCTTTCTCCATGTCTGTTGAAGCTAGTTCTCTCTTCTCATTATCAGAAGGGGTACACTTTGTGCCTATGTTTCTTCAGACAAACGTACCTGTAGAATCCCTTGTTATTTTTCATAAATTTTTCTGAGTTCAGTTCCATCTGTGCTTTGGCTTCCCTGATCACATCTCTGCACATCCAGACAGCATCCTTGTATCCTTCCTAAGCCACACATCCCTGCTTCCACTGCCTGTATGTGTCCTTCCTACTCTTAATTTGACCATCAGGTCTCTGCTCAGCCATGATGCCGCTACTTTGTTTGTTACACTGGGGGTTGGAGAGAGCTCTTGTGCTCTCAGAAAGGTGTCCTTAACATCCTGCCATCTCATTCTGTTTCTACATCCTAAAGAAAGCTTCCCAGGGGATCTCATGCAATAGTTTCTTAAACAGCTGAAAGTTCATTCTCCTGAAGTTCAGGGTCCTGACTCTGCTTTTTGCCAGGCCTCTATTACTCAAAATTACAAGTTCAGCCCAAACTGCCTTCAATCTCCTCTACACTGCCACACACCAGGTCTAGCAATGCTTCATCTCTGATTTGTTTGCCCAATATCTGGACCAGAAAATTATCTTCAACAGATTCCAGAAATCTCCAGGATTGCTTGAAGCCTTCCACGTTGTTTTCCCAGCAGATGTCAAGGTGTTCAAAATCCCCCAACTAGAGTGAGAGCCTGTGAGCATGATGCCTCTCGTAGCTGAAGAAAGAAGGCCTCATCTACAGGTTCCCATTGATCAGGTGGCCTGTAGCAGTTCTTGACCAACAGATGCCCTTTATTAGTGTGGTCCCAGATTTTAACGCACAAGCTCTCAGAGCCATGAGCAGGATCTCGGAGGCAGCTCTTCACAATCTACCCACTTCTTAACATAGAGGGTGTAGTTAACAAAATACGCAAGTTAGAGATGTAGTCAATGAAATACGTAAAGCAGGGGCTGTCAAGGTCACCAGGCGTAACAGGATCTGCGTGGGCCCCTTGCGTGGTTAACAGAATACGTGAAAAGGGGGCTGTGGAAGTCATCAGGCTCTGCAGGGGCTCCTTGACTCATGAGAAACCATGATGAGACATGGCAAGACAAGACATGCTACACGTCTATTGGGCACAGATAACTGTAGCAAGGGTGATTGGTAGCACTGTGACAGCAGGGAGAGCTATAAGAAGAGTGTGTTACTTGCAATAAGCGACATCTTGCCGCTCATCATATCAGTGTGCTGAATAGCGTGTGAATGGTTCAGGCCTAGCACGGGACCGACTCGGTCAGGTGCTGGGCCTGAGACTGTCAGGCCACTGCGGGCCGGGTGGACCGCAACTTAGGTCACCGTGAGAAACTGCGACAAGAGGGCAACTCTTTCACTCCTCCTGCTTTGCTTATTCCATCTAAAGATCTTGTAGTCTTCAACAGAAATATTCCAGTTGAAATGGTTTTCTTCATAAAACGGAGCAACTAGACTTAATAACACTCAGTTAGCCTTCTGTAATGTTCTAATACACGCAAGGAAAGAAGTGAGGAAAACAGAACCTCTGATCTTTTTTTAAACTTGTTTACCACTCAAACAACCTCATTTACCAAAAGACGAAATCCAAACATAGCCTATTTTCTGACCAATTAATTTCCTTTCTCTTCAACCAGGTAATTGCAAAAATGGCTTATTCTCAGATGTGACAGAAATAGATATCTAACAGAGCTAAGTTAATCTGTCGTTAAACATGGTAAACTAGAATAAAGATCTGATCTAACCTGTGTGCAGCACAGAATATAAAATCTAAATTCTTTGAATGCTTCAAACATCATTTTGAAAGGGGTTGAGGTCAAAATATCATGTAAAACAGAAGCCATTGAGAATACTGCCAAGTTACTGATTTAAGTATTTTTCTCTTTATCTCATGATTTATTTTTTACATCCAGTCATCAGCTTACAATATTTTTTTTTCTGCTTATTCTTAATTTAAGGTCCCCCCCCATCCTTTAATAGCACAGTAATAGAAAGCTGCCATCTATATTTAAACTCCAGCTAATATAAAATAAACTGATCTCTATTTCTCCTCTTCAGAATGAAAAACTCAAATACAGAATGATCTGCTGTATTATGAAACTTTAAATGCAAACCCACGTTTTCCTAAAACATTTCTGCTGTTAGACATTCCCATGCAGAAATGACCATAAAGTTTATTCTGCGCTGGTAAGCATGCGGATACATTAAAAAGCATGATGGGAATGAAAGAAAACAAAACATCACCACCACCACCACATTTTGTCCCTAAATGAAGTTTAATAGTCTAAAGAGATTAAACCAACTTTATTTTTCAGGAACTATTCAATTTCCTGCTATCAAGCAGGAGTAAGCTGGAGTGCTTTTCTACACCTCTGTATCTGAAGACAAATACAACTGTTTTGTCCACCTTAAAGATGGCACATTATAGAGGCATACAGAGCAAAGCACAGAAAAAAAACATGACCTCCCATGAGTGGAAAAATCCCACCTAGCATTTTATAAAAGCTGTTTTAAATCCAAGAAAAATCTTGGAAACAACCCTTCCTAGTCATGATGTGCAAGATGATCATTTAGCGCCATATTTATAAATACTAACGAGAGCCAGGCATTAACACATTCATATCTTCCGGCCATTTAGAAAGGATACATCCATTTATCCAAGGCAAATGAATCCAAGAAATATATTGGACTATGAAGCTTGTGGGGAACAGCAATTCTAGATTTAGCTTCCTAATTAGTAGTTCAACTAGGGCACAAGTATACAGAAAGTCGTTTCCCTTTGTATAGTAACTGTAATTAAAAATGAAGAGCTAACTTATTTTAAAAGCACAAATTTCTGTCACAAGACAGAACATACAAACAACATCCTGCACTGTTTGCTCTAATTTCCAATTTGGTTTTCTGTGTTTAAGTGGGTCTAATAAAAAGGATGAAGAAAACACAACTAAAAGCTTTAATTTCTCAATGACTGAAAATTAAAAATTGTTTGGACTAGAAGTACTTAACTGTCCACCAGTGAAAATAAAAGTTTTGAAGATAAGTCTCTTCTATGCTCTACTGTGAAGCTGCATTACTTGAGATAAGCAGAACAATCCAGTAAGTATCCAAAAAGGCAATACTAACTTAATAGATTAAGACGGCTTGCTTCACCCTCCCTAAGTCATCTGTCTTGAGATAGAGTAGCTACAGGACATCTGGCAAATAAGGATAAGACAGCCAAAGGAACCTACAGCTTATTATAGGGACATTTAACTGACTAGAAAGTGTTACTGTCTTGCAAAACCATTCTGCCGATTAGCTTCTTTCTCTTTACTGATTTTAATGAAAACCTAGGAAGAATTTTCCAGGCCTAGAGTAAGCCTGAGAATTCCTTCAAAACTCTTACTTTGAACTGAGAAATAATAGGTCTGTAATAGAAAAAGATTACCTCAAAGCAATAATTTAAAATACTGTCACTTTCACCTAGATTTTAGAAACTGTTAAGTTTCTATTTCACTATGGAGGAATTTTCAAGGATAACTATTAATTCCTTAGACATAGAGTGCTCCCTTTCTCTTTTAACAAACATGGAGTTAATCCTGCAGCAGCCGTCTCCAGCTCCTGGCTAGGTGTGCATCTCTTCAGACTTAACTCTAAATCAGTACTGTTTTACCTACATTTATACTCCAGGAACAAAACATTGATTGTATCCAATTATGCTTGCTACTAATGCTCAGCATAAAATAAAAAGGTTAATATCACTAACAGTGACATAAAGAAAGCAGTATACAGACAAAAAATGCTGGACTGTTATATACCCAAAACAACAACAACAAAAATCGCTACTTGAATGTTTTCTTCTCACAACTCTCAATTGAAATTATTTCATTTTTTCAGTCAGAGTTTTTTTAAGTTAGTTACAGACATACCTTGTTGCGTGTTTTTACTTTTAATTTAGTCTTCTGTTTCCTTTTCAATTTTTTCTTGCTAAAAAGTTTCTTACTCCTGAAAAAAAAAGAGCAAAAAAACCCCATGAGAATAAAATAATTAAAATTCTTCCCTCACTTCAAGGTAAACAGCAACATTAAAGAAAAAAATATTGTCATAAGTCCTCTAAAACTTTTTTCCTAAGGCAGAGAACCAGTAAAGTCAAAATTTCAGAGTATAAATCAGAGGTTGTAAACATGATGCTTTCCTATTGGATCATAGATTTTTACTTTTAGTGTTTCAAGAAGAATATTAGCTAGTGCAGGAAAAAAAACCCAGGCATCTCCATTTTGTATTTTTACCTTACTTGTTTCTATTACAAGTCCATTAACATTATACCAGTGATAGAAGTGAGAAGACACATTTTGTCAAGTCTTTACTCAGCCTTCCAAAACAAAAAGATAGCTTTAAAAAAAAAAAAAAAAAAAAAAAGCATCATTTGGCAGAGAGTTCAGGTGATGGGAGAAACTGCAACTTTTGAACATGCATGTTTTCAAACTTCTAAGTCTTCTTCTGCCCTCAACTTACAGACTTTTAATTTCCATTCCTTCACACTACAGCTCCAGCTAATCCATGCTCCTCTAATTCTCTTCTGCCCATACCTCATTCCTATCACATTCTTTTTCTCCTCCAATTTATTATCCTGCTTATAAAAATCACAATTAAAAAATACACAAAGAAGATACATGAAGAATAAAAGACAACATACATATACCATCAGCAAAGTTATTCTGCCTGAGATGTATGCATTTTAACTTACCCTACATTTCTCTACTCCATTCAGACTGCAAGCCCTCTGCAAAAACAAGCTAATGTTACCCACATAGAATACAGCTCATTCTAGACTGGAAAGCTACTAACATTCCTCTGTGCCACTCAAACATTACTCAAATGGCTTACAGTCCCGATTAGTTAGAAAAATAGAAGTATGGAAGCTGAAAAATCACAGATACCAAACTGGAAAGAGACTGAGAACTGAAGCAATCTAGTATTTTCTTTGAACAACTTTGTTCTAAACAAAAATGTTGATGGACTAGAAACATATTGCTTACAACTTTCTCAGCATTCACATTTGAAGAGGATACAAGTTCCATGATCCAGCAATCAAAGGCTAGAAACTAAAGTTTTATCAACACTGACCTGCCAGAAAAAAATAATAATCAAATAATCCCTGCAAAAAGTTGCCCTGTAAAAGTCTCATTTATTAACAGTAAAATTAGGAAGACGGAGACATATTCTTCTTCAAGACACTTCCTGCGAGAACCAATCACCTCATCACTTTTCTTGTAAATTTTAAGTCTTGAATATAAAAAGGAACGATTACCCCAGAGTTCAAAGAAGCATTTCAGTGATCAGAAAAAAAAAAAAATCACAGTAATTTAAAACTTATAATGAGAAAATAGATGACCTCCTAAGATCAATTCAGCTATAAAGGAAAATACATCAAACTGTCTGTCCGATCTATTTAAGAAAAGAAGGGGAGAAGTGTTAAAAAAAACACACAATTTCTCAAGTCCGAATCTCTATAATCACCTTCCATAGTCTGTTTTGCTATTCAGTTATTCTTACACAGGACAAGTTTTAATTCCTTATTACAGTTTAACGCAGTCCTTATTCTGTTGCCAAACAAGAACAACACTGCAGTCCCTTCCATTGTGTAGCCACTCGATCTTCCACTCTGGATCAAATACCATTTTATAAAATTCTCATCCTAAATCCTCTGAATTTAGAGCCCACCAGGATTTCTATCTCTTCCTATCAAATGCAAACCACACTGACCAATTTAAAGCAGTACTTATTACTCACTGTTGAGCAGAGGAAAAGTTGCCTCATGTGCCCCCCTTAAGGTCACACCTAACTGTATGCGAGCTTTTACCTTGCCAGCCCACAAAAGCTTGATATTATTTTCCTGCAAACTGAGCTTGCTTTATTCTTTACCTAGCTCTGCTGTTATGCTTTTTAGTACAGGACAGTGTTGCACAATTTTCACTTACCAGGGACAACTTTATAAGGCAGTTATAAAGAACACTAACCTCTCTTGTCAAGACATTTGAAATTGAATCCTGCCTGCCAAAATCCTTACAAACTCTTAAACTTATTCCAGTCTGCAAACATTATAAGCATTTTTTCCTTTCTAGCTTTGCAAATATTTCACAGAATAATACTCATATTTTGGTAAGCATTTTTCTGTACAGAAGTGTACAACACAGAATCCCAGAATTGCAGGGATTGGAAGGGACCTCAGAAGATCATCAAGCCCAGCCCCCCTGTCAAAGTAGGTACTCTACAACAGGTCTCACAGATATGCATCCAGACGCGTCTTGAATATCTCTATAGGAGGAGACACCACAATCTCTCTGGGCAATCTGTTCCAGTGCTCCATCACCCTTACAATAAAGAAGTTCTTCCACATGTTAGTACAGAACTTCCTATATTCAAGTTTTGAGTCATTGCTCATCGCCTTGCCGCTACACATCACATTCACCTCCCACCTCCTTTTAGATATTTATAAACATCCCCCCCTCAGTCTTCCTTTCCCTAGGCTAAACAGATGCAGGTTACTCAGTCTTACCCAATATGGGAGATGCTCCAGGCCATTTATCATCTTTGTGACCCTCCACTGGACTCCTTCTAGATCCCTGTCTTCTGTGAACTGGGGAGCCTGAACTGGATGCAGTAATCTAAATGTGGCCTCACCAGGGCAGAGTAGAGTGGGAGGATCACCTCCCTCAACCTGTTGGCCACAGTCTGTTTAATGCATTCCAAGATACCACTGGCCTTCTTGGACACAAGGGCACACTTCATGCATGTGGCCAACCTGCTGTCCACCAGAACACCCAGGTCCTTCTCTGCACAACTCCTCTCAGCAAGTTATCCCCTAACCTGTATGGTTATTGCTCCCCAGTGCAAGACTCTACACTTGCTCTAGTTAAACCTCATAAGGTTCATCCCTGCCCAACTCTCCAAATCTGTTCATGTCTTGTTGAGTAGTGCACAGCTTTCTGGCATGTCTGCCACCCCTCCCAGCTTTGTATCATCAGCAAACCTGTGAGGGTGAACTCTACCCATTTATTCAGGTGGTTGATGAGGCACCAACCCCTGGGAAATGCTGCTTATTTAACAAAAATCCCAAAAACTAAAGCTTATTTTTATCCTAAGATTCACTTCTAAAAGAAAGTTCAGAACTAGTAAGCAATTAATCATGAAAACAAACAAAGAAACAAGTCTAACTTCATAAGCAGTTCCAAGCAATCATCTGTTTACAATGTATGAATGAAAAAAAAATAATAAAATACATATGATTTCTACAGGATTACTGTTAAATACCGTTACATCATGAGATTTTAATATTCAGATAGTGAAGATAATATATGGGCAGGTCTACTCAAGAAAAATAATGTTGGGAAGATTGAGTCATTTCCTGTTTAAAACCACAACTTAATTACAAGCCCATCTCTTCTACTGCCTGAAGATTAACAACACCCGATAAGGCTAGATTTTCTCACTAAATTGTCAACTTGTATTGGCTAACAATTGTAAATTGCTATAGACTGTCAGTTGTTGTCAACAGTTTGATAACCAACAACAGTTCTAAAGATCCTGAAACTCTATGCTGGAATTAACAACTTAATTCCAGTGACAGAAGCTCTTAACTTTCAAGTTAGATGTTGATACTACTCAGTATAATAAACCAACTTTCAATTATCAGCAAGTTTCAGGCAAATTTTCTGCAAACAATTTCAAGCCTTTTTATTTGAGGCTGAATTCATAATTTTGAATCGGCACCCAAAGGAAATCAAATCAGTACAGAACACGAGGAGACCTTGACAATAAGTTTCTTGGGTCAAGAGGAGCTAATGGATAAGCACATGGTTTTATTACAGCCTTCTCAGAAAAATCACTGAAAATAAAAACAAATAAAGTATCAACGGTTTATGGGCTGGTTCAGCTGAGTTCCGTAACTAGCAGGACAGAGAGATTTTGCAAAATCCATGCCTCTGGAAAAGGGAAACAGGGGACCCTGAAATAATTACAGTGGCAACTATCTGAGGAAAAACAAACTAATTTACTATATACAGTATCAGAATGCGATATCTCTGACCACAGGGCCCTTTGGGGTACGTAGTTCTTCTCTTCTGAACAGGTG
Organism: Lagopus muta; assembly: GCF_023343835.1. NCBI lineage: Eukaryota > Metazoa > Chordata > Aves > Galliformes > Phasianidae > Lagopus > Lagopus muta. Next base: position 152,583,280 of record NC_064433.1, on the reverse strand, counting down.
CCCAGAACTAGAGCATTAACACTTTACTCCCAGTGCACTACATAATGTTATGATGTGGAATACCAATAACCAAAAATCATAAAACCATGACAGACAGAAAATATTTAGTTCTTAACAGCTGTCACACACACACAAAAAAAGAAAACCAACAATTGATTGCTGGGCAATTTACAACAGTTTTTAAATAACATGAGTCTAACTTCTATTCAGCTTTCCAGTATCTTTAGCAGATGGCAATAACAGCATGCTTCCCTCATTTCTTTTCAGATTAGAAGTAGCACCAGCTAGCAGTTACAATATTTGCTGCACTGCAAGTGGGATGCTCCTCAATCACCTCAAAAGCATTGTTTTTACTATTTGGAAGATCTGAGGAAATGCAAACAGAACTCTTCCCCTACGACTGAACAGCCCTCATTTGCAATTCATGACATTAAATTTGAGAAGGAAGAAAAGTTTTGTGTTGAGCACCCAGTGCTGTTACTGAATTAATCAGAACAGGTTAACTTTGCATTAACACTGGGTTCACATCTGCATAAGTTCTAGGTTCTATGTTGCACTAAAAGACTGCTTAGTGGAGAAAAAAAAATGCTGTACCTGCTGCCGAGTCAAAACAAGAGCAACACAAGTCACATTAAAGTTCTGATGGCCCTTAAACTTGTACTCATGTCTGAAATTTCTTACCAAAGGTCACAGCAACAAGTGAAACATAAGACCAAGTCATTCTACTGCTGATAAAAACCTTAATTTTGGGGAAAAAAGTGTGAATTCAGAAACTTATTTCCTAGTAGACGCTAAAATTTTTAAAACCTATGAACTGATTTTGAATCAGTGTATTTGTCTAAACTTAATGGCTTCAATTCAATAATCATCTTAGGGAAGAGGTATACGTTTGAAAGTAGAGGCCCACTTGTCAGGCTGCATCCAGTTAGACATACTATTATTTTGTTTCCATAGGCATGTAGTTAGTTGGCTTAAGCATTCAAGGACTAATAGAGATGTTCTTAAGAGGCAGCAATCAGTGACAATGAAGTGAAACAATCAAATTGGAGACATCGAACAGTACTTGTGAATTGTTGCCTCTGGTGGTTGATTTGGGTGTACAAAAAGCAGCATTTGTTTTTGAACACCCCAAGGTGAAATCCCAACTTGAAACTCTTTAGTAGTCTGCAACTGCAAGTTATTATCACTGCAGCATTAAGAGTCATTTAGTCACTTTGATGTCTTAGGATCTGTCACCACAATATGAAGTTACCTAAAAAAACTGTAAACACGTTTTACACAAGGACAACAGAATAGGAGTACTGACATACAGGCACTGCTTGAAAAGTAATGACCTGATGTTTCTTCCACCAGATTTCTCAGCTACTGCCATATTCAGTAACAGTGCAAGATCAATATTTGTATTTATGTGCAGAAACCACATAAAAACTAGTGCTGTTTGGCAGCTCTTTGTACTGTCACAAAGTCTAGAAATTGCAAAATAGTATTTTCCATAGGCTACCACTATAAGATAGAATATCACATTAGGTAAAAAGGAAGTGGCAATACAGTAAGACAAACTGATACAAAACCTTCAGTTCTACCTTGCAAGCTCGCAGAATGGTGCTGGACTTGAAAGAAGCCTAGATGACTATAATTTATTTAAAACAAGCATAATATAACATCTAGCTCTCAAGAGGTTTTTCCAAAGACTTATCTTCACAGACATCCAGTAACACACAGAAGCATCACTACTCCTAAGTCACCACTGCAGAACTGAAATAGTGTAAGAGAGATGAGGAATAGAGTATTTTAAGAAACCAAGCTGCATCAACACAAAATGACTACCACAAAAGGCAATTACTTCATTAGTCTCTTCTTTTAGTTTCTGTGAGATATAAACGATACCTCAAGAAAAGTTAACACAGTAATTTTCATATTTCTATTGCATAGCTTGATGATTTTTCTTTATTTTTCCACATTAAAACTTTACCACAACATCTATCGCAGTTGTTGCATAATGAAGCATAATGTCCTTTTCACGATGTAGACAGAAGATGAAACAGCTGAAAAGGAGCCAGATGAGAGTTAAGGGTTAGACTTAGGGCAGACCAAATACAACATCAGGTGTTGGCTACTCACAGTCTACACAGGAAGAAGTTGATGAGGACTACAAGAGACCTCACATTCACAGGCCTTGATCCTTATGGGGGGGATGTTAACCATCTGCTGGAAAGGCAACAGAACAAGGCATAAGCAAAGCATAGTTTCTCGATGCATGACACAGATGACTGAGGAGTCAATTAGGCAGTCTCCTGGACCTGGCATTTAAACAAGCAAGAACCAGTTGGATGCATCTGTGGCTGCAGCAATGAGACCTTGTTGTTCAGCATCGTGAGACAAGGAAACAAGGCAAAAAAAAAAAAAAAAAGAAAAAAAAAATCAGAATCACAATCCTAAACACCAAAAGAACAGTTTCTGGTCTATTCAGAAACTTGCTTTGAAGAATCTTATGAGAGTACACTCCCCCAGAGAAAGGGGTGCAGGACAATTCATTTTCAAGCTCATTACTTCACTTCCAAGCTCATTAACAGTTTGTTAATACGTGCAGGAAGTCAAGGAAAGGTGACAGGAGGCATACATCTATGTACAAAGAGCCCCCCGATAAAAGGAAGCATACAAGAGATGGAAGCAGTGTCAGTTCATTCAGAAGGAATACAAGGACAAAGTCTGAGTGTTCAGGGATGGATTTATAAAGACAAAGCCCAGATAGAGATGAGTCTGGCACGAGATATGAAAGACACAGAGAACAAGTAGCAGAAGGAAGAGTAGGAAAAACATAAGCCCAGTGACAAACAAGGTAAAGATCCAAGTCACAAAGAACTTTGGTCTTCTCCATTACTAACAGTACGATTAGTCTTCAGCAATGAGATGTCCACAGGAAAAGTCTGAGCAAGAACAATCTAACCTCAGTGGAGAAAGATCAGGCTAGAAAAATTAAAATAAATTGCATGCATGTAATTGCAAATGCTGAGGAACCTAGCTGATGACACTGCAACACCATTGTAGACAATTTTCTGAAGGGTCATAGCAATTGACATAGTATTCTGAAAAGAAAACAAACATTCCTCCTGTCTACACTAAGGAAAAGACAGAGGACCTAGGAAACTTCAGGTTTATTGTTCTCATCACCTGGAAAGGTGATGGAGCAAATAACCTTGGAAATTAACACAGAAAGGGCAAGAAAGTGACAGAGCTGTCAGCTTGGATTTAGGAAGAGGAAATAACACTTGACCAATTGGTAGCATTGAAATGGCTGGCTTGGCAGGTAACAGGAGAGCAATGGACACTGTTTATCTCAATATTAGTAAGGCTTTTGGGACCCTGAGTTACAACACCCTTATGCAAAGTGTTCAAGTACAAGCAAGATAAATGTGAACTGAACACTGACTAAATGTAAGTGCTGTGAATGACAGGACAGAGTCCATCTTCAAGCTAGTTTACAGAGAACACAACATTTAGAAAGGAGTTACACATTAGACGATTGTGCCACAATTCAGAAAGACCTCACCAGGACAAAGAAATGGGACAACAGGAATGTTATCCAATTTAACGAAGGCAAATGTAAAATGCTGTGTTTGAGTAATAACCCCATGCATCTGCACACGCTGACAACCAACTGGAAGGCATCTTTACACAAAAATACTACTTTGAGCAGAAATACTGAATTAGTCTGCAGAAGTCCCCTCCAAATTCAACTATACTGTGATTCTCATTGTTTACATAATAAGGTAAAATTCGGCTGCAGGGAAACAGTCAACTGTGCATATACATTACAGGAGTATGTTTTTTCTAATCCGGTGTTTATCATTTTCCTGGTGCCATGCCATGTTTCTGATTATGCTTCCAAGTAGGGACATACTGAGCTTTTCATTTACTCACCATCTGGATCAGCAAACACAGCAAATTTGGGCAAAAAAAAAACACCAGATCTATATGGAAATTAGCCTAATAAAAACTATAATACTACACAAAATGAATAAGAATGTATGGTCTTATTAAGGCAAGACAATTACTTGAATCAATTCACACTCTCTTGACTATAACCAACACCCAAGTGTATACTTAGTAATGCCTGCCAAAAATGCTTACACACAGCAAACATAAGCTGCTTGGTACAATGGATCAATATGGACAATGCATTTGGCAACATTAACAAGACTTTTCCAAACTTCAATGGTGTGGGCAATCTAAAACATCACTATTGGAAAGTATTCTGGAATCATTAAAAATACTGTTTGAGAAGGAACAAAAAAGTTAATTTCACCATTCCCTTGTTCAGCATAGGAATATTCAAATTCCACTTCATTCCTGTACTGGGTGTGGTTAGGATGAAGTAAATTCTCATAGCAGCTCACATGGTGCTACGTTTTAGATTTGGAACCAAAACAATGCTGCTAACACACTAGTGGCAGCTGAATGTTGTAACTTTAATTATGTGGCAAGGCTCTGATAGTGGGGAGCTGCAGGGGTGGCATCTGTAAGCAGAAGGGCAGCTCAGCAGCTGCTCCATATCAGGTAAAAGCCAGCTTCAAAAGGGACCCACTCTGGCCAGAGTGACAGCTGGTGCATCCCTGTGTGATCATGGTTAAGAAAGAGGAGAGATGTCTCACAACAGAAACTGGAAGAGGGGAGTGAGAAAATACAGACACCAAAGTTAACACAGAAGAAGGCCAGAACATACTCTTGGCACAAAGCAGAAGTTCCAGGAGGCCAGTGGTTGAGCACAGCATCCCCCTGCAGTTCATGGTGCCCCATGTTGGAACATACACCCACATTGTAGCCAACAAATGAGCAGCCTCTTGGGCAGAACTGCAGCCTGTGGGAAGCCCACACACAATCAGTTTAGGAAGGACAGCATCCTGTGAGAAGGGCCCCACGCTGGGGCAAAGAGAGAGAATAAAGATGAAGGCGCAGCAAGGACAAACCATAACGGATTAACCACAGCCCCATTACACTGTGCAGTTCAGGAGGAGGAAGTAGAAAAAGGGTAGGAAGGCATTTTAAGTTTTAGTTCTCATTGCTCTTACTGTTATCAGCTAGAAATAAATTATATTAATACCCCCTTCACTAAATGTGTTTTACCTCTGACAGAAATTGTAATCCTGCCGTTAGCTCAACCCACAAGTTATTTCCATTATATTTTGTCCTTATGTTGAGGAAAGGGTGTGATATAGTGACTGTTGACTGGAACAGGCTGCCCAGGAAGGTTGTGGAGTCTCCTCTGGAGATATTCAAGACCCACTTGGACACCTACTTGAGCAACCTGGTGTAGGGAACCCACTTTGGCAGGGGGGTTGGACTCGATGAACTCTGGAGGTCCCTTCCAACCCCTACAATTCTGTGATTCTATGGCACTTAGCAATCTACTGGGGTTAAATCTCAACAAATGCATCTGAACAGTGTTTGCACATCACAGAATCACAGAATTGTAGGGGATGGAAGGGACCTCCAGAGAACATGAAGTGCAATCCCCCTGCCAAAGCAGGCTCCCTAGACCAGGTTGCACAGGTAGGCATCCAGGCTGGTCTTGAATGTCTCCAGAGAAGATTACTCCAGAACCTCTCTGGGCAGCCTGTTCCAGTTCTCTGTCACCCTTACTGTGAAGAAGTTCCTACGCATATTTGTGATGAACTTCCTATGCTTCAGTTTGTGACCATTCCCTCTTGCCCTATTGCCATGCACCACTGAAAAGAATCTGGCCTCGTCCCTTTGCCTCCCAAACCTTAGATATCTATAGATACTGACACTTATGGAGACATCATCACCTTAGACATGTATAGACACATCATCAAGTTTTTTCTTGTTTCTCACTCTACATGCTCAAACTCCCACCAAAAAGATAAGGAAATGCACAAGAGATTGGGAGGAGACAACTGTGCAGATGACTCTAACCAAAATATTTCATGCCATATAACAAGATAATCAGCAATAATAAGTGAAAACATGGTGTGTAGAGAGGTTATTCATGTTTTGCTCAGGTACTGGCTAAGCCCTGGTCACCTGTTGGGGTTGCTGAGCCATTGCCTCCATCTCACTTTTTTCCCCTCTCTCTTTTCTTCCACTTTTCCTTCACTAATTAAGCAATTATTTCAAACCACAAGGTTTTGGTTTTGCTTTGAACTTTCACTCTTCCTTTCCTGTTCCTTCATCTCACTGAAGATGGGGTAAAAAGCAAGCAGCTGTGTGCTGCTTAGCTGCTACTAGAGTTGACTCACAACTGCTGACAGGTGTTTTCCCTGTGGAGTTACTAATTACCGCCAATCCTACCAGAAAGCTCTTTGTGAGGTCTTAATCTCCTTCATGATAATTTAATGCTAATTTTTGGACTTCCTTATTTCTGGAAAAAAAAAAAAAAAGAATCAGTTTGTTTTCCTCTTTTTCCAGGGCTAGCCTGAACTTACTTCAACTCCGAAGAGAAACAAGTCATCTGTCAATTAAAGTCAGCTTCTTCAGCCTAAGCCACATCATTTACACCACTGACATGTAATTTCACTATTCTCTTACACTCGTAACTGTTTTTTTCTGTTGAGAAGAAAAAAAAGACAGTGATACCTCTCTCCATCCTTCATCACTATGAAGTGCAAAGAAAGGATCAAGTACTTGAGGTTTCCTACAGAAAATAATTTGTCATGATTTTGAAGAAAAAAAAAAAACAAAACCCAAGAACAGCATGACACTACTGAATTAACTTCACTTTATAATTCTTTGCAATAGGTAGAAGTCGTCCTGAAGAACTTCCACATTGGCTTTCATTTATTTTGTTTTTACATTTGTACGCATTGATTTTTTTCCCCTTGGAATAAAACACTTGTTAATGTTATTATCTCCAGTAATACTTGTAAATCTTTCCCAGCTTTGCATCACCTACAAACTTTCTCACCCACCTCAATTCCAGCACTGAAAACTCCACTGTAGAGATGGCACGGTTCAGGACCTAGGACAGAGCCAGAAGCACAACCGCTGCTACTACTCCCCCCACCTGTCCTTCCCTCCAGTACCTGGCAGTGCTGTTTGGCAGCACCTATTCACAGCAGGTTTTTTGTTGTTGTTGTTGTTGTTTTAAACAGTTTCAAACCCATACTACTGTAGTTATATCTAGAATAAAAGCAGCCACGAGGTCCTGGTTCTGGCTGGAATAAATTTATTTCCTGCCTAGTAGCTGGCATGATGCTGTGTTATAAGATGAAAATTATATTGGTAAGATACCAACGTTTCAGTTGTTGCTGAGTCGTTGCTTGTGCTAAATCAAGAATGAGGCAGCTTATCACACTGCTCTCTCCCAGCGAGGAGAATGAGGGCACACAAGAAGCTAGAAAGAGACAGAACAAGGACAAATGACCCAAACTGACAAAAGGGTTATCCTATACCACATTACTGTAAGAGAGTTGGCCCAGGGGGGGATGCTACTGCTCAGGAACTGAATGTGCAACAGTCAGCAGATAGTGAACAACTGCCTTGTGAGTCACTTCTTTTGTATATTTTTTCATTTTGGTTTTACTTTCTTCTCATCTTCTCTTTCCTATTTAACTGTTAACTCAACCCATATATTTTACTTGTTTTTCTGATTCTCTCCTCTATCCCTCTTAGGTGGGAGTGAACAAATGGCTGCATGGTGCTTAGCTGTCTGCTGATCTAAATTACAATACCCAAGGCTCACCATAAATCCACTATGTCTGATTTATCTCTTCCATTTATATCAATTTATATTACCTTTTTTTCCCCCACAGTATTTTTAGAAATACATATTCCAGAGTACAATGAATCTTCTTCATTTTTTATTCAAGCACTCTTTATCAGTTTGCTTTATTTTGTTCTTTTAGAGCCTCATATCTATGAAGTTTCAAGGTAATTCCTAATAGTTATCTTAACCACCAGGCAGAAGAATTTCATCAGGCTTGTTAAAATACCCAAACATACTCAAGCCTGAAATGGCACATCTTTTTAATTATGACTTGTTAGTTTCATAATTCTAAGCAATTTCTCAACCTCATGACACCACATTGCATTAGTATTATTTAAAACAATTAGATTTTTCCTCAAAAACCAAATTTTTGGATACCTAAGGAAAAATGATTTTATTCAGACTAGACTACTGGAATATCCTTCCTAAACTTCTCCATTATAGTCCAAAAACTAGACACCACATGTACTAGAAATGAAATTAACATCAAATATAAAATTGACCTGACTTATATTTAACTAGAAGAGAACTGCAGAAGTGCAAAGCAGTATCTAGAAAATTCCCTTAAATATATCACATGTTTTGATTCATATATATTGCTCTGAAAGCAAAGGACACACAAGGAAACACCTCTACCTAGTATTCTCTGCACAAAAATAATGGTTCCTCGGTACAACCACTGTCAGGTGTAATTTCTTTCCTGTAATTATGTAGTTTTTCTTTTATTAGCTGCAATATTACTTATGAAATTAGACGCAAGGTAAGTATTTCACCTCGAGTTCTTCAGTGCAGAGGAAACCATTTTGTATCTCTCACCTCTACAATTTTAGGACTGTTTTTTATTTGCTCTAGTGAAAATAAAAAGTAAATCAGCCATGGCAAGAACAACAGTGTCTGCACCTTTAGCCACCTGCCTATCCAAATGCAACCACAACAACTGAAGTGTGTATAATGCCACTTTAAAAAAAAAAAAAAAAAAAAAATCAGATTGGGAAAAAATTAATTTAGAGAACAGGCTCCATAAAATTTAGAAAAAAACTGTACTTAATAAAGTGAACATGAACAGCAGATAATGATATGCCATCTTCACCAAACAGCACAAGACAACTCCCTAGTGCATACTATTGAAAGCCCACCAGTCTGCAGTTGCCAATGGTCAACATTCTCTAGCAGTATACTGTAGTAATAAAATGCAACAGAGAATCCATTTGTTTGAAGAGAAATAGAAGAGAGACAATCACTTTGAAAACACACAAGCGTAATGAAGACATAGAAACATTTGTGTTAGAAAGGATACTATATTGGCTGGTAGGAAAAAAAAAAAAAAAAAAAAAGAAATGCAAAAGAAAAAAAAAAAAAAAAAAAGGTGAGCCATGAATTACAATAACTCATAATGAGAAAAATAAAACATAGAGATAAGACTGTAACACTAAAAACTGAAGTTTCATATTTAAGGATGTATGGTAATTGTTGAGTCACAGCCCAAACCACTGATTGAGAACCTGACAAAAGAACCCAGTCAGCCCTAGGTGCACAGGTGAATGCAATTCACCTGTGTGACCAGAAGGCATGGAGCCTGGCTGCACCACTCCTAGACCTCATTTAAGGGCTGACTGCCACCAGAGAAGGATCTCTTGTTGCAGATCCCTCCTTTGTGGAGTTTCCCTCTGTGAGTCTAGATTTTGGAAAAGGGTGAGCAGTCCTTTTTCCTTCCCACGTAACACCTTTCTATTGCGTTAGTCCCTCTTATATCACCTTTCCATCATGTTGATCTTTCTGATTGTGACAAAGGACAAACTTACTTCAATCTAATGCAAATGACTGGCTGCTGATCTGTATAAAAGTGATCACTGGATTAAAGGTTCAGCAACAGAAAAGATAAGAAATATCAAAAAGACCGAGACTAATGCAGAAGGTTGAGACTAATGGTTGAGACTAATGCAGAAGCAAAATAGAGAGTTCAGATTTTGACCCTAAACAGGGGTCTTATGTAAATATTCTTATAGACTGACAGAGCCCTTGGTCAAAATAATCTAAATGCTATGACACTGTAGCACAAGCTATATAAGAGGCCTCCAATTATTTTCACTTGCAGATCTATAAAATTGTGGGAGCAGTTTGGATCATTCCAGTGAATCTAAAATTATTAACAAAAGGCTTATTCTTTCATGGGAGAGTAAGACCTGCTCTTACTCTCCCTTTCAGAAAATCTATGAAATTGTTCACAAACCAGTTCAAAAACCATTATCTTATACAATTATGCTTAGAGGTGAGTAAAGTCATGGGAAGAAAAAGGAAAACAAGGAATGGCACAAATCTAAACAAAGCCTCCGGATTTACATGGGGACAAAAAGCTGATTTTTGTTTCTTTTCTAGGCTGTGTAACTGGTACAGTTTTAGACTTTTTAAATTAGTAGAAGAAAAATACCCAGTTTCCACAGACTGAAGTAATCACAGATAAATCACATGCAAAAAAAAGTATCATTCAGTTGTAACAAAAAACCCTCAATCCAACACTTTTATCAGTGCAAAGGAGCTATGACAACTCTTTCACTAAGAAATACTGCTTACTTAAAAAAAAAAAAAAAAAAAAAAAAAAAACCACAAGCAACAACAAAAAACAACCTACCAACTCAAAGCATAATGTAAACATAAAAAAAACCAATATACCTTAACAAAGCCATTTACAGTATAAGTAGCCCATTCTCCTTTGCCAATTTCTAGTATTCATTCTTTGGAGTGGTACAATGGCAGGAATTGGCTATGAAAGACTACTTAACAAGAGTATATTTGAAACGTAAGAGCTTTAGTTAATTATAAGACTACTGTTCCAATCAAAGTCTCAGTCTGAAGCAAGAAAAAGAAACACAATGATTTAAAAGATGCTGAGAGGAGTCATGTTTCCAATGTAAACAAAGGACATGGAAAAAAAGCTGGCAAGAATATTACATTATGAAAGATTCTGTTACTGATATACGTACTCTCTATGAAGATGCAAGTAGTCATAGGTGAAGAGAAGAATTACTAAAGCATCTTCAAAATATTGTGGCCAGGAGAAAGATCACAACACAGCAGGGGACAGGGAGTGGAAAAAGCGCTAAATAAAAATAAATCCCCACACCCAGGCAAAGACAGCAGAAGCATAATTTCAACATCAAGGTTTTAGGAAGCAAAATGCCCATTTAACGCAGTTAACAGTGAGGCGCGGTTACTTCTTAAGTAACTCCAACAACCACCTAACTTCAGCTCCTTATGTTGGTCATTTAACACGTCCATCAACCACTCAACATGCCAAAGCAATTAGCATAACTGGAACTGAAAAATTAACAGATTTTTTTCCCAGTTTAACAACGCAACAGTTCTGTAACTAACAACATAAAAAGAATAAAAAAGTCATGACTCTGGAATGAACTTCTTAACATGAACTTAAATCAGTAGGAAGTGTAGGAACATGTAGTTAAATCGGTGGAAGAATCCCAGGAACACACAGATTAGTCTGAAGATTATTGAGAACAGAACGTCAGACTTCATAGTAAATCACCAACAGAACTGGTATGCCTTTAAAAAATGGAAGTAAAGTACAATCCCAATCAAGTAAAATTAATCCTAATTGTTTCTTCATCTATAAAGCTGTGGACCATTTTGAAATAAACTAAGGAAAAAAAAAAAAAAAAAAATCAGTCACTGGTTAAAATATTAAGGAAACAGAGTAAGCCACAATTGCTGCAAATCATATCATATAATCATAGAATGCTATCGGTTGGAAGTAACTAGGTGATCTTTAAGGTTCCCTCCAAGCACCCTGCTGTAGGCAGGGTTGCCACCCACTAGACTGGCAAGGCTGCCCAGGGCCCCATACAACGTCAGTTTGAACACCTCCAGGAATGGCACATCCACAGCTTTTCTGGGCAGCCTTGCCAGTGCCTCACCACTCTATGAGTGAAGAATTTCTTCCTAACATCTAAACTAAATCTCCCTTCTTTTAGTTTAAAACCATTCCTCCATTGTCCTACCACTATTAGTCTGCACAAAGATTCAGTCCCCCTCCTGCCTATAAGCTCCCTTCAACATTGGAAGGCCAAAACAAAGTTTCCCCAGAGCCTTTACTTCTCCAGACTGAAGAAGCACTGCTCCCTCAACCTTTCTTTGTAGGAGAGATGCTCCAGCCCTCTGATCATCTTCATGGCCCTCCTCCAGACCCATTCCAACATCTCTACATCCTTCTTGTGCTGGGAGCCCCAGGTCTGTGCACAGTACTCCAGATACAGCCTCAAAAGGACAGAGTAGAGGGGAAAAATCCCCTCCTGCACTCTGCTGAACACTGCTCTCCTGATGCAGTCCACGACACTGTTGGCCTCCTGTGCCCCAAGTACACACCACTGGCTCATGTCCAGCTTTTCATCCACCAGAACCCCCAAGCCCTTTTCTGTGCTGCTCTCAATTAGTTATTTTCTGTACACGTATCCAGGACTGTCTTGACACAGGTGCAACACCTTACCTTGCACCTGGCCTTGTTGAAGCTCACTAGGTTCACAGGGGCCCACTTTCCAAGTCCATCCAGGTCCCCCTGGGAGGTGTCCCTTCTTTATGCTGTTAACAGCTGCAGCACTCAGCTTGGTGTCATCAGCAAACTTGTTGAGGGGACACTCAATCCCACTATCTATGTCATCAATAAAGACATTGAAGAGCACTGGTCCCAAGATGGACACCTAGGAGGCATCACTGGCCTCCACCTGGACACAGAACCATTTATCACAATCCTTTGGCTGTGACCAATTCTTCATCCACCAAGCTATCCAGCCTTTAAATACACACTTCAACTTAGAGACAAGGATGCAGAGCAGGATCATGTCAAAGGCTTTACAAGAGTCCAGATAGATGACATCAGTTGCCCCTCCTTGGCCCACTAGTGCTGTCACTCCATCACAGAAGTCAGACTGGCTAGGCATGGTCTGCCCTTCTGAAGCTGTGTTAGCTTGCAACACCTCCTCATGTCGCATGTGTCTTAATATATATTCCAGGAGGAATTTAATATACCAATTTCTCTCATCCTGTTAGGAGTTCTGCACTTAAGTGGTTTTCTGTTTGTTTTAACGTTCATGTATTAAAACTCCAAACTTTTGTGAACTCCAGCAGAATATTCATGCGACGTTTGCTGGTATAAAGCACAGCAGACTTAACATGAGTCTAATGTAACATAATTACCAGAAGTATAAAGCTAATGATTGAGTCAGGTTGTGTTGCTACGGTTGAGAGCTTTCCCATTGTCAGAAACCAACACCTACAATCACACTCATACAAATATTCTCATCAATAATCCACAACTTGATATTCAGGAAGGATAAACTATTTTAAAAGTTTAAAACACATTAAATACATTGTTTTGGACCACACTGAGCAGTAAAATACTCAAAGTTGGCAACAATGCCAAGAGATCATTGAACATCAAGAATCTAACAAAGGAAAACTATAAAATGCCTCATCTAAGTTTAAAAAGTTCCTATAATAACACTGAAGCTGAAACTAAACAGCCAGTAATGGGAAAAAGAAAAGAAACTTCCTGAGACAATTACCATACGAATACTAAAAAAATCTTAAATAATAATGACCAAATATTGCAGGTGAACAGTACCAAATTGACAAGTTCTCTACATAACTGTCTTCCTTATCCACGAGTACACATTCAGAATGTGACTAATTAGGAGCTCACACAGTAGCTGCTGTGTTACTGGATGCACTCTTATACAAGTGCAGTTCTAGAGCGAGAAAACCTAGTTTTAGTTTTTCTGAAACTTCTGTTGTATTCCAGCTGGCCTGTAATAGAGATTGTGACAGAAAAACTAGAGGTCCTATGTAGTATTATTTTGTAGTCCAAAATAAATAACAAAACCAGACTACGTGATTCCATCACATGCATTATTTCTTTTCTAAACACTTCCCTCGTAAGAAACAGAAGTATGCGCTACTACAAATAGGACAAAGACGTCTTCCAGCACCACTAGACTTCCGAATAGATTTCTATGTTCACTTTTGCAAAAATTGATATTTGTTCCTAGCAATCCACAAAGACTGAATATTTGCCTCGCAGATTCCATGCTTCATCCCCTTAAAGGCACTCAAATTTTAGTCCATTTAGCACAGTTTCACTTTGAAATTTTATCAGCTTTATTTATTAGTAACTCTGTCATCAGCCAGATTATTTGCTTCTTTCCAGCTTTTGCTATGCCTTCCATGCTAATAGTGCAGAAATACAAATCATGTTAGAGTAAGCATCTACTACAGCGTCTCAAAACCAACTGTTCTGTAAAAACAATTTTCATTATTAAAGAAGAGATACATAAAATACTGTATTTAGTTGACAGTTAATCCCTATTAATCAACAGTACAATACAATCACAGAATATCCTGAGTTGAAAGAGATCCAACAAATCACTGAGTCCAACTCCTGGCTTCACATAGCGTCATGGTTTTGTGATGTTTCATTCAAAATTCCACCCCTATATCTGAGAAAACTGTACACAGATTCCTTGAATTCACACAGCTCAGTGCCATGACCACTGCCCAGGGGAACCCATTCCAGTGCCTGATGACCCTCTGGTGAAGAACCTTTCCCTGGCACCAAACCTGACCCTCACCTGACATAGCTTCATGCTGTTCCCTCTGGTCCTGTCACCAGAAAGCAGAGCTCAGCACTGTCCTTCCACTTCCCTTGTGAAAAGCTGCAGGTCACCATGAGGCCTTCTTTTGGAGGCCTTCCTTCCTCTAGACCCTTAACCATTTTCATAGCCCTCCTTTGAGCACACTCTAATACACTATAGTTTTACATCTGTCTTGAACTGCAGCACCCAAAACTGCACTCAGTACTTGAGTCTGCACCAGAACAGAGCAAGACAAGCCCTTCACCAAACGACCTAGTAGCGTGATTCACTGTCATCTATTTCATTTACTGCAGAAAAGAGATGAACTTAATTCCTGGTTTCTTAACGTAAGAGCAATACAGGCTGCTCTAGATGGTCAGTGAAATTAAGAATCTGTTGTAATCCAGAAAGCAAAAAACTTCTTGCCTCACATAGAAATTTTATTTAATAATTTGAATAATTAGAATTTTGAAGACAAACAGTACCAAAAGCTTTGCTGAAATTACATTTACTAGCTTCCCCTAGTTAACAAGGTGAATAACCTTTTCATGAAAGGAAATTAAGTTCATTGAGCAGGACTTTCTCCTCATGAATCCATGTCAGACGTTCAATGATTGCACTCTCACGTGTTTTACAGTAACTCCCAGAATAACCTTCTCCATAACTCTACCAGAGACTGAAGTGAGACTGACAGACCTGTAATTACCAGTCTTCTTTCTTGCTCTTCTTAAAAACTGGGACAACATTTGCAAGCTTCCAGTCAACTGACACCTCTCCAGATTTCCAAGAAAAATAATTGAAAGATGTCTCATAATGACATCAGCCAGCTTTAAGCCTTGAATGAATCCCATTAGGCTCCACAGACTTATATACATCCAGCTGGAGTAGCAAATCCTGCACAAGTTCAGAGGTGCTACAGAATTCATTGTTCCTGCTGTTACTGTTCTCTAACTCGGGACTCTGAGGATCCCAAGGGCTCATTATAAGAGTTGAAGACAGAGGTGAAGGAGGTATTAAACATCTCCGCTTTGCTTGCAACCCAATTTGTTAGATGTCCATCCTCAACAATCAACAGACTAATATTATCACTGCTCCTCCTTTTGCTGTTAACGTATTTCAAAAAGCCCTTTTTGTTTTCTCCCACAGTACTGATCTTCAATTCTAATTATCTTCCTTCAGTGTCCAACAGCATCTCTGTAATTGTCCCATGTTGCTCAAACTCACTTCTAGTCATCATGCACTTTAATTTCTTGCCTAAGCTCTAGAAAATCCCTGCTCAGTCAAGCTGACCTTCTGCCTTGTCTGCTTGACTTGCAATATTTAGGACCTGCCTGCTTCCATGCTCTTAAGAGATGGTACTTAAGAAGTGACCAACACTGATAGACCTCAATGCCTTCAAAAGTAGAATTACCAGGGACTGTGCTGACCAGCTCCTCAAGCAGTTTCAAGTCTGCTAGTCCCAGTATCCGCAAAGATGGTGAAATGATATTTACAAAACACAGGAATCAAAGAAAAGGGAAGCAAATCTTTTTTACAGGAATGAAGAGCACATAATTCTTCAGAATAAAGACCACTATAATATTTTTATTAGTCTCTACATATATTAAATCTTACTTTTTCAATCACATGAATGCTTCGAAGATTTTTGCAATTAAAGTTTTGTTTAAAAGCAGGAAAAAAAAAAAAACCAACAAAAAATAGGCATAAAGTCTCAAGCAAATAGATCAAGAAAAGTAGGCTTTTTGGTGTACCAACTACTAAATGAACATGAATGTCATATATCCAAATATAATAACCGCTATTTCTATGCTTCTACATGTTCATTAACAACTTGACAGTAGAAAGGTGAAGTGTTTCAGTAGCATTTCACCAAAAAAATTTTAAAACGCATATTTAAAACATGCCCCAGTCAAATAAGCATTGCATTACTGAGCATCAGAAAGGGCATAAGGGAAAATTTAAGAATTTCACTTAACTGTGAAAGGCCTTAAAGCACTAGTGACAGATAAACTTGCTCCAAAGGATGCATAATTTAGCCTTGTGAAAACAGATTAGCTGGCCAGCCTCCAAAAATTTCTTAATCATCCAGTTCATCATAAAACAAAAGATGACTGCCTCTTCTTCATTCAAAATGGCTGAAAGAATAGCCATCTCATTTCTGGTCAATAGCAGAAACGTTATATTTCAGTCATCACTGACATTTGCCTTGGTATCACAGCAAGCTATTTCACAACATCACATTTGTTGTTTGGTTGCTTTTTTTTTGTTTGTTTTTGGTTTTTTTTGTGGTTTTTTTTTTTGTTTGTTTGTTTGTTTCCTCCCGAATACAAATACAAGCTTTTTTTTTTTCCCCTCCTGTCGAGGAATTAATTTAAGAGAAGCAACCCTGGCAAAGTAGTAATGGATAAAAAAAAATGTAACCTAGAAAAAAAGCCATATTTTTAGACTCTTAATGTCTTTAAACAAATTCACAGGATGTTTCAAGGGGGAAAAAAAAAATTAAAAATTAAGAATCTCGGGAGCTCAGCAAGATGAAGGGGAAATGGTTTTAAGTTGAAGAAGGGAAAATTTAGGTTGGATATCAGGAAGGAGGTTCTTTACTATGAGAACAGTGAGGTGCTGAAACAGGATGCCCAGAGAGGTTGTGAATGCCCCACACCTGGATGTGTTCAAGGCCAGATTGGATGGGTCCCTGGGCATTCTGGTCTAGTACTACATGTGGAGATTGGCAGCTCTGCTTGTGGCAGTGGGGTTGGATATTCATGATCCTTCAGGTCCCTTCCAATCCAAGCCATCCTATGAATCCCATTAGTACAGACCATAAAGAGAACGTTCAATTTTGATTGTTATTCAGTAAACACTGCTGCATCTCCGATAACTAGTATTACTACAGAAATCCAGACAGCCCTCACAAGTAGCTTAAAATACATATGGAATTCAAGAACCTACTCAGCAATGATTCTTGGATCTGCATGATGTTACCTATATAGCTGCAGAGTTTATGTTTTTCAATATGGAAAAAATATTTTCAGTAAAGACTAATTGATAAGCTGTAAAAAAGATAGGAAACATTCAGAAATGAGTAGGAAACTATTACTATTTCAGAATATATTATCACTGTAATATTAAAAACCTCAATCAAAATCATACAGTAAAAATCTTCACTACAAGATGAGTGGCACAGGAGCCATAACAAATTTATTTTAAACTGTATTTGAGAAAAGGTTTCAAAGAACACAATAAATCTACCTGACACTTCTGACTATAAACAAGTAAAAGGGAAGGGACTGACAGTTTAAGGAAGACTGAGATGTACAAGAGATAATAGCAACAAATCAGTTAGATGGAAATGCTTCTTAGGACTGAATTCTAAGTGATACGATTTAAGACAGCAAAACATGAAAATCAAAAATAGTTTTTGAAGTACTCTATTTTGCACATACGAAGTTTCAGGAGAGAAAGCAGTTAATGACTTTATTATTCTTAGTAACAGAGAGCAGACAGTTTCATTCACTCATAAGCCAGTATGAGTTAATGTTATGATGACAAAGTTTTCACTTGTCCTCTAAAGAGGCTCATACTTCCTACTACAGCTTTAGAGACCTCCATGACCATACAGCCATAATGCCACTGACAATCATTTTCATATACTCCAGTAGCCACAAAGCAGGAACTACTAACTGAGCACACTCAATGCATCCATATTCCAGACCAATCTTGAATATCAGCGGGAAATGTACTTGTCAAGCCATCTGACTGAAGATGATGTTAAATTACAGGATTAGATTCATCTTCCTGTTACGTTTCATAAAACTGTTAGCCTGGCACAGGTGATAAGAGAAACTGCTTCTCTTCTTCCACCTATCCATACAGAGACTATGCAGCCCTTCCCCTCATGCTGTCACACACTTGGGTATGATCACAAGGTGAGTCAGATTGCGGAATTAGTCTGCATTATAACAAACCATTTTTGTCAAGTTAATTTTAACCCAGCATAAGTCTCTAATCTGTTACTGCAAGAGACTATATAAATAATATTGACATGGTGGGGCCAACAAGCATAGCAACCAAACTATCTCCTCTGGAGATTAAGAAGTGTTTGTAACACTACAGCCACCACTACACGAGGAAACAAAGTACTGCTAACTTTGTTTCAAAACCAATCACTCCATCCTGCTCAGCATGTGACATTCACTGCTTTCAGATGACAGCTAGCACAAACACCTTGCAAATGTGAAATTAATCTTATACGCAGCTTTTAAACATTCTTCACAATGCCTAATTTCCCTGTCTGCGCACAGGCATTCTGATACTGTTTTCTACTTCTTCATAAGCATTTAAATCAGGGTTGGAATAAAAGTGCTCAATTAAGCACTGATCACACTATTTTAAGTGCAGAATACAATCTTGCAGATTTGAAACAAACAAAAAAAAAATCACGTCAACACATTGCAAGCAGGTTGTACTATCACTCTTTAGAGTAAAGAGTCTTCTCAGAGCACAGGCAGATGTTATTAATGACTAAAAGCCAATTTTAGCTTAAGCTACTTCAATATATTTTTATAGCCACAAACACTCTTAGTGACAGATTAACAGGGTTAGATTTTCCATACAGATTAATCGGAGGTTAAGGTAGTAAGGTTTATAAGGAGTCTTCATTTTACCTATCTTACAATTATCTACTGTAGTAACTACACAGAGGCACAAATTGCTTTGCAGTATTTCTTTAGCAAGTGTTGAAGATCTGTATCATTTTAACTTTAAAAAATAATTTTAAATAGTTTTTTTGAAATTTGTTTTTAATACTACTAAGTAGCTGAAATTCTCAAACCTTCAACAGGAATGTTTTGATATTGATACAGGAGAAGGGTGGAGATTATGAGCAGTACATTGGCTGCCATCATCCAGCACAAGAGACACTGGGTGTCAATATCAAGAGGTATAGGCACTAGCTAATAATAAAACATTAAACCTCTTAAAAGTTCTTTTACCCTGACTGTATTCCCTGGAAGTAGCTAGCAGTCATCAACCTTGAGACAATCTGTTTCCCCCATATAGAGGATACAGGCGTCTTGGATTTACTCTATGATGACACAATGAAGCCACAACAAGCCACAATCTGGTCTTCAAAACCGAAGATATACAGTAACTTTTCAATGTCACTGTTTCTTTTAATTGCCAGCCTCACAACAACCTGTTAATCAGAAACAGACTCAGCAAGAAGCTTACCCTACCCTGGCGTTAAAAGTAAATACATTAAGCATGTCAATTAAAAGAAACACAGAAATTGACACTCACTTAAAGACAGTATTTTCTACAACAGTATGTCGTAAAGACACCAGTGTAATTATGATGAAACCAGAAACCATTGAGAACACAATAAATTCAAAACTACAGCTTTACTACAGCTTTAAGCAATACAGATGTGTCAAGATAAGAATTCAGGTAGACACCTGAATGCCACAGAACAATCACATGCCTGATTAAAGTTCGAAATAAGCATCCTTATTTGCAGTTGCAGGATTACGTGCTCAAAAGGAGGAAAAGAAGATGTGAAGGAAAAAAGAATGAACGCTTACCTGAGAGAATGAGGATAAGAAAACTCAGAGGCACGGCAATACTGAACATCTACACGTACTACAGATATATACACACTATACACGCATACACAGTGTATATAATACGACGCTTGCATATGCATGCCTGCATGAAGAAGTGTAGTTTCCCTGTCAGATACTCTGAAGAGAGCTCAATAGTTACAAAGATGTCACACATAAACGTTTGTAAACCCATGTTTCAGTATCGCCAGTCAAAAGCAATTTGGGAAAGTTACATTGTTCTTCTAGTTTCTTACACCATTCCCCTCCTATATGCACCCTCCATTAGGGAATAACCCCTGCTGCTCAGCTCAGACATCAAAAAAAGGAAGAAAAAAAGCAGAACACATGCAGAGATGCCAACCTCGTGTCTCACAGCCGTTACCAACTTACAACAGCAACCTGAGTGTCACCTACGATCAGGCCCACCCACACAACGGCCTGACACCGCACAGGGATTCTCATGCAGGAACCGCCCGTTCTCGTGCCATCCACAACCGCAACACCCTCCAGAGAGGAACAATAGGGCGCACCCGGACACGGAGGGATGCCAAGGAACCACCACCCTTCAGCCCCTTCACACAAAGGGCTCGGCCTGGGCTCCTCCAGGCAGGAGGGGGGGCGGAGCGGTACAGAGTAATAACGGGTGCAACGGTTTCTCACCCCCTCCCCCCCTCGCCCCCCCCCCCCAGCAGCCACGCATCGTCTCATCCCGCAGCGCTGCGGTTTAACGGCCCAGGTGAGCCGCGGCGGAGCAACAGGCGGGCGGGGGCAGCCGCCTCCCCGCGGAAAGGGTTTCTCCAGCCGCCGGGCGGTGGGGGACAACAGGCACTGCCGGCGGGGCTCCACGTTTGGACACGGGGACAGGCAGGAGACAGCGGCCTGCCCTAGGGGCCTCCCGAGGAAGGAAGGAGCGAGAACGCAGCGCTCCGTTTCGATCTGGGCGTGCTCCCGCTCCAGGCCCGCAGGAGGGGGAGGGGAGGCGGCCGCAGGTGAGCGCTCCGCCGGCCTCGGGGGCGGCAGCGCCATCTGCGCCGTGACGGCGGGCGGGCGGCAGGGCCGAGCTACAGGGCGGGGATGGCACCCCGGCGGCTGCATCGCCGCACCCCCCCACCCCGAGGCCGCGTTATCCGCAGCAACGACCGCATGGCACGGGGCGACGAGCAGGAAGACAGCTGGGGAAGGGCCTCTACAACACCGTGGTGGGGAGGAGCGCATTACCTGCCCGGGTGGCCGCCCAGCTCCCGGTCGCTCAGCGCCGCCGTGTAAATCTTCCGGTATCTGTCGGCCAGGGCCTTCCCCGAGAGCAGCAGTTGGTAGCGGCCCCGGCAGCCCGAAGGCGGCGGCAGGGCTCCGGGCACGGCTCCCAGCGCGCCTCCGGAGCCCTCCTCGGGTCCCATAGCCCCCGCAAGAACGGAGCCGCCGGAGAGGAAGAAGAAGCCGCCCTCTGCCCCGGTGCAGGAGGCGACGGCTGCTCCCGCAGAGGCGGCGGCTGCGGCGCTCATCCCCTCCCCGCCCGCCCCCTGGTGGCTGCGTAGCCCGCCGGCCCGGCGCGCACACAGGCGGCTCCCGTTGCCTTCACCGCCGGGGCTCGGCCATGGGGAGGCCGCTGACGCCGCCGCCGCCGCCCCGCGGGCTGCGCATCCACTCGGGCCGGGGCCGGGATGCGGAAACGCGCCCGCTGCTCCCCTCAACCGCCTCTCCGGCCCAGAAGCAGCGCCGGCCGCTGCCGCCGCTCTCTGCCGCTGGCGGACGCGCCGAGCTCCGGGCAGCAACGTACGCCTCGGGGCCGGCTGCCCGACCGGTCGCTTCCTCCTCCCGCAACAGGGGGCGGAGGCCAGCGGCTACCGCTTCCCCTGTGGAGTTTCAGCTCGGCGCCGCCGCCCTGGCCGCGCAGCCGCCCGGGCCCCACCTCCCTCCCGGCGACAAGCGCATGCGCCGCCCCGCCTCCCGAGCGGCCCCTGGGAAGTGCGGGGCGGGTGGGTGCCGCACCTGCCTTCAGCAGCTGGCGGCGGTCTTCAGCACGGAGGGGTGTTGCTTCTTCTGGGCGGGATGTTGCGAGCGACTGTGTGGGCTACGGGCACCTGAGGAGATCCCTCACGTTTGCTGAGGACGGAGGGGAGCGCTTTTCTTTGCTGTCCTAGAGGCTGTGGATGCCGTGTCCCTGGAGGTGTTCAAGGCCAGATTGGATGAGGCCCTGGGCAGCGGTCTAGTATGGGGAGGTTGGTGGCCCTGCTGGTGGCAGGGGCGTTGGAGATTCATGATCCTTGAGGTCCCTTCCAACCCGGGCCGTTCTGTGATTCTGTTCTAGGGGAGTGTCACCCTGCTGACTCCTCGTGCTACGATCTCTGCTCTGCCTTGTGGCCTTACACTGGTGTGACCAACTGCAGCACTGGCCTCCCGTTGCCTTTGTGCTCTGTACCACGAGCAGGTCAGACTCCTGGCAGGGAGGGATGCCCTGTTTTTTAACACTTGGATCCCTACATGCAATAGCTCAGTGTGGTCAAAGTTTCCTTAGATCTTCACTGGTCCCAGGATGCCCTTCATGTCTTTAGAGGAAAAGGAGGCATGGTAGCATGTGCCCTTGCAGTGTATATTCTGTTACATCCTTTCATTCATTTCTTTCATTTTCATTTTGTATCTCTTGTAATTTTAGCTCTGCAGTTCTGTCACCCTTTCTGCTGTTTTACCCAGCTGAAATCTCCAAGCATACAGGTCAAAGTATGTCCTATAAAAATAATCGATAGTAAAATAAGACTGCATGTAAAATGCGGCTTGGATTTAAGTCTGTAAAAAAACTATCTCCCAAACAAAATGCATACTGTCCTTCATTTATTTTCCAAGTCAGGGCCTAAAAAAGCCTGGAATTCTGCTGCTAATGAATACATATGTGTAGGTGGCTCTGAAGGTAATGCCTCCTATTTATTTCCATGGAAACAACAACACATACAACAACATTACTTGAGAGAGCAAATTCTAAACTACAGAGTACTATTTTTGAAAACAGTCACCACCATTAGCTACACATTTTTTCCAGTGATGAACAAGGACCTGTTTGGTGAACTTATAAATATCTGTACCAGTAGAGGTGACCCTCTGTTGCTGTCACCACTGCTGAAATGCACCACCCAGTCATCACTGTGCTCACAACCAATGTTTGGTCTCCACAATTGCCCAGTAAACATCAATGAATGTCAGTGGGTGCCCTTTTTTTCACATGGAAGAATTCAGTGACACACCTTTGCTCCATGTGCACTTCCATGTCAGATGCCATATTGTCAGACTGCTCTGCTGCCATCTGTTGCATGGCAACAACGTGTAATTGAATATTGGTAGGAAGGTTCAGCCTCTACTGCCGTGTCACCAACATCTGCCTCTGACATCATAGGCCAACATAAAATAGAAGACATTACTTTTGGAGCAGCCCTCTTACAGGGCTCTATCTGTATAGGTAGAGTTGCAAACAACTTTCTTTGTAACAGCAAATACAAATGAACTGTGTAACTGTCATCTTTGTTATGCTCCTATACACTTAAGTGTTCATGCCAAATTTCAAATACTTTGTACAGAGAATGAAGGATGTTAGAGATAATAAACTGTACAGGATTTCTTTGGAATAGCTGGCCTGCTAACAAAGTTAGCCAGATTGGTGCCATCACTGAGAAAATGTTGCTTTCTGAATGTATTTTGAGGCACCAGAAACCATCCGCTAAGTACTTAAAATACTAACTACATAAAAAGCCTTCCTTACAATTTATATACTGCAGAATTTGTGGGGAGGAGAAAAAAAAAGGAAAAGAAAAGGATAATTCAGCACTGAGAAAAAAAAACCACAAAGAAACAAGCTCCATGTCTCATGGTGCCAGCCCCACCAAATTGTTTTTGCTCTGGCAAACAGAATTGATAAGCCTTTTTCACTCCTCTTTTAGAGACTGCCTGAAATCATTCACACAGGCAAGAACTGGGAGTCTGTTTAGCTTATTTTATGATTTGTTGCAACAGCTGCTACTCTTCCCCAGGCACACAGTGCCTGACAAATGAACTATCTTCTGGTGTAAAATTGCACATCAAATCTCAAAACCTTTCCTCTGCACGTATGCTATTGTAGCCATCTTAATACAAGTTGCTATAAAAGTGAAGTACTGGCAAAGTTTTAGGAAAATGATGCAATTTATTGCAATTCTTGTGTATTGCTCCACACTCCAGAACATGTCTAGGCTGGAGTTGTACAGAGCTGCACACGGTGTGCGGAATATGGCTCTTTGCAAACTGCAACTGCTGTTCTGCGTCTCTTTTTATCTTAAGTTTTTGCTTTTTGGAGGGAATCTCAGTGTCTGCAGTGACTCCTCCCACAAACTTCAGCTTAGGATGAGCTAAAACATTTGATAACTGACGGCACAATTGAGGAGAAAACAGCCTGCAGGAAAGGACCGGGGGTTCTGGGCGGACACCAAACTGAACGTGAGCCGGCAGTGTTTTTTTTTTTATCTGCAAAAGATACTGCATTAGGCAAAGCATTGCTGGCAGGTCAAGGGAGATGATCCTTCCCCTCTGTTCAGCATTGGGGGGCCACACCTGGAGTAGTGGGCCAGTTTTGGGCTCTCAGTACCAGAGACATAGGCAATTGCATACTTCTGCAATTGGTATAATTACGTGTTCAGACTTGTTAATCCAAAAGTTAAAAACGGTGATATAGTTTTAGAGAATCTGTTCACATCAGATTAGCCCTTTGTTTTATGTAGCTGCAGTGCTTTTTATCTTGTATTCAATTCATTATAAGCATAATCTCAGTTGACTGAAAGTGACTATTTTTTGGTAGTTTTGCTTTGCAAGCAGAATGCATCTTCTGACAATATCCTCTTCCTTTTTGGTACCATTTACTTGCTGGTATTGAATGAAGCGCTTTGTCAGGCAGCATCTCTTTTGCCTTAAGGTGGGATTTTCAGCAGTTGCATTCATAAACTTGGCACCTTTATGAATAGTTTCTATCTGAAAAAATAGCTCTAAAGTCATCTGGAATTGAGAGTCTGACAGTCCATGCTGTTCAGTATTGCTGCTCACACGAATCGCTGTATTACCATGAGTTTCGACACAGCAGAACAAGAAATTCTAATATGTAATTCAAAAGCTCTCGTATCCTACATGACTGGATATAAAGGGGAAATTTCTACAGTTTCATAATCTGACCCTTTCACTTTTGAATTACATTTCTAGGCTTTGATTCTGTAAAGCTTTCTCAGTATGATATATTTTTTACAGTTTACTACAAGTGATTGTTAAATTTCTTGTTCACTGGAAGCAGCAAAAAATTCTTCAGTGATAAAACATGCAAAACAGAAACTATGTTGACTTGTGACTGTGTTGACATGGCCTCCTTCATTCCTACAATGGAGCTGCTCATCCCTGTATCAGCTTGTTTTCCAGCTGAGACCTTCTTACGCTAACCCATGTTTAGCTTCTCTATGCAGCACCAAGAGAAGAAAAACAAATCTTACTAAAACAGAAAAAGTGAAAAAATGTAAAACTGTACTTCTAAGTTTGTTTTCTTAGGTATGGTTGGTTTTTCTTTCTCCTTTTTATTTATTTATTTGTTTGTTTGTTTGTTTATTTATTTATTTATTTATTTTGCAAGTTAAGTTTTCCCAACATTAATTTTAAAGACATGCTAAAAGACAACAAATAAACAACAACAAAAGAACAAACATACTTTCTCTTCTGTGTGCAAGCAGTCACAGATTCCGAAGAGCTTGCTAATTGGAAGGTCTCTCTGTGCAACCCTTCTCCTACTTCTGTTTTTAAACAGTCTGTTGTGGTAACATTTAGACTTCAGGTCTGCCTTAGCTGAACTATGCTATCTTCTCCTTGAAATTCCTTCTTTAAAAGTCACTCAGTAGAGAAAAATGTGTGCAAAGTGAGAACATAACAGCTCAGGCATTTCATAAAGCTGTACCATAT
Organism: Lagopus muta; assembly: GCF_023343835.1. NCBI lineage: Eukaryota > Metazoa > Chordata > Aves > Galliformes > Phasianidae > Lagopus > Lagopus muta. The sequence goes on along the minus strand of NC_064433.1, from coordinate 152,557,367 downwards.
GTATCAGCTCTTGAAGTTAAGATGATTCCTTTCAAGTACTAGTGAGATCAACGAAGAAACCTTCTACATTTTACTTCTACTATGATGATATGACTGACATTAAGATAAACAAAAATATGAGCGCACTGTTCATGAGTAACACTTCCCTTTCAAATTGTAGCAGTTAATTATTTAATAGTATTTCACAAGATTTATTATTACATAGAAATTCAGAATTTTCCTACATACATTTATGTGTCTTGATCAGCTGGATCACATGAAGACAAAGTGGAAGAAATATTACCAAGACATAAATTGCAGTCACCATTAAGAGCAAGAAAAGTTACTCAAAATATTTTGAACAACAGTACCAGAGTGTGTGAATGAAGTGGAAAAAAATAAAGAACCAAAAAGACCTGCAAAGATGACGTTACTAATTATTCATAAAATATAATGGCTATGAAATTATTTAGGTTGAGAGGAAGATAAAATGTGGTTTGACATTCAAATCTACAGATGCCAGCAAGATTTGAAACTGGACATTGTCCTTGGAAACAGCAAGTGCTCTCCAAGATAACATGAAATGCTTTTTGGATTATTACTTTGGGTGAAAAAAAAATAAAAATACAGAGTTAGATGCAATCTCATCCACAAGTCATGCTATAGAAATACAGGAATGGAGGAACCACTTTGGTCTTCAAATCCAGTCCTCCACCAGAAATGATGCAATAGATGTAGAGACTGTAAACCCTTTACAAGACACAGAGCACCTATGTTCTGTTGAAATCTAGAGAGGGTAGATTTTGGTTAGACGTAAGGAAAAAAATCTTTTACAGTGAGGATGTTGAGGCACTGAAACAGGTTTCCAAAGATGTGGTGGATGCCCCATCCTTGGAGACTTTCAAGGTGAAGCTAGATCAGGCTCTGGGCAACTTGATCCTGATCTACTGTTGGATGTTCATTGCAGGGGAGTTGGACTAGATAACCCTTAAAGGTCCCTTCCAGTTCTAAGGATTCGATGATTTTATAAGCTAAACTGGCTTAGCATAAAACAACCTAGTGCTTCAAATGTTACTCTGCAAATGATAATCTTGGGTATCCCAAAAAGAAAAATGGATTGAGATTATATTTACATGTGGACCGTGTCTTCATGCAAGACTAAAATTACATTATTGAGACTTGTCAAATGGATAAAACAGATCAGTCTTAAATACAAATTCCGGTCTCAGGGAAGAATGCCAGGGATATATTTGGAACACTTGCGGGGGATTTGTAAGTCTAGCTAGTCTACAGTGAAGGGATGGTTCTATGAACACAGAAAAAAAATTCTAAGGTTCAACTGCTGAAGAACCCATGCAGTTACACACAGATGTATTTTAGTAACTGAAAGTTACTTAAATGCTTTTTGAACAGACGTTTCGTTCAGGCTTTATGCTGTTTTAAAAATACAGAGTCCCAGGGTTTCTCTGAAAAGCTCCATGAACTGTCTCAGCCATAAGTTCAAATGAGCACGGATATGAAACATCACACTGCATTTACTAAACCTTGAATGCCATGCACACACCTGTTGCTAAATCAGCAACACTATTTTGGTTTTGTTGTTTTCTGGCTCATTGTTTATTTTGCTTGGATTTTTTTTCTTCTTGTAGACTTACAATTAGTAAGGACTATTATATTAGCCACTAGAAGGATTATTTTCTTACCAGTATGCATCTGCAGGACAGTCAAAGGGATCTTCCTACTTCATAGCTATGTTTGTGAGTTTCATGGTACACTGCTTAGCATCCTGAGTCAAGCGGACCCTAGGACAGGAAGAGCAAGGACTTGGACTACAAGGAATAGGTATGAAGGTGATCATACCTATCTGGAACATGGTCATAAAGAAACCCATCCTGATTGCATTGAATATACTAATAATATTCAATTTAGAACTGTTTAATATACATTAAATGTTTTAGAAGACCTAGATCTAGAAATAACTGACTAAAAGAAGAAAAATTTAAACATAGTTTCCCTGCTTTTAGTAATATATCTAAGTTTGCTCTTTGTATTTCTTTTATTGTTTTAGGTCAGAAAGCAAGACAAGTTAGCTTAAACTTGTTCATCTGCAAAGTGAAGACAACAAGCAAAATTAAAACACACCCCTGAATTGAGAAAAGAAGTAAGGATATTCTAAGTTATTAGAAGAGGTTTGTAAACTACATTCTGAAGAGATCTCTCTCTCTTCCTACTAAGAAGTAAAGATAGTAAAGTTGCTAAAAATACTAAGCACTCTTATACATTTGTTCTGTATTTGGAAAGTGCTTGTGTTATGTGAAGCAGTGCTGCACTTTTCATTCCATTTACATTAGCACTTCAATTTGATATTAGGAATATCTGTGGAGAAGAGACATAAAAACTCTGTGAACCTTACCTCAAGATTCAAGCATTCTCATTCTACTTCTTTTTTTTCTAGAAGTCCCCGGTACTCAAAGATCTATCAAAATATAACTGGAAAGCTAAATTTATGCTAGTATCAGAAGTACATACAGGATGACAATAATAATTACCATGTAATTATTTTAGTGTCACTCCTCACTCAGATATCAGGACAGACTACAGTGCTCTACAACCAAAGATGAAATAGCATTAGTTATTCTGTTATATAAAAGTAGGCCTCATTAAATAAATCTTTCTGTCTTTGACAGAGTTACAAGCATAGCCATTCCAAGTTAGTACTAAAAAAAATTCTGACTCGAAAGTCAACACCATAGAAAGCAATAGACCATGAAATAAATAAATTATCTGATTAGCAAGAACTTCTTGTAGTATATAATGCACAGGTTATCTTTAAATAGGATTTACGTCCACTGCAAAGTGTGCCTGTATTATTGACAAGGATCTGGTCCCACTCATGCTAGCTAGTAAGTACAATAAATAAATAAATAAATAAATGAACACACACACACACACACACAAAAAAAAAGAGAAGAAAAAAAAAAAACACAAACAAAAAAAATTCCAAGCAACAGTTTTGGCAGTCAAGTTACTTAGTAAGTTTTTTTGTTTGTTTGTTTTGTAATGAAGATTTTGCCTCTAGTATACTGTTGGGTTTTTTATGATTGATAAGCAAAAAGACAAAAAGTAGCATAGTTGTGAAAACTGCCAGCCAACTTCTGCTATTAAACAGCAAGGTTTTATTTTTCATTTTACAAACTCTTAAAGAAAGCATTCATAGAATCATAGAATCATAGAATCATAGAATCACCCGGGTTGGAAGGGACCCCAAGGATCATGTAGTTCCAACCCCCCTGCCTAGCAGGGCCACCAAACATCCACATTCAGATCAGGTTGCCCAGGACCCCGTCCAACCTGGCCTTAAACACGTCCAAGGACGGGGCATCCACAACCTCCCTGGGCAGCCCGTTCCAGGGCCTAACCACTCTCCTAGTAAAGAACTTCCCCCTAACATCTAACCTAAATCTTCCCTCCTTCAACTTAAAACCATTTCCCCTAGTCCTGCTGTTGCCAGCCCTTTTGAAGAGTTTACTCCCCTCCTGGGTGTAGGTTCAAGCATTATTCAGTGCATCAAGAAAACACTTGCTATCCTTCAATTCACACACAATCTCTCCTTTTCCTTCCTTTTTTCATTCATAATAACACACTTCTCTCTGTTCTTGAAAGTGAAACAGCCTATTCTCCTTAGTCCTTAAAGAATCCATACTCCGTTACTATAACACCTAACAACATTGCAGTGTCAAGGATTTATGTAAGCCTTCCTTGCAAAACAGGCAAGGATGGGCAAAGAAAAGTGATTCTATCAATCTATACTATACTTCTGAGATCAGTATGGAACAGGCTTATGATTGCCAGGTGATGGGAGATCAGGGCTGTTTTGCAACACAGTGCTCAGAATAATCTGAAAGTGCCGTGTGTAACTGTTGAATTTAGGATAACTTGATGAGGCTTTTGGCACTTTGCTCCACTCAAAGCAGTTATTGAAATAATGATTTTAAGGTAATGAGATAAAATATAAAGTTATTTAGTTACATTTTTATGACATTTTCAAATATTTCAAGTATTTCCTGCTCACAACATAAAAGATAAATAAAAAGTTATTAGCCTCTATTCATGCTTGGAATAATAGAAGCTAATTTACAACCACTTCTCTAGGGCATTCATTCTAATCACAAAAAGGAGGATTTATTTTATCTAATTTTAGTCATTTAAATGTTAGGCATCTCAGAATAATCTGACTTAAAATCTAATTAGGCACATAACACAACTCAGGCTAACACTAGCAGCCAATAATCTATCAGGATTTGCTACTTCAACCACCCATGTATTAGCTGTTTTGCCCATACTAGTTAAACTCTTTTTTTGAAAGCATCCAAGTTCAAAGTTATATTTGCAAATTATATACAGATATTTGATAATAAAAGCTAATACAAATCAATTTTAAAGGAATTTAACTAGCTGACAACCTATTGCTTTAAACATGCTTTGGAAATGAATTGCTTGGATAGTTCAGAAAGTATAAAAGGTTTGAAGAGAAAATAATCGTATCTCTTTGAAGTTTCCAGAATAATTTGTTTATTGACATAAAACTGTGTTTTCTGTCAGGTTATTTTATATTTATTTATATGCTTATAAAGGTAAGCATAGAAGCAAGCTGAAGCTTTGATTGTAGCAATTTAAAAAATTTACCCTTTCTTCTTGCTTTCTACTGAATTTAGTCTGTAACTTCCTTTAATAATCCTAAAGAGAATGGTTCATCATGAATGCAGCAAAAGCTTTATCTAATCATAATCTGAACCAGCATAAAAAAATTATAGCTTTAAATGTTCATACTGGGAAGAGGTGGATCAGACAGTACTACATATTGGAAAGGAAGGTAAGAAAGCCTAATAGTAACTAAGGCAATATCATCTATGGAACGTGGGAGAGTGTCCCAACATCTGGGTCCAGCTACAATCTCCAGCTGCATTCCAGCTTCATGTCAGATTGAGAGCAAGCCTCATCATTTTTCCCTTTCCCCTTTATTTATGAAAGCTTAGGGAACAGGAAGTGATTTATCTGTGTATCAACCACAATGCTAGTGGTCACAAACATTAACATGCATAAATTCATTTTAGAAACCACAAAATCATGCCTTGCAACATAATTTAACAGGAAATAATGAGAAACAAGGACACTCATCAGGAAACAATAATTAACAGGAAACAGAAATAATGGATTCATGAAATACTAAGAATATGTGACACTAAGGACATGGTTTAGTGGTGGGACTTGGTTTTGAAGATTTTTTCCAGCCAAAATGATTATGTGATTAAGTGATTAGCAAATTAAGAAGATGTCAGTAAGAAAATTTGATAACTTAATTAAGATATTCCACTTAAGACCAATGATATGGGCAAGAACAGAGAACTCTTGTAGGCTTGCTGAATCTGATTGAGTGTTTCATCTGACTATTTGGATTAATTACATAAAAGACAAAGATTTCTGTTTCTTTTCCCAACTGTACTTTCTCCTCTGCAGACTGCTGTTCATTCTGAAAGAATAAACAATGGCTTAACCAGACAGCATAACAAAACATTTTAGTGTCCTGATTTTTCCAAAATGACTTCAGGAAAAAAAACTGAAGACCTAAATTGAGGAAGATGGTTGCTGCTGACTCTCAAGAGCCAGTGGGTAACTCAGATGATGCTGGGCTATTTTGCCATCTGAGGGTGCTATTGGGAGTACATAAGGACATGCATGAGTCTTCTGTCTTTACTCAAAAGTTTGTAAATTGTTGCCTTTGCTTCGGCAACCTCTGATTAATGTCCCATCGTAAAGTGCTCAGACAGCCACGGCCAAATCACACGCTTTTATGACACCAATGTGGTGAGCGGCAAAATGGCTTTTATTACAAGCAACACACTCTTCTTATAGTTGTCCCTTATATCACAGTGCTACCAATCACCCTTGCTATGGTTATCTGTGCCCAATAGATGTGTGGCACGTCTTGTCTTGCCATGTCTCATCATGGTTTCTCATGAGTCAAGGAGCCCCTGCAGAGCCTGATATCTTCCACAGCCCCCTTTTCACGTATTCCGTTAACCACACAAGGGTCCCACGCAGATCCTGTTACGCCTGGTGACCTTGACAGCCCCTGCTTTACGTATTTCATTGACTAGATCTCTAACTTGCGTATTTTGTTAACTACAGTAAATGGAGCAAGTGATGCCTTAAAATACAGGTCTGGTATTATATAGAGTAAACCCACAAACTGGGGTCACTCAGACTAAAGAACCTGCTAAAAGAATTAAAATGCTGTTCCAGTTTCTATAGTAGAAAGTCAAAATTTTAGTCTGTTAGGAGAGACCTTTCAGTTAATTTCCTAAATGAAGATTTTTCAACCAAGAGAATCTTGCTGGAATGTTTTCCCATGAAAGAAGATTTTTGTCTTTCCAGTCAGGATGTGAGTTAATGAGGAAATCTACCTGATGAATCCATTTTCCAAAAGAGATGACACACAGCAGCAATTCTTGCTGAAACATGCAATATTTGTTGCAACTGAATACCACCTCTCACATGTTTAAACTGGATTCAGCTAAGTCACTGTCAAGCCCTATGTTCTGGGCTCTGTAGACTTTTCAAGAGGTATAAGTTCTGGATTCTCTCCTATTTTTAGGCATTCTTATTTGTCACTAATGCTTCATTTTCAGAGGGGAAAAGGTCACCTGAATGTGTCCCCTCTGAACAAAACATGAAAGGAAACAGCAAAATCATAAAATAATGAATGTGTTTGACTTCACATATTCTTACAAATCCTGTTCCTAAGATATCTTCCAGGATTTTTTCATGGCTTTGGCTCTGATATTAATTTAGCTCTTTTAAGTGATAGCCTGGGAGGACACTGGCTCAAGGTCTGACTGGAGGGAGACTAGCCCTACTGCTGCCAAAGTACTGGAGGAACCGATTCAGTCTTTGCCAGGAGTGAGATTATCTAGTTCTGGTCTCACATCAGAAGCACAGAGATGTTGCCCAAACATAATGGATGTCATTTGAGATTTCCAGAGAGTGTTCCAAATGTCTTTGTTATCTAGTACACTGGACAAACAAGTAAAGCACAAGTTCTGTAAGAGATCTTCACCTTTCTTCAATGTCAGCTGGACTCAGGGAGGTACCCTTGGTGTCTATGCTTAGGCAACTGACTCGGGCCCATTTCGACCACTGAAATGAGTACCCTTTGAGGATGGATGTTAGTTCACTGGTCTGACATGTCATAGAATCCTGATTCTGTGATATATCAGATTTCTGCCAGCATGAGCAGAAACAGTCCCTTGAAATTCCCTCTGGACACAGCAGTTGATTCAAAGTATGAAAGAGAGGAAGCTGAAATCTGGCTACTCTTACCCCAGTGAAGATAGCAAACTGTAAGACAGTAAGCATTAATAATGTAAATGGATCTATAAGTTCACACACTCTGTTGAGAGAAAAACAGATGTTACCTATGAAGTCCTAGAGCAGACTAATGGATTCTGGATAGGTAAAAACTGAAAGATTAGATAATAGGGATGCTAATGATCTCAAAAGACAACTGTCTTTTGTGGGCAAACTCTTTGTCTAGTTCCATGCAATTTTAACATACTTTCTTAGACTCTGCCTTGTACTGTCTGAAACTAGTCATCTCAGCACCACTCAGTGTTTGAATTTTGTAGACTGAAAGCAGCGTATTCAAGATTTTTGATCTACCTCAGCAAGCTGAAAAGGTCAATATAATTTCACCACAGCTCAAATTGTGCAACAGATGTTCAGCAATGCAAAGAAGAAAGGGAATCACTGATTTCTCAATCTATACCCCGTACAAAGCCTCGGGTTGAGTTTGGTTATGTGGATGCTATCCCATTCTTGCTATCCCATTCTCTGCCTGCTGAGTCTGAATGCTTTGCATTGAATTAATACATCCTGTAGCTGCTGCAAACCTACTGTTTCTGGCTTGACAATCACCTGCACTGCTCTATTGCCCAGACAAAACCCATGAAAATCAGCTCAGGGGTTCTAACTATCCCAATTGTCTTTTTGATTCTACTTATATCTTAAAGGGGACCCTGCCTGAAAGATTTGAAAAATACATAACATCTTGGTAATATGAATGATTGTTTCTACATCCTCATTGCTCCTGAGACTGATCTTGAGGCTTTCAGGCAAGGAGGGAGCGAGCAGTCTGTAGAAATCTAAGAAACTCTTGAAACCGCTGTATAGAACTTTCCAAGTGAATTTGTCTTGAAGAAAACCACTTCAGAAGTAGAGAACAGAGCATGTTATCCCAAAACGTTAATGGAGAAGAGCACCTGATCTGTTCATGAATCTGTTCCCACGGGCAAATATTTGCTGGAGGGCTTAGCCATTAAATTGGAACAAAATCAGTAAAATCTTATTTACTGAAGATGTACACTCTCATCCAAAATAGCTTCTTCCTTTCCTTGAAATGACCAAATGCAATTAGGGCATTAATCAGCTGAATAGTAGGTGGCATTAGGACCACTTGAATGCAAGCTATGAACCAATAGCTATTTCTTCTTAAGAGTATCAATTGGAAAAAAAATAGGGTATTTGATGTTAATGTCCGTGAATCCTTTTGAGTCCAGCTTTGTGGTCCTAGATTTGCTTCTGCTCTATTCTGAAGCTAATTCTAAACTTAGATATACAATTCTACGATTCAGTGATTCTATAATTTAGAGGAGATGTCTAAGCTACATGTTGAATCTTGGTAGGTTGGCATTCCTTCTGCAGTGGATGTTGTTTTGGACTAAACTCCAGAAATAAAACAAACTTTTCAATGATATTTACGAGTCAATACTTTGTAATAAATTTAAAAGAAAGTCAGCGTATGATCAGAAATTATAATAAAAAGTCTTACATGTGCAGATTAAAAATAATTATTTTTAAAAAGTTTCACCTGTTCGTTGAAAGATAAACTTATTTAGGAGAAATGTCTCAGAGTGGTATGTTCTTTGGAGTTTGCCTTTTTTTTCTTCCCTCTGGGTTTCATTAGCTCACTGTTGCTGAAAGTATCTCCCTTGTGATTAGATTCCCTAGGAATATCACCCCAAAAGAAAATAAGCAATCACTGACACTCTCTGTTTCTCCCTTTCTCCCTTTCTCCCTTTCTGACTTTCTGACTTTCTTTCAAGTGTAAAGAACAGGTTGTATTTTTAAAATTTATCTATAGCGTTGTTCCTTAAAAGTCTATCAGGTAGATATCATATTGTATAATGCATTTTTCTCCTGACATTTTTAGTGACATCTCTTAGCCATAGAAGAATCTCAGCTTCTGCTTTTAGAAGAAGATTAGGAAGAGATTGTTATGTAAAGACTTTACTGGGTTTAGAATTAGGGAAAATGGTAGAATAAATGTAATATGGAGTAGTTCAGAGTAGTTTGCTTACTCATTATTAAGTTGCTTCTCAGAATAGATGCTGTTGCAGTTTCAAGTAACTTTGAGAGTTAATCAAATGCAAAATGGTACACCTATTTTATAGGTGGAAAGAACCTATCTCTATGAATATAAGTTCCTTTGTAATTTCAATTTTCCTCACTTGTGAGGAAAGAATGCTTTTACACATATTTGTCAGTTTGGCTTTAGAAGCTTTGGAAAGACACAAGTTCAACTACCATCAGAAAAAAGCTGTGAAGGAAACACCATCTCCATTAGAAAATAGATAGGAAGTGAGAGACCAACTGAACCCCAAAACCACATCAATCTGAAGTCTTGTTGCAATGAAAAAGAAAGATAAGTGAAAATTGTGCTTGTAAACATACTGGAGGTATTTGTCCAGTGTAACGTTTTTTAACCTGCGATATCTAGACTCCTGGGGACTATAAATTCCTTCATTATAGTATAAAACAGTTAATTATGAAAAGCAGGACAGTCAGTAAACAACAATTTTTCTATATGCTATTTAAAAATGCCTAAGCTTCCACAAGTGGAAACATCTGAAAATAACATTTCTGGTATATTAATTTATTATTGTGGGAACACTTGAACTGACTGAACTGTCTTTGGTATAGCTGCCTTCAGATTTCAAGGTCATCCTTTTATTACATCTGTCCCTTTATGAACTAGAATATTGTAAATTTATTCTATGTAGGACTACTAGTTTAAAAATATATTAAAAAAAAAAATAGAACATGCTCACAAGGATTAATATAAAATTTAAACAGAAAATGCATTGTTAATTCTTGAAGCTTGTATAAGATTTTGAAAACTTGGAGAATACATAAGCATTAACGTGTATATTTTTTTTATGTCTGCGATGACATAAAAAAGGGGCATAAACTGATCTTGAGCATGCTACTTAACTGTTGGCTTGGCCACTGTGCCTACACTGGCTTAGCTCTGTCCAAGAAATATTTCAAGCGACCAACAGTATGCCATGCAGTTTCAGGCTGGTTAATGCCATTTGCCCTTGTTTCAAGGATAATTTCCTAGCTCTTTATGTAGGTTGGGTCAAGTTATTCTTTAAATATATTTATTTAAATCCTATTAACAGCAGTATTAAATGCTCTTCTGGCAGAAAAGAGTACATGTGTCTTGTGGCTTTCATAGTTTATATTGTCTTATCATTTTATCTACTTGCAGTAAAACTTACGAAAGAGAATAAAACTTGGAGAATAGCACAGAGAGCTTGAGGAATCTTTTATTTGAAGGTAAGTGCCAACAGCCTCTTGGAAAGCTTAACTGAATCCACTCTTTTCTTTCATAGATAAACTAATGGTTAGCACAGTTGCCAAGGAAATGAAAGACATATCCTATTACCTCCTCTAGCTCAAAGGGCTATAAACCAAAACTTCCCAGGAGAATATACCAAAAGATTGTAGATACTGTTCAAAATCACAGAGGAAGATCTTCCTCTTTCTTAAAGGCCACATAAAAATACTGAGTGGTTATTTAATTTTGAAACCTAGGTTGTAAGGCCCCTACATCTATGGCAGGATACCACAGTATGAGTCATAAGATTTCTTTAATGAATGTTTTACTGATACTATATATTGCAAACTTAGCAACCTTTGTGTTCAATTTGAAGCTGTAGGCAGTGTCCAGCACTCAATAACTTGAGTCAAAAATTGCTGAGACTGAGATTATCAATAATGAGTAATGTCTATCGTATACTATATACATATACTTGCCCATTATTATGAAGAAAATTGTTGTATGCTAAGTCAAAAAGACAACACTGATGATATTATGGTGGCCTCAGTTAAAAGTAAATGTTTTCAGAGTATCTTAGTGATCCATATAATCATGAGAGTGTTTGTTGCAAACAATACTTAATTACAGTTCAATTTTATTCACATGCATTATATACCTGAAAATTATATATATATACATACAAATATAAATATATATGTATATAAATCATGTACATGCATTATATACATTGAGAATTTCTTATGAATGTCGTCTACCTAGACTTCTGCAAAGCCTTTGACATGGTCCCTCACCACATCCTTCCTACTAAAGTGGAGAGGTGTGGATTTGAAGGATGGACTGTTAGACTGATTAGGAATTGGCTGGCTGGACACAGCCAAAGGGTTGTGATCAATGGTTCTGTGTCAAGGTGGAGGCCAATCTCAAGCAATATCCCTCAGGGGTCGGTCTTGGGACTTGTGCTCTTCAACATCTTCATCAATGACACAGACAATGGCATTGAGTGCACCCTCAGCAAGTCTGTGGATGTCACCAAGCCAAGCGGTGCAGTCGATACATTGGAAGGAAGGGAAGCCATCCTGAGGGACCTGGACAGGCTGGAGAAGTGTGCCCATGAGAACTTAATGAGGTTCAACAAGATCAAGTGCAGGGTGCTGCACTTGGGTTGGGGCAATCCCAGGTATTTATACAAACTTGGGGAAAATCTTGAGAGCAGCCCTGCGGAGAAGGACTTAGGGGTCCTGGTAGACGAGAAGCTGGACGTGAGCTTGCAGCCCGGAAAGCCAACTGTGCTCTGGTCTGCATTAAAAAAGGGGTGGCCAACAAGGAGAGGGAGGTGATTGTCTCCCTCTACTCAGCTCTTGTGAGGCCCCATCTGGAGTACTCCATCTGGAGTGTCCAGGCCTGGGGCCCCCAGCACAAGAAAGATGCAGAACTCTAGAACAGATCTAGAGAAGGGACACTAAGATGATCAGAGGGCTGGAGTACCTCTCCTATAAGGAAAGGTTGAGGGAACTGGGCTTGTTTAGCTTGGAGAAGAGAAGGCTCCGGGCAGACCTCATTGCGGCTTTCCAATACTTCAAGGGAACATATAAACAGGAGGGGGGGAGAGGCTGTTTACGAGGGTGGATAGTGATAGGACAAGGGGGAATTGTTTTAAACTGAGACAGAGGAGGTTTAGGTTAGATATCAGGAGGTAATTTTTCACTCAGGGTGGTGATGCACTGGAACAGGTTGCCCAAGGAGGCTGTGGATGCCCCATCCCTGGAGGCATTGGGTGCCTGGAGCCTGGGTGTGGCTCTGGACAGCCTGGTCTAGTGGCTGGTGACCCTGTACATAGGAAGGGGGTTGAAACTAAATCATCATTGTTGTCCATTTCAACACAGGCCATTTTATGATTCTATGATTCTGTGATTCTATGATTCTATAATTCTGTACCCAAGATTCCAGTGAGTTTTAATTAAAAAGAATATCTAAGGAGTGCAGTGAATAGTGGTTTTGTTTGTTTGTTTGTTTTCCCAGAAAATTTCATGATAGAGTGCTGCTTTTGGAAAGGGTTTTGCCTTCCATAGTTCCAAAAGCACAAAAGACAAACCTTTTCTTAGGTAAAACATCAGGTCTTTTTCTTTTTGTAAGTGGCTAATGGTAGTAGAATGAAGGAAATATCTGTCTTTGCTAAAAATAACCTTCATCTAATTCCCATTCATTCTGAAAGAAAACAAAAATTTCTATGTAATAGGTTCTTTAGTTAATTCACTGTCTAGGGATATTCTTTGTGCATCTATATTGAAGAAGATGAATACATGAAGAAAGAAAAAATGTTACAACTTTTAGTGTATAGAAGTTAAGGTAATTCACAAGATTTCAGTGAATTTTAGCAAGTTTTTGGCAAGTTTCAGAATTCTTGTCTTCTTAATACTGTAAAAAACAACAACAAAAAAAATTAGCATTGATTGCTCTATTTATTAAGAAGACCATTAGAACTAATTTTTGGTCCATAACATCATAGCATGTATTTTCAATCCTCACAGAAACTGTTAAGGTAAGATCAAGCATGTCCATAATGTAATCTTTTTCTCAGTGGAAAGAATCACTCCTATCTTTAGAAATATCACCTGTGCCTTCAGAAAAATTTCCTGCCAGGAAAGGCTTCTAGTAATAGTGCTGCCTGTGTTTTCAATATAGAAATTAAAAAAAAAAAAAAAAAAAAAAAAAAAAAAAGCATTACTAACTGTTCTAAATATTAAGATCAGGCACAGCCGTGAATAATGAGGGAGTGTGAGATTGTTTTTAATGTATCTGGTTCCACTCTGACTTATTACTTAGAAATAAGAGAAAACAGAGAACAAATCAGTTCACAATAAAGACAGTTCATTTGGGAATTAAGAGAAAATGTATTTTAAGAAGGAAAATTTATCAGAGCAGAGGCATTCATCCTGTAAACAGGAACTTATCTACTCTTCATTTTCCTCATCAGGCAAATTTCCATGTCCTATCAAAGTAATGAAACAGCTTATATGATACAGAGAGGAGTAAGGTGTGTGTGTGTATCACACACATGTTCTTGGCTGCTGCATAAAAATACATTTTCATTTTTTAGCTATGCAGAAGCTATGCAGACACTTCTTAGTACATTTTAGTATGGAGCATTGGATGTGTAAATTGTCAACACAGTGGCTATAGAGGTGCGTGTTTCTGCTCCCTAACTTTCTTACTATTAAGGCTATGGTTGAAAATGATTTAATAAATGATTTAGTAAATGGGAAGAACATCTTCAAAATTTTTTTGAATTTTTTTGGAGTTTTTTTCAAAAATCATCAAAGACTATCTTTTGAAAGCTTATCTTAATTATTTTAGTTGATCTCAGTTGCCTCAGAAATTAGTTAATTTATGTTTTAGGATTTGTGAATTTGTTGTTTAACAATGAGAGAACTGTTTTTGGTTCTAGTTAATTTCTAGTGAGATTATACTAGAGCTTTTTCTGCTGATATCAAATGCAGATAGAGTAATATACAATTGGAGAGACTGTTTAAAATTAAATGCTGAGATTTTTTAGAATGGTTTAACAACTTAAACAGTCTTAAAAATCTGAGATGGGCTTTTGTGTGGTTATGGAATTTGAAGAGCCAGGACATCCCAAATATACAGACAATCCTTCAGATGGCAGGTTTTTATTGAGTTTATCTCATCTGCAGATGGGAGGAAAGATAAAAAATGGTGACCTTGTGTCAGACTACTTTAATATCATACAAAATATGATACAGATAATTTCTTATATGACTGCTGGTGAAGCCACAAGAGAGTAGAAAGCTGTAAGAGTAGAAAACAGTGTTAAATTTCTTCCACATATAAATAGAAAGATTTGGTAGGCATTAATTTATTTGATATGAAAATTTGTTCAAATGATTGCCATCTTATTTTTGCTTGCAAGTGCTTGTACACTGATAAAGACATTTGAAAATAAACATGAAAGGACTACTATTTGACAATGATATGAAATTAATTGCAATACAATGTAAATCATTCTTAAAAATAGCTCCCAAAACATCGAAATTTCTTTGTAAATGCCAGTGAATTAATTTCTAAAAAACTAATAAATACAGTCAAGGCCTAATTTGTCAGGTTTAAAATTTTAGGCAGGTAAGGAGAGAGGAATTCAATAAAAAAGCATGGATCAGTAGTCATAATCAGAGTAGAACTCATAAAATTACTAAAATATTATCTATAAAAAGAGAAATGTTGGTGTTGTGAATAAATATTTAGCATTAAAAGTAACATTAATTAAATCAGATATGTTAAAAATACTTTTATGATTTAATCAGGGGAAGAAATTGAATATTTCTACATTTCATGCTAAGGCAGACATATAGAATGAGCTCAATATAACGTGAGTTATTTTTATTAGCTCATCTGTAGTAATTCTGTGTGAAAACATTCTTAGTCAAGGACACTTAGTCTTATCATTCTGATCACAATAAATGCTGTGAATCATCAGATCTCAACGATTTCAACATCTTAGTAACCTGAATCTCTCCTGTGAGAAACACATTGACTGGTAATCTGACCACCTATGGATCAGAAATGGGATTTTTTTATCTTATCAGACTTCAGAAATATCTCCAACTGGCTAGCATGGGAGCTATCACGAATCAAAAAAGGAGAATCTGTCAACAGTGCAATGTTGCGTTTCATTTTGAAGTGTACTGATATGCAATAGTGGGAACACTATGTCCTGTTTTGGTCAGTATGGTTTTCTTAAGCTTTAGACCACTCTACCACCTTTGAACAGTCAAAGTGATTGAAAGAGGCCCATGATTCTTGGGAAAAAGCAGATGTTATATTCATATATTCATATTCAATATTCAAAAGTATTCATATTCAAAAAGGGCAATAAGAATGATACTGTGAACTCTAGGTCACACATCCTCCCTTCCGAGTCTTGGAAGATAGTGAACAAAGACCTCATGGGTGCCATTTCCTAACATATGATGGACAAGAATGTTTGGGAACAGGCAGTGTGGATTTACCAAGGCCAAGGTATGTTGCGCTGAGTACCTCCTGTAATACTACTGGCTCTTTGTATTGAATAAAGGTACTGATGTATGCCATTTACATTGAATTAAACAAGGCCTTTGACAACTGATGGTGCATTGACAAACATGAAATAAGTGTGTATGACAGATATACCAGCTTTTGAGTCTCTGCCTGAATGTCAGATACGGACAGTTTCTGTTCACAGTTGGACTCTGTTCCAGGAGATATGTGTGTATGTGAATATGACAGAGCATAGGTAGAAATCAACACGTTCTTTCTCCTTTTTTATTTCTTTTTTACAAAGCTATTTAGTTTTATGTGTACACAGTAAGGTTAGAGAAGATGTGAGAGCTAATGCCAGGTCAGTGTTTCTAAGGTGCTTTGAAGATAAAAGGCAATATAAAGTTCTAATTATTACTAATTAACTTTACACTAAACCTGACTCACTGACTGGTATTTCAAGTTGTGGAAGAGTTGTCAGAGATCTTCTGGAAAACTTGAAATACTTTTTTCTCACAGGCAGAAAACGAAGGCTGGAAAGCATGATCTTAAGTCAGTGAACAGCTTTGAACTTATCTAACTCTATTCAGAGTAAATTCAATGTGAATGAATGAGAAACTGATCTTTAATTTGGGAACACTCTTCAATTCAGTTTTCCAAACAAATGTAGTAGAGCCAGGCTTGTAACTTCTGCAGTTCTATGAAATGAAAAAATTCTCCATTACAATATCTATACTTAGTGTGTATGTTCAATGGGTACTACTAATTCCTTGACTTTTGTGTCTCATGTCATATATACACCTGTTGAGGATATTTTTCAATTGAAAATGTTGAGCTTGTGTCTTTTTAAATTATTTTCTTTAATTCTTTTTTAATGCAGATAGAATCTATATGTGATTTAGGTGTTTTAGATCTAATTACGGTCTGAGTTATATAATGCAAAAAGCTGGACTGTGGAGAGATATTCAGATGATGAAATGTGGGTGTCCATTCCAGGAGAATAGCTTTCTAGAGTTTATTGTCTGGTCTAATTATCTGTCTACTAAAGGTAGTAGAAACCCTGACTTTTCTCCCACATTACAGACTACTTATATTATAGACATTTGAACTTTGGCATGTTGAATCCCACAAATGTGTATTAGACATCTTTAAGTTAAACGTTTTTGTTAGCTTAATGAAGTGTCCAAGCACTGAGCAAGCCTAACAGATGTGAACAGAATCAACATCATCTCAAAGTACAGTGAAAAGACTTTAAGGAGACAGAGTTCTTGGTGCTCCTGCTCCTTATTGTTATGGAATGGTGTTCCAATGTTGTGTTTCTCTTCTGCCCACTTGGAACACTTAGGAAAGAAATACACTGTTGGGTTAAAGATCATCCTTTCCCTGTGAGTTTCAACTTTATGTCTCCAGAGAGTCAACTTCAGCACCAAATAGTCTATTTCCAGAGCAGATGCTTTCCATCTCTTTCCAAAGAGGTGCCAGCTATTGCATCAAAAACTCCAAAGTTTATTGCATCATAAAAAGGTAATTGAGTTTCTTCCTGCAAGAACCATATGACCATTAGATTGTTTTACAAGAAATTTCACTCTATTTTTGAGGAACTTGATCTCATCATTTATTACTAGAGAAGTATTTTTATCAATTTATTATTCCCTGAGGTCACGTTTGAGAGTCTGCCACTTCCACTTACCTATTTCAAAAGGAGTTGCCACAGTTGCATTTTGTGCACTGTTTGCATTCAGTTTTCATTGCTTATAAGATTCCACCTGACCTGGACAAAGGCAGAGGAGTTCTTAATTTCTGATCAGAGTCAAGCACGGGCAAAATTACTTAGTTCTCTAATACTGTTGTATGTCTAGGCATACATTTAATCCAAAACATGAGGTACTTCCAGGTTTTAAATAGTTGTACAGAAATTGAGGAAAGATTTCGAGAATCTCGGTTTAAGATTTATTTATACGAGT
The DNA here is from genome assembly GCF_023343835.1 of Lagopus muta. Classification (NCBI taxonomy): domain Eukaryota; kingdom Metazoa; phylum Chordata; class Aves; order Galliformes; family Phasianidae; genus Lagopus; species Lagopus muta. The sequence goes on along the minus strand of NC_064433.1, from coordinate 152,539,712 downwards.
GTATGTAAGTGATTTTTAGGACTCTACCCAACATGTTACAGCAACTACTAAAAATAATTAATAGCATCTGTATGCAGGCAGTTTTAAATTAGAATTGTTTCCCATTCATTAACTTTCATGTGCGCATTCGAAGTAGACATGCTTCAAACCTTTGATTTCTGGGATGAACAAATCTGACAGTAACAGGTGGACTTGCTGACTTCTGCAAGCAACCAAAATTTAATGTACTGTCTGTAATCCATGTGAGTCTGGAAGTACCAGCCTTACCCTGTTTATTTTGAGCGTCAACACCTAACATATAAATAAAAATATTAATTATAAGATATAAATCAAAACATGCATTTCCTTAGACAAGTGGATTACCAGAAACAAGAACACTTTGGCACTGTTCCTGAAGGAGTAAAGGGAATAACAGTTTTAATGTAATGATATGAAGTCCACAAAAGAGCTTGCAGTACTAGAACTCAGATTTTGAAAGGAAATGCTATTACAGGCAGAGATGTAATCGCATGTCATGGAGCATGCAGCTGGCAGTAAGAGACATGTAGAAATTACAAGTTTGAGCCTGTACAGACTTGAGTTCTCTGTGAAAGGCAATAGGTATATATGGCCTTTTTTTCTAAGAATCAAGTTGAAGTAATGTTCTTTTTAGAAACAGAGGTGCAGATTGAATTATTTCATTCTATTGTCTTTTAAAACATAATTTGGAATGACACCAAGGCCATCTGAAACAGGAAAACTGGTCAGATAGATTTCTCTACAGTTAAGTAGAGCCTTTTTATCCATGGTGAAACTGAATGGTTTTTGAAAATGGCAGCCAAAGTGAAAACTGAATGTCACAGTGCAGATTTTGTTTGCACAGTTGTCATTCACATTCTTGCTTACAAGATGCTGATAATATTTTTACAATTTCTGATATTATCAAGATATACCATTACAGTCGACCACAAAACACATTTAATTTACCCAGCTTCTGAAGGTCCAAGTTAAACCGGTGACATTAAGACAAATTCCTAACAATCTTTTCTGGGAGCTGTCAGAATCTGCAGTCATATTCCAATTACGGACACTGCCAGAACTTGAACAAGGCTGATACCTGCTGATAAATCTGTTAAATAAGCTACTTACAATCACAAAGCACAAAGTGTTGCAAAGAAGAGATGGGCGGAAGGTCTTTCCATTGTCAGTGAAGCTGCAAAAAGTCATTGTTAAGGATACATTACCATTAAGGAAAAACGACAGTGTCAAAACATTTCTCATTAGTCACCCTGTTGGAAATAGAAAGCTGTATGTTATGAATGAGTGCAGTCATCATAAATGATCTCTTAGTTTGCTTGGAAGTGGTAATAAGGAATGACCTCACTGGGAAACAAAGCATCTTTGGAGTTATGTGCGAGTGAACAGCTGAAGACACTGTCCAAACAAACAAAAATTATCCAAACTTCTTGAGATTAGATGCTGCAAATTAATTGTAGAAGAGGACTGGGTAACTTATTTACCTTAATTAGACAGATGAGGTTTAAAAGTCATTGAATCTTATTACAAAGGCCTCAGAGTTTGTATAAAGTACTTTCATAAATAGAAAATTGTTATATTGGTTTATTGTATATTTAAATCTATATTTTTTCAGCTTTCTACTTATGGAAAAAAATCTCTTCACCAAGAAATACATAAAATATATTATATTGAAAATGCATGTTCATATGACTAGATATATGTATCTGCCACCAGATAGAAAGATGAGTCATTCAGAGGTATTATCACATCTGAGAAAAAGTTATAGACATGTATGTCCTAAAGACTCAATCGGATTTCACTATCTAGTACTGAAGTCTCACAGACTCACTGATTGAAACCAAGAGCTCCTATTTCTGAAGAGTGACCTCACTGTTAGGATGCTATGAGGATGGTGGCAAAAAGCTTTTCTTTCAAAGCAGCACTACTTGGCAGTAAATAAATCAAGAATTATTATACTGTCGAGAAATAAATACAGCAAGGAATTTGAATCTAGCAGATTTTAGATTAGTTTTCTGAGATGGGCAATGGCATCACGTAGTAGAAAGCATTATTTTATTATTTTTTCCTTTTTTTTTTACTTTTTTTTAGACTGAAGATAGTGGTATGTTAAAACAGCCTATTGTGAATCAAATTCAAGCACTTTAAAGGTTACCCTTGAGACAACATTAGCAGCAGCACGTTCTCCTGAGGTTTCTTAAAGTGCATTAGGGTGGGCTAGCTTGAGTAATCAAGAAACTGTAATTCAAGATTTTTTTTCATACAACTATCAACTAACATCTGAAGGTTGTAATATTTTAAACCATTCTAATTTTTTTTCTGCAAGATTGTATTTGATGGCATATGAACATTTACTGCATTATTCCTACCAAAGAATTATTCACGATACGGATTCACTATCAAAGAGCTTTTCAGAACAGCTCTCCTCATCCAGAAATTGGAAAGCTATATTTTTCCTCAGTTGTGCAGCCACCTGTATACTGGGCAAGTTAATACATTTTTTTTAATTGGAAAAATTACCTTTTTCAGCTTTCATTCAATGGGATTGATTCATTAATTATAGCTAGTATTGCTGCTTTAGCAGCACTGTAACCTAATATCAACATGCAGTCCTTGCTAGTACAGCTGAATATGAGCTGACAGTGTGCCCAGGTGGCCAAGAGGGCCAATGGCATCCTGGCCTGCATTAGAAATAGTGTGGCCAGCAGGAGCAGGGAGGTAATCATCCTCCTGTACTCAGCTCTGGTGAGGTCGCACCTTGAGTACTGTGTTCAGTTTTGGGTCCCTCACTACAGGAAAGACATCGAGGCCCTGGAACATGTCCAGAGAAGGGCAACGAAACTGGTGAGGGGTCTGAAGTGCAGGTCTTATGAGGAGTGGCTGAGGGAGCTTGGATTGTTTAGTCTGGAGAAGAGGAGGCTCAGGGGAGACCTCATTGCACTCTACAACTTCCTGAATGGAGGTTGTGATGAGGAGGGGTTTGGCTTCTTCTCCCAGGCAACAAACAGGACCCGAGAAATTGGCCACAAGTTGTATCAGAGAACGTTTAGGTTCTCTCAGAGAGTGGTCAGGCACTGGAATGGCTGCCCAGGAAGGTGGTGGAGTTGCCGTCCCTGGAAGTGTTCAAGAGGGATCTGGATGAGGAGCTATGAGGTATGGTTTAGTGGATTGTGGTAGTACTGGTGATGGGAGAACGGCTGGACTAGATGATCTTGTAGGTCCTTTCCAACTTTGTGATTCTATGATTCTATGATCCTGAACAATGGTATTAACAAGTTCTTTGTCAGTTCTTCATTTATCTCACAAAGAGATAAATAATATGCATTGCAAAGCAAAAGAAAATACAGAACATTCATGATTCCACATGATAAGTAACTTGTATTTATTGATCTGTATTAAGTTCAGTAATACTACATTTTGTTTTCTAAACATTATTAAATCAGAGCATTTTATACAAAAAATACCATTATTTCAAATGGAAAGAAACAAAAAACCCAACCAAGAAACAAAATAATTCTTCCTCAAAATCTTTCATCAATCACAACTGATAAAAGCCTCTGGTTTCCGATTTCTACACATGCACTGGTTATAAATAAAATACCTTTCCATATTTTCCAGTTAACTCATTTAGTAAAATACTTTTGCTTACTTATTTTTACATCCCTTCCTATCTGTTTCTTTGCAGTTCTGTTTACTTCCCTTTTTCATCTCCATTTCTTCCTTGCTTTGTAATTTTTTAATTTTCCCTTTTGCTCTCCATCACTGTTTTTATCTTGCCTCATTTCTCCATTTGGAGACTATTTGTCACCATGTGTGTCTTCCTGCCAAACCCTTAACACCAAGGCCGTTTCTGAGGTTTAGTGTCGTTTCTAAATTTTTAATACAAGATTGTTGCTCAGTTTTCTAAGTTTTGACTCCATTGTTATTCAGTTCAATTCCAGTTTCCCAATGACCTTGGTATGTGCAAGATCAGTTCCTACAATTAATAACATAAACAATAGCACAAGCAAGTTAGGATGTTGGGAAAGTGCAGAATAAAACTTCTTGCTGAGAATAGCAATGAATAGGTGCAGTCAGCAGCACTTGTGAGGAAAGATAGAAGAAAGAAAGTATAAAACAAAACAGGAGGTTAAATATTTATATCTCGTTCTTGTAGGTCTCTTGTAAGTGGTATACAAGTGAAAGATGTTTAGTGCAACAGGCAGAACTAGAAGAAAGCCTATTTGGAAGAACAGAAAGAATTTCTGTATTTTCCTCCAAAAGAAATGTTTTTTATCACTTTTGAAGTTGGTTGTTTTTTTGTTTGTTTGTTTGTTTGTTTGTTTTAATTTAATGTTGTACTTGAACATTAAATGTTTTAATCTGCAGCTATAAAACTACTATGAAAGTTTGCTAACCTATACAAAACTTTGAGATTTCACTGGGCATAGCACTGGTTATGTATTTACATATGTAATACCAGTGAAATAAATAGGAAAAAAAGTTTGCTATCAAGAAGTTTTTAGCAATGGTCACTTTCATTTTTACTCTTCAGTTTCAGCGGTTTTCTTAATTATGTCTTAATTTATTAATTAGTCCACTTAGAGGACGTTTCCCTTCGCACAAAAAGTTAATTAGGCACCATTTGTATGAACTCCTGGGGTTTGTTGTCAGTTCCAGGGAATTACAAAAGAAGTGAATACACTAAAGTTACTAGCCTTAAAATTATTCTCTATCACTTCCTAATTTTTTGTAATTTTCTTTTTCTTAGCATTTTAATCAAGTTTTCAGGAAGTACTTGGTTGCTTTTTGATATCAGTATTGTTCATGTTGTTTACATGATGTTGTTTACACAGCTTAGATGCTGTGGCTGTGTAGGTATTAGTATGGATGTACTCACTGTGAGCAGAGCCATGTGAGAAAATAAAACTTTCTTGAATGTTTTTATCACATTCATTCTGAATTTTCTATCTGATTTGCTTCTTGTGCTTCCCCTGGAACAACTGCTATTTTATATGTTTTTCTTTGTTTCATTTACCAGCAAAATTTTCAAATGATTATATATTGCAGCACTAGAGAGACAAAAAAAAATTTTTGTAATAAGGCTACAGATGTGTGCCTTTGAAATTGATTCCTATATTGACCAGCAGCTTTGGAAACTTTCATAGGTAACATAGTAACAGGTGTAAACCCAATGAAAGTCACTGTGGGATAATGCAAATAACTTCTGAGAAAAACATGGAATGGTGAAAAGATAATGGATGATGATGATGATAAGTGATTTTAAAATATATATACTAGAGGAAAAGTGCCTGCTCTGAGTTGGAATTGCTGATGTAGGAAGCTAATAAAAAGAATTGGACAAATAAATTTTATAAAAACAGATGTTTCCATTATCATCAAGAAATTCAAATTGATTAAATGTATTTTTTCATTCACTTCTGTTAGCATTGTATGAATGCATCTCTCAGAGATGTATTTGAAAAGAAAAAAGCCACAGACACGCATTGTGTAAAAATCTTTGCACTCAGTATTTATGTAGCCATCCTGAGAGCTTTTTGTGGGTTTGCTAATGATATTCACAAGATAGTGCTACAAAAATAGAAGATTTAAGGAAATCAGTGATGAACATCAGCTGAAAATCTGGATGAGTACATGTCCCTCCAGTTATCCTGGAGGAAAACAAACAAACAAACAAACAACAACAACAAAAAGAAAGAAAGAAAAAAGAAAAGAAGAAAAAAGAAGAAAAGAAAAGAAGAAAAAAGAAAGAAAATTCTAAAATCAAGGGCTATTTTTGATTAACTGATAGAAAGATGTATGAAGTAAGATTTCTTGAATAAGTGATGTACTGTGTGGGATCAGAATCGCAGTAGAACAGGGAAGTTACATCCCTATTTGGGATATTAATACACCATATCTTTACCAGGAACACTCAGACGAAACAAAGAGAAAAAAAGGGATTAACAGCAGGATATTACAGTTAGGTAGCTAAAATTATTCAAATGAAGTAGAAAATACCACATGTGCAAGGGAAAAGAACCACAGAATAACAAAGGTGGGAAAGCAGATTAATTCATTTACTCAGCCCCTTGGTTTTCATTTGCAGGACTTGCAGACATCCACTTGCGTAGTGTATGCACCTGTTTGCAGGCTCTCTTGGGAAATAGATAAGATGCATCCAGTATTGTGAGGCCTTGATCAATGGGGTTGACATAGAAACAGACAATAGCGATGAATACAAAAAGAAATAAAAGGAACAGGAGCAGTGCTGACAAAGATAGATGCACTGGGATGACTTCTGGATTGGAAACTGTCTGCCGATTCTCTTTGAATTTTGCTCGATCAAAAAATGATCTACTGTACTGTGAGACAGTGAAGGACTAGCCTCAGTGGCTATAACAATGAAGAACTATGTGTCCAAAAGTTGAACAGTTAATAACTGCCCCTTTCAAGAGGAAAAATACTGGGGGAATTCAGTGATGCACATCTGAAGAGACTGAAAGTGTTCATTTTGTAAGTTGATTTAACAGCCCATGAAATGTGTTGATTATCAGGAAATGAAACCTGTGAAGCTGTTGAGTAACGCAGCAGCAGCTCAGCACCATACAGCTGTTTGCTCACTCTCCTCTAGCTGGGATTAGGGAGAGAATTGGAAGCAAAGTAGAACTCATGAGTTGAGACAAAATTACTTAATAAGATAGAAAAGAAAAAGAGAAACAGAAGTGTGATAACTGTGTGTGTGTATACATATATATATATATATATATATATCTCCACAATGCAATTACTCTGCACCAATGCCCAGCTAACAACTGCACACTGAAGGATGCCATGCCAGCAATGCGATGTCTCACTCCTACCCCCTAACACCCAGCAGATCCCCGAGTAATTGCAGGCCCCCGCAACAAACTCCTCACACCTTTACGGCCTTCTGCATGATGTCACATGCTATGGAATAATCCCTTGTCAAATTCAGGCCACTTGTCCTGGCTCTGCCTCATCCCTTGCCACTGCACCATAACGGCAGTGGCTCTTTCACATTGAGCAGCCCAGCCTGGCTCTGGGCATGCTCCCATAAATCATCAGTAACTGAAAGACTAGTGCACTATTAATGCTGTCTTGGCTGAAACCCAGACAGGTACTAAGGAAAAGAAGCTGACACCCATGAAACTCTAATTATCATGGTTCACGGCCTGTAAGAGTATTCCATCAGCAGATACTGATGATTGAGAAATTTTCTGTATATCATGTAAGGGAAGAATTTTAGATTAGATTAGCAAATGATGGCAGTTTAAGTGTAGAGGCCAGCATTAAGGACCTGTAACTGAAAATAAAAGTTTCTGTTATAATATCAATAGAAAGAATAAAACGGTATAGTAAACCTTGTAGGAATATAACATAATGCTTTAGATTAGGTTTAGACAAGTAATGGAAACAGTGGACTAAATGTACACAAGTAAAAAATCAATTTAACGTACATAACAAATTTAGTTCAAAGGACTAGAATATTAATACAGGGAAATATAGCTTAACTGTGAATGGAAAAGGAATCAAAGATATATAGACAGGCCTTCAAACTCCTAAAATTTCATAGATGGGCATCTTTGGCCTACTTGGCTAATGATGAAATGTTATTTACCATTGTATTCAGGGTCCTCTGAAGAAAATGAAGCTGTAAATATCCATTGGAAGTGCACTTAAAAGTAAAAAGACTGTAATTCTGATATTTATATTCAGGCCATAAATACATAACCCAATAGAAAGAAAGATAAGAAAGCATACTACACAGTGAATTTTACAGGAACACAAACTCTTCAGTGACCTCAAGCACGAATTTCTCGAAGTGACTGAAGATGAAAATAAAATACTGTGAACATCTAAAAGACAAAACACAGAAGCAGAAAATGAGAAACAGTTATTAGGAGGTAAAAAATATTCTGTAATATAAATGGTAGGTAGAAGAGCAAAGAAAAAATTCTACAGAAAAGTGAAGGGTGTCCAGTATTGGAAAATCCAGAAAATTCCATAGTTGTTAGTGGCTTTTTATTTTTTATCTCTCCAGTCTTTATAAAATGCCTAACTGATTAACACAATTAACGCATATGGAAATAGAGGTAAAAATCATGTAGTTTAAGAAAACAAAGGGGAAGAGATTTGTGAGATGTTTTCAAGTTTGCTCAGCCAAGTGAAATTCACAGTAGGGGATACTGCAAACTAACCGAGACCATCTCAAAATCATTAGCATTTATATCTGAGAACTCATGCAGAATGAATAAAATTCCAAAAGACTGTAAAAGGACAAGAATAGCACTAATCCTTGAAAGCCAGAGGGAGGAAGTAGGCCAGGAAACCATATACCACGCTATAGACCAAACTTACTGCAGTGTAAAAGTACTGGATCGAGTAAGTTCATTGAAAGCAAGATGAGAAATAACAGCCCTCATCAATTTGCCTACTAGAAATCACATCAAACAAAATGATTTATTTTTATGGCAGGGTAACAGGCAAATGAATAAGGAAGAAAGAGCAGATATGATTTATTTTGACCTGAAAGGCTTCAGGCACCATTTCATATGACAGTTTAACACAGAAGTTAGGGATCTACATGATAGCACTGTAAGGTGGCTGCACAACTATGAGCAAAAAAGAGATTCAGAAGAGAGGTCTCTATCTCATTTTCTGTCCCCAGTGTGGCTCTTCTTATAAGGGAGAGACACTGAGCTCTAGTGGAATTAATTAGCATTAGGTGACCATTTCTTAGCATCACAGGAAAAGATCAGGCATTTAGGGTCCTCCCCTATATGAAGTCCCAGGCCACCCTTCTTAAAAACATATTTCTACAAATAAATAAATAAACAAATGTATTATATCTAAGTAATTGTTAACATTATTTACAAATATGCACAATTTATAGATATATATGTATTTATGTCTTTATACATGTGCCATATGGTGTCATCAAAATGAAGAAATTAGGTATCTCTAAATGTCTGAACTGATTGGAATCCATACAAAGAGTTATTATTCAGGAACAAGCAAATTAATGAAACTTAAGAAGACTATAGAGAAAAGACTTGTAGGGATTGAAATCAGCCATGATGTGGAGATAGTGGACATTCTTAAATTAGTCTGGACAGAACACTCATAACACATTTCAGTGAAGTGTTAAAAATATCTGTGTTAAGTCCAAAACAGATAAAGGTGTAAGGCAAAACTCTTTGGTGAGAAGGAGTGAGAGGCCTACAAAGTAATGCAGCTGTCATTAAAGAAATGAATGTGTTTTTTGTACTGTAGGCAAGCTTTCACTGAGTGCCAATAATCTCAGATGAGCTGATCTAAAATTAAGCCAGATTTTTATCTCCTTCTGAAATTAAAAGTCTGGTGTTATGAATGCTCTCATGTATTTAAATGTGAGACTTCTGCTATCACAGCACTTTTACTCCTTGACTTGTATGTTCTAGTGAGAGTTCTTCCTGGAAAAATTAGATTACTCCATTTTGAGTCATTCAAGAGCCTGGGGAGAGCAAAATACTTAATACGAGCATGATTAGGTCTGTATACAATGACATAAGTATGAAGGTGTTCTGCACACATTATTTAAATTGTTTTAAGGCATGTATGAGTAATTCTTATTTTCTTAATTAGATGAGATTTTATTTGCGTAATTAATCTCGCTTATAAAGGTTCTGGGAAATTGTACAGAAACATCTTCAGAAATATTTGCTCTTAGTACTTAGTTTTGTTCTAGTTAACAGTCATTCAATGGTTAGCCTTGCTGCACGAAAGTCTTTTCTCTGAACCTAGCTCTAATTCTCTCTGTTACATGTTAAAGAGACAATAAAAAAAAAAAAACCAACAGAATTAACAGGGGCATTCTGCAACGCCAAATTATTTCTAATTAATTTTTAAAATTAGTTAGACAAGACTTTACATTGACAGTTATCAATTGCTCTGGTGTTACTATTTAAGGGAAATCAGATGAGAAAAAAAAAAAAGGAAACAAAGAAAACAGGATAAAGAATCTCAAATTGCTTCCTAGAATTTACAGGTGAAACTGTTGTTAGCCATCTTGAAACATGCATGAGGCATAAATGGGACTGAGTACTAGAAAACTGCAAAGAAAAAATAATAACAGATGTAAAGCTGAAGAAACAGAATTTATCCAGTCTAATACTTTTTCTAGTAATATTATTGCCATTAATAATGCAACGTGTGCATTACATGTCAGATATGAAATAAAATATATTGATAAGTTAAACCTGTTGCTAAGGATATTAGTTTGTGACTCTGCAAATATCCATTCAAAAGCAGTATTTTTGCTCCCTAAGTTTTAATCTGCTGGTCTACTACTTTGAACACCTTCATAATTTGTTGTGCTAGAAGATATTAATTATACAGCAGAGTACACAATATTTTTATCTCTGTAGCTTAGAATTACGTACTGGTTTGGGACGCATAGTAGCTACATTTCATAAGTCCAGTCTATTTCTGCTGCTCTCTCAATGAAGATAATTCCGTTGATTGAAAGAAGTGGTTGATTGTGTTATCCATATGAGTAGCAGGCTGCCTAACAAAGATTGAAGGGTATGTGATTGTGTTCTTGCCAATAACAACAAAAAGAATAATGGCACGCTGCCACCTTCTATATTATAAGCCTCCCTTTGATTCTCCTCTACAGCTTCTAAAGAGGAATTTTAGCTTTAGTTAATGCAAGGTAACTTTTTTGGGGAATCATTCACTAACACCATAAAATGAAAGTAATGTAGCTATAAAAGTTGCATTATTTTATTTCTTCTAAAGTTAATGATGCTTATGGGTTTTAATAAATTTAAAGGACAAAGTCTGTTGTTAAGAGATTGAGTTACTCTCATTGGAAGGTGCAAAGGAAACATGATTGACTCTTTTATCTGATAGAAGTGGATGGATTTTTTTCAAGATCATGTGAGGCCTACAGCGGGCGAAGGACTGTAAAACTGTGCATAAAATATCTTGCATCAATCCTGTCTCTACTGGATTCCTTCAAATCTTCTCATACGGTACCTGGAGAATAATTTCCAAAAAGATTTTGCAAGACAGGATGGAGCAGATTAGGGGGTTCTTGGCATGAAGTGATTTGCTTGTTCCTGGTGTGATGTATGAACTGTGAAGTTAATTGAGGAGAAAGGTGCTATGCTGATGTCAGTTTAACATCTCCCCGTGATCCATGTATCCTGCTGTGAAATGAGTTGGTATTTGTTTGCTAAAAATAAAGGTTCATGTGTTAAATTTTTTTTGTTGCATAAAAAAAGCTATTTCACTTTCAATGGTTTTATTCATACTTGATTGTTACTGATTAGGGTGAGATTTATCTAAACTACAATTTATCAATTAAATTTCAGATCAGCTGATTCACTTATTCACTTGCCTTTTTTTTTATACGTGTATCTTCTTTTGTATCTGAGTATCAGTCAAGGCTAGCCAAGCTACTGCTAGATTTTTAGACAGGAGATTCATGAATGTCTACGGCAATTCAAAATATAAGACAACATTTTTATTTCCTAATTAAACATCTCAGGCATTTATTAATCGGAATAAACAAGTAGTTTCTGCCCACAAATCTGTTTCCTCACACGAGCTTTACTGCACCTGAGATTAGACAACATGTCATACACACAAATATCCATTCTAATAAAAAATCTTTCATGAGAAGTACAGACACTGAAACACAAGACGCATGCTTGACTGAACAAAACATCTGTTGATAAGCATCTCCTAGATGTTTGAAGAATATCTGACTGAATGAAACATCCACTGCCAGACCTAATTTGCAAGAAATGTTGAAGGCATGCAAAATGTAAATAATGCTACAATTTACTAAGGAGTTCACAAATGAGTCAGCTCTTCAGTAACTGATGAGAGTGAATTAACTGTTATGTCTGTCTTCAGGGATCTGACCAAAATTAAAACTTTGGTGAAATAAGATTTTTCTATGTATTTTCTTTTCTTGTATTACCATTCACATGACACATCAAATTATAAATGCACAACTGCATGTATTCATCTTCTTTGTTTTGGTTCTTAATATCTAGTGATTTGTTGTGCTAAAGCATTTGGGATTGTTTAGTTTTGGAGGAGAGGGGAGACCTCATCTCTTTCTACGAAACCTGTAAAGAAGTTGTAGCGACTTGAGAGTTTTTCCCAGGTAACGTGCGACAGGACAAGAGGTAATAGCCTCCCTTCAGCCAAGGGAAGTTCCAGTTAGATATTGGAGAAAACTTATTCTCGGAAAGAATGGTGAATTATTGGAACAGGCTGTCCAGAGAAGCAGTAGATTCACCGTTCCTGGAGGTGTTCAGGAGACATACAGGTATGGCACTGAGGGACATAATTTAGTGGGCATGGTGGTGATGGGTAGATGGTTGGACTAGATGATCTTAGTGATTCTATGATCTCAGTTATTCTATGATTTTATCTTTTATTTATTATTATATTTTATTTTATGAGTAGCTACAAGGAGAATTTTAAGAAAATTACAATCCATAAAGATAAATAATTTTCCATAACATAATGACATTGAATAGAAAACAGAATAAAGCTACCCAATATAATTCCTCACCATATGTGTTTTTTTGTTATTTCACATACAGGGCATATTCCTGCTGGACTAGGAACATCAGCAGTTAAGTACTAACTAAAATGTTTCTCCTGGAATAATCAGTGCATCAGCAGTTAGAAACAGAAAATGTGGGAGGCAGTTCCTAGGCAGCCAGCTGGGGTGAGAAATTGTTGTAGCGCTGACGCAGGAGACGAGGGGTCTCTCAGGGACTTCAAACTCACATTTGTTCTATTAGGGTAAGACTCACAACACTTATCTAGAAGACCTGAGCAAACCTGTATTTCATCATAGCCATCTAATTTCTGACACTGAATCAAAATTGTCTTGCTGGATAATGACTTGCACTTTAATTATACTCAATACCAAATACCAAGTTTAGGAACAGAGCAACTTTCAGTATATATCTTTATAGCTTCACAAGGCATCATTCCCATACCTACTTCCTGTGAATAATATAGCAGAACTTCATTACTGTCTTACCAGAAGGGTAGCTTGTATCTTCCTCTAGGAAACAGGTTAATAATGCAGAAAAGGCAGAAATCACATGCATGAGATGGTACATATTTACATATTTACGTTTCAAATCTCTGAAAATCTGATGCAAAATTTCAATAGAGAAGCTAAATCATATTACTGAATTAAGACCTGCTTCAGTGGCATCCCCTGATCCAGTAATGAAGGGAAAAGGAAACAAACGGTAACTTATGTTCATGAATGTATTTCTATTTTTGTATTTTTAGTTAAAATTTCAAATAAATTACAGCTAAAATCTGATCTTATTTAATGCAAACCACAGCACTGGTCTCTACAGAGGTTAAAAAAAAAAAAAAAAAAGAAAGAAAGATGAAGGATCATTTAAAGTGACAGCTGATTTCTGCAGCCTGCTAAAGATTTCCTTGGAGACTCCTGAAAGCTTCCTGAAAACAAATGACTAAAAATTATAGCATCAATGGCTCTCTCTGCACTATTGCTGCAAAATTCCTTGTGCCAGCCAGAACAGGAAATATCATTTGCAAACACTATTACTCATGTGCTATTTGAGACTGCAAATGTGCTGAAGACTTAGCCAGGAGAGCATGCCCACATCCCTCTGTACTGACCTCATTTGTCAGTGATTACTTCAGCACCAGTCCGCTCAAATTTAGAAGATAGGTAAACAGCACACAGTATCTCTGTATTATTTGAATTTGAAACTAGAGGCCACTAAGCTACATATCTTAGATGGAGATGAACGAACAAGTATGAGGGTTAAAAAGGTGTAATTTTCATACATTAAAAAATTGAGGTGCTTTCTCATGGTGAGATTTGTAGGGTGTCTCAGACTCCTGCTAATTCAAAAACTATTAGATGTGGAGATTAAAAAGTAAAACAGTAAGGCATATCTTTGTTAAATCCATCTTGGTTTACTTAACTTCTGGAGGGTCTAAACATAAATTTTTTGTTCACTGGAAAAACAAAATTTTGGACTGAGAAGACATTTCTTTGTAAGCAGGTTGCTCTGCAAAGCTATCCGTTCCTACAGCAGGGTGATTTCTGCTTACAGAGACAAAATGATAGTACTGAACAAAAGCAAACCTCATTTTTCAGAGCCTTGTCTGCAGAGAAGGCTCAATTATCCCCCTGTTGCTGAGGGAGAGGAACTCAGGTGAGAGAGGAGCAGAGGCTGATTGTATTGCAACTGTGGTAGAGAAAGGGGAACTAAATTAGTGCTGGTTGTACTTCCATTGCCCCACTGTATTTGCAAGGCTGGACTACATGACCGCATCCATACTGCCAAGTGCATTCAGCTCTGCTGAAAGTGTCTGAAGTACCGGGAAGGGCCCAACAGCAAATGTTTTAGTAGGATATTAAAGGCATGATGAGTCCTAAAAGTTGATGTAGGTGAAAGGCACGCATTCAAAATCTACTGAAATAGTGTTGGGGGTTGATTAGGGCAAAGGAATCCAAAATTGATGCTGTATTGAATACTAGTTTTGAACTCAAGATTGCAACACTTAGAACAGTACACCAGTGTGCTCATAAAAGGCATAGAAGATATCAATCTTTATACATGCCCTCAGCATTTCTGTAGCTGTAGGTAGAAGTCATCAAAACTGTAGTTTATACACAGCTACAGTGTATTCCACTAGGCTGAAGTTTTCTTTAACCTTTTAGACTCACGATAAATGGGTTTAGTGCTATGGCATATAATGCAAAAGTCTGAAATGAATATCAAAAGTCACAGATAGATATATTTAGAGAGTTCAATAAAGGGATAATTGCCATATGTTGTTCTTAGCCATTTTTTGAAAAGTCTCAAAGTCTAAAAATCTCATCAGGGAAATAAATTGCCACATTCATCTCATCTAGTCTGTCACAATTTTTCCAGTGTGTTTATTAAAAAGTCAGCATTACCAGCACAACAAATACTGAACAATACTTCCCAGTGTTGGGGAGTTACTGACATGCAACAAAATCACCTAAAATTATGTTGGAGTGTGGGTAAGGTACACATATATAATGCCCATATTACTTTCAGTATATTTTTAAAATTCGCATCCACCTTTCTGCTGATTCTCTAATCTCTGTCCTATAGCAAATGTTAGAGGCATTTGAATGCCCAATTTAAGATATTTTCATGCTGAGATCATCAAAAACAGTTCCAAACCTAAATTGATGCATTTTACACACAGGTAAAAATCTGCTTGATCTGTGAGATTGTTTGAACCGCATAGTTAAAGGATCTTACAAAAATTGCCTGTTGTGTACTTTAGTTTTGGGTACCTTAGCTAGTCCATGTAGCTTGACCTGTGTTTTCTGTTTCAGGCAGGCTTTGATGAAGCCCATATACTAATTCTGATTTTCAGCTAGTAATTTGAATTAAAAACTTGTGTAAAATAGAATGCATATTCTTAAATTCAGTGTATACTATAGATAAGACAGATGCAGAAATTCTTTGTGATTGTAACCAGGATAGCAAACCATGCATAGGATTTACCTGTAGGCCAACCATCTATCCATAATTTTTTCTACTAAAATACGTCATATTATTAAGTAGCTTGTTTACATTTTCAGTTCCGAGCTCTAACTCAGCACATTTCCATACTTTTAAGAAGCTTTAAGTAAATTTAAGAGATATTTTAAATATGCAAGGTCTGATTTGCCTTGGGATTTTAATATTCATATCAAGACTTAACATGGAAATTATTTCAAATACTTAATTTAACGCCATGAATATTTTAAAAGACCAAATGAATGTGTAGGATGTAGCTTTAGTGCCTAAAGACTGTTTGGAAATCAGTGAAGTTAAATGAACTGGTCTCTTTACTTTCATTTGAAGTTTCAATAAATTATAGATAATTTCATAGACAGTATTGCATGAAGGTTTTTGCTTATGTTTTGTTAATTACATCATATGGGTTTTTAAGTGATGTGAATTACTTAGCTTTTATTTTTTTTTCTAACAGAATAAACCAATTAATCATAGCAGTTGTCAACATTAGGCACCAGTGAGATTTTTCAAGCCAAAATTATAGATAATAATAAATTATATTATAAATAATGATCTATATAAAAAATATTTAAATAATTATTGACGTTACCAGGCTCTGGAAAGACAGAGGAATTAGGGGATTTATTTTAGAATTTAACATGAAAGCTTTAGTCATCCTCATAGGTTGTTACTCATATTGTCAATATAAATTCATTTTTACCTGTCACAAATGATAATGCAGCCCTAAGATGTTATTCCAGTAAACTGGTTACATACCAGTGTATGTAACTATGATTGCTAGCCTTATTTTGTGTCCTAAGAAACAAAAATACGGAGCAATCTCATATTGCAAATACCAGAAATAATTATCAATTACTCTTATAATAAATAAAGATCCCCACCACTGGTAAATGCTGTAAATAGTAAATTATAGAACCCTATTACTACTGTGAATAGGATGAAAAAAATGGCCACATAATATCAGCTCTCTCATCTGCTAAGCAGAGAAATCACTGTATAGGATTTCTGGAAACTTGAGCTTGCACATGACAATATTGTGCTGAGTATAGCTCTGGTACTGGCCTGGTTTTCATCACTTGGTGCTGTGAAGGTGAATGAACTCCCAGCAAACACAAACATAAAATATGCCATAAGGGTTGCAATGCTGGTAGTCATGGTGGTGAAAACTGCTGTCACTGACATCAGTTAGGAGGACACACACAGCTAGTTAGCCCTGTCTAGCACCTTCTCCGACTTGCATGTGATGCCCCTTTGGTCATAAAACAAATATGACAATTTACTGCTTATTTTGCTGTCAGTTTAAAGTCTGAAGTCATGGGAGGGTTACAGTTTTTTAAAGTATGAAACTGAGAGTATGCATCTAAGCTGTCTTCAGGCAGGCATTTCAAAGCAGTGCAACCTCTCATGAGGTTATAGACATGAATTGTGTCATGTCTGCAAAATTTACATGCATGCAGCATGTGTCATAGAGCATCTGAAATGGCACTAGATGCCCATTAAACACTTCTTAGGCATTACACATCAACTTCACTTCTCCTGAGAGGAAGAACATGTTTTCAGCTCTGTTCTAAAAACTGGAAATTCCTCATATGCATATTCATTGTGCAATTAAAACAGAGGAATAGCCAATCAACTTTGTCTTCTGATTAAGCAGAATTTATTACCTCAGTGGGCATAAAAAGGAGGAGCATCTTGTTTGTTGAGCATGCACAATAAGACTTTATTCTTCTCTCTCTCTGCCTCTCCAAACATTTGCTTTTCTGGTTGGTCACATCTGTCACTTGAAATGTTCAAAATTTTACAGGCAAAAATGTTTCTTTCTTTGAATGATGAGAAAGCCTTTTGCAGCAGCCTGATAGAATACAATTCATGTAATGGAAATTTCCACATGCACAATCTGTGATTGTTTTAATGTTCTTTATGTAGTAGTGAAATTTAAGCTTAAAGCCCTCAATTTCATTCAGGGCTGAGAAGTGCCATTTCTGAGCAGTTCAGCCTATTTCCTCCATCAAAAAGTCACAGGCATTCTTCTCAGCTAATGAGTCCTTTGAGAAACACACATCCCAGAGAAGCATTTAGAGCATTCCCAACACTTGTAACGAACTGAGAGCTCCAAAACATAGCTGAAAACATCTCTTCCTGTAGAAGGTGGAATACTTTCTGCAGTAACTAACAAGGGATACCATTCATCCAACCCAGACTGCCTTACTTCAGTGCTGTGTCTGAGAGAGTTCAGGTCTCAAATCTCAAGACGGTGTCTAAATAGAAGGTTGTATTCTGCCCTAGGTCAAACCTGAAAGCACTGTGGAACCAGAAAACAGCGGAAATAAAAAAAAGAATTTATTATATAATGGTCAGAAGAATCACTAGAAATGAAAGATCAGACTCCCATACTCTAAGATATTATTTTACTTCAACAGACAGATAAGAATGGAACACGGCTCCAGACTTGATCTACTGGCATTTAAAAAGTCGTACACAATCCTACACAGTCCTTTGAAAGAATGTGAACCTATATATTGAAGAGAACATTATGCACATCAAAATGCCCTGAGTGACGGGAACTCAGGCATCTTTATCCTAAGTCTAGACATCTTCCTGCTTAGCATGCTGTCTGCTTTGAATTCCATCCTGAGACATCTCCATTTACAGTGACATTGCAGACCATTCTCAGGAGACATTTTATTCATGTAACTTAAAGGCATCTAACCTTTTTCTCTAGATTAGACCTAAATGGATATTCTCTGATTTTACTGTGTGTGAATGATTGTATGCAAAATAGAAGTTAAGCATTGTTCTGAAAAAGCAATATGGCTTTTTTGCAATTATATTTCAAGATTCCTCCTGTTTTGATGTACAGGTAAAGCAACAAAGTGCTTTTTAAAACACACAGACGTTGTATTATAAGGCAACACAGCTTGTGTTTAACACAGGTGCAAACACAGTGCTCTCAAAGGTAGCAAACTGTGAGCTAAACAAAGCATCGGTGAAGGACCCCAGTAATGAATCCTATTCCTGCTCTATTCTCTATCATACAAGCACTTGTGAGTAGAGAAATCTCAGTCCATTATTCACAAGAATATGTCCTATCACCTCAGGATACTCATAAGTATTTGAGAACACGGCCAGAGGTTCCTCCAGAACTTTTTCAAGTGTTTGCCACTCAACAACTTATGAACCATTTTCGTTATTATCATATGCAGTACTGGATGACAATACATTTGTAAGGACAATCGCCTAAGTTTATGTTGAGCGCTATTTAAGTCCAGCACCCTTTTTAATACTCTGAGCCACACCAGTTCCTCAGTCATAGATTTGATGGGCAACTCACACATTTGCATAAATATTTAATTTACAGAGCATTTTACCTGCAAAATGTTTATTGCAATGCAGTAGAGATTTGTTTTGGTATTTTACAGAGTTACTGTGAATTATATTACTGTTTTAGCAAATAACTTGTGATATTCCTGGTGAAATACCAACAGAAAGATGATTTATTTTCAACTTAACTGCATTAGCCCACTTGCAAATGTATCTGCACCATTACCATGCAACAACCGTCATTAACTGCTGTTCTCAGTCCAGTGAGCTCTTCAAAGCATAAATGTGTTTAATCTGTACTTTTCTACTTGCAAGGCTGTTTTATTACTGTGTCAAGTAAGTCTAACTGTTCATATGTTAAATACGACGGTTGGCTCTGGACTTCATCTCTTTTACAAAACTCTTTTACAAATACATCAACAGTAAGAGGAGTACTCAGGAGAATTTCCATTCTTTACTAGTTGAGGCTGGGAATATGACCACTGAAGATAAGGAAAAGGCAGAGGTTCTGAATGCCTTCTTTATGTCTATCTTTAAAGGTCAGACCAGTTATCCTCAGAGTACTCTACTCTCTGACCTGGTAGTCTCAGCTACCAGGGGTGCCCCCACGATTCAGGAGGACATAGACAGAAACCTACTACTCCAACTGAACTGTCGTAAGTCCATGGCACTGGATGGGATCCACCCGAGAGTGCTGAGGGAACTGGCAGAGGTGATAGCCAAGCTGCTTGCCATTATCCATCTGCGCTCCTTGTTGACTGGTGAGGTCCTAGAAGACTAGAGGCTTGCCAATGTGACTCCCATCTACAAGAAGGGTTGTAAGGAGGATCCAGGGAACTACAGGCCTGTTAGCCTGACCTCTGTGTCAGGGAAGGTTATGGAGCAGATTGAGGGAGATCAAGCGGCATGTGTGGGAAAAGTGGGCGATCAGGCCCAGCCAGCATGGGTTCATGAAGGGCAGGTCCTGCTTGACCAAACTGATCTCCTATGATCTAGTGACCCGTCTGGTGAACGAGGGAAAGGTTGTTGATGTAGTCTACCTAGACGTCAGCAAGGTCTTTGACACTCTCCCACAATATTCTCCTGCAGAAGCTGGCAGCCCATGGCTTGGACAGGTACACTCTTGGCTGGATAAGGAGCTGGCTGGAAGACTGCAGACTACAGACAAGGCATTCAAAAACAAAAACAACAACAACAAAAAGAAGCCCACAACAAAAAAACCCACAAACCACCCAACATTAAAACTTCAAGAAAGACCTGAAATATTGATATATTGATTCAGAAAAGCATTCTAACTTTTGAGATCTTACTTTTCAATTACAATTATATAGATAGAGATGACACATCTACAGGGACCATTCTGACTTGTTGAGGATTGCCATAAGAAAACACAGCTACAAGCCTGACAACCAGTCACTCAGTAAAGTACCTGCACTTTCTGCTGCTTCTAATGAGCTCCCTTTTTCTAATTATCTCTACATTCAGTAGGCCGAACGTTTCACTACAGGCAAGAAACACACATACAGTGTGATTCTACTTATAAAGCAAGAAGTGCATGAAATAGAGCATGTCATCAAATATTTTTTTAGGTACTCTAAGTGATGAACAACAGATTATATGCTTATTTAAAAACAAAACACTTTTACTGCTTTTTGTGCTCTGCAAAATTATACTTTTTGTTTTGTGGAACATTGTGGTTCAACCACAACATTAAGCACCACACAGTCATTCATTCATTCCCCACTCTTTCCCACAGGGATGAGGGGGAAGATAATCAAATAAAAAAAAGTAGAACTCATGGGTTGAGATAAAACTATTTGCAAAGATAGAGAAAAGGAAAAAAAAAAAACAGTAATTATGATCACCATGCTCTGACCAATGCCCCGCTAGTCCGCTGAGCAAAGGAAGGAAGCCAGATGAACACCTATCCACTTCAAAACTCCTTCAATGTCATATGGTATGGAATATATCTTATGGAATATATCTATATGGGCAGTTTGGGTCAGCTGTCCTAATTGCGTTCTGTCCCAGCTCCTTGGGTCCTTCACTGAGAATGCCCTTGGCTCTGAATAACAGTGCTAAGCAGCAACTACAAACATCAGCATGTTATCAACTTTGTTTTTCTCCTAGAAGCAAAACATAGCATCATACCAGACACTCTGAAGAAAGCAATTCCATCCCAGATGAAACAAAGACATGGCATGATGTGGCAACCCTACCCATGGCAAGGGACTGAAACTGGATGATTTTTAGGGTCCTTTCCAACCCAAATTTTTCCATCATTCTATGATGATTCAGTGATATATAAACTCAAAAAAAATAATAATAATAATTAAAAAAAAAATCACTGCTTGCCTTCCTCAGTCATTTTCACCAGTACATAATATCAGATTGAAATATTTTTTGACAAAATTAGAGACACTATAGTGAGAATTCTTAATTTTTGCTTTTCAACTGAAAAAGCACACTATCTTTAATGGCAGGTCAAATAAATGATCAAAGAGAAGTTCTGGAAAGATTCAGTCTTGCTGTAAAGTGTAATAAAATCAGGAATATTTTGGGAGAGTTTCTAGACCCCACAAGATTTTCGATAAACATAATAGCAATCTCTTGTACTGAATTTTCAATAATTTAGATAAAAACAATAATAAAATGTGCATATTGTCCCCACCAAAAATAACAATTAGATATGTTAAAATAACAGGTTATATACTAAAATGACATTTCAGATCAAAATAAGTTCTCAGTTACAGCTGAGATAACACAGAGTAATTTACTGAATTCAGCAGAGGCACTCTATTGACAGCAGCTATAAAGTGGTTTCACAAGGTAGTCACATCAGATGTAAAATCACGTCAGACTTCCCATACTGCATACCAAGTATCAGCATCTCTCCCTCAGCATAGCAGTGTGTGAGAGAGGCAAGCAAAACCTTGTCTACATAAAAAGGAAAGAAAGAAGCTATAAAGCCCCAGTGCAAACTGGAAGCTCAGGATTCAGTTAATTAATATAACAATTCCCTATTAGAAAGATTTTCTGTCCCTTTTGTTATATACACAAATATAATTATTAGGGGCACCTATTGTTCCATTTTCATCCCAATTATCTTGCTGAGGCCGAGTGTGTTTGTGATACAGTGGAGCCTAGGAAGCACAGTCAGGGAGCGGAATCGGGCCCTTGTGCTAAACAGCCTCCAGACAAATCACACTGACAACTGAAAGACGACTATTTGCATTTGAAAAAAAAAAAAAAACAGTGAAATGAATTTGCTACACTGAGGTCTTAATCCTTCTAATTCTAATTCTGCAGGTAGATTAATTCAAGTCAATGGGATCACTTCCTTGAGTAAAACAAGCAGGATTTAGTTCCTCCTCAGTGCTGTGCATTAATTAAACAAGGAGCGGAGAGCACTTCTGCAGCCCTACAACAGGCTCGCCTTCCTATCTTTTGTCTGTTGAGAGGAAAAGGGACACCTCAGCACTGTGGTTTTCCTTTCAAAAGGCAGACTGTGCAGGCTGTACTTTTTACATTTCAGTCTTTCATTAAGAAACAATAAAAGATATTACACTTGCCTCTGTAAACCTTGTTTATGCAGAGAAATTCACTTGTGCATATATAGTAACATATAGATCAGTGTGACAACCCTTTCCTAATACTGTTATGCCAGAATAGTTACACCATAAATTTCTCCATTTGAGACAGCAGTTTTGTTCTGAAATATAATCTGTAAAACAGATGACCGCACTGTTATGCCTATGAAAGTTCTTACCCAGGATTATTTTCTATGTAGTTTAATGTCCTCTTGCATACCATTTGGGGTTCCCATTGAGAAAAATATGTATTTGATTTTATATTTACAAAAACAGCATGGAGAACATCCATGGGATTACCTCTACGTGGGCTTATCATAAGCATCCACAATGCCTCCTGTCAATATAATTCAGCAAGTAATCCCCATCCAACAGGGAATTTGGAGTTGTATATCCCCATCATCATATAATTTGGGCAGTTATCTGATCAGTCTTGATCTCTTCCCTGTAATGCTTGCTCTCCAATGCCTCTGCCTTTCTGGCCAGGGACAAAAAGTTAGTCAAGTTTTTTGGAAGTACAGATGGGCTTAGTGGACAAAAGGTTAGTACCATGCTGATGAGATCCCATGTGGGTATGAAAGGAAGGTGTAAGGAAACAATTGGTAGGACCAGTATGCACTGAGAAAAATGGTAATTGAGATGCTCTGAAAAGATATGAGGACTCCATCACTGCTCCCCAAAACTGCACGTACTCAGCCTCCCTGATTTCTTGTTCCTGTGGCAACCTGGGCATACTTTTTGCTTATTGCTTTTTACCTTCCAGAATTTCTTAAGTCATTGAGAAGAACAAGAAAGGTGCAACTACCCCACTGCAGAAGGAGATTGGTAAAGCACAGAAAAGCCAAAGGTACACCAAATACCTGGAGACACTCCCCAACACTTTCTCTCTTTCAAAGAGAGGAAGAGTCACAGGGGCAGAGATATCACTTTTCAGGTTAAAACAGCTCCTGAAAGACAGGTAAATCAACTCACCTTGCCTTAAAACAGCCACAGGATAATATATAGAAGAGTCAGCCTCAGAAACTACTTCAAACCAGCAGGCAAAAAAAAAACAAATAAAATGATTAACAAAAAAAAACAGCCAACCAAAACTCCTTATTTGTCTTTTATTTATCTTCTCTACTGTCAGTTCCCCACATAATATTTTTTTTCTCCTAATCTATAAAACCATAATATCTCTAAGTCCTCTCACACTTACCTTCTGAGTGGATCTTCTTCTCCTACCAGATGCTTTTAATTGTCAGCTTAGGCACAAGTGGAAATTAGGACTGTCGTTAACCATTTCTGAGCTACTTCTCTACAGTGTATGCATGTCCCTTATGAGTCTGTATATGTGTTTTTTCTCTTTCTCATAAGTAGGTTAAGAGCAATAGCCCAGTGTTGACTTCCAAGATGATGTCCCACCCCTGTGACCAACAAAAGACAAGGTAAGAGAGATAATGAAAGTGAGGGTTATAATCCTGTTTAAGTTCTCCTTAAAAAAGAGAGACTAAAACTAATCATTTTATGTCTTCTCTTATTTGTAGAAAACATCAGAGAAAATGTTATTAAGACCTACATGGGAATATAAAATGAGTGCAGTACCATAGCAACAGTATGTAGTTTGTATCAATATTTGAATGGTTTTGAACATACCTATTGTTTGCATAGTATTTTGATGCTTTTTAAAGAGAATCTAGTAAATGAGCACTATGAAATGAAGCTATAAAAACTGATTCCTTATTGGCGACAATCATTTATCAAGGGTGAATTCTGATTTCCAAGTTTTTTGTTGTTTTTTTTTTTTTTTTTTTTTTAAATGGCAGAAGATAGATCATAAGAAAAGGCGTGGTAAGTGCTGCCACACTGGGAGAAAAAAATCCTTAAATGTTTTTGGAAAGGACTTTGAGCTTCATTATTTTCAAGGCACGTGTAGATTGACCTTTTCAAAAATGAGTTTTCTTGCATACTGGCGTAATTGTCAATGTGCAGTGTAACATGAAAGCCTAGTTTTACTGGGATTATTGGCAAAGATATTATCTTCTGTAGAAATTTGGTCTGTTTCAACCTGATTTTTTTTTTTTTGTAGTTGATGGGAATTTTCTTTTTTAGATGATTTCTTGCAAAAGCTTGCCTAAGTCTATTTTATCCATGCTCTGAAATATTGTGTGTTGTAACCAGGCAACAGGGCTAATGTTTTGCAAAGCACCTAACTAGCTTCCTAGGCCAGGGTAGATTCACAGAAAAATTTGCTGTTGCAATATGTACCTTGCAAAGATATTGCTGCCTAGTGAAATCACCAGGTGATGAGGGTACCATGCACATCTGCAGAGGTATTTATGTGTGTTCATGTATGTGTGTACTGTGTGCGTAGAATTAGGGCTAATAAGTGGAGAGCACAAAATCTTAGCAAACCAAAGCTAATCAGTAAGAAATAGGAAGGAAAAGGCATATTCAAAAAAAAAAAAAAGAAAAAAGTAATTTAACCCTAAGTTATGCATTAAACCAGGATCTAGGATAATGAACAAAATTGGAGACCAGGCTTCGTTCTTGTATTGTCTGCCTATTTTTGTTGTATTTTAGATGACTCATTCAAGGCAAAACATGATTAAATAAGAATGTTTGAGTGTATTTCCTCCTTTATAACAGTATAGCGTTCATACTGTGTAAAAAGATGGAAGTGGTTTCGAGGGACATGAATGTGGCCAAAATCACCTAAAACAGATGAATGGCCCTCCAGCTATATTTCAAGAAACAGGAATGACCTTTCAAAAATGCTCTTAATCTGTATGAATCAGTGCATGCTTCTCCATGATCTCAAGTACTGTGTTCAGTTTTGGGCACCTCAGTACAGAAAGGACGTTGAGGTGCTAGAGAAGAAGGGCAACAAGGCTTGTGAAGGGCTTGGAGAGTATGCCCTACAAGGAGAGACTGAAGGAATTGGGGCTGTTTATTCTGGGGAAGAGGAGGCTGAGGGGCGACATTAATTGCTCTCTTCCAATATCTGAAAGCTGCTTACAGCGAGAGTGGGGTTGGTCTCTTCTCACTGGTGACAGGACGAGGGGAAATAGCCTCAAGTTGCACCAGGGTAAGTTTATGTTGGATATCAGGAAAAACTTTACAGAATGGATTGCTAAGCGCTGGAATAGGCTCCCCAGGGAGGTGGTTGAGTCATCATCCTTGAATGTGTTTAAAGACATGGTCCTCAGGGACATGATTTAGCAGAGAGTTGTTAGAGTTAGGGTAGTATGATTTGGTTGTGGTTGTACTTGATGGTCTTTAAGGTCTTTTCCAACCTGAGTGATTCTGTGATTAGTACTGGCCGGAAGAAGCACTTGTTCTAGCTGTGACTGAGCCAAGCAAAGGGCAGTTCAGAGGAAGAGAAAGAATCCCTCATTCCTTTACCTTGTTAACTTCATCATCTTTCCTCAGTGAAAGCTGGTACTCTGATCTCATTGGACTAGTCACAGCTTGACGGCAAGCCCATGAGGCACATGCGTGAGAAGGAGCTATATATCAGTTTGAAGCTATGTCCCAGTCTCTCCCAGTTCTAGTCTCCTTGATTCTGTATGTTCTGTGAAGTACTAATTGCTGGATTTGGGATTCAGTGCTACTTTTGGGTTCAAATGGCACTGACTGGCTGAAATCCATCCTGCTTGGGGTTAGCTCTCTCAACGACAGAATGGTCTTTGCTAAATATGTCCTAAATAGAGACAGGGAGTAGATATGTGAGGACAGTTAGGATCTAGTGGGTAACAGCATGGTTTCGATATTTGGCTATTCAGGGTTCTAATTCTTCAACCTTTAAAAAAAAAATACAGCACTGAGTCTTCTGAGGTCCTTAATGTTGTATGACTTTCACTAACAAAGGGAAAATACTGAGCTACAGTGTTTTGATCTGATTCTAAATTAAAACATAAAAGTTTTTCTAATGATATAGGACAGTCATCTAGAATGCTCCTTCACAGAGGATCACAATCACAGAGAAAACCTAGAAAATAAGTTTTATTCAGATATGTGTAGAATATTGATTTATTTTCAAACTGGAATAATTAATTCTAATTCCCTTTAATGAAAGGGATGATAAAGAAAGCTCTAGTGAAGCTGTTGTCTTTTCCTCTTTTTGCTTGAGTGTTGCTATTACTTCATGGCCTTTTTCCCCTGATTTATGTAAATGTGAGAGATTAATCCAACCCTTTCTTTTTAAGGAGGAAAGTCTTGAAACAAGAAATCTCTGGCACCAAAAATCAGTGGGGCACAAGAAAGACTAGTGTCTCTCTGAACTGGTTTCTAAAGGTACCTGAGTGTGTTCCTCTCTGAAAAAGCAGGGATACCAGAACTTATGGTTTCTTATGGAAGAAACTTCATTTTTACTGAGGTTTTAGTTAATGTTCTATTTCCTGTAAACATTGATACACACACATACCCACACTTCAACTTGCTATTACATTAAAAAGATAGTTTCACAGTGCCTTCTGTTGTGCAATAGCAATGGAATATGGCCTGTAGTCCTTTGTCATTCAGAAATACACGCTTTCAGCTAAAAAGATGGATTTTTCTGCTTTTTAGTCTTTCTTCACAGATACGTTGAAGTTTGAGAAATGATGCAGCAGACACTGAGTGATAAATAGAAGACACATAATGATTCAAGGGTCAGATGCCTATTTATTGTTCTTTTAACTTATTATTATAGAAAACTGCATCTGTGTGAATTAGAAATTTTTAAAAGCACGTATCTTTCATTACGTCTTTTTTCCTGCTGGAGTTATTTATTTTCAAACCAGTATATTATCTACTGGTTAAAATCAATATGTGTTTTACTACAGTTTTTACGTGGTAATTTTGCTGTTGCCAGGGGCAACTACAGAAGGAGTAAATACATACAGCTAGTGGATTCCATGCTTGTTTGCTAGCTGTTACTGTGAGATGGATGAAACACTTGGAGGATTAGCCCACGGCCATCATTACACACTGCTAAATTAGGGGATTACTGGCTCTGCTCATTACAGCCTCAGTAGGCCCCAAGAAGGCATTAATACAGATGGCCTATATCCTAGATTGACTCCACATGGGAATTTTGGGATGAGGTGGGTTTTTATAGTTGACTACATCATCCCTTCACCAGCACTTGTACTGTTAAGCAATATCTAACAGCCGATGCCTAGGAATGTTCTAAAAACCAAACCCTGGTAAACTGTCTCTCTGTTACTTTTTGAACTTTATTTTGGATTTGGAAGGTATTCTATATAATTAGAAAACTTTCTGACCAAGAACACTCAGACACTTAGGAAATACAGCCTGTAAGGAAGGATTGACTGGACCACATCAAGAGAGAGATCTAAAATAAAACAAGCTTAAGTGGCAAAAGCAGCTTCTAATGTGGTGGAATATGTCTATTCTCTGTCTTATGCATTTAAGATAAGAGGTTACGATTCTAAGATAAGAGATTATGTAAGAAGAACTGGATTAGGTACCACAAAAAACTTTCTAATGACAGAAAGAGAAGACATTATTAACATGTTATGAATTAATCTGCCAAGAGTGACACTGGCAGAGACAGATCAAAGAAAGGTGCAGAACAGGGACTTTATGGCCTGCTCAGAATGGTGAAACCTTCTGGGGCAATAGGAGAGGTTTTTGTGCTGTTCCTGCCAGTGAAGATTCAAGCAGATCCCTGCTACCTACAGTGGCAGTCTGTATCACCATTAGTATGTAGATTTTCTTGAAACTTGCCCTTCCTTTTACAAAGTCATACATAGAAATCAAAAATAGTTTGGCTGGGCTACAGCTAAACTATGTACACAGCATTAGAGAAGCTCCCTACATTGTTTTGCAATTTATGTTTGCATTTTCTTTTTGTGCTCCTAAAACTGTAGTACTTGATACATTGATTTAGCTTCAGTGTCGCAACTCAGTCCTACAGCTCAAAAGAGAAAATTATCGGAATGATAATTTACAAAGCTAAAAATTCATAAATGTTCACAAACACAAAATCTTTCCAGTTGTTGCACGTCCAGCTTTTCTGCTTTATTTTCTTTTTTAGGGTAAACTTTAGTATGGATACAGTAAAGGCAGCCTACTTTTCACTCTCAGTCCATCTTTATCAAAATGTAGGCACTAATTCCACTCCAGAAATGAGTAGTTCAATGATATTTTTTGCTGCTATTAGAAAATACAATGTCTGAAGTGTTACAGAGATCAATGGGGGAGCTTTGGCAGAGATGACCAAATTATATGAAAATTACATGCTATGAAAAGGACTGAAGATAGCAATGGGAATACTCAGACTAAGGAGCCAGTGACCTCTAAAAGAAAAGTTTCAGCTCCCATTCTACTGAATGCACTGGAAAGTTATCAAACTTCTTCTTTAGGTCACAAAGAGGTCTTAGGTTTTCTCTGTTACTTTGCAGATAGATCACAGAATTATGGAGTGGCCTGGGTTGAAAAGGACCATAATCATCATCTAGTTTTAACCCCCCTGCTATGTGCAGGGTTGCCAACCACTAGACCAGGCTGCCCAGAGCCACATCCAGCCTGGCCTTGAATGCCTCCAGGAATGGGGCATCCACTACCTCCTTGGGCAACCTATTCCAATGCATCACCACCCTGTGTGTGGAAAAAACTTCCTCCTAGTATTTAACCTAAACTTCCCCTGTCTCAGTTTAAAACCATTCCCCCTTGTCCTATCACTATCCACCCTCATAAACAGTCATTAAGATAGTTGTTACCCTTCCATGTGTAAATACAACACGTTTTAAGGAAGGCAAAGTGTTGCATAATATTTTGTCTTCTCTTGAGACACTCTCACATCTTCCAAGTGCCCACTGATTTTTCCTTAATATTTTTCTGTCCACCACCCAATACTAAGATGTTTTATCAGTTGGATGGGTGATTATGTTGCTGTGATGGTTAATCACTAGTAGTCAAGGATATGCAAATATCAAAGCTAGATGAGTTAAATTAATGGGTGTGTATCTGTCAGGCATACACAGCATAAGCATTTTTTATTATGTACTTCTCATTGCCACTCAGTTCACAGCATGCTCTACAAACATTGGCAGGGATATGTGTCATGTGTCAGAGAATGAGCAACAGAGATTTGTACCAATTATGGATGCCAGAGAGCGTCTAATTATAGCTCATGAAAGGACAAACAAAAGGGGTAAAAAACAACAGAAACATTCCCCCCAAACTGAGGATGGATTAACAAGACTTGGAGAGAACAGACAATATTTATAGTCACTGAAATGACTACATGGCCAAGAACCTGCAGATAAAGGATTGGCTTAGATCTACAGAAAAGAAGGTCTCATTGTGATGGAACACAGGATGAAATGATCTTCACGTGTATAAAAGGGATCTTAAATATAAAACTGTGTATTAAGCTAGGCTGGAAGCAGGGAAGGAGCAGCTTTTTCCTAACTAAAAAAAAAAATCTCTTGTACTTCCAACATATAAAATAAGGCAGCAGATGGAGTTGCTAGGAGACAGAAGGCAAAGAACAGGAGTATGAATGTGCTCTAGTGTCTACTCAATAGCAAAGAGCATATGAAACAAGCCAGAGCTACAGACATTCTTACCAGCTACTACCACAAGTGATGATATTTAGTCTCTGTGCTAACCATGTAAGTGGTAAACCTGAAGAATCTTAATAAGACGACCTAAGAGAATGATACTATGTGCTGTGGGGGAAGAAAGGTGCGTACAAGCTCTGGAAAAGGGGAAGAATATTCTTCTTCACCTGGGAAGAATACAGGGATGCCATCCAGTCTTGCAGACGTGGGATCAGGAAAGCCAAGGTGCATACAGGTACACTGGCCAGAAGAGACAGGTCAAAGCCAGTGTACCTCCTTTGGTAAATGTAAAAGGAGAACTGGCTTCAACGGATGAAGAGAAGGCTGAGGTACTGAATGAGTTTTTTGCCTCGGTCTTCACTGGTGGCCAGAATTCCAGTACTTCTCACGTCCCTGAGCCCTGCATCCCTAAACATCTAGGTGGGGACTGGGGTGGTAAATCCCAGTAAGTCTGAGACCACCTCATGAGACTGAATGTGTACAAGTCTATGGGGCCAGATGGTGTGCATCCCAGGGTTCTGAAGGAGCTGGCTGAGGTGGTTGCCAAGCTGCTCACCATCATATTTGAAAAGTCGTGGCTGTCAGGTGAGGTCCCGGATGATTGGAGGAAGGGTCACATCACTCCCATTTACAAGAAAGGGAGCAAGGAGGACCCTGGGAACTACAGGCCGGTGAGTCTCACCTCCGTGCCTAGGAAGATCATGGAACAGATCCTCCTGGATGACATGCTTAATCACATGAGGAACGAGCGTGTGATCCGAGACAGCCAGCACGGCTTCACCAGGGGAAGGTCATGCTTAACCAATCTGGTGGCCTTCTATGATGGAGTGACGGCATTGGTGGGCAAGGGAAAGGCAACCGATGTCATTTACCTGGACTTGAGCAAGGCCTTTGACATGGTCCTCCACCACATCCTTATCTCCAAATTGGAGGGATGTGGATTTGATGGGTGGACCACTCGATGGATAAGAAACTGGTTGAAAGGCCGCAGGCAGAGGGTGGTCATCAATGGCTCTATGTCCAGGTGGAGGCTGGTAATGAGCGGTATTCCCCAGAGGTCTGTCTTGGGACCGGTGCTCTTTAACATCTTTATCAATGACGTTGGTGATGGAATTGAGTGCATCCTCAGCAAGTTTGCTGATGACACCAAGCTGAGTGGTGCAGTTGACACGATGGAAGGAAGGGATGCCATTCAGAGCGACCTCAACAGGCTGGAAAGGTGATGAAGTTCAACACGGCAAAGTGCAAAGTTTTGCACTTGGGCCGGAGGAATTCCAGGCATCCATACAGACTGGAAGGACCTGTCCTTGAGAGCAGCCCTGTGGAGAAGGACCTGGGGGTCTTGATAGATGAAAAACTTAACATGAGCCAGCAGTGTGCTCTTGCGGCTCAGAAGGCAAATGGTGTCCTGGGCTCCATCAGAAGAGGGGTGGCCAGCAGGGACAGGGAGGTGATTGTCTCTCTCTACTCTGCTCTTGTGAGGCCCCATCTGGAGTACTGTGTCCAGGTGTGGAGCCCCCAGTACAAAATAGGCAGGGAGCTGTTGGAGAGAGTCCAGAGGAGGGCCACAAAGATGATCAGGGGACTGGAGCACCTCCCCTATGAAGACAGGCTGAGGGAGCTGGGCTTGTTCAGCCTGGAGAAAAGAAGGCTGCGGGGTGACCTCATTGCAACATTTCAATACTTAAATGGAGCCTACACACAGGAGGGGAATCAACTCTTTGAAAGGGTAGATAACTGCAGGACAGGGGGAAATGGTTTTAAGTTGAGGGAGAGGAGATTTAGGTTGGATGTCAGGGGGAAATTTTTTACAGAGAGAGTGGTGAGGTGCTGGAACAGGCTTCCCAGAGAGGTTGTGGATGCCCCGTCCCTGGAGGTGTTCAAGGCCAGATTGGATGGGGCCCTGGGCAGCCTGGTCTAGCAATAAATGGGGAGGTTGGTGGCCCTGCATGTGGCAGGGGGGTTGGAGATTCGTGATCCTTGAAGTCCCTTGCAACCCTGGCCATTCTGTGATTCTGTGTGACATTTGACGGTACACTGCAGGAGATTTTTGTAGCTATAGAGCTATGGTATAACACAGGAGGGAAGGACCTTAGGAGGTCTCTAGTCCAACCTCCTGCTTAAAGCATGGCCAGCACTTTTAATCCAGATGGACTTGGTGACGTAAGTTGAAAAAATGTCTAAAAAAACCTACAGAATGTATCCACCTGAGATAATCTATTAAATTTAGGAGCTGCCTATTAATTTTCTGGGAGGAAAAAAGCTATTAATGATCTTTAAAAAAGCCCTTGAATGTGTTTGTGATGTTATGAGATGCACTGTTGCAAACATCAGAATTAACGTGAAAAAGACCAAGGTACATTTAGAAGGGTAGATAAAAACAACAGATTTTTTTTTTTTAATCTGGAAAATACAAGTAATAAAGCATTTGGACAAAATCATGAAAAGCATAGAAAATATAAACAGGCATTGGGGTGAAAGTGGGCAGTGAATTAGGGTGAAATCACCAAACATGAAGTAGGTTGTGGAGTGCAGGAGTCTGTACACAACGTGAAGCCCTGGAGCGATGCTGGTACTTAACCAAACCTGATCTACAGCATTCAGCACAGCCCATCTCAGTGATTAAACAAACAAACAAGAAAGAAAGCTTGGCTGATACTATTTCTCAAGCCAGGACTTAGGAGAAAATAAGCTTTGTTTCTCAGTATTGCTAGACCTCCCTCTGTTATAGGCTTTCTGGGGCTGGCCTGTGCAAAGCCTGCTTGTAAGGATCCAGACACAAATGAATAAGCATGCCTGTGCTGGTGCCACCAACTGCTGCAGGAATGGATTTGCAATTCTCAGGCAAGTCAGTTGTGTCCTACAGCTTGCTACACTCCCCCTCACACAGCCCAGCCCACAGCATATAGCTTTTGGATATTGCTGATGCGGCCACTTATGCACAGTTGTCTCTTATACTGGTGTAACTGTGTGGGTTGCCAAAGGACTGTTTGCACACAGAGCTGTGTATTTTGACAGTTCATCCCCTGGTACAATGGTGCTCAAAGGTTGGGCTGTGTGTAGGTAGCGAGAGTTGGTTCAGTTCCACCCATAGTGCTTACTGGAGCATGCTTTTATCATTGGATTCAGTTCCATGTTTTAGCTGTGTGGATATGGAGATGTCTCACCCCATGGAGAATCCAGTCTGTGCACTTGGGCTACAAGAGCAACCTCAATGAGCATTTCAGCTCTACCCAGAGCTTGTGCTTGCCAGGTGCTTTAACCCACTTGTCGTAGTATCTGTCAAGCCTCCAGAGAGAAACGTTTATTCTAGGAGAGCAAGAAGTCACAGTCTTCAGTGCAACACTGGAAATTCATTTTCTGTTAATTTTTAGATCTCCTGCTTCAATGGAGTGTAAATATTTGCATTCTTTTGTTTACCTGTGGAATGAAAATATGTAAACAACAAACTTGTAGAGAAGTCATTATTTAAAAAGATTCCAACTCATAACATGTCTATTGAATGTCAGTAAAAAAATAAATAGCTATTAACATTCCTTCTCTTATTCCTTCTCTCCAGTGACATTATGTCTCTGCTTTAAAAGGCAGAATTTCCAGGATGCGAATAAATTAGGTAAAAAGGAAATGAACCAAGTGGTGAGAACACTTTGCAGTGTCAGCATGCATTGTGGCTGGGGCAAGCATGCCAAGTGTTTAGCAGAAGGCCTGGCAAGGCTTTGCGTTTGTGACTGAGCTGGAGGAAAGCTAGGAGGGAGCGGAGAGCAGGTGGAGCACAAACATCCATCAGGAGGGTTCAGGAGTTCCTTCATGCTGTTCAAGGTCTCTAGCTACACTGCTGAAGTGTTACAGATTTCACATTATTTTCCTAACGGTGCTGCACTGAGCAAGTGTTGAAAGAAAAACTGACTTGTATGTCAGGAAATGTAGCAGAGAGGTTGGACACAGTGAGGCCAGACACATTATCTGATTTGCCAGCAAGTGCTCTATGACTGTATTTGTATCTTATTTCTTTCTGCAAAGTCTGCTTTGTTATTGTTTTTCTCAATAGAATCACAGGTCTCAACAATATTGCTTTGATATTTAAACAAACAAACAAATCAGTACAACATTCTTCAGCAGCCTCATTAATTCCCCTGATTAGAATTCTTAAATTTTCAGTTGTTCCATTGGGAGATATTTAACAATTTATTTAGGCTTCCTTGTCATTCTGAACTTTAAAAGTGAATTACTCTTCAGGAATATCATTTAATTTACAGGCTAGGTCATCTGATTAGTCAGAATTCAACATCTTTGAGCAATTCATTATAATCAGTTTTTATAAGACAGAACCTTGCAAATGACCTCTTAAGTTTTCCAAAACTTTGGGTAAAATACAACTTTCTATTAGTAAGGCAAAAAGTTTTGAAATCTTCCATTCAAAGCTGGTAATATGCTAAGAACATCATGATAATTCATATAACAGGAAAATAAAAGACACAGAGAAATTATTAAAAAAAAAAAAATCCTCTTTCTACACAAAAGAATTAAAAAAGAAAAAGAAGACAATGAGGTGAGGTAGCAACGTATTTCTGCTTGCAGCCATTCTCACTTTAACGCCACATGTGACTCAGTGAATGTTTGTTTATTTATTCTTCATGCTTCTGCTCAGTAATATAATGATGATATAAGAAATGTATTTTGAAAAAAAAAAAAAAAAAAAAAAAGCCATGTGGCTTGTATGCAAATTGCCCAGATAGAGGAGAGCTGCTAGAGAATGTGGTGATGCCTTTCTGACTTCTGCGCCTGTGTGTCATCCATCTGGAAATCATGGCAGACACTGGTGTGTTGTTTGGGTGTTTTGCTTGTCTTAGGGCTGGATTGTGTGTGGTTGGGCATACATCTAGGTCTGGGAACTCTAATGGGCTCTCAGGGGGTATCTTCAGAAGGGTAACATGGTCCCTAGTGCCATGTCTCTTAACGGATTACAAAAAACCTCTAAGGACTTTAGTTGAATGATCAGAGAAGTAAAGTGATTCCAGATCTTAGGAGCCCAGATACAAGAGCAGTAAAATAGCTGAATTTCAGGTAAGCTGTTAGATCTAATTTACATGCATAGTCTCTCTAAATAGTGAAATGCCTCAGTTTGGATCCAGGGCATTCTGAATGGTGAGTAGGCAGCAGAGACACTGCTGGCCTACAAATGTGCCTGACATTCTCCCACATGGGGTATAAGATTTCCCAGGCATTAAACAGCTGTATGTACTTCTGGGCCACCACTAAGATTCACCTCCTCAAAGTAAAGGTTCTGCCTTCATAGTGGGCATGCTCATTCATTCTGAAATCATAACATGGAGGTGTTCCCCTTCCTTCCTTTATTCATATATTTATATCATTTTTCAGCACATACTCAAGCTCTGAGAAGCTGAGATTCAGTTCCTTCTGAGGGAATCTGAGGTCAAATCCACCTTCTCCACTTCCTACATAAATCCTCTCAATATCTGACTGCTCTAGGTTCCTTTCTTCTCTTTCTGTAGCTGCGCCACTGTGCAACATCACCATTTATTCATAGAATTGTTAAAGTTGGAAAAGATCATCTAGTCCAACTGTCCACTTACCACCATATTACCCACTGAACAACATCCCTACCCTTTTCTTAAACACTTCCAGGGACAGTGATTCAACCACCTCCCCGGGCAGCTCATTCCAGTGCCTGACCACTTTTTTTGGAGAAGTTTTTCCTAATACTCAAGCTGAACCTCAAGTGTAACCTGAAGCTATTACTGCTTGTCCTGTTGCTAGTCACTTAGGAGAAGAGTCAAAGCCCCACCTCACCACAACATCCTTACAGTTAGTAGTCAAGGGTGACAAGATCCTTCCTGATCCTCCTCTTCTCCAGACTGAACAATCCCAGCTTCCTCCACCGCTTCTCATAAAACCCGTGTTCCAGACTCCTCACAGCTTTGTTGACCTTCTCTGGACATGCTCCAGAGTTTCAATGTCTTTCTTGTAGAGAGTGGCCAGAACTGAACACGGTATTCAAGGTGCAGCCTCATCAGTGCTGAATTCAGGGGGGCGATCACTTCTGTGCTCCTGCTGGCTACACTATTTCTGATATTAGCTATTGGCCTTCTTGGCCATCCGATCGCTCATGTTCAGTCAAGCTTCAAGAAACACTCTCAGATCCTTTTCCTCTGTGCAGCTTTCTAGCAACTCTGCCCCAAGCCTGTAACATTGGCTGGGGTTGTTGTGACCAAAGTGCAGAACCTGGAATTTGGTTCTATTTAACTTTATCCCATTGGCCTCAGGCTGCCAATCCAACCTGTCCAGGTCCCTTTATTTGACCTTTCTATTCTCAGGCAGATGAATTCATCTTCCACCTTGGTTTCATCTTCAAACTTACTGAGAGCACTCTCAATTCTCTCTCCTAAATCATCAATAAAGGTAATAGATTTCTCTGTGTGATTTACAGCTCAATGGCTACATTACCTTTCTAGATGTGGGAGATGTGGATGCGAAGCTCCATCAGGCTCAGAGGGGAGGTGATACTATGCTATATCTGAGTTTATAATGAGATGTAATTTTTAGATAATTAGACACAGTGTGGGTATTATCTTCACCTCTCACCTTCCAGAATACCTAAACCACAATGTTCAATTGCTATTTTTATGGAACTTCATTTTATTGTATTTAGTCTTATTCTCAGTGTAAGTACTGGATTGGGATTTGTAGACAGATGAGGCAGAGAAAAGATACAAAATTACATTTGATGTGATTTTGGAATATGAACAGAAGGTCAACATGAAGAACCTTCAAACAAGAAAGTGACTGGCGAGTCTGGGTGCCTTCATGGGTAGACAGGGGTCAAGCAGAAGATCTGATATTGCAGATTTGGATATGGAGGGATGCACTCTATCAGAATACTGCTTCTGTCTCTGTGTCCCAACATAGTTTCAGCTGGGATGGAATTGTTTTCTTCAGAGTGTCTGGTATGATACTATGTTTTGATTCTAGGATAAAAACAATATTGATAACACACTGATGTTTATAGTTGCAGCTTAGCAGTGTCATATAAAGCCAAGGCCATTCTCAGTGGAGAGC
This sequence comes from Lagopus muta, assembly GCF_023343835.1. Taxonomy (NCBI): domain Eukaryota; kingdom Metazoa; phylum Chordata; class Aves; order Galliformes; family Phasianidae; genus Lagopus; species Lagopus muta. The sequence continues at coordinate 152,502,587 of NC_064433.1, read as the reverse complement.
TGAAGGAGATGGGAAGGAACAGAATTAGGACAGCTGACTTAAATTTGCCAAAGGAATATTCCGTACTGTACGACATCATGCAAAAGGAATTTTGAAGGTTATGGGTGTTCACCTGGCTTCCTTCTGCTGCTCAGGGGACTATATGGGCTTTGGTTGGAGAGTGGTAAGTTCTTGTGCATCACTTGTCATATTTATTTATATGTGTATATAGTCAGAACTATTTTCCTTTTTTCATCATGAAAATTTTCCATTTTCATAGTAAATAGTTTTATCTCAGCTCATGAGTTCTACTTTGTTTTTTTTATTCTTTCCCCCACCTCCTGGGAAAAGGGAGGAGTGAACAAATGACTGTTGGGTCATCTGCTGGGTAAAACCACAGCACACTCTTAGGTAAAGAGAGAATGGATCCATTCTGAAGGCTGCCTGTCTGCTGCTCATCTTTTGCTTTACACACAACTTTGGTACATCTTACGTACTTGGCACTTCGCAGTCTGCAGTATTCCACACCTTGGCTTCCTGCAATATGAAATCATTAGTTGATTCAAGACATGTCAAGATTAGCTCTGCTGTTGGGTGCAGTCAGACAGCAACTCCACTGAGCTCAGTTCAAACGCACAGAGGTAGCTACATCCAGCAGCTCTGGTGAGGCAGGACATAGATCTTTCCTCTGACCATGTTAAACACATTTCCAAGATATTTCTGTCAGATTGGCTGTTTTTCTGTGACTTCTGTTAGAACACAAATTGCTTAGCCTACATTCCCCAAATACATCTGTTTCCTGTGCTCTAAAATGTCATTACGAGTTGTTATTTGGTATGGCATTTTAATCAACATGTGGAGAAGAGGTAATGGCTGAAGCAATTTCATGTTGCAGTAAGAAACACTTTAAGATCTTTTATCTTTCATTAGAGTCTAGTGCTTTACTTATTGGTGCAAATACCATTGCAGAACAGGTTGGTACAGGAAATGAAGAAACTTCAATGAAAGTAGATGTAGGATAAAAATTAACATTCAGTTTAGTTCATTCCCTTGAAAGGAAAATATCCATATCAGTTTCAGCTCCAAGACATGCAAATTTATTTTCTGTTTCGGGGCTTGAATTAAAGTAGTTGCTAACATGCTTTAGTGATTCAGCTTGTTTCAAAACTAAATTTATCCTCTAATGAAATGAAAACAGTCAAAACAGCATTGCATCTGTGTTAATGGATTCCTACAGAAGGGTCAGAGTTTAATATTATCTTTTGACTTCCTTGTGGTAAGAATGCTAGAGGGAAGAAGTCTAACACTTATGAATCTAAATTTGTTTTTCTTAATTTGTTAGTGCAATTGAAATTATTTGATTCAAAGTCATTTTGAAGCTGTTGTAAACAGGTTTTTAACCTGACCAATTGGATAACTTCAAAACATGTAATGATATAAAATTAACCTCCCTCTTCAGAGAACAAGCAGTTATTAAAATTTGCCAGCTGGGAATTCATTTCTTATTGTAGCTTCAGCATTGATGAATCTTTCCAGCAAATTCAAGTAATTAAAAAGGGTGTATTTTTTACATTAATTTTGCTGATCAACTTTGCCTACTTTTACATTGCCTGTTTTTAAAGAATTATCCTCAGTTTTATTTTTCCTAATAGGTTGTAATAATGTTTGTATAGATACATCTGTATATGTTTAAGACTTATTTGCTCCTTTTTTAATATTAAATGTTTTCCTTCTTGTTTTTGTCTATATAGTAGGTACATATTAGTGTCTTCTGCCTATCTAGCTCTTGAAACTTCACAACAGTTTCTAACTTTCTAGTTTGTCTAGAAAGTTAGCAAATCTGTGGGAATTTGCTCTGCATTTTGGATTTCTAACAAAAGCTCATGGTTTGGGTAGCCCATTTTGTCTTGCTGTAATGAAAATATCTTCCAGTGCCATGGAAAAGAGTTGACCAGCATACAGAGTAGCACATCACATTCTGGAGTCATGAAAATGCATCTGCAGACACTGTGAGGTAAAAAGAATCCTTGATCTTTAAATGTCCCTAATGGGCTGAGGCCCTGTTTCTACTGTCTTCTCAAAACAGCACATCCATTCACTCTACCTGCTTTTACCTCTATTTCAATTAACATGGATGCTTACTGACCTGGAGGATATAATTTTCTTTTTTTTCACCTCTGTAAGTTTTCCACTCTCTCCACAAGTGTTATTAATGTTAGGAATCACTGATTTCATACCATTCCTAGCAATAAATGGAACAGCTTTTATCTCCTCAGCATGTGAAACATGAGGTCTATATCTGTACTTATAAATTCAAAAGTCTTGAAACTTTTAGCCAGCTGGCATGGATTGGTCCTCTTTCTACTACTAAAGTCTCATAAATAAGATTGCCACATTAAACTACCTATTGGGAAATAGTCATAGACATAGAATGTCTTGGATAGAAAGGGATTTTAAAGATCATCAACCTCCCTGCCACAGGCAGGGTCCCTGGACTTTCCCAGCTCTAAATTTTTGCAGAGTGTTTATTTGGGAATGTGCATGCTGGTCAAGGCCAGAACCATAGCAGAGCCTCTTTTTTAGCAGTTTATCAGCAGAGATAACAAAATAGCAGCGTCAAGATTTGAGCATCAGCTTTCCAGTATAGGCATAACCAGGTGGATTTGTTTTTAAGGATGTTACTGGATCTTCATCTGTACTCGGCACTGATGAGGCCTCACCTCGAGTACTGTGTTCAGTTTTGGGCACCTCGGTACAAAAAGGACATTGAGGTGTTGGAGCAGGTCCAAAGAAGGGCAACAAGGCTTGTGAAGGGCTTGGAGAATATGCCCTACAAGGAGAGACTGAAGGAACTGGGGCTGTTTATTCTGGGGAAGAGGAGGCTGAAGGGAGACCTTATTGCTCTCTTCCAATACCTGAAAGGTGCTTGCAGCAAGAACAGGGTTGGTCTCTTCTCATTGGTGACAGGTGACAGGACGAGGGGAAATGGCCTTAAGTTGCGCCAGGGTAAGTTTAGGTTGGATATCAGGAAAAACTTCTTTACAAAATGGAGGCCATCCGATGGCTCATGTTCAGCAATGTCATGGCCATTTTTTTGTTAAGCACTGGAATAGGCTCCCCAGGGAGGTGGTTGAGTCACCGTCCCTGAGTGTGTTTAAAAACTGTTTGGATGTGGTGCTCAGGGACATGATTTAGTGAAGAGCTATTAGAGTTGTATGGTTAGGTTGTGGTTGTAGTTGATGATCTTTAAGGTCTTTTCCAACCTGAGCAATTCTATGATTCTATGATTCTATGCGGTGGGGCACCTCCAACGGAGAATCTCTCCAAGCTGTTTGTGGCCGTAAAGGCAAATAGCAGAATCCTCACAAAACATTTCAGGAGTATCTATAGAAAATAAAATTCTTGGGGTGGTGTTTTTTTTTTTTGTTGCCATAGAGGGACAGTGAGTCTTTTTTTTCACAGTCAACTCTATTATTGTTTGCCCTCTTTGGGAAAAGAATCTCAGAAATTTTATGGAGGAGCAGTGGGACAGTCTGAAAATTTTTATTCAGCAGGGAAAATTACATTTCAGATGGGTTCATATTCAGAAGATACGTTTCATCTAACACCTTTTTTAGAATGTGGCAAAAGAGGTGTGATTTCTTTCATTTCAGGATCGGGTTAACAGCCCGATCTTTCCAGTCCAGTGCAAAGAGGCCCTTAAGAGAGCTGAGGTAGCAGTGTCTCTCAACCCTGAGCAAAACAGCCCCACACTCCAAATCATGAAGCTGAAGTGTAAAAATATCACTCTGGTGTATTAAGAAATAACTTGCATAATGCCAACCTCCTTAGATTTCATTTTCTAATTTTATCATGGCCTGCATTTTTAAGTTTTTGTCACACAGTAAGGACAGAGTCACATTCTTGCATCTTGTGATTATCTATATAAGTCAGCTGAGTCCCACTGTGAGAAAACACAGCATTTCTAATTCACTCCAAACACTTCTTTTAACTGTAGTTCATTGAATTCATTATGTGCCTGTCAGATTTGAGGCAACAGAATAAACAGACTTTCAGAGATGCTGTTGGCTCTGAGTGTGTGTCTTTTTCATTGAAACAATTTTTTATTGTATTTGCTACAGATTATTTTCTTCAATGTTGTTTTTAGGCTGAATAGAGATTTGGTGATGTTTTCTGTTGGAATGTAACACTGTCATGTCAGGTCAAAAGGGAAAATGCCAGTCAGTGTTTCCCTGTGATTGCACACACGTAACACCGTGTCCTTTCAATGAACTCTGCCATTATTCTGAGACAGAACTGTTATCTTAGCTTGCATCATTGTGGATATTATCAGTCATAAAAATATGTAGCTTTTTATAAGCCTTATATTCAATAGTGAAATGTAAATACCTACTTGCCTAGTAATTAAATACTATCAATTTTATTTTTCAAGAACCAATCTTCCTTTTTTTTTTTCCCCTTCATTTCCTTCCTCCTTCCCTTCTTTCCTTTCATGTGTTTGTCCATCTGCCCTCTCACATTTGATTTTTTGGAGTAGTGGGCAGAGAGAGGTCTGTATTATAGCAAAGCTTAGACCTTGGATCAGGTCTTATACTTACCACTGGCAGCAATTTGCCTGTATCACTTGCTCAAGCAAAGTCTGTCTTTTTTTTCTAATACAGAGATTAAAAGTGCTTACTTTTTTTTTCTGTAAACTCTTTAGAATCTCTTTATAAAAATCTATTATCTCTGCTAGAATTTCTGTAAGTAGTATTTAGAAGCTTTTAGAGAATGAGAAGAGAGGATTCATTCACTATTTGGTTTGCTCTGAATCTTAGCCTTTTGAATGATAGAAATGCAATGCCCATTACCTTAGAGATGGACACATCTGCAAATCTGTTAGAGTTAAGTAACAGTACTGCTTGCACAAGCTGAAATTTAAAGGTCGAAAAAACTTGCATCATCCCTGAAATATAAAACCACAGATGCTCAGTTTTCCAAGGCTGCATTTTAAAAAGCTCTGGGCCTGCTTCTAAGTGAGCCTTTACACAGTTCTGTTCAGTCCTTTTGATGGTATTTTTTTTTTTTCCAGTAAGATTTGTTATGAATAAAGAGAAAATTAAAACTAAGCAGATATGTTTCAGTAAGTTGTCCTATGTACATATTATCTCAGGTCCTAGAAGCTGTAGATCTGTATTAGGATGGCAATGGCCCAGATAAACTATTCCTACCTCTGACAAAGGCCGACGTACCATAGGTTTAGTGTTACATCAACAATGTTGCATAGCTAAATCAGGCAGAAATAAGTTTATACAGCTCTGCATTTCAGATATACACATACCTATATACACCCAGCCAGATAAAAACTAATTGTTCATCTCTAAAAGGGCATTTACATCATGATATTGGTTATTCTCTGTGTTTACCTCAGATTTCAGCTCCCCACATTGCAGATACTTTAGTTCAGTGATCTGGAGCAGAGTAGGAGGGGAGTACAGATGGGTAGTGGTTCATGCTTGATTCCACGCTATATCAAATGGAACATTCTGTGCTTCCTGCCATGAAAGCCAGGGGCTCTCGCTCCTTGTTGAGGGGTGAAAAAAGCAGATAAACCATGTCCAGACAGCTGTAAGAAGAAGTTGTACTTGGTTTGGAAGGTTCCCGGATCAGGAACAGCTTGTTTCTCCATGACTTGGCCTTTTTTGTTTTCTTTTCTCAGTGTAACAGGCAATGTAGGAACCAAATCAAGGTGGATGGTTAGAAATACCTTGACTGCCAAGCAACTTGCAAATGAAATGCAAATAACTTTCATTTGGATGGCAAAGGCTAGCTATTTGCCTTCTGAATTTTAGCTTACAATTGGAAATAAATGCTTAGATGTGGTATTAAGGGACATGGTTTAGTGGGAATGGTAGGTGGATGGTTGGGGTAGATGATCTTGGAGGTCTTTTCCAGTGCTAGTGATTCTATGATTCTCTTTTATTGCATTTTGCAGTGAAGTCATAATAATCTGTTTGGAATTAGTCTGTCACCATGGATTGCAGGAATCAGAGTAGGACACAGTGACATTGAAAGGTCACTTTGATCTTTAACTGTTATAGCTCTGGGAATGACTAATGGCTTTATTCTGCTACAAATGTAGTGCAGGAACAACATGATGAACTGCAACTGACTTGCTTTTAAGCATATAGATCTCTGAGTCTTAAAAGAAAGGATGATGATACCTTATTAAAAAAGCAATGGGTTTATTTTTCATTTTAGTCTTTTTTGAGTAATGTTGGATGGTTGTTGGATGAGGTCATTTCACATACAGAAATATAACTTTAAAAAGTGACTGTGGATGTTAATTCTTAAATTTATTATAACATTTAAATTCTTCTCCTTATGTGATGCTTCAAGGAGAATGACTTCAACCAATAGTCATCATCATTTTTGTTTTCCTAGAAATATTTTAGTACTGTTTTTAAGATGTGAGCTTTCTTGTCTTATCATAGGAAGTAAAGGATATTGCTTATTTTCTGAAGCACAGGTTTGAAACAAGTAACTGACACTACTGCGTTTGTACTTGGTTTGGTTCAGATAAGCAGAGAGGCATGACTGAGTCATTCTGAATTAGCACAGTTGTAATGGTTACGTCAGATACTCTTTAGGGTGTGGAAAGGAGACAGAACACATGTTTCTACTACAGCAGAAACTGTTAAAACTAGGAGAAGCAAGGAGCATGCCAGTTATGAAGCCTGCTTTGTACAATTTCTGTGTAACTCCAATAAAAAAATTAACCAGTTTGATAGGAAATGACAAAAAAATAAAAACATTCCTACCATCACTTTTCATTTCTCTTTCTTTTCTGTTTCTTTTCTATTTCATGTTTCTATGTTCTCTGAATCATTTTCTTTCTTTTGCTTTCACCTTTTCTCCATTAATTCCTATCTCCCTTCCTCCGTCCCCAAGTTCCTCAAATTTTAAAAGTCAACTCATTCTATTATCCTCTTTCTATTAAATAGGCTATTTTATTCATTTTCTAGTTGTGACATTTTTAATAATTGACAAGCATTGCTACATGTATGTTGCTCTATATATGACTTTTTCATTTGGATTTCATTGCATGTTTTGCATTTTTGAGAACTGTTTGTAGAACCAAGTTAATATTCACTGCTGATGTGAAACGGTGGTATATCCATCTCTTTAAACAATACTCACAGCTTCGGGACAAGTCTAAGCAGCCCTTTGTTAATATCTTCTTTCAGTTATATCATTGAAATGTGTTCCAGAAGAGAATTTCCTCGTCTCAACCATTCTCTCCCAGAAATATAATGGGGAGATAAATTAAGTGTCCCACAAAGAGGACAGCTTAGATTAAAATGTGGATAACCTACAATCCTCTTCTCACTTTCAGTAAGGACCACGCTTTAAGCAACTGACTCATCTCATGGAAGAGCATTTCATCCAGACAGTATTGTCTGCCAGTCCAAAAGAAAATCGAAAGATCATGTATTGTCAAGTTTTTCCCCGTGTTTAAATAACCTAGTTCTGATCATGAAACCAATGCCAAAGCTTGCTTCCCAGTCTGTGCTGACTACGGTATCTTTGGGCATAGCTTGTCACATAACTTCTGGCTACATCAACACAGCTAAAAGGAGAGAGCAAGGGACCAGAGCTGGAGCCCAAGGTCAACAGCCACAAATTCGCGCTGCCTATGGCATGTCTCTTCACTCACAAACCTGCCTTGGTGACAGCTAGCTGGTATGGTCTGCAATGGGACAACAGCAGATGTTTAGATTAGGCAGCATGGGTGGTTCAGAATCCTGAGCAGCTTCATTTATTTATGCAGTGGTGTGCAGCTACTCTTTGAGAATAATTCAGTGCCTGGTCTGAAGCTGGTAAGAGAATCAATAGTAAACAAATAAATGTAAACCAAATCGACATGGATGAAAAGCCCAGAATGTGGAATTAGTCTAAAGCTGCCTCTTGAAAGCCCTTTGGCAGCAACAGATTTTGCAGTGTGTTAACAGCTTCAATGGGAAGGCTGGCAAGATTGTGACGTTGCCTTTATTTCCACAGTTACGCTATCAGAGGGGACACTTCACTCTTTTTTCCACCTCCTCTGTCATTTGTAAGCTGCTTGCCTCCTCTATGAGCTCTGCCTCCTTGAGAAGCAATTTAGGAATGCCTTGGTGTTCCTCCTGTTCATTCCCACAGCATATTCTTTTTTTATCCATTTGTTTCTAAAGAGAGACTGTGAGTTACCTGAGGGTGCTTGAAAATTCAGTAAATGATCAAACATTAGGTTGCATTTTGTTTCTAGATTTTCTATTTGTGTTAGTTCATGAACGATTTCATGAATGGAGATTTACTATCCTCAGCTCCACTAAAAAGCTTCTGAGGAAACTTTCTATCTGAGGAAGTATTGTACCTCACAGTCTGGGGACTTGCCCAGGTGACAGTGGAAAATTAGGATAAAAAGATTTATCTACTTCTGTATAATCCTTTGCATTAATCACACATCTCCATTTTGCACTTATGTTGCCATACTCAGAGGCAGCTGCACTTTACCATCAACAGGAAATAAACAAAGGAAAAGTATTAATCTGTTTTAATCTCAAGTGCAGAGATTATTTTTTTCTCCAATAATAAGAAGCTATCTTCTGAAAATGCACAACTGCACTAGTGGAATATCTGTCTTGTGTCTTGGTACATACTACATATAATCAAAGCAGCAGACTTTGTTAGTTTAAAGCAGTAGAAAAGCAGGGTGAAAGAACATCTAGGACTGGATATGGCATCACAAAACAACAATGAATCAGAGGATTCAAACTTTATAAAACACGTTTTTCAGCAGTTCCTCAGTGCACAAAACAACGTTGCCAGGTAGATCAAGTGACATAGTTGTAAAATAGTTTATTCAACTGATATTTCTCTCCACTTTCATTCTCTCACAAATTGCTTACAGATATTTTGTGCACATAGATTTTTTCAGTGTCCACTTCTCTGTTCCACAGATAACCAGTCCAATCATCAAAATAATGTCTTCCACAGCAGTGAGAAGCAGGTTATTTTCCAATATTTTTGCTTACCATGCAAATTTAAACTGTGTTATTAAATGAACTGTGAAAAAACTTATGCACTCTGTTTGTTAGTAAAAATTTTTCAAACTGCAGCAGGTTAAATTTCGCTACTTTTATATAAAAATAACATTGAATCAAGCATTAACTTCTTCCATGATTGATTCATTCCATACCGTTAAATACCATACCATACCATTAAACACCATACCATACCATTAAAAAAATACCATACCATTCACCATCCAGGATGAATAATTGATATGCATACTTTTAGGCACCTATTTCTTTTCAGAAACAGTGAGAGCTAAAGTATTGCTTGTGAGTAACCAGCAGTATCAGTAATCTTCACATGATTTATTTATGCCTTGCTAAAAAGCTCTGATGTAACTGTCCAGTGCTGTTTTCTTTTTCCTATAGGGAGGAAAAAATCCCAAGCTGTCATCATCAGCTGGCTTGTGTCCAGTAATTTCAAACAGCACTATTTAAAATTAATTTAAATAGCAGAAGACTGGGTGTTAATTTCTCTCATATGTCAGGAGAGTAGGCAATAAAACCAATCAATTGAATCTTAGCAGTCCTTCCCTCTGTAACAGTGGGAGGAGAGGGTGAGATCACCAGTTCCGCAAAGCTTAAGTGACCTGCTGACTTCTTTGTCTGCTGGCTGGTTTGCATGCTTTCCACTAGCAAAGCAAGCTAGGGAACATGTTTCCCTGCTACTCTGTGAATAAGAAGCTTTCACATATAGTCCCATTGCACTATAAACCCAAGTGACACAGAGTCCTCCAGAAGATATGCCTCCATAAATATCATTTTTTCTTACACCACACCTGTGGAAAGAAACAGTTAATGAGTGGTGTATAGCTTTAATACTCATGGTTCTGAATATGAACAAGCCCCCTGAGAATACTGGAAGTAATTACGCTGTCTTTCCTTCTGTTTTTGCTACTGGGACCAGCTTTGTTCACTGCAGTTGTTATGAGAATTCCTTACCATTTTTAAGACTGGCTTTTATTTCTTGGAATGGTTCAGAATCTGTCATATCAACTCTGAGAAACTGAAGCAGACATTGAGAGACAAGCTACCTTGTATAGTAGAAGCAGTCTCACCTATTGTAACCAAATTTTTCATTTTGTTCTGCTTAACATACTAGAGGACCACATCACCTTACTGCATTTGTAAGGGGCTACTTTAGTTTGTGAGTTCTTTGTGAGCATGCGAACCAGGAGAGGTTCAGGTTGGATAGTGGGAAAAAAATTCTTCTTAGAAAGAGTGATAATATGTGAGAACATGCTGCTCAGGAAAGTGGTGGTTTCACTGTCCTGGAGGTGTACAAGAAACGTGTGGATATGTCACTGAGTGGGGATGGGCTGATGGTTGGATTACATGATCTTAATGGTCTTTTTCAACCTTAATGATTCCATGATTCTATGATTTTATTCAAGAACAAAAGCAATATATATATAGTATGTGGGTCTATGATTTAGATTCAGTCTTCTTGAAATTTGCTGAAGACACAGAAGTGTAGGTTAAAACAAGAAGCTCTTAAGATACAACTCACATGCTTCTGTATATTGTGTGTAGGAAGACATTTCATTTTTCACATGCCAAATAGGTGTAGTTAAAACAAAGCTATAAGAGGAAGTGTTATCAAGTCAAAATCCAGCTGAACTGAACAAGAGTTGTTCAGTTGTTCCCTTCATTCTAGCTGGAAGGTGTTTTTAAACATATCTGTTAGGAATTGCAGCGTACAGGGAAGAAGGAGGAGTGGGGCTAAATACACTGTAGCTATTTTGAATTAAGATTATAATGATGCTGCTTTTGTTTTGCTTTGTTTTGTTTTGTTTTGTTTTGTTTTTTTGTTAAGCAGCAAGTATTCTGAGTGCATGATAATACTTGTTAGGAACTGCATCTGCTTTAAGTCTCCGCTCCTTGATATGTTCTTGAACTTGTGCCATTTTGCAAGGCGCACTGATTCAAAGGTTCTGTTGGGGTGGTGGGAGACTGACATCACAACATTAGCATGTTCTGAATTACTATTTGAGAATCATAGTCTCATAGGCAGTGAACAAGCTGTGGAATTACAGTCATGTTTAACTGACATTAAATAGACTCTTTGACATATTAAAATGCTGTTAAAGCTGCTACTTAAGCAGTTACCATGGTTCTATGATCAGCTATGCTAACAATTCTAACATATTGTTAGTTATGAACTATTTTGATAGAAAATTACTCTGTCAATGTCATGTATCAACATGTAAGTAGTATTTTCAGTACTCTCCACTGAGTACTGTCAGATACTGTTTTTTCTGTATGTGTACTACCATTAGAATTTATGCTATCCAAGACTTAAATCTAGTAATATAATTCAGTCAATCACTCTAAAGAAATAAGTTAAGAGACTTGTGGAGACTGAATTAAATACGAGTGATTAGAATATTCAGACGTGTGCATTTATATATGCAGAGCTCATCATTACTTTCAGTAACTTTTATTTATAAAGATGAAGACCAGCATCCAAAAGCTAGGCAAACACCACAGATGAGCTATTTTTGGCTTCAGATAAGCTTTTTACTTCTAAAAGTATCCTACAGACAGCAGTTCTTCATCTAAGATGCTTATGTTTTAATCAAGAGCTGTCAAATTTCTTGACAACTAGAGGAGAGATTACTTTATAGCCATTTACTCAAGGATCAGATGGCAAATAAATTTTACAGTTACAAAGGATGATGGAAAATGATCTGAGGACCATGTGGAATTCTTCCCTGGCCTGCCAGTTTGATGGCCTAATTTGAGTAATGAGCAAATTTTACTATGCCCTGCATACAAATTCTATAAACAACTTTATTGCAGATGTAGCACTGCTGCTAATATCCTGTTTTATATTATCTGTGATAAAGCAGAATCTCTACTGAAGTGTGATTGAAGTATAATATTACACATTTTATCTGAAAAAACATGATAAAATGTAAACAAAATTCACAGCAGTTCAGTGGCTTTGACTCTGCAGGATGTCAAGGTAAATATTCAAAATTTTCTCTTTCATGATTACAATTTACAATTCTGCAATATTATGCGGGCAGTAAAGCAGATTCATTAGTGGATGAGCAGGTGATAAAAGTAGTAACTAATGGACAAATCCTGACTTCAGTGAAATCATTCTTATTTCTCTAATTTCATATCATCTTGTACCCTTGGATTTTCTTAATAACCTTTTTTCACACTATTTATTTCTGTTTTTTAGTTTATTGAAGACCGTGTGAGTCTGCAAGGAACATAGCTATATATGTCTTTTTTCTGTCTATGCCCAGTTTATTTGTACGCCTTTGAAACACAAATTTTTGATGTCTTCTGTTACAAAAGTTCTTGTTCTAGTTTGTCTATTTGATATATTCCTTTAGCATTTTCATACATGGTTCCTGTTTTATTGTGGAGCATTTAGTAGCTTCAGTAAAAGAATACAGCATCCTGCTGCTCACCTGCTTAAAAATCTGTTTGTTTGTTGAAGATAATAAGAAAGGGGAATTTATAAGCATGAAACAGACTGACTTTTGTACTGACACGTGGTGATAGGAGAAGGGGAAATACCTTTTAACTAAAATAAGGGAAGTTTAGATTTATATTACGATGAAATTTTTTACTCAGGAAGTGGTGAGGCAGTGGCACAGGCTGCCCAGAGAAGCTGTGGGTGCCCCATCCCTGAAGGTGTTCAAGGCCAGGATGAATAGGGCCCTGGGAAGCCAGAGATGATGGGTGGCAGCCCTGCCCGTGGCAGGGATGGTGCAACTAGGTGATCTTTGAGGTCCCTTCTAACCTAAGCTATTCTATGATTCTATGATTCTATGATACTCTACAGTGCCAAAACTTTTGTAGCATGTGGTATTAACTTGGGAAAACAAGTACACAATATAAAGTCTTGCTCTTAAGATCTCAGCAGACTGAAAAAAAAAATAATTGTAAACATTTCAGATTATGTTATTAACCAGAATTTATCTTGCCAAATCAAACCAGAGTATGGAGGCAGACTGAGGTAACAATGAAAACAGGACAGGAAAATTTGCTGTGGGATTTTGCAGTAGAAGAAACTGGTTGGAAGCTAAGATGGGGGAAGAATGCATAGAAGGAGACAGAAGGGTAAGATGAAAAGGAAGAAAATGGGCTGTGGGAATCTTCCCGTCACTGCAGTGCTCTGCAGTGTCTTGGGGCAATGCCATTACTCTATTGAGCTCAGTGGGATTTCTGCTCCTGGCTCTAGTGCAGCAAAGATATCTCTCTTGATGCTTATCACGGATGCTTGACCTTGCAGGCAAGGAAGTGATTGCAATTTAGAGTACCTCAAAGAATAACTTGTGTCACATGCTTATTGGGTTCAGTAGAAAGACAGCCTTCATTTTTCATAAGTGCAGATATACTTATTCTACCCAAAGATCATCCTAGTCAGACTTCTATATCAGATCACTTTGTTTAGAGAGCAAAGGGAAATCTAGGCACTTCTGGATTTATTCCCACATGTTGACTCACAGCTATCCTACTCAAAGCCAAAACCACTCCTAGTAATATTTTCAGTCACCAACAGCAACTGCCAACCAGCGAGAACAGATAACAGCAGAGACAAACTCTCAATCTGCTTCAACCTGAAGCTGGAATTTTAGTGGAAGAGAGATTTTAGCTGTAGGATGTATTAACTGAAGGCATATTAGAGATTCTCTAGTGAGTGATCAATAAGTCAACAGCTTGTAAGCAGTGAAAGTCCTTGCCTCTGGAAAGCTCTCCTTAGCTACCTGCTTCAGTGCCAAAATTGGTAAGTCCATATTATAGCAGTATAAGCTTGCCTGTGGATCTTTGAAATGGGGATTAATTTAGAAAACAAACAAAAAAAAGCAAATCACATTTGTGATTTATATTCAGTGCTTTCCATATAATCTCTGCTGAATTTACAAAGTAGTGTTTATCCTTTCAGTCCTGCTGTGTGTAATCTGGACTGTCATGAATTTTTTTTTCTTCTCAGCACTAATATATGACTTCTTTAAGTTGGTATCAGGAAACTGGTCAGTTATTTATCTAGATTGTATTAAAATGACCCATTGATACAAATCCAGTTCATAAACACTTATCAGGATGGGAGTAATAAGACAAATAGAAGAGATGCCAACGTCTTCTGGCATAGTTTCAAGAGGAGATGATACTGAATGTACACAGAATGCGGTTTCTTAAAGAAGTGTTGCCATTCTACGTTTAACAATTGCTATATTTTGTGTAGGAGTTCATTACCTTTCATTGTATGTGAAGAATGATCGACACTGTGTTACTGTATTTCAAGGAGATTTCTATGCTATTTATTTAACATGTCTTCTCTTCTAAAAGATAACCGTAACAATGAAGACTAGGATAATAATCATCCTTTGAGTAACAAAGAACTAACTCAGACACTGTTTATTCTACAGAATTTTTTTCTTTGTTTTATAAAAGTGTTGGTTGAAGAACTATATAGTATCCTACTGGCAGGTTCAATTCAGAGGCATTGACTTCCTCAAAACTATTCGAGACTAGAAGTTTTTATTTCATAATTACATTTATATCTTGCCCTATCTAAGTTTCCTTGCACCCATCACACACACACTCTTTCCCCAGGAATGCTGACAGCAGGTCTTATGCATTTACCCAGTATTTGTTCTTTGGCTTCAGTTTAGCATTTGATCCTACAGAATTTAGAAAATGTACTCAAAATCATTTAATCTAATTCATTGTATTGAAATACTCAGTAGTTACAGGGTTATATTTTCTTGGATCAGGAACAATAAGCTTATCCACCAAGCCTCAACAGGTTTCAAGTTCAGTTCAAATGTTGATTTGAATTCCACCAGTATGAATAATTGCTTTGGATCTGAGCCAATTGACTAAATCAGCTCAGTCAGTTGAAATTCCCATCAGTTTGTAAAACTAGGCTGTGATGCTATAATTTATTCTGTTAAAAGATGGACAAAGAATCAGAACTTTGATAAACTTGTAGGGTGTTTGTAAAGCAAGAAGAAAAAATTGGAAGAAGTGAAAACTTGAAAACTCATGTTTCATTCTGGAGGCAAGCAGGGTACCATTCACATGTGAAACAGCGTATTATGAACTATAAGAAACCTAGAGTTGTCTCTTGGTACTATACTAGATTCTTCTTAACCCTTTCAAGTTTTGCAAACTGTCCTCAAAGGGGCAAGGGATCACCAGGCCAATCTCTGTTGAGGTGTTGTAAATTGTAGCTGCACCTTTTCAACAGGATGGCCTTACTCTAAGATTGGTTGCTTCCTGGAAAAAATATAAGAATGTCTGAATGTCACATCCTGATCAGAACTGCTGTTGCAGCTCAGTTCTGCATTGTGGTTTCCTGTGAAATGCTACATCACTCCTCCTTCGTTCTATGGGTTTTTGCTGCAGTTGCATTCTGCATATATATTTTTCTGGAGCCAATTTTTCCACAAGCAACAGAAAAGATGGCTATCATCCAAAACTAAATATAAATTCAGTTCCCTTTCCTGAGCTGAAGAAATTTGGATTTATAATACAGAGGTTCCTGTAGCAGTTACAAAAAGAAGTAAAACTAGGCTGCCTCTTTCTAGCTATGCTTTTCTGATCGCATAAACATGAAGAGAAAAAATATCAGATAATTTTCATTGTTGTATTTGTTTGTAATCTATGACAAACAAGTAGCAGCAAATAGAAGCATTTAAGAATATGATCAATCTAGAGTTTTGCAACATCACAAAAGCAATAAAGGAAAAATTTCTACATGTTGAATTCAGGTTCCAGTTTCCACCAAAACACTTGAACAAACAATAGAAATACATCCAAGCATTCTGAATATATGTATCCCAAAATTTAAAACAGACCATTGAGGAAAGAAAATCAAAAATCCAAGTTTAAGAAGGGAGACTATTTTGTCTTCTTCACAAGAAGTGAGAATGAGAGGTCTCCAGTGAAATTAAGCAGGTATAAGCTGCCATTTTTATCTTCTGGGATTTCAGTCATGTATGTTGGAGAAAGCGCTTCCATTTGCTGTGTTGAAGATTATTTGATAACAGATCTTATTTTCATTGTTCTGTTTCCACCTAGTGCTCGAAGTGCAAATTGCACTGAATTGTAAGTATTTTCTAGAATAAGACTGCAAATCTGCACTGGTCTCAGCTTTGAGGGTATTTGCATTACAAATAAGTGAATAAGTATAGTAATATTAAATATTATTTCTTAGTAAAACGTATTTGCACTAGCTCCTAAAGATCAAGTGTCACTATGTCAAATCAAGTATCAACTATGGTCTTTGCTACATGGTCTATTCAGTTATTTGGCTTAAATCTTAGAATCCCTCTTGAGGATGTCATTTTTTGTGTGAGGTCTGTTGTTAACTGAGGACAAATAAATGCACTGTGGTGATTGAAAGGCATTCATTACTCTCATGGGCAAGAGTATGCTGAGGCTGAAGTCTAGAAGGGGGTCTTTGAACTGCCCCGAATGAAAATGGTTTTCATTCAGGTGGACTGATCTGGGCAATCTTTCTCCATGCATCTCAAGCTATAAAGTACATTTTACACTTCATAGCAACCATAATCTTTTAGTAACAGAATATGGAGGCTTCAAAAACTCTATGATGATGCCAGAAGAAAAAAGCTAAGATTTTTGTGCTGAACTATGTCAGGAAGAGCAAAGCATAGCTACAAGATACAACTTGTGAATCTACCTTCTGAAATGTAGCAGGAATCTTAAAGATGACTAAACAGCATATATAGACAGTGCAAGTGATGCTTTACTTCTCTTTTCAGTTATAAGACAAAACAAATTGGGCCTCGGTCTTACACATTTTAATATGTCATGTATGCTTACAAAAAGTAAGAAAATACTGATATTGCTAAATTCAAACAGCATTTCATAAAATGTAAGTATGGCAATAGCTTTGAGAACTGAGTTTTTTGTTCACACTATTTTTAGCAAAATCTAGATATACCACTTCTGTAAGTTTGCCCATTCTTGTAGCTAGAGCAAAATAGCTGAATGACTGAATTGCACCACATGCACCTTCTGGAAAATATAGGATTTTTATCCATGCTTCTGATGTGTAG
Source organism: Lagopus muta (assembly GCF_023343835.1). Classification (NCBI taxonomy): domain Eukaryota; kingdom Metazoa; phylum Chordata; class Aves; order Galliformes; family Phasianidae; genus Lagopus; species Lagopus muta. The sequence continues at coordinate 152,485,465 of NC_064433.1, read as the reverse complement.
GAGGAAAGTCTCTTCAGGATTCGTAATTTGGACTTTTGCTTTAGGAAAAAATGCTTCAGTTCCTTTTTTTTTTTCTTTTTTTTTTTTTTTTTCTTCTTGCATTTTCTCTTTGAGCATATGCAAAAGGGAAAAAAATCATGCCAAGATTAAGGAAATGCACTGTCTCAGGCTCATAGTATCTTGGCCATTCTCTCAGGACAATGTACTAAGTGCTGGTTTATTAGATAGGAGACCCCACACTGAGTAAAGAATTTCCTCCTAAGATCTAAATTTACCCTCTTTTAGATTTTAAGCCATTCCATCTTGTCCCTATCTATCTGATGGTGTAAAAAGTCAGTCCCCCTCCTGCTTGTAATCTCCTTTCAAGCACTGGAAGACCACAGTGAAATCCCCCCAAAGCCTTCTCCAAGCTAAATGAGCCCAAATCCCTCAACCTTTTTTCACAAAACTCCAGCCCTCTGATCATTTTTGTGGCCCTCTTCTGGATCTGCTTGAACAGCTTCTCCTCCTCCTTCCTGCACTGGGACCTCCAGACCTGGACACAGTACTCCAGATGGGGCCAGAATAGATACAATCACCTCTCTTGCCCTATTGGCTCCTCCTCTATTGCAGCTCAGGATACTGTTGCCATTCTGTATGCAAATGCTGGCTCATTTCTAGATTTTCATCCATCTGGACCCCAAGTCTTTCTCCATAGGGCGACTCTCATGAGTTCTTTTCTCAGTCTGTACTTATATTTGGGATTGCCCTGATCCAAGTGCAGCCTTAACCATTGTTAAATCTCATTAGATTGTTAAATCTCATTAGATTCTCAAGTGCCCTCTTTTTGAGCATGTTTACTTTTATTCGTTAAGAGAGCACCCTCTGGATGATGTCCTTCTATTTTGTGAACTGTGCCATTCAGCTTAGTGTCATCAGCAAGCTTGCTGAGCGTACATTCAATCCCACTGTCCATGTCACTGATAATGATGTTGAGGAACAGCAGTTCCAAGATGGACTCCTGGGGGATGCCACTTGTGATTAGTTTCCACCTGGATATAGAAGTATCTCAACAACCCTCTGGCTATGATCATGCGACCAGTGCTTTATCCACCGAACAGTCCAGCCTTCAAATTCATATCTCTCCAATTTAGAGATAAGGATGTGGTGTAGGACCATGTCAAAGTCCAGGTAGATGACATCAGTTGCCCATCCTTTGTTCACTGATGACATCACTCTGTCATAAAAGGCCATGAGATTGGCCAGGCATGATCTGCACTTGGTGAAGTCGTCCTGGCTGTTTTGAATCACCTCTTCATCCTTTATGTTCCTTAATATCTCTTTCAGGAGAACCTGTTCCACGATCTTCCCAAGAACAGAGTTGAGGCTCGCTGGCCTACAGTTCCCTGGGTCTACCTTTCTCCCTTTCTTGAATTTACGAGTGATATTTCCCTTTTTCCAGTCACCAAGAACTTTTCTTGATAGCCATGATTTTTCAAATATGATGGAGAGCAGCTTGGCAGCCACATCAGCCAGTTCCTTCAGAACTTTTGGATGCATGTCATCTGGCCCCATACGCTTGTATACAGTCAGCCTCATGAGGTGTGCTTGCTCTGTTCTTTCACTAGGAGGGATTTTGCTCCCCCAACCCCCACTTAGAAGTTCAGGGGCACAAGAAGCATGAGAAGGCTGACTGGCCAGGAAGACAAAGAACTGATTAAGTACCTCAGCCTTCGCAATGTCTGAGAAGACCAGCTTTCCCTTTTCATTTGTCAGAGGAAGTACGCTCTTCTTTGCAAGTCACTGTCAATGGAGTCCAGGAGTTTTTTTGGACTGTTTGCAGCCTACCATGTTATTTTCCCAGCAGATATCTGGGTGGCTGAAATCTCCCACCAGGATGATGGGAGCCTTCAAAAATTATGCCTTCTATAGCTTTACAAGAAAGCCTTGTCAACAAGCTCGCCTTGATCAAGTGTCCTATTGTCAAGGAGTTACTGGATCAATCTGTACCTGTAACTGGGAGCAGTAGGCCCATGGGCTCTCTGGTCCCAAAATGGGAAGGGAAAAGGGGAAGGTTAGGGAGATGGGAGCTGAGCCCAGAAACAGAACAGTGGCAATGACCTAAGGAGGAAAACCTAATTTTACTAAATATGATATCGGAATGCAAGATAACATAATATAATACAATATAATTGAAATTGAAGCTAATAAATCAAATAAAATAAGAAAGAGAGTGTCCAAAAGCAAAGGCCTACTTCAAACTGAAGGTGTACAGCGGGGGAGCGCATCTACACACTGCCAGGCAGCGAGCAAGAAAGAGACAGAGAGCGAGATCCTGTGACTTCCTCCCGTGGCTTATCTTCCTCTCTGAACATGAAGTCCTCTGGAATATGTAGTTCTCTTCTGAGGACCAGGTATCTGGAAAGTTGTCAGTCCACTGAACTGGAGTATTAACTCTTAATTACCCATGCTTTACATGATGCTATGATGTGAAATAACAAATAACTGATAACAAAATTATAAAACCATGACACCTACAGTAGACACTGACCATCAGATGCCCTTTATTGGTCCAGTGCCTAATTTGAACCCACAAGCTCTCTACTGTTCATGGCTGTTTCTCAGAGGCAGCTCTTCACAGTGTATCTGCCTCTTAACACAGAGCGCAACTCCTTCCAGAAAGCAACTCATAAAGGTCTATACACGAGTACCCATTTTGGAAGAGTTGCAGATTGGAACTGTGGGAAGCTGAGGAGCTATTTTATTCTCTATAGCTGCCTGATCAGATGAAGACTATCTGAGTCACTTCAGTCAGGGTGGGTTTGAGACTGTGTCCTGCCAAGGAAGGCAGGACTTAGCAGTACCAGAAAAAACACACTGTTAGTGTCTAAAGCCAACTACAAACTGGTGCAAGCAGAGCAAATGTTTTTTGATGTTTTGATTTTTGTTTTTTTTTTTTTTTATATAGAATGTGAAGCCTCAAAATTAACTGTGATAATTAAAATCAGCACATTCACCTCTAAATCATTCTTTGTAATAATATGTGTTATATTTCTTACCCCATCATTCATTAAGGAACTGCTCTCGGCAAAACAAAAATAGATTTCTTTGGAGGATGGCAGTTATGAAAATATTTAATAGATAGTGATTAAATTAAATTAGTAGTGTGTCCTCTTCAGGCTTTTATGTACATTCCTGTTCTGTGATCTCTGTGCTAATGTGTATGTGGATAAAAATACTTTATTAGACATATTGCAAAAAATTAAATACTGGAGTTAAAAAGGGGAAGCTGACTTTGATTTTTGCAACATTTTAATGTTGATACTGTATTTTGAATCACTATTTTCTATTAAGAAGGGGTAATAGAAGGGCATCTTTTAAAAAGTTATTTATTATTTTTTGTACTTTTTAATGCTTTCCATTATAGAGGAATGGACAAACCAGATTGGATGTACACACCATCCAGACCAGTACCTTATTTCTGAGAGAGTTCAGAGGAAGGTGCAAGAGCCTGCAGACAGATGCAAGGGCACTGCTCTCTCTAGCACGAAGATAATAAAGCTGTTCACCTTGAGCAGTCTCCTACAGATTCATCTGGTGATACCACACAGAACGAATCAGCCATTCACAATTTTTCTGTCCACTGTACTGAGCGAACCTGAAAAATGGCAGAAGATATCACACCTGATCCTTGCTTGAAGCCACAGTGTAGGACAATTGCTATTGGAGTTATCACACTGGACTGGGCAGAAATAGCTACAAACACAACCAGCCCAGGATCCCTGAGAATTCACTCCTGGACATTCATAGGCAAGTGCTCTGAAAATTCCTATCTGCTGATAGAGATATTTACAAGGGAGTAATCTCACCTCTTCTGTTTGGTGCTGTTTTGTGAGGATTTCACACACTCCGCCTGTCCTTAGTCTTAGACCCAGGTTTCTTTCTGGATTTATGGGGAGTATTTATGAAAGTCTCAGCAAGAACATCAGTGCAATCAGACAGTCTGAGGAAAGTCAGACATAGCCACAGGACACAGGGAGTCATCTGCCACTTACACCAGCGTGCAGAGCTCTGAGTCAGCTTTGTGTGGAGTCAGACACCTTAAACGATTCATGGAAGCAGAGATGCCTGAATATGGGGCTCCTTGAAATTCCCTTTCTCTTAGTGTAGGCATTCAGGACTATTCAATAGAAAAATACTGAGAGCAGGGATCTCTTACATCTTGTAGGTGCCTTGTTGTTCTGAATTCTGTACATCTGGAACCAGAAACAGATTTCTGTCTACCATTGCTATTGCAAAGTATTGACTAAGACTATTCTATTAACCACAAATTAAGGAGAAAGTAATATAAGACACATACAGCCACTCTGTATTTAGAGACTGCATGAGCAACCCAAGAGCCAGAGTTTAGGACTCCTGTACTAATGGCATGCTAAACAAGAAAAGTATAGATAAAACTTGTCATCTGGAACATTAATATTGTGCATGATTGTATTTAAAGTCAGTAAACTAATATACATATATATTTACAAATATGAAATTTATTGTGAAATTAAAATATATAAAGTTATGGTTCATGTTTTCCTCATCTGTATGCTTTCTATGATGCCTTCTTCCACTGTACGATCATAGATTTGACCAAATACATATTATGTCCCTTACTGAATAAATCAAAGTTCTTATGTATTTTAGCTTTCATATTACTACTATTTATGAGATACTCTGCACTGCATGATTTTGCATGATTCACTGCACTGCACTGAATGCCACTGCATTCAGATTAGCTTGGATGTTCATCACAGATGAATACCTTTAGTATGTACAGAAAACTTCAAGAGACTACATACTATCTGACTCAGAGGGGAGCATCACAATACAATATATCTACTTATTCCATTCAACTCACTTGCTAACAGAATTTTATATTTAAGTTTAAATAGCCTCTCCTATATAAATTTTAGTTTTTGAGCTTGTACTATTCTTTCCCTTTGTAAACTTCTTAATAGTCACCTCTGTTGTTGCAGAAGAATGAAAATAAATCATTACATTTTAAAAATTAATTAATTACAAGGCAGAAGTGGAGGCTGTTTACATTTCTTTGACTTTATAATAACAGTTGCAAATAAGAGTTGCAAATGTACCTGTGATTACCTCCTTCCTTCTTGTTTGTTATTCTATGAAGGGCTCAAGGATGCCCTTATCTGTTCCATCAGTCAAGGTTGTCAGAGACAGGATGTGGCAAGGATGGGAGAAAACAAAATAGGAAAGAAACAGGTTAGCACTGTCCCATGAAAAGATGCACATAATTACAGAGAAAGTGTGGGCTGCTTTTCAAAGTTATTAATTCTGGTTTAGTTTTCCCTATGAGGAAGTAGCAATTTATACAGTATACTTATGGCTTAGGAAAAAGAGAAATTGTCACTCATCATAAAAGGAAGGAAGTTCTATGATTTAGACAGTTGAATTAGATGGTTTAGATGGCCCCAGGGCTTAACACTGAGCCAGTACTATTCAGCATCTTCATTAATGACCTGAATGAAAGAACAGAGTGCACATTCATCAAGTTCACAGGTGATGCAAAACTGGGCAGACTGGCTGATGTGCCAGTTCATTGTGCTGCTATTCAGAGGTAACTTGACAAGCTAGAGAATGGGGTAGAGAAGAATCTCATCAAGTTCAACAAGGGTAAAGGCAAAGTCCTGTATCTGGGAGGATTGATCCCAGGCACCAGTACATGCTGGATATCAGTTAACTGGTAAGTGGCTTTGCTGAGAAGGTCCTTGGAATGGACCTTCCTTGGAATGGAAGGTCCTTGGTTGTCCAGGATATGGAAAACAAAATGACTGTGAGCTAGCAGTGCACCATCATGGCATGAAAAGGCCAGCAGTATCCTGGGCTGTGTTAAAAGAAGTATGGCCTGCAGATGAGAGGAGATGATCTTTCCCCTCTGCTCAGGACCAGTGAGGCCAAATCTGGAGTACTGTGACCAGTTCTGGGCTCCTGAGAGCAAGAATAATATGGACTCACTGGAGCAAGTGCAGCGCAGGACAACAAAGATGGTTAAAGGCCTGGACCATCTCTCATATGTGAGAAGCTGAGAGAGCTGGGACTATGCTGCCTGGAGAAGGATCAAGAGGGAGCTCATCATTGTGTATAAATACCTGCTGGCATTGATTCAAGAAGTGGAAGCAAGAGTCTTCTCATTAGTACCCACTGAAAGGACATGAGGCAACAGAAACGAATTAAAAATCTTGAAATTCCATCTAAAAACAAGAAAACACTTTTTTTACTGTGGGGGTGGTCAAGCACTGGAACAGCTTGTTCAGAGATGTTATGAAGCCTACATCCTTGGTAGTACTGAAAACTCAACCAGACCACCATCCTGGGCAATACAGTCTAGCTGATCATGCTTAAGGAAGGGTGTTATACTACATGAGCTTATGAAGTCCATTCCAATCTCAACAATTCTGTGACTCTGTGAATGGATCCTCTTATTCAACTGAAATCTTCATGCAAGGGCATAAGCCTAAAAATGTAAGCATTTTCTCTTCTGAGTTGTCAGCCTATTTGGTGGTCATTTGACTTCTCTGACATCTAAAGTGATAACGGTTCTTGTCAAGTTCCATCCTCAAGTTTTGTCTGTCCCAGTAGTGCCTGGAAGATATTAAGGATCACTAACAAGAAAAGAAATTTTGAGGTCAGAAAAGATTCTTTCATATGGAAGATATGATCTATGGCTAACACGTGGCAAATACTGATGTTTTTCATAGCTTTTCCCATATATGTATTTGAAGGGATTTGAGCAAGGCGCAATATATAGATGAGAAAAAAGGTAGTGCAGTACTTTAAGAGATTTTGGACATAATCTGAAAGGCCATATATTGTTCATTCTAACTACTAGCAAGTTCTTTTAGTTGAAAATCTATGGGAAAAATTTCTAATAAAAATCTGTACCTGTTAAGAATGGGAAAATACTCTAGAAGAAGAATTTAACTAGAAACAACAAAACTGGATTTACAGAGAGGTTAAAATGCTGTTTTTAAGATATGGATTGTCCTGTTGGTTCAGTGGTTGCTAAATTAAGACAGTAGCTTTAATAGTTGGTCTTGTGACTGGTGTAAACCTCCTAGTAGCACGCTAAGGCTAATGGGTGGTCTTGCTCTACTCAGTATCTTTCATTTTTGATGTATGTGTTGCTTCACTTCTTCTAATCATAAGACCTTCTGTGTATTGGATCAGTTTGCTGATCTGACTGAGGTGATCTGAGGAACTGTGATTAGAATACAGCCAAGGGCAGAAGACGGAAGGCAGAACTACTCCTGGTGGGAATGTGGCATTTGATCAATTTAAACTGATAATGAAACCACACCATTGCTGCTAACTGCAAAGCTATTGTCAGAGTCAGTTTACTGGAACACTGCACTGTACAGTTAGGTAAGAGACAGAGATACTGCTTCATGGCCATCGCTGGGGTGTTTCCTGAACAGGCAGTAACTGTAGTTACACCTCTAACTGTTCAGGAGGCTGACCTGAGAAAAATTGTCTGAAGAGGCTACAGGTGAACTTGGCTTTCTGTATGTACCTCCCAGGGCTGCTTGTCTTTGGCTAGTTTTCAGCTGAACAACTACCCTTCCTGAAGCATTTGCTTTTATTTGTCCTTCTGCAGCAAATTTCAGATTTTATTCTGTCTTAATCACAAGCCAAGTGGAAGGAATAGCTAACATGCCATGCATTGTTCATGACATAGTTTTCATGTAAGATCATTCTCTTTCTTCACTTGATCACAGATTTTTGTAATGTAAAACTTATGGAGAAAGAGTTTTTCTTTTAGTCCTATAAACACTTCTATCTTTGCTTAAAAACAACAGAAGACATGTGTCTTCATGTTTCCAGTTCTCAAAACCCTTCATAATCACAGATCATTATGATTTGCACTGTCAATATCTAATATTATACTGTTCTTTGCCTTCCTAAATCCTTTTCTGCTTGCTTTCATTTTCTCTTTGACATCATTTTGCTTCAGTTACTTTATTACCTAATTCCAAATTTCAGTTTCTGTGTACTCTCTTTTTTCCAAACAGTGGCATTTGCAAGTGCTCTTTTCATCAATTAAATTTTAGTGTGATTCACTATGATTTTTGTGCATGTCATGGTGCTCACATTACTTCTAGAAGGACAAATTTAAAGTATTCATTTTCTTCAATTACAAAACACTGGCTCTTCTGATTTTAAATGTTTTGATTATAAGGAATATCAGGTAGCACTGTAAGTTATATACTATAATGTCATGGAAAACATCCAAAATTTAACATATTTATCACTTGGTAGAGAAAAAAGATTTTAAGGTGTTCCCTAGAATGTGAGGTTGAATGCTTCCAAACAAAGTGTTATTTGCAATAATGGCAGGTTGAAATTTGTACACAGTTTGAACTCTTCTAATTTTTCTGCCCTTCAGTGAGCAAGAGATTGAAATTGATATTCCAGTCATCTCTTGTGAAAGCTGTTTAAAAAAGATTGCTCTTATTTTCAATTGAAATTATCTTTAGTTCCAGTAGAGGTCTTTATTCAGGAGAAAATACCCTTTAGTTTTTCAAGGCTCAAAGCCAGTGCTATGTATATGATGTATAAGATGTATGATGATGTATAAGATTCAATATGATGCCTGCTCTATATGCAAAACTTCTGGGATACAAGAATTTCCAGGTTCAAAACAATATGATTTTTTACAAGGTTCTTGTGAACTTGCAAGCCAGATTTCGGACTAGGGTATTCCATACCCTAGAGCAGTATTCACAGCAGCACTAGCAAATAACTTCTAAACTGCTCAGAGTTAAGAAATAGCTTGATCTAAGAATCGTTTGTCCTGATCACAGCTATTTTAATAGAAAACCACAAGATTTTAATGGCTGGGCTAGATGGCATGTGAATTCTGCTCTCCAAGGAGCATGAAGACCAGCAGTTTTGGCAGTTTCATTTCCTGGTTGATGACAGAAAAGATAAAAAGACACAGAGAGAGATTAGTGTGACACATACTGCTACACTGGATTTCGTGGTATCACTTACACAGAGAGGCAGCTGATTTAAGCACAGAAAATGTTATTTGGGAAGAAGGAGGAAGTACACAAATCTGGTATGTCACAAACCTGACTGTGTCTCTTTAAAATGTTCTTAAACTTGCTTAACACACCCGCACTTTTCACCACTCCCTGGGAATGTGCACTTCATATACCAACTTGTAAATCAAGAAAAACCAAACCCAGCAATTTATTCTAGGGTGCACGGTGGCTATTCTCACACACCCATCCTGGCTGTATAATTAAGGTACAGCATAGCTCATTGATGCGAGGCTTTTTGCTTCAACCTAAAATGAAAATTTGAGAAAATTTTCTCAAATGAAAATTTGAGAAAATATAAAAATTCAAAGACTGTGATTCAAGCATAATACTATGGAGGTTCTGCTCACAAGTCCACAGATATCAAATCCTGTTGATACTGTTTTGTCTGCAGCTCAGGGAACTGAAAAGAATGAGTACAGTTAACTACAGGGCAGCTAAACTCTCAAATTAAAGTATTGCTTTTGTTATAACTAGAGGGTTCAAAACAAAAAAAGATTTGGCATATTCTTTCTTGAAACATGAATATTATTCTTGTACCTATGAAAGAAAGGGAAGAAACTGCCCCCTCCCTCCCAACCCCCTAAAAAAAAAAAGAAAGAAAAGAAAGAACACCAATTATTTTTCGGTTTCTCTCTCTCCCCTCGTCTTGCACATTCTCTGTGGATCAGACTCCCACACACCCAGGTTACAGTTTCCTCATCGTGCTTTTTTCTATCAGTTCTCACAGTTGCAGGGAAGCTGTTTTCTACAATGCATCACTGGACATGCTTGAAGATGAGAAAAAAATTGATTTAGTACAGATGGTGTACTTTTCAGAGTGCAGAAAGAACTTTGCAACTTGAGTTTTGTCCAGAGACAGAGACAAAAAATTGATTGTTCCCTTTTGTTTTCAATTTGACAAGAAGTCATTGCTTTTTGCAAGAGTAAAAATTTAACTTGAAATCCTGCCATTACATGGGATTGATCTGACATGTCTGTGTACAGTGTAGATGCCTTCATCTCACTTGTCATCTTAAGCTTCCTTTCAAGACAGTGAAGCAAAACAGTAACTTCTAGAGCCCAGTGCTCTGACCTACTTTAGTCATCTACATTAGAGATGAATTTCATTAGTAGACTCTTGGGTGACAAACATAGAAGTAGGATCCTGACTTTTGATGTTGCCTAGCTTTTTTGTTAAACAGGGCCTGTGATGGAAGTCCTCACCCTGCACTTAAGAAAAAAGTATTCGAATATAATTGTCACCAGTTTGGCTTCTCCTTTCATTGAGTAGATATCAGGTTATCTACTTGGGCATTAATTTTCATTTAGTTTTCTCAGTCTAAAAGACAGAGCAAAGGTCTACAACAACTCATTCTTTAAGTTATTGAGTTCTTCATGGTGTGCCCCCATAGGACCAAGGCAGGATCTGGAATGTTAGGAATTGATCTGAGACTCCATTATTACATCCAGATAATTATAATAATTTTGACCAGACTCTTTCCCTTTTAATATCACACAAATTACTTTGAAAATACCCTGTTTCAAAGCCCGGTCTTGTCATTGATCTTAACAATAGGAACAAAAATAAGTGAAAAAATCTTTCAGTGCAATTCTTCATGTAGTGAACATTAAAAATAATTTGAAAGACTGCTTTTGCCAACATCCTTTCCAAAGTATTCACAGTTTTGAAAATAGTTTTTCCAAAGTATATAATTTATATAGAAGAAGAGAAAATCTGATTTTTAAAATACATTAACTTACATTTATAACAATCCATTGGCTAGTTTATATCATAAGAAAAGTGTTCAGTAAAGATAAGAAGAGGGCTCAGTTGTTTCTTTGACATTCCAGTTCACTATGCCCTATTTGGTGAAGTGTGTTCTGATTTCTTTCACATCTTTCTTTGTGACTGAAATCTGCACTTGAAATTTATACCTCAGAATATGCTGGGAAATGCTATTGATCCTTCTACTTCCATGGACAAGGGAGGACAATGAAACAGCTGTATTCTGCTGGAAGGGGAACAAAGAGAGAAGATTCCACCATTTTCTATTGTGTTCCTGCAGATTGTCTACATTTCAACACATACCATAAACCTATGTTGCTTTTTTATCTGTCCTTCAAACAGATGAGCAATTTTATTTGACTGCAAAGGTAGTTAGGTGTAAGAAAACTGTCTTAAAAACACATTAGCAAAATACAGTGCTCTCCATACTTACATATGTATTTACATAGGTGTCCAGTCTTTGGTCAGTTCACTTAGCCCAGTATTCTATCTCCAACAGTGGCTAACAGCAGATGCTTATGGAAGAGTGGAAGAATGGGTGAAGAATATGTACGGCTTTCCCTAAGTGTCCTTACAGGCTCTATCTATTTGCATACTGGAGTATTTCTTAGAGTTTATTTAGCAATCATTAATGGATTTCTCTTCCATAAGCCTGGAAGCCTTCTTATTAAACTGCTTTAATTAGGAGTATATACTCATTCATATAAATATATACATATGCACAGAGAAACACAGATATAAATGTATGGGAAACAGGGTAAGAACTACTTTTCTGCCATTCTCTTGCTTGACTTTGATGTGAATGGGGAACAGGATCATGATCTGTTAACCACAGCAGTTATGCGTTAACTGAAGTGGAACCACTTACCAAATAAAGATTAAATTATATAGACAAAATATTATTTCACTTGTCCATCAGTTATTTTACTGATACAAAACTTCCTTGTAAATTTTCAAATGACAGACAATTGTTCATTTCTGAATCAATTCATTTGTACCAAATATAAAAGAAATTATAATTACAGTATCAGAGGCTGCTTAGTCCTTGCAGATAATCCCTGCACAATACCAGGTTAAGGAGGAAAACCCAGTCCATCAGATAAGTGTAATTTGAACCTCCTCACAAAGATATCATTTTGTGGTGCAGATACATCTCTGTATCTACTCTGTTAAAAGAACAGCTTGGGGGATGTCTTTTATGTGTCTAAAATGTCCACAGCAAATTCATTAGAAGGAGCTGGGATTGTTCAGCCTGGAGAAGAGGAGGCTCAGGGGAGACCTCATTGCTCTCTATAACTTCCTGAAGGGAGGTTGTAGTGAGCTGGGGGTCGGCCTCTTCTCTCGTGTCATTAATGATAGGACCAGAGGGAATGGTTTCAAGCTATGGCAGGGGAGATTCAGGCTGGACATGAGGAAGTATTACTTTTCAGAAAGGGTGGTCAGGGACTGGAATGGACTGCCCAGGGAGGTGGTGGAATCACCGAGCCTGGGGGTGTTCAAGGAAAGGCTGGATGTTGTGTTGAGGGACATGGTTTAGTAGGAGCTATTGGGAATAGGTGAACGGTTGGACTGGGTGATCTTTTAGGTCTTTTCCAACCTTGGTGATTCTATGATTCTATGATTACTTTGAGAAAATTTTAGATACGTAGCAGGAAAGAACCTTCCTCTCTTCAGTTTGTTCTCTAGTCTCTTTAAATGAGTTGCCTTCTCTGAAATCAGTACTGTGGCTTCTTTTCAGACTTCTCAGTGAGGATTTCTAGGTGATAGTGGTAGTCATGCTTATTCTTTAATGACAACAGTACATCTAATTTATCACAATCCCACTACTATTGCTCACAGCCTGGTTTTATTTCTTTAGCCATGTACACAAGCATTATTTGTAAATGACAACACAGTAACAAATAATTGATTCATCAGCAACATAAGCTGCAAAACCAGTTAGAGCCATTCAGCTGGTCCCATGCAGTTGTCACTTGACATAGCCAGATTTTCAGAATAATATTAGTTAGACAACTGATTTTGTCAGTGGATTTTATCAGCATCTCTTAGTGTTCTTTTAGCTAAAATAACAATGATAGTGGTGCAAGATAAGATACACAGGCTTAGAACACTATGGAACAGACTTAAAGGAATTTTTGCAAGACATTGTCCTCATTTGCAGAGTAGGAAGGTATTCAAATTGTAAGAAAAACAGGACCATTAACACTGAATATAATTTACCTGCCATGAAATGTGCTGGCACCTGCTATGATTAGCATGTTTTCTCTACCAAGCAATTTTAGAAGGGGAAATGGAAGAAACTGCTCAGCCATTTTTTTGTGGAAACTAGAAGCAGTGAGATGGTTTAGACAACTTGCATACTAGTACAGCATTTTTTTCCCATTTCCAATTTTGCCACACCCTTTGAGAAAATGAGGGCTGCTGCATACATCCGCAATGTCATTAAGGATTTCCTCGCAATTAAAAAATGCATATGAAAAAGCTCTGACAGTGCTTCTTCCTGCACTCAGGAAGGTGTGGTTAAACTATTGCTCTGCACACCTACACTATCAGCCAAAAAGTCTTCCCCAGAAATGCAAGCCAGGCTGGCACCAAAAAAAAAAAAAAAAAAAAATCCATAGTACACATTATCCCTGTGCATTCTAGAGTTCCGTATCTACTGAAATATTTTGCTTATTTTAACACTAGCATAGTTAGAAAAAGTAGCTCTCAATCAATTTCAACACCGCACCACAGAATCACAGAATCACAGAATCACCCGGGTTGGAAGGGACCTCAAGGATCATGTAGTTCCAACCCCCCTGCCTGGCAGGGCCACCAAACATACACATTTAGATCAGGTTGCCCAGGACCCCATCCAACCTGGCCTTGATTCCTACCTAGTATTACAAAACAACCTTCCTCTCTGTCTCTTTTAATCACAAAAGCAAGACAGTTCTGAAACATACAATATAAAGAGAGGAATTCCACATATAATACCTTTATTTATATGATACCATTTAGTCAGTGATGAAGCCCCTGGAAGACACCTTACAACTCACTGTGTAAGATATTCTGCAGGTAAAAAAGGTCAAAAGGAGGAGTGGCATTAACTTGGTTTTAGACATAGTGTACATGATTTTTCCAACTGCTTTCTCTTTCTTTCCTTTGAAAGATTTAGGCATGCTCTGAGATGCATGTAGATTAGACAGAGGATTTCTGACTTCTATGCACCAGGGCAGGAAAAAGTTTTCAAAATGGATCCCAGGCACATGGCAATGCCAGTAGTTAGGCACTGCAAGGCTGCCCTCAAAATTGCTTATCTATCATCAAAATCTCCATCTTAGACTGATGCCTAGAAAGAAAAGGAATCTCCATCTCACATCAAATCAGTTTTTTTAAGATTTTTTTTCAGGAGGACAAAGATTTTCAGGGGAGAGTTACAGAAAGCTGTGGGATCTAAGGAGGAAATAGCTTTTAAAACAAACAAACAAACAAAAACAAAACAAAAACAAACCACGCTCCTTATTTCTTCATCTCCTCTCTCTTGCAGCTGTGAATCCTACTAGGATTCCAATAACTGTATCTAGCCTGGTTCTGAGTCATAAATACCTCTTGATAAGGATATACTTACAGGCAGTATGTTCCCTTGGTTATTCATTGTCACTGGAGTTGAAAAGTACACCTGTTCACAGAAGTAGCACAAGTCCCAAGCATCTTCTTATTTTATAAGGTTGGAGTGGAGTGGAAATGAAGATAGAAGTGGTTCTTCTGTTAGTCACCTTTGAGAGAAAGATGTCACTCTATGCATGAACATTCCTTACCACTCGTTACCATTTGCTAGGCTGGGATTTTCTTCCCTAAATCCTTTTGATTTACTTTTCAAAATTCCCACCTTCATACATAGGTGATACAGACGATGCCTTAGAAAGAAAAATGTGCTGGTAGCACAGATATGCAACAGTCCAACCAAATACAGGTCACTCTTTCTGCCTGTTAAGCCACGCTGGCTGTCAGCTGGCCATCATCCACTGCTGACACTTCTCTATTACAGTTTTAGTCTCCTTTAAACACAAGGTATATCAAATGCAGTTAACTTTGCAAAACTCAGATTGAATGAATGTGACCATGCCAGTTAATTAAGAAGGGATAGACTTGAGCAAAATTTCCCATTTGTCCATGCCTTCCTGTTAGCACACTCCTTGCTACAGTTTTGTCTTTGCTAATTAGTTCTCTCTGAAACAAAAACTAGGCCTGGTTGTCTCTAGTACAAGCCTCATGCTCTGATAGGAGTAAGGATGAAGCTACACAATTTGTTTTAGCAAGCAAATTTAGCCTTCTAGATGCAAATCATGCTGCACCACTTGTCCTCTGGCCAGAGACTGAGCTTGGTATGTTTAACTTAGCAGGAGAAATGTATCTTTGTTTATTCTTTTTGTATTTTGAAACTCAAAACTTAGACCATTGCTTGCTGGAAGGTCTTTAAGTCTTACAGACACAACAGTGACAACAGACGCATCTGATATTCTGAAAGACATTACTTTACCAGTCCTAACTGCAAGGTTTACAGTATTAAAGGATTTCTATTTTGGAATACAGTCTATGAAAAAAAGGTATTCAGTAAGGTATTCCTCTCTTTTTGGGAGGAGCCACAGAATGGTATTTGCCCAAGAAGTTGTCTGCTGACTCATCGCTCATTCCTCTCTCCGTTTTGTGTCTATGTAATACCTTAACAGGGCTAGGCTGAAGTACATTATTTTCACATGACAGACATCTTACAAACCTTAATAAGAATGTGGAAGGAGAACAATTCTTAGCAGTACATTTTGCACTTGTAAAATGGAAATTCAGTAAAAATCTGCAAGAAAATGCATTTTAGTAGCAGTCAAGGATGGACTCTGTAGGAAAGTACAAACTAAAGTTAAATATATAGAACAACTATCATGTTCAGAAAGAGGTGGGAATCAGGAAGTAAAACAGTGTGTCATTACTACTGGATACTACACGCATTTGACTTCAGTAACACAGAATTAGCCATTCAGATTTAAATGATGGTCTTTCTGAACTACTTATGGACAGTCTTCTACCAGTGCTACAGAATTTTAAAAGTCAACATCCTCTACTGGAAACTGGCAGTTTACTGGGAGAAGAAAAATTCTCTGGATGAGTAATAAACCTAATCCCAATGAGCCTGTTGGAAATGGCCTCCAAAATGTGCTATCAGCCTGATCAGCAAGAGACAATGAACTCTGATTACTAATCACTAATGTGTCTCTATTTTTTTATTAGTAAATTAAAGAGATGACTTAATGTAAGGAGGAGTTCTAAGTCATTTCTTGCTTTCCCTCATAAACCATGTCAGATCAGATAGCCTGCTAATGGGAATCATCAGAATGATTTTGGTGGAGTTGCATTCCTCTGTATCAGTTGAAGATGTGGCTATTTGTGTATTTTCTATTTTTTTTTTCTTTTTTTTTTTTTTCTTTTTTTACCCTTTTTTTGTGAGAGAGAGAATTGCAAGAAAAAGCAGAACATATAGAAGCATAGAAGTTACGTCAAATAGGTAGTTATGAAGTTAATTACTGTAATCACCAAATCTATATTAATTTAAACTCATCAAGAATTCCTTCACCTCTGATAAATTAAAGGAACAGTGTGGCCCCATGCTGTTAGCTGGTGGATCAAGTAAATTGCATCCTTTGGAAGACATTGGTGGTGAATCACATACTTGCATCTTCTTTTTGCATTCCCATTTTCTGACACCACTGAAAAAATTCCAGAATGGATGTCTGTGCTATAACTGGGGAATTTTACTGCAGGGAAGGAAGGGAATGAGGAAGACGTTTCAAATTTTAACAAAGTCTGCAATTGTTTCACTCTGTTTTTACAGCCCTTCTTCACATAAATACGGGCTTTAAACTACGGTCTGAAAACAGAAATGTTCTCTCATGCTGACTGTAGAACAGTTCACGCAATCTTGGAATACAATTAAGACTGAGAGGCAAAATTTGAGTTCCTCTGAAGCTCTAAAACCTAAATTTCTTCAGAAAAATTAAGAGGTGGTTCATGGGAAATACTTGTAAGTCACTTCCACTGTATGTTTATGCAGGAAATGTTCAATTCCTGATATGCGTTACTGCGTAATATAGTCCCTATTCACCAGATACAGTACTTGCAAAATTGCTACAGAGAATATCAGACAGAATGAATAGCAGTGAGTCATATTTACTTAAATTTGGAGAATATAATGTTTTCTATTTTTTTTCCAGCTCTGAACAGTAAGTAATTAGCATAGCTAAAGTTAAAAAATCACCATCCATTGAATCTATTGATTTTCGCAGATCAGTCTATAATATAGCTGGCCTTTATTCTTAATCTGAGCTCAGTACCACTGTTGGAATTTCTTGGAGTTATGCATTTTCCTGTGGAGGTTCTAAGCTGTCATGCCAACCAAGGCTGTCTTAAAGGAAGACTTTGGCTTCAGAACTGGCTTGCTATATCTCATAGTTTATTTTCTGTGTTGAAAGGTTATAAATATAGGAAAGCATCACTTGAATTTTGACATACTCTGTTGGCTTCACCCCTTTTGGTATTTCTCAAACATATAGGCTAAACAAGGCAGTGCTGCAAGATAGGTTAAGTCTATTTTGGATTTATAGGCAAAATTGTTTTGGTTGAATGTAAAATGCTGGCAAAGCAATGCCATCCAACACCTGGTGAAAAAGGGCCCTTCAAATTAAAATGATATTCTAAGTCTCGGGTGTTGTTATTATAAGTCAAAGTTATAATTCCATTTCAACTCAAAATATACGTAGAATTTTGTTTTAGCCTAATTACCATTATGTATTGCTAATGAAGTTGGACTTCTACTTCATTTGGAAGACATGCATGTTAAAATTGTAAAATTGCAACATGTATATAAAAAGATGCATTTGCAAAACGTTCTCCTTGATTGCAAAAACTTGAAGATACAGTACAATATACTTCAACATGCCATGACTGCTGTAAATATTTTTCACTTTCAGAAACCCGGATGCTGAGATGTACAAAGTTCGGGAAGGTATACTTGCATTCATTAACTCTGAAACTTGTGGTTGTTAGTATTCATACTTGGTGTTTTCTGGTCTGCTGCTTTGCTTCATCAGCTGTGTTTCATCAGATATAACCAGTGTTTGGATAGTAACTTCATGTTACTAACTACCTAGCCTGTGAAGAGATAATCATCAGCAAAAAGAAGGATTTGAAATATGGCTTAAGAGACATTTATGAAGTTGGTTTGTGTCAGTGTTCGCTTTTTTTAGTATTAAAGTACAGTCTTAAGTTTAATGAAAGACAATAGGACTAAAGGAACATCTTGTATAACCATTTCTCACACATTTTGTTGCAAAAATTCCCCAAATATAAGAAAAGCATAGACTCTCTCTCTATATATATGTATGCATATAAATGTATCTATAACAGACTTTGTGCCCCAAATTGAACTATAGCATCTTACAAAGCATTCACATAACAAAGTGATTGTTCCCTAACACTGTATTTAGTAATGATGAGACATTTTTAGCCTTCAGAGAAACAAACTGTAGTCACTGTAAATAAAAATAAAATAAAATAACAGCAGAGGTGGTCTCTTCCTTCTGTTTATTGTTGGCTGTACTGAAGGAGAATGCAAACGTGCAGAGATAAGAGAGACTTGCAACAAGGTCTCATGTGGGAGGGTTTTCCCCACAGATGTTTTGCCTCTGCCCACATATTCTGACAGAGCAAATACCTAATGTTTATCAGTATGCAGTGCCTTCTCCACTTCTGTAGAGTTTGCCTGTGATGAAATGCACCATTTATTTTTGTGTGCCTGTGTAAATACCTGAAACCCTCTATCTGAGAGACAGTGCTAAAGCTCTGCAATATATGTGTCTGTGGAAAATCCTAATGCGACTGGTATATTGCTTCAAGCTTTGCTTGGTTTTCAGTTTCAAGGTATGTGGAAGCATTTTATTTTGCGAAGCCCAGCCCTATTGAACTTGAAAAGTACAGCAAGCACAGAAGTATAACAACTTCCCAGTACTTTTAATTGATCTGGTATTTCTACAAGGTGCCACCCTTTTCCACACCTCCTGCCTCCTCCTTAAGTGACTCAGCCTCTGAAGTAGAAGTCTCTTGACTTTTCAGGCAGCTGGATGGAGAACAACAGTTCAGCTCTCTGTCTGCTTTGATTGTACCTCACTTCCAGGTATCTCCAGGTTGACTTACCATATTGAACCACGCTAGGACATTGACTTCTACCATATCTAGGTAAGAGCATTTAGTTTTTTCCTTATATATACCAAGTATTTAAAGTCCTCCATTTTCGAATGCTATGTGATTTTGCAGCGTCCAGCTTTAAGGAATCTTTTCAACAAGTGAATGTGCTATGAAAATTCGTGTGTCTCAGTTTAAGTCTTCAAAATTCACTCCACCTTTCTGAAATCTTCTCTTGCCCATACTGTCTTAATTATATGATTAATTACTTTTTATTACTAATTGTAGTTCTTTGATGATGAACTCGCAGTTCAGACCCCTTTTCACAAATGGTTGTTTTAATGTCATTTTGTCACTTTTACTCTATGGCTTGACTTACTGTTTCTTTACTGTTTCTTTGGAATTTTTATCTAAAATGAAGTAAAGTCTATTAAAATATAATTTACTCGAATTTGCTTTAGTTATAAGATTTTTCAAAAGAAAATAGCAATAGATTTTTCTAAAGAACAAACCACTCATGAAATATTAAGAATTAATTTCTACCTTTGCATAAGGTATAGCTTGTTCTTCTGTGATACAGTGATTTAGCCACAGCATGATGTGAACTCATGTATAAACAGAAAAGTTCTTTATTAGAAATGTTGCAAAATGAAATAGATTAATAAAAAAATCTAAAATAAATCCCTTCTGTACCCCATTAAAACAACAACACACATTTAAAATGCATCAATATTTCTAGTTACAAAGCACATACAAATTCGGGTTCTGTCTTAGCAGTTGATTTTTGGCATACATTAGGGACAGTTCCAAGGCATAATTTCTTTCAAAACAGAATCTTCTCCACCCACATCCTGAAAAACCAGTTTTGAGAGCTCTTTCTGCTACAAATAGATGAATGACTTCTGTCTTACATTTGTGTGTTCGCTGGTCCAACCTTGCTTGTTCTAACCTTGTCTAGTTTAACTTTATGTATGTGCATGTTATTCCTATTCTTTACAAAGGCTGTTATGAATTCTCTGGCCCAAACTATGTAGTAAAATATTCATTTATACAGACTGTATTCTTTCCAGAAATTTAAAAATGTGTTACATTGCTTTTTATCTGATATGAATCTCAAGAAGAAAAATATTCTAGGAATGTGTTTTTATTGTTCTTCAATACAAAACATTCTACAAAATAAAATGTAGTCTACAAAATAATAAAATTGTGGTCTACAAAATAAATGTAGTTGTCTTTTATTGTGGTTTTCAGCAAAAGTACAGAAAAGTTAATAAATTGCCAGATAAACATTTCAGTTACAATTTTGATATTCACATGTTCAGTGTTAAGCTTTGACTACTCACTTGGTACTGCACTGAGTGCCTTAGGTTCAGCTGGAGTGGAATTGTTTTCTTTAGAGTGTCTGGCATAGTGCTCTGTTTTGATTCTAAGAGAAAAACAATGTTAACACACTGATGTTTATAGTCGCAGCTAAGCGGTGTTTCACAGAGCCAACACCGCTCTCAGCAAAAGGTCCAAGAAGCTGGGAGGGAACAGAATTAGGACAGCTGACTTAAACTGGCTGAAGGGATATTCTAAACCACATGACATCAAGTGGAAGGAGTTTTGAAGGGGGTGTGAGTTCATCAGGCTCTCTTTTGCTGCTCAGCGAACTAGCTGAGGGATGGAGAGCAGTTGCTTGTGCATCATTTGTCATATACAATTATATATATATGTAATAATTACAACTATCTCCTATTATCTTTGTAAATATTTTTATCTCAACGCACAAGTTTTACTTTGTTTTCTTTGATTCTCTCCCTCATCCCGGGGTGGGGGGTGGGGAGGAGCAGTAAGTTAATGTGTGCTGCTAAGATGCCTGTAGGATTAACACTGAGCAACAGCATTATTCTTTCTATTTCGTGTCCTGAACTACAGTCTTGAACTGTGGTAACAGGTGCTGGTGGTAATTTTGGAGAGAGAAGAGCACAGCATCCATTATACATACAGATCTGCACCTGCCAGACTGGACCTTTAAGTCATATGCTTAATAAGGCAAGGTTGGCCGTATGAAGCATGATACAGCTTTGGCTATCTCTTGCTGTGATGGGGACTTGAAAAACAGCTTTCATCCATGACCAGGAAGTGAACCCATGTTTAGAAATACAAATTCTTATTTATGTATAGTTAGTCAAGTCTGACAAACAATCACAGCCTTTGATAGGATCATGATAAACATTCACTTGAGGAGAAATGATGGATGTAGAAACAGCTGACTTCCAGACCATCCAGATTGCATCTCATATGTATGGTTATCTATCTAGAATTGTAATGATGTGTATCCCAGTACCTTATTTCAAAGTTTTGCAATCTTTATCCTTTATCAAGATGAAGTGACTTCAGTCAGTTGCTGCTCACACATCTGGGTCTTACTATACTCAAGAGAAATAAAGGTTTTACTATATTCAAGATGAAATAACAATGTTTACTAATGTGGTACTGTGATTAAATATGATCAGATGAGATTTTCTTTAATATATCATATCTTTGACACTCCTTTTATATAAATGAAGGATAAGTTATGAGTTAGAGCATTAACTTCAACAGTGCCTATGGAGAAAAAAATATAAAAAAGATTAAACCAAAGTAAACCTTCATTTTATTCAATCACCAGTGTAGTTATTTTGTTCAGAATTTCTCATTGGTTTAAGTGAAGGGAAGTAAATAGTTTAAAACACTAAGGATGTGGAATATTAGTTTTCTAACCTTTCTGTTAAATTTCTACTTGAATGACTCTAAAATTTTGAGCTATAAATACTTAAAAAATACCAAATTTCCACCTTACTTTAGAGCAGCATAGTGCTTCAAGATGAGATTTTAGTGGAAAATGTTGTATTTGGGATAAAGAAAGAAGTGCCTGTTTACTTTCATATGGCAGGGATCTGGTGTTTTTGAAAAGTTGAAACTGCAAGGATACAGTACACGTATGCTTGAAAACAGAATCAATTTTCTGACTTTTCAGAATTTCACCTGCCACTACATTTTTAGATTTACTTCAATGAACAACTTATGCACTGTGATAATATGCAGTATATTTCAGATGGGGAAAGAAACAATGTAATGTTTCTCTGTAATATAAATATTTATAAATAAGATCTTAATCACTCACATAGCTAGAAGCTATAGAACAGAAACACTGTTTGGCTGTAACTAATTCAGTCTAATGTGGAAAAAATGATTCTTATGCAAAATGCTTGTATTATTCCTGTTTGTGTTTGTTTATTTTTTCTTTAAATGTGTAAATGTGAAACCTAATCATATAGAAAGCTACAGCCCAGACCAAATCAAGGAAGGCAAGAGGATTCTGAAGTATGGGAGTATTCAGAATAGCTGAAAACTAGAAGGTCTAACTTTAAACATTTATGGCAGCCTGAGGTCTTCTGCTGATCAAGATATGGAAATGAGATGTAGAATTGTGAACATGGTTATATGTCGACTTCTGCTGCTTTCTGAATAACTTATTACAGAAGCTTCGGCAAAGTAGGGGACAGACTCTTTAGCAGGGTCTATGGTGACAGAACAAGGGGAAATGATTTCAAGCTTAAAGACATAGGTTAGATATAAGGAAAAAATCTTTTACAGTGAGAGTGGTGAGGTACTGGAAGAGGTTGCTGAAAGAGGTGGTGAATGCCCTGTCCCTGGAGACATGCAGGGTCAGACTGGAGAATCTGATGTCGTTGTAAGTGTTCATTGCAGGGGAGTTGGACTAGATGGCCTTTAAAGGTCATCTTTCAATTCTAAGGATTCTATTATTCTATGGTGGTTCTACCATGAGCTTGAAGAGGCATTTGATTACCTCTAAAGTCATGTTTGAAGATATTTTTCTGGATTAAACTGTGTTTAAATTTCTCAAAAAATGTGGGGAATTCTGAATAAAGAACTGCTATGCCCTAAAACCTTTTGGGAGTAGCTCATTGGACTGGCTTGGGCAGTTTTCATTTTCTTTTAAAGTTTACTGACGCTGTTTTTAAATTCAAATTTGCACTGAAGCAGCATTCCTGTTTGTTTTTATTTTGCATTCCAACAGAGTTGTTTGGCTTCAGTGGCTGAGCTCTTATTAAGAAAACCTGAACGTAATTTACTACTATACTATAGAAGACTAGAGCTTCTCTTTCTCACAATTTGATTTTAGAAGTTAAAAATTTTTTTTTTTTTTAAATGTCTTCATAGTTATGGGATGATGATAAACTGTTCACTGACCTGTGTGAATAGTGTGTTGGTTTTAGATTTTTATAAGTCTAAGTTTTCAAACTAATGTGATTCTCATAGCTTTCTGTCCATTCCTCTTTTCACATATGCAGATGCACACACTTTTATGTAATAGTGAAGACCAAGAAAAAAATGCTTTGAATTTTATCCTGCCTCTTTATGCAAGATTCTTTCCATTTTTAAGATCTTGAAATCTAATTCTTCCTCTGATGACTCTTCATCATCTGTGCAGAGACCAAATTAGAAGGGTTTTTAATTTGCATTTCAAAATTGTAATGGATTAATCTTAGATATACAACTTGAAAGTACAAAAGCAAGACATAAACCTTGAGGACAACATGACATTGCGCTGTAAGGCTAAATTGCCTGGGTTTGGAACTTCTGAATGCCTGACGCTTTTTCAGTGCTGTCTGTAAAAGGTATTGAGCTGTTTCTAACACTCATTGATGCACTCTACTTTGGGGCTTGAAGACTAGGTAGTAATTTATTTTGGATGCTGTACGCATGTGCAACAGAAATATTTCTTTTACCCTGACAACAATGCAAACTGAATATAGGATGACACACAGCTTCAATTAAAAGATGAAGAATGAAAGAAGCAGTCTCACTGTGGAGTGCTTTCAGTTCTCTGCTGGACTTTGTTTTGTCATGCATGGATGTAAGAGGGAATAGCAAGACTGTTTTGCAGTTGTTTTCAAAGTCAGTATTCTCAATGCATTTTTAGTTGTTCTGTAGATTTTAAAGTCAAGTCTGAAAGCATGTGATTTCTGTTTGCGTTGGGGATAATTTATTTTTCTGAACTAATATCTGTGGCTTTCTTTTTTATTTTTAACAAAGGCGTAGGAAGGATACTTCCTTGTTAGTTCTGTGAAAAAATTCAGTTTCCATCATGAATCTATGGAAAAAAAAAAAGGCAGCAGTATGCTGTGAAGTCTACATAGCAATTTCCTGCTGTTTTAATGAGAAATATTTCAAATGCAAAGTACAAATTTTTAACTAGAAATTTTAATCCTTAGAATATCGACATTTGATCTGATCTTGACAAAAGAAGGCTCTTCGATGTTTTATGATACTCTTCCCTTAGAAAATATCTTTTAAAATCTTTAATGGAAAATAAATGGAAGTTCCTTCTGTAGAAACTACTTTTATTTCTCCAGATGAAAAAGTGCCAGCACTCACTGACATACTGAAATGTCAAGCTTCTTATTTTCCAGGAACTGACTGAAATAAAGAGCAGTATCAGATGTCCAGTGGTTGCTAAGTTGAAAATATAGCTGAAAATATAAATAAATCAGAACTATCATCTTTTTTTTTTTTTTTTTTTCTCATATGACTGTGACAGTTCAGGAAAATGTATAGCAAGAATATTCATTATTTAAAATAGATTGCCTGAACAGTTCCCAGGAAATTCAGTACGTATCTACTTAAAACCTTGTATCAGTAATTTTGAAAGGTATTTTGTAACCTGCTGCAAAATAAATAAGGCTCACTATAGACCTGAACATATTTTTATTGGGTGAAAATCAGATCCAGCAGTGACGTGTTTTCTACATGAACTTTGTCAATACGTGCTTGGTACTAACAACTAAAAGAAAGGAGTGTGGCTCAGAGTCTTCCAGTCTGCTTTCAGAATTTTAAACTCTTATAAACACCTGGAATTTCACAGCTCAGTAAGACAGATGAGGACTTTTGTTCTTCAATACTATTTTTAAATTTATATACATTTACTTTATAGTAAGATTTGTCAATGCTTTCCTTTTTTGATCATCATAAGCTCTTTTAATAATTATTTGGCAGCAGAAACATACAAAGGAATTATATGCTCTAAGTGCAATTCATTGTGGCATCCACTGGTTGATTTTGTTTCCATACCTTCATTTCATCGTTATTTCTAATACCTTTGCTAAGCTTCTGCCAAAATTTGACACCACTGCCTTCCATCAGTAAAGAAACAGCCACACGCTCTAGTCTGTCAATCTCCTGTTTACATCTGTAAGATACAACAGTGTCACTCAGAGAAAGTTTGTGACTTGTCAGTGAATGTCACAAAAACTGTTTTCTTGTCCTGCTCTAAATCTTAGCAACCTGACCAGTGGAGTGGGTTGAGAAAATCCCAGCTTAACATTGTTTTCTTGGAAAATCCTGCTTTTCAAACAGAAGACTGTTTGCTAAAGAGTATCATGTACTTGTTGTATCATGAACTTATGTTCTTGTTACTATTTTTTTTTTCCTTAAGGGAATTTTTTTGGTTATTAAAATATCATTATGTTCCACTTGATATTTTCAATATAAGACTGATAATCAAAGTTTCAAATCACATAATGAAATTTTTGCATGGCTCAACTCATATATATTTTTAAATATATATATACATATATATTTTTAAATCAGCATATTTGCAGGCTTGTTTTTAACCTCGTTCCAGACAGGGAAAGAAGTCAGTGACTTGTGAACTGCTGCAGGGCAGAAGAACCACCTCTTCCTCCTCCTCCTGCTCTGTCCTCAGAGCCCTACTGTTAGCTGCAGGCCACTGAAGCTGTGAGACCTGTCATCAGGGCTGGGTGAGCCCACGTGTGCTCCAGGCAGCTCTCTGAGCCACAGGCTGATATCATCTTCCCACCTGAGTCTTCTCCTCTGAAGGCTCTCATCACCACGTATGCTCTCAGGGAAGAAGTCCAGACAAGAAGAGAAAGATGAGCACAGATGCAGGGCAGGATTATATATTGTCTTAATGAGGGATGGAAAAGTGAATACCATGTCTGAACTTCAGTTCAAAGAAGGCTGCAGCTATCTCTAAGCCATTCTATCTTACTAAACTTGTCCAAGGAGCTGATCAAAGTGGCATATGTATTTACTCTGACTTCGAGGCTGATTCCTAATCTTACTGCCATCTTTTCTTTTTCGTGTTTTATTTTAGATTCCCACAGAAGGACACCCTATTGAAGAAAATGTCAGCCTTCAGCATACGAAAGCAGTCTCCCAATCAAAGTGGTAATGCTAAATATCCTTCAGTTTCTCCTGGGGCCTCTTGCACTTACTGTTTGCAAGCACTGCTGTGCCCATTGAACAGCTCCCTTCCAAGGCACACCAACACTCTTTGGTAGCAATACTGGCAGTGACCACCCTTTGACAGTCATATGCAGTTGGACTCACTACAGCTGCAAAGAGTAGTTTATTGAGACAGAGTTCCCAGGGTGGTGGTGGAGTCACTATCCTGATAGGTTTTCAAGAAAAGGCTAGATGTCATGCTGAGTGACAGTAGTGGTACTGTGATGATGGG
The DNA here is from genome assembly GCF_023343835.1 of Lagopus muta. Classification (NCBI taxonomy): domain Eukaryota; kingdom Metazoa; phylum Chordata; class Aves; order Galliformes; family Phasianidae; genus Lagopus; species Lagopus muta. The sequence goes on along the minus strand of NC_064433.1, from coordinate 152,458,863 downwards.
TTGATGGTTGGACTAAATGATCTTGGTGGTCTTTCCAACCTCAATGATTCTGTTATTCTATGATTCTGTGTCATGTCATGCTTTTTCTGGCAGAGGTTTAGGCCGAAATACTGTGCTGGGTAGCATATCCAGGCAATGTGGTACAAGGTGGCAGTTCCCCATGGTATCCTGGTTGCTGTGGAAATCCCATGGGAACATGGCAGCTGGGCCATCCATTGCCCTTTGACTTCAATGAAGAAAATAAGAAACTGTGGAAAATTAGAATGGAAGGGAGAAGGGAGAAAAGTTGTTTTATCATTGTCAGATGGGACATAATATTTCTAAAGATTTACTGTTTTGAGGTGCCTGAGGGCCTGCCTTTGGTGAGACACTAAAGGTCGTAGAGCATCAAGATGGCCATGGCCATGCTTTTAGGGCTGACCAGGGCTGGAAGGCAGCTTAACCACAAGTATTACTATTGTGCAGCCTACCCAGTGGATTGACTGCAAAAAAACTTTATTATTTGTGTATTTTCCTTTTTACAACTTTCAAGAACTTGTGCTGATGTTGCCATTTTCTGTAGGCAGTACTCAGTGTAAGGCAGCCCTGCTGTATAGAGGCAGAAGAGAGGAAGGGGGAGCAAGCATTCTGCCCTCTGAGGAGGGCTTCCCAGGAGCAGCAAAACTGGAAATGGCCTCTGGAAATGCTGGAGGCATGCACTCTGAAACAGGCTGTATCACCCATGCCCTTGAGCATACTGAAAATCAGTATTTTGCTTTATTCTGAATGTTCATCAACTCTGGCTGAATTCACTTGGGTTTGGGAGGTAATTCCTCTGTTCCCGTGTTCAAGCCCTGCTGAAAAGATTAAGGCTGAAATAGTGAAGAAACAGTATATGAGTAAGTTACTAGAGGCATCTGTATTCAAATCTGTACAGTGATAATGACATAAACTATTGCCAAAATAAGAAGGGAGTATGCTCTGTCTACCTGTGCTCATGTCATCTACGTGGTTGCATCAGATATGTATTCAATTTTTAATTGAAACTTAGGAGGTAGCTGATTAGATTAGAAATGAATGCTGTTCAGCAAAGTGTAGGCCTCATGCACTAGCAAATAACTTGTAGTATTTCTTGAAAAATAAACACAGTGTATATCCTTTGGCTGCTGCTTTTATAGGAGATCTCCTGAAGCCTTATGTGCACTGAACAATTTAAAAAAGCCATGTTTTCTCTGAAGTCCAAATGATTTTGGGTTAGATGATAAGAGTTTTCATAAAATGTCATTAGAATAGAAAAAAGGTTCCATATAACAAGTTAATAACCGGATTCATATTGAGTACTTTTTGAACATGTTATGTTCCTGTCTTCAGTTCAAGATTTAAAGGAGGTTGTGGCTTCAAGCAAAGCACAGATTCAGATTTATTGCACAGTTGAAAGCTGCTCTGGCAAAAACTGCAAGTATGAAAGGAATGCTGGAGTTACCTCCACTCCTTGCCAAAGAGAAATTTTATCTCTGGAATGCATATACTTGAACTCATATTTTTTCTACTTTCATGAATTAAAGTGTTGGATTTTTTTTCCAGTGCAAATGATTGCACCAAATTGAAAATATCTACGTATTTATGAAAATAGGAAGCCACAGTTCTTGATATTACATCTTCATTCAAGTCCTTGATTTTTGATTGTAGTCTGTTTTATTTCTGTGTGTCTTCATCCAAGTCTCTAGTACGTTCCAGTCATTGCTAACAGCATCAGTATACTCAAAACAATAAATATTTTGAGCAAATGCCCTTAATACAGTTTTGCTTGCCAATTACAACTATATCCATTCTTGGCAGTGACTATGAGACAATGACATTGTTTAAACTGATGAAGTTCCTTCCTCTCTTCTGTTTGCAAGAAACGAAGTGAATTTTCAGTAGGTATTTCAATGAACCATAGGAGCTATGCAGGGAAGGCTGCGGTATTTTCATTTTTTGAAGTCTTTAGCACAGGTTTCAATAAATATTTTTAAGAAAGAAACTAGTTTAAGTGTAAGAGAACAGACTGGTACAGAAATTACGCAGTAAGGACAGATGATGTTCTGATCTTAATTTGTGACTGTCAACACATTCTCGAACATCTAGCTTTGATGTGCATATTCATTTTGTAATAGTCACAAAGGGATGCATCTTTGTTACTCTAAAAATAAAACTAAATATTGGGATCAAGGCCAAGAGACAGCAATACACATCTATACTCTCACATCCATGCCTTTTAAATGTTTGTCCCTTCTGTAGCACTTAGTCTTGGAGAGAGCTAGTTCAACAAAGAAGCAGAGAACGGTCCTATAGCTGAGTAAATACAAATGATAAGGAGTCCAATCCTTGAATTGCTTCACCGGCCTTCTTTTATTTGGTGGTTAGACATATCTGCAATGAAAAAGAACAAATAAGAACAGGCACAGTTTGGTCTGCAGTTAAGTACAGAGTTTGACGACTTTTTTTAGGGTATTATAGTGTGCTTTTTTCATGAAGAAATATATTTGAAAGATAAATCTTGGCCACTGTCACTTAAAATAAATGTTTTGGTGTTCTGTTATGATTTCAATGTACCACTCACTTAGTTTTTTGTCATTTTTCATGTTATTTATCATTTTTCATGTTACCACTACAGCTGATGATCTTGAATCAAAAGCAAGAGCTACATTTTCTTATAATCACAGCAAAATGTCAAAATACAGCATTGAAAAATACACAATATGGACTGTGAAGTGTGATCTTCCTTTAAAATTGAATGTCCTTATTGAATATCAGATAATAATGTCTCCTGAAATGTGGTATGTAACTACTTTTGCTTGGGAATTAATATTTCATGGAGAAAATCATTAAGGTCTCTGAAGGAAAACCTGAAAAGTTCAGCGTTTTTCATCAGTCAGGTTGTTGACTAACTGGATGCCATTGATAAAGATTTTTTGTATGTAATACTTTACCTTTTTTTTTCACCAGGAAAATGTGGAATTTCTAATAGGGCTCAGCTTCTAGTCCTGCATTTTAAAGAGAAATGTTGTAATGGCAAAAAAAATATTCCATTCCACTTCAAAGAAGAGGATGGTATGAAACTTAGTGGGAAGAAAAAGAAATGGAAATAATGGATAATAGTTTAAATATTTTTGTTTGTTCCTGGGGCAAACTCCTCATAAAGAGAAACCAAAAGAAATAAAGATTAGCTTTCTAATACAATGAAGAACATATATTCTCCCAGATCAAGTGAACATCATATTATTAGTTACTCAATATATTAGATATCAGCATTGTTTTAGGTTGTTTACATAAGTAAATAAAAATTATATACGTGTGCATGTTTGTTGTACTATTTCTCTTGAAAACCTTTGAAAACATAAAAATACTACATTTAGAAAAAGTTAAGCAAAACTAAATAGTTGGTTAGAACAGAGAACCTTGTTAATTAAGCCACTAAGGGAAAAGCTTCAGAGGGAGTCTGAGCCTTTTGAGGAACCTGAAAATTCAGAGAAGTTGGGCTGGATGTGGGTGGATGACCATGTGATCATTTCCAGATTAGCTTTCACTTGAAATTTGTATCCTGTCCCACATCTAAAAATACAGATACCACATACCCAGATTCCCTTGAGAAATGGGAATCATACATTTGCCCCTAGAAAAACCATTGTATTTATATTTCATAATTCCTCTATCAGATCTGTCATATTTGTTTAGAGTTAAAAACATATCCCAAGCTCCTTCATATTGAGGATGAAACTGAATTCAGTTTGGTACTGTCCTTCTGCATTCCTTTTAAGGTTGAAAGCATTAAGTCACAAACTTTTCAAGGAAACGGACTACACTAAACAAGATCATCAAACATATTCCTTGTGCTTTTTCTTTTCTGGTGGTAAAAAAGCTGAACTTTCACAGATTTCACCCTTTTTAACAGTACTTTTTAATAGTAAAGGTTTCCAAAGCTTTCTCTTGCCTTCATTTTCAAGACATGTTTCTCTGCATTTGTAGATAAGAAGAGCCCTTCTGTTGCAATTAAAAGCAGACAGCAAGCTAATCATGATGTTAACAAGCGACGGACCCTTTTGCAGGATAACAGCTGGATAAAGAAGAGACCTGAAGAGGAAAGGTAGGAAAGATCTGAAGTACATTTCTTCCGTCTTCAGGTTATCATGCTAAGTAAATATTTTCTTTGAATGTCTACTTTTGCATGAATTATACTACCAAAAAGGAAATAGAGCTCATAAAATAACTATTATTTACTCATCTTGATGAAATATTCATTTTGTCATGGAACATTAGTCTGTTGGACTTTCGGTGACTGTTTTGTAGTAGGACTTCTGTGCACTGAGTATTTAATGAGATGTATTGAGCATCTCAGGCCTGTGCTTTGCATGAAAAGTCCCACATTTCCTGTTTGTGTGTTCCAAGATCACCATCCTACTCTTTTTCACAGGTCTGAAGACTGTAAACCTTGACAAATTCCTCTAAGGAACTTAGTAAAGTCAGAATCATTTGAAATTTACTGTAATGCAAAATGGTGCTTGTATTAGAGTAGAAACTCCACCTAGAAACCAGGCCCTCCACAAAGAGCACACAGGAAGAGATAATTCATATTCCTAAATGTTTGGAGTAATCTAATAGGGAGTTCTGTAGTTGGTGTGGCTATAGTGGTAGTAAATGGCTATGAAATCTGACTGAGGACAGAAATTTTTTGCCAAGACACGTTTTTCTATTGTTGGTATTCAAATTTAAACTAACCACTGTCTTTATTCTCCTTGTAGCGCTGATGAAAACTATGGAAGAGCTGTGCTTAACCAATATAAATCCCAAGATAGCCTACACAGGTATCATAGCTTATCTAAATATCTTTCTGATGATACTGACAGAGAAAATGCAACACCCTTCCATTATAACTTGTTTTTATCAAGAGCTTTATTTAAATAATAATCCATTATAAATGTGACTTTAATTTACCATTGTAAATCTGTTCTCATTTTAAATCTGACACAATTATTAAGCTGATGATTGCAATAGGTACAGAATTGAATTTATTAACACCTGAACAGTCTAAAATTCCGTATGAGACTTTAATTCATTTCTTATATTGTTTTATATGTGATGAGTTGTTTAATTGAACAGTGACAAATGTATCATTTTTAACCTTTTTTATGGCAGTAGCGCAAATGAAAAGGAAGATCAGAAAACTGCACTTGGACGATACAGATCTGATACTAACTTGGACAGGTACAGATGTTTTTCATATGTATTTAATTTTGTGATTCTCATACATATAAGTAGTCTCAAATATGAAGGTATGAATGAGATAAATTATGTATCATTTTTTTCTATTTACTAAGTAGAAGAATTTGACTGATTTTTGCATGAATTGTAAATTAGACAAATGGAAATGTGATTTGGGAAAAGGTTCTTTTTGAAATCTTGCTCTTCTTCCCTTGTATCAGTTCATGTGGACTCTTGTGCTTATAAAAATAAACACCTCCACACAGATGACCCATTTACTCCTTCCCAGTTTCCTTTTTTTCAAACTGTAAATCAGCATCCTATCTCCAACAGTTAAACACGTCTAATAATTAGTTCTTTCCAAATTCTTGTTGCCACTTCATACTATGATCAACATAAATATCAGTACCATACAGGTATCTTAAAGGTGCTTAATTTAAACGTTCTTATCAGTGTTAACTTCTGTCTAGTTCTTTAAGACATGATCACAACAGTATTTGCAGATTGTTTCTGCAGAAAATCTTCAAAATTCAGTCCACAATTAGTACCTGTTATCAACAAGACCCTATCACTTATCAGAATTTAATGCACACTTCGTAGAAAACATGGACCTGTTTGGTTGGATCTTGGTACTTTGTAATTTTGTTTGATGACCATATTTATGGTGTTGTAAGAAACAATGACAAATGATTGCATTACGTTTACTGTGTCCATAGAAAGCTGGAATAAAATGGGCTACAGTGCTCTGTGATTCTTCTATAATCTGATGAATTCTACTGTATTTGTTCCTTCATTATGAAGAAGTGAGCCTATAACTTTATTTTACTTATTGCTTTTCTCCATATCTTTTCTATCTCCATGTTAGTCTTTTTGACCGGAATGTCCACCTCAGAGCACACCTTACACATGTACAGGAATGTAGCAATGGTTTCTGGTTCATTTGCCATATCTTTTCTCATACTTAATAATGAATTTGCTCTTTTGAGTACTGCTGAGAATTGAGCTCATTTTCACAATATTATCTTTGTAACTATAAGACCTCTTTCTTGAGCTAGTTCAGAGATCAGTTGTTTTTCTTGGCAGGCATTATTTTGCATCTAAGAAAAATGAATGTCACCTGCCATTTTAGAAATCTAGTATTTTTAACACATGATTCTGAAAGCCTTGCCAGTCAGCATTTGCTTTGATTATCATGAGTTAGTGTAATTGGCAAGCAACATTGTCTGGCTTCTCTTTTCCAGATAATTTCCAGATATATGGAAAACTCAGGTCTTGTACAGATCTCACTTTCCACTCTGAAAAAAATACCATTTATTCCAAACCTATATTCCTGACTTTTTAACCAGTTGTTTGTGCATGAAAGAACTCTATTACCACACAGTAGTTTAGTTTATTTAATAGTCTTTAATGAGGAATTTTCTAGGAATCTGTTCGGAAATGCAAGCAGACTGTATCTACCGTCATTCTTACCCACAAACTCATTGACTCAAAAACAAATTTAAGGCCTTATTTTTCAGAATAGAAGCTCTGACTGCTAGTTTAGAAGCCATAGGGCAGTTCCACTTTCTACAGTGTTGACGAAAAGTATTGTCTTGAACATCCCTGTCCAACTGGGAATTTCTGTTTTATGATATTAAAGATGCCTGAATTATTTTAGGTTGTTAGCTGCCTGTGTTCTCATACGCACAAATATCTAAGATAAATTGTTATTAATATGCAACAGGTGACAAAAAAAATAAATGTTCATATATATGAATGAACATTTCTGATAACTGATGTGGAATTAAGTGAATAATGTTGGTTCTATGTTAAAATGATAAAAATGAGGAAGTAGGTAGTCAAGTTGTTTGTTTTTTTTTCTCAGTCATCGTTAGCCTTCTCAAATCTGTGATATCAGTAATTTCAGGATTAATTCATACACACCCATTGCCAGAAGGCACTTCTGTGAATATGAACTATGTGTTCTGCATCTTCTCAAATTTGCAACCTGAGGCATAAAAGGGTGTAGTGATGTATTTTCTCTTAGCTCCTTTTTGTAGCTTGCAGTTCAATTTGGTATTTCTGCTTCCTTGGTAAAGGATGTTTTCCACCAGGTACAATTCCCTTATTTTCTTAAAAATTATTTCTGGCAAGAATAACAGTACTAAAGAAATCTCAAGCTTAGAACACAGCAGTTTTCAGACTAGCAATATTTCTTAGTTTTCTGTGTAAAAAAAGAATAATTCTTTTTTTTTTTTTTTCCTCAAAGCTAAAATGTGTAGCTGAAAAATGTCTTTTATGATTATGGAATGTAAAAGAAAATCTAAAGCATTGTTCATAGCTTGACAGCTTTGAGAAGAATTACCTTCATACTGGAGATTTCTCAGCTGCTTACAAGTAAAATAATTTTTGTTTAGCTAGGATGTTGTAAAATTGCAGTCTACTGTGCAGAACGCGTGCAGATGTTACCAGTTTTAAGCCAGAGATTAGAATCTATCCGAATTTCTACTTTTTATCTCTTGTGGGCATTACTCCAAAGGACATGGATTTTCAGAATGGGATTCTATCTAGATAAATGTGTCTTCAATAGCTAGTTTTCAAAACATCTAAATAATCCTTGAAACTCTAATTTAAAAATTGGAAATACACTGCTTGAAGAGTACAGGAGTAATTTGATGTTCTTCAATCTATGTAGAAATACAACAGTGAAGACATATCTACAAGCCATTTCAAGTACAGATATGCTTTCCAACTCCTGTCATTTCCGTATTCAAGGACATTATTGTTTGATATCCTATGTTCAACCTTGGAGGCATTCAAGGTCAGGATGGAAAGGGCCCTGAGCATCCTGATCTAGTGGGTGGTATCCTTGTCAATAGCAAGAGGGTTGGAACTAAATGATCCCTTCCAATCCAAGCAATTATATGATTCTATGATAACCCAGTATTCACAAAATTTGAACATCAGTTTCAGTATCAAGGAGCTGGAAGAGATGTTGGGGCTGTCTACATGTTTGCACCATTGGCTGCAAGCAAAAGAGTGGATGAGTTGTGAGAAATCTGTAGTTCGACTGCAGTAGATGCACATATACTGGCACATAGTTCTATACTTCATATATCAGAGAAAAATTGTAATATTAAGATGTGAAGATAAACTACTATTCAGTGGTACTAACCAATTTTTCACATCTTGAACACACTATGCAACATTTTACTTATGTGTAAAGGGAGATGTCAGTAAATATGTCTATAGGTACAGAATAGCTTTCATACATGGAATGGCTGAAGAGAAAACATTTTGTTAGCTTGGAAAAGAATGTAACATAGGGAAAGTGTGTAAGGAAGGAATTTGACTGCTTTATTTTAAGAATGATGAGATACTCGATAAAAATAACTCGATTTAAATAACAGTTCAAAGAAAATAAAGAATATTTGTTGTTTTTTTTTTGTTAACACAAATTAACCTTAGGTGTCACCATTGCACGATAACGTGGAGGTTAGATATTTAAATTGGTTCAGAAAAACCAATGGATAAATGCATCATTAATCCAGAGGTGTCTGTTGTAGATAGCAGTGTGTGTACAAACTGTGTATATTCTTCCACCACTGCTTATCAGAAGCAGAAAAGTTGTACATGGAAAAGTTAACTTTACAGTTAACTTCTTTTACTTTTTTCAAAACATTACTACATTGAGCAGCCAGATGGATGCCAGGTGGACCCTTTAAGTCTGACCTAGAATTATTAATATATCACCACTTAAAGTATTTTGCTTAAATTTTTGAAAATAGGAAATGAAACTCTAATGAAATGCTTGTTCAGTGAATTAATTACAACACTTATGTTTGCATCCACAGTACAGTTTGCAAGATTAGTGAGACCTCTAGTGATCTTTTGGGAAACTGTAGCTGCCAGTCACTGTTACAAGATAGCCATATAATAACGTAGATATTTGAGCAATTAAGTTTAAGAACTAAAGAAAGAACAGATTGTGTCCCAGTGTCTTTGAAGGATTTTCTTTAAATACAACCATCTTCTGTGATGGCTGGCTGAAGGCAGCTTACAAAAGGTTTTGTACATAATATTGAATTATAAATGTCGAAATATTTATATCTATAGTTATGTATCTATGGCGTACGTAACAAGAATTAAGTAATTTCCACGTGTAATTAAGTTGCAGTTCAAAATATTTTTCAACTAATTTAACCAAATATTTAAGATAAACATCTCAACTTAGTATTTGTAGTTTATTTACTTCAATTTATACTTGAGCTCTTTGGACTCTCTCTCTTCTTAGCAAAGGACATACTCCTGAGCAGGCTGGTGGCACTACTCAAGGGAGGTTGGACCAAGTGACCTCCACAGGTCTTGTCCAGCCTCAACTCTGTGATTCTGTGATTTCATTTATGGATTAAATATACATATAAGTATTTAAGTGTTTAAACTGTGTTTCAGCTATGATAGCTACGTAATGCTTTCTGTGAAAGTGTGACAGGGCTTTGGGCAGCAACTCTAGAATACTTAAGAGCCTTAAAAGTCATGATTAGTTCTTAGTGTAATTGTTATGGCATAATAAAATCAATTTAAGGTAAAGCAACATAACTTCTGTGATAGATGGTACTCCTATAGGCCATTACAAGGTTTTGTCAGGCATTTTTCACTAGAGCATTTTCAAATCATATTGATCTCTAAAGCCATAAAGAAAACCATACTGCTGCATCTCTCAGGGAATGGTGAAGTGGATGGAAATAGATTACCTTAGATACTGTTTATCTGAAAAACACTGCTTTCTTTCTAGTGTTCAGTTATAATTCAAAGGAATTGCTATATATTCTACTCAATTTTATTCTATTCTAAAATTAATTGTTACAGCAATAAGGCTTAATATATCACTTAGAATCTAAACATCATATTCTTTTAAAACAGTTTTTCAGTGAGCTTAGACTGTTCAGATATGAATGCACTACATTTATATTAAGTCAGCTTCTCTTCTGTACCTTTTTTGTGGTGCTATTAAATTTGTTATCTGAACACAGGACAAAGGGATACTTCATCTTTTAATTTTATTCAGTGGTTTAAAATAAAGATCTAGAGTATGTATTTTGAATAATTTCTGTTTTGTTTGTTTATTTTTGCTTTTTCTTTTTAAACAGAATTCCAGGCAGTAGTGATATCGACAAAATAAATAAGTCTCCCACTCTAAATAATAAGCAAAACAATAGGTAAGTGTTTTGGAAATGTTATCATCTAAGCATTATATATCAGGTATTATCATCCAAGTTACCTGTAAATATAGCAAGAATGTATAAAGAAATACTTAGTATGGTATATGGCTTAACAGCAGGTTTCCTTTCACCATTTGACATCTGGAATGCAGCCATCCATACCTAAGTTACCATGGACTCTTTAACAGGGGGGGTAGACTCGATGATCTCTTGAGGTTCCTTCCAACCCCTGTCATTCTGTAAAAAAGGGTCTTTTGGTGGGTAATTCAACTGATGTCTTTCAGATGCTTTGTTTTTAGAACAAGAGGAATTATTATTTCCTAGAACTGCCTATTTGTCCACACAGATTAAAAGAAAGATCAGCACAGATTTATATATTTAAATTTCATACCAATTATTTAAGAAATACAGGGTTTTAGATACAATACAGATACAGAAAAGGAAGACTGAGAATGTTTTGAAATCAATTAATTGTGGTTATGTTCTAGAGCTCTGCATTTGTCTGCATGAATTCATGAGGAAAGTCAACAGGGGAAAAAAAAATCTGACTCAGGTTTTCACTGGAAAATATCACTGAACTTTGGCCAATGGAAAACTTGGTAACCAAGTTGTAACAAAATATTTTTTGATAGCAAGGCTGATTTTTTTTTTTTTTTTTTTAGTGAAAATCAAACAGAAAATTCATGGTTTCTTTGAAGGCTTTTATTTTTTTAGAAGTTCAGATTTCGTTGCAAACAGGTTAAAGCCAAAATTTAATTTAAAATAATATAGCAGAAATACTGTGAAATAATATTTAAAAAATATGTTATGATTGAGAGGTGAATGATTAAACAACATTCAAAATTTAATTTCTAAAGCACAGCTCTACTAACTGAAATTTTTATTTAAAAATTGAAAGTCAGAAGTGTTCAGTTGCCATCCTTATAAATGTAAACAAACAAATATATTGCTGTGTGCCTTCATCAGTGCATGTAGGGTTCTATCAAAAATAAGTTGCACTAAATATGGTTGCTAGTGAGAACTGAGCACAGGAATTAAATGTCATCTTACAAAGTTCCAAGATTTTATTCTGAAGAGCAAAATAAAGCCTTTTAAACATTAAGTGAAGCCATTCTTTTAAGTTGTAATTTTATATCATAATGTTGTAAACCATTATGATGATGACATGAAATATATAAATTGGATTTTTAAGTTATAGAGTTTGGAGATAAATTTTAATATTGTGAGTATTTTTTAACTACCATGAGTTCTGAAGTAGGACTTAAGTGAGACTTCAGTGGTATACACTTTCTCCTGCCAGACAGCAATGAAATAATTTTTTAAACTCCATTCTTTAGTTATTCTAATGTCATTAAGAACTGAAGAGAACAGACAATACTTTTTTGATAACATTTATGAGAAAAATCCCTGACTTGGAATTTATGCGTTTAGGAATACGAAGGATGTCAGCTTCCTTTACAGGCATATAATAAAATAGAACAGCACTAACAGTTACGTGAAAAGCATAACATTTACAATATGAAAAATATTTTAGAACTTGGAGAGTGAAGTGCTGGTACAGAAGTTCAGATGTTCAGAAGTCAGAAATTAGTTCGGATAGCAAGTAAAGACACGTATTCTTTCAGTATGAGAACTCCTTAAGATATCCGAAATCTATTATCATTTGAGTTATTTCCAAAATTTCATTTGGCATATGTAAGCATAATTGGATCATTTACTCTGCACAGTCATGTCTTTCTGATAAGGGAAATGTCATTTTTTATCCTTGTTTTCTCATTTAAAATGATACACTTATTAAAGATGAATTAGTAAATGAATGAATGAAGTATATTTTCTTAACAGACAATCTTGGACTCCTAATACATCATCCACAAACACTCCTGCCACTTCTCCAATCAAGAAAAAAAGGTATTCATTGTTGCCATTGTTTGATTGGTAGAGGACATGTTGCCATTGTTTGATTGGCAGAGGACATATAGCACTGTATTAAACCTCTGTTAATAATTGTATCAAAAAACATTATCAACTTTCTCCTCTAGCAAACTCCAGAATTCTCTGGTTTTTTTTTCCCTGAGAGTACTGTGTTGAAGATAGTTTGTACTACCAATTTAAGCTCTGAGGACACAATAATAGATGCTAATTCTTCACTACAGCCCCTAACTCAGCAAAACTATGCCTTTTCAGTGTATAAATTTAAAGTGTTGTAGCACATTCTAATTACAACCAGCTGAAATCTCTGATGCCAAACTTTACCCTGGGATGTTTCATTACACAAAAACTACACAAATGGTTTTGGAATAGCTAGCTTTAAAAATTTAAATTTCAAATAATATTGACTGAATAAGAGAAAAGACAGAGTGTAGAACAAATAACTTTTTTTTTAGATTCAAAACATACTGCTTGGGATAGCTGTATTTTAATCATACAGTCATAGAATGGTTTGAGTTGGAAGGGACCTTTAACACATAAGTTCCAAACTTCCTGCCATGGGCAGGGACATCTTCCACTAGACTAGTTTGCTCAAAGCCTCATCCAGCCTGGGCTTCAATGTCCTCGTAGTGAAAAAATTCTTCCTAATATCTAATGTAAGTCTACATTCTTTTAGTTTAAAACTATTTACCCCTTGTCCTATCGGTATGCACCTCAATAATGAGTCCTTGTAGGCACATTTTAAAATCTGGAAGGCTGAAATAAGGTCTCCCTGTATCCTTCTTTAGGGTGAACAACCTCAATTCTCTCAGCATCAATTCGTAGGAGAGGTGCTCCAGTGTTCTGATCATTTGGTAGTCCTCTTCTGGATCTGCTCTAGTAGGTCTGCATTTCTTCTATGCTATGGGCCCTTGAGCTCAAGGCAGTAATCCAGGTGAGATCACACAAAGACAGAATAGAGGGGGGATAAGCACCTCCCTCAGCCAGCTGGCCACACTAGTTTTGATGCAGCCCAGGATATGATTGGCTTTCTGGGCTACTAGCACATATAGTTGAGTCATGTTGAGTTTGTTATCCACCCGTGCCCACAAGTCCTTCTCAACAAGCCTGCCCTCAAGCCATTCATCATCTGGTCTGTAGTGAAGTTTGGGATTGTGCTGACCCATGTTCAGGAACTTGCACTTGATGATGAACTTTCTGAAGTTCACACGGGCTATCTCCCAAGCCTGGCTAGATCCCTCTGGATGGCATTCCTTCTCTCTCAGGTGTCAACTGCATGATTCAGCTTGTTATTGTCCATGAACTTGCTGAGTAAGCTCGGTCTATTGTCCACGTCACCAATGAAGATACTCAACAGTTCCACTGCTAGTATGTTGTGCCACTGAGGGATGCCTCCAAGCACAGATCTTCACCTGAACATTGAGACATTGACCACAACTGTTTAGATGTCACCATTCAGCCAATTCATTATCCTCTGAGTATTATACCCATCAAAAACATTGATTTGGGACTCTCTTAAGGAACGAAGACATTTTTTCCTTTTTCCAATTACTGGGAAGTTCACTTGGCTTCTGTGACTTTCCACATATGATGGATAGTGACTTTGGGATTCAGCTGCTCCTCATAAGACTTGTGCTCCAGGCTCTTCACAGCTTTGTTGCCCTTCTCTAGACATGCTCCAGGCCTTCAATGTCTTTCTTGAAGTGAGGGGCTCAAAACTGAACACAGTAGTTGAGATATGGCCTCACCAGAGCTGAGTACAGGGAGACAATCACCTCTCTGGTCCTGCTGGCTAAACTCTTTTTTTATATAAGACAGGATGCCATTGGCATTCTTGGCCATCTAGGCAAACTGCTGGCTTATATTCAGCTGAGGATTGACCAACATCCCCAGATCATTTTCCTCTGCGCAGCTTTCCAGCCACCGTGCTCAAGGCCTGTAGCATTGTGTGGAGCTGTTGTGACCAAAGTGCAGGACTTAACATTTGGTCTCGTTGAACTTCATCTCATTGGTCTCAGCCCAGCCTGTCCAGGTCCCTTTGAAGGGCCTTCTAATCCTCAGCCAGATCGACACATCCTCCCAGGCTGATGTCATTTGCAAACTTACTAAGGGTGCACTCATCCTTTCAGTCACTCATCACCCTCATCCAAATAATCAATAAAGATATTAAACAAGGCCAGCCCCAGTTCCCTGGGGAAACACTCTTGACTGGTCCCCAACTGGATTTAACTCTGTTCACCACCACTTTCTGGGTCTGGCCATTCAGACAAATTTTACCTAGCAAGGAGTGTACCTGTTGAAGCCATGGGCTGCCAGCTTCTCCAGAAGAATATTGTAGGAATCAGCTATCTCAGCACTTTGGGATGTATTTCATCAGATCCCATGAACTTGCACACATTCAAGTTTTTCAAATTATCTCAAACCTGATCTTCTCCTGTGGTGGGTAAGACTTCATTCCTCCAATCCTTGCCTTGAGATTCTGTGAACTGGGAGGCATAGCAAGAGAAATTGCTGGTGAATATAGACAGAAATGTTGTAGAATACCTCAGTCCTCTCCATATCAGTTATTGTCAGGTTCCCTGTCTCAGTCACCTTTTTGCATAAAGGGCAATCTTCCTTGTCTGTCCCTTCTGAACAGTTTTCAGCCACTCACTAGAGCACTCCAGTCATGTTGTTCATCCCACCACGTTTCATTATCAGCATTCAGATCACAGCTTTCTAGGTGGACAGCATGTACAAGCTACTCATGTTATCCACGTTATGTGAATTAATATAAATACTTCAACTGGACTTTCAACTGTCTAAAGTTTCTGATGTGTTATTTTTGGAGAGCTGAGGGGCATTCTTCCACCATGTAGCTCACAAATATACAAAGTGCTACAGCTTTATTAGCTTCGTTAGTTAGAGGCCCAGATCCCTGAATCAGCCAACCTGCCAGTGAAGATTCTTGTTCCTTTCATAGACAAGTGGATCCCATAGTTGCTCAGTAATCTGTTTTCACTGAAATGTATTCTGTGATTGGAAATACCAAAGACACAGCAATGACATGTAGCCAGGTATTAATCTGTGTTTGTCCTGCATAAGAGAGTGTTTTGTGCATTCCCTTATCTCTGACTGGCAACATAAAGGAGACTATTTCTTGGGTCCTCATCCGTTTCACTTGTGTCTCCAAGGCTATGAAGTCCTTCTTTATGTATCCTTTCCATTCATTATTTCTATCTGTGTTGTTTTTTTCCCATATTCCATGTGCAAACAATATGATCAGTAGTATCATAGATTTCTTTCAAGAAAAGAAGTAAAGCAACAGCTGAAAGTGCTTATAATACAAAACAATTAATAAAAGCCCAAAAATGCTTCTTGAGTTGGTATTCACACCCTTGTTTGCTTTGTACATTCTATTTTGTTGTGTTTTCAGAGAACAATCCACTTATTTCGAACTGTAGAAAAGACAATGTGGTGTCAGAAAATACATTGTACACAATAGTAATTGAATTTATGATGTTATTTCCAATTCCATTCAATTGTCTGGATTTTAAAAAATGGTCTAAAGAGTATAATTATGCAGTTTTTTCAAAATATTAGTAATTTAAGAAGCATTACAGACATTCCTACACCATTTCTGAGATTCTAATGTTCTTTCGAGAAGAAACAGACTCAAACTGCTGTTCAATCCCATAACATATACTAATACTTAAGCATTTATTTGTTTACACTGACAGACAATCTTGGATGCCTCCCCCAGTTTCAAGTAATAAGACCATGACAGAAGCAGTGGAATTCAAGCGGTAAGTACTAATGATCGTTAGTTACTTCCTTTTGTAATTTTTTGCTAGAGCTGATTTCACATGTAAGCCTACAAGGGTTAAGTAAGACAGTATGGGTAGAAAAAGGATCCCATGTCTAAAGACTTGTTTAGGCTCTAATCAGCTTGGTGCCCATGACTGACTGAGGTGTATGTGAAGTGCCAAAGACTTCAGGTTGCATAAGCGCTCCTAAATTTTTCTACAATGCATGTATATTTTCTCTGTGATTTTACTTCAGAAATTACTTACTAGTCATATGGGCAGGAATCTCTTAATGCCTCTTGGTCAGACAGACAGGGGCTGACTGACCAATCTGGTGGTCTTCTATGGTGGGGTGATGGCATCAGTGAACAAAGGAAGGGCAAATGATGTCTTCTACCTGGATCTGTGCAAGGCCTTTGACACAATCTCACACCATATCATTATCTCTAAAATGGAGAGAGATGAATTTGAAGGGTGGATAGAGATTCCTTGGATGGTCCAGCCAGAGGGTTGTGTTCAATGACTCTTTATCCAGATGGAGGCTGGTGAAACAGTGTCTCCTCAATAGTCCATTTTGGGACCAGTGCTCTTCAACATATTTATCAGTGACATAGACAGTGGTGTTGAGGGTACCCTCAGGAAGTTTGCTGATGACACCAAGCTGAGTGGTGCAGTTGATATGACAGAAGGAAGGGATGTCATACTGAGGGACTTGGACAGGCTTGAAATGTGGGACCACGTGAATCTAATGAGGTTCGATAAGACCAAGTGCAGTGCATTACATTTAGGACAGGGCAATCTCAGATATGTATGCAGACTGAAAGAAGAACTCATTGAGAGCAGCCCTTTAAAGAAGGATTTAGAGGATTTGGCCAAAATTCAAAGTCACTCACCAACCACTGGAAAGCCAGTTAACAAATATTTTAATATGTCAGCTGCAGTGAATTTATCTGATTTAATTTCAGGATCTCACTATGATCATGGTAATTTTGAAAGCAAGGAATGCTTTCACCTTGCCAACTTCCAATAAAATCCCAAGATTCCTATGTCCTTCTTAGCACTAACTATCCAGTTACTTCTCTACCCTCATCAGACAGAGATGACTGAAATACAGGCCTATTCTTGATGAAGCTTTCATGAACTCTTGCCATTCTTGAATCATCTTACAATGTTACCAAGCATACTTGGTTAAACAGTGATGGGCATTAAATGATTAATTTGTTTATCTTTGAAATGTGCTTTGAGGATGGGTAAGCTATTTGAAATTGTGAAAATTACTGTAACTAATAATAGCCAAAGGGGAGCCTTTTTATTTGCTTATGAGTTTCAGAAAATAAAGTGTGTATATGCTAATAACCACAGTTTTAAAAGGTCACTATCAGTCTTAGGGACAGCTGGGGCAAAGGACTGTCTTTTCTTCAAATACAAGAATGGCCTATGTTCTGCTGTGTTTACTATCTTCAGGAAAGCAGTTCAGCAATGAAGGATTATTTTTCTATCGAGTTTAAAATCTGATAACCTTTTCTAATTCTGAGACCCAATTTTAGTTTTCTGTATTCAAGCATGACACATGAACTTTTATAGTGCTTTGTCTCAGTCTTAATGGATGAATAACACCTTACAGAATGCTTAAAAAAAATAAGCTAAGCCTATAAGCAGCTGACTGTAATTGAGTTTTCTGGACTGTGAATTGTATGCTATAAACAAAACACTATTGATCTGTGATTTACTGGAGAATATTAAATGAAGAATTAGTGCCTTAGTAACACATAAAGCGTATGATTATATCATTATAGTACTTGGGTTAAACAAATTATATACTACATTAAGAAAAAAGGAAAAGTACATTCTTGAAAGAAGAAAAGTAAAATTAATTGCTAATTACTGATCTAAAAGCTTGTAAAGTGCTTCAGTATTAGTATTGTGTTTCTGAAATGTTTTCTCCTTCCCAGGGCCATATCATCAGAAAATTTGGAAGATCCAACAAGGTATGCCTTGTTTATCTTGCTTCCTAGTAAGTCTAGATATGCAACACACCGCTATGCACAAACATTGATTATTATTTTATATTTATTCATATAGCATATTTATAATTGTAATACTATGATTTATTTGGTGAGTTTCCTCCATAGTCATGGTCCCAGAATTGCATGAAGAAGCCATCCTTCTTTGCAGAAATATAGCTATGTTCATAGTTTAAAGCACTTCACTAGATATTTACTCAAAATTTTAAAACTGTAGCTGAATAAAAATATTTACAATTGCTTCAAAATTTTAAATTCACAATTATATATGTAGTTAATGTGACCATTTGTTAATGCTAAACCGATGTTTTAAAGAGTGAAAAAGAGAATGAGTAAGCAAAGTAAAGAAGGAGAAAATCATAAATGAAGAAGTTATACAAATTCAAAGTTTTGCAATAGAAAGCATTAACATAGGATGATTTGTTGTAAAGTCCCCCTAAATTTTAGTATTTGCAAAAGTTGCTCCAATTTCAGAAAATAAATTTATTAAAACAATTCATTAATGAAATGTATATTTCACGTGTCCTAAATTAGGAAAAGGTTACTTAACTAGTCTGTAATTTCATGGCTTATGATAAAGGAAGTTGCAAAACTTGACATAATTTAATTGCCATCTTAATAGAAAAACTGTCTACAGAAACATGTTGTATCTGCCACCTACTCTTATCATTTCAGTGTTCCAAAAGTGACCAATCTGACTGATCCTGTCAGAAATAAGTAAACATAACTACAATAATAACTAACATAAGTGATAAATTATGTAACTTGTTTCCAAATATCATATGCATTAAGTATGTTTTCACCATTTGTATTGCAGTGCTGTTTTTTCATCAGAACAAGTCACCTCTCAAAAATCAAAGACTGATATGGATGATCAAGCTACAGCAAGGTAACAGACACTGACACAGTTAAAACGATGTTATAGTACATGATAAAAGTCATCTTATGTACTCTTTATTTTTCGTTTCCATATTTAATAGCTTTTTTGGTCATGGTGTGTGATAAATGCAGCATTTCTCTACTGCCAACAATTGTCCTAGAAGTATGAAGTTGGAGTACCACTTCACTGAGTTGCTAAGTTATTTCAGATGTCTTCCTTTCAAATTCTTTCAATACATCTAGCTTGCATCATAAAGGGCAGTATATAGATAGATGCTGCAAAAAATAAAAAAGGTAGAGGCAGACACATTGCAGTAGCATGGTTTGTATAGTATATTTTCTTGGAGCTTCAAGAAATTGTGGGAGCAGGAGTATGTTCACGCTGTTATGTATATAAAAAGTTCCAACTTTGAGATTTTACATAGGAAAAAATAGCACATATCATGACAAATTAGTATGTTTATACAGATGCATTTGTTCTTGTGTTAAGTTAGATGGCATATGTAGTAATATATCTTAGAAATGTGTCAGTGTAAAGAATACAGTGAAAACGATTGGTAGAAAAGACAGAAATGTTGTTCTACTGAAATTCCAGTCAACTGTAAGAATCTCTACTAACAGAGATGGCATGTTTTTTCAAAACAATTAGCAATACTGAGGGGTGATGGTTTTACACTGATGGGAGCTAAGCTCCACCATGCCATTTGCTTGCTCCCCCTCATCCAAACAACAAGGGGAGAAAATACAGTAGAAAAAAAAACAGCTCATGGGTTGAGAGATTTTGAGTAAAAATATTCTACCAGAATAAAATGCCTGAATATGCAACTAAATAGTGCATGAATTAGAAGTAGATTTCTAGGTGTGCACTGAGAACTATAGTAGCTGAGATTTCTAGTTTTTAACTGGAAATACTAAATTCTGCAGATACTTAAATCAGTCCAGTTTAGCTAATTCAATTTTACTTGATTCATAATGTGTAGTTTTGTGGTCAGCAGTCACAGTTTATACTATTTTGAATCTTGTTCCTTCCCTTCAGTATGTAAAATCAGTACGGAATAGTTAAGGATAACATGCAGATAACATGACAGTGCAATTCTTTGGAAAAAGCTTTAGTGAAACATTTTCCTGTCAAGAAATGTGGGAGATCTTAGAGAATTAAATATGTCTCTGCATTAATGAGGGAATTCACAGCCATTCTTCACTTGTAAAGGCATGTAAAAGTCTTAATCCTCAATCAGTCCACATCAATAGTCCCCAGAATCTCTCATTACCATCTTGAGCTTTGTATTCTAGTCCTTCAATTGGCAGAGGGCTGGAGAAATATTTGACTGACCTACAAGTTACTATGGTAACCTCACACTAACTACAGCTATATGTGTCACTATGTAAACTATAAGTAGCCTGCAATCTTTATGGGCAAAATTCTGCTCTCTTTTCTCCTGCTATAATTCCTTTACATTTGGCTGATGATTTATATGTCAACCATCTGTTACTCGTGTCAATTTCACAAAACTACAAATTTTTGCTGAATTTATGCTAACCAAAAATGCATTAAGCAGCTGTCAGCTCATTTCTTCCTCTGAATATGACATATTAATACTATGCTTTTGTCAAAAACGCTTGTGCCAAACGCAAGAAATAAATGGCAACATTAACAGTATTTCTAGTAACACTGATGTGTATAAGTAATATATTCTTTATATCCTTCAATATATCCTTTAATTTCACATATTTTTATTCAAAATGCAAAGATTTCCAGGTCATGATTTTTGAAGTTATTCTTAATTGATTATTTGTCTTTTGTCAAGGATTCTAATATGAATGTTAATGGCATAATGCATTAATTTCAGTATAAAATAAAGGGAATATGCTAAGTGGTTTTCTATCAAACCTCATTAGTGACATAAAATCTTTTGAAAGGACTTACCTGAAAATGATGGCAGATATTTTCTTTTGGCTGGAAATGTAAGCTTCACTATGCACTGCTAAATGAAAAGCCTAAGTCTGCCTCTATTAAAGTAAAAAACAATGTGTTGTTTTCAAATAGAAGAGTTAGATATAGTATCTGTCTTAAAGCAAAAATAAATTTAGAATACATGGAGGCCACCTATTTGGTATGATTAACAGACCAGAATAGGCAAATTGCAGTTTTTAAGGTCATCTAAAGGTTCCATAGACAGCATAAGTATGTAGGGTAGAAGACAGAAAAGGCAGAGACAACCACTATAATAATTGTAATAATTCTTGTGTATCTTTTCAGAGTATTACAGGCTGTCCTCAAATCAGTTATCTGGATATTTTTCTGTCTTACACTGTGGGTCCTTTTTCACTCAGAGGATGGTTGACACACTGGAACAGGTTACCTATGGAGGTTGTGGATGCCCCATCCCTGGAGGCATTCAAGGCCAGGCTGGATGTGGCTCTGGGCAGCCTGGTCTAGTGGTTGGCAACCATGCACATAGCAGGGGGACAGAAACTAGATGATCATTGTGGTCCTTTTCAACCCAGGCCATTCTATGATTCTATGGCTCCTTTACTCATTTATACATTGTTTACCAAGTACTTTTTGTATTTTGTTTCCATTTTAGTGGAAAACGAAGATTTTCACTTTTTTCCATTACAGAATCTCAGCAACTATAAAATGCAGTCACTTAGACAACTGCGTTACTGACCATGTCCTGTGGGCAATCTTGTTAAATTATTTCAAACATCCTGTAAGGGTGTTTAACACAACTTTAGTCTATTTTTCATTATTGATGGTAATAGGGAAATGTATGTTTCTATGAAATACTATTAAGAGAGAGAGTTCACTTGCATTTAACTAAGCTGTTCTCTTGCATATGATCTATACAGAAACCAACAGTATTTCTGACAGTGGGCCATGTTTACCAGTACAGTAACAGAAGTATTATCACCAAAAGAATTGGAATAATCAGAAATCCAAATTTCACAAAATCATTGAATAGCTTGGATTGGAAAGGACCTTAAAGATGATCTAGTTCCAAACCACAGGTCTGCCACCTGTAAGATCAGGCTTTTGAGTACCCACAAGATCATGTTGCTCGGTGCAGCATCTGAGGCATGGACTCAGTTGTGAACAATCCAAATCATTCACTGCAGGTTCTAACATCCCTTATGTACATTTCCAAGTTCCTTCTTGTAACTTTCCATCCCTCCCAAAATGTCAGCAGAACACTTTATAAGTCTTCTTCAAGTCAAGGCACTAACTGCCCACACCAGTGCTCATCCAATCAGAGCCACAAATTGCTTCTATTTACACGTTTCTTCTCCAGTCAAGGTCATCATACAGTGATTACATGCCCCACTTGACTTCTCGTCTCCCAGAAACAGTCTTTATTCTCAGTGTCCTCTTCCACATACTATCAAACTTGTTTTTCAGTCTCTACTCTGAACATTGTCTCGAACCCCCACAGCCCCATCCAACCTTGAATGTCTCCAGAGATGGAATGTCCACAGCTTCTCTAGGCACCTGTACCAGTGCCTCACCACTCTCTGAGCAAATAATTTCTTCCTATAGCATCTAACTTAAATTTTCCCTCTTTTACCTTAAAGGAATTTCCCTTCACCCTATCACTATCAACCCATGCAAAAAGTTGGTCTCCTCCTGTTTGTAAATTCTCTCCAAGTATGGAAGGATCACAATGAAGTCTCCCCAAAGACTCTTCCAAGCTGAACAAGCCCAGCTCTTGCAACACTTCTTCATAAGAGAGGTGTTCCAGCCCTCTGATCATTTCTGTGGTCATTCTCTGGACCGGCTCCAACAGCTCCTCATCCTTCTTTTGCTGAGGACTTCAGACTTAAATGCTCCAGATAGGGTCCCGCAAGGGTAGAGTAGACAGGAACAATCCCTTCCCTTGTCCTGCTGAACACCCCTATGTTGATGCAGCCCAGGATACTGTTAGCTCTCTGGGCTGCAAATACACACTGCTGGCACATGTCCAACTTTTTGTCCCCCAGGACACCCAAGCGCTTTTCCACAGGGCTGCTCTCTGTGAGTTCTTTTCCCAGTCTCTATTCATGTCTGGGATTGGCCCAACCAACCCAAGTGCAAAACCCAGCACTTGGTCTTGTTGAACCTCATTAGGTTCACGTGTGCCCACTTTTCAAGCCTATCCAGGTTCCTTTGGATGGCATTCCTTTATTCTATTTTGTCATCAAATTCCTAGTAGTTCATATATTTAAGAAGAAATGTATTGTAGTGCTATAGAAGTATTGTATTTTCATAGGTATATCATATACATCTGAGAAACTTCTGAGGTAAAAGTAGCAGTTCTACATAAGAACTAAGAGAGACATCACAACTCTTGAAGCATCTGAAGTAATATTTGCTGCTAACAGTGAATGACTACTAATCTGTGGAAGCACACATTACAGGAGCTTTTACATATATTTGTATTTTTTTTTAACATACCATTTACAGTGCAGATAGGTTGAATAAGATGTCTCAGCTGTGTATTTGTATGTATATGGATGAGAAAGGTAATTTCTAGGCATCAGAATCATAGACTCATAGAATGGTTTGGATTGGAAGTGACCTTTAAGATCATCTAGTGCCAACCCCCTTGCTGTAGGCAGGAAACGAGGAACTAGAATATTTTTGTGATACTTTAGTATTATATTTTCTATAAAGTACTGTACTAGCTTTTTCTGTTCCATACAGGGTAATTCACTATAATTATTCCTCTTAGAGAGTTGCAAATTTAATGGTTCTGTAAATACACTTTATTATGCTCCTCTTTGCTGATATTCTCTATGACCAGAGGTATGTTACCAGTTTTCATTTTGAAAGATCATGAAAGAATAATACATTAATTACGTGTGCTTAAGCCATCTCATGTAATAAGGACACATTTTCCTATGTCCATCTACATTTGACAACTTTGAAAGAAAAGGTAAGATACAGATTTGCTCTCATATTTTACTGAGTTTTAAATTTTGAACAAACTGGTATCAGCTTGGAATTTTCCAATCCAGTGTAATCAAGGCCATCCTGTCAGGTCTCCTGAATGAAAATTTATTGATAGAACTATTATTATACAGCTGCAATGAGTACAAAGCTGAGGGAACGTTTTAGTACATCTTGAGGCATTTAACAATTATGTCATCTGATTACATGAAAAGAGAAATCTGTTTTGTGGATAAAGGCAGGTGGCTTCAAACAACCACTAGAAACACACTGGAAAATTACCATTGTTTGGAATAGATTTTAGATGACCAAAAGAAGGCGGCCTGTATCTTACACCAAGTATTCCTTTACCATTGTGGTGGACTATTTATTTACTTTCACTTTCTTATAGGCTATATAATGCTTCAGTAAACCTCTGTTATTCAAAAAGTGTTGGAAATGAAGATAGTATAACAGGAGTCACATAAGTATAGTCGTAATGTATTAGTCACAACTACAGCCAGACAGCCAGTTCTGGCTTTGACTACAATGGCAATTTATTCCATATAGTTAGGAAAAGAGTCTTAGAACTTTCAAAACTGTTTTTAATAGTACAAGTAAATGCACTTATTTTTGATTATATAATTTTGCACTTCAGTAGAAGGCAAAAACACTAATTTACTTTCTAATGATGGGGACCTTCTGCCTGCCCTTTCTGTCAGATTTGCACCTTTTCTGTTGTTGATACAAATGATCTGCTGTAGCAGAGCTTCAGTGCAGAGATCCAAGTTCTTTATTCCTGACTGAAAAGATAATATAGTGTTCATTATATAGGTCATACATATTCTCCAACCAAAACTGAGTAAGACTGTGTTCTTTTTTCAGTGATCTTTCCTATTCTACCTTCTAAAAACATTCTGATCAACAGCTTCTTCCTCTGTATTTAACTCTGAAATTCTCTATGCTAAGCATTACACTGGTTTTGGCACTGTTCAAATTGGCATTCACAGTTGACTGCAGACCTCTTCTGTTCCATCATCCTCTGGTCTTGGTCTGAATGAAGATTCCTGGTGCTTGTTAGTGAGCGTAGCGGTGTAGAAGGAAATGCAGCCTGCCTCAAAATAGATGTCACTCTCTTCTCAATTAATTTCCTTATTCTTTCTCATTTATACATGAAAAAAGTCTGATATAAGGATAGTAAAGCAGCCATGCATGGCAGATCAAAATTCAGATAGGCCCATGGTGTTAAGCTTTTCAGTGAGGTGCCTGACATACTTAATATATTCTAGACCAACTCCCTTAGTTCACACTTGAAAGGTCCAGTTGGCAACCATTTGTTTTTGTAACCTCAAACTGTCTTCTGTGCTGAAACTACCAGATCAGAAATTCCCTTAATGTTTTAGCCAGAGTTTATTAGCATGGCCTTTACATATTCAGTCTTGATAGAGGAAAAAACTGTGGATCAGGTGCTTCATGAGATCAACTGGGAAATATTACTGGAGAAAGGCTAACAGATACTTGTTTTGTATCACATCTAGAAAAGTCAGTTCTGAGAAGGCAGCTACTTGATGGTTATCAAGAGATTCCTAATTTTGTCACAATGGCTATCCATATCAAAAGAATTTACTTCTTGCATAGTATGTGTCATCATGACCTGTAGAAATTCACCATAGGAGCCAACAGTCAGAATGGTGTTTTAGTAAATTTCATGGGCAGCTCCACCATATCCAACAGTCAGTAAATCTGAAATTTGTGTGCTAATTCTATTGTCTTGTCCATAAAACACCACCTACAATGTTGAAGTCTTGTATACATAGCTGTTTGTGCATTAGCAAAGAGATATTCTAGGTAATGAGACAAATCTTTCAGTAATTAGGGAACATCCGAACCTAGAAATGGACTAGTCAAGACTTTTATAGCTTTCATAGCTTAAGTATACATATTCACTGAATGAGTAGGGAATTTCTGTCACATAATTTTCTACCTTGTACTCAGGATGCATCATTCAAGAGTATGGCCAGTATTGGTTTAAAATTTCTCATTCTCCCACTTGCATCCAAGATCAGATTAAGTTTGACCTCAGCATAATGACACAGTAATGCGGTCAAACATTTTAAGATCTATTTTAGATATATTTAGATATATTTTTTCAAGCCAAGTGAGACAGACCAAAAAAAAAAACCCAAAAACAAACAAACAAAAAACAACCACCAAAACTATTAGCTGTGCTTGAATTTGTGGATAGGATTCATTTTCCTTTTTCTTCTTTGATGGTGATCTGACTCGTCACCGAACTAGAATTACAGAACTATTACCCACTGAAATAAGTAAGACT
Source organism: Lagopus muta (assembly GCF_023343835.1). Classification (NCBI taxonomy): domain Eukaryota; kingdom Metazoa; phylum Chordata; class Aves; order Galliformes; family Phasianidae; genus Lagopus; species Lagopus muta. The sequence goes on along the minus strand of NC_064433.1, from coordinate 152,432,584 downwards.
CATAAATGTATCTGACAAAGGACTGGAAAATATTAGAGCTTTATCTGATGTGAACTGAGTGAGAACTCAAATGCAGAATGAAATTCAAAGCAAAATGTAGACAGTTCAATTTCTGAATTTGTGATACAGAGCATAAAAGAAAAAATTGTAATTTGTGGTTACATTATACATCAATTTCAGTGCCTTCAAAGTTTACTCACTCAATATGTCTGTAGGTCTTTTATGCATTAAATCTATAAAGACATTCAGTAGCTAACATTAGCAAAGCGAAATAGCCCAAAATAAATAATTTTTCTGTAAATGTAGAAACTTTCACTGGTATTGATTCAGGGTCAGATACATCATGCTTTCGAAAATCAGCTAATCTCTGGAGAGCTTTTTATCTGAATGATTTCCCTTTTAGTTTGTGTCTGAGAAGCACAGGTGTTGAAGATGTGGCAAAAGAGAACTATCTGGTTGAATAACCAATAGTTTTTGCATGCAGCTTGACTTGATAGCAATTTTTTAAACATATTTATCTTCATTGGCATTCTTTTTTTCCTTTTTCTTTTCTGCTGGATTCTCTTCATTAGTTATCACATCTCTAATCCTATTTTGCACAAAGAGCTAGAGGTACGAAAAAAGAAAGCACCAGCAAAATTCATGGTTGAAAAGATTTTTGGAATGAGGCCCATGATGGCCCAGTTGCACAAGGGTTTTTCTGTCTTTCAAACTGGGCCTTTTTTGTAGACCCAAAGTGCTATTTTAGGCACTTTTCTGTAAGGGAATGTTAAGAGCAGAAAGGCTTTTTTAAAAAAAAAAGTTATTTCTTTTTTTCTCCTGGATGTGGTCACTTATTAATGGAAAAGCAAATGAATCAATGGAAATACAATCCATACTTTTGTGATGATTACAAGCACATCTACAACTTAAGAAATTTATTAATTTTGTCAATACTATATTTAATCAAATCCTTTTATATAACATATGATAATAAAACTTTCTGCACTGTGTTCCAAGTATCTTATTATTTTTTAATGCAAAATACAAAAAAATGTATTTGTTATCCTGAGCTGGGTGCTCCAAAAAAATCTAGTCACGTCCTGAGGTTGTATTAATGCATTTAATCTTCTTGAATTTATGAACAAACAATTTATTCTTTTCCTGGCAAGCTTTCTAACCTGCTTCCTTCCCATCCATTTCTAAAAGTATTCACCCCAGGCAGAATGTTTACAGTGGTGTAATGGCTGTCTCTGAAAATACTGTGTTTGGAGGGGACATCTTTCAGAATGACCTATGAGAAATGTCAGTATCCATTACAAGCCATCTACCATATTTGAAAGACATTTCTCCAATTTTGTCTAAATTGCTGTATGTAACCCTAGAAAATGTATACTGTGGTTTTCCATTATCATCTATAGCCTAAAAAACTGCTGACAAATTTAAGAATATATTACATTCAGCCATTTTTGGACACCGATTCATTTTTCAAATAACACTTGTATCTGAAATGGGAAATACTTCCCCACAATGGCTTTTCACTCTATGAAATTTTCTGATATTAAAAGAGCTTATTTAATAAATGAGTTTATGGGTTAGTCTCTTCCCCACTTTAATACTTGACATCTCTTTTAGAAATATTAGTAGATGTGACATTGGGTTATACGATTTTATCTGAAGTTACTGCCACTGTTCTATTATAATAGTTAATGTAGTTTTTCTAAGGGCAAGAGAAATTACAAAAATCTCTGAAAGTATGCCCAGTGCATAATCAATTAAATTCTGATCGACCCACTAAATCCTGCAGTTTGCCCCACTCTACATTTTATCCTTTTATAAGTAATAACTTAGGTTCAACAGGGCCAAGTGCCGGGTCCTGCACTTTGGAGACAATAACCCCATGCAGCGCTATAGGCTTGGGGATGAGAGGCTGGAAAGGGACCTGGGGGTGTTGGTTGATGCTCGGCTGAACATGAGCCAGCAGTGTGTCCAGGTGGCCAAGAGGGCCAACGGCATCCTGGCCTGCATTAGAAATAGTGTGGCCAGCAGGAGCAGGGAGGTGATCATCCCCCTGTACTCAGCACTGGTGAGGCCGCACCTTGAGTACTGTGTTCCATTTTGGGCCCCTCACTACAAGAAAGACATTGAGGCCCTGGAATGTGTCCAGAGAAGGGCAACGAAACTGGCAAAATGTTTGGAGCACAAGTCTTATGAGGAGCGGCTGAGGGAGCTGGGATTGTTCAGTCTGGAGAAGAGGAGGCTCAGGGGAGACCTTATTGCACTCTACAACTTCCTGAAGGGAGGCTGTGGTGAAGAGGGGTTTGGCCTCTTCTCCCAGTCAACAAACAGGACCAGAGGAAATGGCCACAAGTTGTACCAGAGGAGGTTCAGATTAGACATAAGAAAGAACTTTTTCTCTAAGAGAGTGGTCAGGCACTAGAATGGCCTGCCCAGGGAGGTGGGGGGAGTCACTGTCACTGACAGTGTTCAAGAGGCATCTGGATGAGGAGCTACGAGATACGGGTTAGTAGCCTGTGTTAGCAGTGGTAATGTGAGGATGGTTGGACTGGATGATCTTGTAGGTCGTTTCCAACCTTGTGATTCTATGATTCTATGAACTCTTTAACTTCAGTGGCTACTAATCTGAGCTGTGCTGGAACCAACAGCCTTGGGGTGATATTCTTCTGTGACTTCTCCTTTGCTCTTCCCAGCTACCATAAAGCAAGGAATTTGCAAGATGTCAGCCCTGATTACTTTCTGCAGTCCTGTCAAGCAGCTGTTTCACAAAGTTGAAAGTTAGTGAAATCTTAACAGTGCAATAAATTTAAAATCTTCTGAGGGTCATGTTCTGTACATACTTTGTTCCATAGGAGCCATAAACTGTAGCTGAACAGGTCAGTCAGCATGTGCTTTTGTGCTGAAAGCTGCAGCTACAACTATCCATCCCCTCTCTAAGACTCTTCAGTGTTACCCTTCTGTAAATCAGGCTGCTTGTTGTCTGGGTGTGTGAGTACAGCCTAGACTTATTACTTCTGTTAGAATCCCTTTGGACAGCAAGTCTTCCTCACTAGTCAGTCAGTACATTCTAATACACAAAATATTGAAAATAATGTGTGAAGAAGTAAAAAATGCTGCTGTCTGTGAAATCATGACAGTTTGAAGTCTACAGAATGGAACAAACTCAGCATTAGGGTTTGATATGGCCAGTAGAAACCTTTCTACCCCAATGGTACCCTTGGGTGCATTAAAAAGAGCACGGCCAGCAAGTAAAGGGAAGTGATCTTCCCCCTCTACTCTGTACTGGTGAGGCCACATTTACAATACTGCGACCAGTTTTGAGCCCCAGTTCAAGAAAGACAGGGATCTCCTAGAAGTAGTCCAGCAGAGGACTGCTAAGATGATAAAGGGCCTGAAGCATCTCCCATGTGAGGGAAGGCTGAGTGACCTTGGTCTGTTCAGCCTGGGAAAAAGAAGACTGAAGGGGAATCCAATAAATGTTAATATATATCTAAAGGGAGGTGGGAGGCAAATGGGTGATGCCAGGCTCTTCTTGATGGTGTATAGTGACAGGAGTAATGGCCTAAATCTTGAGCATAGGCAGTTCCATACTAACATGCAGAAGAACTTTATGGCAAGGATGATGGAGCACTGGAACAGATTGGTTGGAGAAGTTGTAGAGTCTCTTTCTCTGGATATTCAAGACCCTTTTGGATGCCTATGTGTGCAATAAGTATGCCAACTTATTGTAGGGAACCTGCTTTAGCAGGGGCATTGGACTCAATGAACTCTTGAGAGTCCTTTCAACCCCTGCAGTTCTGTGATTCTGATTCGGAAACAATGATTCTTAAATTATTGTAGTCTTGTAAATCTACTTTTGTCATTGTTTATAAAAATGCAGTACGTAAATGGTGAACTATTGCAGTTAATTCTAGTTTTTGTTGTTTAAAAGCTATGCAAAGTAAACACAGCAATTTAAGGTAAAGCAAATTGAGTTATTCAGGAAGATCAGACATTTAAGGAAGAATCTTTATCTTGAGGAAGTTTCTTTGTTCCCTGTTGACAGAAAAATGCTATCTAGATGAACAGCAAATATGTGACCAGTGCTCTATAATTAATCTCTATAGTATTATGAATTCCATGAAGATGCATTTGATAGAAAACCATTAAGACATTTTATTACTTCTTTCAAAGATTAATACAAAAAGTTCTAGAGTTCTAGCATTTGGCCTTTTGGTAGGAGCACACCGTGTCTGTTGACTTTTTTTTTAATAGAAAGATGTCTTCAATTAATTTGTCTGTTTAAAAGAAAAATCCCCAGGAAATATTTAAAAAATGCCAAATTGAAAATTGCAAAAAAATGAATACAATATTTTATACATATATCTCGAGTGAAAATGTCAAGTGTATCTGTTTAAATGAGCTAAGTCTTAGAAAAAGCCAATTGGAATGTAGTTCCCCAGCTGTCTATATTCCTTTTAAAATCAGACAGAGCATACTACCCTGCAAGGATCTGCAGAGTATACTATTCTGCAGATATCCATACTATGCAGAGCATACTATCCTTCAGAGTCTTTCTTTACGTTTCACTAAGATTCTGTTTCATGGCAGAACTGTGCAGAACGAAATCTCATATGGAATATAGTTGTTGGCTATCAAGTTATCAATAGTGGAGCACTGTCATACTATCATAAGCATCATTCTTTTCCAAATTGCCTACTTAAGAAATTTTTTTTTAAATCATTTATTCATTGTTGTAATGAGTTAAGTTTACTAGATGGTAATTTCTTGGTAATGTTGATGTAAGCTTTGCAGTACAGGAGTTTTCAGTTGGAAAAATGGATTTTTCATGGACGTGAGGTATTATGCAGAAGCATATTGACACTGGTTAAATCCTATGAAAAGAGATAAAAGCATTCAAGCAACACCCAAGTTTTGGATTTGATACTATTAAATTTTCCAACTGACTGTTTTGGCCTGAAAGGGTTAGTCTGTAATTATTTTTTTTTTTAGGTAAGGAATTATTCATGCAGGTGTCAGAAATATTTGACTGATATTATTTCTGGTAAAGATACTTTCTATGTCTTAGCAAGTTAAAGGACAGACACTTTCTGAAGCTGCCTGTGATGTGCTCAGCAGGAAAATTATAAAAGGTGTAACTTCTTTCCAAAACCTAATCTGGTGATTTTATTCTAGCAGGAGTATGTGCTCATGTACACACATCTGAGTCTATGAATTTATCTGAATTATAAGAGTGATGTGTGCTTTGAACTTTATATCAGTTTAATTTCAACTTTCATTAAGAATGTGAATTATAATTTCATTTTAAATGATATGTATTGGCTAACTGGTAGCAGGATATACACATTTTGATTTGATTTTTTTTTTGTTCTGTCTGTAAAGGAATCAAGACCCTGATGATCTCATCAAAGTGAATCCGCAGTCTTTCACAAGCAACAAGGAGTAAGTCTTCAAAACTTTTCAGGCCCTACTTTTCTAAGGCAGTTCTAGTTTGTAATAACGTGAATGTCAGAAAAGGTAATGTTGCTAAACTCTACAATGTTTCTAGATTAGTAAGTGGCATTCTTTATACAGAATGACATTAACATAAACATAAAAACGCAGATGAATTAATTGGTGCATGCACTGTCTGCTGAGCAAATGTTATCGATGGCAAGTTTCCATACATACCCAACATGCTTTCTCAATAATCTATTACAGAAATATATTAATATAGTTAGGGAAGGTGCATTGAACAAAATATTGTATAAATCACGAATGATAAGTATTGCCCCAATAGCATGTAACAAAGCATTTCAGTCAGCCAAGGGAAGTGACCCATGAAGAGCAGCTTGAACCTACGATTTCGAACTGCATGTCAGTTCACTTTGTTTCAGGCCAAATTTCTTGTGGTCTATAATCAGTCCTTCAGCATACAGAAAAGGAACTGCTAGTGCTAGAAGAGCTATATAATGTACTGTGCTATTAAGTGCTATGTAGCCTTTTTCACATCTTACACTAGAATTGTGTGATAACTTCAAGAAAAAGCACATAAATGTTGCCAAGATGTGATCATCCATTTTTTAATACACAATCTTGTCTATATGTAGACATAAATTTCTGTAATTTGTATACAGTTTAGTACTAAACTGTAGGTTGAATATTACTTTTTTTTTTCTTTTTTGCAAATTTTAATTTACAGAGAATGTATTAGGACAGAGTCCAAGACTTTGAAGCACTGCTTAATTCTGGAAGACATCCAGAGCTGTAAAATCAATAAGTTCATTCTGGATTAAAGTCTCCAACTCTGTTATCAGCTTCAAAGAGCTAGTGTACCTTTTTCTTTTGCTCTCTTCCTCTACCTAAAAAGAGTTAGGATTTATTGCAATAGTTACAGTGCTTTTCATAGATCATCATTTCCTCTAGTTAGGTGAACCAATATAAAGTCAGTTTAAAGAAATTATTACTCTTTACCTCTTTCCAGCTAGAGAGAATATTCTAATAGTTTATTTGTTTGTTGTTTCAGAGTAAAAGACGTTGAGGATTTTACTGAAATAAATGCTGCTTCTCAGAAAAATAAGAGGCAAGACTGTCTTCTTTCCCTTACATACTTCTAAAAACTCTTTGGTTAGATAATGATACTAATACACTCTCCTATAAAGGAATGATGGAAGTCAAAATTAATACTTGAATTTGAGCTAATTACTTAAAATTCCTCATTAAATACGGGATGGTAAACATAAATAATTCAGTGTGGAAAAAACTTAGTTCTTGATTTTATCTTATACAAACTTAAACAGTGCATGACCATGTTTTTTAATTACAGACCACTTAATATGAAATGTTGTTATCAAATCAGCTGTTTCACAGCCAATGAATTAGTAGTTACTAGTATAAATGCTGTCATAAGGTCCTAGAGAATATATGGAGACCTAAGCTGTAGTAAGACAAAACAGTGCTGGATATAACTGCAAAGCAAATAACACGTTTTGGCAACCATTGCGCTGGTGCCTGTACTAAATATAACCATATTACCAAGTTAAAATGACATAATTATATAGTTTACTTAGAAGATGTAAACAGACTCTTCAGCTGTAGCATGGCAAGATGGTGAGATGTAAGAGTCATAAATAGAAATGAGAGATTCAGATATTATATAAGGAGGAGGTTCAGCAGTGGAGGAGCTTGGGTAAAGAGGTTGTGCTACTTCTGTCCTTGGAGGTTTTCAGGGGTCAATTGCAAAAAATCCTGAGTGAGTTGATCAGAACTCAGAGGATTAGAGACCTCCCAAGGACCCTTCCAACCTGACTTATCATGCAGTCCTATGATGCAAGAGAGACATGGACATACTGCAAAGAGTCCAACAGAGGATTACCAAGATGATCAAGGGATTGAAGCATTTATCCTCTGGGGAGAGGCTGAGAGAGCTGGGACTGTTCAGCCTGGGGAAGAGGAGTCTTGGGAGACCGTATCAACTACTTTAAATATACCTGAGAGGAGGATGCAGAGAAGGCACAGCCAGGTTCTTTTCAATGGTGCAATGAGAAGATGCAGTGGGCACTAACTGGGACGCAAGAGATTTCATGTGAACACCAGGAAACACTTCTATGCCATTTGGGTGATGGAGCACTGGCACAGGTTTCCCAGAGAGGAATGCCCATAAATGGAGAAGCTTATTGTGGGGTCTTCTCCTTGGATGTCTTCAGAAGCTACCTGGATCTGGGCCTGGGCACCTTACTCTGGGTGGCCCTGCTTGAGTAGGGGGTTGGACCAGATGGCCTCCAGAGGTTCCTGCCAGCCTCAGCCCTCTTGTGATTCTGTATATGATATTTTGAGTAGCATGTCGTATCTCTGTAATGACACAGTGGAGAGAACCAGAAAAATACTGTAGTTAGAAATGATAACTTTTAATTCATAAGTAAAGATTTGTAGAAATTGTAGTATACACTCAGTATAGTCAGGAACATCCCTTGTTAAATGCATACACTTTTTTTTCTTTTTCAACATACAAAATTCAACGCATGTAATATGCTTAAATTTAATCAAATAACTTGATTAATTTTGAGGTGTTTCTAACTTTCACAGAGATGAGAACCTTGGTGATCATGTGGAAGTGAAGTCTCCTGATGACCAAAGTAGAAAAAGGTGAGACTCAGTTCATAGTTCTCTCTAAAATTTAAAGACCACATAGCAAGAGCTGTAGTTGTTCAGCGTGGTATCTAAAAACACTAACACCTAATGCAAATAAGCTGAATGTGCATAACTCGTGTAAGATATCTATATTATTTATAAAATGTGCCAGATTAATTAAATATAGCAGCATAACTGCATGTATTAGCAAAGCAACATAAGCAAACATATTCACAGCTTAAAAAAATCATTGATGCTTGTTTGTCAACTAATGTGAAGGCAGTATTATGTTATCAGGTACCATTCATGTGGTATTTTGGTAGTCTTCCATTTAGTTGTATATATAAATTATGAGGAAAAACTTAACTATCTGAATACAGAAGTACTTCTGCTTTTTTTTTTTTTTTTTTTTTTAATATAAACATTTTTATCCTAGCAGTTCCACTTAACAGACCAGAGGAACATAACACTGAATATGTAAAGTGAATGAGTTTCTCTTTTAGTTCTGAAAAGAAGCCTGCCAGATTAGTGCTGAAGCACAATAGAGGGTGCTGCTTCACACAGCATGCTATGCATATGAAACAGCGACCAGCATGGAGTGAGGTTCATTTAGCAAAGCTTTAGACCTTGGCAAATAAATCAAAATGCAGACCAAACATCCAGAGTTAAGGCTTATAGTCATCAAATTGTTTCAGAATATAACATTTAACAAACCAAACAAGAGTAGCTTTTGTCTGAGATGCTTTGTAAAATTGTGAAGAAAATTATTAGCACTTATTACTTAAATCCTATAATTTATCTGACAAGGTTTATTCCTGTTTGATGGCATATTATCTTTACTGATGGAAAATTGCAGAAGACAAGGTTTATTCTGCTTGAATCATAATCCTGCTTCTTTAAATAAGAGTCTGTATCTGTTTAGCTCATCATTACTGATGAAAACATTAGTCTAGTATTTATATGTATGTATGTATATATATAAATAAAATATTAAATTTCTGAGCTGGAACTAAAGTACAGTAAAAACGAGAATAAAATATTGTGGAATATTGCTAAGAACATGCAGAATATTATTAACCATTGAAACTCTACTGTACAGCTGAAAACCTCAGTGTGCACTTTGAGGAAACTAAGGTTCAATTATGTTAGGGGAAGTTTCTGATAGGTATTTATCTACTAGCATAAACTGAGGGCTTAAAATTACATATCTGTGATTCTGTTGTTTTCCACAAGCAACAATTTAGCAACAGTAGGAAAACATTAGGTTTCTTTAACTGCTGTCACTAACATAAGCTTCTCCATTTATGGGCAAAAGTGTAACTGAAGGCTGTGTAGCTGAAAAGGACTTTTATAAATACTGCTTTCTTGTTGCTTTTTTCTTTTTTTTTTTTTAGCATAACTAAGCAAATATATGAAAATCCTTCAAGTGCTTCAAATAATGTCCCAGAAGTAACCTACCTCAGTGACAGCAGAAGAAAGAGCAGGTACAGTGGACAATTAATTGAGAATTGTTACATTTGAAGTGCGATTTCTTGCCAAAAAAAAAAAAAAGAAAGAGAAAGCATCTTTATGCAAGAAATTTCAGGGATATTTGAAAACCTCACACTGGTCTCTGATATAATGCCAGACCCCTTTCAAATTTTTCCTGCAGAAATACAAGCCCACAAAGCAAACCTTCTGTGCACAGAGTGGGCAGGGCTAGGTATACCTTGTGTAGCTCTAGAGATGCGGCTGAGGCCACATGAAATTTAGAAGAGTTGTTGAGCCAAAATTCTTACATAATCAGTAGAGCAAAGGTAATCCAGCGTGTTACTTAGATGCTAGATGCACCGTGCTGTAGGAGAGCTTATTTCTTTCCAAGGCTGTAAAGAAAAAATTACATTATTCACTGAGTTGGCTTCTGAATTTCCTAAAGCTGTATGGGATGAATCTTAGCCCTTGTTTCATCTCTTACCCCAAACATTATTGCTGTGACCTGGGCTTCCGACTTTTTAATCAAGTATAAATTATTTTTAAAACCAATTCTCCTTCTCTATTTGGACTCTGTCACTCAAAGCATTCAATTCTGAGTGGGAAAAAAAATGCATTATAGGGATATGAAATAGAACTAGCTAAAAACCATGTCTGTTGGTAAGAGGAAATCGTTGCATGTTTATCTGAGGAAGTTTTTTGTGACAAGCAAATCCAGGCTTGCATTATTATTAAATGGCATGCATATTATGATGTTCTGTAAAATATAAAATATTTATCATTTACATTTCTCACTATCTGTACAATTTTAATAGATTTCTGGTGTTGCATAAAATACAACAAATGTATTTTTATATTACAACAAATGTAAAAGGACAGGTAAGTGTAAGGTCTATCTGGGCTGTATAATACCCCACACATGCATGTTGTCAGTCTGTTAACTTTACCTGAAAAGACATTCTGCAAGCACATATAAGGATAAAAAAATTTCACAGCGTTACTGAATAATAGCATGCAAGATTGATATGAAACGTAATAATTATGTTAAATTATCATTACTGTTGTAACTACATTAAATTACTTCACCTTGAGTACTGTGTTCAGTTTTGGGTCCCTCACTACAAGGAAGACCTCAAGGCCCTGGTTCGTATTCAGAGAAGGGCAATGAAGCTGGTGAGGGGTCTGGAGCACAGGTCTTATGAGGAGTGGGTGATGGACCTGGGATTGTTCAGTCTGGAGAAGAGGAGGTTCAGGGGAGACCTTAATGCTCTCTACAACTACCTGAAGGGAGGTTGTGGCAGGGTGGGGGTTGACCTCTTCTCACATGTAACTAGCGATAGGACTAGAGCGAATGGCCTCAAGTTGCACCAGGGTAGATTCAGATTGGATGTTAGGAGAAACATCCTCTCCAAAAGAGTAGTCAAGCACTGGAATGGGCTGCCCAGGGAAGTGGTTGAGTCACCATCCCTGGAAGTGTTCATGAAATGTTTAGATGTAGTGGACAGAAGTACATGGTTTAGTGGGAAATACTGATGATAGGGGATGCTTGGACTGGATGATCTTGGCTGATCGTTTCCAAACTTGGTGATTTTATGATTCCATGAATTAGCATATACTTTATGAATTTCTGGAAGAATGAGGGTAATTAAATCAGTTCAGAAATGTTCAAAACATATATGACAAGATGGCTTGTTCAGCTGTCATATAGTTGCTCATCCTTTCCATGCCAAACAAAACTGACAGTTAAGTAAAAGTAACCAGGAAAAAAAAAGGAAAAATTAACTGCTCTGGCAGCTAAATTCAGTTATCGCAAGGAATGCAAATCACACATGAAACAACCTGTATTACAAAGACCCTCAGTCTACTTCGAGGGACATACTGTAATTTTGTTTGGCTATTTGACAGTTGGACAGAGGGCTAGTGAAAGAAGACAAAAATTGCAAAAACGCAGCATGTCACCATTTCATATTAAGTATAATATAGGCTGAGATATGAGCACAGGCAAAACCATTGTTGTAGTGTAGATTTCACTCAGTAGCCTTGTGGAGTATTTCATTTTGAAATACTAAAGAATCATACAGCACGTAAACACAGTGTAGGGATACTTTATGTCCAAGTTACACTTTCTTGTTTAATATATATTTCTTGATGAAAGCAAAAAAAGAACTCATAACTAAATAGGATTTTTTTTTTTTTACAACAGTGTTACGTTTGTTTAATTTCCATATGATCAGTGTAGTGAAGCCTTTTACAATAAAAAGTAGCTTTTCATAATTTTTATGTATTTACTGCCTTGCAGAAATTCATCACGTCATGCCTATGATGAAAATATAACTGGAAATACTATCAAAACTGTTTACTCTACTTCTGATCAGTAAGTACACATTAATAATATTATGCAGTATCAAAGGGCACAGATGTTTTACATAAGCTTTTCAGGTGTTCGAACAAAAGAGAGCAGTGGAAGTCATCATTAGGCTAGTCAGACAGCTTTTCATACAGCACTCCCTTTCAGTGGGATCTTGTCTTCAAATCATTACTACAGTTTGGCAGCCTAATATTATGTGGGCTTGTTGGAGCTGACATATAAAACATCTAGAAACAATAGCCAGGGCCTTAAGTGGTAGAGTTGGATTTGTGATTCTGTAGGTTTCTAACTCTGCTGGCTACTTTCTCTGCAAAATTTCATTCCTTTTTGAAAATAGTGTTTATGTGACCAAGTTTAAGTCCGAATGTGGTAGAATAGGTTCACATGATAATGCTGATTAAAAATTTCATGTTTTCACACCAGTAAATATTTTCCCAAGCATAGAAGAATATTTGTTCAAATCAGTAATATCTCTTGAGGAGGAAAAAAAATTAAATGTGCACACTGCTTTCAGTTCAGATAATTTGGATATTTCCATTACTTGGAAATGCATAGAATCATAAAAACTTGTATACTTTTCAATGTAAGTATAAGAAACTTTGGGGATGATTAAGAAATGAATACATTGTTTGATCATTGACTGGAAAGGAGCAGGACCAGTTAATTTTATAATACAAAAGCAGCACTGACAGTTGCACCTAGCTAATACATACACTGATGGCTTATAAGGATGCAAAAAAAAAAAAAAAGAGAAAATATTTAAAAACATTGATGTTGTTATAAATACTAGGTGAGCTGTTTTATACATATGTCCTATATAGCTGCCTTGAAAATACACACAGTGCACTAAGATTATCAGTTTTCTCCTTGAGATTGCTCTTTTTCTGACAGCTGATGTTATATTATATACACAGGAGTATAATTGGAAAAGATATATGTACATACTGCAGGAAGCCCTTGGGCATAGATGCCAAAATGATCTTAGATGCCTTGCAAATTTGCTGTCATTCAACTTGCTTCAAGGTAAGAAAATTTCACTTACTATTACGAAATAAAATGTAAATATAATACTTACGTTATATTACACATCTAATAAGTGAATAGTTAGGCCTTAGGCGTGGGAGATGAGGAAGGCTTGCACACTAAAGGAGAAGAATAATCTAGGAAGTACTTGTCTCTAGTCTTTCTCTTTCCTCCCCAATCCTTTCCCTCTCCCTCTCCTTGCCTCTCCTTCCTTTCTCTTGCAAAAACCAGAAGGATAAAGGATACAGCAGGACATATCCTGAATGTGATTCATATTTATAAGCCTTCAGTTATACATACTTCCCGACTGATACAGTGAATTATATCCTATTTATAGTTTAATCATACTGTAAAATCTTATTGTACTTCTTTTCTATGAAGTTTTGTGAATTTTCTCGGTTAAAGCCACACTCAAAGGCACTATTAAGAAGAATTTACATAAATAATAGGGTTGAAATCACTTTCCCATTGGGATCAAAATATCGGTTAAGATTTTGTTGCTATGGAGAGTTTCTGCTGTATAATAAAATAATTTTAATTCTGCTTGCATCTTCATGCATGATTTGTTGTTGTAACAATAATTACTCGTGCAAAACCCCCTCATTAGCATAGATCACTTTCTGCCCAGTCTACCATAGTTTCTGTTTCTCAGACCTACTCTTCTATCCAGCTGTTGCATGAAAAGTCACCCAAACCTGACTTGTGAGCACTAGCAATGCAATTTCATCTCTGACAATCACTATGTAATACTTTCTCAAAATTGTTATTACAAATACAAACTCTGGTTTGCTTCCATTCTTTTTAGATGGATGAACCCACATAAAGAGGAATTATTTTTGAATGCAGTTAGGACTGATAATTTCTTGTGTTGTTATCAGCTGAATTATTTTTTAAATATTTAAGCTTTCTGATTAGATTATATCCTTTTTGATACATATTCCCAATTGGCAATGTGTTTTCCCAGCAAAAGTCAGCTTAAGTTTTCTGTAACTACACATTTATGAAAGTATTGGCAGAAAATTAAGCAACTAAGTATTATCTGAGGTTCAAAATTCTGTTCTGTAAATAGAATGACAGTGTTTCTTGATACACTCAGTGTATGCTCTCCTTGTGACTTTGGGAAGTCAGTCTTTGTGTTTATCTGTGCAGTTTAATACATGAAATAAGGGAAATTTAGCTCAGAATTTAGCTTTTTCTTATATTTGTTAAAGAAGTCTCTGGATTCTTCAGTAATGGGAAATATATATAATGGTTAAGGTAAAGTAATATAAAAAGTTTGAAATAAGAAAGTTCAGATTCCTTGAGTTCTGCTCTGAGTTGGATGTTTAATTATGCTTCCTTTACTCAGTGAAAACGGAAGGGGATCTTGAAATGGTGAATCATCTTGTTTTAGAATCAAATTCTAAGTGAAGATAGAAATTACCCTCTGGAAATGTCTGGGGGAGAGAGAGAGGTTAGTGATGATAAATAGAACCTAGACAACCAGCCGAGATTCAGATATCTGACTTCTAGAGGGCTGAAAATTTTATTTCTACATTTATAGTTTATTTCATGTAAATATTTTTTATTTTTTTTTTTAATTCAGAATTCATGATACTACAGTACTCACAAATGCTGTTCTGATCTGGATATGTTTGCTTTATGAATGTGTATGCTGGAAATGAATAGTAGTGAAGGGCTTTATTTTATTTTTTGTTTTTACTTTTACTTGCATTTTGAAGTGTGAAGTATGCAAAAGACCACTGGAAGATCTGAAAGCAGGAGACAGTGTTTGGATTTACAGACAAACTGTACATTGTGAGCCTTGCTACTCCAAAATTAAGGGTAAGATGCAAGATTTATTATATTGAACAGAGGAAAAAAACGTAAGGAACATTCAGAAAACTTCAGTGTATTACAAGTCTGTTGCTTTTGCTTGTATCAGTGTATGCAAACCTTTTCAAAGTCTGCCCCAAAAAAAGGGAAATTAAAAAAATCTATTAAATTATAATGAAAATATTATACTGACTGACATTCTTTACTTTGTGAGGAGGATAGTGAGTAAACAAATATGCAAGGTGGCAAAGAATGAAGCTTTTATTTCGTTAACTTCTCTAGAAGTTGTTAGACTTTAAATCTTCTTTGTTCATGGCAATTATTAATTCATAATACTATAAAACAGTACTTCTATACCAAATAAAGACAAACTTAAACCTAGATGAAAAGTTATAACCTAGTTTTGCCTTATGGGCTTTTTTGAGATATGATCACGTAAACTGAAATTAATCAATTTGTGTTGTTAAAGAACAGTGTTGTTAAGCCATTGCAAAATTTGATGGGAAGAGTGAATTTTACAATTAATCATATTTAAAAAATAAGGCATTGTGACTGTTATAAAACTGTAGAAAGAAATACCAAAAGTATGCATATTGTTTTATAAATGTATATACCATCTTTGAGCAAGTGACAAGAAGTGATAACCAGACTCCGATTGATTTTCTAAGGAAAAAAGAAGACCTAAAGATTTACTTGTATGACATTTAGAGACTGCTTCTGTATTTGGCATCTCTAATCATTTTTTTTTCTCTTGCAGAAAAATGGATCTACTAATTTTGACATACAGAAAGTAAGACAAAGAAGTCCCACTTGTGTTTACTTAAGTGTATTGGCCTGTTACTTCAAAGTGTTGAGGAACACAATCAGTTTTTATTTCTAGAATGCCCTACTGCATGGTTCTCAAAGGAATGAATTCCATGAGAATTGAGATGCCTTTTCATACACAGATTCCAGAAAGCAAAACAAGATATCTATTGTTCAGTATATTCATCACTGCTAAACTGTATGTAAAACTAATGATAATTTATTGAAATGTTCTGAATAGGACATACTTCTGAGTAGGACATACTTACACATCAGTTCTGAAGGCTGTTTATTCTTTTTATTGCAACCATATCTCCTTATAAATAAGAAACTGTTATCTTTGTGAAGCATGAAAGGTATTAATCTCATCTATGATTAGCCATCTAGAAGTCAGTTATTCAGTTAAAACTACTGGTTTCATATAGAGTGAGGTGGGTTCTTCTTCATGCTTTGAAGACAGACGTGAATCTCCAGAGGAAGATTCTTCCCAAATAACTTAAATGATAATTTTAAGATAGAACAAGTATATTTGGAGAATACATCTCCCTTTATTAACGGCAGAGGCATTATAAACAAAAAAATTGTTAGTTGATTTATCACAGTAGTATCCCACTCCATGTCTTTAATCCTGGTAACCATTGTATTAGCAGTTGAATTTTTTTTAAGAAGTGCACACTTCACAGTTGCCATGAAGTCACAGAATACGTGCTTTGCCTGACATTATGTTGTATTTGTATTTCTTACTCTATCAAGCTGCCTGTCTAAATATCTGGGATGGATTAATCTCTTCTAAATGTAAACATATTCGGTGAGGAAGTAGATAATTTTAGGAACTGGTTGGTCAGATTGAAAGTATCTATTTTATGATGAGGTTAGCCATGTTATGAACAGATATTTTACTTTCCACTGCTTACAAAGGAACCTGGGGTAAATAGTTCCGATCTCTAGACACTGACATTGAGACAGATGACTTCCTTCTCTTGAGCCTACATTGAAAGCTTTTTATTTTTGGACAGTGTATATCTGTTGAAGTACAGAAACTGAAATGACTTCATTCTCTGTTATGTTTCTGCGACACTTAATTGTTATTTGCCTTAATTGCCTAAAATAATTATTTCAGTGGTTTACTGGAAAAACAAAGATATCGACTGCTATTCTATGCTTTGAGGTGTTTTAGATCATAATATTCAGAAATGATTTTCCTCCCTTACCTCTCTGCTGAAAAGGACTTCTTAGTTATGACTGTGACAGAGTTGAGTGCTTGGAATCTGCTGGACCTGACCAGAGCTTACAAAACTGAAAAGTGCCAAATCCATAGATTAGTATTAGACTGTTGAATGTCTGTCACTGCCAAATTTTCTCTCCTTGTTTGCACTTGCTCTAATAGAGACAGGAGGTAAGAATTTCTGTATGATTTAAACCTTTGGGCCCTCAACTGAATACGATGCAGTCTGTTTAGCCTAGCGTAAAGAGTGTACATACTGTTGTATGAAAGAGTCATGTAACAGTACATAATTTGTTTAATTATTTTTATGAAAAATGATTATGAATTAATGGTAGTAGCTTTAGAAAATCTGTTATTATCTGTTTTCTATTATTTCTTTTTCTATTGTGTGCCCATTGCTGATGACATGCTTTAGTTAAATTATTATCAATATTACCATGTGCATTACTGATGTAATGAGACTTGCAAAACATAGAGGAGTTTTAATATTGGGTGACAAATTTGGTCCTGTTCAGAGACCAACAGTTATTCCTAAGGCTGAATTACAATGGAAGTTGCTAGATATTTACCTGAGACAGCACATTAGAATCCAGTGCATTCCAGTGTTTGAGAAACCAGGAGAAAACTCTGGATCCAAATATCTGGTACTTAAATACTCACTGACAGAGAAGTAACAATACAGAAGCAATAAACAATAATTCTGTGCTCATCAATTCATCCTTGCTGAACAGCACTGGCTATTTTGCAATGTGGATTGAGTTTTTTTTTTTTTTTTTTTTTTAATTATCATATGTTGTAATTTTCCTGAAAAGAAACACTGGTTTTGTGATGTGTGATATTTACCATATAAAAGCACAGATAGCAGTACTCATTAAAAAAATCAAATTAACATCTCAATAGCGATGTATCAAAACGGAATTGTTTTTTGTCCTTTTTGCATATCATTAGCATGTGGTGTTTTATTTCTCTTTGACTGGTACTTCCATGAACTATTGAAATGAGCAGTTTGCTGACAGCTGTTTTAATGAATGTGTTATCTTCAATAATGCTTTAAATTAGACTGAAAAGCTGCATTGAGAGGTGATGTACTAAATTATGTGGGATTTTGTGATTCATCAGGCCCATTTTCTCAGTGTGTAATGGATAGTTTCTTTTGCAAATCTTGGGCATAGCTCTACAGGGGAAAAAAATCATTCATGCATATACATATGTAGATGGCATCAAGACTACTTCATTACATATTTACATATTTACAAGTAGGAGGAGCGTCACAAGAACTGTTTCACTGTTGTACTGTATTCTGCTGTATCCTATATAGGTTCTTACAGAACACTCAGTCTTTGCTTGAAGCAAAGTGATAAGCATGTTAATATTGTCTTCTAGTCTTTTTCCTCTTGCAATAAATGCCTCTATGAGTTTGACAAGACAGTCTCTCTTCTTTATAGAGCCTCATTAGCTTATGAAAATGTGGTCAACTGCAAACGGTCCTTGCTTTTATTCAGTAGGACAGCTCTCTGTATTTCTCCTTGATATGGAGATGCATGTCATGTTGGAAGTTGTACGTGTTCAGTGTGTATCTCCTTAAACATGTATGAGTCACTTATACACTTTCTTCTCTTGATATTTTAAAAATCCTGTTATTTAGGATAAAATATACCGGTTTTCCTGATTGTTTTTGCTTTAGGATCCTAAGGTTGCTTGTTGTTCACAGTAACTACTGATACCCGAGGAGACAGTTCTAGCTTCCAGTCAAATAAGTATCAGACTGCAAGAGAGAAATGTAGCCTTCCTTTTTCCCTTCCACTGCACCAGATTATCTCATTTTTCTTCACCCTAGCTTAACAGCAGAGACACACTCCATTCCATAACAACAGTGGATAAAGACACCTAGATAGGTTTGATATGCCAAAGCCTGAAATTGTTAACTAAAAAATGTTTTGTTTAACCACGTAAGTGATTAATAGTCCTAGAGATCTTAAGGCTATTTTATATTTACTTCTTTGACTTCGAAATCTTCAAAGTGTCATGCGCTTTGCCTGGCCTGACCAACTCAGTTCTTATCTCCCGCATCAGTAAAATGAAGATCTAAGAAACACTCCATGCATTTTAGGGATGAGAATCTGCAGATATTCTCAAAGCACATTTGCTAGTATTGGACACCCTCAAAACTCTCATCTTTTAAAATCATGGAGATGGTAGTGTTCTCTTTCAAAAGAGCACTGCCCATAAAGTAGGAAGGACATGATTAATTTATCCCCCAGCACTACCTATGTTTTAACCAGATGGTTTAATACTTTGGTGTGTGAAATAAAGTATGTTCCCATTCATGTTTTTGCCATGTTCCATGACTTGTGCAGGGTGAATTCTTACAGCCTGTAGACCACAGGTTATCTGCACAATCTGCACACTCGATATCTGTATGCCTACTGAACCCTCAGGAACTACTATTGAGTAGAAAATACAGAAAAAATCCCAGAAGCAAAGAGAACATCCTGGAATTTCTTTGAGTCATCAGAGTGGTCTAATTCATAATTAAAAGCAGTCTTTATGATTCTCTGTTTATCCCTGTTAACATCATGCTCCCTTCTAGCACCATTAGAGGAGCTGGGTGCACTCAGCTTTGGCTTGAGCAGGATAGTGAGGGAGTGTGAGGTGGTGAGTTTCATTTGAGAGTAGTAGAAAAGACTTCAGAGGATGATCTCTTTTAAGCTTTGGTATATTCTTTGCCTTTTTTTGCCTCTGAACTCTGCTGGATGGGAACTAATTCCCTCTTTCTGTGCAGTACTCAGCATAGCGGCCTCTGGGTGGTACTTCTGCACCTGTGGATACGGCTCAAGGAAAACAGGTTTCACCTTCCTTTCCAAGAAAGCTACCTATAATTTACTGCTTTTCAGGAGGTTTTATACCTGTGTGAGTTATAAATTGTCAGCTACAGCCTCTTCTTACCCGTGCCAAGACTTAAAACTTCTTGATTTTGGCCCATTAGAATCAATGTCTGAGTCTTGGCATTGCTGTATAGTCTTCAGACATCTGCTTAGCACTCTCAGACAGCTGTTACAGTCAAAGCAATGGCAGCCAATATTTTAAAACTACATACTCTGAAAAGAAAAAAAAAGAGAGAAAGGAGAAAAGAATAGTCATTTCTGAAAAGAAAATTCAGTATTTTTCTAGCTTTCATGGTATTTTTCCTAATGGGGGAATAAATACTTGTGTTCACATGTCATAATACGCAAAACTAGCAGAAAAAGGGAAAACGACTAAGAAAAAAATGAAAGCGTTGTGCAAAGAAGCCAATTAAGGGCAAGTAGAGTTGGTGCTTTTGAAACTGGGGATAGGAATTTAAAAGTAATAGTGTTGTCATAAATAATGGTGTCATTGAAATCAATAATAAAACTTGACTGCAAGATGAATACTCTAGAAAATATTTATCTTCACATCTTCTGGTTCCTCTAGGGAGTATCCAGCTATGGAATCTGGAATTATGTCATCTCTGTCTCTAACTCAGATGTTATAATTAAGAATTGGATATCAGCTTCCTGAACATGTAGCACTGTAATCCCAGACATTCAAATATTTTGAGTACTAATATTTGGTAAATCTACAAAAAAAAAAAAAAAAAAAAGAACAACAACAACAAAAAACAAACAAACAAAAAATCCCATACAACTGAGAATGTATTTATCCTTTTACCAAAGTAACAGTATAACTTTCTGAAGTAAAATACCAGTTTTCTCCAGACGAAAATTCTCTGTGGGAGTAGGCATGCTAGTTTTGACATGAGTGACATCTCTGGAAAGCTTGAGGAAGAAAACAGAAATACTAATTCTTCTGCCTGTTCCACTGCAGTGTGAGACATCCCAGACACTCAGTCAGAGGAAAGCACATGCTCTGTTAGTCTGTTTGACTCTGTTTGTTTCCTAATTGAGCTTTCTAACAAAGAATCAGATCTTCTCAGCAGGAACAAAAAGGAAACAGTGAAGTGGGGGTAGGAGGGGCTTTGTTTCTCCTGAAGAAATCTGAACAAATACACAGAAAAGGCATAGCTGAAAATAAACCGTAATTCAAAAGTCCTTCATCAGACCAGTGAGCGCACTTGCAAAATGCCTTTGCCACAGCAACATTTATTTTGTATACAGATTGTTTCAGGGCTGCTTACTGTGGAGCTCCTGTCCAGCCTCGGAGGTTTGGCTGGCAGAGACTGCATAATGGAACAAATTAAGTGTTCCAGAAAGTACTGGGCTTATGTGGTGAGATTTTGGTAACATTGCCCACAAGGGTAGTCTCTGTGAGCAGAGCCCAGCAGCTGCTCCATATCAGAAGAGAGTCAGTTCCAGCTGCTCCAAAAGGAAGCTGCAGCCTATGGAGAGATCCTATAGCAGCAGCCCCAAGCCAGAGCTGCAGCTTGAGGAGAGGAGCCTTGTGGAGCTGCAGCCTATGGGAAACTCACACAAGGTCAGTTCAGAAATGACAGCATCCCTTGTGAGGGACCCATGTGGAGTGGGAGACTGTGACAGTGAAGGAGTAGTAGAGACAAAGTGTTATGGACTGACTACAGCTCCCATTCTCCATGTCCTATGACACCTGTGGGGAGGATGTGTGGGGAAGCTGTTTCTAATCTGCTTTTGTTTTTTCACTGCCCTACTTTGGTTATTTGTGGGCAATAAGCTATATTAATTTCCCTCACACCAATTCTATTTTGCCCATTATGGTAAGTGGTGAGTGATCACCCAGTTCTTATCTGGCTCTATGAGATTTTTTTCATCCTATTTTCTCCACCTATCTATTTGAGGAGGAGTGAGAGAGCACTGTGATGGTGCTGGTGAAAAACCACCACAGTCACAAAGACTGACACATCACTACCCTGTCCTACGAGGAATGGTAAATATTTTAATGCTTATCTCATGATTTATTGCAGGAAAGTTATCAAGTATTTTAAAAGTGGTATAGCATATGGAAGAGAGGCTCTGGAAAAACAATGGCTTGATTTAGGTTTTGTAACTATACTGAAGCTCTACTTTAGGTATCTTTGCTATTGTATGGTAACTGTTCAGTCACAGCCTGAACCACTGATTGATCACCTGAGGCAAGGACTGAGTCAGCGGTGGGTGCACAGGTGAAGGTGATTCAGCTGTCTGACCAGAAGAGGAGGAGCCTGGCTGCACTAGACTCCATTTAAGAGCTGACTGCCATACTTTCTGGAGATCCCTCCTCTGTGGAGTCTTTCCTGTAAACGTAGATCTTTGGATATAGGTGAGCATTCTTTCCCTGTTAGTTTCTTTTCCCATTTTCACCATGGTAATCTTTCCAGCTGTAACACCATATTTATGTGATATGGACTCTTTTGTGCATGAATAAGTTATAGATAATGCAAGAATGGGCTTTGAGTGTGAGGTTTTTTGTTTGTTTTTTTTTTTTTCTGATAGGATATAAAGAAATCACAAAGGTGATATCGTTGTGGTCAGCTACTCTGTCCAAGTGAAGGCCAATGATGAGTGGTGTCCCCTAGGGGTCCTTTTTGGACCAGTACTCTTTAACGTCTTTCTCAATGACCTAGACGTTGGGATTGAGTACACACTCAGCAAGTACACAGATAACACTAAGCTGAGTGGTGCAGTTGTGTTGTGGCTTTGTTATTAATTTTTTGTTGTCAGTATTCCCCATCAGAACATCAGGTGGACCAGTGGGAGTTAACGAGTTAATGTTCTGGTTCCATTTACTGCCTTTTATGGGTAGTTTGAATATCCTGATGGGAGGGGAGGGGGCAGTCATGGACTTACATCTAAGGATAACCCCATGACAACTGTTGGTGGAGTATGGGGGCAACTATGGGTTTTCACTTCATCTTAAGAGCATTATATAGAGGATGAAGGACCCTCGTGTTCTTGAGAACATCCTGGTTCCTTTTTAAGCCCCTCATATTCTGTTTTGGAGTTGCACATATCTACATGCTTGGTTCTTATTTATCTTAACAGGCTAATCTAACAGACAGTATGATGTTTGGACTGGTTTCCAGGTGCTCTTCCTGGTTCTGTATGCATGTTCAGGGTGCCAGCTTGGATACTGTGCTGTCAGTCTCTCAGCACGTATTCTCTGCAATGGTATTTTACATTTATGTGGAGGAAGCTTTCCCTGAAACCAGAGAATGTGGAGTGGTG
The DNA here is from genome assembly GCF_023343835.1 of Lagopus muta. Lineage (NCBI taxonomy): Eukaryota > Metazoa > Chordata > Aves > Galliformes > Phasianidae > Lagopus > Lagopus muta. The sequence continues at coordinate 152,409,618 of NC_064433.1, read as the reverse complement.
GGGAATATGGAGAGGTTTAGGAAAGTGTGGGGACCCCTTGTATCATGGGATTTTACTCTTGAACACCTGTGGGATCCTGAGGAACTATGCAAGCATTTGGGTAAGGGATGGTGCAGCTCAGAAAGATCTGAGGAGGAACAACTTATTTGGTGCTTGGCTTGTGCTTACTGAGCTCTATATAACACTGTCATGGAGAGGGGGAGAGGGAGAGAGGGAGAGAGGGAGAGCTGGTAGTGTGTCCCTAAATAGTAATGAAGCCCACCAACTAGGAAACATCACCTGAGACTCAGCTGTTGACAGGGGGATTAGAAGATATCTGGATGGAATCACCACCCTTCGGGAACGAATGTTATTAGATGTGAAGGAAAGATATCCCTTCAGAACCGAGCTGGAGTCTAGGATGAAAAGCTGGAATACTGTTGAGAAAGGCATCCGGTTATTTGGGAGAAACAGCCTTAGTTGAAATGCTGTACAATCCTGAATTTGTTTCCAATGATCCATGCCAGGACCATGATCCCAAGAGAATGGTGAGTACACCTGAAATATGGTGGAAACTCATGTGAACAGCACCAGAATGGTACACCAGTTCACTGTTTGCAATGACCAATAGATATGAAGACCTAGGCAGAAGACCCCCAATTTTTGAACTGTTTCTTACACTTCAGAGATTGGAACAAAGATTACCGCCATCCCATGCTTCCATATCAGCTATCTGCTGAACTCCAGAAAGAGCCAGAACGGCATGTGGGAGTGATCAATTGTGATGAACTCATGGCAGTATCAGAAACACCCGATGAAGACCAGGATGATCAAAAGAACCTGCTGAAGGAGCTGGTCAAACTGATTAAAGTCTCAGCTATCAAAGACAAACACCCCCCTCCCCCCCCCCCCCCCATCCAAGCAAAGGACTGCAGTAAATGTATGTCTCGTGCTGCCCTGTGGAGCTATTTACATGAGCATGGAGAGGATATGAAGAAGTGGCATGATGAATCCATTCTTGCACTACGAGCACAGGTGAGAGACTTACAAAACAGATCAACCACCACTGAAGTTGCTCCCGTTACTGCAGGTAACAAAGAGAGGGGCCCTGCCTTCAGCCAGGGGGAGAAAAGGGATAATAGAGTGTATTGGACTGTGTGGATTCCATGGCCTGGCACATCAGAACCACAGGAATATAAAGCACTGGTGGACACTGGTGCTCAGTGCACTTTGATGCCCTTGAGTTATAAGGGGACGGAACTGAGTTATATCTCCAGAGTGACTGGTGCTCTCAGGAATTGTCTGTGTTGGAGGCAGCAATAAGCCTCACTGGAGAGAGAGAGGAAAAAAAAAGGAGAGAGAGAAAAAAAAAAAAAAGGCAAAAGCATCTTTTAGTAATTGGACAGGAGGCTCCATGCGTACTCAGTATGGGTTATCTTAGAAGGGGGTATTTCAAGGATCTCAAGGGATACCAATGGGCTTTTGGAATAGCTGCTGTAGATACAGACAGCATTAAGCAGCTGTCTGTCTTGTCTGGCCTGTTGGAGCCCATCTGTTGTGGGGTTACTACAGATGAAAAAAGTAGTAAAAGAGCAGCAGGTACACATTGCTATGAAAAACGGTGCACAGATGACAGTACCGCACCAACAGGGATTCCTTGCTCCCCATTCATAAGCTGATTCATCAGGTAGAGAGTCAGGAAGTGATCAGCAAAACTCACTTGCCTTTTAACAGCCCCATATGGCCAGTGTATAAAGCCAGTGGAGAATGGAGGCTGGAGGTAGACTGCCGCAGTCTGAATGAGATCACACCCCCACTGAGCGCTGCTGTGCCAGATATGTTAGAACTCCAGTATGAACTGGAGTCAAAAGCAGCCAAATGGTATGCCACCACTGTCATTATCAATTCGTTCTTCTCCATTCTGTTGGCCACAGAATGCAGGCCACAGTTTGCTATTATTTGGAGGGGTGTTCAGTACACCTGGAACTGTTTGCCCCAGAAGAGGAAACACAGCTTGACTATTTGCCATGGGCTGATCCATGTCGTGATACAGCAGAGGATGTCTTTAAGAAAGGAGCGCAAATAATTCAAATTCTTCTGCATGCTGGTTTTGCTAGTAAGTGAAACAAAGTGAAGGGATCTGCCCTGGAGATTCAGTTTCCTAAGAGTAAAATGGCAAGATGGGCATCGTCATATCCCAGGAGATGTGATCAACAAAATCACCACTATGTCTCCACCCACTAGCAAAAAAGAGACACGATCTTTTCTGGGTGTAGTGGGCTTTTGTAGGATGCACATCCCAAACTGCACCTTCTTACTTAGCCCCCTCTATCAGGTGATGTGAAAGAACAATTTCATGTGGGGTCCTGAACAGCAGCAGGCTTTTGAACAGGTTAAACAAGAGAGCCTGTGTACTGTGTCCAGTTCTGGGACCCTCACTGCAAGAAAGACATTGAGGCCCTGGAGTGGGTTCAAAGAAGGGTGACAAAGCTGGTAAGGGGTCTGAAACATAGCCTTATGAGAAGCAGCTGAAGGAACTGGGATTGTTTGGTCTGGAGAGGAGGAGGATCAGGGGAGACTTTATTGCTCTCTGTAACTACCTGAAGGGAGGTTGTAGTGAGCTGGGTGGTGGCCTCTTCTCTCATGTAACTAGTGGTAGAACTAGAGGTAATGGCTTCAAGCTGTGCCAGGGGAGATTTAGGCTGGACATTAGGAAATACTACTCTGAAAGAGTGATCAGGCACTGGAATGGGCTGCCCAGGGAGTTGGTGGAGTCACTGACTCTGGAGGTATTCAAGGGACGGTTAGATTTTGTTTTGAGGGACATGGTTTAGTGAGTACTATTGGTGACAGGAGGATGGTTGGACTGGATGATCTTGAAGGTCTTTTCCAACCTTGGTGATTCTATGCTGCGGCCCTAGGGCTGGTATGGATGGGACAGGATGTGAAGAACATCCTCTGTACTGCTGCTGGAGAGAAAGGTCCCGCTTGGAGTCTGTGGCAAAGAGCCTCAGGAGAGACTTGAGGCTGACCCCTGGGATTTTGGAGTAGAGCATACAGGAGGTTGGAAGAGGGCTGCACTCCAACTGAAAAGGAGATCCTAGCCGCGTATGACGGGGTTCAGGCTGCTTCTGAAGTAATCAGCACTGAAACGCAGCTTCTTCTGGCACCTCAATTGCCAGTGCAGGACTGGATGTTTAAAGGAAAGGTTCCTTCCACCTATCGTGCTACTGATGCCACTTGGATTAAGCAGATTGTGTTGCTTATACAATGAGCATGGATGGGGAACCTCAGCCATCCAGGAATCTTAGAGGTGACTATGGACTGTCCTGAAGGTAAAAAGTTTGGAACATTGCTGGCAGAAGAGGTGTCATATGCTGAAGAGTCCCCACCATACAACAAACTACCAGAAAATGAAAAGAAATTTGCCCTGTTTGTGGACAGATCATGTCATATGGTGGGAAGCATCGCAGATGGATATCTGCTGTACAGAGTCCAGCATGATGAGTTGCAGAGGCCACTGAAGGACAAGGAGAATCAAGTCAGTTCGCAGAGGTAAAAGCTGTCTAACTTGCCTTAGATGTTGCTGAGCGGGAGAGGTGGCCAACGCTTTATCTTTATGCTCACTCATGCATGGGGGTGGTTACAGCAGTGGGAACAGAACAACTGGTAACAGAAGGGTAAACCTATATGGGGTGCTGAACTGTGGAAAGACATCGCTGCCTGAACAAAAAATATGGTTATAAAGGTGCATCACATAGATGCTCATGTGCCAAGAGTCAGGCTACTGAGGAACAGCAAAATAACCATCAGGTAGATCGAGCTGCCAGAATTGAGGTGGCTTAAATAGACCTGGACTGGCAGAACAAGGGAGAGTTATTTTTAGCTTGGTGGGCCCATGAGACCTCAAGCCATCAAGGAAGAGACGTGGCATGTAACTGGGCTAGAGACCAAGGGGTGGACGTAAGTATGGAGACTATTGCCCAAGTTATTCATGACTGTGACACGTGTGTCACAATTAAACAAGCCAAGAAGATGAAACCTCTCTTGGGGGAAGGGCGATGGCAAAAGTACAAATATGGGGAGGTGTGGCAGGTTGATTATATCACCTTGCCACGATCTCGCAATGGTAAGTGGTAAGTTATGTGCTCACCATGGTGGAGGCAACCGCTGGGTGGCTTGAAACATAGGCAGGACCCCACACTACCACCCAAAGCACCACATTAGGTCTGGAGAGGCAAATCCTGTGGTGACATGGCACCCCAGATGAGTCAGATAATGGGACTCATTTCAAAAATTCACTTGTGGATACTTAGGCCAGAAACATGGCATTGAGTGAATTTATCGTATCCCGTCATGCACCAGTTTCTGGTAAAATCGAATGCTTCACTGAAAAAGGGAGATTTAAATTCAATGTTAGGGAAAAATTCTTAGAGCTTGGTAAGATGCTGGCACAGGCTGCCCAGAGAAACTGTGAATGCCTCATCTCTGGAGGTGTTCAAGGCCAGGTAGAGTGGGGCCCTGGGCAGCCTCATCTGCAGAGTGGCAGTCCTGCCCACAGCAGGGGAGTGGAACTAGATGATCTTTAAGATTCCTTCCATCGCAAGCCATTCTTTTTTTAATTATTTTGGGATGTTTAGCAAAGTTTTCTGCACGATCGAACTGAATTTGGATAATAGTTAGGCAATTATTCTTCGAAACTGTTCCCTCGTCTAAGAGTTCAACATACACATATGCTAACACAAGTAAAACCTTCGAAATAACTGCAAATTTTCCATGCTCTTTTGACATTAATTCTACTCTGGTGTCATTGCACTCAGATTTGCTTCCTCAAAAAGCACATTTAGTGCTGGCTGGAGGGTTTTTGAAATCAATTTTTCCCAGACATGTGACGTGACCAGTGCTGAGCATATTGCTGTTCAGTTTTTTAACGTGGTAACTTCTAAACCACTTTACGGTATCATTATTAAATTTTCAAATTGTAAAAACCACTTAGTTATTCTGTGTGATGGAGCTGTGAAGATGGATAGTAATTTTTTCCCCGCTCTGTTGAAAAGCTGCCCAAGTACGTTCATATCATCATGAAGGCGTTTCTCCTTCTGCCAACATCCCCTGTCCCATGAAGACAAATCAAGCTGAAAACAGAATTGTTGGCAAAATGTGTGGTATGGTTTTTTAGCCATCTGGAGATCAGCTGTTTTTCTGTCATTCTTGATGAAAACTTGTAAGAAAGAAACAACCTGCACTGATGTAGGTCAATGCTTTCTGTCTATGGCTGATAAGGTAAGGGAGGGGTTAGTGGATTTGTAAACCAGAGTGATTTCATATGGAACTGATGAATTAAAATAAAAAAGTACTCAGTTAAACTACAAGTGTCATGTTTCATCTAGATGGACCTACAAACTTATGTTCAATACACAGGCAATATTTTAGTTACCGTAACTACTGATTTTCTGGGGCAACTGGGTCTCGCAGAATATGATGCAGTTTTGGACTTAATCCCATGGAAAATATATGCTAGTAGTGACTGCGATGTAGTTCAGCTTAATATTAATTTAATAATGAAAAAAAACATAGGATCAGAAAGAACCATAGTAGTTTAGAAAAAGAAATTGTATAAAAATAATTAAGTCAATTAAGAGAAAATTGAAAGTAACAATTAAGAAGATAAAACGTTTGCAAGAGACAGTGATAGTGAAGAATCCTGTAACTCCAGGAAGATGTTTATCTACTCCTGTACATTTGAACTGATTTTTAAATCTAACAGTAACAAATTTTTAGGACCAGACTGTGCATACGAAAATTCTATAGAGGGTCGAATGTACCATTGTTCAACTTCTTACATGCATTTAACCTATTGCTCAAAGCATGCCTTGTGCCAAATGAATCGGAAGCATCAACTGTGACACTGGGCCTGAATAAATATGAAAGCTGCTCTGTGGAACTATATTTCAGTTAAGCTGACTTTTCTATCAATGCAATTTGTACCAATTACAATAAATAATGAAATATGCAGGCATCTGGTATGATATATTGGAGGCAATTCTATACAGTTTTTTCAAGAAAAGGTGTGCTCATGAATGTATGAATACTTCTAAAGGCAACAATATGTTTCTGGGGAAGTTGTTCTTTTTTTTTATCTGAATATAGTTGGATTTATAAGAAAATTGTCACAATCTCTTCTTAAGCCATCATAATATAAGCAAACAAGGACTACTAATAAAAAGGAAACAATGGGTTGGAAAATTCAGCTCTCATCATGGAGGGAAAGAACGGGAGGTTCAGCCTGGCTTCTGTGGGGGCAAGGCTCTATAAATGAGGGCTTGTCAGCTTGGAAGAGAAGTGACTGAGTTTTATAAGTCATGAATGATAAAGAAAATCTGAATAGAGGGTGATTAATCATTCTGTCTTAGAAAAAAAACAGAACTAAGGGGCACCCAATTAAATTACTAGGCAGCAGATTTAAAGCAGATAATAGGAAGTAGCTTTTCTTACAATACGTAATTAAATTGCAGTGCTAATTGCCACAGGGTGTTCCTAATGGATAAATGGTTTAAAAATGGGTCTCAGCAAAATATATTACACACTGGTGGCTATAAAAAATAAATGGCCCAGATGTCCCAATCTGCTGACTACAGAATGCTGGAGAGAAATTCTCAGTATTTTTCTTGTTTCTGATATATTTTCCCTAAGCAGCTACTCTCAGCCTTTGTTACCGGTCACTGATTAGATGGACTGCTGCTGCTGTGTTAGTGGCTCTATTTCTATGAAGTTATTTTCACAGACGTTTTTTGGTCTGGAACTGCTCCTCAAAATTTCACTAGGCACGGAGGTTACCATCCGTGCTCTGACCTTATTGTAACACATCCTTTGTGAAGCTCAGACTGGATTACTGCAATTAATTCTTTACTGGCTTGCCTGAAAGGCAGGTCCAGCCTGCAGCTATTACAGAATAAAGCAACAGGCTTATTATCAGAAAAGAGCAGATGGGATCTGCAGGCTTTCCTGCTTCTTTGTTCTCTGCATTGGGAGCCTATCAACAGCTATACTGATTCATAAATTTCTACTCCAGTAGGCCATGTAAGTAGCCAAAATCAGCACCTTTTCTGCTACTGCAGTTTCTCAGGTCCAGGAATAACAGGTTTGATGGGCATTCGAAGATGTAAGATTGGAGGTAAAACACATTTTATCAGTAACTTTAAAAAAAAAAAAAAAAAGGAATCATAAAGTCTTTATTTGGTTTGTAAAGAGTGTATTTGTTCTCAGCTGGCCAGCCTAATCAGCTAGTACTGGGACACTGAGTAGAGCTTGTTAACAATTTTTTTAGTAATGTTAATATTGGGAGGAAAATAATTTACTAAGGAAAAGCAAACAGGTCAAATATTTCAATCATGTTCTAACCCTCTTGCCAGAAGACCAGTATGCCAGCACAAAGGTGATAGAGGACTTAAAAGCACACCATCAACACCATGTGCAAAGATATTACACATACATTTGACATACAGCAACAAAAGCAATTCAGTGAAATGGATGGTTAACCTCCACTCAGCCAGGAAATACCTGGAAAAAAAGACACAGTCTCACACAGCAATTATGAGCATAGTAGCAGAAGCATGAACAAGTTTGAGCTCTTGCAGGAGAGAGATGAGATTCAAAGCTGTGCTACTCAAAGAAGGTGGGTGAGATGTAGTGAACCTTATTCTGCTTGTAATCAACTTGTTTGAGCTGCCTGAAAAGTTTGGCCCAAGACTAAGGTACAGCACTCAGCTTTTCCTCCTCTGACCACTGCCCCAACAAGTGTCTGTGTGCAGCATTTGTGTTGGCAGCATGAACAGAAGCAGGTAGTCAACAATTTGCTATCCGTAGCAGTGAAAACTGGATTATGCTACCAACGTGGATGATACGTGGCAGAATTGGGCCAGCAGTTTTTTACATTCAACATTTTTCCACTTCTCTCTTCCAAGTGGATGGAGGAGACCAAACAAAATTTTTGGATTAAGCACTATCGGGATCAATCTAGGTTATGCTAGAGGCTATGTTTATTCTCTTCAGTGGTAAAATAAAAATCAGTACATCAGTGCTTTGTTCTCTGCTTTATCTTTACAGCCACTCTTGTAGTACAAGCTGTTATCCTTACACTGTGATAGCGTAAGTGCTTAAAAGATTAACAAGTAATAGTGCTGTGGTCCTGTGCATATGCAGAAGGAAGTTTCCCCTCAAAGACTACGAACAAAAGAGAGAAAACAGATAACTGGTTGATTTGTTTATGCTTTGAGTAGAGAACCTGTACCTCCTGACATATGAAACCTGTGATGCTGCAGGTGGCAGTGGCTGCTATCGCTACAGCTCTGTCCAGGATTGGTGTACCCAGCAGTTGGGTAGCAGCCAATTGACCCCAACAGCTACCAGCAGTGGCTGACCTGGCAATTCACATACATCACATCAGAGCTGTAGGAAACTTCATGGCAGCAACGTCAGGGCAACTTCTGTCTTCTCCTGATTAAATGAACCCAAGGGGCAGTCCTGGGTGTGAAATGGTTGTGTTGCCCACACAGTGGTTGGGTATGATGCTGAACCTCTTTCCACCTGCTTGCTGAGGAGAAGGGATGCATGAGTAATTTCTTCCACTGGAAGAAATTACTTGTTCCAAGACAAGGAATGATAAGGAAGGGTAGCAAACTGATTTACATTATCTGGGCTATGTTAAAGGACCTTTCAATGAGGGAAGAGGGAGGGAGGAGCATTTTTCATCTCAGGGGTTCTCCTCCACTTAACAATTTTGTTATGTTTTTGTTATGCTTGGTAGTTCATGACAGTAAGAGAGGTAACGGCCTCAAGTTGTGCCAGGAGAGCTTCAGGTTGGATATTAGGAAGAATTTCTTCTCAGAAAGAGTGATGAGGCACTGAACAGCCTGCACAGAGAAGTGGTGGTCTCACTGTCCCTGGAGGTGTTCAAGAAATGTGGAGATGTGGCACTGAAGGACATGGTTTATTGGTCATGGTAGTCGTGGACTAGACAATATTAGTGGTAAAAGTCTTTTCCAACAATTTTGTGTGGTTTTCTACTGTTTGTGGTTCTGTCTCCCTTCATCACCAACACATCTTAAAAAAAAAATCATAGAACCATAGAATTATTTGCGATGGAAAAGACTTCTAAGGTTATCAACTCCAGCCGTTAACCCAGCACTGCCACATCTGCTGCTCAACCACACCCTTAAGCACCACACCTACATGTCTTCTAAATACTTCCAGGGATGGGGACCCAACTACTTCCCTGGGCAGCCTGTCCCAATGCTTCACAGCCCCTTTTTGTAATATCCAGCCTAGTTGCTCCTCTGGAGCAGTTGCTCCTCTGGAGCAACCTGAGGCCGTTTCTTCTTGTCCCATTGCCTGCAGCTTTGGAGAAGAGACCCCCCACCTCCTCGAGGCAGTTGCAGAGAGAGATGCGGTCTCCCTTGAGCCTCCTTCAATAAGTAAATAGTCCCAGCTCCCTCAGCTCTTGTCACGACACTTGTTCTGAAAACACGCTGCTGTGAATCAGAAGACCCGAAACATCAGCAAGTCTGGTAGCCACAAACGTCTGCCTGCATCCGTTCCTTTCGGGCCCGACGACAGAGCCTCCCGCTGCGCCTCTCGTTTCCAATCACACCGCAATCTGCATAATTACCGCCTCGACACCTACGGGCTCACATCATTCGGCGTCCCGGCGCGGCCCCGAGCCGAGAGGCCAGGCGGCGGCCCCGGCTTTGTTCCCTCCCCGCTCCGGCTGCCGAGTGGGAGGGAACCGGGCCCGCCCGCGCCTTGCCCGCCGCTGTCGGCAGGCGCAGCAGCGGCGGAGCGGAGCGGGCGGCGGAGCGCAGCGCAGGGTCCCGACTCTCGTTCCCGGCGCTCCCTCCCCAGCGCCCGCGGGCCCGGGCGCTGCCCTGCGGCGGCGCGGCGAAGGGCCGGCAGGATGGAGGCCGCCTTGCTGAAACCGGCGATGATGGCGGAGGTGAAGGGGAGCGGCGCCGGCGCGGCCGTGAGCGCCGAGCTGGAGGTGAAGAAGCTGCAGGAGCTGGTGCGCAAGCTGGAGAAGCAAAACGAACAGCTCCGCAGCCGTGCCGCCGCCGCCCGCCCGCCCAGCCCGCACCTGCTGCTGGCCCCGCTGCCGGCCCCCGCCGCGCTGCGCCCCGCCAGCCCCCCTGGGCCGGCTCCGGCTCCGGCTCCGACCCCGGCCGCGCCGTGCGTGCCCGGCCCGCTGCCCGGCGCCGCGCCCGGCCTGCAGGAGCCCCTCGCCTACTTCAAGGCGGCTGGCGGCGGGCAGGAGGCCGGCGGTGCGGGGGTTGCCACGGTGCTGGACGAGGTGGCGGTGCTGGAGCTGGAGGACGGATGCTGCGGCCAGGACGAGGATACATGGTACATGCGGATCGCCCCCGCGGCCGTCCCCGGGCCCCTTGCGGGGCTGCCGAGCTTCCCGGCTGCTGGCTCAAGGCGTTATTAGCATTAGCCCCCAAATCCACTTGATCTCGTGCTGCTTAAACTTACATCTGCCTTTTTTATACTGCGTTTTCTTTTATTTTTCCTTTATTTTAATATGGCGCGGTGAGGACCCCCAGTGCTTGATCCCTCGGCTCCCCTCCCTGCGTGTGCCCCTTCTGCGTTCTCCCTTCCGCGGATGCTTGCCTCCCCCGATTTGAGGTGTCAGCCTAGTTCCAGCCTCCGCTTTACATAAGGAATTAAAAATATTAAGGGATTCGGGAAATCCTTTATCAGGGCAGCGCCGCCTCGCTCGCCATCCTAAAATCTCAGTCCAATTGTAGCAGATCCTAAGGGATTTGGGAGGGCTTTTGTCTTTTATACATAGACCTAAAGGGTTGTTTGTGTATCTTCATGTAGCATCAGGACACATGGCGGTGTGCTGGTGCGTCAGGTAAGGCAGCAACAAACAGCAAATTAATAAAGCCTAACAGAAAATTGACCTAGAAGGAGGATTCCTTGAAAACAAAAAGTAGGGGCTTCTTGGAAGGGGTAAATAAATAACGTCTGGTGCTTCCAACTTGCCCCAGCAAAGCATGCAGACATCTCAGGAACTATCCAGACACTGCAGAAATACTATGGAGATGATGCTGCATAACTGTATTGGGGATAATTGATGCTCAGTTGTGTTCATACACAACACACAGTCTCAGTAGTATGATCTGCATTATCTGTATTCACGTATCTGTCTTAAGAATGTGTTGAAACTTCAACATCATTTTTCTAATGATTGCAGTTTTTTAATAGGAAGGTTAGATGAGCTGAGAATACAACGTAGTGCAGCTGAGAAGCACTTAAACATCATTATTTTGGTAGCAGAAAAAATATTTTAAAATTAATCTGAATAACATAAATATTTCTTGAATGTTGGTTGTATCTAGTTCACGCTACAAGGTTATCCATGCTTCAGTTTTTGATAATTGCTTCTTCCAGATGAGAATTGTCCAAAAATTGTATGGACATGTTGCTAGTGTGGTTTCACTGTATGCACTGTTGGTCTGTGCAATGTTCCTCTGGGGCTATAGGTCCTGATTTTACTTCAGTCCTACAAGCCAGTGTTCAGAGGAGTGACAGAGGAGCAACAATGATGCAACTTTCCTTTCCACTGAGGATTTGTGTGCCCCAGTCCTCCTCAACAAAACATCATTCCTTTTTGTTTATGTTTCACAAAGCACTGCAAAGTCAGCATTATTTTGTGTGCCTCAACAGAGTGATGATCTTGATCAGCGTCCTTTTTGATGTGCCCCCAGGAAGCATTCCTAAGTGCTTTATTAGGATAGAAACTTGCCTACTTGTCACACAGCCATGTCTCTACAAGAAGAATTTGGCAACTTATTTATTCTGCCAGCAGCTGCTTTACCTGTTGCACATTTTTCATTCAAGGCTGAATTTCCATCCTTTTCCATTAATGGTCAGCTGTGTGATGTCAGCTACCTGGGGCTTTTTGTCATGCAAGTCTTTAAAGCAGTCTGGTATCTAGGAGGCCAAAGACCATTGTGTGCCCTGGTTGTTGGTTACTAATTTTAGACCTTAGCTTTTTTTTTTTTTTTTTTAACTACAGTAAAACAAACAAAAAACAACAACAACAACAAAAAAAACAGGATTAGCATCATTGCAGCCAAGTCAAATCTTTTTGTCAGCTCTTTAAGTGTCTCATCACTGAGAATTCATCAGTTGGATGTCTAACTTTTGAAACACTTCTGCAAGTTAACAGGAGAGCTCAAAGCCTTTCTGTTTTTTCCTTTTCCCTTTTTTTTTTTTTTTTTCCCACAGGATCATTTTTAAAATATGTAGCCAAGCACTGGAGGAAGCAAGGGGAAATTAGTCTTCTCCTTAGAGCAATTCAATAGTTGAACTCCTCTGAGACTGCCAGGAGAGATACCAGTTGAGGTGAGGGTACTGATTCGCTGTGAGCTGGGCAGGGAGCACTGATTTACCTACCTCACAGGAAAAGATACAGGGCAGAGATGGGAGAAGAGTTACACTCTGGCTTGGGTAGCTGGTGAACCAAAACTCTGAACAGTTAAAAAGCTGAAAGAGATCTACCTGATGAGCTCAATCCTTTTGTTGTTGTTGTCTTTCCTTTTGTACCTCCTATTTGGATACTAAATCCTTTTGCAGTCTGTGGAGCATTTTGCTGATGCAGAATATCTAAGACTGTCTGCATCCCCATTGATCAGAAGTGGTGAGGCTGATAAGCTGAGAGCGATCTTGGGCAGCTAATAATAGTTCATTTCCTGGGAAGATTTGTGTTCACCCAGGTGAGCTGATGCCTGCCCTGGTGAGCTAATCTGCAAGGGTGGCAGCAGCAGCACAAATCCCAGCTTCAAGAATTTACCCATGAAATCCACTCTTGATACCTGGCTTCCTAATGTGCTTGGCCATCTGATTAGTTGCCTTCTGTAGTATGAGAATAGCGCATGAGAGTAATGCATATATGCTAGTTCTTTTTGCTTTTTTTCCTGGTGGAAAACAACATGGAAAACATCTCTATAAATGTTTTCTAATCTTTAGAAGTCTGACTGCTGTACAGCATTTGCTTCATCTAGGAGAAGGCCCTTTGTACAACTTGCATTATCATCAGCGTTCTGACAAGTTGATTAAATTATAGGTCAAAATGCAAAGCATGACAGTGAAATTGTAATTTAAACGCAAAATCGAATATTGAAATTATCTAATCCCCAGTGAAGATAAATAGAAAAGGGAAAACCAGTAGCTTCTTTGTTGTGTGTACATCTTTACAGATGTGTGCAGCAGCTAATGCATTTGAACTTTGAACCTTTCTGAAATTCTGACAATCTTAATAATGAGATGCAGGATTTTAATGAGAGGTCTCATTGAACTTAGACTGGCAGTTCTAGACCTGTAAAGTCTGTAATTTGGCACCTGGCTTGCTGAGGAGGGAAGAAAATTAGTTTAAACTAATTTCCAGAATATCTCTTGTTATTAGAATTACGTTGCAACTTTGCACTGTTAAAAATTACAAAGGGGCAGGAAACTGAGAATAGAAATGTAAAATCTTAAGTATTGCATTTCTTGCTGATATTTGTGTTTATTTTGGTTAAGGTTGTATGTCTTGCCTAACAAGACTGTCACTCTTCAAGAGAAATCAGTGAGTCCCCTGCAGTGGTGCAGACGTCTTCTGGATCATCCAAGTCCTGAGATAGAGGCTGCAAAACGTTCCTTATGCTTCAGACTGGAACAAGGTATGTTATTTGAATCTTCCTACTAGTAAGCTGGCTGTCTTGTCCTAGTGTTTCAGTGTCTTTTGCAGTTCAGCAAGCTCCAAAAATGGCAAACATGCAGTTTTTCTTGCAAGTCTTCCTCTACTCCTTGAACACTATTGTTATTATTTATTTTGATGATGATGAATTTTTTGAAGTATTAAAGTATTCTCCTTCTTTGTTATTCTTTTCTTTTGTTTCATAACTCATATTTTCAACATGGTATTTTTCATACATTGCTTAAAACAGGAATTTGTGGACCTCTTTGCAAGAAAACTTTGATGCAAACTTTAGTACTCATCTGGCACTGAGATTTGAAAAGCAGTGCTTCTGGTTATGTGCAAAACCAAATTGTCAAGATGCAATGCATTTTTTATTTTTTTGTTAATGAGTTAGGATTGTATTAACACTGTAATAAGTGTTCAAAGAGAATGAATAAGATAGAAGACTCTATGTTGATGTTTGTAAGTCACTAGGTAAGAAAATACAAATGAACAGGAGGTTGACAGGAAAAGGAAATACAGCCATCTGCTCGTACTGCCATTAGCTGTATAACTTAGCTACAGTATTTATTAAGAGTGGCTGAACATGTACTACATGCTTTGGTGCATATATAAAGTTTTGGTTAGTCTTATCCAAAATTAGGCATTTAACTGAATCAGTCTCTGAAGGGATCTTTCTCTTTGCTTTGACTAAAAGATCATACAATAATTACTGTCATAGCAATAAGCAGTCGAGTTCATTTGCCTACAGTTAGGTGAGCCAAACGGAGGTTCATATATTGGTAATAATCCCACCTAGCTGTAGAGTGGAATTTGTCTTGGGATCCTAACTGTGCTCAGGTGTTTGCAGTGTGTGCTGGAAGTCTGTGTTTGGCAGTTAGCGGAATTTTCATCTAGAGTCCTGGGGAGCTACTCAGGGAACGTGGTGTAGGTGTTGTTCTTAGAATTAAATGGAGCTCTGTTGAGTCCACTGACAATAATGGAACTCAACTTGCATCTGGTCACCTGAAGATATGTCACATCTGAAGATATCCTACACCTAGATAGTGTAGGGCATCCCAGTTTGGAACTGAATACTGGTGTAGAGGTTCCACTCAAATTGTCCCATGTAGGCATTTAGTACCATTCGGGATGTCCTCAATTACCCTATTTGACATCTGGCTTCCACTCAGGGAGGGTGCAAACCTTTCTCAGGTTCTGTGACTCTGCTATTCTTTTGAGGGCCTCCCAAGCACACCTCAGTATACTCTCTATACATATAGGTATGAGCAACTGAATCAAGTCCATAATATTTATGCAGGAATCAGCCAGAGGAATACATGACCTATTTTTCACTTCCAAGGTATTAATTTACATTTAATAGGCAATAAAAGCATTAGAAAGGCAAATTTATTACTTTGGATTTAAATCACTGTATGATTATCCATACAGTCTCTCTGCAGAAGTCACAGTGAGTGACATACATTGACTTACATTGATGATGGATCACTTTAGTTGTGATGGCATCATGAATTTCCCAGGCTTTATGTTGATATGGGAGCCATATGTTCAAGGAAGGAATGGACTCCTGTTACTACTGCAAGAATTTCATGGTAAAATTGTTATAATTAACAATGGCACTTTTGTTTCCTAATGTTAAATTTTCAGACTTCATACTTAAAAGTTGAAAAGTATTTTCCCCCTTCAGCTGTTGGCTTTGGAATGGTATTTTAGAGTGGTTTTGAAATCTAGTAATGATTTTTCTGTAAGGCACAGAATCAACTGTAGCACTATATATGAGAGAAATATTAAACATGTAGTTAAAAAAAAAGCATTTGTAATGTACCAGTATGCTCTTTCTGAGATGTTTTACAGGTAGAATTAGATTAGTAATTTGTCAGTGATGCAAATCAGCCAAAAATTAATCCAGTTTACATTATCATTGCTCTCTTAGCACTGTGGTACAGACAGAAATGAAAAGCAGTAAAAATAGATTTTTGTCTGCCAGATCAGCATGTATGAATGCACACAGAAAGGAGAGCTGTGAACCAAGAAAGTAAAATTTTGTGAGGCTGTTTTTCTGCATTTAACAAATTTATGTTCTCTTCTAGCAATATTTAAATCCGTGCTCATTTGTTTCTGCTTAAGTTTCCCTTATTTTATTATATTTTGATTTTCATAAAAATGCTGAGTTGCTGTGTGAAATTTCGCAGCATTGGAATGGCTCACAACGAGCCTAAATGCCTTTGAGAGACTTAAGCCAAAGCAATCCTAGGCAATGAAATAATAAAATGTCTACTTGATGTTTCAGGTTGGATAGACACTTGAATGATGCTATTTTTCTTTTCAGTTTACTGCGCCTTTTTCCTTTCTAGTGGAAAAAAAAAATACCTGTTTTATGTGTTTCAACGTGGAAGATTTCATCTTGGAATAAATCTTTAGGGTTATAAGCATGGTGGTCTGCAGGTGATTTCGCTGTGAAGTGCTGTGAGAACATAGACAAGCTTCTCTGCATGCCTCTGTTCTAGCACTTATTAGTTAACTTGTATGTTTAGTTTGTAATGAACTAGACTTATTACAAGTCCTGTTCCAGTGGATTAAGCATGATAGCTTTAAGAAGGATAAGAGTTATATCAGAGAATCATTTGAGTTGGAAGGGACCTTTAAAGACCATCTAGCCCAACTCCTCTGCTGTGAACAGGGGCACCTACAGCTCCATCGGGTTGCTCAGAGCTCCGTCCCACCTGGCCTTGGATGTCTCCAGGGGATGGGGCATCCACCACCTCTCTGAGCAGCCTGTTCCAGTGTCTCACCAGCCTTATCATAAAACATCTTTCTCATTATATCTAGTTTAAATCTCCCCTCTTAGTTTGAAATCATTTCCCTTCATTCTGTCACAACAGATGTTTCTATTGAGCCCGTCCCCTTCTTTCTTACAAACCCCCTTTAGATACTGAAAGTCCGCTATCAGGTCTCCCTGTAACCTTCTCTAGGCTGAACAGCCCCAGCTCTTTCAGTCTTTTCTCTTACGGGAGATATTCCATCCCTTACGTGGAATCTCATATGGTAAGGTCTTTACTTAGAACTTTTCCTGTTTTCCAGGTGCAATTCTAGTGATGAGGTGATCTTTGTTTTTACTTTATGACCTGACCTGAATCACTTCTTTCTCTTTGTTCTTCTTCTGTTATCTTTTGTTTAAAACCTTTATGGTTTTTGTTGTTTACCACGGTTCTCCATTTACTGTAGAATCAGTTCCTTGTCCATTTGTCACTACTGCTTTCTGTCTTATTTCTTTAGTTTCATTTAAATCACCAGAGTCACTTAATAGTCGTGAAAGTATAGTGGAGCTTCTATAATCCTTGGTAATCCTTGAAGATGTGAAATGTCAGCATTAAAACCCACTGGGTGAGAGAGAGATGTAGTATATAAACTTCCTAGATGCTGCGGATTGGTATAACTTGTCTGAAATTATTAAAAGATGTTGATATACATCCTGGATGAAGCTAGACTGAGTAGCTTCACTTCTGTAAAAACTGCTGTGGAGCAGTCAGATGGATATACTGAGGAGTTTAGAGGCTTAGGAAGGAGTCAGGCTATAGGAGCTCAGCTTTTATGCAGGGCTTCAAAGCGTATTTCATCCAATTCAGCCTTCCAGAAAGAAAACTACTCTTCCTTGGAGAATATGAAATATTGGTTAGAGACAGAGATCATCGTAGTTGAGTTCTCATTCACAAAAGCTGCTTCAGATGTTTCAAAAGAGTAGGCGACAGAAGTCTGGAAATTTTGCAGTTGGCTGCAGTAATTTATGATGAAGCTATTTTTTGTTTCTTAAAATAAATAATATACTTCAGGATGGATGCTATTATGTTGTATGTTGTGTGAGTATGGTATTTTGTTAAATAGATCACCCGTTGATTTCATGATTTCACAAAACCCAAAAATCTCAGTGAAATTTTAGCGATTATTGTACGGGATCCCAGATATTAATTTGCAGTACTAAATTATTTTTATCTGTAAAAAATTTTAGCTGGTATGGTCCCAGACAGAATATTTTATTTAGTTATGAAGCTTCTGTCTTACACAGAACTAGGACAGGTTCTGTCCTGTTCTCCTAGTTCTTTCTAATCTTCCAAAAGACTCACTATGAAGTCATTTAGTTTGACATATTTAAGATGCGCTGTATATTTAATCAACAAGTAAAAATTGATGTTATGAAGAACTTTTACACCATGGTCTGTTAACAGCTGAAGCAAACAAGAAATACTGTAAGTTACTGATAGTTTATATTGTGTGTCCTTGAACTGAATCCAGTGCTGTTTTGCGTGGCAGCGTGTTGTTTATTTCATGTACATTGATTTGTCAGAGATGCATGTTATGGCGATCAGGAGTGGATTAATAAGATCTAACAGAGCTTTCTCATTCTTATTTTTCATATGTAATGGAGATTGAAATTTTACGTGAAATCCTTCTGGAGCTGCAAATGATAATGTCTTGAAGCCTGCAGACAATAGCATTGCTGTTTTCATCACAAATAAAACAATTTCTAAGTCTCTTGAAGGCATGAAAGAGGTGGCAAGCCTGACTCATTTCATAGCATGAGTCATAGAATGGCTTGAGTTGGAAGGGACCCAAGAATCATCATGCTCCAACCCCCCCCTGCCACAGGCAGGGCCACCAACCTCCACATTTAATACTAGACCAGGCTGCCCAGGGCCCCATCCAACCTGGCCTTGAGTGCCTCCAGGGATGGGGCATCCACAATCTCTCTGGACAGCCTGTTCCATCGCTCACCACTCTCTCTGTCAAGAACTTTCCCCTGACATCCAAAATTTTCTCTCTCTGTGTGTTTCTGACAACAAAAGTTGCTGGTATCTGTAATACCTTTCTGCATCTGAGCTCCTTTCAGGGAATATGACATCACAGAGGGCAGTATGTATAGCAGTCTTCTACCACAGTGCAAGTTTAGCGCTCAGAGCACACAAACATACGTGTGTAGGAATTATTTCCTATTGGATTTCATTTATTTGAAGTAACATGTAACACTGGCATAATTTTAAGAAGTTCTCAGAGGTTTTGCAAATGCTGATATCACTGGATTTTCTAACACAGCTACTGAAGATTATTTGTATGCTTCAGTTGGGAAAAAATAAGTGGTTTTCAATACTCTACTTGGAAGCATGTACTTCCATTTCAAATAGAATATTTTTCTCCGGCATTGGAACATTTCTACTCTGCACATCACGGTAGAAGGTTTGGTTGAAAAGTTTTATAACAACAAAACGCACAGAAAATCAGACAGTTCAGTCTATTCACTTCTCTGATATCTCTTGCCTTTGTAATATGGCTCTTAGATATAATATGCTTTTTAAGAATTTTTCATTTATTTGGGAGTTGGCTGTTATGCAATTTGTAATCAAATGTTTTCTTAGAACTGATTTCTAGTTGTCATTACAATTATGAGAAGATGCAGAATTTGCAGTCTAAGAAGTCGCATTACGTATTATCTCTATTGAGAAGATATCCATTCCGCTTTAGAATGAAAGTGCTCTATTAATGCACACCTACTACTGAGCTAGGATTATCAGTTCATTCTGAAAAGTTTAACAGCCAGGAACACTGTCAAATTTTACATGAGGATTTCAGAAGCCTTATTTAAAACAGGGGTGGTTTATGTTTGCAGCGTAGGCTCACTCTGTAATGCAGCATATGTATGAAAGCAGTAGTAGTAGCTTTGACCCTGGCAGTTACGCTAAAAATACAGGCACAGTTACTGTTATCCAGTGGAGCACTAAATAATGTTTTTGTCTGAAAGGTATACTGCTGCTTTCCCAGACAGAAATTAAAGATAGGCTTTATTGATGGACATGGATGAGCTTTGCTCTGAGCATAATTTTTTTGTGGGGAAGAGAATCTTTTCAAAGCGGGCTGTTTTGGAAGATCTCATTTCATTTTGGTCCTGAAAGTCTATTTATCTTTCTCATTGTTAGTCTCCAAATTATTGTTATAACTTTTTTATTTAATTTCCGTTTTCTTTCACTGCCCATTTTTGATAGCTACAGAAAAGAACAGGAAATAAAATTTCATGATGTAGATGAGCCTTCCCCACATGGTATGTAGAGGTAGCATCACTTCCTTATGAAAATATTGTTTATTTCTGAGTTTCTGCTGTCAATGAGAACATTGTTTCTTGTCTTCATAGCATTGTGTCTTTTTAAGAAGCTTTTGTTCAGACTTCTCTATGCCATAACTCCTAAGTATCTTTTGAGAGGTCTTTACTCCTAGGATATAGTCCATAGGCTTGTATATATGATGTATAGTGTTTGTCCTTGGTGGTTGACATCACATTTTAATATATTAGAAGAAAAGGACTCACAGGAATCAATGAGTTCAACTCCGGGATCATCACAACATAAGACCATCCAAAATTTCATCTGTATGTCTGAGAGTGTTGTCCACATGCTCCAAATGCATTTGAGTTGTGTATCCAAGGCATGTATGAAAATGTTGAGGAGTACTGGCCCTAAAGTCAAGCTCTGTGGATTTACTTTATAGTCTTTGTTTGGAAGACATAGTAAGTTAGTTTGAATGATGGAGACATATTATTATATTATCACAGGATAGCCTGGGTTAAAAAGATCCACAACGATCGCCTGGTTTCAGTTCCCCTGCTACGTGCAGGGTCACCATCCACCAGACCAGGCTGCCCAGAGCCACATCCAGCCTGGCCTTGAATGCCTCCAGGGATGGGGCATCCACAACCTCCTTGGGCAACCTGTTCCAGTGTGTCACCACCGTCTGTGTGAAAAACTTCCCCCTAATATCTAACCTAAATCTCCCCTGTCTTAGATTAAAACTATTCCCCCTTGTTCTATCACTCTTTTCCAAGTATTGGAAGGCCAAAGTGAGGTCTCCCTGGAACCTTCTCTTCTCCAAGCTAAATACGAACGTATAAAAGTGAAATTCCTTAGTATTTTATATGATTCTTTCATGCACTTCTCCTGAGATACTGTTTCCATAATATTACTTCTAGAATTGGATATGTTTTTGAAAGTCATAATTACAGAATATATTTTATTCTGGAGTATTCACTTTTGGGGGAGGTCACTAAGCCTTTTTTACTCTTTGAACGTGGATTGACCCAACACTGTAATTGCATACTTAATTAAAAGTTTCATGATTGTGAGAAGATCAAGGGAGAAATGCATTGTAAGTCTGCCTGCAAGACAAAAAAGTTGCTTTTCTCAGAAAAAAAGAAAAAGCTGAATCCTGGTTTATTCTTGTTTTAAAAAGCAGTTGTATCAAGTTTTAAGATTATACTTCTATTAATTTAAAAGAATCGTGAAAGAGCAAAAAAAAAAAAAAGTACTTTAGCATGCTCTTGATTAGTTTATTTTGTGGAATGTTTGACTATGAGATATTGCAGAAATCAGATGTGGGACATTGGTTGTTTTAAAATAAAGTTGAGCTGATAGCTTAGACATCATTTATTTGTTTTCTTATTTTGTTACCCGAATAAAATAAAATAAATAAAATGCAATACAGTAAATTCTCCCGTAAATCAAGATATTGGAGGTATTGGATCACATTCTTCACTGGTAAATTTGAACTCTTCATTTTTCACATTTATACCCTGTCAGGCATGTTCCTTTCTTTTTTTTTTTTTCCCCATCATGTCCATGCCAAATAAACAACGTGTGCCTAATTATATTTCACTCATTTGGTCCCAGATTTGCTAATTCTGATACCATTGCCTAAATCATATCTGCTTTACATGGTGTCACGTATGAGGCTGTCAGGGTACTGCCTGTTCCTTGTAATGTTGGGTAATGTCTCCTATCTGTCTGGTAGTTTCTGTTGATGCATCCATTTACTTTCACCTCCAGCCAGAGACAATCATCTCCTTGCTTAACTCCACACAATCAGTATTTAAATTTCTATTACAGCCAGTAGAAAGACAGGGCTAGATTTAATTGTCCATACATATGGCACTGATGCCTTCAAAATGCCCAAAGCAGATGTCTGAATGGCATGAGATGCCACTGATGAATTGTAGACTTTGACTGTAATCAGAACTTACTTGTGGACATTGTAGATAGTCAGAAGAAAGGTCTATGGTGTAGTGATGAATGCCTGAAACAAATTTATGAGAGAATGTTGATTTCTTTTTCTTCTTAGGGGTATATATGTTAGCATGTTACATTTTGTAATCAACCATGATTTTATTAGTAATGAATTACACTAACCTCTTCACTGATGTATGTATGAACATCTCAGGTCACTTTTAACATGCAACCTGTTAGTGTAATAAATGTGTTTTAGAAGGAAGATTTTTCAACTTTTTAAAATTCATTCTGGATCTGTGTTTAGGTTACAGCTTTTCAATTATTAGCATGCTGGCATATGGCTCTTGTGATTTTTCATGCTTCATACAGCAGCATGTATTGATTAGTTTTGTTTTCCATTTAGAATTTCTTTTTACATATTAAGAAATTTAGTGTAAGTTTTTTATTGATACTATCATGTCATTGATAAGTTATCAGCGCAAAAGAAAATAATTGTGTAGGGTACTTTGAACTTTGTTTAGTGCATAAATAGATTTGATGTCGCATTAGCTGCTTGTCATGTTTTAAAGTCACTTGAAAACCATGTAGAAAGATTTGAAAATGAAAAGAAATGAAAATGGTGTTTAGATTGTCAGCTGTTAAGGATAGGGACTGTCATTTATTGTGTGCTTCCGAAGTGCCTCATGCAGTATAATACCAGTTTAATTGGACTCTGAGTACTACCACAGTACCTGACCTTTGAGAAATGAGAAGTGTTGAGTATTGTATCTTAAGGATTTGAATCTGTCTTGTAGCATATCTCTATGTTTCAAATTTTGGAGGTATTTAAAAATTAATGTATTTGTGATTTAGGCTTCAATCACAAGGTCTGTTAAGGGGGCAGGAAAGGATTTTGTGGCCTGTAGTGTATGAGTGATGTCAGCTTAGTCATATATTCTCTTGTTGCCTGCAAATAGAAAGGACTGAGTTCAACAGTAATTGTAATGGTTTGAGGTTCTTTCTCCCTAGTATTCATTGAACCACACAGTCTCAGAAGAGCTGAGGTTTGCAGGGACTTCTGGAGGTCACCTGGTCCATCCACCTTAAGCAGTGCCACCCAACACAAATTTCCCAGGCCCATGTCCAGCTGGCTTTTGAGGATCTCCAAAGTGAGAGACTCCACAACTTCTCTGGGCAAACTATGCTGGTGCTCAGTCACTCTCACAGTCAAAAAGTCCTTTCTGATATTCAGAGGGCACCTCCTGTGTTCCGATTTGGGTCCACTGCCTCTTGTCCTGTTACTGGGCACCACCACAACCCTCAGGTAGATCAGTAGAATGCTATCAGATCTTCTTGGTGCTCTGTATTCCTCCATCCTAACCCATTGGAAAAGCAGGGAAAAAAGTGATTTTTATGCAAGCACTAAATACAACAGAATAAACTGATGGAGGAAATGTTTGCCTTCAGCATGTTCCTTTCTGTTGCCTTGAGGTTTGTTTCTGTCATTTTTGTTTCATGTATTGTGAAAGCACATTCAATTTATAAGCAAAAAAAAAAAGAAAAAAGATTTCAGTTTGTAAGAGGCACATGTTTTCTTGTGTTGAATATTGTTATTTTTTGCTTCTGTGGGTGCTGATAAATCTGAGGTAATTACTTTGAAGAGACAAATGGTTTTTAGTGAATAGTTTGAAAAACATTTCAAACTTGCCTAAGACCATTCCAGCTAATTGTGGGCATGACTGGTTCTGGTGGTGAAAATGCTTGAAAAGATACCGTGAAGTACCTTTTATTCCATAAAATAAGACTTGGGCAGAAAGTTACTGCAGCAGCATCATAATTCTGTTGACGGTGATCATGTAACTCATGTGCATGGACTATTGTTTCTGAATTATTCTCATACTTTCCCTATTGTAATGTACTGTTGTTGACAGCTTTATACTCCTACACATCCCTTTCCATCAAGTTATATGTATGTTACTTGCTTTCAAGAAACACAGATTGCCTCTTCGTTAAATGTTTATACAATTCTTACTACAGTGTAGGTACCTGTGGGATGTACTGATAAGGCAAAGTTTACTTATGGAGTCTCTGTAGAGATGTCTGAAATCACCCCAAAGGAGCTTACGTTTAGGAATATGCTCTGACTTAGTGGCAGGAGGAGACAGTCTTTCTCTGGGGAATCTGAAGAGAATAGTCTCTCTAGGCTAAAAGCTGTCATTACAGAAGCCCTGACCCTAATCACAGTAATAATAATGACAATAGTATCTATATCAAATATCTTTATGTCATTTATCCTGTTTTGCATGATTATCATAGAATCATAGAATGGCCTGGGTTGAAAAGATCCACAATGATCATCTGGTTTCAATTCCCCTGCTATGTGCAGGGTCACCATCCACCAGACCAGGCTGCCCAGAGCCACATCCAGCCTGGCCTTGAATGCCTCCAGGGATGGAGCATCCACAACCTCCTTGGGCAACCTGTTCCCATGCGTCACCACCCTCTGGGTGAAAAACTTCCTCCTAATATCCTACCTAACCCTCTTTTGTCTCAGTTTAAGACCATTCCCTCTTGTCCTATCACTGTAAACCCTCATAAACAGTCATTTCACCTCCTGTTTATATTCTTTTTCTTTGGTATTTTATAAATAGAAAACCATATTTTACAGTATCTTCTATGTTAGGATTAATGATTGAACTACTTAATTTTTTTTCACATTGTGATGTGATGTCTGAATAGATTCACATATTTGGATTCCACCTGATGTGTAATTAATATCCAGCACTGCTAAGAGAGGGAAGTGAGGTTGTTCTTCTATGAGTTGCTTTCAGAACAGATTCCTTACGTGTTATCCTTACCACAGCTGAAGGCAGAGAGCTCCATTTGAAAGAAAGTGTACAGAAGAAATAAGAATTACGTATACTACTAGAATTTTAAATTTAAAAAATACAATTTAACTGTATTTTTCATGCAGCTGCTGTTCTGAGAGAAAAAAAAAAATTGCCTTCTCTGAATCATGATGTAATACCCCTTTTTGTTTTTCCTCTACTCCAATCAATAGGCTAAAGGAGTTTCTGAAATAATACTTTCAGCATGTTCTCTTACATATTTTGTTTATTCTTTGGATGGACCTGTTTGCCCTAATTATTATGTATTTGTGAAAAGCTTTAGTTTATGTGATCTTCTTTTTCTTTCTCTTTTTTTACTGGAATAGCTTTTCTAATTCTGACCCCTCCAGCCCTTTATTGAATTTCCAAGACTAGAGCTGCAGAAATGGAGCCTGCCCACCGATGTGTTTGCAATGACTTAGCTTCTTTATTGAATTGACAGGAAGATAAATACGATGACACTAACAATTGTAGACCTGCCAGTACAAAGATACAGACATTCAAAAGACCACAAAGCAGCTGTTGTACTATATGAGTTGAAAGCAACACTTCCAAAGGAATGCTGTCATTGGATGTTTTAAAGCATGTCAGTACATCCACACACAATAGTGCCATGCTGTATGGATAATACACATGGATATAGCTGTTTTTTGGATCCAACTTGTATTCAAATTGTCCCGATACTCCTTGTGTTTCAACTTTTAGGTCACATCTCAAGCTACTATATACGTCTGCATTTCTCTGTAATACATTCTGTAAGTGCATTCAAGGTAAGGTTCAACTTTCTTTGCTCAAGATTTCTTAAACATCAAGCTTGAAGTGTCAGGAACTGATAGAAAGACAACCCCAGAGTAGCATGATTCATCTCATGCTGTCTTCCTCAAGTGACAGGGAGGGGCAAGAGAAACAGCTGATTAGGTAAAACTGGAGATCAGATTTAGACTGGGAGAATTTGCTGGGCTGAATACTGATCACATGATTTGTTAAAAGATGGAGAACATGCTGCATTTTGCAAAACATCTACCAGTTCCCTCCTTTCTGGCTAAACATTAGATTGGCTGCCATACCAGTGCTATTCTAAGAATTTTTAGTCATCAGATGTGTCACTCAATTAATTTAGAGTCATAGAATCATAGAATGGTTTGGGTTAGAAGGGACCTTTAAGATGGTGTAGTTCCAACACCCTTTCTGTAGGCATGGACACCTCTCACTAGACCAGGTTGCTCAAAGCCACGTCCAGCCTGGCCTTGAACTCCTCTAGGGTGGGTGTATCGACAACCTCTTTGGGCAACCTGTTCCTGTGCTTCATCACCTTCACAGTCCCTTTACTACCTTTATGTATGCTGTGGTAAACTAGAATTGTTTCCATGGAATTCCATGGAATTCTACCACTGTAAAATTAACCTGATTCAATAGTAAAGTGATGGTAGGAGTGAAGGTAACTATGTAGGTTCTGCTAAAGGCTTAAGTGACTGTTAAAGTATTAGAAAAGTATTACGAATATTCATCCTTCTGTAGAATTAGGGTACTACACTAACCTAGAGTCATGCAAAGAGCACAAAGCACATAGTTATTTCTAGAAAAACAGCGTAAATCACACATAGATATTTGATATAGATACCACTGCCATTATTATTACTGTGATTAGGGTCAGGTCTTCTTTAATGACAGTTTTTAGCCTAGAGAGACCACTCTCTTCAGATTCCCCAGAGAAAGCCTCCTGCCATTAAGTCATAGCATGTTCCTGAACATAAGCTCCTTCGGGAAGATTTCAGACATCTCTACAGAGACTCCTTAAGTAAACTTTGCTTTATCAGTACTTCCCATAGGTGCACTTCAGTAAGAATTGTATAAATAGTTAACCAAGAGGCAGTCATTATGCGTGAGCAGTGCTGAAATGGTGTGTGTACCATAACTTTAGACACTGCTCTGCTTAAATCTACTGCTTTTCCATTCTGTAGGCTGCAGTGACAAAGTCTATATGAGGACACCTGTTTCATGGTAGACGAATGAACATGCCACTCATAAATTAGTATGGAATGGGGTTTTTTTCAAGGTTATTTGAACTATATGAGAACAAATTAGTTATGTTGGTCGGTCTAGATGCAAATAACTAATAGTGAAGCTGTGCTAATGGTAATTTCTTGTCATGGTCCAACATTTCCTTAGGTAGATTCATCAGCCTCCTCAGAGCTTGTTCTGAGCCCTTGCATAGCCTGCTCTGCTCTGTAGTATAAACAGTCCTGCAAGCCTCTTGTGGATCCACTAAATTTGAAATAAGACAATTTATGTTGCTGTGGTTGTATCTTCTTTTAATCTCTTTACATTTAAATGTAACCCACTTTCTCTTCAGCGAGGATGTCATTCTTGCACTTTCAGATCTGCTGGCATACACAATGGTGTCCTTGCCCATTGCTTGCAGCATGTGCTGATTTAGATTAAACAGAGGCCTGATAATATCTCTTTCAGAGATTGGTAGCTAGGAAGAGCTGAGACAGGACATCTATCCAGCTGACTTGGTAAGCTCTGGAAGATATTTCTGAGGCCTTAGATACATGGTTGTAGTAGGAAGGTGATGTATCTATCCTCAAAGTAATTGTGGAATTGTAAGATAGTTACCATTTTCTACTGTTTTTTGATTCTGATTGTTACAGATATGATGAAATTGCCAGTGATTTACTTTGTGCTGTATATGTAAGTAAGTAATTGTTGTAAGACATTGAATTCATCTCACCTACCTTTAGACATGTCATAATTTCCTTGAAGGTGTGCCAGACAGGTTGGATGAGGCTCTGGGCAACCGGGTCTAGTGTCAGATCTGGAGATTGGTGGTCCTGTGTGTTGGTGGCAGATGGGTTGGAGCTTGATGATCCTTGAGGTCCCTTCCAACCCAAGCTGTTGTATGATTCTGTGATTCATAGAGGTTGTTCTCTGATATTTTCTTTGCAGGCAACATTGACTTTAGCAGCCTCAGCTTCCTGCTCCTGTTTTCTCCTTCTCCATTTCTCTGTTAAATGGCTTGTTATAAATTTCCAGCATTTTCCTGGTAAATGGGAATGAGAAACTCTTTTTAGTATTTAAAAAACAAACAAACAAAAAAACTACAAAAAGTTATTCTTAGTACAGATCACAGAATTCATCAAATTTATCATTAAATCTTTGTAGGAAACTTGTAATTGCAGTGTAACAGTATAGCTGAGAAAATGACATTGGGAGGACTGAGGTAAAGGATCATCCTGTAGGAACAGGTTACCCTTCAAGCTGCCCCTACTACCAAGAAGGATGCACAACAACTTTCCTTGGATTGAGAAAGCTGTTTATGTTGGATACTTGCAAGCACTGTTACACTCTAGCGTTTCAGAGAAGTTGTCTTTTTCAGTTGCTTAGAAAAAGGGAAAGCTAAAGCCAGTTTCTGAAGTCTCTTTCTAAGCTCTGTTTATTGTTCCCTGTAATGAATGCTGTCAGAATGAATTTCCTTTGAATATATGCAGACGTGTATCTCAGCCAGTCACCATGATCCCCCTTTGTAGTCAGTGGAGGCAAACAGGCACAGCTCGTGGCCTTTTAAGTGGAGTTGAGGTGAATCATGCCCTTTTCTTTCACTTTTGAGTATATTCTGTACTGTGGTGACTAGGTCAGCCATAAATGTCTGTACCTCAGAGCATCTTCATCATGTCTGTGTGACACAGACTCCTGTGGACAAAAGTACCATAAATAGATAACTAGAAAAGAATGAGAACAAGAGGAAGCAGCACTCACCCTTGCTCTGACGCTCTCCCAGGTGTATTTTCAGTTTGGAGTGTGACTGAACCAGATATGATACCTGATTTATGTGATTAACCAACCTTTGATGGATTCTTCTGTGAATTTATGTAGTTTCCCCATGTGAACTTTTATTCTTGATAGCATTCTTTGGTAAGAATTCCTTATTTTAAAAAGCTTGTAATTCCTTATTAGAAGGCTCCTAAAAATAAGTGGTGTAAACACCCTCCTTAATGAATGAAAAGATTATAGTTTGGCAGAAGAGTCTGGGCAATCTGTTTTTTGTACCACGTTGCCTTATGTAGTAATACTTGTGTCTTCTGCTTAGGAAATCATACCTTGTTTCAAAATAGTTGAAATGTGACAACTTGTATTCTTATGGATCCTGATTAAGAATCCACCAAACAGACAGAAAACACATCAGGTTAGCAGTTTGTAGAAATTGCCAAAAGCTGAATACAGGAGCTAGGGAGGGAACAGACATTTGGGCCCCAGGTCATTACTAGGTGTAGTTTTTCAGTGTAATACTTGTCCAGTATCTCAGGAAAGGAAATTTGGAAGCCAGATTTGACTGTTTGCTATTACTTCTTTGAAAATCTGTTTTTTGGACCTGTGCATGCAGAGGGAGTTTTGCATGCAGTAAGAAAATGAACAGTGAGACAATTATTTATCACAAAGCCTCCGTGCTTGTCTGTGTAACTAGTTAGTAAATAGTTCACCTATAAAGAAGAGGCAAACTTAAAGAAAAACAAAAACCCAGCCATGCAAAAGCACAAAGCCAAGGCATGATGGACTTCTTTTGTAGGAGTTTTGTATAAGACATGTAATTCATACTGCTCAATTCCATTTTGTTTCTAGTCTTCTGAATGCTTAGAAAAAATCATTTGTGTGGAAAAGTTCTGTTGGGGAATGGTGGGTTGGACTCTCTCTGCAATTCAGCGCTACTGTTGGAACATAGTGTAATCATTTTTCCAATCTGTAGTGTGTCCAAAGACAATTTTCAGGTCAGCATATCACTGAATTATGTTGAAACTGAGTGGTTGTGTGTCTTGAAAAATGTAGAAATCTTCGCTGCCTGCAATGATACATCACCATTGACACAAGTGAAATTTGTCTGACACAATGCAGCATTCCTGAATCTTACTTAGATTTACATTTTTTTTCAGCAACTGTAGCATGCTCAACAGTACTGTCGATTACATTGCTGTGCTGTGCTGGATGAAAGTCCTAGACACTTCTGCAATTTAGATGCTTTCTGACTGTACCTTTGAAAGAGGTCTGTGCTATTTTTGCTGGGGCAGATTTTGAAGCATATGAGTTGCTGCAGTTTGATTTAAACAGTAGTAAACCAATACAAACCAACGGAGCTACTTTCTAATTTTACGCTAATATTGATTCCTTTTTATGTTATTGTTGAAAAAGAAATTACTTTATGTGAATAGTTGGGAAAGAAGCTTTTTTAGGTACTTCCAATTCTCACATACACTTAAAACTAACATTATTTTTCAGTTTTCCTAGGCTTAGAGGAAAGTAGGCAATCCTTATTAATTCTCTCAGCTCTTCCTAATACATGATTATGTCACCTACCTGTAGTGGCAGTTGTTTTCATTAGACTTTTGATACCGCGTTTGAGGTTGAAGTTGATTGTTCTTTATTATTTTAAAGTAGCATGGAAAGGGTGTTTTAATATTTTTTTTTATTTATTTTGTATGGCAGTCCTGTATATTGCATATAAAAGTGCTGTGAAAACTTCCAATTTTGTATTGGAATTACATTCTTTTAGAAGACAATGCAATGAAAATGCATGAAAATGCTATGTTGTTTCTTACAAGCTGACCTATGTTAAGAATGTGGGAAGTCGTTGGATTTCTACGCTAAATCCTAACAAAACCTAAGGAAAATGTTGCTGTTTACTTATTCAGCCATTGCAGTTTAGTTGTGGAGCTTCAAGGATAAATATATGCAGGAAATCTTATTTTGGAGTCCCTTATTTACTGATTTGTGCAGTCGGCACTTACAGATTCATCATTGCATTTGTGGATGAGGAGGCATCTTGCCTCTGCGGAATGAGACATCAAGGTATGAAACAGCAAACTAGCCCCAAGAGCATTCTGTGAGCTGGGTATGACAGTGGAGGGAAATAGCTTTGGACAATGACAGATTCAATGTGAGTGAAAATGTCCATTAAGCATATGAAATGTGGCTCTGTGCTGATGACAGTTTTGCTGACTGGATGGCTGAGGGAGCTATAGCTGTGGTTATGAAACTGTAAATGCTTAAATAAGGTGTTGAGACAACCACAGCTGATGACTGGGAGAGATTGGAACTAAGAGTGAAATGCTTGAAAAGTTGAGATGTTTGCAGTAATATTCAATAAAAGGAGAATATGTGTATTCACCAGAATAACTTCCAATTTTATAAATATAACTCAATTATCTTGCATACAGTAATAGAGGTGACAACATTGCTGTCTTGGGCCCAGAATTTGTTTTGTTGTTACTAATAAAAATTGTAGTTTTTGAAGAAGTTTTAGCACTTGTAATTACAGCGAAAAGCATGGAAATTGCAGAGTTCGGATAAATGCTGGGAGATGTTTTTTAAATGTTAAATTTTGAATGAAACGTACTGCTCTCAGTCTTCATTTTTACTATTGCTCATTTGCTTCAGTGACCATTTCAAAACGTGTAAAGAGCAGACTGGCACAGCACATTTGCAGATGCACATCACTAAGCTCTTACAATTTGCTGAAAATCATGAGGCCACCAGGGAAGAGGTGGAGTCTCTGTCCCTGGAGATGTACAAGAAATGTGTAGATGCACTGAAGAAAATGGTTAGTGGGCAAGATGGGTATGGGCTGATGGTTGGACTTGATGATTTGAGAGTCTTTTCCAACCTTAATGATTCTGTGATTCTATGTTACAACTATTCGCTTTTGAGTACAGAATCTGATTGCCTCACTGTACGAAGCCGATCTAAGGGGTGTGTGTGCTTCTAAGCTTCCTGTAGTAGAGAGTTACAGAGATAATTGAGATGCTGTCTGTTTAAGCTTTGCTTTGAATATTTTGAGACCTGGAGATCAGTTCCTACATATTGGCACCACAGCATTGCTTGCAATTGAGTATAAAGTCCCTCCTGTCTTCTTAAGAGTGTTTAAAATCATTATAGGAGTTTTCAAGGATGTGAAAAATCCTTGAAAAAATCCTTGAAAAATCTCTTCAGAGAGCAGTAGGAGCCCATGTTTTTCACTTCTTAAGCAAATACCACAATTGTTGTATTCAGCAAGTAACAAAAATTTTAATTTCCTCTTACTGCCTGTTCAAGCATGTTAACTACTTACCTGTTCCCAGGCATACAGCTAACTGCAGGAGGAGGGGTCAGACTCTGAATCACAGGGTTCTAAACTATAGTTAAATATCTGTGTTTGGGAAGTTGTTAGGTATACTTCACTCATGTGAAGTTGTTAGGTATACTTCACTCATGTGGTACCTCTTAGCTTGTTTAAACTCTTACCTACATGAAGGAAGAAGTTCTGAATTCCCTTCTAGCACTCTTGAACGTCCCCAGTGCTTAATGCAATACTTGTATTTCCCAAGCAGGACTGTGTGTTTTACTCGTGGAGAAGACTTTTTTTTTTTTTTTTTTAAAGCATGGCTGCTGTGCAACTGCCCATATGCATAATGTACCAAGGAAGTGGTTGGCTTTCTTTCTCAAGGAAAGTATGTCAGCAAGAAAATCTGAGGGCATTGAGTGGAGGCAGGACTCGATCACAGTGTGGGGGCACAGAATGTAGCCCAAGACCTCAGATTAATTACCACCTACAGTATGGGACTTACTGGATTGACTGTATTTTCAATACTTGCTCAATTGTTAGCTTTGAAGAGAGGCTTTATTCAGGCCATATAATTAGTACCAGAGTCAAGTATCTTCATATATGCAATTCAATTTATTTTTTAGCTTTGAATATAAAAGCTATTTTCATCTCTGGCCTAAAGGCTTATATAAAACTTAAGCTAATTAAGCTAGATAGCAACTTCAGATAAAATTTAGTTGTTAATATAGCAATTTAATGTTTTATTCTGTCTGTATAGCAAAGAAATAGTTATTTGTGTTAGAGTGAAAATAGGGTGCTATATACGGAATTCTGCCAAACTGTTCACTGAGTTTCATAATGGAATTATAAGAAAGAGAGGTGTTTCAAATGTACGTATACTCCCTTTAGTTTCTTGAAAGCCCTTATATATATATATAAGGTATATCCTTATCTAATATACAGCAGCTTATCTTATGTACAGCAGCTGTACTTGATCTGTCACTGTTTTGCTTAACTGCACAAAATTAAAACAGCATGATGAGAGTCAATGCCAGTTTTACCTTGTGTCCCAGCATATGAATGATGCCATTAATGTTAATAGTCAGTTTTGGCCTCACTTTCAAAACTGGCTTTTGTATATATGCTTAGAGATAGAGTTTGTTCTAGTTATTATTCCATTCCTTGTCATGCAATTCCATATATGGATATATATGGATAGATATGTTTACTTATTTAAGTTTTCATGTGAATTGTTGCGTAGTTGTTAAAGCTGATTATTAACAACAGTCAGTGTGGTACGTATTTGTGTTTATGTAGTTGCTCAAAATTATTACACTAGTATCCTGCATCATTTTGATACATCCAGCATATCATTTTTAGCAAAATGTTAGTAAAAATTTTAAAATGCTAGTAAATATTTTAAGGTTATTTATAATAGATGTTATGTAACCCAGTATATTATCAGCAATCTAGTTAGTAAGAATTGATCAAGTCCAAGAAAACAATATTCAGAAAGTTGGGCATTCACAGTGTAGCTGTTAACTTTGAAGATTGGGACAATTTGTTTTTATGTATTAGAGATTATTAGCTCCTTTTGTTGGTGTCAAAGGTGAACAGCTTCATGCTTCATGAAGTCCAATTGTTAATGTATATGACTCTTTCCCATCAGGAAATCAAAAGGATTTTTTTGGCTTCTTTTCTCTTTATGATTCTTTAGATAAGCCTGCTTTCCTTTCCACAGCTGGTGTTTCTTCCTTCAATATGTCTTCTGGATTGTTCATGTTTATATCCAACTGCAAGGGTCAGAAAATTCCTTTATTTTTAAAGGGCAGATGAGTTTCTTAAATCATCTCTGGGAGCCCAAGTTGGAGCTTTAAGAAAAAAAAACTACTAATATATGAAGTGTTGAAGCCAAACAGTTTGGCTTTTAAATTGAAAATAAAGGTCTTCACAATGTTGCCTCACTCTCTGGAAAAATCCTACTGGGAACCATTAACAAAGTACAAATCCTTGCATATTTTAACAGTGCTTACTGTAATAACCAGAGCAGACTCAGAATCAGTTTGGAGTAAAATAACTATCCTAAAGTGACCATCCATTGCACTATTCTGTGGTTTTATAAATGTTACTTTTTTGTGTGTATTTGCTTAGGTATGTGTAGCCTTCATTCCCTACATACCTTTTCATGTTTTTGGCATAACCCAAGACTTATATAAGTCTAATATTACTGTTGTTGATACTGTTGAAATACTCAGTATGTACTTCATTTTGATATTTCCATTTCAGATCTAATGAAAATGGTTTTGTATATTCGAACCTAAATTATTGTTTAGGTGTTAATCATATGCATAAAAAATGACAGTCCTCAGCTGAACCTGAAGCATTTGAAACACAGAACCCAGTAGGTTTGGGGGACATTTTAGAATAGTATATTGCTAGAGTTTGTAGGCATCTTTCTCTGCCTTCCCTTCAAAACACACACAAGTTGAAAGAGTAGTTCTGAATCTGTTTTGTTATAAATACTGAATATATTCTTAGTGTGGGTTCTTGCTTACATAGTCACAATGACTGTTGCTTTGTGCTCTGTAGGCCAGCTTACAGTGGTGATTGTACAGAGCAATGAATGATGTTTATTTGTGCTGTACTGTTCACCACATCTGTGGGTGAGAACATGCTGGAAGCTAATTGGCCTGGCAAATGATCAGACTGTGATGAAACAAGACCTTGTGTTAGGCAGAAAAATAGAATTACAAGGAGCTGTCATCCTTTGCTCCTCACTGATAGCTTCTGATGGAGTGACAGATGTTAGCTGTGGACATGATATTTAGATCTACTCTATCACACACATTTCTTTAAGTTAATGCCTCAAATTAACTTACAGTATTGACTGCTTGTGGGTTAATCTGATCCGTAGTGACTGTGTTACATACTGTTTTGTAGAGCTGTGGTTGTTGGAGTTCACTCTTCTTTTTATCTTGTAATACCTGCACACTTGACTTTTGAACTGCAAATTTTCAAAATTTACCTTCAGTAAATGTTAATGAATAGCTCTATCTAGAGGTAGAGGCCATGTTGCTAGGCACGGTGCAGTTTTCTAGAAGTGGCAATGGTGCTGCTCCTAGATATGATCTCAGGCCTGTAAGGTTTTTAATCAGAAAAGTCTTAAAACAGGGTCTGCTTGAATATTTTTTTTTTTAAATATCTGTGAGTGTGCCAGGCAGCTATCCACAGGGACTTGGACAGGCTTGAGAGGTGGGCCCGTGCCAACCTCATGAAGTTCAGCAAGGTCAATTGCAAGGTCCTGCATCTGGTCTGGAACAATCTCAAGCACAAATACAGGTTGGGCATAGAATGGCTTGAGAGCAGCCCTGAGGAGAAGGATTTGGGAGTGTCAATTGAAAGATTCAACATAAGCTGGCAAGGTGAGCTTGCAGCCCAGGAGGCCAACTGTATCCTGGGTTGCATCAAGAGAAGCATGACCAGCAGGACAAGGGAGGTGGTTCTGTCCCTCTACTCTGCTCTCATGAGACCCCATCAGGAGGACAGCATCCAGTTCTGGAGCCCCCAGCACAAGAAGGACATGGAGGTGTTGGAGCGAATCCAGATGAGAGCCACGAAGATGATCAGAGGGCTGGAGCACCTCCCCTGTGAGAACAGGCTGAGAGAGGTGGGGCTCTTAGCCTGGAGAAGGCTCCAGGGAGACCTTACAGGGACCTTCGAGTACCTGAAGGGCACCTACAGGAAAGCTGGGGAGGGACTTTTTATAGGGGCATGTATTGACAGGACGAAGGGAAATGGCTTTGACCTGGAAAGGGTAGATTTAGACTAGTTATCAGGAAAAAATTATTTACTGTGAGGGTGGTGAAACACTGGAACAGGTTGCCCAGAGAGGTTATGGATGCCCCCCCTCCCTGGAAGCATTCAAGACCAGGTTGGATGGGGCTGTGAGCAACCTGGTCTAGAGGGAGAGGTATCCCTGCCTATAGTGGGAGAGCTGGAACCAGATAATATTAAAGGACCCTTCCAAACCAAACCATTCTATGATTCTATGGTTCTGTGAAATGGATGAACAAATTCAAATAATATAGTAGATTTGTGATACAAACCATTATGTGTTAGACACTTGGCTTTTGAGGGTTGTGGGTTTTGAAATAGGTTTGCAACATCTGTCACAGAGAAGGACACCTGCTAAGTGCCAAAGTTATCCTATGGATTTCTGAGCTAGATGTAAATATATCCATATGCTGTGACTTAACCAAACAGGCAGCTGAGCACCAACAAAACCATTCACTTTTTCCCCACAGGAGTGAGGGAGAAAAAAATCAGAGAAAGCTAAAACTTGTGGGTTGATATAAAGACAGTTTAACAGGATAGAAAATGAAAGGATATAATAATAATGGTAAAAGAATATACAAAACAAAGTGATGCACAAAGTAATTGCTCACTACCCACTGACAGAAGCACAGCCAGTCCCCAAGCAGTGGCAGCCCCCACCCAGCTCCTCCCAGTTTTTTGTTCAGCATGACACCATATGGTATGGGATATCCCTTCAGCCAGTTTGAATCAGCTGTCCTGGTTCTGTCCTCCCTCTGCTTCTCACTGGCAGAGCAGGACAAGAAGCTAAAAAGTCTTTGACTATCCTAAAAGTATGTGGATATTGCTTATTTTACCTTTTGAACAGATATTAAAAACAAACAAACCAAACCAAACTACAAATGTATTGCTACGTTACTAGATGAGCTAAGAAAATGTAAGTTAAATAAACATTAGCATTTTTGCCTACTCTGAACTTTCTGTGACATTTCTGAGCAGACTAGATGCTTTTCAACCTTGCTGTAAGCAATCTGTAGAAAGAGGTGCCCTGCTCCATTATTTGGTTGGTCCTTGAAAAAATGTCATGCTTATATAACCACGCTGGAAAAAGAAAAGTAATAATATGGCATGGTAGCTTAAAAGCTTTTGCTGTGGGATTACAGTTGTTTTTAGCACTTGGTGGTTAAGCGTATTTTACCATTGTCTCTGAACTGATAATTCGGTATCTTGTAATTCAGTAAGTGTGATGTTTGATTGCCATGAACAATTCCTTGAAGAGCACTACCAATTTAATCTGTTTCTATATTAACTGTAATGTTTTTTGTTTTCTTTGTTGTTTTGTGCCTTGACTGACAGCAATATATATGATAAACATATACCAAAATGGTTTATACATAGAAAATAGTAAACAGCACATATTTAGTAGAAAACTTGGTGGAACAAATCTTGAATGTAGAAGGCTCTTCTGATGCTCTGTTTTGCTGCTGAATTCAGACTGTTCCATTTGCCATAAGTAAACCATGTATATAGTTAAGAGATTATCATTAGATGATTTTCTCTCTAATAATTTTTAACAATAAATCTTTTTTTCTCCTTCCCCTCTTCCATCACATCCATAACAGCTAGCCGATGGCGGAGCCTCTTCTCTACACCTGTCTCCTTGGCTTTCCCCTATAGTCCTGTTGCAAGACTCACCCCATATACCAATGGCTTTAATAGTCCCAGCTTCTCTAAAACCTCCAGTAAAGCAATACTAACACCTGAACGGACAGGTAATGCTTATCCTTTTGTTCATTTATGGTTCTCTTACAAGATTGCTTAATTCAATCTAAACTTGCTAGCATTTAACAACAATGTACTGTTTAGATGATTTTATAAACTCTCATCTCAGAGGGATTTTTTCATTAAAAAGAACTAAAATTTTGCTACTAATAGCTACTGGTATAAGTTATTTTCTTTGTTACGTAGTGTGTTGTAGGCAAGCAATGCTCCTAAGCAGCTTGGCTCTCCCTAATGGTTAACCTCACTTTATAATTGCTACAGTATCAGTTTAAGCCATCTCTAGCTTTGCCCTTTACTACTTATTTCTATCCCACTGTGCCCCTTCTTTATGTGTACAAAAACATTTGTGCAGCTGCGTAATGACTTTGCATGGGCAATTTACCTGTTGTAAAATAGCCCTCAGAAAAAAGGCTGTTTTCCATCTGGCGTCATTACTACTATCACCAATTTTCAGAGGACACGGGTATTTTAGGAAAAATATAAAATTTCAGTGGGTTTTTCCTTCTTCAGTACAGGTATCAGGATTCAATCTGTGTCTGCTGTTAAGCTGAAGTGGCAGTGGAGAAAGTAATCCTCTGGGGAAGAAGCATTAATATTTTATTGCTGGCAATAGCAGATGTGATCTGAGGAAGCCAGCAGTGCTGACACAGTGCCACAGTGCTCTATACGCAATTTTCTTTACCAGTGCAGAGAGCCCTGTTAAGGAATATGAGTGCTGTGGGTGAGATAATGCCTTGTGTAGGTGTCTGTGTGTGTAAGCTAGATGTCTGAGCTGCCCTGTTCAGTGGGATGCAGCTTAGTTCCTAACCAGAAGCATCTAGTTCAGTTTTAGGTGCCCTCGCATGTCTTATCTAGCTTCCAACTGCTGATCCAAAAGAGCACAGCTGTTACAAAACCTAAAAGACCACTACAACTTGAAAATTTAAAAAGGCAAACACATTTACCACTTATATCCTTCCAAACCAAAGTAATTCCCTGCACGTGCTTTTCCGTTGGAGTTATTTTTAGAGAACAGCTGAATTGATGGTAAATTTTGGATAGATGCTGTGCTGGAGGATACAAACACATCTGTGATACAAGCACAGCTTAAGAGCCTTCACCACAGTGGTTTCATCCTGTGAGCCTCTGGTGGTTCAAAGGATATTAAGAAGTAATTTGCTTTTTTATTTGAAGAATTTTTCTTTAATTTGGGCAAATGCCAGCTTGTACAAGTGATTCTAGTATAGTTTATACTTTCCCTACTTCACAGGAAAAAATACAATCTAGAGCACTCCCTGAAAGCTCTGTGAAGGACGCATTGTTTACTCTTTTGTTTCATAATGCCTATTTCAGTCTTAATTGCTATGATCATTTATTTCTCTGACGATTACAAACAATTAAAAAGAATAATAAAATTTAAGTAAATAACTGCTGTACAGAATCTGAGTACTGAGCTTAAACATAAGACATACGCACACTTGCTTTTCAGAAAAGGATAGGGAGAACCACAATATCATAAGAAGGATTCAAATGCAGGTAGATTTAGAGTACTCTAACAAGTCTATGCTATCAGAACTGAACGGATTAAATTATTCATTGTCTGGGCTATGCAAAGCTATTTTGGGAACAAACAGAGGAATTTATGATCCATTATTACTCCTACTTCTCATGAGTTTCTGATCCCTTTGCTGATTCTTGCTGTGCTGGGCTATACTTCCGAAAGCTTTTTGTTTGTTACATAAGAATAATTTAAGCTATTGTAACATAAAGAGCAGTAACTCAGAATGAAAAATGACCAAAGATATTCACAGACTAAAGATTATGTTTTTCTGCCTAGGTTACATTTCTAGGAGTTCCCCTTTGAGCCCTCAGTCATCAATAGACAGTGAGCTGAGCACCTCAGAGCTGGAGGATGATTCTATCTCCATGGGATATAAACTGCAGGACCTCACCGATGTTCAGATTATGGCCCGTCTACAGGAAGAGAGTAGGTGGCTTCTTTCTTCTGTTTTTCAGAGGAAGATTTCACGCTGCAGTCAGAGCTGCTCCTGCCTTGTCTCAGTCAATTGGATCTTTCCTGAAAGCTGTCACCTCTTCAACAGCAGATGGAAAAACTCTTTATCTGAGAAAGCGTACATAATATCGGCTTCAGGTTAATGGTACTGGATGTTTCAAACTTGATTCTTATTTATTGCTGAAACACAGTTAGGAGCTCCATATCCACTGAATACATTTTTATTTGGCTGTTTTATAGTGTCTAATGGTATTATTTAAATAAAGCACGATAAAGGGCATACAGTATCTTCCATATGAGGAAAGGCTGAGCAACCTGGGTCTGTTCAGCTTTAAAAAAAGAAGACTCAGAGGGGTTCTGATTGGTGTCTATAAATATCTAAGGTGTGGGAGGCAAAGGGATGAGGACAGATGCTTTTCAGTGATACACAGCAACAGAACAAGGGGAAATGGCCACAGACTGAAGCATAAGAAGTTCAGCAGAAGTGTGCATAAGAACAACACAGTAAGGGTGACAGAACACTGAAACAGTCTGACCAGAGAGGTTGTGGAGTCTCCTTTGCTGACATTCAAGACCCGCTTGGACACTTACCTGTGCAGCCTGCTCTAGGGAGCCTGTTTTGGCAGGGGGAGGTGTACTTGATTGGAAGGGACCTTTAAAGATCATCAGTTCTGTGGTTCTGTGGTTATCATTGTACGTATGTGTTGTGAGAAAGGAAAAAACCTAAGCAGTACTCATTTTTTTTGCACCTACTTTGTTTTTCTAAATTTTATAAATGAACTCTCCTTACAATTCTTCAGACACTTAAAGTCAGCATTTTGATGTGAGACCTGTGATTGTGCACAAATCTGACCCAGAAGGCTTGTTTGACATATATTATAGAATCATAGAATCATAAGGTTGGAAACGACCCACAAGATCATCTAGTCCAACCATCCTTCTACTATCACTGCTACCACAAGCCTCTAAACCGTATCTCATAGCTCCTCATCCATTCGCCTCTTGAACACTGTCAGGGACCGTGACACCACCACCTCCCTGGGCAGGCCATTCCAGTGCCTGACCACTCTCGTAGAGTAAAAGTATTTCCTTATGTCTAAACTAAACCTCTTCTGGTACAACTTGCGGCCATTTCCTTGGGTCCTGTTTGTTGTCTGGGAGAAGAGGCCAAACCCCTCCTCATCACAACCTCCTTTCAGGAAGTTGCAGAGTGCGGTCTATAACAGACCCCCACCAAGATGTTGCCCCTACAGGCCTTCCCCTGATTCTTACCCACAGACACTCAACTTCATCATTCCCAACCCCAAGCTCTTCAACATCAAAACAGTCTTTAATATAAAGGGCCACTCCACCACCCTTCCTTTCTCGTCTATCCCTTCTGAAGAGCTTGTAGACATCTATCACAAAGTCCAGAGGTAGGAGTGGTCCCACCAAGTTTTGCTAATGGCAACTAGAACATTTTTAGCCTGGCGCACAATTGCTTCTAACTCCTCCTGCTCATTGCCCATGCTGAGTGCATTGGTGTAGACACACTTCAGCCGAGTCGTCTGCCTCACGCCCAGCTCAAGATCATTTCCCTGGGCTCATATCTCATATCTCATAATCGTTTTGTCCCCTTCCCCTGTCATAGCTAGTTTAAAGCTCTTTCGATAAGCCCCGCTAGCTCCTGTGCTAGGATTCATTGCCCCCTTTGAGATAGGTGGGTTCTGTTAACGGATAACAGGCCAGGGGCTGAGTAAAGTGCCCCATGATCAAAGAACCCAAAGCCTCTGCTTTGACACCAGCCTCTGAGCCATTTATTTATTGCTTGTGCTTTCCAAGCCCACTCCGTGTCACTGCCCCTGAAGGTATAGAACAAAAGATCACTTGTGCTCCTGCACCTCGAACTAAACACCTTAAACCCCTGAAATGTCTTTTCATAGTTGGCAGGCTTCTCTGAGCAATTTCATCACTGCCCCCCTGAACTATGAGCAAGGGAAAATAATCAGTGGACCTAACCAGCTTTGGTGGTTTCCTGGTTATGTCCCTGACCCGGGCCCCAGAAGGCAGCACACTTCCTGGCAGTTCGGGTCCAGTCTGCATATGGGGCCCTCCGTTCCTCCGAGAAGAGAGTCACCCACTACAACCACCCTTCTTTCTTTCCTGACAGAGGCAGTCTCAAGGCATGGAGGTGAGCACCTTGCCTTAGGCTCCCTCTCAGGCAGATCCTCCATTGCCTCCCCACTCGCCTCCCCTTCAATTTCTAGCACCTATTGCTTAGAGGACCTGGGGAAGCAAGGTAGGCAGACAGGGGGGGCTCCGTGACTCCAAGTCGGGACTCTGTTCCAATCCTCATCAGTCAGGTCTGTCTGACTGTGACAGGGCAGGGGCTCCACCTCTTTTCTGGGCGCGTCTCCCTGGCACCTTTCCCTCCAGCATGCCGGCAAGTCACTTCACCAGTCATCTGCTGCTCACACTCCCTGATGGTCCTTAGTCTCTGGACTTCCTCCTTGAGCTCCACCACCAGGCTGAGCAGCTCATCCACCTGCTCACATGTCATACAGGTGGAATCCCTGCCACTCTCCCCAGTCAGCAGCAGGGTCAGGCACTCCCTGCAGCCAGAGACCTGAACATTTCTGGGCAGTCTCTCCTCCGTCTGGGTCACCACAGACTTCTTGGAATAAGCCCGCTGTCTGGTGGAGACTGTGTTTAGGCCTGCAGTCTCAGAGACTGCCAAGAGAAATGCCGGTCTCTTGAGCAAGGAGGAACAGTACTTACAGTCCTCTTGACCCACCTCCCACACTCACAGCTGCAGTACCATGTGGGCAGCGTGAGCTGTGCTTACTGAGCCTCCCCTTTCTCAGTGGGCAGCAGCAGTGGTTACTGACCAGAGGTGCTCTGTGCTTCTGCTCTTTCCGAAGCTATTTAAAGCTTATTATCAGGTGTGAACGTTAAGGGCAGGTGATGACGCGTTCATAAGGTGTTTAAACTGTGCCGCTAATGTACCAGCTCCCCCCCCTGCTGGTTCAGGAGCCCACCCACAAGCTACCTGCTGCCCTGCATAAGCACAGCACTGTTGCTGGCTTCAAAAAGCCTTAAAAAAAAGCTTTTTTGTTGTCTTTTTTACTCCAGATCCCCTGCTCAGTGCGGTCTTACCTGCTCTGAAGCTAGTCTCCATAGCAAATGGAGTATTATATTTTGATGTGATGGTAGTTTATGGAAGATAACTTTATTCAGAAATAAATGCCATTTGGCATAGAACTCACTCAAACAATGCATCTCACTTACTACGAGTGCCAAATGAGATGTAAAAGGGGATATGATGAGATAAAAAACAAGGGAATTTCGGAAATGATGCATGAATTGCAATGCAAAATATTAAGTGACTACTAAGGGAACCAGGCTTGTTTAGCTTGGAGAAGAGAAGGCTCGGGAGAGACCTTATTGTGGCCTTCCAGTACTTGAAGGGAGCATATAAACAGGAGTGTGAACAGCTGTTTACGTGGGTGGATAGTGATAGGACAAGGGGGAATCGTTTTAAACTAAGATGGGAGGTTTAGGTTAGATATTAGGAGAAAGTTTTTAACTCAGAGGGTGGTGACACACTGGAACAGGTTGCCCAAGGAGTTTGTGGATGCCCAATCCCTGGAGACATTCAAGGCCAGGGTGGATGTGGCTCTGGGCAGCCTGGTCTGATGCTTGGCAATCCTGCACATAGCAGAGGGCTTAAACCAAATGATCATTGTGATTCTTTTCAACCCAGGCCATTCTATGATTACATGAAATGAAGAAATTAGAGCAAGAAGTTGGAGATCCAGTCTGACTCAAGCCACTGGACTTGTTAGCATTTGAGCTTGCTATGAGTCTGTTAGTACTAGGTACATTCAGCAGAGAAATTTTGCAAGCATATCACTGAATTCTCAACTGGTCAATGTGTGTAATCACAGCTCAGAAAATTTCTGATATTATTTGCAAAATATAAGAATGAAGAGAAGTTAGTTTTGTGACTACCAGAGAGGTGAAAGAACGTGTTGTGTAAATGCTGTGCTGTCCTCCTTCAGAGTGATATTTAAAAAAAGTCTTCAGGTGCTTAGCTCTGATAAATCAGGTCATTCATAAACTGGAAAGAGAAATGCTATTTTTCTTCTAATCTACTTCCTGTGTAATCACTGTATCTCATTCTTCTCCCAGCAATCAGTATGCAGTCTTTGAACACATGACAGTTGTTGTGCACTTAATCCTGCAGAAAGTGGTAGTATTATACGTGCACATAGGCACACACTGTTCACATGCACAAATAATCTCCTACTGCAGAGGGGAAAAAAAAGCAGGTATGTTAAGAAATTTTCTTTATGGTAGCAAAGACACTTGTTAAAGCTGAAAGCTTTGTATAAATTTAAGGAAGCTATTGTTCACAGCCATTTGCAGAATTGCTCAGATGCAGGAAGTGCAAAGCTTCCTGTGTTGGCTGCTCTGCAGCAGGAAAAGAGGGAAGTGGAAGGACTGTGGATGCTCTCCCTTCACTTCACTTGGAGCAAACCTGTAGAGCTAATAGTGGTATAGTTCTCAACACCTGTCGTTTTGAGAAGGGGATGATAAAATGCGTGTATATGAAATGCAACAATGTCACCTTTGAGCCTTTTCTTTGAAATTAGGTTCTAGCAGGATTTCACCGTGGTCAAGGTGGTTAAAGAGCAAGAATATTTACGTGGATTATATGTTAAGGAATGTCATCAGTTTTTTTGCAGGAAAATAAAAGTACAGTAATAAGTACAATAGTAAAAGTATAATAATAAGTATAATAAATATAATAATTTGGAAAACAAATAGAGTGAGTGTTGATTCCTCCAATTGAAAAAAGTTGAATACTTAATATTTGTGTCATCTTTTTCACTGGCAGAGAAATAGGCAGCTCCTTAGGGTAATTCATATTATTTGAAGAGAAACACGAGACATGTTCACACAACACAATTTGGA
Source organism: Lagopus muta (assembly GCF_023343835.1). Taxonomy (NCBI): domain Eukaryota; kingdom Metazoa; phylum Chordata; class Aves; order Galliformes; family Phasianidae; genus Lagopus; species Lagopus muta. The sequence goes on along the minus strand of NC_064433.1, from coordinate 152,365,373 downwards.
GATGCTTGTATTCTCTTTCTTGTTTCTTTTTTTAAAAATGTTATTAAAAAGAGATCTCACTGGAAGTAATTCAGGCTTAGATACCTGAAAGGTAGACACCAATATTTAGATTTGAATCCTATCTCAGATGTTCAGCTTGGTTGGAGTGTAAATCCAGTTCTTGCTGTCAGATCATGTGTCCATGTACTTGCCAAGTCTGAAAGATTGTGTGTTAAGTGTTGATCACTTAAGCAGAAGCTGAATCATCCTTCTCTTGGAATTTACAGGCCTTAGACAAGATTATGCTTCGACTTCAGCATCAGTGTCAAGACACAGTTCAAGTGTGTCACTGCATTTGGGAAAAAAGGGGACGTGCAGCGACCAGGAATATGATCGCTACAGCCTTGAGGATGAGGAAGAATTTGACCATCTCCCTCCCCCACAGCCACGGCTCACACGCTGCTCCCCATTCCAGAGAGGGATCCCACACTCACAGACTTTCTCCAGTATTCGGGACTGCAGGAGAAGCCCTACTTCCCAGCACTTTCCTTCAAGTACTTACCAGCAGCCCTACTATTCTCCTCAAGTCCAAACTCCAGAACAGCAACCAAATAGGATGAATGGAGGTGGGTTGCATGCTTTTGTTATGCCTCTCCTCTGTTCAAAGTGCCAGTTCTAAAGATCAGGTTGTGTAAACTGACTGAAAAGTGTTTGGTTTATGATCAGTTCTTGAGTTGCAACAATAGATTTAAATCTGTGCTAATGATTGTTTTATTAGAGGAATGTTGTAATTAGATAATTTGTAATTTGACTCAGTCATGAAAGCTATTAACTTAGTTTTAAAATGTTGCAACTATGAGCACATGTGGAGAGAGAAGAAACAGGGAAAAGAGCATCTTTTAGCAGGCCACTGTTTGTCTGGAAAGGCTAATCAGGATTTCGAGCCTGGGCTGTGTATGTCTATCATGGATATGGCAAGGTAGAGAGAAGGATTTTCATTCCTAATAACATTCTTATTTCCCAACTTTTCCATGAATGCAGCTTTGTTGTAAGTTCAGGATATGTGCTTATGATAAAGGTCAGTGCTCTGCTCTTGTTCCAAGTCTGGTAGGGCAGGCTGCTGAGGTGGTCAGAGATAAGGTTGTACCCAGTCTACCCTGAGCCATTGCTGCTTTATGCGCTGCATTTGATATATATTTCAGAGTCCAAAATATTTTTCTCTTACTGCTTTTTCAGGAATTAAGTTGTTTTTGCTATTATATTCCTTTTCCTTTCTCGTTATGATCATAATTTTCTTCCTACTGCTCCATCCTACTTTTTGTTCCTTCAGTCCAAGTCCCCAAGATACTTCAGGACAGTTAGTTTTCAGTCAAGGTTTTGTTTGTAACGTTACAGGTTACAGCTTACCCTTGGGCAAGAAAATAAATGTGTTGTTCAAGACAGCTCCTGTTTATAGTGTGCTACAGGTATGCATGGTACTTTCCTGACAAATCAGAGGTGACAGGTTGGTTCCAAGAGCACTTGCATTCAAAGTAAGACACAGCATGAAAGTATAATTGACAGGTAGCAGCCTACAAAGAAGGCTAAGGTTAGCACAGAGCACAGTGATGTGGATGTTTGCTGTTACAGCATATGTACCACATTCATTTCAATATTATTTTTCTCATCTGTGAGGAATGAGAATGGGACAGTGCTGAATAGCTTGTGGAAAATCTGTTTGGGAGATAGAAAAGAAAGCGATGGGACATTTTTGATTCTGAAATGTGGGCAGGATGTTGCATTGCAGTGTTTTCATATGGTTCCTAAAGTCTTTTTCAATTATTTTTCATGTCAGTAGAACTTAGAATCATAGAATCATAGAATCCTTAGAGTTTGAAGGGACCATTAAAGGTCATCTAGTCCATCTCGCCTGCAGTGAACAGGGACATGAATAGCTCTATCCAATTGCCCAGGGCCTCATCCAGCCTCACCTTGAAAGTTTCCAGAGACGAGGCATCAACCACATCTCTCAGCAGTTTAATCATTGGATTCCCACATGAAAATCTCAGAAAGTTCTTGCAGCATACAAATACTACATGAACTTCTAATTTATTAACTGGAAAAAAATGTAAAACATTACCAATTTTATCACCTGGTTGCTTTTTTTCTCAAAAAAACTTAAGTGTTGGATTATGTATTCGGTATTGTTTGGAAGATTGACACGTTACTGGTGTTACTCCAGTCTCTTGTTTGATGGCATGGCAGACAATTCTATAATAGCCAGTACCATTATCTTTAGAGGCAATTTGTTTATCTCTTTAGCTTTCTCAACTTCACTCTATGACTCATGCAGCAGCGATCAACATAAATGGAAAATGCTGATTGTGAAAAATTTGTGGTTTTGGCCTATTCTACTGGTTGGCAACCCTACCTGCAGCAGGGATTTGGATCTAGGTGATTTTTGAGGTCCCTTTCAACCCAAGCCATTCTATGATTCTATGTTCTGTTGGCAAACAAGGAATATTTGCTATGTTTAAGATGTATTAGTAGTGTTATGACAGTGTCTTCTCACCAGCACTTCTCATCATATTGGCAACAATTTCATAGTCTTTCAAGAACTACAAGTTGAAATAGAGTTAGACTGCAGAAGAAGAATTTGTTTGAACCTCAGTGTGATGGACTGCTGCACTTTCCCAAGGCTGATGAATAACGAGAATGGGATAGATAGAGAGGCTAACCTGTTACGTTACTTGCAGCTTTCAATATACATGAAAAGTATTATTCATAATTAATCAAAATTGCACTTTAAGCATGCTCTGCTGTAGTACTACTGTTACAGTATTCCCAAATCTCTTTTCCTCTACTTTCCCCTAAAGAGATTGGTTCTGTTCTTGTATATGGAGTCAATAGTCTGGCTGCTGATTCATCTGGCCGTTCACAGAGCTCTCTGTAAATGAAAAGAAATCAACAAGTAAGCATTGAATTTTGGCACTCAGTCTTGATGGAAAGACAGTGTTTAGCTTTGACACAGTGTCTTCCCAAAACCTATCTACATGTTTACCTAGACTATATTTTTTTGCTCTTAAGAACAGATAGCATCAGGGGTTCTGGTTCTATCATACTTGTTTGTTTGGTGCGGTATGCTAATTGAGATACTTATTCTGAGTTTAGATCTGCACTACCTGCATTGTAAAAATAATAATAATAATAATAATAATAATAACAGACTGAAGGGGTGATAAACTTAGAAAATGTTAATAGTTTCTAAGAGTATTGGATGCCTGATGATTAGTTTTGGTATGTTTATTGCTATGAAGCTGGGTTGGATTTCAAGAGTCCAGTGTGTCCTGATGGCCAAGAAGGCCAATGGCATCTTGAGGTGCATTAAAAGGAGCATGGCCAGCAGGTCAAGGGAGGTGATCCTCCCCCTCTACTCTGCCTCACCTGGATTACTGTATCCAGTTTTGAGCTTTCCAGTACAAAAAAAGACAGGGAGCTCCTGGATAGAGGCCACAAAGATGATAAAGGGCCTGGAGCATCTCTCCTATGAAGAAAAACTGAGCGACCTGGGTCTGTTCAGCTGTGAGAAAGGAAGACTCAAATGTGATCTTAATAATGTTTATAAATATCTTAAGTGTGAATGTCAAAGAGACATGACCAACCTCTTTTCAGTGGTTTCTGAGGACAGGACAAGGGGAAATGGCCATAAACTGGAGCATAGGAAGTTCCACACCACTATGCAAAGGAACTTCTTACTGTGATAAGGGTGACAGAGCACTGGAACAGGCTGCCCAGGGAGGTTGTGGATTCTCTTTCTCTGGAGATACTCAAGACTCGCCTGGACGCCCATTTGTGCAGGCTGTTGTAAGTGGCCTGCTTTGTAGGGGGGTTGGACTCAATGATCTCTGGAGGTCCCGTCCAGCCCCTACGATTCTGTGATTCTCTGACTCTGTGAAAACAGTTGGAAAAGGTAAAATGTTTACCGAATAGACAAGGAATATCCCAGCAAGCACTCAAACACTGTATCCAGGTTCCCAGTGGCTTGGGAAAGACATCCTCTAGTTACATACCCTGTAACAGAGTTGTTTTGACAAGGCTGAGCAGTGTCTAACACTGGCCTCAAGGAAAGGGCAAGGTAAATGGGCTGTCACCTAACAGAGAGTGGCAGTCACCATGACTGAGGAGATGTAGGCGTGTGGCTTCTGGGGACAGGAGTGACTGCTTCTCTGTGCCATTTCCCTTAACCTTGCTGAAAGGGCTTGCAAAGGTTTGAACAGATAAGACTTCTGGTTCATTGCTGTAAATGCTTCCAGGCTTTTCAAGAGATGAGTCAGGAATGTTGTATTCTTAGGATGCACATTGTATGCCCTTACACATATACTAGATTGGATCTGCTTTGCTGTCAGCTGCATTTAGGTATTGGGATGTAGGTGTCCAAATGTGAATGCACTGCCCAATTCTTCTGCCTGCATATAAGCAATTATTGTTATATGAGGTGCTCTAGGCCACCCTTCTTGGCTTCACCACAGACATCTGTCAGTGTTGTTCAGATGCCTTAAACAACCGAGCATCTCTCAAATGGCACTATGTACCCATATGGAGGCCCACTAGAGCTGATGGTCTGTTTGTTTTCCAGTCGCAGGATGTCATTCTAGGTAGCAGAGAGATTTCCTGTCTTGTGAGCTTAGCCCCTGTAATTTTCTGCATATACTTGGGATGAGAATGTGCTCACAGATGTTTTCCAGCTGTGTTGTGGTGAGCAGGACTAGGGAAGTAATCCTGCCTCAGTACTTGGCATTGGAGAGGCCTCATCTCAAGTACTGTGTTCAGTTTTGGGCACCTCAGTACAGAAGGGACATTGAGGTGTTGGAGCAGGTCCAAAGAAGGGCAACACAGCTTATGAAGGGCTTGGAGAATATGCCCTACAAGGTGAGACTGAAGGAACTGGGGCTGTTTAGTCTGGAGAAGAGGAGGCTGAGGGGAGACTTTATTGCTCTCTTCCATTATCTGAAAGGTGCTTGCAGCGAGTGGGATTGGTCTCTTCTCACTGGTGACAGGTGACAGGACGAGGGGAAATGACCTTAAGTTGCGCTGGGGTAAGTTTATGTTGGATATCAGGAAAAGCTTCTTTACAGAAAGAGTTGTTAAGCACTGGAATAGGCTCCCCAATTAGGTGGTTGAGTCACTGTCCCTGGATATGTTTAAAAACCATTTGGATGTGGTGCTCAGGAGCATGATTTAGCGGAGGGTTGTACTCTAACAGGGTAGTGTGGTTAGGTTGTGGTTGTCCTTGATGATCTTTAAGGTCTTTTCCAACCTGAGTGATTCTATGATTCTACAACTTTGAACTTGCACATTGTTCTTGCCAGTGCACTTAGCAAAGCACTGCCTGTTGGTGTAATTTTGATACTCTACCATGCTTTAAATTTCCATATATCTATTTTAAAATAGCATGCAGTCTTGCTCTTCTTCTCAGGTTCTTGTTCTCCCTTTACCCCACCAGTGAACTCTCTGTGTGAATGGGACCAGTCCTATTTGCTGCAAATCCGCAACGACTGCTGCATTAAGAGGTTCCTGACAAATGCTAACATAAATTGGTAGATGCGTGCAAATGTAAATGTGTTATGCTTAGAGTGTATATATAAGGGCCACCCGTAGCACAGGCTGCAGATGTATCTAATGCCTGTAGTGTGCATATGTTATGCTTATATTCTAATAAGTTTTATTTCCAGTTCTGCCAAGAATTCACTAATAGAAAAACTTTGCTTTCTTTTTTAAATCAATTGAATGTCTGTAACTACATCTGAAAAAAAAACATTTCTAATCAGTCATCAGCCATTTCATTTACTGATGCCTTATGACACTATTTACACTAACAGTCTTTGCTTTTTCTTTTCTTAAGTTGTTAGTTATGAAATATTTTATTGCTTACACTTTTGGGGAATTACTTTTCTCAGACGAAATTGTAAGAACATCATTGAGTGTTGCAAAATCCTTGCCTCAATTGGAAAGTGCACATCTTCCTTCCTTCCTTCCTTCCTTCCTTCCTTCCTTCCTTCCTTCCTGCCTTCCTGCCTTCCTGCCTTCCTGCCTTCCTGCCTTCCTTCCTCCCTCCCTCCCTTCCTGCCTTCCTGCCTTCCTTCCTGCCTGCCTTCCTGCCTTTCTTCCTGCCTTTCTTCCTGCCTTCCTTTCTTCCTCCCTCCTTCCCTCCCTCCCTACCTCCCTTCCTCCCTTCCTCCCCTTTCCTCTCCTTCCCTCCCCTTCCCTCCCCTTACCCTCTCCTTACCCTCATTCCTTCCATTCCTCTTTCCAAGCAAACTTCAATCAGACTTAAGAGAACAGCATTTTAGTAGGCAGTAGGCCTGTGTTTAGATACTAGTTCAGTGTCAAGTGACATTGATTTGTGTGTTTGGAGGGGTGAGAAAAGACCTCCTCTTACTGATTTACTGAGTGCTTTTCTTCTCTTACCTTTCTGAAGTTCAGTGAGGAAGAGAAAAATCAGAAGGAAATTTTAGCAGACTCTTTATTAAAGAAAAAGAGAAGAAAATATTTTTCAGTCGCTCTCGAAGCATTACTGAGCATAGTGAGCAGTGAAGGGAAGTCACGGAAAGATAATGGCAAAGTTTCTATATGTCTTTCAAAGGAGACATGTCAGGGTGAAGTAATAATTTTAAATAAAATGGAGATGTTCAACATAGCAAAATGTAGATACTGACAATAATGAAGAATGCTGTCTCTTGCTTAACTTTTTTTAGTTCTTTATAATGCATTTGTGTACTGATGTCTCTGTTGTATTAACTGATGATTTCACAGATCTCTAACTGGGCCATGATCTATTTAGGATGTCTTACCTCTTGTAAGTGTAACAAATGTAATGCAGATATGAGCTCAGATGTTTGAAGATGAAGAAGAGAAATTAATCAATAGTATATATCCCACATGGTGAAGTTGTCATTGAGTACGATTTTGTTAAGGATTTCAGAACTGTGAATAACAAGTTTTTCCCTTAAGTTTTTTCTCATAACTTCTTTGTGCATACAATACAAATAAGGTGGGATTGAATTTGCAAGTTTTGTGTGAAGGACTTAAGTATGTGAATGAAATTACAAATGTAGTTTGAAAAGTGATATAGGTTTCTATGAGACTCTATTAATTATGATTCATTGTATCGCATTTCTTAACCACAGTGCACTTTTGATCAGATGTGAATCTGCTCAAATGAAATGCTGACAACACTTGAAGAAAATAACAATGAATGAATAAATGTAAGACACTTCACTGTGTAGCCAACATAAGCTTTGGCTGCACTTAGTCTTGATCCTGTCAACAAGTGTTGGATATCTGACATCAGTTTGGTGTTTTTAAATCTACGCTTTTAAACCTTATTTTGTATGTAACAAGACCCATCTTTAGTAATGCTTGTACTGATAACCTGCTCATTTTACATAGTGGAAACAGACTAATTAATGTGCAAGCTGCTAGCCAACCAATTGTTATCCTCCAGTACGTATTTCTGTAGTTCATTTTAGGTTTTGTTTTCTTTCTGTCTGCTAACACCTTTCTTCAGTTCTAGAAATCGCTGACAGACTTACATATACCATTTGGGTATATCAGTCTGACATGGCATATGGAAAAGTTGCATTGGCAACATTTTTACATTCTCTTGTATCCTAGGAAATATCTTTTATAGAAACCATTCCCTCAGATTCTGGGCCACTTCTCTAAGATCTAAAAGAATCATTATTTAGGGACATTTATCCAGGATCACAGGCTGCTTCAGTGGATGAAGCACAGTGGATGAAAGCATTTTTTCAGAGGGAAGTTAATATTTATCAAGAGCCTCTAAGGGAAACCCAAAGATCATAACTCAGAAGTCTGGCAGCCCAGCAAGGTCATTCCTCTTTTGGTGCATTCTGCATGGATGTTAACCTTCAGATGATGCTAGTATTTGGTCAGAAGAAGGACAAAAGCACTGGGCAGTGATGGCTACCAACAGAGCTGGAATCAGAAGACAGCCGTCAGGTGCTGCTGTCTGTTGTGGAGTCCTGCCAGAAGGAGATTGTCTACTGATTCCTGGCTGACTCCAGAGAAGAAAATATATTGGGGAACAAACTCTTTGGGAAAATCATAACTGAAGCAATTGGGTAAGAGGCAAACTGCTGTCCTAACTATAATTTTGTGGAATATTTTACAAAATAAGGAACATTTTGGCTTGTTCTTGACCAGTTTATAGAATCATAGAATTGCAAGATTGGAAGCGACCTGCAGGATCATCTAGTCCAGCCATCCTTCCGCTAGCATTGCTACCACAAGCTACTAAACCGTATCTCGTAGCTCCTCATCCAGACATCTCCTGAACACTGCCAGGGATGGCAACTCCACCACCTCCCTGGGCAGGCCATTGTAGTGCCTGACATGTCTCTGAGAGAAAAAGTTCTTCCTTACGTCTAACCTAAACATTCTCTGATACAACTTGCAGCCATTTTCTCGGGTCCTGTTTGTTGTCTGGGAGAAGAAGCCAAACCCATCCTCATCACAACCTCCCTTCAGGAAATTGTGGAATGCAGTGAGGTCTCCTCTGAGCCTCCTTTTCTCCAGACTAAACAATCCCAGCTCCCTCAGCTGCTCCTTGCCGTGGAAACGGCAGGGCTGGTCCTGGGATTTAGTCAGTTCGCTAGTCCACATGCGCAGGGAGTGATGACAGAAACTCAATATGAGTGCATCAGAAAACTCCGACTTTATTGTAAACACAAGCCTATATTTATAACCACTTTAGCAAACTTGGCACAAACTGGTTGGTTAACAACCCCATAACAACCCCTAACCCACAAAGATGATTGATTACACATGCTTTCATGCCTTAGTAACTATCTCTGCGTCTCCCCCCACAGATACTTCTTTACCTCCGACCCAAGTTCCTCCTAGGTTGTTTACTTCTGGCCTCAAGTACACGGTGTCCTTGCAGAGAACGTACTAGTATTTTTCCATCTGTATGTCTTTACAGCCTCCCACTTTGTCCTGCTCGTACAGCTGCTCAAGGGGCCCATGGCCCCCTTGGCTAGGAAGCCACTCATCAGCAGCTCCTCATAAGGTTTGTGCTCCAGATGCCTCACCAGTTTTGTTGCCCTTCTCTGGACACGTTCCAGGGCCTCAATGCCTTTCTTGTAGTGAGGGGCCCAAAACTGAACACAGTACTCGAGGTACGGCCTCACCAGTGCTGAGTACAGGGGGATGATCACCTCCCTGCTCCTGCTGGCCACACTATTTCTAATGCAGGCCAGGATGCCGTTGGCCTACTTGGCCACCTGGGCACACTGTCAGCTCATGTTCAGCCAAGCATCAACCAACACCCCCAGGTCCATTTCCTCTTCACATCATCCAGCCACTCAGCCCCCAGCCTATAGCGCTGCATGGGGTTGTTGTGGCCGAAGAGCAGGACCCAGCACCAATTGGGCTTTTGCCTTCCTAACTTCTTCCCTGCATACCTTAGCAACTTCCTTGTAATCTCCCCAAGTAGCCTATCCCTTCTTCCAGAGGACATAGACTCTTTTTCTTCTGGAGTCCCAGCAATAGTTCTCAGCTAATCCACACTGGTCTTCCCCTGCAACTTGCCTTACGGCATTCTTGCACAGACTGTTCTTGCACCTTTAAGATTTCCATCTTGAGGAGTATCTAGTCTTCCTGGACCCCTTTACCTGTAAGGAGCAATTCCCAAGGGACCTATGCTACAAGTGTCCTGAACAGGGCAAAGTCCACCCTCTGGAAGTTCAAGATAGCAGTTTTGCTAGTCACCCTTCTGACATCTTCTGAATAGAGAATTCTACAGTGTCATGTTTGCTCTGCCGAAGACAGTGCACAATCTTCACATCTCCCACCAGTCCTTCTCTATTAGTGAAGAGCAGGTCTAGCAGGGCACCACTCCTGGTAGGAGGCTCTTGTACCAGCTGTGTTTCCCCAGAAGAATATTGTGAGAGCATGTCAAAGGCTTTGCTGAAGTCTAGGTAGACTACATCAACAGTCTTTCCCGCTATCTTCCACTCACGCTCTTGGATTGCTTCCTCTGTGCTGTGTTATATTTCCAACGTATATCAGGGAAGTTGAAGTCTCCCATGAGAGTAAGTACTGGAGATCCTATGACTTCTGCAAGCTGCTCATAGAACACTTCATCCATCTCTTCATAACGATTAGGCGGTCTATAACAGATCCCCACCAAGATGTCGCCCCTACAGGCCTTCCCCTGATTCTTACCCACAGACACTCAACTTCATCATTCCCAACCCCAAGCTCTTCAACATCAAAACAGTCTTTAATATAAAGGGCCACTCCACCCTCCTTCCTTTCTCATCTATCCCTTCTGAAGAGCTTGTAGTCATCTATCAAAGCACTCCAGTGATCCCACCAAGTTTTGCTAATGGCAACTAGAACATTTTTAGCCTGGCGCACAATTGCTTCTAACTCCTCCTGCTCATTGCCCATGCTGAGTGCATTGGTGTAGACACACTTCAGCCGAGTTGTCTGTCTCACGCCCAGCTCAAGATCATTCCCCTGGGCTCACATCTGGTGAGCCCTGTTTTGTCCCCTTCCCGTGTTGTAGCTAGTTTAAAGCTCTTTCAATAAGCCCCACTAGCTCCTGTGCTAGGATTCATTGCCCCCTTTGAGATAGGTGGGTTCTGTTAACAGATAACAGGCCAGGGGCTAAGTGCCCCATGATCAAAGAACCCAAAGTTTCTGCTTTGACACCAGACTCTGAGCCATTTATTCATTGCTTGTGCTTTCCAAGCCCACTCCGTGTCCCTCACTGCCCCTGAAGGTGTAGAACAAAAGATCACTTGTGCTCCTGCACCTCGAACTAAACACCTTAAACCCCTGAAATGTCTTTTCATAGTTGGCAGGCTTCTCTGAGCAATTTCATCACTGCCCCCCTGAACTATGAGCAAGGGAAAATAATCAGTGGACCTAACCAGCTTTGGTGGTTTCCTGGTTACGTCCCTGACCCGGGCCCCAGAAGGCAGCACACTTCCTGGCAGTTCGGGTCCAATCTGTGTATGGGGCCCTCCGTTCCTCCGAGAAGAAAGTCACCCACTACAACCACCCTTCTTTCTTTCCTGATAGAGACAGTCTCAAGGCATGGAGGTGAGCACCTTGCCTTAGGCTCCCTCTCAGGCAGATCCTCAATTGCCTCCCCACTCGCCTCCCCTTCAATTTCTAGCACCTATGGCTTAGAGGGACCTGGGGAAGCGAGGTAGGCAGACAGGGGGGGCTCCATGACTCATCAGTCAGGTCTGTCCGACTGTGACGGGGCAGGGGCTCCACCTCTTTTCTGGGCGCATCTCCCTGGCACCTTTCCCTCCAGCATGCCAGCAAGTCACTTCACCAGTCATCTCCTGCTCACACTCCCTGATGGTCCTTAGTCTCTGGACTTCCTCCTTGAGCTCCACCACCAGGCTGAGCAGCTCATCCACCTGCTCACATCTCATACAGGTGGAATCCCTGCCACTCTCCCCAGTCAGCAGCATGGTCAGGCACTCCCTGCAGCCAGAGACCTGAACTGCCACATTTCTAGGCAATCTCTCCTCGCCACGGTCTTCTTGGAATAAGCCTGCGGTCTGGTGGAGACCATGTTTAGGCCTGCAGTTTCAGAGACTGCCAAGAGGAAAGCTGGTCTCCTGAGCAAGGAGGAATTTTTTTTTTACTCCAGATCCCTCCAGATTCCCAGTGTAGTCTTAGCTGCTCTGAAGGTAGTCTCCACAGGAAACTTACTGTAGTGGCGATGATCTGTGTCTGGGTGATGTTTTCACACCCCTTCAAGTGCGTTTCATAATTCCTAGTTTTCCTGTACTCCATGCAGTGTGGAGTTCAGTGTGTATAGTACACAGAGGAAGATGTGCAAATATGCTTTAGGCAATTTTTTTCTGGATTATTCTGCCGCAGATATGAGAAACAAGGGTGACAGATGCAATCTGAAGAACAGTCATGAAATAACAAGCATGTGTATATACATGAACTACTGAATATGATAACGACAAGATACTGATTGAGTCTCTTGCATGACCTATCCATGCATTTTGGTCTTAACGCTTTTAAAAAGGGAAAGAGCTAATATACATCTGTAGCATTTTATGTGACTGCATTCTACTTATAAAATCTTACTAATTTCAACCCAAATTTTAGTTAAGACTAACTTAGTTGGTCACAGTAGTCTTTGATGCTATAGAAGGTGCTGGTCCTGTGTTGTTAATAGCTACTTGTGTCTAACAGAATAAATTGTAAACAACCAATGATACTTTAGACTTTCTGTTGAGACAGATCGGTGCCAGAGAGCTAACTGGAATGGTAGCAGACCTTTGCTACGTTCAGCATTCATAATAAACAGGGCCATCTGAGCAAATTATTTTCTTACCTGAGAATCTCAGGTCTTCTGCTTCACTCCTTTCTGTTAATTTTCTTATCACTCTTAGAAAAGCTAAGAGCTCTAGAAAGGGAATGTTTGCTATCAGTGGCTTAGCAAATTATTTTTGCTTTCTTCTCATAGATTTCCAGCAAGTTTATATCTAGTCAGGTTTCTGTGACCTGAAGTAATATTAAAATCACATAACTCTTGTCTTCTCCTTCTGTGTACCAGGCTTACAGGAGCTGTTTTTTCACTTAAAACACCCATAAGACTCTACACTGTTCATAGGAGGGAAACAGGTGACAGAATAAACATCAAGAAAGAGATGAAAGAGAATGTATCATCCAAGGAGATGAAAGCTGCAAAGTACTATAAAGATGAGCATTTCTGGGTTTTCCCCAAACACAACACTGACCTGCTGTTTTCATTGCTTTTCGGGGCTATTTATCTCACAGACAAAGGAATCATCTAAGAAGTAACACAAATGCTTGACAGATGAGAATTTGCAGGTGCAGTAGGAATCTTCTGCCTAAGGACTGAATCAGCAGCAGAGCAGACTGCTGAGAAAAGAAGGGACTGATGAGTGGGAGGCAAAAGAAATGGCCACCCTTACCATGGAGGAAATCCAAGCAACTTCTGTGCTTATTTTCTTGCTACTTTAGTTGCATCTACTGGACAGTTCTAAACACAGATTATTCCTTTTTGTCTACACAGTCCCAGAGTGGAAGAACATGTAGATTCCTAGGAATTCTGCTTGTACTAGGTGATATGTGGATAGTATTCGACGAAAATCTGTTTTATGTAGTGTCATCTTCCCTACCACTATCCTACCACACATTTTTTGCCATTTTGTAGCTACAGACAACTCGTGTTTGTGAGTTCTCTGCAACTCTGGGCCGAAACTGTTACTGTAGGAAGGCAGTTACCTTTCTGATTTGCAAAATCTGAAATTTCTGAATGAAATGGTTTCTATATAGATGCCATTGTCCACATTCTCAGTATGATTTTGGAAGCCTTATATTGTACCATTTTTATACCAATGAAATTATTTTTCACTGCCTGAGTGAATCACAGTGGTAATCTCTTTGTTTGCCAGTGTCAGTGATGAGTCACTGAAGCACACCAGCTTTAATTCTTTAATGAAGGGTTACCTTTTAAAATTCTGATTTATCAGAATTTGGCTGTACTCTAGTTTCTGGAAAGTCAGACCTTGTATTCGCTTCTGATGAACACCTCCCTATTTTGCTTTCCATACTTACTGTTTGATTTCAGTAAAATAAATAGGGCTATGTAAACTATTTCCTAGATAGCAATGGTTTTCTATCTCAGACCATCCTATGGTAATTGAAATTCAGCATTAGCTGGGATGAATGTGAAGACCAAAAAGTACAGGTAGGCAGTGGTAACTGGGAGCTGGGACACGAGGGTATTCAAAATGCTGGGCCGTTGAAATTCAAGCATGTTTTTCACAATTTGGAGAATGCTGTACTGAACCTTATCATAATGACAATTCATATACAACAGCTACAGTTATAGCCTTGCAATATGACTCAGTTCGCTGGAGGTACATAGGCAACATACGTACTCAAGTTAGTGACTGCTAATACATTTTATAGATAGAACTGTACTGTCAATTCTCATTACTCATTAGTTGTTAGCAGATTTAAGGATTAGAGGAGCTCTTTATAGTGCTAAATAGGTTATGTATTTATGCGAGCTGATTAACAGAGACTCCTAAGAAACAGTTCAGTTTCTGTATGTTGAACTCATCCCCATGTGAATTAGGAGGTCAGCCTGAAACAGCAGTTGGAAGCCATACGTGTTGTATTATTCCCGTGCATAAATCCAAATTTTAATCTTAAATAGTCCTGCTTGCCATTGAAGAGGGTAGTTGTGGCTGCCTTTTACAAGAAAAGCACATCACTGCAGTGGAAGAGCTAGAGGCAGATCTGTACTGTGCATTGGAACCTACTGCAGATCAGTAGCTGGCAGACTCCATGCTGACCCTGGTACCAGAAAAAACATAACGACAAGCCAGCAGCACAACATTTTTGCTACTGAACCTTGCCAAGAGGCCAGTGCTATTATCAAAGAAGATTTATTGAATGACCTGTTAATTCCATACTTACATTAGCAACTGATCCTGCCCCCATACATCTATTTCCAGCTTTCTTTCTGTGCAGGGCCTTGGAAAATGTCCACCATAAGTACGACAGGAGGCAAACCCACCAGATTTGAAAATCGTGATGTCAGCCCAGGTCTCCAAGCAAATGCCAGTATCAAGACTGAGCAGGTTTTCAGCACGGCCACCCTGTGGAAATGTGTCTTTAGACATCCATAATATAAATATCCACGTCTGATTGTCACTTCAGCCGTGCTTTTTATTCACTTCAAAGAAACAGGCGCATTCAGGGCATGATTCATCTGACCTATTTTACACATTTACATTGAACTCTTTCTTATTATGACACTTTAGCGTTTAAGTCTTTGTAATCCCTGAAATGTACTCCGTGTTGGTGTTTTTAAAATGATTTGTGAATAACTGTGATATTACAGTAATCAGAAGGACTCAGTTAGTGGGCTAATAATAATGTATTCATATTGTCCCTATTGACCCAAACCTTTCTTTGTGTTGAATCAATTTGGTTTTAATTTTGATTTTTTTACAGAAATGATTCAGAGACTCTTCGCATTTGTTGCTAAATTCTGACATGACTGTGAATATTGTGCTCTTTCACTTCAGATAAACTCCGAAGAAGCATGCCTAATCTAGCTCGGATGCCAAGTACCCCCACCATTAACAATACTGCTGGCTTTGCTAGTTCTCCAGTCACAGTGAGGAACAGTCAGAGCTTTGATTCCAATCTACATGGAGCAAGTAATGGGATTTCAAGAATGCAGTCATGTAGTAAGTACCTGTGTTCTTTGGCTTTGTGTAAGGTATTGACAGAATGGTAAAGTATATCTTCCAGCCACTGGAAAGCTTCCATAAATTTTTCAATTTATGAAAAATTAAAGGCAGACTGCATTCCTTTTATAGTGATTTTAATATAGCTCCAGATTTTAAAGCTGCTATTTTGGAAAGCATCTTCCATCTGATCTTCTTATGCAGTGCTGAGGGTTTCATCACAACCTTTATTTTCTTTGCCCACTCATTTTTTACTACTTCAAAATTAAAATTACAGTAATACAGTGGTAGTATTACAGAAGCACCAATAAAGGAGCTAATTCATATAGGCTTAGATTTTTAGCTTTGATACTAACATTTAAAACACTGCTTTTCTCAGTAATTTGCACAATGCTGTATTTACATTACACTACATTGTCTTAAAACACATGACCTCTCTCCTGTTGAACTGGAGCCACTTTGTGGCAAATGGAGGGTTATATCCTCAAGTATATATTACATGTTGAGTGAATGACTTAAAATGACTCTGTAATTGGTTTAATTTAGTTGACTTCTAGATGGCAAGGTGACAGTATTGATCTGTCATTTGTTGAATTATTCATGTAGAATGTCAACAAGATAGATCAAGAACCAAGGCAGTCTTTTCTAGCACAATAATTGAGGTATTCTTATGGGAAGTGGAAAAAGTGAATGTTGTTTGATACAGACAGAAGGAACTGAATTCTGCCTCCCATTGCCTGTGAAGTTTTTGAGGGAGAAATTGGCACAGAAGTGCTGTGGTATTTTCCTTCAAATTACAACTGAATTTTCAAAAGTCTTCAGAACGATTAAATTGATATTTCTTATGCTGGATTTATTTTGCTTTCTTTTCATCCATGTCTTGTAGGAGAATGAAAAGATGTTCATGGTTCTTGAAACACTTGAAACACTTCCTAGTGTGTTGAGAATTTTTTTATTTACTACTTTAAAATATATGTTTATCTGTGTTTTTATGTATGTATGTATACATATGTGTGTAACAGGTAACTCTTCTGAAATACATTATTTACCAGGTGGCTTTGTTGGGGTCTTTAAGGAGCTGTGTTATGAGAGAGGTTCCATAGCAATACACTGCTAGTCTTGTTAACTGAATCACACATCTTTATTTTCTTCCATGTCTTTAAATGGTTTTAAGATGCCCTTTTTCAAAGAGTTGAAAAAAGATTTGCCTGTGTGCTGTAGTTAGTTTAAGTGCTTCAGGCTTTTGATGGTTTGCTTTAGATACATGAATTCTGAAACAGATGTTTGTCTGATGTACACCAGAGGGCAGGATTGTGTAGATAAAGCTTCTGGAATGGGTAGCATTGATTTAAAACGATAGTTTACATAACATCAGCCATGGAATATGTTGTTATATTTCAGACCTTTTTATGGCTTTTTGATTGTTTTTATTATGGACAACCTTGTAAACGTCTGAATAATCTAACAGTAATTAATATACTTTCAGTGGTTTCAAAGCTGCAATTGCATAAGTGGAATTAGTTTGCTTTTAATGACTAATGAAACCTCTTTGAGAGAGAGAAAGAAAGGTGAATAAGGGATAAAGTTTTAGTTTGGTGTGGGGATGGAATGGGATATTTTAGATCAATGCAGTGTCACCAGATGCAGTATTGGATCCAAGGGGTTATTCAGCAGTTCATAATTAGCAAGTTAATTGCATAATGATGTGTTTATCTGCATTTAAATCTGTCTTGAGATGAGCATTATTACCTTGCCTCATTTGCTGCATATTGACCATGATACTTCCTTTTCTACTTCTCTTTTAACAGTTCCATCTCCTGGACAGCTTCAACACAGAGTTCACAGTGTGGGACATTTTCCAGTGTCTGTTAGGCAGCCTCTCAAAGCTACTGCCTATGTAAGCCCAACTGTACAAGGTAGTAGTAGTATTCCAGGATCCAACAATCTACAGTTACATTCTAATACTGGTATCCCAATGCCAAACAAGATTGCCAGTCAAGGGATTTTGGGGCGCAGTGCTCTTCCAAGACCCTCGTTGGCCATCAATGGGAGTGGCATACCCAGAAGTAAAATTGCACAGCCAGTTAGAAGGTAAGAATTAAACAGGCTACCTTTCTTCTGTAGCTAGATTTGATTTAGATAGTTGTTTAGTTAGTTGTGTTGGTTTTTTTTCCCATGGAGTATGAAGCTGGGCTATAAAGGAGAGACATTTCTAGCTTCCAGTGCTGAGTCAGTGAACGGGTGAAGATTTATCTCCACAAACAGTGATGGACAGTGTCTAATGGTAGTAAACTGTGATACTTGCTAGAATGTAATTATGTAAGAATGGATTGCTACTCATCAGTAAGAAATCGAAACATCTCATATAATTAGTGTACTGACTCACCATCTTCCAGACCTGCCAATAGCTGATCCAAGCTCATAGGATAAGCTTGCTAATAGGTATGCATGCCTATTGTTAAAAGCAGTGGACTTCAAAAATGCAACCTGTGATGTTACAGCATTGGAACATGAGGAAGGAGATATCTTGCATGGCTTGGTCTTGTGTCGAACCAGCATCCTTTCAGTTACAGCTGGGAAACAATAGGCAAACCTGGAATCCTGAAGTACTGTGTACTTGCAATGAGCTATATTGCTAAATAAATTGATTTTGCATTTTGCTAGAGATTGTTTCCAAGTAATTTTTTAGGATAAGCAGTAAAATAAGCCTAAAAAAAGAAACTATGTTTTCATCACCTTATCGCAGATGGGAGTTAAACTTCTAGCTGTATATTCTGTGATTAATAAGTTGAAGTTTGTCAAAGAGAAACTTTTATCAACTAGTGTCAAGTCTTTATGCTATTTTTCCCATTGCCTGCATCCCCCCTATTGCGAAAGCCTGCTGTATCACTACCTACTTCTCTGTTGGATGAACTATCTCTGTTTACCTCTCACTATTCCTGTGTTTTTCAATAGATACTGGCAATTTCAATTGCTCATATTCTCTGTTTGCTTGAGTTACGCAGGGATTACACCAAAGTGACTGACAACAGATTTTGACCAACTGTGGTGAAACTTTGATAAAGAGCTGTCAGATTTCTTCTTTGATGAAGACTATATCATGAGATTTCTGTTATAACCTTCTCTCCTCTCTGCTGGAATTCTCTCTGTTAGAGTTCTTTATAGTAAAGGTTTCTCTTTCTTTTTTTTTTTTTCTTTTCCTCAACTTCATGTTCTGCAGAGCTCTTAAATCTTTCTTAGCAACATGTGAGACAGAGACTTTCTGGGCAACCAGGCCCTGTCTGTTGCTATTTTGTAACTTCATACAACAGACAATGTTAAAGAAAAACAAAATTAAGAGATTTCAGTAAGAGGGCAAAGCACCCTACTCTCAACACCATTTTTATTAGAAGCTGGTTCAGATTGGTAACAGTTCTGTTTTTAGTCCAGGAAGTCTGGAATTATATCTTCCCATCTGCAAGTAAATTGCAGTGTCATACATTGCCAACAATGCTGGAAGATATATAGTGTTATCACTGTGTAAATGACAAGTTTATGGGTCTCAAAAAGCACAGGTTGGAGCTCAGCCAACAACTTTAAGATCCTACTTTCATTTTATTTATTCATTTGAAAAATAAGTGTGGCTTCAGTGCATCTGAAACTTTCTTGGATGGAAGTCAACCATGAGAGGAAGATTTTCTCAGTGTTGACTTTGTCACTATGGTCATTTCTGAGGAACAGTACTTTTGATTATCTTTTGAAGAGTCTAGCTTCTATTAGTATATAATAAAATAAAACTGTTTTTAATCATAACTTCATTGAAAGTAGAAAAGATCTTTTTTTGTTTTTCTTTAGTAAATCACATGTTCAGGAAGAATTGTTCTTTCAAAATAAAGCTGTTTATTTTTTACCTATAGCCAGACTTCTATGTAGCCAAGTTACTGGTATTCTGCATAAAATAAATTGGCACTTTATGTAGGCCCCGTGTTAGGAAACTTCAGTACTTCACTTCAGAACCAAACACAAGGGACAATTTATAGCCAAGATAATCAACGTGGCTAAATGTTACTTGCCTTTCTCCTACTATCAGAGATTAAAGCATCCAAAAGTGGTGTAAATAACTTGTGATGAGTACATCCATCTGCATTCAATCTTTTAAGCAAGGCAGCATTTTTTCCCTGTTAAATGGATGCCCGAGTCCCCAGCTTTCTTCAAGTTCACACTCTGGCACTAGGTTTATGGATCCACCTTCCCAACTTCTTTCCCCTACTTGTTGGTCCTCCATGTTCCATCTTCACTCAGGAGCATGATGGCATGAGCAGAGTGAGCTGGAAGCCATCTGCAACAGCCCTGTTATCCCACAGCACTCAAACAAGAGCAGAGCAGCGCTGGGACCAGTGTCAGCCAATGGTCCCAGTTTCCAGACAGTTCTCGAGTGACTAGGCAAGTCTCAGCTAACACAGAATGTCTCTTTTGTGCATTGGGCATTTGGAAGGGAGAGAAGACATCAGTAAGTTACGGAAGTTACTGCTAAAGGAAATGCAAAGAAGGAAGAAAAGAAGGCTCAGGACTTGGTTTTTTAAGAAGCAGTTTTACAGAATTGGGACACTTCTTTTTCAGCAACTTGTCATGTAACTAAAATAAGGTTGCCTATCACTAGTGGATTGGTAGTAAGGTCAGTTAGATAGTTGTTTGTGTGTTTGTTTTTTGATAGTCCTTGAAACAGTTACCTTGCTAATAAAAACCTGGAAGGTTTGGAAGTTGGCCAGTAATGGTTTCATAAGCAGTCCTTGTTAGTGAGAGTTAGAGCCCAAGTGTGAGAGTGTGTGGCTGAAGGATTGCTAGCTCTCTGCACTGGCAGTGGTGTAGGAAGTGGCAGCTCTCTGAATTTGGCTGAGTGATGGAGATACATAATCTTATCTCTTGAATAGGAAGTTCTGGAACAGGGCTTGATACAGTTCTTCTTTTGTTAAGATGCCTTAATTTGTTAGTGCCTGCATAGTGCGTTTGGGTTTTTTGGAAGTACAATGAGCAGAAGTGCTTTTTGGAGAATATTTCCCATTACATCTCTGTTATCTGTCACTATTGGAAGATTTGTTGTCCATAGTGATAAAAATAAGTTTACATTTGTGTTTATATTCTTCAGCATGCTTAGCTCTGAAGAATCAAGTCTTCCTACTTAGGGGGATCTCATGCTTCATGTGAGAATTATTCAGTAAATTCCTTTCTGCAAACCTTTTATCCAGTAACAGAATGGGATTTCATTGGAGGTCTTAATTTCACCATAGATCTTTATAGTTGCCTTTGCATGGAGACAGGATTATACCACAGTGATGTCTCCGAGCAAGCCACAAAGCGAGTGTCATTACTGAAGTACATCATATTTTTGTACCTCAATCTTTCATGTGAAATATGACTTTCTTTGTCTTTTTCTGTCATTTGTTCCATAGTTTTCTTCAGCCTCCAAAGCCACTTTCATCACTTACCACGATGCGGGATGGGAACTGGAGAGATGGCTGCTATTGATGAACAATGCCCATGAACAGTGGAAAATAAGTAATGCAGATTTCATACCCAGCTGGCTGGGTAACAATGTTTTGGGAAAGGAGCATCACGCAATATTATGTCCCCTGGGATTTTAATGTGTAAATATCCATAATGCAATGCTGTTTTTTAAAAAGGAACATCTTATAAAACACTAAATATTGCACTTAATAAATTGTTTCCCGAACAGCTGCGTCAGACTAACAATGGCAGAATTGTTGTGTAGAACTGAAGAAAAAACTACATATGTGCAAAGTACCAGAATGTTTCCTTAGAAAGAACTTGGAGTTAAGGATTCTGGGGCAGTTTTGCTATACTGAAATACTAAGATAATTTATTCAGTATAAAGGCATTGTGTATTTTATTTTGAATTTTGGAGGGACTTACGTATGTGCTTGGATTTTTTTTTAGTGTTTCCAGTATATTTTATTTTGTATACTTGAGTTCATTTAAACTTGCCTGAATCGAACAACAGAGAGATGATTTAACTTTTCTGTGCCATAAATAATATTTTTGGGGTAATGTACTTTTTTAGCACTAGGAACGTATCTTACAAAATTGTACCACTGGCAATACAAAGCAGTGTATTTATGTTGCGAAAGCACAAAAAAAGTAGCACTCACTGGAGACTGCCATCCAGCAGGGTCAGCATGGTTTTGTTGGTCTTTCACCATTTGTTCAATTGTTAATTTATTGTCATTGTGTTTTGTATTTAAAATGGCATCGTAAGTCACACTGCACTTACAAAGATACGGTGATCTCTATGACTGTGTTTGGTTTTCAGTACTTTATTACAAAGAATAAAACTGTAATGTTTTATTAACAGTTGCTTATGTAAAATGAGTTTTAATGTGAATAAATCTTTTTTGATAGATCTTTTACAAAATCCAATTGCACTAATCAATGCTTTCTTATAATGGTATATGACTTAATATTTGATTACAACTGTGTATACTGCTGTTTTGGAATGTTTCAGAAATAAAGAATCTATTTCAGCAATAATACTGTTCTTGAGCGTGCAGTGTAAGCTTTGTCAGAATTTAGCATCTACTAAACTTCTGGAGTTCCTATTACGTAGCATTGATATTATGCTGCATTTTTGCAACTAGTAACTAAGTTCATCTGAATTTTTTTAAAAAAACATGCCATAATATGCCCAGAACACAGGTGAGCATTATTTTTTAAACAAACTTACTGTGATGTTAAGATTTTTTTTTTTTCAATTTATTGTTCAAATTCTGCAAGTGCAAATGTGAGACAGTAGGAAAAAGAGCATATGTATGAAGCTACCAGGCCATTCTTTTGCCATGGATTTAGCTCTGAATTTTCTTGAGGATCTGTTTTTATTAAAAGGGCAAACTAAAAAAAATAAAGAAGAAGAATTTAGTAGTAGTGAGTAAAGTCTTTATTAGGGTGAGATGTGATTGTACAGGAATGCAGTAGTATCTTTGCAGTTCTAGTAAAAAAAAAAAAAAAAAAGAATCTTGATAAGGGTCAAGAAATATTCCAGCATGGAAATTGTCTCAGCACAAGTAAGTATTTCAGCATGTGTGTGCATGGAACTCATCTTGTTCATAAGAAACTAATTAGAAAAAATAACTACTGGCTAAAGGAATCAATCATTTCTTGGACAATCTTAGTTACTTTGAATTGTTTATTTTGCTTGCAGACTGATTGTGACAGGGATGCAGAGCCAGATCTGTTGGTGCTTCATTATTTGCCCATGACAAGGAGTTTTACAGAACCTGCATCCAGGCCTGGGGCCCACAGCACAAGAAAGACATGCTGCTGCTGGAGTGGTTCCAGAGGAGGGCCACAAAGCTCTTAGGGCTGGAGCACATTTTCTCTGAAGAAGGGCTGGGAGAGATGGGCTTGTTTAGCTTGGAGAAGAGAGGACTCCAGGAAGACCTTGTTTCCTTCCAGTACTTAAAGGGAGGCATACAGAAATGCTGGGGAGGGACTCTTTGTGAGGGAGTGTAGTGTTCAAGGGGTATGTTTTTAAGCTGGAGAGAGAAGATTTATATTTTATATTAGGTAGAAATTCTTTTCTGTGAAGGTGCTGAGGCACTGGAACGGGCAGCGTGTTCCACCACACCAGAGAAGATGTGGATGCATCCCTGAAAGTGCTCAAGCCCAGGTTGGGTAGAGCTTTGGATAAGTTAGTTGAGTGGAAGGTGTCCGCACCCTTGGAAGGGAGGTTGTAGATAGATTATCTTTACCATCTAACCCAAACTGTTATGTAATTCTGTAATTCTAACCTACAGCTGAAGCAGGCAAAGGCTTTCGGTTCACCACCTCTGTCTGGCACGAGCAGTGCTAAGGCAGAGCTAACCTTTGGGAGCTAACCCTGGTGCCCCGTTTATATCCTTGCTTCTCCATTATCTGTGTTATAACAGCCACAAATTGCTGTTTTGAAGTTTTAAGATGAATTGCAAGCTCCTTGTTGGAGGCAGTGCTGAGTTGCACGCAAGAGGGCAGCATGTACTTGGAAAATGTTTTATTTGCAGTAATAAAGCTGTACCACTTTCCAGGCTCTTCATTGAATTCTTTTCCAGTGTTGTTTGTATATTAGGACATTCAAAAGAAAGTGGTGAAATGCTTGTGATTTGCACTTCTATATTGAACACCACAAAATGTGTCATGAACTGGAGAATTAAGCATTTTTGATGCATTGGACTGTTTAAGAAAATGCAGTGTTTTTCCCTTTTTAATTGTTCTAATCTCCTATAATGTGTTATTTCGTTACATCAGGATTTTGTAAATGTGTTTTGTTAAGTATCTGTCACACTGACACCATCAATCTTTAGGAGGAAACTCAAGCTGTGAGTGGCTTGATGTCTTTTTCTGTGCTCAAAGAATCAACAGACTCAACTCATTTCAACCACAGACTGTGGTAGTGATTCTGTTTCCTTGTAGCTGAGGGAATTTGACTGTATGATTCTGTGCTCAAGAGAGACCTTATTGCTCTCTACAACTACCTGAAGGGAGGCTATGGTGAGATGGAGGTAGGCCTCTTTTCCCATGTCACTTAACGGTAGGACTAGAGGGAATGGCTTAAGTCTTGCCAGGGGAAATTCAGATTGGATGTTAGGAAAATCTTCTTTTATGAAAGAATGGTGAGATGTGGAATGGGCTGCCTAAGAAGGTGGTGAAGTCACTGTCTGTGGATATGTTCAGGAAATTTTTAAAAGTCGTACTAAGGGACATGGTTTAGTGGAAAACGTTTGTGATGGGTGGACGGTTGGACTGGATGATCTTGGAGGTCTTTTCCAACCTTGGTGATTCTATAATTCTATGAATTTGCTGTCTCCATTGCAATTAGCTAACCAAATACTACTAAATAGCGCCCAATGTCACATACTTTATCACTGCATTACTGGGACAAAACTGTATGGACTATGCAACAGAACAAAACCACTTCTGCCATTATTAATTCTGTGTGGGGCAAATCTTCTCCAGGGCAATATGAAACACAGCAAGGCCACACAGATAGCTTTAAAATAGTCAAACCACTGTTTTTCATGAGGAACCAAAGATATTTTCATTTCTGAATATAAGGAAGTATTTGAGGATTCTCTGTAACCAACTTTGGTTCTTCCTCTTTTGATGCATGAAAGCAATCTACTCTTGCCTCCCTGTTGCTGAGCCCCAGAAATGACTCTTCAATGCAAACCTACCTCCTTTTATCTAAACTAATCTTAGTCTCAGTTCTCAGGCTGGTGTCTGAAAAGTAGCTCTAAACCTTTTTCTTAAAGATATTTTCATTCCCTTTTCAGTTATGAAATAAAACCCTTTCATTTTCCAGTCATTCAACTCCATAACCCAATCAGTCTTCGACTCTTATTACAACCTAACGTTCTAATCTAAGTGTAAATTTTGCAAGATAAATTGAAGATACAAATTTCCTTTTCCATCCTTAGAGATAGTGCATTCATCTGTGATCTCCTCTCATGAAGTCACTTTTTTATTTGGCCCTAACTGGTAGTCTTCAACATACAAGATCCACCCAAACAAAAACTGCAAGATCATTTCCCGTCTTCCTGCTTTGATAATGTTACTTCTACTCTTTGTGTATTGCTTCTGATTTCTCTCTTGCTGTGGAAATCACTGTAGTTAAATGCAAGCTGTACTCAGTTTTCAAAGCAATGTGTCATCCCACTAACAGTTTTGCATTCATTGTTGAAGTAGATTACCATATCTAAGCCCATGATGTCATCCTGTGTTGTTTCTTTTCTAAACAAAGCATCTCCTAGCTTCACAGAATCACAGAATTGTTGAGGTTGAAAGAGACTTCTGGACATCAACTATTCCAATCTCCTTCCTCAAGGAGAGTCCCTTAGAGCACATTACCCAGGATTGTTGAGTCTCCATGGAAGAATCACAGAATCACAGAATCAAAGAATAGCCAGGTTGGAAGGGACCTCAAGAAGACTCCACAACCTCCCTGGGCAACCTGTGTCAGTGCTCCTTCACCTCCACAGTAACAAGTTTTTTTCCTCTTATTTATTCAGAATTTCCTGTGTTTCATTTTGTGCCCATTGCCTCTCTTCCTATTACTGGACCCCATCCTCTTGACACCTGCCCTTCAGATACTTATACACACTGATCAAAACCCCCTGAGACATCTCTTTTCCAGGCCTGTACTCATGCATAAGGTTATTCCTCCCCAAGTGTTAGACTTCGTAAGTCTTTGTTGAATTTCAAGGTGTTCTTTTCTGTTGAGAAGAATATTCTCTGTGCCACTGATCACAACCCTCAGAGATTTGCCATTCACCCAGTTCCCAATCCATTTCACCATCCACCCACCCACCCTTCACTTCCTGAGCTTGCCTATGGGAGACAGCATCAAAAGCCTTGAGGCAGTATCAAAAGCCTTCCTTCTATGTTGTCCATCACTGAAGGGGAAATTTCCCATAAATAGAAGGGACATCATTTTTATCCACCTTCAAATCCTTCCTTAAAGGCTTTTCTTTTCTACAGTACCACTGAAAACAGGACAACAGTTAAACTATGTCTTCTGACTGCTCTTGAGCCCATTAATCAATGCTATCCCATCATATTTCCTTTTCCTGATGTGTTTTTTTCTATACCCAGACTGCAGGTTGTTGCAAGCTGAAGATATTTCCCATTGTGCTTGTACGAAGCCCAATAGGTTCTTAGGCTCAACACTAAAATGCCTGTATGCTAACACAAATTCCAAAAATGAACATTTTCCATATGGAAAACACCACTTAAACATTCACTATGAACAATTTGTAAGATTTCATTAAGAATTAGGGAATAAAGCACACTATCTCTTAAAAACACATTCGCTGTGTTTAATTCTCAGGCACGATTTATCAATTAGGAAATTCTGGATTAAAAAAGGAAATGAATAAGATTGAATTACTTCTCCTGTCACCATTCTGGTACACTGTCAGTAGGCATATTTGTGACTTCACTGCTGAATGCTTGACAATACCAAGAAGTTCACATACTGGCGCCACGCTCAATGCAGTATAGATGTCTTAAGCATCCTGAGCAGAGGAATATCTTGAAGTCTTGGTGTGAAACCTATTCTAGCTGACACTTTATGAACAGCAGATCTGTATGTGATTGAAATGTCATTATGATACATTTTTGCAGATAGCAGCCGTCTTTTGATTAGGACTGGTCACGTGGTTTCCCAATACATCTGAGATCATAAATGCCAATTTCTCTGCACATTCTATATTCAACATAACAAGTTTTTGTAATAGTCTGAGCATATTAAGAGGTAAGAAAATGTACTCTAAGAATAGCATTAGCTGAAAACTATTATATAGTATCTGGGTCAGATTTAATGCTTGCTTTACTGGAGAAAGTCTGTCATTAACCACTTACATACATGTGCTTGCGTTGATCTCATCTTGTGCTGTAAGCACTACAGTGCCCAAATTTGTCTTTTTGAATTAGTCCCCGACTTTCGTGGATTTATTTTTCAGCAGAAGAACCTGGACTAATGTTTATGAATACAGATAAGTCAAATAGTTGAGAAGAGAATTTAATAATTTTTCTGATCTCTGTAAGTACACTGACAAAGAATATATGAACCTAGATCTGGAGGAAAGAATAGTGAATTCTTTGTTTTTTGAAGTAGGGCTAAACATATCACATAGTTCGTGGATTATCTTGAGCAGAATATGTAATGATGGCATGCATAAATACATACATATGGAAACAACTGTCTTATCCTTCACTGGTTCAGATTAAAAAAATGGATAGAAGTATAAATTGGGCTCTCTGAACCATGTCAAGAATTTTGGACTGTATCAAGTGAATGCTTGAACTTCAAACTCTGTAGAGATACAAAGCCATTTTTTACCTATGGAACATATGTAATTTTAATCTTTTGTATTGATCATTCATCATGATTTTTAGAGATGGAAACACAGTCGAAAGAAACACACACAGTTCCCAAGTGTAGCTATCAAAATTGAAACAACAGGCAGACAATAGATAATATGCACACACCATAAAGTTACTCTTGCCTGAAGAGAAATGTGACAAAAAATGGAAACAAAATGGAAGCAGCGCTGTCCTTGCCACTACTCTCCTAGCTATCTGGAGCTGCATGGCTCTTTACACAGAGGGGCTGGACATTTGAGACCAATTGAGACACATACATTGCTCTTCCGGCTGTGCAGAAAAAAACTTGTGTCTCCTATGTACAGAGTAGATTTGGCCAACACAACAGTGCCATTTCTTCCCAGAAGTGCAGTGCTTGCTGCAGACATGTTACCCAGATGCACAGCTCTCGTGGTTCACTAAGTTGTGTGCAGGTACCAGAGAGCTGCTTGGTGAGGTGAACTGCTTGAAAGAAGGATTACATATTAGAATCTATTCAAATGATGATACTCAAACATGCTGTTTTTGTTCTGTGAGCATACCTAACGGATAATGTTTAGCCATGTCAGACATCACCTTTCTGCTACGTAGAGCTCTTTCCTTATGCTTGTACATATTCTTTAATTTTTTTGTCATTATTATTTTTAAGTTAAAAGAATAAAAATAATATTTTTTTCTTTGTTAAAAAATGAAAATAATATTCCTCCTGCGATTCTGTTCACTTCACTCCTTGTACCTCAGGTTTATGTTGTTTCCCTGGAAAAACAAAATATTACTTCTTTGTCCATTTGGCCAGACCTGTAGCATGAATAAGCCTGCAGCAGTATTCCCAAACTGAACTCCAGCAATCCATCCAACCTTTGTGCTTTGCAGACTGCATGCAGATGTTTCTGAGCAAGCCTGTATCCAAGACTGAGCTTTTCAACTACAGAAGCAGCAGCAAATGTAATCTGAGTGTCAGCCACAATACACATAAACTGGAATATTTTGAACAATTTTTTTTTGCAATAGCAGAAAATACAACAGTATGTTTTTGAAAAGCACCAATGTGCTTTTCAACCTTCCCTACAAGAGGTTGTATCTTCATTTCTGGATACCCTTATAGAATCATAGAACTGTAGAATCACCAAGGTTGGAAAAGACCTCCAAGATTATCCAGTCCAGCCATCCACCTATCACCAATAGTTCCCACTAAACCATGTCCCTCAACAAAACATCTAAACTTTCCTTCCTTTTCCTAAACACCTCCAGGGTCTGTGACTCCACCGCCTCCCTTCCCAGCCCATTCCAGCATCTGAATAAGTGTTCTTTTCTTTCCAAATGTGAATTTCACTAAATCAATAAAAATATGTTGAAAAATGCTTAGTGACTATTGACCTTTCTAGAAGACTTTCTTAAACTGCTTCTAAAGCAGATATTCCAATTCCAACATCAATGTACAATTTTTTTTTCCATAATGCTGCTAATATTCTGTTCAGCTCCTTTAAAATGTAAAGCAGTAATTGAAGTGAAAGTTCAAGAACTCAGGAAGAAAATTAATTTAGAAAAGGCATGATTTTTAAGCCAAAGAAATCATAGAAATGTGTTTTGATTTAATCCCTGTTTTTCTAGGCAGTCATTGACTGGAATGAGCTATGCAACTCTGATTATGTATACATATACAACAGGAAGGATTTTTGTATACATAAGAGAAGGGAAAAAACATCAGAAGAAATGATGTTGCTGCAAAGCTGTCTGGATCAGAAATCACAGTACACAAACCTGCTTCCATCTCTATAAAAGGAATGCAATAGCAGTGATGGTCCCCACCCCACTTGATTTACAGCTGCAGCTACTTGGGTGGGTGCAGATGGGCTTGAGCCCTTTCAGGTATGCTCTGATCTGGTTGCTGTAAGTGAAGTCTGATCCAGAAGCTATGCCAAGTGTTAGCAGAGCTTATCTTGCTTCTCAGGACACCTTATTATTTTGGATATGATCTCATGCAGACAGAGATCTGAGGTTGGGTAGGAGGTCATACATCTGCCATACCTAGCTCTGTACAATCAGCCTGGCAGCTGAGAGCTGATAGCAAATCTGTGGCTCTGTTATCAGGCCTGTGGTTTGTAAGCAAACTGAGTGATGCCCTTTGATGAAGAGCCAAATGTAATTATTCACAGACTAACAATATGGGCATGTTTTTCTCATGTACTGAGTACTCGCAAATCCCATTGCTTCTGCCTCAAACTGTAAGACTGTTAACACCTCTGAAATTAGTTGCTGGACAAATTGTATCTCCTGATACAATCTCTGTTCTTATTAAGTCCCGTTTAAATTGAGGTTTCATTATTCTGTTTTCATGGAGCACTATTTTACAGTCTATTACAGAAAGCAGTTTATACGATGGCACTGACAGAAAATAGTTTGAAATAGAATTAATTATCTGGACAGGAATATTGTGTATTTTTGTGGCTCATTCCAGACTCATGCACAGGACATTCTGTTAAAAATAATGCTTTGTTGAGGGCATATTTTCCAAAGTAAATAGGAACAAAAATGCCATCTACTAGACAAGGTATTCCAGACAACTGGAGTGATAGGTTTCCCTGGCATTCAATTGCTTTATATAGAATTGAGTGTATATTTTAATAGAAAGTGTATAATGAGTGTGTATTTTAATAAAAAGACATAGGCATTCATAAAAGTCCAAGTTAAGTATACAGTACGCTATGAAATTACACCCAAGGAGCACTGATATGATGGAGGACTCCACCACAGTGAGCCTCATCAGTATCCCAAAGAGCAGGCTTACAGCTTTCTTGAAGACTAAAGCAGCGGTTTGCTCGACTTCATGTCTTGCTTCAAAATATAAATCACAGGTGCTTGTCATGTTTATATAAGCACAAGCAAATTTCCAAGAAAGAAATGGAGAAGTGGAAAACTTGAAACGTTTCAACAGCGTTTAAGAGCATAAACTGCTGAAAAAAGCTGTGTTTCCTTCTGCATCGTTTTGCAGCCTCACTCAATATCCTGTCTACTTTATATCCTCACTGTGAACAATATATGATAAGATGAAAGGCAGTTTACGTAAAAGCAGACCATCTCCTTGAGAAAAAAACTTATAAAGCACATCTCCTGTATATCCCTTTAATCCTTTGTGAATCAGTGAACTGCCACTTTGTCCTCCGTTCTGAAACCCTTCCTTAGTTCCACAAAGCAGATAAGTTTGTTGTGAAATGCTTTTATTTTTCTTTTTCCTCTGAGAGAAAAAGAAAAAGAGACATGAAAAGCTGTTTTGTGGCATGTGGTAGCCTGCTGACAAAATCACAGAGCAGTGGAAATGAACATTGTTCATAAAAACCTCAGTACCACTGGAAAACCCGTGGTACATGCCCATGCTTGTGCAGCGGGATTAGGTGTCTGTATTATGGCAGTGTCTGGAAGCAAGTTGGATTTCATACAATAACAACAAAAAGCCTCATCTGAAGCAGCTGGCAGTCTCAGTGAGTGCACTGCCTGAACTCTGTTTGTGCACCTTGTCGTATGAACAAAGTTGTTCCAGCTGGAGGAACATGGCAGGACTGTTGCTGAGACATGAGTAAACAGTCAGTAGAGTAAATTGGGGATCAGAAAACCTGTGTTCTTTTCCCCGCTTAACCAAACATCTTTGCTTAACCAAACAACCTTTGCTTAAATGAACTTAACCATGTTCTCATACAGCACAATGGAATTACTGCTTAAGTCTTGCAGGAACTACAGTGAAGCAGATAGTAATTTTTGATGCTAATGAATACAGATAACCATTTAGCAATGAAAAGAAGCAGTGGAATAATACCCTTCTAATTCAAATTTGAAGGCACTTTTCCATATGATCTACTCATGTCTACTACAGAGATGGGGTTATCTTGTACTAGCAATGAAATTATGTAATGAACAAAGGGTCTGTAACAAGTTCAAGTATCCAGAAGGAAATAACTGTGCTGCTTCTAAAGTGTTGTTCTTTGTTTTGCACAGGGAGAAGAATAAAAACATTTCCTGTGTGGTGAGAATTGGTATGGACAAGACAGGAATTTGATATCTTTTTACTTCAAAAACCAATCTTACAGTTGTTTGATTTTTTTATTTTGTTATTGTTACCTGATGAGCCAAATGATCTGGGCTAAGACACATACTGCTTTGAAAGTATACATTGCTAATGTATGTGTGCATTTCCCTTTTCATCAGAAACCAAGCGCTTCAGTATTTTTTGTATGTTGTCCTCCTGTTACGGTAAATAAAATTCTTTTCTGAAATTTTGTGTTATTACTAAAGAATCACGTCTGTTGCTATGCACATGCAGTTAGTAAGGAGATAAAATTAGATATATCAAGAATAAGTCCCTACATTGAAGGGATTAGGGTCTGAAAAACAAGGAAAAAATAACATAAAACTGTGCGTACTTCCGTAGAGCAGCTTTTTTAGATTGTATGTTCTTGAAAGGGTAACACCTCTGGCAGTTATCTTTGGCATCCTCTTTTTTGGATTTACCATAGAAGCTGACCTTAAAGCATTAATTCTGAGAGCAAGGACTGTAAAAGTCAGCTACCACACAACTGTGGTCAGCCCTGAGTTGGCATGGATGCCTTAAAAGGTGAAAGAAATAGCGGGATTGATGGCATCTACTATGACTTAAAAAACAGCAAAGGAATAGGATTATCATGATATTATTTGATGTTTTAAAATCTTGGGACATTAGTTTTCCTACTGTGTACTAAGCTTCTGTTCTTCCTCATCTCTTAACCACTTCTAAGTAGTTCCAACCAGGAAGCTTCTGGTTTTCATCTAAATTTGCATCATCAGAGACTGGATAAACAGAGATTCTAGTTCTAGGCTTAGTGAAAAAAAAAAAATACAAACAGAAAAGAAAACCTATCTATGGAGTGTAGAACCACATCCAGTAGGGTACCTACACGGTAGTAAATGTCATGCCTACTTTTGACGTTCCTGTCTGCCTAGGAGGTAATCCAAAATATATATTGGAGGAGTGTTTCCATTAGGACTAGTTAATTAAATCCTTCCCTTTTCTAGACTGTAGGTGCCTGCATTAGGGCTATAAAAGAGATGACTGCTCACTCAGGAGTCAGAACCACAATTCCCCTAATCAGGTCTGACACTTACATGTTCTTTGAAGCAATGTTTATGCTGCTAATTAAAAAGAGATTGTGACCCAGTCCCTGACCTCAAAGCCAAATGACATGAACTATTTCTTGGCTACACAGCTGAGAGATAGCTCCCTCTGGAACAAAATGTGTCTCGAAGCAAGTTACCTAAGCCAGTCCAAACAGCAGCCAAGGTGAATGAATTAACATTTAAATACTGTGGATGACTTGTGGGCCTGTTGCTTAATTTAAATTCCAGTTTCTCTTCTAGCAGAAAAGAAGTACCCTCTTGATGGTTTTAATGCTTACCAAAGAAGTTCTACACCTGGCTTGTAGGATCTCACAGCTTGTATCCCAAAGGAAACCACTGCTATTAGGATCCCTCAACTTCTCCTCTTAAATTGCAAGACAATGAGGTGATATGAAACAATCAACATGACTTTAGCAAAGCAGGTCATGTCTGACCAATCAGGTAGCCTTCTACAATGAAGTGATGGCATGGCTGGACAAAAGAAGAGCAACTGATAGCTCTGATGGACTAGCTGGGCATGTGCAAAGCATTTAATATGGTCCCAAACCACACTTTTGTCTTTAAATCTGAGAGGTTTGCAGAGTTGACTATTCAGTGGATAAAGAATTGGTTAGATGGTTACAGCCAGAGGATTGTTGTCAGTGGTTCTATGTCTAGGTGGAGGCCACCCCAAGTGGTGTCCCTCAGGAGTCTGTCTTGGGACTGGTATTCTTCAACATCTTTATCAGCGACAAAGACAATAGGACTGAGTGAACCCTCACCAAATATGTAGATGACACTAAGCTGAGTGGTGCAATTGATGTGACAGTAGGAAGGGAAGGCACACAGAGAGATGTGAACAAGCTTGAAGAGTGAACCTACATGAACCTAATGAATTTCAACATGGTTAAGTGCAGAGCAGGAGAAGAATTAATTGAGAGCAGCCCTACTGTGAAAGACTTGAGGGTTCTGGTGGATGAAAAGCTGGACATGAGCCAGCAGTGTCTGCTTGCAGCCCGGAAGGCCAACTGTATCCTGGGCTGCATCAAAAGAGGGATGGCCAGCAGGGCAAGGGAAGAGATTATCCCTCTTTACTCTGCTTTTGTGAGGCCCCATCCAGGCTTGGGATGCCCAGCACAAGAAATCATGGAACTGTTGGAGCTGTTGGAGAGGGTCCAGAAAAGGGCCACAAAGATGATCAGAGGGCTGGAACACCTCTCCTATAAAAACAGGCTAAGGGAGTTGGGCTTGTTCAACCTGGAGAAGAAAAGGCTCAAGGGAGAACTCATTGTAGCCTTCCACTATTTTAGGAGAGCTCATAAGGTCTGACAGTGACAGGATAAGACAGAATGGTTTTATGCTACAAGAGTGGAGATTTAGATTAGATATGAGAAAGAAATTCTTTACACAGAGGGTGGTGAGGTATAGGAACAGATTGCTTAGAGAAGATGTGGAAGATGTGGAAGATGTGGATGTCCCAACCCTGAAGGCATTCTAGCCCAGGTTGGATGGGGCCCTGGGCAGCCTGATCTGATAGGTGGCAACTCTTCCCATGTTGGAATTACATGATCTTTAAAGTCTCTTCCAACCCAAATTTTCTATGATTCTATGATTCTGTGATTCTACCCTACAGCTGATACAATATGCATCAACCCAATTCATTCTGTGATTCTATGATAAACTGAGCAGAAGCGACTACTGAAAACTTTAGGAAAAAGAAAGAGCGTAAGTTACATAACTTGCAACAGTTTGCAGCAATTAAGGGAAAGGAACCACAGTGTTGGTGGTCTGTTTATTCTTGTTTTGGTTTTGGTTTCTGGTTTGTTTTGGTTTTCTCCTGGGACTTCTTCTATGTTTTACATTAAGCAGTTACTGCATACAGAGATTACCGTGCACTTTAAATGCCTACAGTTCTTTTTAATGATTCTAGATGTAAAAAACAAGCTTGGAAAAATTACTTCACTAAACATGCTGCTGTAAAGCAGTCATGACAAATGTAGGTACAAGATGCGTATAAAATATAAATGCAGACTGTTTATATTATCACAGAGGGAATCATGTTTTGCAGGAGTATCTGAAAAGCATCTTTTGTAATAGTCGTTTTGATCACTACTTTCCTGGATATGTCTGCAACTTTTAGATTAAATCAGTATAGCAAACCATTATGCAGACATTAATAACTTACATCAGCAGACAGAACCAGTCTTCTGTTCTAGAAATAGCTTACAGGAGACATTATTCTTTCAAAATATGACCAGGAGAAGGAAGTAAAAATAAGCAATCTGAAACTCTAGCATTAAATGTTTCAGTGTTTTGTTGCTATACTTAAAGCTGTAAGACAGATGAAGATGTTGCTTCCTATTGCTCTTCCAATGAAAACTGGAATTTAGTAGCCCAGGGCAAATATATTCACCTATAAATATTTTGGAAATAATTTTACAGAACAAGGCTTTAAAAAGGATGTGCTTAGTTTTCATAGGCATTTGTTTGCACTGGTTTTTGAGTGTTTCTAGGTAAAAAAATATTAATAACTGTGGTTTCTTCATCCTGAAAGAAAACAGAGAGCATTCTACTGCATGGTGACATGATGCAAAGTTACCTCTGGATGCATGGAATCATAGAATCATAGAATTGCTCAGGTTGGAAAAGACCTTAAAGATCATCAAGTACAATCACAACCTAACCATACTTCTCTAACTAACAACACTCCGCTATATCATGTCCCTGAGCACCACATCCAAAAGGTTTTTAAACACATCCAGGGATGATGACTCAACCACCTAATTGGGGAGCCTATTCCAGTGCTTAACAACACTTTCTGTAAAGAATTTTTTCCTGATATCCAACATAAACTTACTCTAGAGCAACTTAAGGCCATTTCCCTTCGTCCTGTCACCTGTCACCAGTGAGAAAAAACCAATCCTGCTCTCACTGTAAGCATCCAAATCAGCCTAAAGTATTAGACTCATTGCTGACTGCTGTGTTGCCATATAACATGATCCCAGTCCTCTTTTCTCAACAGAGCTGAATGTCAGACAAAATGGCAGTTAAATGTTTCAACAGCTGAAAGAACTGGAAATGTTTTCTTTTAGTTCTCTGTGGTCTTGGCCTTACCAGCACCAGGCACAGTTAGGAACACGTCAAGAAACTTTCAGTTTCTGAAAAGCAGAACTTTCACAAGTAGAAGTAGAAAGTGTCCTTGTGGAAGAACATCTCTGAAAACTGAGTCCTCTTGCTCATCAGATAACACTTGGTATGGATTTGGATTTATTTGAAGCACGAATACTACTCTGATTTTGTTCATTCTGCTTGGTTTGATTCGCTTTGATTTTCTTAGCTTTCGTAACTCCATGCTGATTAAAATCTTTTTTATAAATCATTTTCTACAAGCTTACTCACCATTCACCCCTATATTTATCTGAGTCTCTAGGAATTCACCTAATCTTGGTTCGAAGGGAAGGAGAAAGAAAGGTATAAAGAACAGTTCCCTGATTAAATCTTCATTTGCTAATAATCCCTCCCACCTGTAGAAACATAAGTGCTTCTCACTTGAGCAGCTTGGAAGTCATTCCATACAAATTCGATCATTTAGGAAAAATAGTTCAGGGAGTTTTGTATCTCATACTAGTAATAAAGAAAAGTTAATAAAAATGCTCAAGCTTACAAAGAACGTTAAGAGGCAAAATTATGGAAATTATCTGCAACTACTAGGTACCTGAAAGATGAACAAAGTAGATGCCCTGCTCAATACATTTGGCTGGATTTTTTCAGTGACAGGAAATGATAAGCTAGGAGCATAGGGAATTGCTCAGAGTATGTCATATGCCATGTCCTAAGCATCATCAAACACTCTTTGCAATATTAAACTTTCATAGTTCAAACCATTTTATCAGACACACACAAAGACGGTTTGCCAGTAACACAGGAAACTACCCTAAGGACATGTTTTTGAACATTTATTCAAGATGTATTTTGAATGCACTTTCAGCTCTCATTCTTAGATATTGGCAGAAACAGTATTGCTTTTGCTGCAGATGAGCAAGGCTATTTAATCTCTCCAGATGCCAAGGAAATGAACACTGTGAAAATACAGTTTGGAGAGCTTGTACTCTGCAAAATGAACGTTGAACAGATATTGGTTCACTGCACACAGGGGACATGAAATCCTGATTCGAAACTTCAGAAACAGTCCTGTCTATCTGATACTTCTAATAACAGTTGTGGTGGAATCTGGCAGAGAACCCCTAAACAACAGTGGTGTCACTCCTATTTAGGAAAGCATGGGAATACATGCCTAACATTAAGTACAAGCTGTATTTAATTAAGAAGCACTTAATAGCATTCCCTGCACAAGCTGTTCTAGTTTGGATACTATGAAAAAATTCTTCTTAGAAGGAGCGGTGAGGTACTGGAACAGACGGCCCAGCGAGGTGGTGAACTCACTGTCCCTGGAGGTGTTCAAGAAACATGGAGATGTGGCACTGAGGGACATGGTTAGTTGACATGGTGGTGAAGGGCTGAAAGTTGGACTAGATTTTAGTGGTCTTTTCCAACCTTAATGATTCCATTATTTTAAGTCTTAACCAAACCAAAGAGCTCACATATTATTATTATTTTTTTAATGCTACTTCTTAAGAACTAAGGGCTCTACCTTTCACTGAGATAGATCCATTTGGTTCAGCAGATGTCACTGAAGTTGCTGTTTTGTGGATCTGGTTCCAAGTTTCTTGTGTTCCTAAAATAAAATGTCATTTTCTAAGATGGAATCAGGAATTGAGATTTCTTGTTTTGCATGTTGTTCTGTCCCAGAGAACCAAATGTCCATGCTGTGAGAGATCCTCAGCATGCTTTATTAACAGTGATTAGTTAAACTTTTTAGCAGTCATTGGAGAGCAAACAGTGGCAGTCTTTGCTATTTCACAAAAGAAGTCAGAGGTTCAGATGGCTTTGTCCAAGTCTCATGCAGGCCTCATGACTTCCAGGCTTGTGCCAAGTACTCTGCCTTCTGGAAAAGCTGCATTCACAGCAGAAGCTGCCATCACACAGTGTCTACCTGTGGGCCTCTTTGTGAATACAAATCCAGTTATCTAGAAATATTCAACCATATGAGCTTTAGTAGCACATGGCTTTTCCAGCACTGAAAATAACCGTAGAACAATTTTCTCACAGATCTAAAAATTTGCTTTTGCAAATATCAGTTGGCGTCATCACATATTGGCTGCATTTTGAGCCATGAAAATAAATTCTGGAATAGAAGTGCAACAGCAGTGTGTAATTTTATTACTATAATGGAGAAAATATGCCACGGGCAGCTCCCATAACTTCTGTGTCTATGAATGCATATGGCTCTGAATCTCCATTCTACTTTTGGGTGGCAAGACTGCAGAGTTATACAGTCTTAATCCTTGTAATCAAATGAAGATGAGAGGGAATGTAGCACCTTTTTTTTTTTTTTTTTTTTTTTTTCACAATGGCACTGCTTTGTGCAATCTATGTTGCTAGTCACATGATAGGGAGAAAATGCGTCACTTTGTGTATGGAGACCCCATCATGTCTGGGTCTATTTTGCTCTCATTTACTTTTACTGAACACTGTGAAGCTAAAAGAAGACATTTGCATAGCTATCTAAAACGCTGGAATATCTTCCTGATTCCATGAAAGAAATATATAAATATTTTTAAAAAGATCATTTCTAAAACAACTTTAAAACTTGGAGCTTTTTTACTTGAATGCTAACAGGTTTGAACTTGTCCTTTTTATGCTTTTGTGAACCATAGAATCTAGCTTTTAAAATCATTATAGAAAATTTACCACAAAACAAGAGTTACATGCTCTGAATGCATGCACGTCACCTACAGTCTTATTCCTTTTTTTTTGGAACCTGTTCCTAAGGAGAAAAAAAAAAAGGGACAAAAAGCAGATAAGCAGATTACTGTTTTTTTGAAAGTAAAAAAAAAAAAAAAAACCACCACCATAACCATATTTTATCAGCATAAATAATTTCACTTAAGTACCAGAACTTGAGTATTCAGTAAATCACCATCTCCAATTTTAAGTGCTTTTTGAAAGAAAGAACAAGAGTTTGCAAGTTATCTTTTCACAGCTCCAGGGGAAAGCTCCCTCCCTTCCTTTCACACCAGCTATTCTTGACCACTAAATTGTCTTCCTGCTTCCTCCCTCTTAGATTTCATGTTTAAAGCTCCAGAAAGTTAAGATAAACAGGTCTTGCCACACTAATGCATGACTCAGTAATATTGCAAAGCTTTGTGGTTTTTTTTATTAGTAAGAATTGCAAAGGATAATCTTTGCATTCTCAAAAATTCAAGCAGCTATCCATCTGGATAATTGAATTGGAATTGATTAGCTCATTAGACATCTTCAGTGCCTTCAAATAGATGGCTGTCATTGTTTACAGTCATGAAAGCTATGCATGATTTTAAACCTCATTTTTTTCACCGTAACCTACATTTATGTAGCGTCTTTCAAACATCTCAAGGCTGACATAAACACCGCTTCTATACTACAACAGAGTGAGCAGTCTGTTATTGGCAAAGTATAAAAGAAAAATAAGGCCTAGTTCTATGATTCTGAATCCTGGGATCTGAAATGCCTACTCACAATAAACAGGAACTTTTAAAGCTTTGTGTATGACACACACTCCCCAGGACATTGGTAAACCACACTGCATTTTGTTTGCCCAGAGATGGGAGGGAGAGTAAACACTGACAAGTCTGAAAGTTTTCATTCTGAGATAATAGGATATTTTGCCACCTAATGCTTACAATCCTATCTCCTTCCTCTTTGGATGAGTAAACCAGTGCAGGGAAATTGAAAGCCGTAGGGTTTCAAAGAGTGTGGTATTCCACCAATCCTCATAGTTCTGCTCATGGTAACGTTTGCCTTAATGCATGTCTGCAAACATTTCATAGTCACTAAAAAATTTCACGTTTCCTTTAGGAAAGGGAGTAGCTTCTCAAACATCTGAGTGGTATGAATTGCATTGTTCTGAAAGTAATATATACACAACTCTATTGGCTATAATGGAGCAGATTCAGTCAGCAGTAGTGGCCAAAATAAATGCATCTTACAAACGTTTCTCTATACTGAACATCAGTAAGGGTAATGCAGAAGTAGAAACACTGCAGAGTGTGATTCCTTATTTCCATTTTAAGAAACTACAGGAAAGGTGACTTGTTCAGCTTTGCTTTTAATCTTTATAAAAGCTTGTCTGACCTCCTGTCAACTCATTGTTTGTGGAGAGTGTTTACTACACTATGTTAAAGAGAACTCATTTTTTAATTCCAGCTGTATCTTTGTCATTTATTGCCTATCATAAACAATTTTTCAGTGACTGTAGGATTGTTTGCATATGAGTTCTCTTGCTTTCTCACATTTTTGTTTTACTGAAAAGCACTCTGCTAGTGCTTTCAACATACTGTGTTCCTTTCCAATGAGAAAGAGATTTACTTAGAAAAGTGAAGAGCCTCATGCAGTCCTCTCTTCTTCATCCCACTTCTCTTTCCTTCTGTGTTGTGCAGGTCACTTAGATTTGGTGCGAATTTTTCTTTGAAATCTTTAGCCCATTCAGTTTTCCAGAACAGGTATGAATCACTGACTCGAGTTGATTTTCCAAGGCAGTCATCTTGCAGGTAGAAGTGCCAAGGAGTTTTAGCAGTGACATCTGAACAGCACTTTGGCATGAACTCACAATGAGAAGATGTTGCCATCAGTTTATCTTACTGCATTAAAATGAAATTTACTTGTTGATCTCCAAGGAGCAGTGCAGTTGATACACTGGACGGAAGGGAAGCCATTCAGAGGGATCTGGACAGGCTGGAGAAGTGGGCCCATGAAAACCGAATGAGGTTCAATAAGGCCAACTGCAGGGTGCACTTGGGTTGGGGCAATCCCAGGTATTTATACAAACTGGGGGAAGATCTCCTTGAGAGCAGCCCTGCAGAGAAGGACTTGGGGATTCTGGTGGATGAGAAGCTGGACTTGAGCCAGCAGTGTGCGCTTGCAGCCCAGAAGGCCAACTGTGTTCTGGGCTGCGTTAAAAAAGGGGTGGCCAGCAGGGAGAGGGAGGTGATTTTCCCCCTCTACTCAGCTCTTGTGAGGCCCCATCTGAATTAGTGTGTCCAGGCCTGGAGTTGTGGATGCTCCATCTCTGAAGGCATTCAAGTTCAGGCTGGATGTGGCTCTGGGCAGCCTGGTCTAGTGGTTGATGACCCTGCAAATAGCAGGGGGGTTGAAACTAGGTGATCATTGTGGTCCTTTTCAACCCAGGACATTCTATGATTCTATTATATGATGATTTTGTTTTATCTGAAATGTTTGCCTACTGTATATACCTGCACTTACACTGCTTCCATGTATTCGCTGTTCAGTCCTAGTAAAAGTCTAATACATTGCAAATGATAGCAAAACAGGAAAGATGGTTTGGCTGTTTGGTCACATGATCTTACAAGGGAAAAACCTGTCGAGTGAAGCAACGAGTAGGGAACAACCATATCATACATACAGTGTATTCCTTCTAGGGTCCACTGCCTTCCCCCTGCCTTTAGTGTCATTAGAAATGGGCCAGTGTCCCTCTGTCACTGTTCTTCTGGAACATAAATGTTATTTCTTCCCAAAATATAATCTCTGAAGGTAAGACTTTTTAATCTAACTTTTGCCAACAGAAGTTAGGTGTCTCCTCTAAGTTAGTCACATGTTTTTTCTCCATACTCTATGAGGAAAAATAAGTTTCTCTTTTAGGCCTTTTGTCTCTTACTGAGATCTTTACTCAAGTCAGCTTCCATTTTTTATCTCAAGAGTTCTACTTTTTTTTTTTTTCTTTTCCCCTGTTCACTCACCCATCCCACTGGAAGGGAGGGAGGGTGGAAACAACTGTGTGGTGCTGAGCTGCCTGCCAGGTTAAACCACAGCATCCTGACAATGTAAAATTGGCTTTCATATTAATGGCATTAAAATACAATTTTGTGGTTGAAATGTTCGTTTCATCTAGATGTTGCCTGTGTTCCTGGTGACAACTATGGAAAATAACTTTATACATTTAACACAAGCGATTCAATGTCTCTTGTAACCATGGGCAGTTTTGGTCACAGAGACTGGAATTGAGATTGGGAGATAAACTTGCTCTGTTTCTGTACATGTACTCACCTTGTAATACTTATATTGTCTGTATAGTAAACATTTATGTCTGAGACACCGTGATTGCTAAGTTACTCTAGACAGATGAAAGCAAATGCAGCAGACTGTAGCTAATCAAGAAGCCATGGGAATCTGTGCAGAAATAAAGTGATGATAGGCAACAGAGAAGGAATCCATCATTCTAATTAAGTAACTCTGAGACATTTATCCTCAGTTTTTTAATTCTGTCGTGTTCTCCATTTCAGTGCTGTGCCGAATTATGATTTGTGCTGTTACCTGTCAATATGTCATCACTTATTGCTGATCCTCACCAATACATGAATGCATTCTTCCATGGCTTCTGCTAGGAAATTGTTTACTTCTAACTCCTGGAGGTATGTGTACTGCTTGTACTCACATTCAAAGTGACTACATTTATAAACACATATAAATGGGTTGCATGTTGTTTATGAGTTTAGAGGCTTTACAAGTTGCAGCTCAGTACAGATGCAGATCTCTATTAACAGACAGAAGAGACGAAATCCAGATTTTCTGGTTTCTGGCTTTATTATTTAAAAAAAAAAAAAAAAAAGTTTTCTGGGAGTTGAATTCCTATTTTTACCAGAATTTGGAATATAAAAAACACAAATTATCTATTCCAGGGTTTGTAAGAGAGAGAACCAGACAAAAAAAGTATCCATATTTTGTACTGAAGTTATTAATGTTCTTAGGAAATGATGCATGATTTAATTTTATTTTTTAATATATGCCATTTTTTTTTCAAATATATTAAGATCTTACCTTAAAATTCAAGGCTTGACATTAATCACACTAGCTACCCATGCTTCACTGAAGTACAACTGCTTTGCTTATACTATAGTATATGCTAAACAAATAGAGGCACATCCAGCAGAAGTCCCTGGCTTTGAAGTGACCATTTGACTTCATAATATTCTTTTTTTTCTTCCTGGATGCATTCCAATGGAAGTCAGGCTTCTAACTCCAGCATCTATAATACCTCTTTATGTAGGCAATGGAAGGAAGTGTGTATCAAGAAAGTAACTCAGCCTTCTGAGATGATTTCTTCTCTCTGTTGACCACAAAGAATCAAATGTTCACATTCCTACCTCAATTTCCCTATTCTAGGTATTAAAATGAGGAGGCGTGTGTTTTGACCCTATTACTTTACTTTTAGGTTTTACAGTGACACATTCTGACAAAGTGCTGGATATAATGCAGACTGAGCATGACCAGATGAGAAAATTGAAAGCTTTTATAGCAGCTTTTATAAGCTATAAAAATTTGGAGAAGTCAAAGCAACCAGTTGAAGGTAAGACTTGGAAAAAAAGAGAGCCGTAGAAATATTTTACATTATCCATAATGTTGCTACAGGTGAAAGTGCTACTGATTAAAAGATTGATGAAACAGAATCATGTTTAGGAAGCTGAGAAACAAAAAGAAGACAAACTCTCCCCTGTAGAAGAGCTGCAGAGTGGGGGATGGCCTCTGAGATTTGACATGAGGTAATGAAAAGCAGAAGATTTTCCTGCATGGTAAAAGACAATTGGGGCTCAGCAATTTTTAAGGAATATTATCTCTTCCATAAAAACTCAGTACAGAAAATGAAAACTCTTGCCACTTAAGCTATGTCAAAATTCTGATCTGAAAGAGATGTCAAGATATAATAGAAGAATCTAACACCAACCTTCCTGGGAATTAACATAAGGTACTAATTATCAGATGAAAGAGAGATATTTACCACTTTATTTTTTACAATGCTTTTTGCTGTGGAACCAGTATTTTTCCAGTTCTCTCTCTTTAGTTTTCATGGGACATTTCCATGAAGATGCAGAAGCTCTTAGCTATTTTTAGTACCTAAAGCATACGTGTTTACTCACTCTTATTAACTTTCCTTTCCAAAATACACCATAAAACCCATCTTGTTAACAGTGAGACCCTTACATGGCTGCAGAGATTCCTTGCTACATTTCTGTTTTGAAATTTCCTATGACTGATGGTGTTTCTTGGTGATCATTGATTTTGGAATTTTTATTTTAGGCATGTTTTAATGTTCACTCCCAAGAGCTCTTCTGGAACAAATGTTTTTTGCTGTTAGACTTCAGCTTTGAAAACTGTACTCTGCCATGTGTTAAGACTGGAGATCCTTAGGGTCAGATTGTATATGGAGAGGACCAACAGCAGGGATCCTATAATGACAGGGAAAACGTGAAGGGCAAGCAGCAATACAAGGGCTTTCGTATTAGTACATAATCCATGGCCACTGACACATGGAAACACTGAAACATACTTGGAAAGTGTCAAAAACATCTCTATCAAAGATGGGAGTCACATAAAGGAAGTGACACTGGGGCTTCGATTTCCTTTCATGGAGATTTACTCAGTGTACCTTTCAGATAAGATATCTCTGTCAGGATCCACACAAACATTGAAGTGAACTGTACTTACATACCTCCACTTTAGGATTTTTCGGACTTACCCACAGCAGGACTCTTCTGCTTCACTGTGGTGCTTGGGGTCACCAGCAACATTATATACACTCAGTGGATAGAAGCAGAAACTTCGATGTTATGGTTCATTTCATCTCAGCAGGACCAATCCTGCTGTCTAAACATAGTCGCCTGTTGCCGTAGGGTTTTCCACATAAAACTAATGGATATGGTACAGGACTTTTGGTGAACCTGTGCTTTTCCATTAGGGAAGGCAGGACAACAAGCATGACACCC
The DNA here is from genome assembly GCF_023343835.1 of Lagopus muta. Classification (NCBI taxonomy): domain Eukaryota; kingdom Metazoa; phylum Chordata; class Aves; order Galliformes; family Phasianidae; genus Lagopus; species Lagopus muta. The sequence goes on along the minus strand of NC_064433.1, from coordinate 152,321,227 downwards.
TGTATTCAAGCAACTGAATGGAGTCCCAAATGCTTACATTTTCATCACTTAAGCCACCTTGGAGTGCGATTCAATACCAGACTGTAGATGTCTAAATGCGCTGTCTGCAAACAAATTCCATGGCTAAGCTCACATTATAATTAAAGCACATTTAATTAGTATTGCTGGTAGTATCTAGAGAGCAAGGAGACAATTTCACAAAGCTGCTCCAGAAACAAGATGGATGGTTGTATTAGCTTCTTACCTGACTTGTGGAAGCCAAATTCTTCTTTTATCAGGCATATGTAGTGGCGTTTTAGTGATAAAGCTAATTTGAGAGTGGTTAAACTATTTGTTAAAAAAAATTTTCCAACCTGTGTACAGATGTCAGACCTAAGGATCACATTAAAGCAATTGATCTAACATCACTTAAATGAAGTTGAATATTTTAATCCTAAACAACAGTGACTTTGGGTTTACTTATCTCATAAAGCCTTTTTTTCATCCTCACTTTGTTACCATTTGTTTGAATTTTAAGTGGTAGGTTTAATCAGAACATGTTTATATATTTTAGGATGTTTATATTAAACCATGCAGTGCTTCAAGCAACTCTGCAGGACAGAGGTACTAAGTACAACAGTTTATTTTTACTGTTGGTCAGATGGTATTGTGTGTCATGACAGTACACCTCATACTTGACAAAACATTGTAGAAAGGTAATGCCTGAAGGCACGATAAAAATGTTTAGAAGATCATATTTGTAAGAGATTTTTGCATGAAGAAAAATATTTTCCTGTCACAGACAGTAATTAATAACATCTGTAAGAAGTATGACCGACACAGTAGAGGATGTTGTTACTGTTTTTGTTTTCTTTAAAAGGCTGTGTTCTCGTGTCCATAAGAAAATGTCACAAGATAGAAACTTATAGCTGATCTCTCACGTCATGTAATCCCTCCTGCAGTCCAAAAATGTTCTCTGTCACAGGCAAAAGTCTTTGGATGCTCTGTAGAGGTTGGAGCATTTCAAAATCTGCACTCAAGTGAAAAAATGCAAGTATAGCATAGGTTCTGAGATGACAACTCAGATGCTTCCTTATTTTTACCAAACGGTCTTTCTAAAAGAAAGAGTGGGTAAACAAACCATCCATCAAAAGGTGACCTGGACAAATGAATGCAGTGGAATAATTTCAAGCCAGCTCTGGGCAGGATAACTGACAATCATGAGATCCCTAGTGATAAGACCCCTCCAAAGACCTATCAGCACCATCCCTACTAATGGGATGGGCTCAGGAACTGCTGTGTTGGCATCAGATTCTGTAGAACTACTTGTGGACACTCTTTGTGACTTTGCTGTGTGTGCTGTGAAAAATGCAGCACATTGCATACAGAAGTATAATCTAGGGTTTAAAGCTGTAGTCTGACAGTCTTATTTAAAAGCTATGGACTAGGATCTCTATACAGTTGCTAGTTTGGAATAAGCAAAGTTTTTTGAGCAGCAGCACAAAATGAAAGCATACAACTCAAACCTTGATCCATTCCTCTGAAAGGTGGAGAGTCCTTGTGGACCAAGCTGTTCCCGAGTCTTCTTCTACAGGGTATAGGTAATAATGTTTTGTATATTGGTGTCATCTCACTTCCACAAGACATGTTCAAAGGTCAGGATAGAGCTCAGTCATCCTTGCTATACTGGAGTTCAGACGCTACACCCAGTGTGATCTACCTTGCTTGATTGGTATCTCATTCCCTGGCTTTGTTTTAGTCTGCTCCAGCTAGCCATCTCCAAGGCATATCTCCAGGAGATTAGTCCTAACTAAGTTTGAGGGAAGCAGTTGGTCCCACCTGGCCTTCAAGCCAGGTGACATGCTTTGTTGTGCTTTGTAGACATAGCCTCAGGGTCTGTAGTAAAGGAAAGAGACCTTTTTGATCACTGGCATTTCCCAAAATGAACCACTTAAAATAAGTATTCATACATTACAGCTGCTTTTCTCAGATAAAACCTAACAACTATAATCTTTTTGCCAGGCTTTGTTGGCAGCAACAAAGGCTTCTAAAAGACTCTATACTAAAACAGACTTGAATATATACCTAGAAATCTGGGAAAATAAGCCTAGTTTGTCTGAACAAATGCTTTTGCAGCTGCATGTGATGAGCCAAGCAAATGAATATATTAATTAAACAGTTCTGAAAGGTGAGAAGGAGGAAGGGAAGAAAGGAAGCAGAAACAAAATACAACTCCCTCTGTGAAGTGCATAGCTACTAGTTAAAGTCTTTCTCTTTTTATGAGAAGATGTTCCAAATTTTGGCTACTTGCCTCTTCTGGATATATTTCAGTCATTATTGGGCCATCCAAGCAACAAATCTGAGACTGTAATATACTTCCCTGTTTAGGATGGACTAGGGTTAAGGGATTAGTAGGCCTTTTACTGGGTTGCAGTTACATAGTTATTTCTGTTTGTATGAATTTTAAAATAAATATACAACATGAAATGTATATAAAATACATTTAAACACATCCATTGGCTCACTTCTCCAGCTTCCTTTTTTTCACTCTAGGCCAGCAAGGAGGCATACATATGAGGGCTTCCACGCATGCTAAGCTCTCTCATAGAATCACAGAATCATAGACTGGCCTGGGTTGAAAAGAACCTCAAAGATCATCTAGTTTCAACCCCCTACTATATGCAGGGTTGCCAACCAACAGACCAGACTGCCCAGAACCACATCCAGCCTGACCTTGAATGGCTCCAGGGATGGGGCATCCACAACCTCCTCGGGCAACCTGTTCCAGTGCGTCACCACCCTCTGTGTGAAAACTAATCTCATCTAAATCTCCCCTGTCTCAGTTTAAAACTATTCCCCTTTTTTCTATCACTATCAAAGAACCTGCTTTGGGTTTGGAAGAGAATCATCTACAGAGATCTCATTGAGGCCATCCGTTACATGAAGGAAGTTTAAAAACAGGAGGAAAGCCAACTATTTACTTCTGGTTTATTTGCACTCCAAGAGTTGGAGCAAAGATATCTAACAAAGATCAGTAGACCCTGGCAAGTGCAGACCTCTCATGGACCTCTCATCTCAGATGCTGAGATCAGACAAGGCTGATTTGACTGGGATATTACCCTTTTTCTTTCTTTGTCAGGGATGCAGCCACAGTACTTGTTGCTGAGTGACAGTTTTGGGTAAGGAAACAGACATGTTTTAGTCCTGAAATGCAAGTGCATCCACAACTTTATTTTATTTATGAGAACATTTGTAATCATTTTGGAGGAGCTCATTCCTACCCTGCAGCACCAACATTCCATTTTTATTGCCTTCTTCACATGGACACAAAAGTGAATCTGAGGAGCTGTTCACCCTGAGCCAGTTTAGACAGAGAAATTTTCCTGCCAGGAAACTCAAAGGAAAGTTATACAAGACTGTTCTGTACATCGTCCAAGTCTACGCATTACTGTGCTTTTGACCCCTCTGAATGAGTAAGTATATCTTTCCCCTGTGCATCAGAAACACTAAAATGAAACATTCTCTCAGATTTCCCAGAACCAACAACTCTGTGAACTGGTAGAGGCATAGCTTCTTGATCCAGCAGAGCCTTGCTGCCTAGCATAGATATTCATGAATGCTCTGTCCACATGGCTGTCCACTTCTTCCTGGCTCCTCCACTGCTGTGGTTGTCTTTATTGGAGGCTACTACTGTGAGATGTTGCACAGCTAGATTCTGGGTTGGCTGGTGATTCTGAGTCACAGACTGGTCTCTTGCATGCTGGCACTTCTGTGTAGAACTTAGCCTGAGTATGGAGAATCAAGGGCAGATTGAATGGTTAGTTCTCCATTCAACTTGTTGTGCATTTTCTGGAAACACCAAAACTTCCCTCAAATTCCGGATTCTTTCTTTGGCCTCAGATCTTTTTTTTTTTTTTTTTTTCAAACTGGTGAAACCATAAATGTTGATCTCTTTTTGACCCCAGCTGACACTTCTTTCAGTGCTGCTTAGCATCATTCCCATTCAGCTGCAGCCCAGAAGGCCAACTGCCATACAATCTAACTCAGGAATGTTTTGTAGCTTGTTGCCAAAGCTAAGGCATGTCATTTTTGTCTGTAGCATGAGAATGAGAAAGGGCACGTAAGGCCATGTTGCTTGGAGGCTGAAGAAGTCAGATGTGCCAGCATTTATTTTTATATTGCAGAAATAGTAATGAAACCTTGGCAGGCAACGTTTTCCAGTTCATGCCTGCAGTTTTTTTTTTTTTTGCCAAGGGAGTCGTTCAGGCTCACTACCTCCACCAACACTACCATTCACCACACCATAATGGGAACTTGGATGATAAATAATGTGTATGTAGCTAAGAAGACCAAAGGACTGAGACCGTAGTGTGAAATATGTAACAAAGAACATGACAATAAAGATATGGCACTGTCTGGAATTCTGCAATACCCAGGACTCCTCTGTGCCCAGTGCTTTTCTCAAACACATAGGAAAAATATATCCCTCTTCAAAATGGTCTAAATGCTGAGATAGGGATATGAAAAGATGTTGAAATAGAACACAGTGTTATCCAGCATAACAAGTATGGATGCTGTCTATTTCCCTTGCCATGTAAAAGGTTGAAGAAATTTTCCTATTAACAGATTCGCAGACAAATATATAAAGTGCATCCTGTATAAGACTGTCATGCAATTGTAAGTGATCATTTAAAGCTACAATCAGTGCAGAAGCACAGGATAATAAATTAAAAACGTGAATTGTTCTCCCATGAGGACAGCATCTGTCCTGGCAGAGGAAGAGCACTTCAAATGAAAATGTAGTAGTTGCGACACACAGCACTGATAAATACAAAACAGAGGAAATAGAGAAGGACAGAGTTGAAAAGGGCATGGAAAATAAAAGTTTGTCCTTATGCCATGAGAAGGAAAAAAAAAAAAAGAAAAAAAAAAAAGATTTATTTAATGGGTCTTGGAGAATGCAGAAAACCTTTTTCCTGATTACAAGCAATTAACTTCAACCTTGAGTGTGAATATTAGTCCAGGACAACCCACCTCCTTTTCTGAAAGTCATCAGTACAATGAATTACTGTCAAAATCTGGCATCAAATACCAAATGGGTTAACTTATCTGCTTAAACCAACAAATAAATCATCCTACAAGAAGCTCTTTCAACTACTGTTTTTTTGGAATTACTCCCAATAATATTAATGACATGGGTTCTTTCAACTTGCATCTTTTGGAATGGCTCCCAATAAAGTTAATGACATTAAGCTCTTTCAACTAGTGTCTTTGGAATGCCTCTGTAATATTCCCTCAACTCATTCACCACTCTAACCTCTTAGTAATTGCACATTCATTTTCCTATATATTGAACACTTTTCCTTGTAATAAAGTAACATTTTAGGTAATTAAATGGCATTTTGACCTAAAATATATCCAATATTAATATATGTACTGTTTACAGACATAAAAAAATTAGTAAAACAAAAAATTCACTAAACTGGAAATACTGTGATTTGCAAATGCAGTATATGCTTTGGTTAATATCTTAATAGGATAATCTCAGGCATGCATGAAGTAATTTGAAGAAGACTTGTTTTATTATTTACTCAGTACAGTTGTCAAGCTAATTGACAAAAGAAAAAGATTTGACTTCTTTGTATGTCTACATGGAAAGAGACAATGTATTTTCAACATTTTAAAGTGCCTATGTCTGAAATACCTCCCTTCCCTTCCCTTCCCTTCCCTTCCCTTCCCTTCCCTTCCCTTCCCTTCCCTTCCCTTCCCTTCCCTTCCCTTCCCTTCCCTTCCCTTCCCTTCCCTTCCCTTCCCTTCCCTTCCCTTCCCTTCCCTTCCCTTCCCTTCCCTTCCCTTCCCTTCCCTTCCCTTCCCTTCCCTTCCCTTCCCTTCCCTTCCCTCTTTCCCCTTTCCCCATTTCCCTTTTTCTCTATTCCTCTCCTTCTCTATTTTCTTTTTCTTTCTTTCTTGTAGAAATGCTACATGCTCAGAAATTTAAACAAATGCAGAGGAAGATGTGGATGGCAAATATACACTCAGATTGTGCGCCATACATTTTTTTGTGCTCTCATCTGTTTTATCCTTCATTCTCACACAATTGCTGACTTCTAGGAAAAAAAAAAAAAAAAAAAAAAAAAAAAAAAGAAATGTATGGAATTAAATATTTGTTTTGTATCCTGCTCAGAAATATTAATAACAGCCTCAGGTGACTTGTAAAAAAAACCAAAACTTCTGAGCTGTCAGAGATTTCTTTTATGCAGAGACAGGAATACCAGCTTTGTGGTGAGAAGTTATCTGAATACAAACCTTCCTAGAAACAAGTGCTATCAACAGCATTTATTTTCCTTGTCATGACACAATTCCAAGTCTTTCTTTACAGCTTTTCTATGATCTTCTTTCCAGAAAGAGTGAAATTAAGCTACATTGACTTACGTGTTTCCAGTTTAAGTGGAGAGCTGAAGGTAAAAAGCAACAAAATATTGTTCAGATCAGGTTAATTCTCACTCCTCTGCTGGCTTGTGTAAATGCCAACATGGATATCATGAATGAGATTGCAAACTGCATCTATTCCTTCCTGAGACCATAATGGGCACATGGAGGTGCTGTCACCTCCTCTTTTTTCTTTCAGAATCTCAGCTGAAGAGATCTCCTTCTGTCACAGGCAACATAGTCTTGACTGAGAATTTCACTTAATTTTGTTTATTGCCAATTAACATAAAATTTTAATCACCAATTTGGGTACTGGGAAACAAAGAAAGTAAACATTTAAACAATCATTTATGGAAAATTTTCCACCTTCTTTCCCCCTGTGCAGCATCAATCAAAAAGAGAAATCTCAGTCTCTTCTGAGAGACAACAGATAGTGCAGGAGGTTGGGACAAGTGTGAGTGTGCGTTCTACCACAGACAACAACCTTTTTCAGGGGTGTTCCTGCTCCAGTGTGTGTGTATCCTTGGGCTGCATTCCTTTAGAGGTGTATCATTTCTGTATAGGAGTGCTTCCTTTAAGATTGCATATCCCTTCATGATCACATCTCCCTCATGATCATGTCTCCTGCATATCTCCTCTTTCATTTTTAGTGTACCCTTACATATCCCCTCCTGTGTGTCCTTTTGTGTCTCTTTACACATCTTCAAACAGTAGCAACTCCCAGCCCTTCTTATGTGTCTCTTTTTACATTGTGTGCTCTTCTAACTACCTGAAGTTTTGGCACAATTGCCACCTGGCCAAAACCAACTGTGATCAGCACAGGTTGGTTTGTGGCCTCCTTCTACACAGGTCACTGCTGCATCCACCTGCTGGGATTGCTGCAGAGAAAAACTGAACTCAAGCACTTGATGGGTTTGTGTGTACAAGGAGAAGAAACCTGATCAACAAACAATTTGTGGTATATTTCTCTTATTGATAAATAGATAATCCAGTTCATATGCTTCATATGTCAGAAAACCTTCATTGGTAAATATAAAGAAAAAAAAAGGTGTATATAACCAGAAAGCATACTCCATCAAAATAAGATAGTACTGCAGGAAAACACACCTATGAAATAGACTGGCAGTGATGAAGCTTTCAATGTTTCTTTTGTAAGAATAAGATCTAAGAGGTCCTAGTTCCTTTCAGAGTAGATACTATGGAACATTTCCCAAATGTGTACCTAATAAGTGATCCATTCTTAAAACATGCAAAACCTTAAGCACCAAATGCTAGACCTGTATCTGCTTTTAAGAGACACTCTTTCCCTACGTTATAGAAAGTATTTTGTAGCACTGAGAATCAGCTTCTTTTTCTTCATATTGTCTGATGCAATACAAGTGTCAGATGATTATCTAGACTTAGTTGTATTTAGAAGTTATATGTAACTCAATAGTATGGAGTCCTGAATAAGATATTTTATGAGAAGGAAGGGTTGGATTGTTTAAGAACATGGAAAAGACATGTAGGGCTTCTAACCTTGAGGTCATTGGTTTGTAATTGGTCCAGCCTGATAAGAAACCAAAAACATTGTCTGTATGTTCTCATGCAACTCTTCCAAACAAGTATTTCCTAAAGTATTAAAGGGAGGTCAATGCTGTTGTTTTTCCTTCTTTTTCCTGCTTTCCTTTCTGAGCTGAACATTATGCTTGGTATGTTGATCTGCTTCTGCTTTTATAAGGAATGCAGCAGGATTTTGTAATGAGATTTTCGTCCATATAAAGAACGCTTCTGCTTCCCACATATATATTGTATGAATAATACTTTATGTATACATACATATATGTATATATATATGAATAATATTTTATGCCATGATTACTCCACTGAATTCACTCCTATTGTAAATGGAGTCTCGGCTAGACAATATGTTCAATATGAACAGCTTTTGTTCAGGCTATGTGATTTGGATTTATTTCACATAGGTTCAAGTCAAATCACATAATTTAACGGAGAGTTTATCTAAAACGTATAATCCTAGAAGAGAGAAAAGCATTAGCAGCACATGCTTGAGATTCTTATATATATCATCTTATCTATAATAACAATGCATTTGCGCAGTTTTACTTGATGATTTTGCATAATTTGAGATTAAGCCCAGCTGCTAAAAGGCACTCATTGTCCAATTAGAACAGTCACACGGGGACTTGGAATGTATTTATTTAGATTTAGGTTGAGTTTCAAGGCTCAAAAGAGAAATTAAGAATGTTTACGATGTATATCTGACAGCCTTTGAAAACATCCATGATGTTCATTTTTCAGTATTTGAGGAAGAGATTGTCAAGAGCATCTAGGTCTTCAGTTCCATTTGATTTCATGACTGGGAACAGTGCTGATGTGAGCTAGCTGATGCTGATCTCTCTCAGTCTGATCTGTATCTTCATGCCACTCAATTGCTCTGAAGCAGTTGAGTATATCTGAGCTACTGTTTTCCTGAGACTGTCTGAAAGTATTAGCTTTATACTCAATAAAATTGCCTGCAGCATTCAGCTGGCCTCCTTTTGTCATTTTGGCAGCTGAGCAGAGGGAAAGCAGAATGAGTAAGAGAATACGTCCCTTAGTGTTCAAGCAGTCAAATGAATGGAGTGTGTGTTACTTGCAACTGTTAACAACAATAGGGTACTGTTGAACTACTGGAGTCTCTGATATTTTCAGAGAGTTCTGAAAATGACATTGTATTTTCAGCAGCAGAAATACATCATTTGAATTGCTTGTATTTTCCCACACAGTAAATATTGCTAATATAAAGCAGAAATAATCAGCTTCTTATGGGATTACAACCATTGACAGCTAAGCGTTCAAATAAAAATTTTTGTGAGCTTTCTAACATTCATGGTGTACTGCTGGCATTGTGTACCACTATGGGAAAGCTGCAGTGGGTTTGAACAGGGTATGAGAGAATGGTATCAAAAACCCTGCCTATGTAGCTTCTTTACGATATTTAACAACCCAGTTAGATAATTGCTTTGTACAATTATAATCCGTGTCTGTACTTGTCATTGTTTGGCCACAGCCAGCAGAGATGCATCTGAGACATTTTAACACTGATCACAATACTATGCAGTTACTGCATTATACTGCATTATTCCCATATGCATAAGCATTCAACTGTATTGGTGGGAGAGCAAATTATTCAGACTGATTGCTATTTATCCCCAAGGTGATCCCATGCGTACAGAGTTTCAAATCTTTTTGTAATCAGGTCTTCATCCTCTCTATCCTCACAGAGAATTGTGCATACAACAGGTAAACCTTTGCCAATGTACACTTTTCAGCTGGAACTGGTTGCCAACACTCATTTGTTAGATTAGTTAGCACTAGCTCACAGCCATAAAATAATCTCCACATACACAAAAGGACATAGAAATGATTCAGACAAAAAACATGTTTAGCCACCAGGTTATCCTAGCACTGTCCATATGTGGATATGGAGGGAAGGGAAAAACTGGGCTAGTAACTGATAGTTCCTAATGGCCTTTCAATGATGAAGGTATCAAAGCTATACACACTATTCAAGCTATGGGCAATCATGCATTTAAATCATAGAATCATAGAATCACAAGGATGGAAAGGACCTACAAGACCATATAGTTCAACCACCTTCCCACTACCATTGCTACCACAAGCTACTAAATCAGGTCAGGCCATTCCAGTGCCCAGCACTCTCTGAGAGAAAAAACTTTTCCTTATGTCTAATCTAAACCTCCTCTGGTACAACTTGCAGCCATTTCCTCGGGTCCTGTTTGTGGCCTGGGAGAAGAGGCCAAACCCCTCCTTATCACAACCTCCCTTCAGGAAGTTGTAGAGTGCAATGAGGTCTCCCCTGAGCCTCCTCTTCTCCAGACTGAACAATCCCACCTCCCTCAGCTGCTCCTCATAAGACTTCTGATCCAGACCCCTCAACAGTTTCACTGCCCTTCTCTGGACACGTTCCAGGGCCTCAATGTCTTTTTTGTAGTGAGGGGCCCAAAACTGAACACAATTCTCAAGGTGCAGCCTCACCAGTGCTGAGTACAGGGGGATGATCACCTCCCTGCTCCTGCTGGCCACACTATCTCTAATGCAGGCCAGGATGCCATTGACCCTCTTGGCCACCTGGGCACACTGTCAGCTCATGTTCAGCCGAGCATCAACCAACACCCACAGGTCCCTTTCCTCTTTACAGTCATCCAGCCACTCATCCCCAAGCCTATAATGCTGCATGAGGTTGTTGTGACCAAAGTGCAGGACGTGGCACTTGGCCTTGTTGAACCTCATCCCATTCACCTCAGCCCAGCGATCCAGCTTATCCAGATCCCTCTGAAGGGCCTCCCTGCCCTACATTCAAGCCCCTCGTCCATGTCATCAATAAATATATTAAACAAGATGGGCCCTAGCACCAACCCCTGGGGGACACCATTTGTAACGGGTCACAAGCTGGACTTATCTCTATTAACCACTACACACTGGGCACGGCCCTCCAGCCAGTTCCTTACCCAAAGGAAGGTATACCTCTCCAGGCCACAGGCAGCCAGTTTCCCCAGATGAAGCCTGTGAGAGACCATGTCAAAGGCTTTGCTGAAGTCTAGGTAGACTACATCAACAGCCTTTCCCTCATCTACAAGTCTGTCACCCAGTCATAGAAGGAGATGAGGTTGCTCAAGCATGACCTGCCTTTCATGAACCTGTGCTGGCTGGGCCTGATCCCCTGGACACCACACATGTGCCGTGTGATCTCATTCAAGATGATTTGCTCCATAACTTTCCCTGGTACCAAGGTCAGGCTGACTGGCCTATAGTTCCCCATATCTTCCATGTGGCCCTTCTTGTAGTTGGGAGTCACATCAGCAAACCTCCAGTGCTCTGGGACCTCTCCAGACAACCAGGAGTGCAGGTAGATGGCAGAGAGCGGCTTGGCAATCACCCCCACCAGCTCCCTCAGCACCTGAGGGTGTAGCCCATCCAGTCCCATTGACTTGTGACAGTCCAGATGGAAGAGGAGCTCTCTAACTGTCTCCACCTGAATCACTGGGGGTATATTCTGCGTATTGTCCCAGACTTCCAGATCAGGGCATAAATTGCATTGAATAATGACATACAGATATCTTCTGTTCTGTATTCCTTTCCTAGCTTTTCCTAATATTCTGTCAGTTTTCTAAGCACTGGGATGATGTTATTTAGTCAAAGTCCTTTCCCAGGATATAAAATCTCGCTCATTTCATATGACATTTTAAAATATGATGCTAGGTCCATTTTTCCATGTGGTTTCTCTCTTTACTGCACATTTATCTACATTAAAATCCACCTGCTGTTTTATGGCTCAATTGTTTAAGGTGTTTTTGTGATTCTGTGCACTTTACTTTCATTTACCTAAATGGTTATGTATCATCCACAGCTTTCATTCACTGCACTGTTGGCTCTCTTTTCCAGGCTGTTTATAAACATCCTGAACTGAACACACGACTCAACTCACACTAGCTCTATGAGTGTTATACAGCTTGAATTGAGGAGTCCACTCAAATTGGCCAGATATCTGGTTATACCTTATCTGTAAGTTCAGAGCATCCCCTCTGGTATCTGTTTCCTGCAAACTAGATCAGTAGACCTTCCCTACACCGTTCTTAGTATAGAAAGTGAAAATATTTTCCCTCTTCTGTTTTGGTTTATTTTTGTCGATATATTTTGTTTTGCTTTGTTGTGTTTTGGGTTAGATACGCATTGCAGATTTCTTTTTTTTCTTTTTGAAATTGTCTTGAAATAGTCCACCTGTACCTACTTACTTTTCTGCTTCAACTTTTTCCAAAGCTGCGTATGGTGAAGTCGGGAGGGTGACATTGTTTTTTTCTTCAATCTTGATCACTCTAGATACCTTCCACATCTTTGTGAAGTTCTAAGAGCGTAGTTTAGGATGAAAAACTGCAACAGAGAAGGGGAACAGGCAACAGAACTAGATAAAGCTGTTCAGGAATGAATTTTCTCGCCATTTAAAATGGAAACTGTAACTGGCACTCTAAGAAAAAGATCCCATTTGCTAAATAAGCTGCATTTAACCAGTGTTAACTCTTAGTATTAGCAATCTGACACTACAGAATAGCTTAGGCTGAAAGATCTTGGCTTTCAAGAGATTTTTGCACTTCAGCAGGAAGTGCAGCATTGGATTCCACTTTGCTAACTCCCTTTTTATGTATGTGTCTCTTTGGCTTTGGACAGAATGGAATGAGGAGCAGCCTGGATGAGGAGCTACGAGAGATGGTTTAGTAGCTTGTGGCACTGATAGGAATGGGAGGGTGGTTGGACTAGATGATCTTGCAGGTCGTTTCCAACCTTGTGATTCTGTGATTCTGTGATTCTGTGAATATAATAGAGCTATTGGAAGGGATATCCAAAGATCATCTAGTACAAGTGCTGATGTTTTTCACCATCCCTTTATAGCATCTTGAACCAAAAGAAATTTTCACAGAAAGCTAAATGATTCACTGGGCCACAACAGAAAAATCTACAACTTTCGGTCCTGAGTAGTGGTACTGGGTGGTTGCCCATGATTCATACTGGACCTTATCCCAAATTTATCAAAAGATTTGCTATGGATGTAAAAAGTTGCAAGTCACAGTGAACGTGTGGATGCTGCCAAAGGCGGAAATGAGGAAGCTGAGGCTCAGCAAGTGTGACTCAGCCTCATTTGTCTGTTATCAGCAGAGCAATTCTGTTTAACTGGCAGATCACAGAGATCAATTTGCAATAGGATTAGAAGCCATCACTTTAAGTTACTGCTTTGTACGGCACGACTGATGAACATAGGTAGGAGGGGAAGAACTAGCAGAGATGAATGTAAAAGCGTGAACTAGAGATTATCAAGATATTTTATCTTCATACTACTGAAATTTATTTTCATTAATTTAACAGCACTTTGGCTTATTAAATTGTTTTCTTGGTATGCAGGAGTATTCACTGTCTAGTAAGCTCAGTTGGTTCTTTGCAGAGAGAGATTACACTGTCTGACTTTCTAAAATTCATTTTCTGTTTACTATGAAACAGCCACCCTGGATCTGGGTTAATCCGTCTTCTGGTTGGACATGATGGAGATCTGAATGAACTGAAAAAGACAAATTGCAGCGGGCATGTAACAAGCCCCTCTTCTTTCTGTTAAATTTCTGTTAATAACGTGTGAAAGAGTAACAACAAAGAGCTTCTGTTCTCTTTATAAAAGAACCTTAAGGGCAGAGGCAGGCTGTAAGAAACTATTCTTTTGCTAATGCTATCTGAGTTACTGAGAAAGCTCAGTGTTAAAAATCCGCTACAAGCATCTTGTACATGGAAAGGAAGTATTTCCTTGGATGACTTTCTAATGACTGTCAAACATTTGCAGCCATCAAACAAAAGGAAGCATTGTAATGACAAGACACAAAAGACTTAGTCCTAGAGCTGCGGTTACAACTGCCAGCAGGATAATTGTGAGCTGCAAGCACTTGAGAGGTCCTACAAACAAATTAGAAATTGAGTCTTGATGCTGAATCCTTTTCTTTCTCTTTTGCTCTTTCTCCTTCTCTCTTTCTCTCCTTCTCTCTTCCTTTCTCTCTGTCTCTTTCTTTCTTTCCTTCTTTCCCTCCTTCTGATATTACTACAGAAGTTTTAGAGCTTTTCAGCTATACTACTCCCTCTTTTTTTTTTCCTGAGTTCTATAAAAGTCTTTTTCATATCAGTAAATCCATTCAATTTTTTCAAGATCCTTAGGTTTTCCATATAGTCATAGTTCTTTTCTTAGCTCAAACCATACTCATTATTTGCATGTCATCTGTGAAACAGTGGCTTTAATAACATTCCTGTTCAAATGCAACTATGTATTTTCAATGTGACTTAAAGATTTAGTGATTTATATCATTTCCTGTGTTTCAACAGATGTATTCCAGTGTACAGACTATAACCATTTAGTACTAGGCATACATTTTTTCAAAAAGAAAGAAAAGAAAGAAAAGAAAGAAAAGAAGAAGAAAAGAAAAAGAAAAGAAAGAAAAGAATAAGAAAAAGAAAAGAAAAGAAAAGATAAAGAAAAGAAAAGAAAAGAAAGAAAGAAAGAAAAGAAAAAGAAAAGAAAAGGAAAAGAAAAGAAAGAAGAAAAGAAAAGAAAAAGAAAAGAAAAGAAAAGAAAAGAAAAGAAAAAGAAAAGAAAAGAAAAGAAAAGAAAAGAAAAGAAAAGAAAAGAAAAGGAAAAGAAAAGAAAAGAAAAGAAAAGAAAAGAAAAGAAAAGAAAAGAAAAGAAAAGAAAAGAAAAGAAAAAGAAAAGAAAAGAAAAGAAAAGAAAAAAGAAAAGACAGGGAAGGGAAGGGAAGGGAAGGGAAGGGAAGGGAAGGGAAGGGAAGGGAAGGGAAGGGAAGGGAAGGGAAGGGAAGGGAAGGGAAGGGAAGGGAAGGGAAGGGAAGGGAAGGGAAGGGAAGGGAAGGGAAGGGAAGGGAAGGGAAGGGAAGGGAAGGGAAGGGAAGGGAAGGGAAGGGAAGGGAAGGGAAGGGAAGGGAAGGGAAGGGAAGGGAAGGGAAGGGAAGGGAAGGGAAGGGGAAGGGAAGGGAAGGGAAGGGAAGGGAAGGGAAGGGAAGGGAAGGGAAGGGAAGGGAAGGGAAGGGAAGGGAAGGGGAAGGGAAGGGAAGGGAAGGGAAGGGAAGGGAAGGGAAGGGAAGGGAAGGGAAGGGAAGGGAAGGGAAGGGAAGGAAGGGAAGGGAAGGGAAGGAGAAGGAAAGGAAAGGAAAGGAAAAGGAAAGGAAAGGAAAGGAAAGGAAAGGAAAGGAAAGGAAAGGAAAGGAAAGGAAAGGAAAGGAAAGGAAAGGAAAGGGAAAGGAAAGAGAAAGGAAAGGAAAGGAAAGGAAAGGAAAGGAAAGGAAAGGAGCCTTCCTCTATGGAACTGGCATTTTAATATTTTGTTTTTCTTAAACATGAGACAAAAAAAAAAAACAAAAAACAAACAAACAAAAAAAAACAGAACTCATGATTTGATGATCATATCTCACATTGTCCTAATCACATTGTCCACAATGGAAGTTTAATAGTAATTATTATAATGCAGTCATATTTTGACAGCAACACAGAAAATCAACAGTTAGATAATGAGGAGGAAAGATCATGTTGCAACTTAGACCCTAACAGGTGGTATATACTGTTTTTCATCACTGTGATAGCAGTAATGGGACAGATTATTTTGGAGAGTGTCATTATATTAGCAGAAGACTTAACAAGGAAGCAGCAGAAAAGTGTAATGTTATACTTGTTACATATAACTTCAGGAGTGAAACTGAATATCAGCACAATATAAGATGTTATCTACTTTTCAGTCTTAAGGAATTCCTCTAATTATATAAGAAATTAATCGAAGCCTGCCTTTTAAATGGCTGAAAATTAGATATCTAAGTTATGCATTCAAGCTTACCAGTATGATCAATATCAAAAAATAAGAATCAGAAGAAGGCTGTTCGTCTCAACTGAAGACATATAACTAAGATAGATCAGATGAATTGCTCTCTGGAGGTAACTCTTTGGGTGGAGTATAGGGATGCTGATAGAATGTAGTGATGGGATCAGGAAGAGCAAGGCCCCACTGGAACTGGATTTGGCAAGGGATGCAAAGAAGAACACCAAAGGCTTCTACAGGTACATCAACCAGAAAGGGAAAGTCCAAGAAGTCCGATTCTCCCTAGTGAGTAATGCAGACAGGCTGGTAACAAAGGGAAGGATGACATACTCAACAGTTTTTTTACCTCAGTCTTTGATGACAACTGCTCTTCCCTCAGTACTCAAATGAATAGGTTGGAAGGTGGAGACTGAGGGAGCAGTCTCCTCCCCATTGTAAATGGAGATCATGTTCACAACCACCCAAGGAACCTAAACACCTGTGAGTCTATGGATCCTGAAAAGATGCACTCTAGAGTCCTGAGAGAATTGGCTGACATAGTCACCAAGGCATTCTCAATGATATTTGAAAAGCCATGGAAGTCAGGTTGAGTCCCCAGTGACTAGAAAAAAAGCAATGTCACACCTGTTTTTTAGAAGGGTGAAAAAGATGTACAGGGAACTACCGACCTGTCAGTCTCACCTCTGTGCTGGGGAAGATCATGACCCTTGCTATCAGTACAAGCAGGGGGATGAAACAATTGAGTACAGCCTTGCTGAAAAGCACTTGGGTGTACTGGTGGATGGGAAGCTGGACATGAGCCAGCAATGGAGCCATACATACTAGAAAGCCAGCCGTATCCTGGGCTGCATCAAAAGAAGTGTGGTCAACAGGTCAAGGGAGATGATCCTGCCTCTCTACTCTGTGCTGGTGACATTTCACCTGGAATACTGCATCCAGATGTGGAATTCTCAGTACAGAAGAGACATGGATGTGTTGGAGCACATACAGAGAAGGGCTACAAAAATGATCCAAAGGATGGAACACCTCCCTTATGAGAGGACAGACTGAGAGAGCTGGGCTATTCAGTCTGGAGAAGAGAAGGCTCCAGGGGGACCTGATAGTGGCCTTTCAGTATCTAAAGGGTGCTATAAGAAGGAACAGGACAAACTCTATAGAAGAGTCTTCTGTGATAGGACAGAGGGTAATGGTTTCAAACTAAAAGAGGGGAGATTTAGACTAGATATAAAGATAAAGCTGTTCTTTATAATAAGTGAAGCCCTGGAACTGTTTGCCCCAGATGCGGTTGCCACATCCCTGGAGTCATTCAAGGTCAAACTGTATGGGAGTTTGTAGACATCCCCGTTTACTGCAGCAAAGTTGGACTAGATGATAATTAAGGGTCTCTTCCAACTCAAATGACTCTAACTCTTCTTTTGCAGCAAAAGAAACCTGAAGAATTAGCATTCAATTTTTAGGCAAGTTCATTAGGGCAGATGAATGACTTCTTCAAAATTTTTCATCTTAAATATTAATTTTGCCTTTAATTTTCTTACAGGATAAAAGATCTTATGCTTTCATCAGAAACAAAGGTATACAAAAATATATTTTTCTCATAGCAACTTGTACTTGTTGCTACCATGCAATTTCCAGTGCAGTGGTATGTAACTACCTCTCAAAATCACATTCAGTATTTTCTCTCTCCTCGACATAGACACTGAGGATTAAAGGCTTGATTTAAATCCCATTAAAATAGGAGAGACTTGCATTGACTTTAATGGGATTTAGATTGAGTGCAGAGGAGTCTGAATGCTGAGCTGCTGTTGGGAATGAAGTACAGAGGGTATTAAAGGCCAAACTAATAATGCCTCTGTTAAATGTTAAGTACTCATTTTTGAGAGAGAAGACTTGCCAGACTGGTCATTCAGTCTTGTTCAGGACGACTGAAGTAATGCAGTGAGCAATAAACAGTATTATTAAGATAATTGCTAGTTTTCTTAACGTCTTCTAATCTTTGTTACATTACAGTCAGGTAAGCTATAGTGTTTAAGACATGATTTGTTTACTAGATACAATTAACAATTTATTTGACCAGGTACTTTTTTGCATCTGATACTGTTAAGGAATGTCTCTCTTCTATTGATGCATCTTTTGATCAGTTTACAATTCAAAGAAAATACATAGGGGTATATTCAGCCTGCCAGTCTGCCTGCAGTACCTAAGTGAATCATTTTTGGAAATATACTGAGTATAACAGATACCTATACTGAATTGTGGTTCAAACAAAATATTGTATAGTGTTGGCTCCAATATTAAATACAGGAATTCCTGCCGGCATCAACAAAGTCTGCCAGATCCTAGATGCTTGTAGACTCACTTTATAGCAATTCTCTTTGGATCTGCAAAGCTTATGTAACTGCCCAAAACAAAGAGTGTCCTAGCTGGAGTTAGTAGCTCCACAATGCACATATGCAACATGGAATTCAGTTCATTACGTGGCCAGAGACAGAGCATAGTTTTCATGAAATAGTTAGGAAGTGGGAGCTTTGGTTTGCTAAACATAGGCACATAAATTAAATATGACTGTTAACATTTGCTAGCACGGAATGGCCTGCACTCACATAGCTGATTTCCCTTAGCTCTCAACTAGCGTGGCTACATTATACCGATGTGGAGGAGCCCCTGGCCCTACTAACTGTTTGCAAAAAGATCCTGATATACATGAACCAAAACTTACCTATCGTAGCTCAAAGTTCTGATTTATGCAGTGTATATGAAAATATGGACCTAGATTTGGCTCTTAGCCTTTGGTCTTGTGAAGTATTTTCACGGCTTTTAAAATGAATTGTTCAAAGAACTCTGATTTTAATCCATTTATTCCCATGTTTAAAATGAATAATGTTTTCAAGGCTTCCTAGAACAAAACATAGGCCTAGTCAGACTTGTTCTTCCTCTTTCAATTTTTCTTTTAAGTATCCTAGATGGTGGTTGACACTAGAACCAGGAATCCAGACACATTGACATCAAAAGCAATTGTAATATGTATGTGGCAACAAGGGTGGGGGGGGGGGCAGCGGAAGGAAGAGGAGCACTTTGAAGATGTCATGATAACTTGGCATGTTTAGATTTGGTAAATAGGTGTGCCTTTTTCTGTATCCTGCTCATCTGCAGACTAGGATGTTTGAAGAGAGGGAAAAACGAATTGTTATTTCCAGTAAAGGGGAGGAAAGTAACGGTGGTAAATTCATTACAATAAAACAAACACTGGAAGGAACATTAGAAGTTTTAGCCAGTAAATGATTGAAGAAAGCATATGTGTTTGAAATAAAGAGGTAAACTGCTGTATTTAACTGTTTTCCAAAGCACTGATGTTTATAATTTATTCGTAGCTGAGTTATATAAACACTGTTACAATAAATACAAGGCTGGAAACAAATAATATTTTCCCTAATAGCTTACTTAATTGCCAGAAATGTGGTTTAAATTAACTGAAAATGTAATTTATATTTGCAAATATAAAATTTGGTTGGTTGAGAACAGATTAATTAAGACCCTGGCCATCTCATGTGAAATTTTCACTGTTTCTCTTCTGTGTCACAGAACCAAGCCTAGGAGAACCAGTGAATAAATCTCCCTCAGCCTTTGCCTACTATGATAACCATCTCAGTTCTAATAAACTGAAAATCAGACAATTCCTGAAGGATGTGCACCAATAAGACATTTGTAAAGATCCAATGTCAAGTTCAGTAAAGGTATGGGGAGAAGCCTTTTCTCAAAGGAATCTCAACAAAAATATGGCACCAATGGTCAATAAGACACACCACTTAGAGACACATTTTTAGCTATTGCATAATGGTAGTTTAGAGAAAAGCCAGGAGCTGTGATTTTGTGTGAGGCTCATCTGCAACTGTGAGGAATTTCTACTTTTCTTCAAGACATCTAAGCCTACTGTTAGGATAAGGGCAACCAGAGCCCTTAATAGCCCATAATAGTTGCTGGAGCAGCTATGGACTTAGCGCCAGTGGTAGGGGTATCTGGCAGGACCACAAGAAAGCCCAGGTAGTAACTAGAAGAACTGTACTGATAGGTAGTTTTTTTTGTGTGATTATTTATTTATTTATTTTTAAGTCTACAGATTTTTTCAGGGCTTTACCCATGCCATGGGAAAGGAGGAAGTGATTCTAGTTTTTCTTCTGGAAGTTAAAGACTTATCCCATAATCCAGATAATGAAGATGTAGCTTCAATACATAGGTACACATATATATATACACTGACCTATATCTAGCCAGTAAAGTTATTTGTGAGTACTCCCTAACTAATTTAAGGAAGAATTACTTGGATTGATTACTTTAGCTAAGCAGTTTACCTGACTTGCTTTGAGTTAAGTGGATTAGGAAACATTAATATAAACTCTTCTTCTAAAAGAACAGTAGAAATACTATGATCTTCATCTCTGTCTTGCATGAGAAGCCCTCGTTTAAAGGGCAGGGCACAACAGATATCTCTGGGGACATCTGCTCAAAGTGCAAGCTGTGCAGGCAGGAAACAGCAGGTGTGGCAGGAGGCCAGCTTGGCTGAACAGGGAACTCTTGACTGAGCACAAACACAGAATGGAAATACACTGAAATTGGAAGCAGGGAGAGGCTAAGGAAGACTAGGAACTTATCATTCAAGTACACAGGAATGAAGTTAGGGAAGCCAAAGTCTGGACGGAATTTAAATTGATGAGGAAGGTGACAAGAACTGCTACAAACAGTTGGTAGCAAAAGGAAGACCCACTCTTGAATGGGGTGGATGACTTGGTGATGAAGGAGAAGACAGATTGATTCTGTATCCTTTTGCCTTTGCTCTTACTTGCAAGGTAAGCACTCAGGCTACCTGAATGCCTTTGGCAGTCTCAAGCAGAGAAGTGTTACCCATGGGAGAGGATGCTGGGAGAGGATGTAATTAGAGACTATTTAAGAAAACTGAACCAATACAAGACCATGGAACTGAACAGAATACACTAAGGACTGTTGGAGGAACTGGCTTATGTCACTGTGATGCAATTCTCCATCATCAGTATGTCACTGTGGTATTTCTCAGCATTATCTTTGAAATGTGGTGGAGACTGGCTTTCTGCATAAAACAATAGCAAGTAGATTCTTTGAGTTTCTTGTTCCCATTAAATGTGCACTAGTCCATTACCGGCTGCCTGCAGTTGCTGGATGACTGATTCATTCACGACAATCTCTATCATATGGTCCAAATCCCTTAGTTGTTCACAGCTACTGTATCTTGTTATAGAAGATGGTGCACACTTGCAGTTAGAAGAAACAATATGAAAAAATGCATGAATTATAACTAGGATTTGTTTAAACATATTTTACTAGTTGCTGAAAACACTACAGAGCTCCGAGGATAGAGTTCTATATCTAAAAAAAGAAGCAGTCTGGATGAAAATAAACTATGGCAGAATAAATGATAAAAAGAAAGAATTTTTTTTTATGAGTAATATCAGTGCACAACTTGAAAGCCAGAGCATTAAGAAAATGGATGAAAGAAGATTAAAGAATTGAAGCCTATAATTTTCTCCATTAAATATAGTTTCTGAGTAGATCCATATGAAATACTGACAATATTAAAAACTAGATGTCCCTGACAGAGCTACAATGACTGTTCTAGAAAATATAAAATAATTCAATGTATGTTTCAGTTCTGTATTATAAATTGGGGTGAAAAGTGAATGATGTCTTCCCATTAGCTAATAGTGATTTCATATCCAGTGGTACATAGGACAGCTACCCGTGCTATAAGTTGCATGTCTTTAAGTTGTAAGATCAAGTAATCTTGCAGTCAAACCTTTGCCAAAGTTCATATGAATATTCTTTGGTGATGATTTTCAGTAAGTCTTAGAATTTCCAGAGAATTCAAAAGAAGCTGAAATCATGACATATTTTAAAACAAAGAATTAATAGAAAATAATTGAAGACTTTGCATGCAGTGACCAAATAATATTAAGAAAAGCTAATATCATTTATTTTAACCAACAGATTTGAGGTAAATATTTTTTTACTAAATTGCTGAATAATTTAATTCAACATTTGTTCACAGACTGAGAAACTTCTGAAAAACCTTTGACAAGACATTGCATGGCATCTTCATTAACACACATAAGCACATTAGCAGGTCAACATAGCACAAATTACACTGATGATAAACGGCTTATTTCCATGGTAACTGTAAATATGAGAGTATCTGTCTTGTTTGATTAACTGCTTTCCGTGAGATTTCAGAGAGAATATTTTGGCTCCATGCTATTGATCAATTATACCACTTCTACTGGGTAGACAAAACATATTGTATGACAAAATTTGGTGACGACACAAATAAAACAGAAAAATTAAGAAGAGAGAGATCAGTGAAAAGAGATCTGGAGACACTGGTTAAGCAGACAGAAAAAAATTATATCTGTAGAGCTTAATAGAAGGTCTCACATTTAGGAAAAAAAATGTAAGCCACTAAAATGGGAGATAAGACTTTTCTGTGAAGTTACGATCCTGAAGAGGACATAATATAATTCTCCATTGGACAGAAAAGACAAATGCTATCATTAGGTGTTTCCACTGGACAGGAGGGGAAGGTTAAGTCATTGCTGCTTTTGGCAGAAAAGCAATTGCTACTGGAATAGTGTCCAGTTCTAGTGTTCAGAGTTTGTGATGGATGTGAATAATTTGAAGAAGGGGTCAAAGCAAAGCCATGGGAATATTAAAGACCTGGAAAGTCTCCAGGAGTTCAATCTGTTTATCAACATGATGACTCAAAGATAACTCCTCATGGTACACAAAAGCAGGACAAATAGTGAAGTGCTCTTCAGTCCAGCAGTCAAAGGTCTGACAAGTTCCTCTGAAGCCAAAAATTCAAACAAAAAAGAACATTTTTTTCATTAACGATCTGTGAAATTAGTGGCTAAATTCACTTATCAGGGAAGCATGGCATTTCTAACATTTAAATCTGGATTAGGTGTCTCTCTGAAGACAAGCTTTGATTTACAACAGGTCTGCTTGTCCTGAAATAACTGCAAAACTCTGTGACCTCTGTTACAGATGAGACTACAGTGGTCAAGCATTATTTGAGCCCTTCTGCCCTTTTTGTACAACACTATGTGTGTGCCCATTCTTCACTGTGATCTAGTCTGAATCTGTATAGACTGATGTAGGAACAAGTCTACCTTAAGCAATACAAAGTGCTCTGGTGGTGAGCTCGGGCTAATTAACAATGATTGGCTCCAGGACCAATCAGTCTATTGTAATTTGACTGAGGTGAAGCACTTTGCAGAGCTGGCTCTGCACAACCAGGGCTGTGCAGTTGTTTGCTGTTTGCACAATTCAACAGTGACCCTGAGCATATTGGTATGTACTAAAAAAAATGGCTGCAATAGAGTGCTTCTCTGTTTAATGAAGATAATGTCACTACTGTAATACTACATTGTATTGTGGTACTTTAAGCTGTTCTACATATCTGAATATCAGTGGTAGCTGAGGTAGTTCAGGGTGCCTGGTTCCCTTAATAATCTAGCCACACTATGACACGCTATTTCCGGTTTTTGGCTGTAACGTGTTTGATGCTCCTACTTGTATTATAAGGAGAAACACTGAACAGAGGGTTTACTGTGACATTTATACTAAGAGGAAATTGATGACATGAAAATGGATAACTTCTCTGAAAAACTGCGTGAAATAACAAAAAATAATGGAAACCATTTCACAGTTGTTTGTACTTGTTTATTTCAGTCAGTCAGGCACTGATTGCACCACAACAAATCTCCTTCCTTATTTACTCCAAATAAATATTTGCAACATGGAAGTAATTATTTGTATTATTGGATCTCATTCTTGGAATTTCACAGATATATTCTCTGATTTCAAGATACCTCGAGGCTAAGGGAGGATGTGTGGTTGTTTCTACCTCAAACAAGAGTTTCTAGATATGATAGTCACTTGGAATCTTACAGCATCTAAAAAGCCTTCCCCAGTAAACAATCCCAATAAATAAATATGCAGTGAAACCTCAGAATTAAAATTACAGCTCTCTCACTGAATGCAAGCCTAGAAACACTTACATAATCTCAAAAAATTAAAAAGAAATTATAGAAGAATTAGAGAGGAGAGAAAGAATATAGACTTAAGTGGGTTAAATAAAGATGCGATAATTGAGAAATCAGTAACAAAATTTAGGTACCTTATGAATCTTGGTCTCTGTCTAAAGATGCCTGGCTCAGAGCAGTCAGGTGGGTTTTGAAGGAAAAGACTTGATTTTCTTCACTTGTTGGAATATGTTTAGGGCGTCAGTAATTTTAGTGGTTGCCAATTAGATTATTTTTTGAATAAACTGAACTGGAATTTTCATTTTAAGTGTCCTCCCTGCTTGACGCTGATGTTAAGGTGTGAACCTCTGAGTAGTGCTCATCATCACATCATGCCCAATGCGTATCTGATGGATGTGGCAGTATACATCCTGTGGCACTCTGAAATGGTTCATGTGCTATGTTAAGGGTGTTTTAAAGCCTGAGGACCAAGAGTCAAGGAAATAGTATATATCAAGTAGCTGCCTCAGAAAACATTCTGTCTTCTTTATTTAACAGAGCTTTTCTGTTGTAGTTGTAGCAACCAAATGAACTGCTCATGGCAGCCCTGAAAACAGATTTCCAGGGCTTTTGTTCTAAAATCCCATTTTGTGGATTGTTCCTTTCCTTGAACACAGCACCTTCAAATACTGATCAGGCCAATACTATTGATCCTGTCCACAAACAAACCATGTCCTTCAGATTCAGAACATCCAATTGACTGTACTCAAAGCAGCAGCAATCACAAGCTGCTTGTTTTCTGTTTGAGAGAAAAGAGGATCCCAGAGGACAGCTCTGTCAAAGTAATGCCCTCTGGAGATAGCCATGGCGGTCATAGGATTAATTTTCTTTTCCTCTCCTATTGTGTCTCACAGTCCGTGTTATTCAAACTCAGATTGGGAAGGCAGTTTGGGAAGGAGATACCACAGCACCGAAGAACTTGCATTGGCAATAGTGGGAGGGAGGGAGGGGGAAATTACATATCTGATTTACACGGGATAAATAAGGGCTGACTAGCCTTATGAGTAGACTTTGACTTTGTCAAGACTTTCGACCTTGTCAAGATTTTTGACCTTATCACACGACAGCCTTATGAACTCCCTGAAAATTTATCTAAAATAATTCATACAGTTATTCTAAACTCACATGATTTTAAAATCACCCTAAAGTAGGCATTCTTGCAAAGATCAGCTGTGGACATGTGCCTCTTCAGTACTTTTACAAATGGCTTGAATTGATTACAGGTAGTGTATCCAATGAATGGTAAATAACACAGAATATGCATGCTCACTTTTGTATTAGGACTCTAGACTGTCTTGACGAATGAGAGACCAGGAGAACAGTCTGTAAGCAACAGTGTAAAACTACATGGCAACAAATCAGGAAAGATCAAGGGTGGTAAAAGATCAGTGTGTAAAGATTATTCAACATGATAACACTGTAAAAAAGAGAGAAGTCTAATTGTGGGAAATACTGAAAGGAGAGTCATATTTATGACAAATATGTTGTGGAGTTCCAATCTGAGATAACCATTTTATCTTTCAAGTATTGTATGTTACATAGTTTGTCAGTGTCTACTGTGCTTGTTATAGCAAAATAAGGCATGAACTCTAAGTACTTGTGCTGGTGCAGCTGCAGAACTATAATCCTGTGTTACAGAGAAGTCTGCTATTGTTTTTAATGTGTTGGATATTTTGAGAAATAATTTTTAAAAACTATCGGTGTAGATGATGAGAAGGAACTGACGTTTGTTGTCATGTAGAGACTCTTGAAGAGAAAATGCTTAATTGGACAATATATTCCTTCCTCTTGTTTGAATTACTATTAAGGAATGCATCTGCTTATCTTCATTAACTGTACTCTATATGTGCACATATGCAATGTGTGTTTCACAACTTCCTGCCTGCTTGTCAAGAAGCTCAGCAAAATCAAAGGTTTTTGAACAACAGAATTATTACTTCAGTCTCCTCAAATGCATTCAACTGTTAATGAGACAAAATGAACAAAACTGTACATTATTAGTCACTTGTGCCACCTCACAAATATTATTTTGCTTCTGGTGTGCTCCTTCAAAAAAAAAAGAAAGTCCTGGGAGATGATGGCTTCATATTTACTATGCAATGAGTTAATTAATGCAATGCATTATCAGTATGCATATAACCCCTACAGACAAAATCATAACTTAATCCACTTTGATGCCCATAAAAGTGGAGATAAAACCTACTAGTTCTTTTGCAGTTCAATACACCTTTGCCTTGCAAACTTCCATTGTCTTCAGCAGCCCAGTTGAACAACAATGAAGTCCATTTTGGTAGGCTGTTAGACAAGCTTTGCAAAATGTCTGTGATTTCTTGTTGCCATACGTACATCTCTTCATTAATTATCAAATCATTTGTTTTATTTCTATGGATCTCCCTGTGTCTTTTTAGTTATATAAAAAAAAGTGACCAGGATTGAAATAGACACGGGTTAAGTGAAAAAAAAAAAGGGAATTTTCACATTATTTTAATGCAGTAACTTATCTCTCTGATCATATACCTATTCTCTGACAGTGGAAGCTCCTATAGTTTCAGAAAGTACATAGAATTGATTTAAATCATAGAACTGCTGAAATCAGCTTAGTTTTTTTAAGATTTCAGATTTTCACTACTGCATTTTTTTTCTGTTAACTAGACACACTCCTTATCCCTGGCGATTCTCAAGACCAGGTTGGATGGTACCCTGGGCAACCTGGTCTAGTACCAGATATGGAGGTTGGTGGCCCTGCCTGTGGCAGGGGGGGTTGAAACTTGATCATCCTTGGGGTCCCCAAGCCATTCCATGATTTTATGATTCTATGATTTTATGATTCCATCCTCTTTGTATCTTCCCTTCATTATTTATTTACATATATTTATACGCATAGATGAGACCCTCCCTGAGCTTTCTCATCTCTAGGCTCAGCAGTTCCAGCTCTCTCAACCTCTCCTTGCATGTCAGATGACCCAATGTGTGTCCAAGGAATGAAACATCTTAAAATAAGTGTTGCCTGTTCTACACCGATTCTCTTACACAAACACAGTCAAATCAAGTTCATTTCCAACCCATCTTTTATTTCACAAACATCACTGACTGGAAAATACTTTTTTTCCGCTAGGATTTTTGAAATTTCTGAATGTAAACAAACAAAATGTCAATAAAAAATCAGTAATTTTAGAGTTGCTCAAAGCATGACAATTGTTTGGGGTTTTCCTTGCTTCCTTGTTAGTTTGTTTTTATAAATTAATTAAATTGAAGGTGATGATCTTTTCATATACTCTAATGGTTCAAACATTTATCTGAGTAAGTAGCCATGCATCACTTAGGATCTACCCACAAGCGTGGAAGCAAACTGACACTAGTTCACTCTACTGAAGATATGAGCTGAATATAAGTTAGCCTGTTCTGCCCTGGAAGCCGTACAACTACCTTAGCCTCAGCTTGGTGCCCACTGAGTTCTAACACTCCTGACTTTCTACATTCAACCTTGTAGATACGCTTAATACCTATTTAAAGTACTTCAGTACTATTTCATGGAATGTAGATAATAATAAATCTTTCTAACTATACAAATAAAAGATACACTAAAATTTTAAAGCCTTTTAGAGTGCATGTTTATAAAACTACTTAACAGAATAGGAAAAGGAGTGATTTAGATACATTTCACGTAGAGTTGACACATAGTGAAAGAAACCTGCAATGTTAAGATACAGATTTTATGTTTAAATTCTGCTTTTCATTCTGAAACACCCTCAAGTACTTTACAAACAGACACATTTGGAATGCTCCCACTTTCTAGCACTGAAATAGTTACCTACCTCCTGAGTGAGACATAGCAGATGTCTCTGTGCAGAGTGCTACAGAACAAAGCAGTATGCTCTTCACCACCACACTACAGTTGATAGGAAAGAATAAGCAGATTGTAATTATTTCAATTGAAATTTGGCAAAGAGCCCAGCATCAGCAATTCTGCTCCTCTGTAGGACTGCCGTGAAACACGATTGTACTCCAGGTTTTACCACTCATTGGAAAAGCTGGAATAATCATGTTGGCTGGAAAAATGGTTATTTGAATCAAAGCTGTAAGCTCAAGCAGACGTCTCAGTAAATCTACACTAGAATTTCTATGCAAGAAATTGTTGGTATTTTAACTCCTAACTATAGCTTCTCTGGTCTTTTCTGCTTCTTTCACTGTAATGATTTGTTAGTGTAATTATAAGTAAAATAAATAAATAGAGATAAGTGTAATTACACCTGTACTTATGTAATATATACAATATATGTATGTATGCATAGACAGATAAAAACAAATATATGCATCAGTGTTTTTAAATATAAATTATATATTGAATGTGTTTGTATATTATAATACTGTTTTAGTCTTTTAGTCAACTAAACAAGATTTTATGTTAAATTCTCTTGCATAAGCTACATACATATGTAAACAAATCTCAGATGACCTCAACTATATGTTTTCCTTATCATCATTTTCCTTATGTAGGCTTTTTTGAGATTTACATTAATGATTATGAAAATAACATTAAAAAAATTAAATAGGCTGATCCAGTATTTTATGTTTGTGTATAGGGATAGAGGTGTATATACATAAATATGTATCAAATTTATGTATATATGTGCGATTACTGTAGGTGTCAGTTACTGAAATATAGCAGATTTGCACGTGTATATTGAGAACTCTTCAGCCTTACCGAGCAGACCACAAGAACAGCAGCCTAAAGGAAGGGACAGTGCAAACTGAACCACTTCATGGACCAGTCAGCCATCAACACCACAGCATCAAATATACCCCCTCAGTGGCTAGGATGAGTCAGTATTTGAGGAACGTAAACTGGATGTATATCCTTGTTGCTATGTAAATTCTAGTATGTTTAGAAAACCAACAACAAGCTGCACAGTTAATCCCTAAATGAAACAGTCAAGACTGCAGCAGATAAAACTGGAGACAAGAGCAAGAAAAGCAAATTGTGGCAAGGGAGCAGGAGCTGGGCTGTGAATGCTATGCTCTAAGTACATAAATCGGTAGGATTTTAAAAGAAATATGCAAATCTATAACCTTACTGAGGACCAGAGATGAAGGGAAAATAAATGAAGAGATCAGGAGAGGTATTAAATAAAACATTTACTTACAAGAGATTTCTTCTCTACAGGTGCTTCTGTTCCAGGCACAAGGAACTTGAAACTATGTGATAAAAGTCCTGGGACCACAAGGAAAGGCAAATCTATAACAAGTGCAGCAGGTCACCAACTGAACAGGAGGAAACTTAAGTGCCTGCGACCAAATGCCAATAGCAGGAAATGTATTTTGCAATATAGAGATACTGCAAGCATAAAAACTTATATATTTGAACAACAGAATATTTAGATTGATATAATTTTCTACAGCTTTACTGAAGGTAAATTGAAATATGCATGAAATTACAGTCATCATACAAACATGATGGTTTTCACAAGGCTTATTCCAGTATAGAATGCACACAGATCTAAAGTTTCATGCCTTTTTTTTTGTTATGCCCCTAATACAGCAGGATTTCTGACTATATATGGGTATGTAGAGAGATTGCAACTGGCATTTTGAGCAAAAACAAGCACAGCAAAGATAGGCATGACTGATTGTTTTAACAAACAATTTTGCAACGCGTATGGAAGTCTGAACTCTTTCCAATTTTCAACTAGCAGCATGAAGTTATCTTGACCAAAGGCTTTTATTTTCAGTTCTGAAATACTCACTTTTTATCTGCTACTGGTAAATAATTGAGACCCCAGAGAAGAAATAACATCAGAAACATCTTTTAATGAACTGAAATTTTGAATATTTTATTGATAATTTCATTAGTTTACAGTGCCTATACCACAAGAATTCCTATTTCCAGAGACCACAGAAAATGAAATACAGAATTATTTTACATTGCTATACAAAACAATTTTTAAAAAGTCCTTTTAACATTATTTCAATACAAACAACATTTTCTTGCTAAGCCTACTGCATCTTAATCGATTAAGAGGCATTTGGGACACTGAAATACCACAGCTCACAGTAGATGCTCCATAACCACTGCCTTTTCCATTAGTTTCTCTGAGGTGTAGTACCAGCGCGTCAGTTCAGTCCACCCAGTCTGGAATTTCCTCTCCTAACTCAGCTGTATGCAGGCAGAATCCAGAGCGGCGGCAAACATCTAACTGCCATCTGAAGGCCAAAGCACAGAGCTGTGCTGTAGCTTCTTCCAAGTTCATCTGTTTTCATCATGTGTCAGCTGTTCAGTCCACTGTGACCAATGACTCTTCCTCAGTCACGCTACACTGAACTTCTCTCTGCAGTTGTTCTGTTACCTGCAACCCCCCGTTTGAGGCTGAAATGAGTCTTACATGGGATGCTTTATCCCAACAACTGATTTTACCCTCTTTCTCTTTTTAGCTTTTCAATTCTCTTGTCCAGAAAAGAGAGTATTTAGCATCTTTCTTTTTCTTTTTTTTTTCTTTTTTTTTTTTCTTTTAATTCAAGGCAGCAAATTTCAGGCATGTGTTTTTTTTTTTAAAGTTCTGCCTTAATGCAGTTCCAACTGAACTGAATGTTTAACATTCGCTGATTTCAGAGGTTCTATGAACAGATCTCTACTTAGAACTTTACAGAATGTCAGTATTCACTATAAGAGTAATAGTTTATGTAGAACACAGATGCATTTGATCTCTTCTGTATATTCTTTTAAGTACATGAGAGCAGAATTCTTGATTTTTTTTTTTACAGAAAATGAGACCTTTAGCAAAAATACTGCTTTGAAAAATACTGAAAAAAAAAAAAAGAAGACAAAAAGTGTACAAATATGTACATACTACTTTGAAAAGTGGGCAATATATGTGATCTTTATTTGCACTCACATAGCAAGACTTGTCTTAAAGAGTTAATCTAGGAAAAATGAAAAATGTTACACAATGCAACAGCTACATTTTAAATAAAAACAACGATGATATACATGTACAATATTGTAATGATATAAAACTTGATGAAAATAGTACTGACCAGTATCGAATTTAGGATTTAACTGATTATCCATTCTTAGCAGAAGAAACACGCTTCACAGAAAAAAAGCTGCTTCCCACGGCAGTTTTCATGAAAGTGAAGCCAAAAATGTTTCATAAATATGAATGTATTAAAAGTTCTGTTCTTCAGAATTTCAGTATTATAGCAGTTGGGTGTTTGTGCTGCAGAGAAAGCTGGTAACAGCAACCTAATGGTAGAAAAAAAATGTATATATACACACACACACGCACACACACAGAAACATGCTCAAATGCATGTGCTTAGTTCCTTAGTTTGTTTATACAGACATAAACTTATTAATTCTTGATGGGGCAACACCAGGGATGGAATTCACCTCTATTTTCAGTTGTCTTTAAAGTATCAACTACCTCAACTCCAGTGAGATGAACCTCATCCAAAGAAATATCAGCTGAACATTTTATGAAAACTGTTTTCATCTTGATCATATTTAAGGCACTTGATAAAAAAAAAAATCTAAAGTGAGTTAAGGCTGAACAAAAAAGGGAGAAGTCCTTATATGTAAAATTTGGAAATTAAAAAAAAATCCTGAGTTTTCATAAATAATTTTATTATAATAAAATACCATGTCTACTGAAAAAATGTCTTATAAAAACAAGTTATATGATATTTTTTTCTTGAAAGATTCATGCCTTAGTGCACAAAATATGTTAATAAGTCTTTGGGGACATCTTTAATAAAAAATTCATAGGACACGAAAAGCCAAAGAATGACCTGTTATGTATGTATAAAATGTGTATTGCTCCTGGCAACACACACCATGTTTACTACAGGCATCTTTATCTTTCTGCTTTTTACAGGGTCCTGCCCATATTTTAATGCTTTATAATTAATTAAGCTTCACTAAACTATTTACAGAAGCAGAAACTAATCACACATCTTCTTAAGCCCATAAATGTGGCACTACCGAAATAGAACATTTTAAAACAACATTGAGTGTGCTACATAATACTGCTCTTTCAAAGCACAGTTTGTGAATTATTTTTCTTTGTGAAGACTTAAATCCATATGAAAACAAATGTTCAAATTCTCCCGCTGTTTTTTTTCTAACATTTTTTCCACCTGCTGTCTCTGAAGGACAGTATGCCAATTGCAGCTTTGACTGCCTCAAAAGTATCTTGAGAAAGCTGTTAGGACTCTTGAATGCCCACTCATTACAAAGGGATACAAACAATTTGTTTTCAGTTAAAAGTTGGTTGTTTCTAATACTAGCCATTGTTTGTATGGATCTACTACTCTACGCTATTGCTTTCTGTGTGTTTTTCTCTCTTCTCTTGCCATTCAACACAAATAACATGGCAACAGTTAAATGGATCATACTCCAGTACTGCTAAATGCACTGAATAAGCAAAGAGGCTACAGAACAGTATTTATCCAGGCCTTGGAGGTTCCTTCTACAACAGTGGGTAAAACAATCACCTGAGCAAAATGCTCTTTCAATTTGACCGCATCCTTTAACAATTAATTAACTGCATCTATAAAACCCAGATAAAAACTTCTACTTTTTTACATTTAAACTTGTATTACAACATATTTCAGGTTTTATTTAAAAATAAAAATAAAAAACCAAGAACAAAACAACACTGATGGTGGTTAATCTGCTTTATAAAAGATAATACAATATATTGAGTTATACATAATACTGGCATTGACCCAATTAAAGTTATATTATACTGCTTAGTAATTACTGTGACTCCAGTTCCTACAACTGTTACAGTGAATACAAATGGTGATTTAATATACAGGAAGCAGGGATCGTTCGGAAGTGCTGATTCAGAAGGATTCAAGTGCTAACAACGATTTTTTATGCTTTTCTTCATGTTTTGTAAGTGACAACATTATAAATGTCCATGATTTTGAGAGCTACACAGATTTGGGGCAATTCTTTTTATCAAGTCCTCTTTGTGCGAAAACAAAACTAAAGTCTTCTGAATGCTACCACCTCATTAAAAGTAATTGCCACTTTTTCTTCAAGAGGCACCAGTGATAATATATGAGAATATACCTTTTATGCCTGTTTTATGAGGAGCTGTACTTGTTACTGGAACGGAAGTTATCATATCCGTGATCATTAGCTTTGAACTTTAAACACGACTGTCTTTCCTCCAGGGACAACAGATCTTTGGATTGGCACCAGCAACACAAACATGACTGTAAAAATGAAAGGAATGAACAATGAACATCCAGCATCATTTTGTTTTGTGCATGTTGCAGGACGCATGGAAACACTGCCCTTCTTCAGTGGTACTTTACAAAAGAGACAATGTGTAAGCTTCCATTTTGTCAAGGCAATGTAAGCCAAAAAAAACAAGGCTATGTTCTTCACTGCTTAGATCACAACTAGCCACAGCAAGCTGAGTGCTGGATGGCAGGGAGGGCAGTATTCCAGCCACATACATACTAGCTGAGTCTGGTCTGCAATTCTACATGCATCTGAAAATAAAATCACTTCTTTTCTCTCACAATCTTTCCTGTAAAAAAATTATGGAGTAATTTGTACTTCCTAAACGAAGCACTGTTTAGTTCATTTTTAGAGGGAAAAAAAGATTAAATAGGAGAATGTTGAAAAACTACAAAAATCGTAGCAGATGTACTTCAGCCCTCTTGCTGGTGTTACAAACTGACTGGCTTTTGAATGTCCTCCTATGGTCCTGACAGGAGGGGGTATTGCATGGTTTCTGTCTCAGGCTTTTTCTCTCTGCACAATCAGGACTTTGATTGTTATGTGTCTTTAACCCTGGTTATTCCTTCAGAGTGCCAGCAATGTAGACAGGGAAAATGAGGCCAACACTTAAAGCTTTTGCAACATGTTGTAAGTATGAGGGAGACATCACAGCACTTCTAGACTACTAGATGTAGAGCTGACTGGTATCTGACTGAAAATTACAGCCATTGAAGATTTTCCACAACTAGGCAATAGGCCTAGCAGTGATCAACTGTTAAATGCCTTGCAAAGAAGAAAAACATAAGAATTTCTGCACAGCAGTGTAAGAATCTTGATCATTGTCTGAAGACAGGGAGTGGCCTCAAAAAAGCTCAAAAAACACCAGTGCTGTTTGGTGCTGCTGGATGTCAGATCTAGACATTTTATGAGCGGATGTGGTAGATCTGGCTGGCTGTAAAGCTGTAGGACTGACGGGAGAAGGGCTGCAAACCAGAACCTGAAGTCCAGTGTGGAGAATGAGTGCCTAGGCTATTGACACGAACCAAGACAAAACTACGAGCAGATCAGACCTTTCCCTTGGTGTTTGAAAGTGACAAGGGAATACTCATACACTCTTTGTTATCTATGCACATACTGAACCAAGTGCTCAGTAAGTTTCTGGGGAACACGGGGTCAGTGTGTCCCCTCTGTTGGGTTGCAGAGGATATGACTACACGAATCTCCAGAGAGCAGCCTGACACTGTTTTGTCAGGGCTCTCAAAGTGGCCATGTGCCAGGACCAGTCAGGAAATGATGGTGCTAGGAGGGTTTATTACACGTTATGCTATTTTGTTTTCTTTTTTTAACTCTAGGAATCCTCAGTACCTTTCTACATAGCTTCAGAGGGAGAAGGTGAGAATACTTACCATAATGCAACTGAAATTTAAAGTAAACTTCAATGAAGGTTTGTAACACTTTGTGTGTGTGCTATACAATGAATTTTACAGCTGACACCATCTCTTAACCAGAGGTGCAACTCCCAACAGTCTCTTACCTTAAAGCAGTTTTGGAATCTCTTGCTCACCAAATACAGAGCAATTGGATTGATGCAGGAATTCAGTGAGGCCATGTTAATGCCAATGTAGTCCATCACAAGAAAAAAGCTGTGTGAAAATTAAAGTAGACTTCTCATTTTCTCGTAAAATGTTTACAGTTATAAAGATTGGATTCCGCTATGGTCAACAAAGAAGAAATATGAAATGTGATTGTAAAGGGACCTCTGTCAATAGGACTAACTCATGCAGGTAATGATTGTGCTTAATGACAAAGTTTGAATCAGTAGACCATTCTCATGAAAGTAATTTAACTTCTTAACTTCTTTTTTTTAACTTCTCCTTAACTTCTGGGAGGAAATATTCCCAACATTTTCTTCACAGGTTTAATCTTATCTATTCAGACGAAATGGAAAATGGGGACAGAATGTCCCCCACATCCACGTAATGTCACAAGACAGAATGAGTGTCCCAAAAGGGATCAGGAAAAGACAGGGCAAACAGGATAGAAGCCCTCTGTTTGTGGTCTTCCTCATAATTTCCCAACTGTTAATGGAGTGAAACACGAATGTTCTAGATAAGGAAGAAAACTTCAGATATACAGAAGAAGTTAATTCACTGGGAAATCCAAATATCCTTAAGGAGAATTCAGCAGCCCATATGTATTTTATTTGTGTAGTCTCACCTTAAAAGTTCACATCTATTGGGGTCCTTTTGATCATAAATAGTGAGTTTCAATATTCTGCTTAAATGAAGTGGAAGCCAACACAAGGCAAAAACAAGTACCAGGCAGAACACAGTCTTGGCCACCTCGCGTCTCTGAAAATGAAAATTGGAAAGAACATTGTTGTAGTTTCTGTGCCTCTCTTAATGGTTGTTTCCTTCCAATATCCAAATGTTTAATAAAATAAAATAAAATCCCTATAAAAATAGGAGTTACGAGAACATCAGAGTACTTTACTTTCTTGGAATATGTACTTAATGTTCTTTGTTGTTTTAGATGTCTTGCACCAACTCTCTGTATCTCTAATTTACTGAAGTATGAGTAATGACATGAAAAATCACAGACATAAACAGTCTTTTAAATCAAAATGAGGAAGATAGTCATCAGCTCAATCACTTTCAAAGGCCAGCTAGTTTTCAACTGCATTTTCTTGCACTTTGATCTCAGTCCTTCCATTCATGGCTCTAAGAGATTGAAATTATAGCATTATCAAAGTAAGAAGATCATGCTTATTTACATCACTATTGCATATTAGCATGCAAAATATAAGTCTATTAGAAAAGCATGGATCACAAATATATTTTACAGTACAAATGTAAATTAATTCTCTGTTTTCAGAATTCCATTCATGACACATGATGTTTCCCTCTGATACAGTACTAACTTGGAATGTATTCTGCAATGTGTTTTGTTCTGATACACTGATAACCTTACTACAGTTTGGCATGAAATTAACTCAAAAATAATTAACAATTCTACAGCACCAGCTTCTATATCATGGGATGATCTTAGTTTCAATCACAAAATAGCCAGCTCTCATTATTACAAAGAAATGAGCCTATAAAATCTAGAATCTTATCAGCAGATAAGAACAAGTGTCTTGCAATCATCACTGAACTTCTTAGGTTTCTAACAGCTTTGATACATACATGAGTTTATTAGCACCACTGCCATGAAGTACTCCTTAGTAGTAATCTTGAAGTTGTCATAAAAGCGTAAGGCAATGATGTGGCATAAAGTCAACGAAGTTGTCAGGGATAAATTTTTACCTGTTTTAAGTGATCATTTAAAGCAATCTGCATCCCGCTTTTCTTTCGTAACATCTCACAGGTCATGAGAGTATAGAAAAGTGCTGTGATAGCCAGTGGCAAACAGAAATAAAAGCTGAACAGCCACCAGTCTTTAGCTTGCTTGTAAAACTAGAAAAGGGAAGAGGAAAAAAAAAAAGCATTAAGAGTTAAATGTTTACAATTTTGAAAAGTATATTATAAAAAATTGGTCAGTCTGTCCTGAAAAAATATCTATATAAGGTGTTATGTTACAGCTGAGAAAACAGGACAAGAAAGCAATATGCCCTCAACTCACAAAAAGACAGTCTTCTGAAGGTGCTTATTTAGCCAACATAGTTCAGAAATTTGCCAGTATTTCATCTGCACATGTTCAGATGCATTTCTCATACACTCGTGAACATTGTGATCCACAGAACACTGCGAAGGCTGAAGCAGCTGTTCCAGAGAGCTGTGATACCACCTTTGATGTCTTACCATCATAAAGGATGTTTTCTGTATGGGGTGAAGCAGGCAGATTCTGAGATCCTTTCCCCTGTACTCCATTGTTATCATGTCAAATGCAATAGCTTCAGGAACAGCCAATACCACCGATATAACCCAGATGAGTACAATTTCAACAGCAGTCCACTTTGGCACTCCGATTCCTTTAATTCGACTCCAAGAAGCAACTGCTCGGTACCTGGAGTAATAGCATATGTTTGCAGATTAAAAGCACAAAGAAAAAAAAGAAGCTGTCTGGTTTAACTGGCTTTTAAACTCAGCATCTTAGTTGAATGGAAAAGAGAATTTGGGGCAGTGCCCTTATTTAAGAGAGAACAGAGTTTGATGGAAAAATGGGTCTCACCTGTCTATACTGAGGGCACACAAACTCAACACTGTGATGCCCACTGATGCTTTTTGAATGAAGGGCACTAATTTACACATTTCGACACCAAAGGGCCAGTCCTTTGCAAGTAGCTGTAAAAGGAAAACAGCCATTAGAAATGAACAATTTTTTAAAAATAATTCCCTTAGATGTAACATATTATCTTTCTCTATTTTTTTTCCAGCTTGTAAAACTTCATTAGAACCATTTCAAAAATAAGACCCTAAAGTGCATGTCCTAAAAACTGAACAGTAGCAACACAGCCACAGGCATAATCCTGAC
Source organism: Lagopus muta (assembly GCF_023343835.1). Classification (NCBI taxonomy): domain Eukaryota; kingdom Metazoa; phylum Chordata; class Aves; order Galliformes; family Phasianidae; genus Lagopus; species Lagopus muta. The sequence continues at coordinate 152,283,594 of NC_064433.1, read as the reverse complement.
TTTTCAAGCCCTGCAAATTCAATTCATTTTGCTTCCAACTTCACCACTTCAGTGTTCATGGTGAAAAAGCGAGGATTTCCCACTTCCTCGTATTGGTTTTATCTGACAGGCTTTTCCTGAAAGTAATTCTCCATTTATTAGAAACAGAGAAAACAACTCAAGGCTGATCAGAACAGAAACACAACAAACGGCTGCACACCTCGGGTGGGGGTTATTTGAAAACTGAGTGTCGAGGCTTCCTCAGCTGAGAAGATGGGTTAGACTGGAGGGCAATGTGTCCCACAGTTTTTTGCTGACCATGAGGGGCCTTCTTGAGGGTCCTCCTTCCTTCCATTCAAGGAATACAACTAGTTTGTTTGATGTAAAGATTTCACAGATGAGATGAATGCTGTACTGGAGATCTTTATTGATCAGTTTTGCGATTGACCAATAATTTGCAATACTACACCTTGTATCTACTTCTATCACAATTCCTGTTTCTTATACTTGCATAGACATCTTCTGACAAATCCCCACTGCTGCGCTCTAGCTGATTTAGAGAACAAGTCTTACTGGACACAGAAAGCACTTTCCTCACAGATGAAGCTATGAATTGTTTGCCTGTAGCTTCAGTTTAGAAATATTTAATCTCTGTACTCCACTGCAAGCTGCTTTAATGGTTCAAACACATCACAGCCGCGGCCAAATCTTCCAATTCCTCATAAAAACATGGCTCTCCAGAACAGGGGTTACGCCAAGAAATAGTCGCAATTGCTTTACACAAAAGTAAACCTTCTGAGTTTCTGTAATTAGTTACATTATCTAAGCTCATCTCTACAGATCTGTTTTTCATAAATTTCTTCAAATCAGGCCTTTTGGATCTATTGCTGAGAGAGGACTTCAACATGTAAAAACAGAGAGAAGAAGCACGAGATTACAAAATCCTTCCCTCAGCTCAGATCCCCTCAGACATCTTTTTTCAGGGGAATGTAAGAAAATAAACAGATCACTAAGTAGCATGGATTCTGCTGAGGATCAAAATTACTGAAAATAACCACAGCGTTGCCCATTGATGCTAGTTTTGTTTAGGGAAGTCTTCAAGCACACCTACATATGCATTAAAGGATAACCAGTTACATGGGCTAGAAAGCTTTTCAAGAGCACTGGTATAATTTAAATATAATTTTATTTCCACATGAAGGAAGTTAAGTACATTTCATGACCATGTGCTTTTGGAAATCCCTATGAAGTGACCAGAACACCGTCAAAACCCTGCTTTAGTCATAGGCTGAAAGGGGATCTTTGAAAGAACAGCAGAAAGAAAACTGTAATACAACCCTGCTTTGATCTACTTTTTCCATGATATCCTTAAGTCGGATGAGGAGTGTAACGCTTCTGCAGAAACAAAGCAGAAAAATAAATTCTAAGGATTTATGTTTCTTGAGTTTCATGGAAAGCAATAAAGCAGAGGAAGTAGGGAGAAAGCTGTAAGGACTGTACAGTACATTTTGCTTCTGTGATGTGGGAAAATAACTCAGACTGTAATTGAGGCATTTTCAGCAAAGCCTCTCCATGAGACTTCTTTTTAATTGCCAAAGGGGGATGAGAGTAACAAACTCTTATTAAAATTGCAATGTGAATAATTACAGGTTTTCTAAATGTACACTCTAAAGAATCAAATGACATCTGGACTAATTTATACATATCAATTAGCCAGAGAATCTCCACTCTACCACACACCAAGTTGCTAGAGAAATCAAAGACTTAAAAGAAAGTCATTGTACACTTCTTTATAATATCTACTGTATATTGTACATTTGTATATATTAAGTCAGAACCAATTCATAAAAAAGCATGTTAAAATGGAAATATTTTGCTCTTCACCAAACAGAAATTCAGAGCATTGATCAAGTTTCCGTTGAGAGATCCTACCGAAGAATTTTAGCTACAGCTAGCTGGTGTCTGTACAAGACACTCCCTCTCTCTCTCTTCCTAAAATCACAACCGTTCAGCCACGCATGAAACTTCCCAGAACTAATGCTTATCTCTCAGGTGCAGACAGTCACACCTGTGCTCCGAGCTGCCTGGATCAAAGCCAGCTCCAGTTTGGAAGCCATATGGCTGGATTATAATTGTAATGCACATGAGTGAATGTGCGCTTCTGAGAGAAAGGGGGAATTAGTTTGGGTTTAGCATCACATCAAAATATTACTTGCATTCAGCCAGCTTTTAAATCAGAGGCAGAATGGATGCACAGCTGTCTGCCTTGGATTGGAAAAGCACGTCCTTTATCTCTTGCAGCTGATGTATTATGAAATTTGAGCATTTTAATGCATGAGTCATCCATTTCCTTACCATGGTATTGCAAGTAGCTAATGATATACTTTGCAGCAAAAGCTTGAAAATACAGACAGTAAAAGGAAGAAGGATTTTAATTGCTGAATTACATATGCTTTCTTGTTGTTTGTTTGTCCTTTGTATTTCCATCTCTTCAAAACGCTGCCTTAAAGTATAGTGAAAAAAACTTCTGTTAAAGTATTCAGTAAGAAATAGTTATAGAGCATTTGCAGACAAGAACAACTGATTAGTCTTAGTTTTGTATTGAAACAGTCTAATACAATTTCATATGGGTATAACAGTTTTTTTATGATTCATGGCAGGGTATCTGTAACAACAAGAGTCCCATTTTACAAGTGACAAATGACTCTGAGTCATGAGATAATGCCAAATGGCAGGAAAGGGAAAAATAATATTGCATTTTCAGAAGTAAAATGTCAAAAGAACTCTACCACTGGTTGTATTCAGAGTGGGGTTTCCCAATGTTTTATTGTCATTTGTTTTGCATGGGCAGTTCCAGCTGCTAAGACTGAAGTGCTGAAAATCATTGCAGGAGAGTTGGACTACGTGATCTATAATGGTTTCTTCCAACTCAAATGATTCTATGAGATAGAACACTGCAGAATGATGAGAAATTAAAATGAAATGAACTCTTCTATAACAATCCCTGTTTCTACATCTGATGCACTCCTAGCAAATACTTTCTCAAGCCAGGCCTCAGCTGATGTGAAAGTTGCTCAGCAATGAAAGTAGCCCCAAGAGATATTGTGACTCAGAGACACACCTGCAAGTTACAGTTCCTGCCCTGCTCCCTCTTGATTGCGTAGGAAAAGAGGGATGTTAGTAATCTGCTATGGAATATCCCAGCATGTGAGAGCAATGCACCACTCCTGTTGGCCCAGCGGCTGCAGCCAGCAGCCTGAGGGCTCCAGGGCTCCACAGCTCCAGCCCACCACTGTTGGCTTTCCACAGTCAGACAAGAAGTAGCAGCAAGGTGTGCACTCATTTACATCTCTGTCCTAATCCGAAGTAATGAATGCACGTGGAAATGCTAAGCAGAACTTACTTCCTCCTGGCTGAGCATTTGCACTACGTCGTTCAAAGTGGGGTAGGACTTGACATTCATATTTATGCATTGCAGAGCTATATGTGAAATCAGGCACGCAGGTGTACAACTAATTCACAAACAACACTTTTTGTTACATCTGTGAAACAACTGGCAGATTTTCACTTTTTAGACAGAGAGGTTTCTGCAATCCCTCAAACCCAGTGTAAGGACTGCATCAAAAGTAACCATAAAGAAAGCTCTTCCACTGTTGGACTGGGGAACACAAACGCAGAACAAAGCTACTAAAAAAATACAAAAACAAAACCAAACAAGAGCAAGTGAGAATATGAAAACTTGTTTTGAAATTTGTCACACGCAATTTAAGTAAATGTAGGCATAACTAATATATGCACAGTAAAAAAATTACTCTAAATTTAGAAATCTATGCTGATGTTTAATGTACTCTGGTTTGGAGACCCATAGTGAAGACTGTTTGCATGCACTTTCACCATACAGGCGCTACTGCTACTCCATATACTGGTCTCAGGGTAGACTCTTCCCTTCTGACTACATAACAAACTTATCCCCATCATCTGTGGAGTCCAGGTAGGTTATTTTGCTGGACCATTCAAAACGGTTTCAAACTTAAAGGGGGTAGCTTTAGGTTGAATTTGAGGAAGAAGTATTTTGCAGTAAGGATGGTGAGACGATGGAACAGGTTGCCCAAAGATGTGGTTGATGCTCCATCTCTGGAGATACCCAAGGTGAGGCTGGACAGGGCTCTGAACAACCTGATGGAGCTGTAGGTGTCCCTGTTCAATGCAAGGGAGTTGGATCAGATGACCTTTGAAGGTGCCTTCCAACTCTAAGGATTCTATGATTTGCCAAGTGCCTACAACCTCCATTCGTTGACAATGAAGAAATCCTAAACCAATTAAACACCCCACAAAGCAGAATTTGGCCTTAGATCATTTTCTTAGATAAACACCAATTTTTGCTCCTTCTCTGAAATTCCTTTCCTCTACTCTTAAATTACACTCTGTGATAAAGGAATCCATCACAGTATTTCCAGGTAGACATTCTTCCTCATGTATTTATGCTACAGCAGATTGATAACCAGAGTTCAGAAAGTCACACAAGAGTGTGTAAAGGCTATGATCTTTCCCCTGTTAAATATCCATTGGAACATGACCATAAATTTAGTTTAATATAAGAGAATGAATATTAAAAACAAGAGAGGTTGGCATAAGAAGAGAAAGGAGGGTGTTACACAGTTTGGTTAGTTTATAAAGCTACACATTCTGATATCATTACAGATATACATATAAGAAGCAGAGCTACTGCTGTGGAAAGGCATTAAGTTTGTCCTGATGTTGTTCTGGCATCTGACACGAGACATCACCTTTGTCAATTTGGGAAGCTAAGTGTCGGTCTCCCAGATCTGTACCGTCAGAATAACAAACTGTCACTGCTTTCCATTATCCATAGATTCAGCGAAGAGAAAGTCTAATAAATTAAAGAGAAAATCTAACAATGAACAAAGACATGGTGGTGGAGCCGATGTAGGCATAGAGCATATTTACAACCACTACAACTGGCAGAAATTTGGCAAAGCACCTTGCTGCAGAATGAGAGTCTCAGTCTTTTCTTTACTTCACTTCTGCAGTTTTGAGGATACAGCCAAAGCCAGCTTGTTTCCCAGGACCCTGAAAGATGAAATGCCTTCCAGGTTCTGCTTCCCAAAACACAGTGCTCCTCTTTCTCTAATCTTGTATCTGTTCTGCTGATGGTGTGAATGATTCCAGTGCTTCCCATCTTCTACTGAACGCATTCATCACATTTATCAGCTGCAATGGACTAATTAGTGTATTACACATTGGACTGTATTTATCTCACAGCATACAGAAAATGTGGTTTTCTTCAGATACCTTCAAATGAGTGATGTAAACATTCATTTGTGCTCCTTGGACACCACTCACTTAAATACTCACAGGGGACATCTTTTGCAGTTATCACATTCAATAACTAATAAAATGATGCTTCTAGTGTGAATTCTGAGTTCTCTCTTACAGATCTGTCTGGAAAGTGTTCAAGGACACTTCCATGTTCTTTACTCCAAGAGCAGTTAAGGAAGCTGATGGCATTCAACAGAAGAAATCCTTTCATGTTCTTGTTCATGTTGCTGGCTAAGTGAGGATCTGGTAGCAATTCTGAACATCTGTTTCATTCAGTTGGAAATTGTTTCAACTTGCGAATTACAACAGTGAAGCACACTTGTTTTACAAACTGCGTCCTTGCTAGCCTTTGTTTTCCCACATTGCTGGGTGATTACGGCAGCCTGAGCACTGCGCTGTACTGTGGGCGCTTTGTGGGTGGAATTAAATGGATGCAGAATTGATAAGAAAAAGAGTTATCACCTTAAGTTGAACACGTGCTCATACATAAGGTCTGCCTTGTTATTTACTCCCATTTATTTAAAAGTCTTGTTTTAAAACAGCCAGTATTCAACTCACTGTTCTAATGGATAACACAGTTCTCTTACGGGCTGCTCACCACGACGAGCAGCCATGCAGCAGATTCAGCACCTGCGGGCTACTGCTCAGCTCCCAGCCTTATCCTCCCGGAACAACAAAACCCTGGGCTTGCAGCTGGTATAATGTTTACCAGTTTGCCTCTGACCCTTTATTCCTCCCACTTCAACCTACCCACGCTGATATACTTGGTGGCATTCAATCAAGATAAGGACAGCAGCATATTATTGCACTTTATCATTGATTTAATTTTGCAGTACTGTCACTGAAATTGCAAAGTCTCGTGCTCAGCAACTGTTACCCCCATACTCTTTTGAAAACAGAAGGGAAACAAAGTGGTTCATCCGTTCTACAGAAATACAGTTTTTCACAAGTTTGTTTTGTTTTGTGAATTCCAGACTTACACAGCTCTCACAAGAACTATGATAAACACACCGTACAGGAAATATACTACAAACTGAGGAACTCTCACGTAGCCCAGATTACCCAGCTCAGGAATTTAATGCAACCAGGATGAGGTCTAAGTTCCCTGTTCGGTAATACAGTACTTCAGAAGAATAAAATATCCTTCTGTTCTATATTCTATTCTATATTCTAGTGGTTGGTGACCCTGCACATAGCAGGGCGGTTGAAACTAGATGATCATTATGGTCCTTTTCAACCCAGGCCATTCTATGATTTTGATTCTAAGATCCAGCATTCTCCCACTTCAACAGCTTCTGCAACTCATCACTGCAGACACAAAAGACTAAACTCGAAACCTGTCCCTGCAACAGGTTTTTTCCAAAGATAAAAGTAATGCAGCCCAGAACTTTAAACCACACATATGAGGAGAAGCAAGAGATGAAGTCTCTGCTCACTTTATGCAGCAGCTGATCAAAGGATGAGACTTGAACTGGATGGGGCTTTTTAAAAGGTCATCTGGTCCATCTACCCAGTGGCTGCTGAGGGACATGCACACTGTCCAGGCAGAAGGTGTTCTGTTTTACCAGCATCCCCTTCCAGAGCACTCATCCCACCGGAGTCTGGATTCACACGCATAATGAATCCATAAGGATATACATGCTGTTCAAGCTGGTAGATGGGACAGACTGTGCTCCTGTGCCAAGCCACATCACATTAAAGAGCAGAAAGCAGCAGGTGTGGCTAAGTCCTGCAGCTCAGGCTGCAGCACTGGGAAATAGCTCACAGCTCCAGACAGGACAGCACCACACCCACCATCACTGCATGCATGGAACAAACATTTCAAAGGCCCTATATGCTGACTGTGTGGGTCCCTGTGAAGGACACTACCAGCCCTGTCCCACTGGAACAGATGGATCTGAGCAGTACCCACATCTATGCCTTCCTTATGTTCCTCGGGGCAAGGAGAGGTGTGTCCTCCAGTACTTAAAAGGAGCTTATAATCAGGAAGGAGACCAACTTGTAACAAGGGCAGATAGTGATAGGACAAGGGGGAATGTCTTCTTTTTGAAAGAGGGGAGATTTATGTTACATGTTAGGGGGAAATTTTTTACTCAGAGGATGGTGAGGTGCTGGCACAGCTGCCCACAGAAACTGAGAACGCCCTGTCCCTGGAGGCATTCAAGGCCAGGTTTGACGGGGCCTTGGGCAGCCTAATCTAGTTAGTGAGGGGCAGCTCTGCCCACGGCAGGGGTTTGGAATCAGACGGGCATTAAGGTCTCATCCAACTTAAGCCATTCCATGATTCTACGACTCTATAAAACAGAGCATTCACCTGCTGCCCAACCATCCTTCATCCCTAGGTCAGCACTGGCTTCCAGGTGACTCTGTTGCCCACCCACCTCCAGGCACAAATCTCTGCCTTATTTCCAGCCGGGACAGGGCCCGTCTGGCTGTGAAGGGACCACATCCACACCGCAGCCGGTGGGTTCTGCCCCCAGCATGTACCCCCGTCTCACCTTGTAGACGCTGATGGGGATGTCGATGATGATGTGCAGCAAGTCACCCAGCGCCAGGCTGGCGATGAGGATGTTGGGGCCGTTCCTCATGCACTTGTTCTTATAGATGATCCGCAACAACGTGGAGTTGCCGATGATGCCCAGAACGAAAACCAGGCATGACACCACCGTGTTGATATACTTGAAGGTCTCCTTGATCTCCGTCTGCCCGGTGCACATCGGCGGCGAACCCGAACGCGGTCGCCCTCCGCCCGCTGCCCCGCCGCCCTGGGGCAGCGCGGCCGCCCGGGAGGCGTTGGGCTCGGCGCCGCGCGGCGCTGGAGGCGCGGCCGTCGGAGGGGTTCCGTCGGCCGCCGCCGGACTCAGCCGCCCGTGAGCCGGCGGGCGCAGGGCTCCGTCGCCCTCGGCGGCGGCGGGGCGGCGGCCGAGCAAGAGCAGCAAGAGGGCGAGCAGCAGCCAGAGGCGGGCGGCGGGCATGGCCCCTAGCCGCGCAGTGAGCGGGGCCGGGAAGCGAGTGCGAGGCCGCAGCGAGTCCCGCCGGGGCGAAGGGAGAAAGCGTGACCGGGAAGACCCACTCTGCTCCCGCTCCTCCCGCTCCGCTCCCCCTTGCCGGGCCGGGTCGGGTCGGGCCGGGTCTCCCCGCCCGTCGCCTACGGGGCTGCGGCTGCCGAGCGAGGGAAACGCGCTCCGCAGGTCGATCCCCGCCCCGTCCGGCTGCCGCCACTCGCCCCGCGCCGCGGCTGGAGGGACCCGGCGGCTGTCAGCGGCGCAGCCAAAGCTGGCGGCTAAAACCCAGGCGGCGGGGCAGTTCCCCCCCTTTTCTAAAACATAGGGCTGCATCTGACCCGTCCGTCACGGCCAGACCCAACCCGCGCCTCCCGCCCCTCTCGCCGCCCTCCGCCTGCCCCGCTGGGGGCTGCCCTCCCGTCCCGCGCTTCCCTGTTTCCGTCCTCCTCCCGCTGCACCAGGTGCGTCGGCTTCAGCCACAGCAGCGCTGAGGTGTCACAGCAATTTTCAAAGCGACGCAGCTTTTGGCGTTGTCACAGGTCGCTTATGGGAAGGAGGAGGGTTTTTCCCTGCCGGTCTCCCCGGGACCACTCCCCAGTATCTAGGGAGAGGCGTTTCCCTCCGCGTTTTATCCCCCTTGCAGTAGCGTCGTGACCGCTACGAACCCGTGTGATGTAGCGCGGTTATCTCACCGCTGCGGCAGCCTCAGCGATGCCTCTGATCTTAGCTCCTTCCAGTTACGGGGCCCTTCTTTCAGCGAAGCATAAGGGAAGGAGAAGATCTCTGTTCGGGGTCTTCTGTAAGCGAGAGCTGCCCCTGAAGGTTGGAAACAACTGCACGTCCAGCTGAAATGGATGTCAGGCTGTTTCCAACAGACCCATGTGCATCTTCCCAATCTCAATTATGCTGGAAGCTGAAAGTCATATGCAGAGAGTGGATGAGTAAACACTGTGTTTATGACCAACTCACCTACATCACTGATATACACCCACAGGGGAAAACAACAAAAAAGAAACGTTTCTTTTAAGCTCACTTCAGTTGCTGGTCTGATCTCTCATCTTTCCAGCATCTCCTGCTAACATTTCCTGAAGCCACAGTAGCAGACAGCCTTTTCAGTTTCTCATTTAACTGCACTTTCGTGTGTTCATCTTTGTTGAAATTGGCCATATCCAGCATCTTTCCCATTTAATCACTCTCGATCCATTTCCTAATGTAGTGGCATTTTCATTTTTCTCCTCTTTTGCATTTGTGAAATGAAGGCACCGTGCTCACTTCTCAGCTGCAGGAGTGTAGCAGGAGGTTAATTGCACTCCAGCTGGAAAAGTGATCTTTCCAAGTTCAGCCTTTTTCCAATTACGTTTTGCAGTAGGATACATTTTGCAGAGCTAATTCAGCTCTGTGACACAAAATGTGTTAAATTGAAAGAACCCCAAGATATGTGCACTTCAGGTCCTTCAGTTTGCATTTCTGCATTTCCAGTTCTGCAGTTGGTGTTTGCAGCACTGATTTTTATTGCAAGCTCTTGCCAATTAGTATAGCATTAACTTTTAGTTGGAAGTAAGTGCTGAAGACATGAGAGCGGACTTTCAGTATCTAAAGGGGAGCTGTAAGAAAGAAGGGGACAGACTCTTTAGCGGGATCTGGTATGACAGGACAAGGGGAAATGGCTTTAAACTGGAAGAGGGGAGATATAGATTGGATGTGAGGATGATGTTTTTTATAGTGAAGTGGTGAGGCACTGGAAGAGGTTGCCCATAGAGGTGGTGGATGCCTCATCCTTGGAGACATCCAAGGTCAGACTGTATGGGGCTCTGAGCAACCTGATGGAGCTGTAGGTGTCCCTGTTCATTGCAGGGGAGTTGGACCAGATGGCCCTTATGGGTCCCTTCCAAATCAAACTATTCTATGATTCTATGAAATGCTTCTGACTAGCAAAATTGTTTTCTATATCTAGAGTGTTTCTACACTGATCCTGACCATCAAGAAATAGACATAGAGAGGTTGCACAGAGATATGTTTGCCAACAATATTTTTGTTCAGTTACACTGGATATGTTTCTTACTGTTGGAAGTGTTTATTTCAGATTCAGAATTATTAGTAATTGTGATTTAGCTTCAGAAAATTTTAGTAAAATCATTAGTGCAGGCAGAACTCCAGACAGCTGCTGATACTTGAGGTAGAATTCCTTTGTAGCATTGCACAAAAAAAGCACCTCGCGTTTTTCTGGATGCCAGCAGTCTTCCTGCACCAGCTTTTTTCATAATTATAGTTAGTTATGGTGAATAATCAGTAATGACAAAATTCACTGGTCTTCAGAAATGAAGGGATAGACAAGGAAATACAAAGTCACTCTGAAAGTAATGTCTCCTATTTATTTCCATGGAAACTACAGCAGATACAAAGAGCAAAATAACACTATTTGATAGAGCAAATGCTCAGCTCTGAAAAAGAAAAAAAAGAAAAAGAAAAAAAAAAAAAAGATTTTTCAACAGCATTACCGCCATTAGGAAATTAGGAATACATTTTCACCGAAGGTGAACAAGAGTCTGCATGCCATGCTCATACAGAGTTGTACTGTCTCCGTCACTACTGCTGAAACACACCACCCACACCCTCACAGTGCTCACATCCACTCTTTGGTCTCCATAAACATTTAGCACGTGATGATGAATGTCAGTGGGAATCATTTTTGCTGCATGGAGGTATTTCGTGACGCACTTTTGCTCCATATGCACTTCCATGTCAGATACCATTTTGTCAGACTGCTCCTCTGCTGCCATCTGTCACACAGCAACAAAATGCAATGGAATACCGGTGGGGAGGTTCAACCTCTGCTGCTATATCACTACTATATCACTAACATCTGCCTCTGACATCACTGACCAACATAATAAAATAGGAGGCATTACTTCCAGAGAGCCAAAAGGCTGCTATGTTTGCCTCTTTTCTTTTTTTTTTTCCTTCATTCTCTGACTTTATAGAGTTTGGATTACTTGACAAATTTTAAAAAGAGAGTATGCTATGATACAAATCTCCTTTAAATAGTGAAAAAGGGAAGCTCAGTTCCATATAATATATAGACTGGCAAATCAATTGTAGCATAAATGAAGAAGCAGCTAAGGTCATTCATCTAAATTGTAACAGGAGAAAAACAACTGTAAATAAATAGACTGTTTATCCTAAGTGGTCCAAATTACTAATCAAGTAATTTATTAACTGCTGATAAAGGTTGCTAATTATGAAATAAATTCTATGCTGAACTGTATGAAATTCATTACAGATGATGATGTTCTGCTCATGTACCTGACTCGCTTTTTTTTTTTTTCCCAGAAAGCAGAAATACTCCTGACCGACCTAAAGTTCATTTTTCTACAAAGTGAGGGAAGTTCAATCACCATCTAATATATCCTCCAGGCTCCCTGACACTTGTTTAAATATTTTCTGTACTTCCACTTCATTTTCTACCAACAGTTTATTAACTATAGCTAGTGACTCTCTTAATTGTAAGTCAGATGTAACATAGTTATCAGTGGCTGATCACCAAATCACAGAATCGCAGGGGTTGGAAGTCCAACCTTTTGCTAAAGCAGGTGTCCTACAATATAATGGCTGATAATGCTCTGAAATTAGTTTTGGAACCTCATACACAAACTAGATAGACTGGATAACTTGTAGCCACCACCAGGATGATTTTCAACAAAAGAAAGGTTTTTAGAATTATGCCATTATGTGTAGAATAAATCATGCAGAGTGATCAAGATTGTGGCATCAGAATTCCATTTATGAAGATGACGAGACGCACCTCAGGAATGAGTATTTTAATGCATGCTGTATTCACTGAACAAAAGCATGAGCTTGCTGGTACTTTTGCAAATCTCATTCATTTTCTGTTTACATTGATCAGCAACCAAGTAGCTTTGGAAATCTGCCGCATCAGGTCTGCTTTTGTTTTTATTGAGCCCAGTGGAAATTTGCCCACTAACTGTGCAAGTTCCGGAAGAACAGAAAGAATAGACAGTGCTGTGTGAGCTGCTCATTGGGTGCGTGTGCGTTAGGAATAGTGTGGCCAACAGGAACAGGGGGGTGATCATCCCCCTGTACTCAGCACTGGTGAGGCTGCACCTTGAGTACTGTGTTCAGTTTTGGGCCCCTCACTGCAAGAAAGACATTGAGGCCCTGGAATGTGTCCAGAGAAGGGCAGTGAAACTGTTGAGGGGTCTGGATCACAAGACTTATGAGGAGCAGCTGAGGGAGCTCAGATTGTTTAGTCTGGAGAAGAGGAGGCTCAGGGGAGACCTCACTGCACTCTACAACTTCCTGCAGGGAGGCTGCGGTGAGGAGGGGTTTGGCCTCTTCTCCCAGGCAACAAACAGGACCTGAGGAAATGGCCACAAGTTGTACCAGAGGAGGTTTAGGTTAGACATGAGGAAGAACTTTTTCTTTCAGAGGGTGGTTGGGCACTGGAATGGCTGCTCAGGGAGGTGGTGGTGTCACCATCCCTGGCAGTGTTCAAGAGGCATCTGTATGAGGAGCTACGAGATATGGCTTATTAGCTTGTAATAGTAATTGTGATGGGAGGACGGTTGGACTAGATAATCTTGTAGGTCCTTTCCAATCTTGTGATTCTATGATTCTATGATTAGGGTGGCCAATTAAAGTCAGGAAAGTAGTTTTCTATGTTTTCAAAATAGCCATAGAAACATTAGCAATGACAGTTTTAAAGGAATAAATACAATTTACTTTGAGAAGTTCAGAAACAAGGATGCAGCAGTTTTGTAACCGCACATGGTTATATATAGAACAAATAGCACAGAAGAATAACTCCCTCATTTTTTTTCCCTTACTCTAAATTTATGACAAAATGTGAAATTCTTTTTTTAATTTTTATTTTTTTCTTTTTTAGTGATATATGGCTGTTGCTTTGCCTCTTCTTTTTAGAAGTGAAGCAACTTGTATAAATTGTTGTCTGTCAGCTGTAGTGTACTGATGTTACGTCTAATTCTTGAAACAGTGGAGCTTTATTTATTTTATCATTAAAAGTGATAATAAAACAATATCAGAAGATATCACAAATGAAACCTGAAATCTGAGTTTAGATACCTATTTTGACCTATTTTTTTATTTTGGTGAAAGACAGTCATGTCAAACAGGTATTAGGAGGAAGTTTTTCACTCAGAGGGTGGTGACACACTGGAACAGGTTGCCCAAGGAGGTTGTGGATGCCCCATCCCTGGAGGCATTCAAGGCCAGGCTGGATGTGGCTCTGGGCAGCCTGGTGGTTGGTGACCCTGCACATAGCAGGGGGGTTGAAACCAGATGATCATTGTGATCCTTTTCAACCCAGGCTGTTCTATGATTCTATGATTCTATGCTTCTATGATCTGTACTAGGCAGAAAAGAATTGTCTGTCTCTTGCTGTCATTATTGTTATGAGTTCAAGAATTTTTCAAATACAGTTTGAGCCTTTAAGTCAAGCTGAAACAGATATTTCCCCTCTAAATCAAAGATAAAAAATATGGTGGGACTTAGTAAAACTTATCCACCTCATCCTTCCTATTGAGCATCAGCAGAGAAAATCACAAGCTAAATTTAAAGCTAAATTTACAATTGACATTTCTCATAAATAGCATGTAATTGGTATGTGATAAAATACACTGAATCAATGTCTTCTAAGGAAAAAGCTACAAAAAGGGGTTGACAATGTAGCTGTTGGTTCCTGTGGATTTGTATGAGCTGTAGTTTTGAATTTTACTGAAATGATTAAATATATTTTTCATAATATTTCAAAGTGGAAAGTGATCATGCTTACACGTAAATTCCAGTTCTAGTAGGAGATTGAAACAGATTCTCCCAGGAAACTTAGATAAGATAGATAGGATCTAGCCAGGAAAAAAAAAGAAAAAGAAAAAAAAACCTGTTTTTTTTAGTGTTGCTGAGCAATGTATGAGTTTGTACTCATAGGTGGTGATAACTTGTACTCAAAGGAGGTGATAACTGACCACATATTGTTTACGATGTTGCACAGAAGTTACTCCAGACAAACCTTTCAAGTATGGATTAAATTAATATCCAGACAAAATGTCTGAGCTCAATGAGAGGTGCAATGATTTACTCATCCATACTTTTCTGCAAGTGTTGTCATGTCGTACAAACACAACATTCATCTTGACAGAATGAATCCACCAGCATGTACTGAATTTAAATTGCATAGATACCATTGTGCAGCAGTAAATTCATAGAATCGTAGAATGATTTGAGTTGGAAGGGATCCTTAAAGACCATCTAGTCCAACTGCCCTGCAGTGAACAGGGACACCTACAGCTGCATCAGGTTGCTTAGAGCACCATCCAGCCTGGAATGTCTCCAGGGATGGGGCATTCACCATCCCTCTGAGCAATCCTTATTACAAGTGCCCTTATTGTAAAAAACTTTATCCTATATCTAGTCTAAATCTCCTCTCTTTTATTTATTTATTTATTTATTTATTTATTTATTTATTTATTTATTTTGCTAAAAATTGCTAGAATGAAGAAAACCAAGTTGTGAAATAAAAGAGGGCCAGACTCTATTTTTCTTCACGCATCCCCTGTTTTGGATTGTTCCAACCAGCTCCATACCAAATCTGTTTCTGTGGGGGCAGCCCTATACAGGGCTGAGGAGAATCAGTTTTTGACACCAGAGCATCTTCTGCACAGTATTATGGCAGCCCATCCTAACAGCTGACGTAATACTTGGGAACTTCTGCATGTCTTCAAGAGTTACCTCCATTTCTAAGACATTTTTTTCCTTCAAGGGGACTTCTATCAAACCCTATCAATATACACATAAGAAGTGCAGAAATCTTTCATGTCTAAATAGGTCTCCACTGTTCAGACATTTGGAGAAGCTCCTCACTTTTATTTCAAACCAGCATTGAACTGTAGATAAAAAATGTTTAGTCATTTTCTCAGTCTTGGATGTTGTCAATGTATTTCCATGGGAAAAGCTGGGTAGCTCACTAGCTCTCAATGCAGACAAAGGTAGGGCAGTCTCTTCTGTCCCAGTGGTGAAGATTGAAGCTGCATGATACTTTTTAGGAATCTCTCAATACTGCGTGCCATACTGATCATGCTTTTTGTAAGAGTTATCTGGGAGACCTAGATCATCATCTCATGAATTGAAACCACCTTTTATTACATCTGTACAGATATTTGCTGAGATTGGTACTTCAGTTATACTTTTCAAGGTACTGGTGGAGGCTTTGTATTCAACATACACATTCTGTAGTTAGTACAGATGCATTACTTCTTAGGGACTAATCAAATCCAGTCCTTACAATATTGAATACAGATATATGTTTTTGTTATTTTGTGTGTTTTGCAGCAATATGTAGTCTTCACCAGTTAAAAAAAATGTGGTCGTAAAGTAAGACCTACTTTGCCCTTCACATGATACTCAAACTGAATGTTCATTTTACAGACATTTGTGGTTAGTGCTAGGAGATCCTATGCTAAAAGAAAAACTAGAATTCGGTTAGCTAAAAGAAAACTAGAATTCAGTTTTCAGATGTTGCTGGTGTGGGTTTTTGGTTTTTTTGTTTTGTTTTGTTTTGCTTTGCTTTTTTTCTGTTTGTTTTTGTTTTGTTTTATAGAAGATGGCCTCTGTAAGAAGTTTCAAACCCTAACTTTATTATTGATATTACCAATATGATTCTAGCTTCAAAATCTTCTAGTTCACTCTATACATATTTCTTATTATTTCAGCACACTGGGAGCTTAAAGACCAAAGTGGATTCTTTTGCTTGGGTGCACTGCCACTATTAAAATAATCCTTTAATATAACCGGTATAGGCATTGATTCACAACAAGTCTTCTATAAAAAAAGATCATCCTGTTGCTACACAAAAGACATTTATTTAGTTTACTGTCTCTTCTTCCCCCAGCTGTACTGGAACCACCCCTCTCTCTTTCTCTTTCTCTTTCTCTTTCTCTTTCTCTTTCTCTTTCTCTTTCTCTTTCTCTTTCTCTTTCTCTTTCTCTTTCTCTTTCTCTTTCTCTTTCTCTTTCTCTTTCTCTTTCTCTTTCTCTTTCTCTCTCCCTCTCCCTCTCCCTCTCCCTCTCCCTCTCCCTCTCCCTTTCCCTTTCCCTTTCCCTTTCCCTTTCCCTTTCCCTTTCCCTTTCCCTTTCCCTTTCCCTTTCCCTTTCCCTTTCCCTCTCCCTCTCCCTTTCCCTTTCCTTTTTCCCCTTTCCCCTTTCCCCTTTCTCCTTTCCCCTTTCTCCTTTCTCCTTTCTCCTTTCTCCTTTCTCCTTTCTCCTTTCTCCTTTCTCCTTTCTCCTTTCTCCTTTCCCTTTTCCTTTCCTTTTCCTTTTCCCCTTTCCCCTTTCCCCTTTCTCCTTTCCCCTTTCCCCTTTCCCTTTTCTCCCTTTCTCTATTTTTTTTTTCTTTCGTAGAATCCATTTTGGATTCTAAATGTGTGACATCTCCTGGAGTATCCAGTCCTTCAGATGAACAGCTTGGTAGCCATTAATACCATCATGACAACACTTCACAGAATAACAGAATTGCTGAGGTTGAAAGGGACTCCTGCTTTCAGCTTGTCTAACCCCCTCTCAAGCAGGGACACCCATATAGCAGGGTGCCCAGGCCCATGTTCAGGTGGCTTTTAAATATTTCCAAGGTGGGAGACTCCGTATCTCTGGGCAACCTATGCCAGTGCTCAGATATCCTCACAGTAAAATTTTTCATGGTGTTCAGAGGAAACAACCTGTTTGTTCCCATTGCCTCTTGTCCTGGCACTGGGTACCAATTAAAAGGGCCTGGCATCTTCTCTGCAGATATTTATACATGTTGCCAAGATTCCCCTTTGAGCATCCTCTTCCCCAGCTGAACAGTCCCAGCTCTCTCAGTCTCTCCTCATATGAAAGATTTTCTAACCCTTTAATTATCTAAACTGAACTCTATCTAGTAGCTCCATATCTCTCTTGTATGGGGGTACTCAAGAACTCTCCATCTGGCTTGCATACGCTTGTGCTCCATTGTACCCATTCCACTTATAATCATTAACAGAACATTCCCTTTCTTGTTTTCAAGTCTGCAGACTTAACAGTAAATCTCTGTAGATTCATTTGGTTATGTGTCCGTTCTCAGATCAAGCCACTGTTCTCTGAAGTGGACCGCTTTGCTTCTAATGGCAATCTTTTTTTTTTATTCTCCAGTAAGTAGGGCATTCTTACTTCAGGAGGAACTTTCTAAAGTTACTTCTCACTCAAAAAGACATTTTGATATCTTCAAGGAAAAGTTCCCCCAACTTATTTTTAGTTCTCTCCCCATCCTTGACCTTTACATATCATCTTTTAGTGACTTTCCCTTTATGACCCTTATTTTCTTCTCTTCTTTGCTAAAGAAGTGTACCCATTCCTCTTTCTTCTTAAGTTTCCAGGCCAGCATAATCATATTTTCCACAGCATCAATTAGAAATGAACTCCTTACCACTCCTCTCACAGTTTTTTGAGCTGGAGACACTCTACAGCTGGCATTCATCTTTCCAAAGAAGCTTCTCTAATATTGCACTCTCTCCATTCTAACTTAATTTCTCCACTGTTTGCATTGGGTACAAATATAGTATTCAAGGTTCAGCGCTATCTCTTCTCTTTTGTTAACTATACTCTGAAGCTAATTTTTTTTTTCACTTTTCCTGATCATTTTTAGCTTTTTCATCCAGTCATTGAAACTGCGCTTCTGGCATTTCTCTTCCTGTGATATCTCATGTACTTAATGTAGCCTTGACCTCATCTACTGAAATTTTTCCATAGAAGAATTTGAACTTTCCTGGAAGCCAAAGACACAGAATACTGTTTCTTCTCAGAGCAATCCTCTGGTTTCATCTCTAGTTCTCCTTCCTCAAAGCTTCTGAGTATGACATGAATCTATTATAAGACCCAGAGAAACCTCCACATTCACATACGTGCAGGCTAACAGCATGATCCAGGTACCTCCATGTTCTGGAAGAAAAATGGTATTCAAATTTACTGCTTTACTCCTAGTCGTTCTTCATAAATTAGACTTGTTTATCTTTCTTCAGCTATGTCAGTTTTTAGCTTTGGAATCTTGATTTTGCTCATTTTCTATTTTCAGAGGCTTGAAACTCCTCTAAGTCCTTCACAAAGCCAGTGTCTTCTTATAGACATATTTATTGTCTTTACCATAACTGAATAAGGGTTGTAATTCTTCCATAAGCAGGCAGAATAAAGTTCTTCTAATTCTCTTCTGAAATTTCAGCTCCAGGTTCCAGGAGGACTCTATATCTATGTGACGAAGCCTTGGAGAGGTAGTTCCAAGCTTAACTTCAATCCAAATGAGTGTATCTTGATACCCTCTGTTCTCAAGGAATAAATTCTTCATGTAAATAGCCTACATCTTCAAAAATGACGAGTAGTTGTGGTTTGATTCTTCTGCCTCATATCATTCTCACCATTCCAAGTCTTGACCACCACTCATTTCTCATTTTCCATGATGCCAGTGGCTTACAAAGCCAATTCTAGCTAACCTTTGTCTCTCTGTGCTCATTAATGTGCACAGTAGAGCAAATAGTTAATAAAGTTATCTCTTTGCCTTGTATACCTCTTTTTTGGTGTGTCTGACATTTATAGATGACTGACTTTTAGAATGAGACCATATAAAATGTACTTAGAAACTGAACAAAAATTCACATCATTGCATCATTATATTACCTGCAGTATGCATTCAGTTTGATTAAGTAAATTCAGCTGCGTTCTTTTTGGAAACAGCTTTAATTCACAGAAAACTCAGTACGTGGTCACTTCTACAATTCTGGTTTCTAGTCAGGACAGTAATTTTGCAATAGATATATTTCAGTTGTTTCCTTGTCCCTTCTGTGGTTGTTGTTTTTCGGTTTTTGTTTGTTTGTTTTGTTTTTCTAGGATTTAGAGGCACAAACTTAAGTGATAATAAAGAAAAGCAAGTGTAAATATTGCAGATTACAAAGGGTCATTCTAATTTGGGAGAAATGACAGAGAAGGTTTTCTTATATCTGAGCCACTTCCCCTATTTCTGCTCATTGTCAGCAGAAAGAACTTGCTTCTATTATGTTAAAAATAAAGTGCCAAAGTTGTATTTTTAGTCAAATGTAAGAGACTGATAACCCTTTAGCCCATGTCCCCACTACAGATGCATTGCCTCCTTATTCTGATGACGTGAATGAGGATCACTGCTTCCTCTATTTTAGACACAGAATGCCCTTGCAAACAAGACACTTTATTTTAGTGGGAATTTCCTGAATAAATACAAGTTGCATCCCTCAGACATGATTCCTGTGCATTATGATTGATGCAACCCTTCCTTTGAATTACTTAACTGAAATGCACATTTATTTCGTAGTTGTGTTATGCCAGAAGCCCAGATGCAAAGGCCAAAAAGCCATGAGAATTAGGGCAAGGAAGATAAAATACTATAATATCTGAGAATGCAATTGCAATTTTCTCTGTTGTATGATTCCTTTATAGCAACATCCAATTTGCCAAATGTTACTTGTTAGTGCCAATGTAACCAGCTTAATTCCTAATAAATTTATATCTCTTTTAGGAATTGAGAAGCGCAGCAGTGCAGATTTACTGCTGCTTGTTGTTGGTTAGGGCTAGTTAGTACTGATATACATCAGACCAGCAATGTGTCTGCCAGATTATCTCTGTTCTTACCCTTACTGATAAGAAAAGAGACAGTTTGCTGCCTTTCTCATCACTCTTTCTTTCGGCTGCTATTTTAAGGAACACTTTTACCCCTTTTAATATTTGAACTCCAATAAGCTCAACAGGCCAAAGAGAAAACTGATATGTGTGTTTCTTCGGTCAGGAACAAAAAAAGTAGATAATAGAGAAATTTGTTCCTTCCCTAACTTTTTGATGGTAGCTGCAAACATGTGCATCTGTGGTTCCTACATATCAATGGCTGATTGATGAAAATGGTCTTGAGAATGTTAGTCAAAAGACATCTATGAGAGTTTCACATCCCTCTTATTGCCTCTCCCTTGGCAGGTGATTTGCTTCAAGAGCACATTAGCCTGCTAAGTACCATGAACAGTTACATATCTAAACACTGTAGTACAAGAGCAAGATTTGGCAAACAAGGAGTAATTCCACATTTTTCTTATGAATTAATGTATGGATAAAGCTACTTAGCAAACACCTGCACCACAAGGTTGTTATGTCTGTGCTAACTATTGCTGTGCTAAATAATTCCTAGGTGCTTTATGGGGATAATGTGTGATACAGACTATTACAGTAAGAAATCTGGACACAACCACCTTGGTTTGTGTGTGAAAAAGAGCACTTAGATGCCTCTAAGTAAGCTAGGTCATGCCAGGTTTCCAGGATAATTGCATTTATTGATGCAGGTATGAACTGCATTTTCCAGGGAAGCCTCAAAGACACAGTTATAGTTGAAATTGGAGTTGTCTTCTGTCTAGGGAGGAATGTCATGCAGCTGTGAGCCACTCATCTCAAATATAAGCAGGTGGAGCTTTCACAGTGAGGTCTGGATCAACTTATAACACAGGCAACATATAGATGAGCAGCTGAAACAAAAGGGTCATCTGGCAAAGAACAGGAGTTTCAGATTCAAGTGAGGGGACTAACAGCTGTCAAGTAGGAAAGAGGAAAAGTCTATCCATTTTTAGATCTAGATGCAGAGCCATCTAAATAAGTTAATGGGTCACTGCAGGCTGGTTGTAGAATATCTGTGCATTTCAGTGCTATGTTTTAAAGAGTCTGATGCAAATGAGACCTTCAGCAATGATTAGGCAACTGTGGACAGATTCTGGCTAAATGGAGCTCTGTTTTTCCTGATTTCCTTGCTTCTCTACAAAATGAATGCTAGAGGCTGTACTACACACGAGAATAATTTCAGAGCTAGACATCTGTGTGAAGGGTTCTGAACCTGAAGTACCTTCTATTTCTGTGCTTGAATGAAACCAGATGCCTCTGAAGGTGATTAATTGCATCTGCAGATGAAGACATAAAACTGATCAGGAGATTTGTCTTCTGGATTATCTACTACTCTCTTCCTGTTGAGTCTATTGAGAGCACAGTGACTAGCTCAGAATTAATTGTCAAGATTCTAGATATTTCAAACTTGGTGAGGTGAACACTGGTGTCTGAGCTTTAGTTCAGGAAGAGTGTTTAGGATAGGATATGTAAGTTAAAAAAAGATAATAAGCTTTTTTCCAACACTTGTTAGCTGAACTTCTTGAGATTCCTCATTTTTCCACATTTTATCACATAAATTTTTTACTCAATCAAAAGTAAACTACGTGACAGAGACTCTTTTGTCATTAAAGTCTCTGTTCAATATCTGTGCCCTGACATACTAATTAGCCCATGTATAACTTCAGTCACCACTAGTAAGTTAGCATTACTTTTTCTAGAAAATAGCTTATTGCTTGTTCTTTACAATTTCCATTTCTAAACTGGCTGTCAGAGTGTAACACATACTTTGATTCAAATGGGTTAATATTCATGGTCAAGAGGAAACATTTCCTTTATCTCTATTTTTGGTGGTAGAAACTAGCCAAAAGCTCAGACCGAAACAAACTTTTTATTGGCACTGAGTCAAATAATTTTGATTCAGTCCTATTCTTCTGAAAATCAGTAACATCGCTCCCATTGGGCTTCTGGAGGGATAGAATAGCATCATTAATAATAAATATATTTGATTAATTCAATTATCTTAGTTAAAATATTGATAACAAAAGCAATACGTCAGCAGCAGTGATACATTTTCTGGACAAAACCCAGGTTTAATGAATATGTAACGAGTAAAGGAGACAGGATATTCTACATTATAGAAAAAAAGATTTTTTGTGTGTATTTGAAAAGGCAGTGTGCTCTGATAAATTGTATTGAATATCATGATAATGAAAATGTTTCAGAAGGTCTGAAAATACGGAAATAAGGTTGGTTATGTTGGGGTGCTTAAGGGGAAACCTCCAGTGGGCAAGGATCTGTTTCTAAATGATTACTGCACAATAAGTAAGTTGAATGGATTTGATGACCTGAACTATCTTTATTGGGATTTCACAAATTACACTGAAAATAAATATTGACTGGAGAATCTTAAATTGTCATGAAGACCATGCAAGTAGTTTGAAAAATATATAGTGAAAGTCATTTCGATTTAGAATTTGTTTTCCTACAACTCCTAGATTCAGTAGGAAATAACAAAATCTGCAGAGAGAGATTTGGGAAATCAACATCTGCTGAGTAAGAATCATCAGGACCTCCCTGTCCTAATGACAACAAAGGAAACTTAGAGCAATAATGCTCTTAATTTAGATATCTCTTTAATCATACAACTATTA
Organism: Lagopus muta; assembly: GCF_023343835.1. Classification (NCBI taxonomy): domain Eukaryota; kingdom Metazoa; phylum Chordata; class Aves; order Galliformes; family Phasianidae; genus Lagopus; species Lagopus muta. The sequence goes on along the minus strand of NC_064433.1, from coordinate 152,260,920 downwards.
AAAAACTAGATAGTGTGAGAAGAGTGTGTTTTGATGTCATCAGTCCAACTTAACAGTATAGTGACAAAAAGGAGGGAAAGAAATTGGAATGGAAATAATGGAATTGATATTTTTGCAAAACTTGAGACATCATCACTTTGGACAGACCAAAAACTTAATAATGACATTATCATTATCACAGTACATAATGGCTATTTTCTAGTAAAATTACTATGGGAAATCTTTCACTTTCCCACTACATTTCTGCTATCACTTTAATAGTTTTTTTTTAATTTCTGGTTTATTGAAGCTCTCTCTCTGTGTCCCTTTCACAAAAGAAAAAAAAAAAAAAGAAAGAAAAAAAAGAAGAAATAAAATATATGTATATTTATTTCAACTATACATTCGCATTTGTGTATGACCCCAGATATGATAACCTTAGGCATAAGTTGTATGTTTTCATCTCAAGCAAGTGATTCTCAAAGCACAATGACAGGAATTCAAGTTAGTAAGTAACAGGGCCTTTATTTCCCCAGAGATAGAAGTGTGGAAGTCAAGGGAAATACAATGACGTTGTTAATGTTGTATTTATAACTGTTAGTAGTCCCACCCTCGGCTTCATTGTCTGAAGTGCTACTGTTATTTTCATAAAAAGCACAGCAGGCATTTTCTATTTTATACAAATGATTTATTTCTATATTTGAGGAAAAACATTTGTATTGGCTGTTTGTGATCTACTGAGACAATCTTGTCACAATGCTTTATGTTTTAAAGCTCTTGTGAGCTAGTTAATAATTGGACAATGTTTTGAAGGCTTAAGATTCCAAGCATTAGTTTTCATCTCATAAAAGATGATCTAATTTCAACCATTACTTCTGTGCTGACAAATATTCTTGTTAAAGGTGGAAAAACTGATGCAAAGGCATTAGTGACTTCAACAAAGCCACATTGGTGTTGGCTGTTGATACAACAAATCAGCTCATAATTCCTAACATGATTCTAGGCATTTGAATTTGAATAAGTTCTTTTTTTTTTCTTTCTCTGGATTTTTTTCCCTTTTCAAAAATGCTCTTTTCTTGTTCTTCTCTCTTAATTTATTTCTTTTGCTATTTCTTTTGCTGTGTTTAAGTGTAACATAAAAAGGATATGCAGTCACTATAGAATCTTTTCTAAGTATAATTTTCTACTTCAGCATAACTGATTGATAATTTTTCATTATAATTCCTAATACTTTTTAAAAATAATTAATGTTATTAAAAAAAAAAAAAAAAGATTATAAGAAATACAGTTTCTTCCATCACTGAAATGAATTCAACTAAAACCCTTTCCAAAATCAAATCTATCAAATTGGGTTAACTTTATTTTAAAATGGTTACAGGGCATTATTTACTACTGGATAATTTATGTGTCTGTCAGTATATTCTAAGGAATTTTAATATATTTTTGGCCCAGTAAAAGATACGAATCTTTTGAGAGAAGCTTAACGTAAGGTTGTCATGAAACATGACTTGATTAAGTTCAAAAGATTTTTAAATAATCATTTGGACATCTGTTGGTTTATCCAAGCTTACTAGAGTTCACTCACGATTTTCTGTGTGAAAACACTTCATTAAGTACTTAAGTAGTTCCCAAGTCTGAAATGAATGCAACTTGACAGAAGCATCACAAATTTTTGTTATGTGGTTTTAAATATCCAATCAAAGTAAGTGTATTAATAGCAAATTACAAGATTCAGCTGCTGATTAACTAAACTGTGATTTGGGAATGTAACAGAAAAAGGTGTTTTATCGATAATGCGTCGTATTTCCTTCATGAGACCACTCAAAATAAAGGAAATCTTGTTCCATCTCAATAGACTCCTGTAAATTCCAGTAAGATAAACTCTTGCCAGGATTATAAAACACATTGTGAATGTAGGCTTGGAAGGTTTCTTTGAATGCTATCAGAAGAAAAGTACTTAAGAAATAATCAGGAAGCTGAAAAAAGTGTGTAATGTATTTTAAATTACAGAGTTAGGGACTTCAGACGTCGCCACAAATAACCACGGATGAATACAAGAAGATTCATTCTGAATTCCTTTTTAAATGAAAGAGCTTCTAGAGAGCTGTGGACTGAAAAGGGAATTATACTTCACTGGGTGAAAACGTCTTAAACTTTTCATCTGAAACATTAATCAGCCTAGAAAGAAAGAGAATTTGGCTTTACCAGAATGAAGTTATTAAAGAGAGAATGTGAAACAGCTTCTACATCTTACATGAACAGGTAACTCTCACTGATAGAGAGACTTTAGGTAACCGATTGCTAAAACAGAAATGTATTATAAAGTTGGCAGGTGTTTCATGTTTGTTGTGGTTAATTTTGGATTATCATGTAGGAGTTCCAATGACCTGTGTTCTGCTCTCTTCCTACATTCTCAGTAGGCAGAGTTAGTAAAAGACAACGACTGAAGTTTAGAGGGCTTGTGGAAAAATATTTGGTGGATATGATAAGTTGAAAAGCTAGGTAAGATGTAGCTTGAGGTGCTCTTTTATACTAAATAGTTGGAACTTGCCTACATTCTCTATTCTGTCCCAGCTTCTTTCTTATAGTTACCCAGTTACTTATCATCCTTCCTGTGAAAGCCTTAATCTATGAGGCTTCATTTGTTGGCATCAAAGATCACAAATCACTGGCTGAAATAGGAGGGAACCTCTGGAGGCTGTCTGGTCCAAACCGCTTCTCAAGCAAGGCCACCTGGAGAAGGTTGCCCAAGATGATGCCTAGATGGCTTTTAGGTATCCAAAGGCTGGGAGATTCCACAACATCTCTGGGAGACCTGTGCCAGTGGCCAGTTACTTTCACAGCAAATAAGTGTTTTGTAACGTTGAGATGGAACAGAGATGAGGAGAGTAGTCTGGATTTCTCCTCTAAGGAAAGGAGGGGAGAGTAGTTGAAAGGGACCTACAAAGATCATTAAGTCCATCTACCTGACCACTTCAAGGTTAAACGAAAATTAAAGAAACATTAATCAAATGCTTCTTGTATATTAACAGGCTTGGGGAATCAACCACTTCACCAGGAAGCCTGTTCCAGTGTTTGATCACCCTTTCTATAAACACATTTTTCTTAGTATCTATCATCTGGTACAGCTTTGTGGCAATTCTGCATATCCTATCATTTGTTACATACAGTTGTGTGGCTTTTCTGTGCTCTGATATTAATATTTCAGTAAAAATTAAGTAAAAACAGAGATGGTAGAAAATCAAGGCCTATGGCTGTTATTTCATCAGTATGAACAGACTGTGTGAATGAGAATTAGTATTAGTCTCAAATTATGGCTGTGTGGACAGAATTGAACAGATGGATATTACACTGGTCCTGCTAAAATATATTTGTGCCATTGATACAGAGATAAGACTTTAATAGTCTTTTCAGTGCATAGTTCAGGATCTGTTCAGCAGTAATAAATTTTCTGTCTGAGGAAGTCATACAGTAACAAATACTAAGTTTAGAGCATCTGAAAGATTTTTTCTATGCCTGCTGAGATCACTCTGCTTCCTATCTAATAAACTCGTGAAAACATTTTCTATCGCCAGCAGTAATGCCAGCAACATCTTTTTTTTAGAGTTAAAAGCATGTTAGAAATGATCCATACATGCCTAAATACGTCTAACCTTGATTTTCCTTTGTATTATTTATGATTATTTAATTATGTTAATTTATGATCAAAAAACTGATCTAAAGGTTTCTGATAGTTTATTTAATACATAAGACACTGTCAACATGTTTTGAAATCTGAACATTTATATGTACCTGACTCTATTGTGACTCTTTCTTTATATTTTTTTCCCTTTGACTGGCCGAAATGCAGAAAATGGCAAAAGAATTAAAAGCTCCAAATAATTAGACACTAATAATTTTTGAGGCAAGAAGGAGTTGTTAAAATACATTAAAATTCTGGTCAGACTATATGCTCAATTCTTTATCTCTCAGAAGTGACTAGAGACATCTAGGATTTCATACAACTTTTCTTTCCTCATGAAGATCAGTTTGTTTGCGGTCCCTTGAGAATTTGTTCTCTCTCTCCAGGAATATAGGAGATAAATTGCTGCCTTGATCTTCCCATTGCAAATCCTAAGCAGTTTTTTAGTTCCAAATCCTTAATGTAATCAATACCTTTAGAAATCTCATAAGATTTTTGATCTGTAAGAGTACTGCACAGGTGGACTTGATCTTCAAATACACTTGTCACAATTGTGAGAGAAGTTAAAAACCTAAGGGAGTGATTGAATACCATATAGAGTTTTATATGAGACATTTGTGATCTGAAAGTCTAAAGAGAAACATTTCAAAGCTCAACAATGTAAAGGAAGGTTTAGGTGAGAACAACTCCTGCAGATACTGGATTATAAATACATATTTCAAATACATACTGAATGAATTAACTTTAAAATGGAGTGTACCTAACTTCTGTACTGAGCTGTATTTGCCAAAGAAATAATTGTGCAGCTCCTCTCCTAAGAATGGTCCAAAAAAGGGCCACCAGGATGCTTAGGGGAACCAGTACACTTGCCCTTTGAAAAGACCAAGGGATGGGAGATAGTTCAGCCTAGAGAGGAGATGGATCACATTGTTTGGCTTTGTGAAATCAGGCCATTAATATATACCAACTTCTACATCACCAATTTACCCTAGGAAGCCATGCACCACTAAATTATAGCGCTGTGGAATATCTATGAAATAGATCACCAATGGAATAAGAGCAGAAGAATATACACTAAAGAAATCTCTCTCTCCTTTTTCTTTAAAAAAAAAGAAACGTGGTCCTCTATAGGATCTCCACCTCAGTTATAGGCTTTATTTCCCTAACTACCTTAAAGGGTTGCCTGTATTTGAAGCCCTGCTAGGCTGGACAATTAAGTCGCAAATGTGGAAAGTGGCTCTCCATACAAACACATTCTCTCCTGTCCTAAGTTACTTGGATTGCTGTCTATCAATGGACCAGATGTATTTGTACAGAATTTTCCTTTTTTTTTTTTTCTTTTAGCATGTAGATAATTTGATCCATGTTTTTATTTAAGGGAACTAAAATTGTTATACGTGATTTTGAGAAAAACAGTCAGACTTCTTTTCCTGTCACATTAAGCAAAACAATATTGAAGTCCCATAATTTCCAAAGATACATTTTATGAAGTCGTTCTCTGACCACAGGAGCATTCAGGTCATCCTAATGTTTCATTAGGTTTTGATGTAATCTCATAGTTTTCTCTGGGTCAGTGACATGTGAAAGAAATTTTTTTTTTTTTTTGTATCAGCAACATCAAATGTATTGTCACTTCATTTAGTCGGGCTGTGGAACCAGCATGGTAATTTTGGAATATGGTGTTAACGAGACCTTTATAGGCTTCTATGTCTTGCTAAAGAAAACCTTTTGTCTCTCCAGGCTTACTAAGCACTGTTTTTGCATCTTCTATGCATGTCTTTTAACCTAGTGCAGATCCGACTTTTAACTCAGACCCAGCAGTGCAGTTCTATCTTCTTAACTGTCACTCATACTTCTGGTTTTCTCTTGATAAAACAACAGTACGATGTAGATGTAGCACAGTTCAAATAGCAGGAACATAGGAAGAAACTTTCTCCACTACAATTATAGTTTTATCAATGTTTCTGAACGTTTTCATAACACAAATAATAATAAGTTAAGTTGTTGAATGCTGCTGCACCTCTTTCACAAAGAATATATTTGTACATACTACTCTAGTAAATTCTATTTAATTCGTCAACAGGGCTGGGATTAAATTGCCTTTTCCTGAAGAGTGCCATGCAACCAGTGCTTCCAGAGAACTGAGCTATCTGCATACTAGAAAGCCACTGAATATAGTGTAACACTCTTCCCTGGAATGTCATTACTTGGCATGGCTTGAAAATTCCACTTGAAAAAAAGGAAGTGTGATTTAGGGCCAGATTCACTGACACATTCCAGTTGCTTTGTGCTTGTCTGGTGATAGAAAACAGCAGTAAACTAACAAGCTAAAGTGGATTTATTATTGCTTTGCATATCTGACATGGCATGGGGCTATTAGAGCATACCAGAGGGAGTGTTCTCTTCTTTAATGATGAACTGGAGATAAAGAGTGAGGGTGTTTGCTTGCAATAGAATTCCTGGTGATATGAAACAAATTCCAGCTTAGTGTGTATTCTACTACTGCTTAAATTATGTTCTTCTGCACATTATGCACTGCTGTTAAGAGTGCAGAAGTGATTCAAAATGACAATAGGTAGAATAGCAACCTACAGATATAAGAAATATTTGAAAACTTTTTTAAGCAAATACCCTGTGTATAGCACATGGTAAACTGCACTCAGTATGGGGTTCACATCCTTTCCTGCTCACATTAACATTAACAGATCCAGACTAAATGAAAGTCCACTGCTATCAAAAAAGAATGTCACCAGTGTCATGCAGAGCAGATACATTTGAGTATGTCTGTCTGACACGGGACATAAAAGGTTTCACTGAGGTACAGCAGTATGAATTGCACAGTGGAGGGCCATTGTCATCCCAGTTGCAGAATGCCTCAGACGTTCAATTGGCCCTGACATCTCTGACACAATGATAAGTATGCACAAATATTTCACCAACTACCAATTATTTAGAAAATGAAATGCTTGTATGTTTTGTCAGGCAAGAGTTTCTCATGGCTCAGTGCTCATGCTGTCAAAGTTCCCCCATTACGGTTTTTCTTCATAGCATATGGAGTATTTTTCTCGTGACAATGTCACTGCAGACTGAGAGTTATAGATTAATATATTAAGAGTTTCATACTCTGAAGTATGTCTTTTGTCTGACACCTGCACGGTTTCCCCTAGAAAACAGCTGAGGACTTTGGCTCTCTGCAGATATGCCAAGCTATTCTGACAGTTTTGTGAAGTGAATCTTCCAGATGAGAATGTGTTAGGCTGCAATGTTTTCCAAAGGAGAGGAACCACAGAAACAAGAACAAAGTCATTCTGTTAAGGACCTAACTGAAATTGTAGTGTGTGGGCATAATTAGCACTTGTGTACTCAGGAAATATGTGAGAAAGATATCAGCTGTATGATAATTGTAGTTAAAGAAAGAAGAAGGTGGTGTGACTACATGCTCATCTGTATTCACTTGGGTCGCTCAGCTCCTCCTAATGCCTGTATGCTGTCAGAAACAGAGATACCTTTCTGACGCTGGTACTGGTCAGATTACAATTGACTGGATGGCACACCTAGCTCTTTCTCCTGATCTTGTTTGAGTGAGAGATGTTTACATGGACAGATGTCTCCAGATGAAATCCAGGTTCATTTATTGTATTTGTCTGGTGGCTGTCTCCACTAGTAACTAAAATCAAGCTAACATCAAACCCAAAGACTCTAGTTTGAGCATAATTGTCCTTAATGAGGCCTCAGTTATTAGACGACAGATTTTCTGGCATTTTACAAGAAAATCTGATTCAACATTTAAAATGTTAGTTGTCAGATTGCTTCTTGAAAACTGAGTAAACTTAAAGTTCATTTGAAAAGAATTATTTAATCAACAGTTCTTGGAGGCAAAAATAAATACCTCAGATCTCCTATAAAAACACAGATAGAAATATCTCCAAGCAAATTCATTGTGAAACAGCTGAATGGTATGATGTACGTAAACATCTACAGCATTTTTGGCCTGTTTTCCAAGACCTTCTCTGTCTTGTCAGAATGTTCAGAGTGATATATCATTAATCTAAATGAAAATGGATTGCTGTTACTGATCATAAAATTTAATTATAGTAGAACTTTAATCCGAGATAAACTTGAATGTCTCTGATGGGAAAATAAGTGACCACCAAAGCAGACTGGCCACCCAAGCCAGCACTGATATATTTCAGATACTTTGTTGAAAGCCAGATGTAATGAAATATATTATTAATTCTCTTGTGCCAGATAAGCTTGTTGTGAAAAACATTTTCAGACTCAGATATTCAACAGATATTCTGCACGTTTTCCAAAAACTCTGTCTATTGTGGGGCCTTTTGTCAGCTTCCTCCCTTTTTTTCTCTTGTAAATGCATGTCTTTCTAGAGTTTCCATTGTTCTTCTCTTTCTTGTTCACTGAATTGCCACCACATCAAGTTCATACTTCGCTCACTATTCCTAGAGGGCTACTGGATACAAAAGAGCTGCTTAAGTTTATATTGTTGGCCCATAGTATAGTTCTGCCCGTAAGTGTGGCATGTAGCTTTTGATGAGAAATGTCTTCTATTACTTTCATATAGGCTGGTTTAGCAATAGGAATCAGTATATTAGTTTAAGGACAAATGTATTGCATATGTGTGTCTTAACTGCCTAAATGTAGAACTTGAACTCTGAGCGCATGTGCTTGATTTGTCAGATCGCCCTGTACATATCGTGAGGAATAAAGGAATACTGCTTTCTAATATCACACTGGAGTTAGAGAGTTTTCTTCCCAGATTTCAGATGACAATTTGGAGATTTTGTCATTTATGTTAAATATTAGTAAGCTACAAACAAAACATCCCACAGCTATGACTACTTCAAATCTGCTTCTGATTCTTAGAAGTTATGTATTTCCTTTTTCCCATTAACCATATGATGTTTCATTTGTAGTAGAAAAGTAGATAAATTGCTGTCTGGATCAGTAGAGGAAGAGTATTAGATGAATGACTAAGATTAAAATGGAGTGTGAAAGTGGTTAATTTTGCCTGTGAAAAACTTGCTGGAGCAGATTTGATGTTCAAAGGAAGTGCAAATATAATGTGCAATTCTGACTAATTTACCTGGAAAGACCCGCTGTCTAAAATTCAAATTTGGGCCTGACATAATATTTTTAATCTGAAGTGAATCATATTGATTATTTAATTGGTATTGTTCATGTGTACAAGGATTTCTGGCAACAGTAAAGGCTTCTGGGAGGAAGTCCAGATCTTGTTTCAAGGCAGCAGAGATATTGCGTATTTGTGAAAATGCTGCATGTTTTGATTGACAAGCCAAGCATCTTTTGCTAGATAAAAATAACTTTACCATGATGTGATTGGTATTGAATGTTTAAAAATTGTAAATCATGATCTGTGAGACTGTCTAGAAATCAAACAAAAAAAGCAAACAAACATATTTTGTATATTTTGTTAAAACAAACAAAATAGTTATTGTAATTCTACATTTCGTATTACTGCTTTATTCTGAGTTTTGAGTATAATTAAAATTCCACAGTTTTCTACTCTCTATTTTGCTAGAAAGGGATAAGAACTTCCCAGGGAAAATCACTACAAGATCTTCTGCAATGCCATGTCCCAGTGGCATTGATTTCTGGAAGGACAATATACCTATTGCATTCTGTCTAGTATAATGCACCTTGTTCCTCCCTTCTCTCAGTGATGTACTTCATATTGAAACGCAGTCACTGATTTGAAGCAAATGTGCTCATGCATTGAAAGGACAGTTTTGTAGATTATACTCTTACGACCTGAGTAACTTTGGGGAGAAGAGTAGAGGAGGCACACACATCTTGGAAAAGGAAAAGTAGGCTGCACGACCACTTCTCCCCTTGTCTCACCTCTTGCTGCAAGGCACGATCATGGGACTGCCCCTCGGTCACTCCATATGTCCTAGACCACAGATATAAAGCAGTTTACCCAAGCTTTCATTATGTAAACTACATAATTCTGGGAATCTTTTTGTTTCTCTGAACCTCCCAGTGCATAGCCTGGGGCAAAGCAACTCAAACCACACAGTGCTGTGCTTAATCACACAGTTGAGACCATAGAGGAAGAGAACACAGGAAACCTTTATTTTTCTACAGAACTGATACAGTACAGGCAGAGTCTGCACAATAATGCTTCATTTACTGCCTCTGTCCTATTATTTACCTCGTTGTGACCCTGCAGAACCAGAGGTCACTTAGCTGCATGGTAGCTCTGAGTTCTGAAGCAACTGTAAGAGACTGCCAATTATTCATTGTTTTCCCACAGTTTATCATGGTCCCAGAATATGAATCCTAGCAGTGTTCTGAGAGAGGGAGATACTGTCTTGGGGAACTGCCTTTCTCCTCACTTGTATTCAGACAGACCATCTCTCTTCTCATCTGTAACTACATTACATTCCTGTAGCAACCATTGTGAGTATTCAGTGTATTTCTTATCATCTTGTAATGCAATTTAGATATTGAAAAGGGCAAGGACGAGCCAAGCTATACCTGGATAGCTTTGGACGGACTATCAGAAAGCAGGACCTTCCTTGTGTTGCCTTTCCTTTACAGTATATAGAACTACTGCTATAAATACTTGCTTCAGCAAGTTTCTCATTTCATGCAAAAGGATAACAAAATAAGAGAATTATTCCTGATTCCTGTGGTAAGGCACAGAGGAAAGACACAGAGCTGATAAGAAAGAATCTTCCAGGGCAGACTGCCACCATGCAAAATGACTGCAGAATTTGTAACTACCTCAGTGTTACCTTAAAACTGAATGATGAGTGATAATCAGAGGATGGTCATGATACCTGTGGGATGTGCTATTTCAGAGCAATTATACTGCATATATTTCTCTGAAAAGTACACCTCAGAAAAGTTCAGTAAACCTTTCCCTCTCCCCCCCCCCCCCCCCCCCCCCCCCCGAAAAACTTCTATAGGAATGCAATAGGAACAGTTAACTGCCCGCTCTTCTCTTTTGTGGGTTTTCTGAAGTAGCAGTAGTTAGGCTGACTATGACATCTATGTTTCAGTATTCTTCCAAACTAACATGTTCTTACTAAACATTATCTGTAGATGACATACATGGTGCATTTATCAGCTATCTGCATTTGTTCTGGCTATTCCTCAAACAGAATCCGATGAGTCAGAGCACTTCTGCTGGTAGGCCCTTCAACTGCTAGGATACACACTTTTGCTGTGGGTAAAAAGGCACAGAACACTAGGCATATTTTGTTTTGTTATTATGCATCTTGTGTTTCATAACCTTTCCATTTAGATTCCTTCTTCACAGCAGACCTTCATGCTTATTTTCTGTATGGAAGCACCATAGCTGGCTTCTTCCATGCCCTATCTTCTCTAGTATTCCCCAGGAATCTCTCAATTTAGGAATCCTCAAGCCTAAAAATCACTCATGCAGTCACACTCCAAGAGGTATACCACACACTCTCAGTTCCCTGCTACCAAATGGTCATTGTGCAGGGCTGCAATTTGGGTACTTCAAACACAAAATGGCAAAAGATAGCAATTGCCTGGACCTTCTGAATGTGGACTCTGTAAAATACAATATGTTTCTTGCTTTTCACAGACACTGACTTTACACTGAGAGCTGCAGTCAGAAGCTATGACCCCATGCCACTGAAGGACACAGACCGTAAGTGACCCTGTTCATTATATTCATAATAATGTATGTCAGTTTCCAGGCTGACAGAAAAATATTTGGTGCTGTACTTGGCTGAGCACTGGATTTCGCTAGAGCATTTAATGAAGCTCCAGTGATTTAAACTTACATAAGTTTTGAAATCACCTTGTGAGAATTTTCATCAGGCTCCATTTATTTGGACTCTCACATTAATTCTGGGTATCTAATCTGACAACCTCGGTTGGAAGGTAATACTCGTGGGAATGTATGTTGCTTAGATCAGTGTCCTGCTCTTTTTAAATACACTGAATGTGATTAATCTCTCAGTGATATAAATATATCATTAATGTAAATACACTGCTTTCATTAGTCCTTTTATGAACGCATTCTGGCACAAGTGAGTGCAAAACCTGACCTTCTGATGACTAATTATGTGGTACTTAATTTTTAAATGTCTAGCTTGTAAAAGTGAGAAAAAAAGATGACTTACACTGTAAGCTATGTTTCAGCTTAAAAATGATTCCAAATTCTCTTGGTTAAAGACATGAATCTTAAGTAATTTGTTTTTACTAGCAAGAGGTTTAGATTGTGTTACATCATGTGTATACAATAGTATAAAAATTGTGTGGACAAGTTATTTTCAATAGAACAAATGTCTGTTTGCCTCTCAGACATGTAAGCATTTGTCTTGTTTTCAGAGCAGAAATGTAAGATCAAATCTGTGCTCTTCCAATGTATTAGTATCCATACTTCAGAATATTAAACTAATCTGTTCAGTTTGCAGTTCATCACTTGGCTTGTTTTAAGTTGTATAGTTTAATGAGCACATTAGATAGTACAAATGAGAGGGAAAAATTATCATAGAATCATAGAATGGCCTGGGTTGAAAAGGACCACAGTGATCACCTAGTTTCAACCCCCCCTGCAGGATCACCAGCCACTAGACCAGGCTTCCTAGAGCCACATCCAGCCTGGCCTTGAATGCCTCTAGGGATGGAGCATCCACAACCTCCTTGGGCAACCTGTTACAGGGCATCACCACCCTCTTGGTGAAAAACTTCCTCCTAATATCTAACCTAAACCTCCTCTGTCTCAGTTTATAAGCAATCCCCCTTGTCCTAATACTATCAACCCAAGTAAACAGTCACCTCCCTTTCTGTACAGGCAACTCCAGGCCTGGACGCAGTACTCCATATGGAACCTCACAAGAGCAGAGTAGAGGGGGACAATCACCTCCCTTTCCCTGCTGGCCATCCCTTTTTAAACATGGCCCAGAACACAGTTGGCTTTCAGAGCTGCAAGTGCACCCTGCTGGCTCATGTCCAGCTTCTCATCCACCAAGAATCCCAAGTTCTTCTCCACAGGGCTATTCTCAAGAACTTCCCCCAGTCTGTACAAATACCTGGGATTGCCCCGACCCAAGTCCAACACCTTGGACTTGGCCTTGTTGAACCTCATTAGATTCTCACGGGCCCACTTCTCTAGCCTCAAGCCTTTAGTCCAGATCCCTCTGGATGCCTTCCCTTTCCTCCAGTGTATCAAATTACTCATGGTATGAAAGGTATCATAAAAATTTTTACAAAATTTGTACTTTGTATAGAAGGTATCGAATCCAACAATGGCTCATGGATTTTCTTGCTCATATTGCAGCATTTAAAGCTGTTTTTTTCAGCAGTATTGACCATGATTATGAAGTAGAGTTGGCTTCATATGAAGGTCACTGTAGGAGGCCATTTATATATATGACTCATGTTTAAAAGTTTAGATGCAAGATGAAATTACAGGAAAACTAGGGATGCCCTCCAGCATCATGGTGGCTGGTATAAAGTTTGAGTTTCATGTTATATAGCATTGTAATACTGCTATATACAGTCTTACATTAAATATTTGGAATGACTCTAACCAGACACATTAACTGATTTAATTTCAACTCCAGATTCAGTCACACAAATTTATGTGTCCATTTTATAAATACCAATATGCAATGCAAGATCCCACTGTAGTCAAAAAAGCCCATTACAAGACAGCATTGAGTATTCAGCACAACTAACACTGAGATGAATCTTGATGCATGCTGATAGGTGACTAGGCTCATTTTAGGCTCAGTGAGCTGAGCTGCAACTTCAGAAGAGCACAAGATGTGCTCTCGTACCTTCCTCAACTCATGAAGGTTTCTCAGATATCCCATGGAATCTCAAATATCACACCCATTTTTAGCAAAATGAAGCTTACCCCAGGATGTCTACTCCAATAGCTTTTCAGACTACATCTGCAGTTACTTAAATATGTATCTGCTGTGCCATTTCAGACTCACTACAGTTTTACATGTAGAATACAGTCACTTTTGTGGAAAATTTCCAGTCTTGAATCACCTCCATCAGATACATACAGAAATTTTAACATCCTAGGAGTGTCTAATGCCACTTGATACATACCTTCAGGGAAGCGAATTATAACTGTGCACTGACCAAGGCTTGACTCCACTGTCTAGATTATTCTGCTTGGCTTTTTGCTATTAATTAGAAGAACTCAGCTGTTGTGTAGGTCCTGTCTTTTGTCAGCACTACATGGGGTCTCAGGTACCCTTTGATATTATAAAGGGCACCAAACATCTATATTTAGGTGAACTGAATAGGGTGCTGTGTCTATAATGTGAGATCAAATAAATACACAGTTCATAAATGCATTGTAATGAACACCTGAATTTAAGTGCTTTAATTGGAAATTAAATCCTACGCAGAGGAATATTCATATCACTTGTACAATGCTGAGAACTGGAGAAATAGTCTTATTCCAACCTACAGCACTGATTATGTCACCTGTGAATGTCTTTTCTTATAGAGATACTGTCAAAGTGATTTTGAAAAAGAATTCTTCTATTATATATAGTATTACATATAGTATTTGTGTCACTAACAAGAAGTAATGATATTGCTAAAAACATCCTATCATCTTCCTGATATAATCTGGTGGAACAGAACAAGAGATTAATTATTAGAATCCTTTAATGTCTCATTTCATTGCTTCTCAATGACTCCTCTCAGTATACATTATTTCCTGCATTCTGCATTATAATTTTTTAGCTCTCCTGTTTGGTTTGTTTTGACACTGGCAAGAAATACTATCCCTGATAAGACAAGTAGTGTAACAGAATACATTACTCACTCTGAGATGTTTTGTAAAATAAAAAATAATGAGCCTAAATATTTACATATTGTGGTTTGTGTGACGCTAATTCATTGAACTTCTGGCTGCACCTGAAGAACAAGTATTTTTAATGTGATATGATTACAAACCTTAAGCCAAACCCACTTCTCTAGTACATAAGAATAAATTCTAATTAAATCAGTGGGAGTTATGCAAACGTATATATGCATAAAATCTGGCAGAAAGATAATGACAACCAACATTTCATTTTGATGATAAATCAGCAAATTTTGTCCCATTGTTGCAGTGGCAGTAGTTTTGGCTTCTCGTTTACTTTTGTTTTGCATTCTCCTTATTTACACCATGTATGTTACTGTAGAAAATATACTGAAGAATGGTCAGTGAATCTGTAGGTTTAGATTAAGCACGAAGATTTCGGAACGCAGAGATTAAATCAATTAGGGAACATGTCCCTGGGGGTGTTCAAGGCCAGTTGGATGGGGACCTGGGCAGCCTGCTCTAGTGTTAAATACAGAGGTTGGTGGCCCTGTCTGTGGCAGAGGGGTTGGAGATTGATGATCCTTGAGGTCCCTTCCAACCCAAGCCATTCTGTGATTCTGTGATGTGTAGGAAAACAAAACAAAACGACGACAAAAAGAACCTATATAAATGATTTCACTGTGCACCAGACATGAATAAGACTATCTCATTGTTGCTGGATTAAAATCTCATGCTTTCTCTCACTCTTTGTGGCATTATTTTTTATGCCATGCTGTGACTGGTCTCAAGATCAAGGTCCTGAATATTTTTAAGTACATGTTAAGCTACTGCAACAGAGATTAGAAAGGAAGTATTCTTTAGTGTACTATTGATCTCTACCATCAAAGTTTTAAACTATTTGTTGCATAAAGATGGAATATATTTTTGTGTGCTCCATTATATCTGTGGTAATTTAAGTTTATGAAGCTCTTAAGACACACAGATTCCATATTTAAGTTTGCATATTCAGACACACATCCACTTATATTGCTTCCATGTATATATACATATAAACATAGAAGAAAACTACTTCTGCATGGAACTATATAATACCCACATTATTACTGAAATTGTATTATATATGGGATATGACTGACCCCACCTTCTTTAAGCTGTACTGAAATTAAGCACTTAATCTAAGATAGTCATCTAGACTTCTTCTATAGTCAGTGGAAAATTTAGGCATTTTCAAAGTATTTGCACAAGATTACTTGCATAAATTGTCCTTTGGATGTTCTTTACTGATGACAGAGAGAGCTTGCTTCATATCTAAAATTTGTCTTATATCTGGCGAAAGTAAGTTAAGAAGAATAAAGTTCAACTTTACTTAATAAAAAAAATTGGGACAGTGCTCCCAATGTAGTTAAGAAACTGGTAAACATTCAATTTCTATGCAATAATATTTCACATGATGAAGATCATTTTGATCTTATACAGATTACCGCAGTTGTTTGGTGCTCAGCCTGACTGTGCTTTTTTCTACATGAGATAATGTATTAATGGACATAATGATGGTAAAAGTAGAAGTTAGCAGAGTTTGTCCCCATTAGATCAGTTACTGCTGCAGCAGAGTTAGTACTGGCTCCATTATGAATTTTTTAGAATTCTTTAATGCAGACACAGGCCAGATGCACAGCAATTCTGCAGTTATTTAAAAAAATAAAAAAAATAAAAAATAAATTAAAAAAAAGAAAGAAAAAGAAAAGAAAAGAAAAAAAAATTCTCTTAATTGTGTGGTCATTAAGAGACTGAAACTGATGTGGGTAATTTGTCTTTTTCACTTACATAACTCCTAGAAACCAAAGTTGGTATAGGTGCTCCTGGATTCTTCAATGCTTATGGAATAATACAAGCAAATTAATGCAAAGGAGAAGACAGATAATTCCCTTACTTTCCCAGACTAAAAACTGAGACACAACAACCCTGCTTTGTTATGAAATCTTGGTGAAGACAATTTAAGAATATCATAAGCATGCTGTACAGAGACAACTGAAGGAGTAAACTACTAAAACACTGTTTTTACTTGGTATCAAAATTAAATAATCTAAGAGCTGCAATGCTCTTAGATTTCTTTTCCCTTGTGAGTCACTGACTTTGCATAAAGCACAGTGAATTGATTCAATTATGAAGAGTAATTGTTTCAAATGAGGAATAATATATATTGGCAAGATGCTGCATTTCCAATATGCATTGAACTTCTCACACTTTTCCATTTTGGACTAAGTTATTACCCTTTATGAAATAGAAACAGAAGAAATTAAAGAGATCTTTCTAGTCTGTTTTGATTTTGCATTCAAGAAATGATGGTTCATTTACTTGTTCTTGTTTCTGTTAGAACTATTGCTGACTTATTTTACATTATCTGTATTCTATTCTACACTTCAAAATATTGAGATAATTTCTTACGAGTGTCTAAATTAAAACACTTGCCAAGTCATTTTGAGATTTCTATCTATCTTTACATTTTCCTTTGTCAAATAAATATCGAGTCTCCAACTAAAGTTCATTGTCTACATTATCTGTTAAAGAAGAATCTCTCTGGTGCATATCGTTCCTGCTAAAATAATGATGTGTGGAATTTTTTTTGTCTTGACTAACATTTGAGCTTTCAAATAGTTTCTCATTTTGATTTGTGATGTGTAAAGTTCAGTTCTAAAGTTTTTTCCCAAAAGATTCCAGGGGAACATCCTATGATATATGTCTTTTCAGAGCTAAGGTTAGAGATATCATAAAATGATAGAATCGTAGAATCATAGAACAATAGAATCACAGAATTATAGAATCATAGAACAATAGAATCACAGAATTATAGAATCATAGAATGGCTTGGGTTGGAAGGGACTTTAGAGATCACCTAGTTCCAACCCCTGCCATAGGCAGGGCTGCCACCCACCAGACCAGGCTGCCCAGTCCCATCCAAACTGGCCTTGATGGGGCATCCAGTTTCTCTGGGCAGCCTGCACCAGTGCCTCATCACTCTGTGAGTAACAAATTTCCTCCTAATATTTAATCTAATTATCTTTCCACGTTTAGCTTTAAACCATTCCCCTTTGTCCTATCACTGTCTGTCCATGCAAAAACTTTGTCCTGTTTATAAGCTCCCTTTAAGTACTGGAAGGCTGCAATGAGGTCTCCCCAAAGCCTTCTTTTCTTCAGGCTGAATCAGCCCAGCTCCCTCTAACTTTCTTCATAAGAAATGTGCTCCAGTCCTCTGATAATCTTCCTCTGGACCTGTTTCAACAGCTCCACAACTTTCCTGTGTTGAGGACCTCAGATCTGGACACAGTATTCCAGACAAGTTCTCACAAAGGCAGAGTAAAGAGAGACAACCACCTCCCTTATCCTGCTGGCCACCACCCTGTTGATGCAGTCTAAGATATGGTTGGCCTTCCGGATTACAAACACATGATGCTGGTTCACATTAAGCTTTTCATCCACCAGAACCTCCAGATCCTGTATGGGGCTGCTCTCGATGACTTTTTCTCCCAGTCTGTACACATATCTGGAATTGTTCCAACCCAAGTGTAGCACCTTATCACTGGACTTGTTAAATCTCATCAAGATCTTGCAGGCCCAGTTTTCAAGCTTGTCCAGGTTCCTTTGAATGGCATCTCTCTTTTATGTTTTATCAATGGCACCCCTTAGCTTAGTGTTATCTACAAACTTGGTGAGGGTGTACTCAATCCCATTTATCTAAGTCGGTGATACAGTCCTTCTAGGCCCTTCCTCCCAGGCGTGAAAGAAAAAATACCAGTGTTATGAGACCAAAATGGTAATGTTATGATGGCAATATATGGCACAGCTGATCAGAGTGAATATTTCTAACTCATTTCTCTACATCTTTCATTCTTTGTCTTCTGTAAGTTAGGTCTGTTTCCAAAGAAATCATTGATGGAAAACTTGAAGGAAGCAATGGTTAATGTTGTACATATTATTCACCTAAACACACACAAATGCAATCTTCAAATATGTTTGTCTCTGTGTATGTGTGTTCATACATATTCAAGTATATATCTGTAGTCATCACAGTGATGCAAACACAGATAAAGGTGTGTGATTAATACCGTATTGACAGGAAGGATGTTAATATAAAGATGATAATATCTCAGATAATTCTCTCAAATCTTCTGAGATACTCATTTCTCAGAAATCTCAACCCTAAGATGTGACACTGAAATATATCTTCAACAAAGAGAATTATTGGTTACCTTCATCCAAAATGATACAATTTCAGGCTACTGTCTGTCAATACTGAAGTTTATAAATGTAAGAAAATTGAAATTTGGCACTGATGTGCACTAGAATATACAAATATCTCTGGGGAGATAATTTCTCTCAGGTGATCATAGAATCATAGAATCACAAAGTTGGAAACGACCTATAAGATCATCTAGTCCAACTGTTTCCTCATCACCATTGCTACCACAAGCTACTAAACCATATCATGCAGCACATCGTCCAGATGCCTCTTGAACACTGCCAGGGACGGCGACTCCACCACCTCCCTGGGCAGGCCATACCAGTGCCTGACCACTCTCTGAGAGAAATAATTCTTCCTTATGTCTAATCTAAACCTCCTCTGATACAACTTGCGGGCATTACCCCGTGTCCTGCTCATTGCCTGGGAGAAGAGGCCAAACCCCTCCTCATCACAGCCTCCCTTCAGGAAGTTGTAGAGTGCAGTGAGGTCTCCCCTGAGCCTCCTCCTCTCCAGACTGAACAATCCCAGCTCCGTCAGCCGCTCTTCATAAGACTTGTGCTCCAGACCAGTTTTGTTGCCCTTCTCTGGACATGTTCCAGGACCTCAATTTCCTTTAGTCTTACCTATAGTGAGGGGCCCAAAACTGAACACAGTACTCAAGGTGCGGCCTCACCAGTGATGAGTACAGGGGGATGATCACCTCCCTGCTCCTGCTGGCCACACTATTTCTAATGCAGGCCAGGATGCCGTTGGCCCTCTTGGCCACCTGGGCACACTGTCGGCTCATGTTCAGCCGAGCATCAACCAACACCCCCAGGTTCCTCTCTTCTTCACAATCATCCAGCCACTCATCCCCAAGCCTATAACGCTGCATGGGGTTATTGTGCACAAAGTGCAGGACTTGGCACTTGGCCTTGTTGGACTTCATCCCGCTCACCTCAGCCCAGCGATCCAGCTTGTCTAAATCCCTCTGAAGGGCCTCCCTACCCTCAGGCAGATCAACACCACCTCCCAGCTTGGTGTTATCTGCAAATTTAATGAGGGTACACTCAATCCCCTCATCTAGGTCATCAATAAAGATATTAAATAAGATGGACCCCAGTACCGACCCCTGGGGGACACCACTTGTAACAGGTCACCAGCTGGACTTAACTCCATTAACCACTACCCATTAGGCACGGCCCTGTAGCCAGTTCCTCACCCAAAGGAGTGTATACCTGTTCAGACCACGGGCAGCCAGTTTCCCCAGAAGAAGCCTGTGAGAGACCATGTCATCAAAGGCTTTGCTGAAGTCTAGGTAGACTACATCGACAGCCCTTCCCTCATCTACCAGACTGATCATCCAGTCATAGAAGGAGATGAGGTTGCTCAAGCACAATCTGCTTTTCGCAAACCCATGCTGGCTGGGCCTGATCCTCTGGCCACCATGCACATGCCGTGCAATCTCATCCAAGATGATTTGCTCCATAACTTTCCCTGGTACCAAGGTCAGGCTAACAGGCCTATAGTTCCCTGGATCCTCCTTACGGCCCTTCTTGAAGATGGGAGTCACATCAGAAGGGATAGTTTAGATCAAGACACTGACAGTAGTGTCCCAGCCAATCCTGTGATCAGATAGCATCAACGTGACTATTGTTTGATCCTGTACAAACCTTGGTTAATCTGAAGAGGACATTTACTCATATCCATTCAGTAGGTTTGAAAAGCCTTCACAATCAAATGATGGATAGTTTTATACAACAGAAAGATTGCCTGGACTTTGTTAGCAAGACCTGTATTTCTTTTGAGAGGGAAAAAAAAAAAAAAAATTTTTTTTTTTTTTTTTACATTGGGAAACACTTTTATACTTTTTTTTCATAAGGGAACAATTTTTAATGTGAGAGTGACTTAGCAATGGAACAGGTTGCCCAGAGAGGCTATGGAGTCTCCACCCTTTGAGATATTGAAATATTGTCCTAGGCAAGCAGCTTTAGATGGATGTTTGAACAGTGGAGTGGACAAGATGACTTCTGCAAGTGTCTTTCAACTTCAGCCATTCTGTGACTCTGGGAAGAGACAGATTACATTCAACTTTAAAGACTGCTTAAGCAGCCTTCATAGTTTTACACAGAAGACAAAGGGTAATGATTAGTTACTACCATAGTAGCTTCAGGCTGATAACAAAACTTACAAGCAATAGATGGTGTTTTATAGTGCGTGATATTATTGTTGTTGGTTTTTTTTGTTATTGCATTGTATTATAATACTGTGGTAGTATTATCTTTATGAAGTACTTCATTTTATAGAAAGTATTTCAGAGATCGTATATAGTAAAGATTCCTGAGGAATAGAGTATTTGGATACTCATCAAAGCTCTCATGAGCTTGATGAGCAAAACTTTACCAAATGTTCATTCTTCAATGAGCACAGAATAACTTTGTGTTCCTAAACTCAGTTTAAGATTTCAGTGTGAAAAAAACTAATTGTCACAGTGTATTACCTCCAATATCATTCGATTTAGCTACATACTTTTCAAACTGGACAGTATTCAGCAGCAGCAGGAAGATCACTAGAAAATCTACGAGTCACTTATTAGGAAATGAAAAGGATATAGTAAATATGAAAATCAAATACATACCATAGCAGAAGAAAAAAATGAATATAATTCAAAAGTTAAGTCCTCCAAAAAATATGTGGGTATTAATGACAAGCTATGAAATATGCCTACTATAATTTGAAATCATGCTCCCTTTATGGAATACGTGAGAATATCAGTAGTTGGGAAATGGTGGAAAAAATGTTATGAAACCCATGTCTACTTTATAAGGAAGGTATTGACAAACAAATGTTCTGAGAGTGTTGGTGCCTCATAATTTTGAAATATGTGAGAAGTTCAATACATCCGTGGAGTTTTCAAAAATACCAGAATGGAAACTTCTATGCTGCTGACAGTTTGGAGTATGTCTAGATCACATGATGATCAGACCGGGATTTCTACTCTGGTTCTGTGATTGTTGGTAGGTCTCCTTGGCAGCACAGTTCAAATGAAGGCTAACAACTCAGTCCTGGAAGCAGTTTAATCAGCACCACGTGGCACTGCCCCTGGGCCAGCCAGAGCTGTGAACTCTGCGGTTAATTACCTCCTGAAGATCCTCTGGTCCTACAGCTGGTGTTGTTTTGGGTCCTGACAATTCCCATTCAGAGTTCAGACAATGGAAAACACTCCTTCAGGAATTTTTATTATTATTGTTACTCTTTTCAGTAACGCTAAGAGAATCTAAATTGTTGACTTTTGTGTGAAGCATGCTACAAAATGTGTAGAACTCTACAGGACATAGAACAGTGTATGGAAATTTTTTAACTTAGATTCTTATTTCCTTTTTTCTTATTTTTGTAAAATAAGGCATCATGACTAGAATGATTTTCAACATTATAGCTCTTATTCACTCAGAGTTAAGGAAAATAAACAAACTCAGTCCAGAAATATAATTGATTTTTTCCTTCTGCATGATGAACTAAGGTTTTACTACATTTTATTGTATCTTTCCTTTTTATTTTTTTTTTTCAGTGTTTCAACTGAAACTCAGTACTTTTGCTAAGTTTTATGATAAGAACTATAATGATTTCCCAGCTGAAGGAATTGATAAAAATGTCAGCTATAGACATATTGAGCCATGTTTCAATTTTTATTTTTTTCTGCACTTACTGCTAAAAAGGCAGCATTAATTAAAAATAATAATAATAATAAAAGTCTTAGTTATAAAACTTTGTCCTTCCCTGCCACCACTTGAATGAAAGTACAGTTGTCAGGAGTGCAAGTAAAGGCCATAGACTGCAGTAACACTCTGGCAAGATGCTATGGAAAAGGAAAGGCCAAGACAGCATCAGCACAGGAAAAAAAAGTGACAAAAGAATTGACATTTTTTTTTTCTTATTAGCAGGTTTAGTAGTAGGATGGAAGATATCAAAACACAGGAAGCAAGTGTGGAATTTAAACAATTGTGGAGTTAATTATTGGTACCGAGTCAGAAGTCTGTGAGATGAAAGGACAGATCCTGAGGAGCCACCAGGATTTAAGCATTTACTTGAAATTCAAATACTTAACAACCTTTTAAATTTAAATTTAATACATTTTCCATTAAAGATGATCCAGAAATCAGAGATTTAGTTAGTTGGCGGGACACTGCTATGTACAGATTTGACAGGTGTATGATGTTCTGACTAGGTTGCATGTATTTCTGCTGTGTTGTCTTGTGTTTTACCAGTTTTTTTGGTTTTTCTTTTTTTTAAGTATGTGTATTCAAAGATCAGATATTTTGCAGGAAAAAGATCTGTCTGTGTGGAAGCCATTTGAATGCAAAACAACTAGATGTTATCTAGTAGGCCTAAATATAGCTTGAGTATGCAGATGCCTAATACCCATCACAACTGGAGTCAGCAATTTTCAAAGTCTACTTAACTCTTTTCATTCCAACTTTCATTAAGTGCCTCCCCGCTAGATTGGAGTATCTCTTTAGTTGCTTTAAAGAAGTCACTGACAACTGTTTAAAAGCTCTTAAGGTATATCCTATAAAGTCTGTAATAAATAAATAAATAGGTTGTGATCAAAAATTGGGAATACAGGTACCTGAATTCTAAAAGTATTCTAAAGTTCTGGAACCATTTTTCTGAAGTAAGGGATAATAGATAAATCTAAACAGTAAGAGACAGTGTTTGACTAGATTTAATCTGAGCAGAGGGCTGAATCCTCATCTTCAAACTGCTGGAGAACGTCCTGATTAAAAGGGCGTAGGGTACAAGTGACCCCCTCATTTGAAGTTGGATTATGTCACTTCAGTAGATGCGCCTTGTGGTTTGGTACCTTAGTAATAAGAGGAAAAAAATATCATTACCCTCATTACTTCCTTGGTGGTTTTGGCACTGCCTTAGAACACTGGGAACACACAAACTCAACCTTAATTATTTTCTTCTCCCCAGGGATCAGTTCCAGCCACAGTCAACAGATTGCCAGTGTGGAAATTACCTTCCTGTTCTCTGACGTGCTACAATTCTATGGGAAGAATGGAAGTCACCTACACATCTCACTGAATATCAGTTCTATCTTTGGCTAAAGAAGAGACTGAATTAAGTGGGAACAAGATAATGATTTGGAGTTACCTTCAACATTGTTTCCTACTGATCCTCAGTTTCACCTCACAATATTCAATGACTGCTTTAGGAATTTAGGCAGTTGTATTAGGTGACTTGGATCATTCTCTGAACCTAAATGGTTGCAACTGAATTACCTAAACTAATAGAACGAGTTTCACATGCAATTTAATCTGCAACAACTGAAGAGTAGGCAGATGTTAAACCACTTACAAGATTAGGTCTGAGCTCCAGGACTGTAATTCTAGTATCATTCTTTATAGCCACTACAGAATTATAGAATGGCCAGGGCTGGAAGCGACCTCAAGGATCATGAATCTCCAACCCCCCTGCCACAATACTGCCCTGCCAATACTAGACCAAGCTGGCCAGGGCCCCATCCAACCTGGCCTTGAACTTGCCCCTCCAGGGATGGGGCATCCACAACCTCTCCGGGCAGCCTGTTCCAGCACCTCACCACTCCCTCTGTAAAGAATTTCCCCAACATCCAACCTAAATCTTCCCTCCTTCAACTTAAAACCATCTCCCCTTATCCTGATGTTATATACCCTTTCAAAGAGTTTATTTCCCTCCTGTTTGTAGGCTACCTTTAGGTACTGAAAGGCTGCAATGAGGTCACCCCGCAGACTTATTTTCTCCAGGCTGAAGAAGCCGAACTCCCTCTGCGTGTCTTCATAGGGGAGGTGCTCCAGTCTCCTGATCATCTTTGTGGGTCTCCTCTGGACTCTCTCCAACAGCTCTCTGTCTTCCTTGTACTGGGGGCTTCAGACCTGGACACAATACTCCAAATGGGGCCTCACAAGAGCAGAGTAGAGGGGGACAATCACCTCCCTGTCCCTGCTGGCCACCCTTCTTCTGATGGAGCCCAGGATACCATTTGCCTTCTGAGCCACAAGAGCACACTGCTGGCTCATGTTAAGCTTTTCATCCATCAAGACCCCCAGGTCCTTCTCTGCAGGGCTGCTCTCAAGGACCGCTCCTTCCAGTCTGTATAGATGCCTGGGATTCCTTCAGCCCAAGTACATAACCTTGCACTTTGCTGTGTTGATCCTCATCAGGTTCACCCAGGCCCACCTTTCCAGCCTGTTGAGGTCCCTCTGAATGGCATCCCTTCCTTCCACCATGTCAACTGCACCACTCAGCTTGGTGTCGTCAGCAAACTTGCTGAGGGTGCACTCGATTCCGTTGTTGATGTCATTGATAAAGACGTTAAAGAGCATAAGTCCATCAGACAGACTCCTGGGGAATGCCGCTCGTTATCGTCCTCCACCTGGACATAGAACCATTGATAACCACCCACTGTCTGCAGCCTTTCAACCAGTTTCTTATCCATAGAGTGGTCCACCCATCAAATCTACACCCCTCCAACTTGGAGATAAGGATGCGGTGGGGGACCATGTCAAAGGCCTTGTTCAAGTCCAGGTAAATGACATCAGTTGCCTTTCCCCTGTCCACCGATGTCGTCACTCCATCATAGAAGGCCATCGTTGGTTCCATCCATCATCCATCATTGGTTAAGCATGACCTTCCCCTGGTGAAGCTGTACTGGCTGTCTTGGATCACACACTCATTCCTCACGTGATCAAGCATGTCATCCAGGAGAATCTGTTGCACGATCTTCCGAGGCACAGAGGTGAGAGTCACTGGCCTGCAGTTCCCAAGGTCCTCCTTGCTCCCTTTCTTGTAAATGGGAGTGACGTGAGCCTTCCTCCAGTAGTCTGGGACCTCACCTGACAGCCATGACTTTTCAAATATGATGGAGAGAGGCTCGGCAACCACCTCAACCAGCTCTTTCAGAACCCTGGGATGCATGCCATCTGGCCCCATAGACTTGTACACATTCAGTCTCATGAGGTGGTCTTGGACTTGCTCTGTCCTTACAGGGGGGGGGATTTACCACCCTGGTCCCCACCTAGAGATGTAGGGATGCAGGGCTCAGGGACGTGAGAAATACTGGAATCCTCGCCACCATGAAGACCGAGGCAAAGAACTCATTCAGCTTTATCTTCATCCATTGAAGCCAGTTCTCCTTTTACATTTACCAAAGGAGGTACGCTTGCTTTAGTCTGTCTCTTCTAGCCAATGTACCTGTACAATGTCTGCAAGTCCGGACAGCATCCCTGTATATTTACCCCAGGGGTGAAACACCCTTGTTTCCAGAGCTTGTACGCATCTTTCTTTGCCCCCAGCATGCCCAGCAGGTCCTTGCTGAGCCATGCTGGTTTCCTCCTCTGTCTGCTTTCTTATTCAAAGGGACAGAGAGCTCTTGTGCATCCTCGAAGAGTAGCCAGCTCTCCTCAACATGTTTGTCTTTAAGGATAGCATTCCAGGGGATCTCGGCCAACATTCCACTGAACAGCCTAAAGTGCACTCTTCCAAAGTTCAGGGTCCTGATGCCACTCTTTGCCAGGCCCACATCCCTCGAGATCATAAACTTGACCAGGGCGTGGTCACTGCAGCCCAGGCTGCCTCCAACCTTAACACCTTTAATGATCTCTTCTGCATTAGTGAGAGGCAGGTTTAGCAAAGCTTGACCTCTGGTCCGTCTGTCCAATACCTGGACCAGAAAGTTATCATCAATGAATTCCAAGAGCCTCCTGGACCTCTTGCAGCTCGCCATGTGGTCTTTCCAACAGATATCCAGATGGTTGAAGTCTTTCTTGAGGACGAGAGCCCGTGAGCACGATGCCTCCCACATCTGAAGAAAGCCTCATCAACAGTCTCCCCTTGATCAGGTGGCCTGTAGTACACGCCTATCACCAGACGGCCTTTGTTAGTCCCCTCCCTAATTGTAATCCACAGGCTCTCAACCTGTTCCTCAGAGGGAGCTCCTCATAGTCTATCCACTCTTTGACATAGAGTGCAACTACCCCACCCTTCCTACCTTGCCTATCACTTCTGAAGAGCCAATATCCCTCAATGGTGATATTCCAGTTATGGGAGTTGTCCCACCATGTTCCCATGATAACAACAAGGTCATAACTTTCCAAGTGTATCACAGTTCCCAACTTGTCCTGCTTATTTCCCAGGCTGTGTGCATTGGTATAAAGGTATAAGGGATAATAACCAGAAGGGTGAATCAGTCCAGGAAGTTTCCTAGAAGCGTCCCTGAACTGCGCCCCAGGGAGGCAACACCCCTCCCTATGGGTAGGGTCATGCCAACACATAGGGCCCTCTGTTCCACTCAGCGGGGAGTTGCCTATGACAGCCATCCTTCTGTCCTTCCAGGTGGAGGCAGTCTTGAGGCGTGGGGTCAACTGTTTCACCCAAGGCAACTTCACAGGTGGACCTCCCTCCACACCCTCACTCACCTCTCCTTCGAGTTCCAGGGCCTCAAACCTATTGCACAGAGGCACCTGGGGAGCTGAGGATGGTCGGGAATAGGCATGCCCACTTTGCTGAGCCAGTACCCCTTTCCAATCCTCCTCCTTTCTCAAATTGTTGCTAGGAGAAGGAGAGGACAGGGGGCTCACTGCAGCACCGCCTGTCTGCTGGTTCCCCTCTCCCACCTGTTTGCAAGGCAGCAGGGGATGACGAGCTCCATGTGGAGCCTCAGCTGTGTGCCAAGATCTCGGAGCTGATAGGGACTGGCACCACCAATCAATCTCCCTCTCACACTCCTTTATGGTCCTCAGCCTCTCCACCTCCTTCTTCAGATCGACTACAAGGCTGTCACATCTTATACAAGTGCTGCCTCCATTGCCTGGCATTACAGAGGCCAGGCTCTGGCACTCGTGACAGCCAGTGACCCGCACACTAGCATCTTGTTTAAGGTCCTCAGTCTGAGTCTCCACACTTGTCTTAGTATCAGCTCTCCTTTCAAGCATGCACAGGACCTCAGTCTGGGTCTCCACATTCTTTTTGGCTGCAGTCGCCCTTCTGCATAAGCATGGAACCTCTGTATGGGTCTCCACAATTTTTGTGGCGGTAGCCTTCTGCCAGGGCGCAGCCATTGCAAACCATCAGGCACACTAACAGCACTAGATAGCCTTAATGGGGTGTGACTGATCAGCCCCACCAGGTAGTGGGTAGCTGCCGGTAGTGCCGGCTCGGCCCTTGCCCTGTTGCTGAGTCGTTAACAGCAGCCCGCGGGCTTTATCACTCACTTCACAGTGATAACAACCGTCCTTGCTGTGTGGCCCCGTATATGGGTGGCTTACAGTTCCTCCTCGTTAAAACAGCCCAGGTGATTCTCACACTCCGACTCCTCTCCGTCTCCATCCCGAAGCGACGCCTCGTTGTCCTCCCGGAGGCCTTTTCCAGGCGAGGGAGTGGACTCAGAGCCGTTGCCCTGGCAACGCCCCCGTCGCGTCAGCCGCTCTCGCGAGAACTGCCCGGCCGAGAGCTGCCTGGCCGCTCCGTTGTCTCAGGGGTCCCTGGATGAGGAACCGACCGAAACCCCCTGTACCTCGCGGTCAGTCGCTGCGGTTCTGGCTGCAACAGCTGAAGCAGCAAACCTCAATCAAGGATCGCCTCGCACTATCAGCATAAGACTTCATTAAAATCAGGAGAGCAACTTTGAATGTGTTTTTATTTCTTCAATTGTAACAGAGTTTCAGTTTTAGGTTTTTGACCTGAGGTTATAGCATCCAAGTTCTTAACTTCCGCAGAATCTACTCTTGCAAGCATGTCTTGATTTAATTCTTAAGGCTACTAGATTTTTCATAGCCAGAAGGCAAAGATGTATGAATTAACCAATGCTTATTCCATACCACTTAAATAGCTAGTGTAGGCAAGGCAATGTCAATTTTTACCTTGTGTCATTTTTTCCTTGATTCAGGGGTTGGAACAGACTGAGTTTCTTCTAAAAATGCATTACTATGAGAATATTATGGTCTTGTCAGGAAAAAACAGCTTTTACAATGATATACAATCAACTTTTGAAGTGATTCTTTGCTTAATATTTAAAGCTTCTTAGGGAATGTTGGAATATCTTCCAGCTCCCCCCTAAAAAGGAGCCACTCTGTTTTAAGCTCAGCAACTTTGTTTTCCTTTTGCTGCTAATTGTAGTTTCAACAATTCAACCTGATTTCAACCTGATCCAGGTCTATAAGTATCTACGGTGTGGGGGGCAGCATGGTGAGGCTGGACTCTTTTCAGTGGTGAATGGAGACAGGACAAGGGGAAATGGCTGGAAACTGCAGCATAGGAAGTTCCACACAAATGTGGACAAGAACTTCTTTACAGTGAGGTGACGGAGCACTGGAACAGGCTGCCCAGGGAGGTCATGGAGTCTCCTTCTCTGGACATGTTCAAGACCTGCCTGGATGCCTACCTGTGCGACCTGCTGTAGGGAACCTGCTTTGGCAGGGGGGTGACTCGATGATCTCTGGAGGTCCCTTCCAACCCCTACAACTCTGTGATTCTGTGATTCTGTGAATTCTTATACAGAATTTTTGTGCAATACTGAAGAAGGCAGATCAGTCAGTCTTACTGATTTTTATATTGTTTTATGTAGAGTTTCATAAGTAATTCCTCTCCAAATATCCTCTTTTAAAGTACATTTCAGTGGAAATGTTTCTTGCAGATTGGATTCAAAGGGACACAATATTCTCATAATACTTGCTTTGGTTTTTTTTTGTTTTTTTTTTTGTTTTGTTTTGTTTTGTTTTGTTTTTTTTCTACAAGATTAAATCATGGATAATTATGCTTTTCGTAAGTAGCATTTCTTAAAGAGCAGTGGATGTTGTCTACCTGAACTTCTGCAGGCTTTCAACACTGTCTCCCATAGTATCTTTGTAAGTAAGCTTAGAAAATAAGGTCTCTATTAGTGGACAGCTAGATAGATAAAGAACTTGTAATCAGTGGCACTGAGTCTGGTTGGAAGCCTGTAACAAGTTGTGCAGTCTTGTTCAAATTATTCAGTGACCTGGATGACCTGGATGAAGGCAGAGTGCACTGTCAGTGAGTTTGCTTATACTGAATTGGGTAGAGTGACAGACACAGCAGAGGATTGCTCTGGCATTCAGGGACCTTGACAGGCTGGGGAGATTGGCAGAGCAAGAACATCCCAGGCCTGTTTAGCCTGGCGAAGAGAAGACAGAGTGGGAATTAAGGTGTACAAATATTTTAAGGAAGGGTATCAACAGAAAGGGGTCAGGCTGTTTTCTGTGGCAATAGGCTCATACTGAAAGACAGGATGTTCCATCTGCACATGAGAGAAAACTTCTTCACTCTGAGGTGGAACAAGCTGCCCAAAGAAGCTGTGGATTCCCCTTCTGTGATGATATTTGAAACTCACCTGAATATGATCCTGGGCAATGTGTTGTATGTGAAAGTTCTTGAACTAGATGATCCCAAGTGATCCTTTTCTACCTTAACCATTCTGTGATTCTGTGAAACTTCTGGCAGATGTGGCTTCTCCTGATCTCTGAAAATATATTCTCTCTGCTAAAAGAAAACCTTTCAAAATAGAATAATGAACATCCAGAAAATACAGAAAATCTTATGTACTTCTTGTTCATGTGGGTAATCACGAGACCCTAAAGTTCATATAAAATTTAACGCAAATTAAGAAATCGTAACTGTAATGGAAAATCCAGATCTATTTCAGACATGATGAAGATGTATAAAGTAGACATTCAGGAGCCTAGTTCCACCGAAATAAGTAACAAGTATTTTGACCTGAGTATGAGACAGGACTTTACCCATTTACAATCTGGTCAAAAAACAGATGTCTGTGACGAAGTGTAGACAATCTCATTTTTCATCCAGCTGATGTGCAAAAAGAACAGAAGGTTGTTGTTATTTTTTTTTTTTATCCTCCCTTTCTGTTTTCTCTGATCTCTAAATAACACTGATTATGTCTGATCACTGCTGGGCTGGTTCACTAACTCTGTTCCTTAGCTGTGCTATGTATGGTTTCTGCCATTAATTATTGCTGAATATAATGCAGAATATTTAAAAAAAAAAAAAAATATTATGTTTATACATAGTATACCTTACAGTTATCCAAAACTCCTTACTGTAGGGACGTACATAGATCTGTATAGCATTTAGTAGGAGTAGGCTAAATGTGCTTCCTGAATATTATTTTAACAACATTCTTAAATGGCAGTCAGGGTCAAGACAGAAGCTACAATGTGATATTGTAGATGCAATTTATCAACTTTCTGGCTTTGAATTCTTTACTGGCGAAAGGCTGTCTTTCTTTCTTGGTTTTCTTTCCTCCTTTTGAGAGAACTTCAGGTGTGTAAAAATAAATCTGATGAATACAAAAAAGCGTGCTAGATTTCCACTTTCTATGAAGAGATTATATTCTCCCTTTTAGTCTGTTAAAAAAATGCCTAAAGCCAGGAGCTAAGGCAATGATTTAAAGAAAATAAATGGGAACTGGGAGGCTGAGAGTTATCACCCTATTCTTTTGTCAGCCTGAATATTTGCAGTTAGTGATGTTAAATTGGATTAAATGTGTAATGATTTCATGGAGAAATAAACCGAATAATCCTTTCACTGAATTAAGGGACTCAAATTACTTATCTTGGTGATACAATGTTTCAAGTTACCCTGATAAAATACTATGACAAACATGACTTTCAGAATGTGAATTGGTTTGGGATGAAAAATGAGTTTATTACGTGCTCAACATGAACAACAGCTTTTCCTGCTGTGATATTATTTTGTGTCTATGAAACTGACATACACTAAGGAATGATTGCTTATTCTCTTGAAATAATCTGGCAACACTAAAAAAAAAATATCTAGACTTAAAGAATGCATCAGATCATAAAATTCTAAGGGCCTGAACTGGGATCTAAAGTATGTGTGGCTTTTACATTACAGAGTCCATGGGGACAGATGGGACCCACCCAAGGGTACTGATGGAGCTGGCAGACATGATTGCGAAGTCACTTTCCACCATCTATCAGTGTTTCTGGACAGCCTGAAAAGTCTCAGAAAACTGGAAGCTTGCCAGTGTGACTCCTATCTACAAGAACAGTCAGAAGAAGGATCTGGGGATCTACAGGCCTGTCAGCCTGACCATGGTGCTCAGAAAGGTTATGGAGAAAATCATCCTGAGTGAGATCACATGGCATGTGTGGGCCAATTGAGGGACCAGGCCCAGCCAGCATGGGTTCATGAAAGGCAAGTCCTACAGGCTTGGGGCAGAGAGACTGGAAGACTGCATGAAAGAAATGGACCTGGGTGTGTTGGTTGATGCTTGCCAGAATACAGGCCAGCAATGTGCCCAGGTGGCCAAGAAGGACAGTGGCATCCTGGCTTGTATCAGAAATAGTGTGGTCAGCAGGAGCAGGGAAGTGATCATCCCCCTATACTCAGCTCTGGTGAGGCCGCACGTTGAGTACTGTGTTCAGTTTTGGGCCCCTCACTACAAGAAAGGCATTGAGGCCCTGGAGCGTGTCCTGAGAAGGGCAACGAAACTGGTGAGGGGTCTGGAGTACAAGTCAAATGAAGGAACTGTGGTTATCTAATCTGGAGAAGAAGAGGCTCAGTATAGGATACTTTATTGTTCTCTACAACTCCCTGAAGGGAGGTTGTGACAAGGTCGGATTCAGCCTCTTCTCCCAGGTAATAACAGGACTAGGGGGAATGGCCTCAAGTTGCACTAAGTTCAGGTTGGATATTAGAAATAATTTATTCTCTGAAAGAGTGGTCAGGCACTGAATTGGGCTGCTAAGGGAGATGGTGGAGTCACTATTCCTGGAGGGATTTAAGAAATGTTTAGATGTGGCAGGAATGGACATGGTTTTGTCCTTGACTTCCTGAAGCTGAAGCTTCCTGAATGGTTGCATGCTGTAATTCAAAATGAGTCTGATTCAAATCCTTAACACCTACAAAGGGGAAGTTGGTGAATTTATATTGTCATACAATACCTTTCTTTATCCTGGGAAAAGAAACTCTTCCATTTAAAAGGAGTAATGGCAGAATGATTTTGGTCTCTGCTTTTTGAAGGAAACTCCAGCTCCAGTCCCACACTTACCTTAGCCTGTGGTGGCAATTGATTGAGCTATTTTGGTTTTACAGTTTTCTGACCTATATAGTTTGCTTTAGAGAAGCTTAAGATGTCAATCGGCTCTGGGCAGCCTGGTCTAGTGGTTGGTGACCCTGCCCGTGGCAGGGGTGTTGAAACTAGATGATCATTATGGACCTTTTCAACCCAGGTCATTCTATGATTTTATTATTCTATTCTATGATTCTAAGTGTGTTTGGATTTGTCTCTGCTTTTTGAGTTGCCAGATGTGCCTACAGGCTCTAAAGTATTATTTATG
The DNA here is from genome assembly GCF_023343835.1 of Lagopus muta. NCBI lineage: Eukaryota > Metazoa > Chordata > Aves > Galliformes > Phasianidae > Lagopus > Lagopus muta. The sequence goes on along the minus strand of NC_064433.1, from coordinate 152,227,864 downwards.
CAAATAGAATTGCAGTCTCTGCCCCTTTTCTTACTACTAGTTAAGAAACTACTTACTACTCTGCTGGACAACTGTTACCAAGATATCAGAAAACTCAGTTTAAACATTAGACAAGGGTGAAAGATCTGAAGAAAGTAGAATGCATGACATTTTAGAAAATTGTGCAAGAGATGATAGGCTTCCCTTGACCCTAACATTTACTAAAGTTGAGTATTAAATTACAAGGAAACAAGGCCATTTTACATCTAAATAAGAATATCTTCAAAAAGAATTTAGTTCACTTTAGTGGACTCCATTGTACCTTCAGCAAATTTGAATTTATCTGCAAGTTTCTCGGTGTCCACATCTTTTAAGTAAGCAAATAAGTGCAAAGATAATGTAGGCAACATTGAATCCTGACATTTAGATGCAGACATCTTTAGATTTTGTCCCAAAAACGCTTCAAACTTTGGCTAGGAAACCAGATATTAAGTATTGATTTTTCAAGGCAGTGCCTGTTAGGGAACTTTCTCAAGTTTTATTTTACATATAAAGCTCACTGTCTTTAGAACAGAGTATCAAAAAAAGAGTTTGTCTTGTGACTCCTTGACATCTCTCGTTCCCTTCTGCCCCATACCAGTTTCTCTGCTGCATATGTTTAATTGTGCACTGTTCTCAGAACAGTAATTAAAGCCCAATCTGACTTGTTGCTGAGCAAGATTGTAAGGGCTCTGGCTGTCAGCACGGTCAAAGATCAACTATTACCCCACAGAGAGCTTACTGCTGCTTCATAATTTATTCTGCTGTAAGTTCCTCTGAGAACAGGACAGACTTTGCAGCTGTTGGTGTTGTTCCTCTCCAGATGTAACTCTTGTAGAAAGCACAAAATCCAGTTATATATCACAGCTATTTCTGAATATCTTACTTATATATGACAATACAAGGGTTTCTTTTTTGTTTTGTTCTGTTTTATTTTTTAAGACTTAAACTAGTATTAGATGGCATTTACACATAAAGTTTTTATGTGCGGGGAAATCAAAGAAACATCACTGATGCTAAACCCACCACTGAAAGACCCTGTCTTTCTTCAGATGCATATAAGTGAAATAGGGTCTGAAAGATCATTTATATGTATAGATTCAATTAAACTGTCTTACATTTTTTTGGCACTAACAGAGAATGGACAATAAAGGACCAGGCTGCAAAGAATGTGTATAGTGTAATGTGCAGTCAGTAATTATGAATTGTCTAGTCATTCCTAGTGAAAAGATTCAAGACTGGCATTCTCTGTAAATAAAGAAGCCATAGAATTCATCAGAGTTGGAAACATGTTATTAAGTCATCAATGGCACATGTTGAAATTATCTTTTTCTGTAGCTTTTCTACAACTCTGTCCTATCACGTTTTACCATTTAGCCATTAGACATCTACCATTCTTCTCAAGACACAGTTCCAGATTCATTTCCATTCAAAAAGCAAATAACTCCTACTAACAATCTGAATGAAACAATAAGTCAAACAAGCTTCTTTGATTGTTTTTTTTTTAATTATTATTATTAATTTGTTTTACAGGATGATATCAGCTCACTCCTACTCGGGCTTTGCCTGGTGATGCTTTTATCTTACATCGGAGGAATATTTCATTCCAACTTTGAGTAACTGATCTGTGAGACATCCATTTACTTATTCATTCTGACGATGACAACTCATGAAGGCACTTTGAAGCAGTAGCTCTCATGGGAAGTGACACCAGTCATCTTTCCATAGCCTGGATAACTTTAACGCCCTGACAGAGTTCCCAGAGTGCTACTCATACACGAACTCCCTTCCCTTCCATATGCTAGAGAATAGATACAACGTCTTTCTTTGCACAACTCCTTTCTGACAAATTTGAGGATAATCTCCAGTAATCCCCATTACTCCATTTCATTAATCTGGTGACAGTGTTCTTTTTTTCACCTTCTGCTTCACTAATTCTTAAGATACTATGTTTTTCCTTAGTGCAATATACAACCTTACTTTGACGCCTTTGGTACTTTCCCAGCTTTCATATTGTCAGATGACAATCCATACAGCAAAAATACTGAATTAGGGAAACCAGAATGGGTATGTAAAATCTATATTACTATCCAAAATCCAGGATCTCATCTTTAGTTACCTGAGTCAAAGATTATGATAAACACCATGTTTTGTTTGCATTCAAAATGGCAACAAACTAGGGATGTAAAGTAAGTGCATTCTTAATCGAGTTTATGTAACGATCCTGTTGATCATTTGTGCATTGAAGGATTCATTTTTATTCATGCTGAAATTTTTATATATTCTAACCTTTATTTCATAAAGGCAAATGAAGTTTTAGTTCAAGATATTCATCCAAATTTCAAAACATCACTTTTTGTCAGAATGAAGTTACAACTCTTGAGCTTTAACATTCTGTTTTGTGCACATTAGTTCATATTTTGCAGTCACGTTTGACTGTTAAAATATTAGTGCCAGCAACAGTGGAGCTTTGTAAACTAAGTCTTTCCTTCCTTCCTTTTAGCTTGATGAAAGAAGTTGATACTAGAGGTTGTTGTGCCAAATAAGTTCAACTAAAGGAAAAAAAAAGTTATAGAAGTAAATACTCTTTTATTTATTTATTTATTTATTTATTTTGCTTGATGTTAATATTCTTTTACATATGCTGAAGTGACTGAGATGTACTGGAAAGGAAAAAAAAACAAAACATTTTCACTGCTGTTAAAAACTATTCTATTAAAAAAACAAAGGAAGTTAAAGAAAGAGGCAGTTAGATATTTGAGGTTGAAATTTCCAGAAAAACTAACTTACTGGCTTAAATATTCATTTGAAATAGAACCCTTGAATGTGAAAAAATGCTGCTCTTTATACTTCTAACACAGATAATCTGAGCCCTACGGAGTTTATTATGTATAACTGTTGAATGAAGTCTTAAAAATAGATCCTGCAGGATAATTTTGTTTGTTGTAATGCTTAATTTATGCATTTCTTTTTTTTTTCTTTCTTCCTTTTTTTTGTTTTTTTGCATTGAATTATGGCATTGCAAATGAGAGCTTGATATTTTTATTACTTTTTTAATTTCATTACCAAGTTGTATGGGTTTCAGAACAACTTTCCTGAGGAACAGTTATCACACAGTATCCTTATAAGGATTTTCCATTCCTGTGTGATTGGGCCAAATTATCTGTCTACTTGGTATCCACCTGTTTATGCCAGTTGTCAGTTACAGAACACTTATCACACACAAAACCCATGTTTCATTTGTCTACTGTTTTTAGGTTTGAACAAAATTGCCAGTATTAAAACAGTTGTGCCTCATTCTAGTGAAATACTTTAATAATATAAAAGAATTTTACAAAATATTTTCATGTTTCAGGTATGCTAATCAGCTTACTGTGCCATTAAGATTCAGTGCTGCACTAAGTAAAGAAGCTTTGTCTGAAAAATATTTATGAGATTCGTAAAGCTGTTATTCATGGCCGTGCTCTGTGCAAATGGAGACAGAAGAGAAGAAACTTCTTTGTTGAGGGTATTTATGATTGGCTGGGGAATTTTCCCCCAAGCAGTGCTCTAATAATTTTGCTCAGATTGTGGGCATTTCTGTGTGACCAGGTTGCAGGCTACACAGTGAGTCTCTAATCCCTGAAGCAATGTGAGGTCAAGCATTTCCCTGCTTATTTAGTAAGCAGGAGGCAGTGAAGAACATTCTAAAATCCAGTTGCCTGGTTTTCAGTGTTTGGTTTTCATGAAGAACACAAATATGTAAAGTATTATCCAGTATCACATTTAAAATTTCTTTTAGTAGAAAATTATGGCCTTATTTTAACGTAGTATTTGAACACATGCATTTAAAGATGGGGACAAATTTAATCCTTCACCAGAAATTAATTTCCTCTGTCACAATTGCCCTGTGTCTTATAAGATCATTGTAAGTCACTGTTCAAGTAAGTGTACCCTTCAACTTTATTGTTTGATGAAATAATTTGGAAATTATAATACATTCAACATGAAAGATGTTGTGTGTTGTGGCAAAAAAAATCTTGGGACAGACAAGATAAATCCAAGAGTAGACTATATAGCCAGTAAATTGTAAAGAAAATGCCACTATTTTGTCTGATAAAAGAACCAAATTAATTTAGTGCACTGACAATTGCAATTTTCAATATTTTTTTATTTTAAAAGACCTGCTGAGTCCCATCACTAAACTGTGTCCCTTAGCACAACACATCCACAGATCTCTTCAGTACCTCAAGGGATGGGGAGTCCACCACTTTCCTAGGCATCCCATTACAATGCTTGATCACCCTCTCCGTGAATATATTCTTCCTAATGTCCAATCTAATCCTCCCCTGGCATAATTTGAGATCATTTGCATGCATCCTGTCACTTGTCACCTGATAAAAGTGACTGATATTAGTCTTGCTGTGAGCAATTGTGTGATACATCACTTGTTTTGTATATTCTTATTCTTCTTATATTCCCTTCCTCTTCTCTTTTACTAAACTGACTTCATCTCAGCCCACAGGTTTTAACATTTTTCCAATTCTCTCTTCCAACTTCAAATTCCTCTGAAATAAATACTTAAGATGTTCCTATATCCTTAAATTAAAATCACCATTCTGTCCAAGTGAGCCTTGGACAGAACACATCCTCTATTGGTTTTTCTGTATTATTACAAACTGAGTAACATTTCTTAAAAGTGTATTTTTTTAGGAACTTGTTTATTATAGACCATAACAGCTGGCATTACTGTTGTTAATATGTGGCACATTTGTTCACCCCACCTAGGTTGAAGACTTATCAAAGAACTTGTTAAAGAGATCTCCTGAGGAAGATTTAACATGGATCTGATGTCATTTATTTCTGTTTTCAGGAGACAAACACACTGATAGAGGATTGTACGAAATCTTACGCTCCCTCTTCCTTTACTGCTTACAATCTGGAGTATGTCACTTGACCAGACTCTCATCTTGGTAATTTTCATGAGCACTAAACTAATTCTAACTATAAAATTCAAAAAGGTTTGCATGGGACAAGAGCAGATACAGCAAAATAAAGGATGACTTTGACTGGAAAAAAATAATGTTGTTTGTCATTCTGTCACATACCCTATTCTTTCAGACTGTTTACCCCTTAACAGTATGGAAAACACTGCTTGTAGTAGTTACTGACTTTTCCATTCAAATTTTATATCTGAAGCTCATTGCCTATGAGATTCGTTTTCTTTCTACAACTCTTGTAGAAAAGGTGCTACATCCTGCCTGCAAAGCCTGAATCTAAGAAGATAATCTTATAACAGACATGCTTTGTTTGCTCATCCTCTGGATTCTACTGGCATATAATAATACCTCCTCTTTAAAATTATATATGTGTATGAATGTGTGTATATTCATGTTTCATTTTTGAGCATTGGATTTGGTGCTGTGTCATAGTTAGAAATGAAAGAGCTGTATGAGGAGTTCTGCTGTTAGATGGAATTCTGTTTCTCATTTAGGAAATGGGACCATCCAAAGGAAACACCTGCTATGTCTCAAACACCCACACTTCTGCTTGGCAGTATTGTTCCACAATTTCCCACATTTCCAGCTAGTAGAACACCCAGCTGCACTTCAAGGTCAAGACTTAACTAAGATTCAAAACTTGTTATTGAAGTGTAGTTAAGACATGACTGGGCAAGCATGCCAACATTTAACATCACATCAAAAGAAAGTGACAGCACATGAAAAGATGTCACTTCAATAGGATGAAGAAACAACTGTAAGTAGATGGATTCCTTTTCAAATGTACTATTCATAGACATGCAAACCAGAAGTACTTGAGCTATTATCACAGATAAATAGTGACTAAATCGTCAGCAGCCAGTCATTACTTCTTCGGAAGGCTGTTATTAAAGACAAGACAATAGCTTTCTTACATGTGTTTCCACAAGTTCTTTTCAAAAGGAAGCTACTCCTTTTATTCATTATAAAAGACACTTGCCTCTACATGTCATGGTTTATCCCAGGTAAAAAGATGTCAAAAATAATACAAAATTAGCAAAGAACAAATACTAATATAATTTTACAATGGAAAAAAAACCCATCATAATAATTGATCTAAAGTAAATATCTACATTGGAGTTTTGTGCTGTAGCCCAATTAATCTAATCTAAATGTCTGAAATGTAAAGTTGAAAAGAAAAGCAAACCTCTTGGAGGTTTCCTGGAGATTCTGTTGCAACTGCAAAACCTGCCTGAGTAGGTTTGTTCTTCCTCTGTTTTGCTTTTTGAATCAGAGCTTTACTGATACTAGGAGAATGAGGGGATTTTGAATTGCATAATTTCTGTGGGGAATCCTTTCTTACATCCTTACTTATGTGAAATGATTCTGTTACCAAAAAGTTTTACTATAAAAAAAGATATTCAGTCAATCAAATTCTCTGAAACATTTAATTTTCAGTTAATGTATTTTCCATGGGTAAAACACTTTCAAAAATTTCTAAATTCTTCTGCTCCATCTGAAAAGTACAAAACTGTCTAATTTATGCTACTTGTAGCTATTCTTCTGGACCTGCAACTTCTACCACAAACTCATACATGGAAAGATTGCCATAACTGCATCAGTTTCAGTAAGGTTGTATTTATCAGAGGTGAACTATGATTAGAAGTTTTTACAAACATTTTATCCTATAAGATGTTTCTTACATTGATGTTATCATGCCATGGTTTTGTACTGGATTATGTTTCATCATCTTTTCAGTGACTGCATTTAATATCTGTTCATTGTCTATATGTGCTGTATATGGAAAACTAATGAAACTTTAATGACAAAGCAATTCCTGTAAAAGTATTGAGTTGAATTATCAGCCTACACAATATATTAGTATGATTCGTTCAAAAGCAGTGAAGTATCACATCTTTAGAGGCCTTATTTTGGTGTCTTTCCTGCAACTTTGGCTATGTGGTGGGATTCATGAGATCAAATGGAGATATCTACAATGCTGCCTAAAATAGGACAGGTAAATCACATCTGTGAATTTCTCTTGTTGCATTTAGAGGATCTCTGCTGTAGATATTTATACCATGGATGCTTTAAGTTAGATAAAACTAACCTTACTTTTGGTAATGTCTGATATTCAGGATACATCTTGCTTGCTTTCCTCATAGACCCAAGAATCCAGTATTCTTGGTTTCTTGGTCACTCTATTTGTAAGGGACAAAGAGGAGTCTCCATTCAAATTCTGTAGCCTTTTTCTTACTCCATGTAATTTTGACAGAAAAACTAAAATCAGGAATAAGTTATTTCTTCTCTAATATAGGAGAGGGGAAATGCACATTCATGGTGAATACCTCAGGCACTGTAGTTTCATATGAACGTTTCCCATTCTTTCAGTGGGCAAAGTCTCTCAATTTAAATGGAAGATACAGAATCTAAGCATAGTAAAGTGTTTCAAAATGTAAAACCCAGGTTCATGCTGATCTCTATACAATCTGAGGCATGACTTTCTATCTGGAAGACAGAGATGACACAAATATCCTGGTTTCAACTGGTTAATTTAGAACAAAGCTTATTGTGAATCTCAGCCCAAGATGCTAACCTATTTCTAGGTAAAACAAGCACTTGTAACTGTGCATTCAGCCATGAAATCCGTTACTTAACTTTTTCTTTGGATATGTCTTTTCATTTCCAGTAAGGAACTCAAAGCTCTCAGGTGCCAAACATCAGCAAGAATCCGTGCCTAAGTTATGGCCTAATAACATATTTCTTATTGGTGAAAAAGTAGAAACCCCAACTGATGAACTTCTAGGCTTGGGGGTGTTGTCTAGAATTTTCTTTTTTTTTTTTCCTGCAATGAAATTATTGTATCAGAATATTTGAAGCACACCAATAATTTCTTAGGTAGAGGACCAATTAACATGTTCTCAAGGCAGTATATTATGTGCAGTGAAAAGATTAACTATAACATAGTGCAGGAATATAAATTCAAAGGAAGTCTGAAACACTTGGCATTCAGTGAAGTTCTACAAGGATTGAGAAGGGTATTAGCTCATCTCTAACATAAATACTTGTACTTAGAGTCCTTTTATAGGAATACACTTGTTAATATTTAGGCTAATCAGGAAATATCAGACCAAATATTTATGTCACAATTTCTGGAGCCATTTATATTCCTAAATTGTACATATTTGTAGCACATTGAAAACAATGCTTAAAGAACAAGATTTCATAGTCTATCACAGGTAAAGTAAGAAGCAGGAAAAAGGGATTAGTGTAATAACTGAAGCAAAAGGCCTGTTGCAGGTCTTGCAGAAGGCATGATTTCAGAGCTTCTCTTTACCTTAATAACTAAGGCTGCCTTACCTTATTTTTCATGCTTCTCTGCATTACATTACATCAGATGATCTGCCCCACTCCTTGCTGCCTGCAATAAATTCCAGTTGCCCACTTTTCCAAAAGCTTTTGACTATTCCTAAAATAGCTTGAAATCCTTATCAAGGATATTAGCAGTCTTCAGTTTTAGCAACATTTAACATTTGACCCATACTTATCAATATGTATTGTAACCCTTTTTAGACTTGTCAACAGAAACTATAGTTGAAATGTAGGTAGATATAAATATGACTTCATAACCTGTTTCCCATGGTCCACCCATGAGCAACTTGTTTGAGGTTTGTGGCTTCTTCCTCAGAGAAAACTCCTTCATTGTCTTCAAAGAATGATTGATTCAGTCAGTTGATCTGAGCTCAGAAGTCACAGGAGAGGTCTCTGCCCCAGTATCGTGACCTGGAAGAATGATGATAGGTTATCATTTTTCTTTTGTTGCGGTGAATTCAGCTCATGGGTATGGTACAGATAAACATCTAACAGGAACAGTCTGTTTTAAACTGCTCTCAGACATGGCAGGCAGAAAAATCCTTGAGATTATTGTGAACCATACACTAGAAAGTCCTCCATGCTTCTTAGGAATTTGTGTCATATTTGAAGAATATGTCAAAGTGTCATTCAATCAAGCTTTTACAGAACAGATGAGCATTGAGTTTTGGTCTAGGCTTTGAATAGTGAGCATTAATTGTTAAGAAAATATAATGTATGTAGTGGAGTGAATGAATACAAACATACCCTTCGTCTTTTATCTTTCATTGGAAACATGGTGAAGTTTAATGATTGCTATAATATATAAACAAATACACATATTAACCCTTTTAATATGAATTTGTAACTTCTGAATATCTGCTTGGATAGACTTTTCCCACCTTGTTCCCTTTTCCCTTTCCTTTGTTTTTGCTATTTGTTACCAGACTGAACAAATGATATCTTGTTTCTCTGACAGTAATCTGTTCTGTTTTGTACTTCAGTGCAGATATATTTAAAATCCACTATGAAATTAATCTTTCTCATACATAGTTTAAAGTCTACATGAAGGCCGGTGTCTGAGTTACAAAATGAATGAATACAGCCTCCTAATCTTTGCCTTTACAATGCCCTTTTGTTCTGTAAGTTTCCAAGTGCAAAGAGTAGGGAGGCTCAGTAAACAAAAACCTCTTTGCACTTCTTAGGAGAGCTAAGTACTCTGCCTGTAGAGTCAGCAACTTCCAATTGACTTTCAAATAATCTGAAATATATGAGTTCCTTCCACAAAACGAAAATTCTGGCTGGGGCGATGAATATTCTCATTCCTTACTCTCAGGTGAGAAAGCCACCTGCCTAGAGGGTGTTTCCCACTTTTTAAAAAGTGGGGATTATCTCAACCAGTGCATGCACTATTGACTGTTCGTTTCAGTCTACACATTTTCTTTATAATATTGTAAAGCAAAAGTTCTGTAACAGATTCAAAGTGAGATATAATCTAATTCTCACGTGTTCACTTCTAATAGTATTTTCTAGGACTACGCAGAAATAGAGCAAACCTGGAGTGATTATGGAAAAATGAGATGCTCATCATAGACTAGGATTTGTCTTTCTGGATTTAAATTTCAAGGAGGGCAGAGGCTATATGAGAACGTGACACAATTAAATGGCTCACCCATTGTGCACTTAGGAAAATTTGAAGAAACTTCTGAACTGTGAAGCTTGACCCAGAGAGATTAGTAAGTCTGATGCTGCAGCCTAGGCTTTGGCTGATGCAAGAACTTCAGAGTCACGCCTTAAAATCATTTTGATATATCAAGTACAGATAAAAGTAATTAATGGGTTAATCTACCTGTACAATCCCCCTTCTACACACTGTTGTATGGTTCTAAATAAAACAGATGTCCAAAATCCACATGCTTATAAGATCACTGAGATGAGCCAAAAGGTATACAGTGCCGTTCAGTTCATAACACAGAAACCTTGAAAGGAATTTGGATACTAATAACTGGCCTAAAGATGTGACTGTTTATTCCAGTCATTTACAAACATTGGGAATTGTGCAACACTCTGACGTCATTTCTGCTAGCAGCTGCAAACCCTTGCTGAACATCTGTCTGAAGTGCTGTTCTCATAATTCAGCTGCCAAAAATGGCTGAGTAAATTGCAATAATATTCCAGTTTTTATTTCTTAATAAAGTTTTCTATTTTTTCTGAAGGCAAAATACTTACATGAAAACTCTTTCAACAGTCTTTTGTGCCGTTTGCTGAGCTTTTAGTTACATTTTGTCTTATGAAAATATAGAATACTAAGATTTTTCAGTCTGTCAGAAGTTTTATTAGATTAATTTACACTAGTTTTTATTTGACATTGGCAGATTGCTTTGAAATGGTTGCTTACTCCTCTTGAAATTGGGGCAGCTGTAATGAGAAGACGTACTTCTAAAAGGTAAAAATGCTGTGAGGACTACTATTTAACTTTAGCTTTCATTGAAATAAAGGATCACCAACACCCCAAAATATGAAAAGAGTGAAAAAGTGTTTAGCCTTTTCATTGTACCTACAAATGTAGGTATAAAAATAAAGTGGTTAACCTTGGTTTGCTATGATTATGTATACTTTTAGACTGCCTCCATTGCACTTGGCAACTGAATACAGCATGGGACACCGTGAGAATCTGATTTTCTCAATGGAGAAGAACTCTAGTTCTGAACTCACTGTATCTGTCGTTAGCTGTTAGCACTGGGTTTAATTTCTCTTAATGCTTTTCAAAATAGGTTAACTGAATTGCACTCTTCTTCTGCTAATTGGCTTGAACAGATTCTACTGCTCTGTACTTCTGACTTACATGTTCCTTTTATTTATGTTCCTAAACTAGGTTTATGTTCCTAAAAAGAAGCACATAATTCCTATGCCTGGTCTCTCTACATTTTAGTTCATTTGTAAAATAAGGAATGTTATGACTTGATAGACATTCCTTGAGATGGATACTTTTATATGTTGAATTGTGTGTATAGAAATTTCATTTCAGCCTCATTTAAGAGGTAACAAGTATTTAGTTGTTTCTCCAAAATTAATGACCACTGAATTGTGAAGGGGTACACTGGACAGTAAACTAATATCTTTACAATCTCCTCTTTCTTTCTTCTGCAAAAAAAGACTGCAAGACTCTATGTGTTGGGAATTACTAATTTATTTATAAGTAAATAATGCAGAATTTTCACAGTAATTTTTGTAGCTTCCATATAAGCTCAGTTTTTTAATTGATTCCATCCTCAGTCATCCTATCTTTAACACAGTATCCAGAAAAATTATATTATGTAAAATGAATATAAGTGACAGCAGAACTGGGATTTGAAACACATCTCTCTCTCCACTGGTGACAACTGAAACTTCTGGCAGCTGGAAGAGTCATGTAGCTCTTGCTACTTGTAGTCCATGCATTGGAAAGAGCCTTAAGCTCTTGGCAGAATGTTCAGCTCCATGTAATAGGTTATCTATACATCCTGATCCAATTGCTTTTCTAAAATAAATTTGTCATTTGTAGGTCTTGTTAAGTCCACTTTGCCAAATAAGCAATTAAGTCATTGGGCCACGTAGTTTATTAAAGTGCTTTTTGTGAACAGGGAATTCATCGGTGAAGATATCATCTTTCCCAAGGAAGTTAGGAAAAAGTTTGCCAAAAAGTAACTAAAGTTAAAAAATTAACAGATATCCGTTTCTCTGGTGTTCATCTAAAAGAAATTTCTGAACAGATATGAGATGGAAGCATGCAGAAAACCTCCAGTGAAATGCTGAGTGAAGGGTATCTGCATGGTGAATTCTACCTCAAAAATGAAAATCAATCAAAATTGAATGCAAAACAAACAAACAAACAAAACACAGAAAAACACCTTAAACCCTTAAAAACAAACAAAAACTCTAGTACATAATTTTATTATATGGCAAAACCTAGATCCAGAAGAGCATTCAGCCCCCATGACTGTTACAAGTTGAATTCTGTTTCCGCACCTGAGCAGTTACCTCACATTCTATATGTATATTTTAGATGTGTCTTGTGAGCTTTTTCAAATATATGTATCTTGGGAGTGCTAGGGCAGCTCAGCACAAGCAGTTCATCCTTGTGTCTCAGGATACACCTTGATATGTATCCTACAACTGTCTTGATGAATAGGTCTCATCTGCTAGCTGCTCATATTCTACATCATGCTTAGTACTGAAACCAGTCTGTGCAACATATGGGATAATCATCCTCTTCTTTACTCAAAAACTAGCTTGGTTAGATGCCATTTTACTATCAACCTAGGTCAGTATAAATTTGCATCACAACACTGATGAAAAGACTGTTTTACCCTTCACACTGGCCATATATTTTCATTCTTCTATGCCAGCAACTGTGTGATTTCATATCAGTTTGATAGCTCCGTGATCAGTGCCTGGCTTAGTTTTTAATCAGAAAAGCTTCCTTTCCTAATTGTCTAATGCCTAGTAAGTCACTTTGGCCAGCATAGTGGGAGAAGATGAGTTGCATACTTGGGGTGATGAGTTATGCAGACAGGTTTCCACCACACATACTCACTTATATAAAGGAGAAATAAAAGGTTGATAGAGCAGAGCTGGTGAATCTCTGAAACAAGAAAAAAAAATTTGTTTTTTCACATTTTTTCTTAGAGTCTATATTTGTAGGCACTCTAGATGCAATGAGCTGAATCAGCAGGAGTCTCATGCATGGCATGGATGTTACTGGATTCAAAATTTATATTTCATAAGGCATGAATGCTATGTAAAGAAATTATTAAGGATTCTTAACCATTTATTGAAGTACTGGGCATTATAATACAGTTCAGGAAAATCACCATCATGAGGAGCATCTCATTTTTCCATAATCACTCCAAGTTTGCTCTATTTCTGTGCAGTCCTAGAAAATACTATTAGAAGTGAGGTTATATTTCAATCTCAATAAATCTAAACAAAAAGACAGAATATCTAATACACTTTCTCTTTTATACACAGAAGAACATATAAACTAATAACAAGAAACAGATCATGACCATCATAAGGAATTCATCTTATTTAGAGATAATAGAATACAATCAAATATACATAATTTGAAATATGAGTGTAATGTTGACAATGGTATGATAAAGACTGGCTTAGCTTTATAAAACAATTGAACCAACTTTTGTTTTATGTCTTACTGAACATCTCAGAGGCATTAGAAATGTTTGATAATGTAAATATTAAAATATTATTACTACTTGTAACTAAACACTCAGAATTTAATTGTAACATCCTCGCTGTTCAGGAAGGATGGATTTTACAAAGATTCACTTACCAAAAAAAGGTTGGTTCAATAAATAACAAAGATTTTTTGGTATAATGCCAATCATTATTCCCATCACCTCAGTGCAGGACACTCTTCAATTTCAGCTGATTCATTTTAGGAAAACGTGTTTGAGAATACATTGAATCCATACAGTTTATCAATTAAATGATTAGCAACTTTTTTTTTTTCCCCAGAATGTTAGGATAAGTAAAATTGAAAACTGAAGAAGGAAAATGGGAAAGAAAAAAATATGAAAATGGAAATGGAAGGAAAAATGAAAAGATAATGAGAAAAGTGAGAGGGAAAGAGAAAAGGGGGGAAAAATATTGTTGATGTTACTACTGTACTGGTAAGAGCTCTGAACCTACAGGTTATCACCAGACTATTTTTAAACAATGCAGAACCAATATCTACAAGAGGAAGTTAAACTGGGAGAGTACATTTTAGTATCTTCTATGTTTATATGGAAACATAGACTTTAGTAACATAGACTTTGGTAAAGATCTGAAAGTTGAGTAATTTTTACTCAAAATTGATCAATAAACATTTTCTTTTAATCTGTTTGAGACCAATATTAAATATATATATCTTGAGTTGTGCTGAAAAACGGCACTAAACATTTGTATTCCTGTGTTTATGTGTGTGATAGAAGGGAAGATAAAAGGAAAAGAGAAGGAAAAGACAGAGGAAAATGTTTTCTGGCACTTATTTAATTGCCCTTGAAAACGAAAGCTTCGTTATTCTGCAGATTTTTAACTACTAATCATAAATAAGCACTGCTTACGGTATCAGATTCTCCAGGTCCATTCAGTTTATATTCCTTTTCCTTACGTTAGGTACAACTTATTAAATGAAGTTATTCTTCTTAGAATACAAACTGTAGACTAAGTATGACTCTCCTGTCATAGTGGTTCTAATGGTCATGTAAACTGTGCATCTCCTCAGAGAGAACTGATAGGATCCTTAGCTTTCATTGAAGTGTGCTGTGCATGCTCAAATGACTTAACACAGTGCATCAGAAAACTGCAGTATGAAAAGGCAAATATAATGCCATTTTCAAGTACTTTGGTTTTATTTTACAGGATTGAAAACACTTCATAAATTTGCTTGCTTTGCTTCTGGTTGCAAGAATCCTTCTAATGACTTCAGAAGGGACAGAGCATGGGCCCCTGTCACAGGACTGGTGGCATGGTTTCTCTGGCAGGACTACCAACACATGAAGTAAAATAAGGTCAGTGACTTCTGCTAAGGAGTGGAGACCAAGGCATTAACCACTTGTTATAGGAAAGACACTCTGAAGTCTGAAAAAAGAAAGGAACTGGATGCTATTTGCTTCGAGAGTTGTCAGGCTCTTTTCCTGTCTTTTCTTTCTCTTTCACTATTGTGCTTGAGTTGCCAGTTGGATCAGCAGAGCAATTAGCAGTGGCACGAAGCCTGTGAAAGTAGCCAAGTCCTTCTTTAACTCTCCTGTTGTATGTGTTGTGAAGAGAGGTTACAGTCAGGCATGGAAAGTTACTTCCTGTGCTTAATATCTGGTCAGTCATATGACATGTGAACATGAAGGGAGGAATAACAACTGTTAGAAATAAATGTGCCAGAAAAGGACAGGTTTCCCTCTAATTTGGAAACTTGCTGCTAATCTTAGAATCCTCCTAATTGAAAAAATCATCATAATATATTTATAATACTTAACCTCCGAGACTACACAGTGTTTGGACATTCTCCATAAATAAATAAAATGTAAATTATCAGGATAACTAGCATCTGCAGTTTTGCAAGCTTATTCAGGTGCTACGCAGATAACTTGGCTTGTTCTTTAAAACATCACTAAGCCATTTGCACCAGCCACAGGTTTTAACACTATTTGCAGAAGAAAAAGATATAAGACCACCAAAGGCAAGGCATCCAAAAGGAGAGATCCTTTCTCAGATCTTAATGAAAATGAATGGAAAATAGAAAGCACAGAATTTGTGTCAATAACACCAACTCTTAAGCTCATAGTAACTGATCACCTTGTGGTTTAGAGCAGGGAATAAGCAGGAGCACAATCTCCCTAATGATCTCTGTGTCAATTGCAGTACAATCAGACCCAAAGCAGTAATGTTAACATTCAAGTGAATAGATCAGGATGGCTGTGGATCAGAAACAGATATCCACAGCTATTAGCTTAGGCGTAGAGTTGAAACATTTGTCAGAGGCTGCACAGTTGCTTAGAATTCTGGTTATCTATGTACCACCTTCTCTCTGCGGAAATTCATCTCACTTTTCAGGTAGACTAAAATGTCTTTCATTTCGGCATTAAAATGACAATTAATTGTAATTAAAACATTACTTAAGGGTATTAAGCATGAAATAGATTAAGCTGAATATGCAGGAATATAAAACCCTAAGGCAGTCTAATCTTATTTCAGTCTGAATGGGCCTTAAAGAAATGGAAAGAAAGTTTTTTTCAGATTACTGACAGTGCATTGGCATAAAATTTGGAGACAAAATTTTTTCATCTAATAACATTGAAGAAAGGCATATAATCTTACGTCAAGCAGAAGATCTGGCTGTATCCTTTAAAGCACGTGTTTCCAACATATGGGTTTCCTGGGCTGCACTGAGTGAAGAGGAATTGTCTTGGGCTGCATATAAAATATATAATATAGTTTTGTTACTTATATACATTAATTTCTTTTATTTTTTTATTCAATATTTTTTATTAAAACAGAAAAAAACAGGGCATCAAAAACGTATAATTAGCAGATTGGACACATGTGGTTTAAAGTCAAGAAACCTAAGATCCTAAAAGCTGACATCAGGAAACAGTAACAGTGATACTTAGATCATTTTATGCTTTTGGTGGAGATCAAGATTACATGTTGTCAGGTGCTGGAAAGGAGGAAAATAATTCTACTGTAAAAAAGGGAAAACCTTAATTTACTGGGATTGGTTCAGGCATTGTGTTGAACCTTTTTCTTAACAAAAATCTAAATTCCTTGTGATAGCACACTGATCTGATTCTTTGTATTATTAATGTGATAACTACATTATTTATAAGCAAGTCATATCAGAAGTCCTTCATTGTGATTATATAGAGGGATCTGGTGACTTTGAGTGTAAGTTAAATCATTAATTGGGGACTTGCAGATCATAGGCCAGAAGTCCTATTCAAACAGTGATTCCATATAGATAATAACATACCATAAACATGAAGTAGGACATAAAACCTACAAATACAGGTGTACATGGAAGCTCTGTAGCTCCTGTAAGTCAGGGCCTGTCTGCCTTTACTACTGATGCCACTTACCTGAACCTGGAACTGGCATTTATAGCTTTATCCAAGAAATCAAGTGGCAAA
The DNA here is from genome assembly GCF_023343835.1 of Lagopus muta. Classification (NCBI taxonomy): domain Eukaryota; kingdom Metazoa; phylum Chordata; class Aves; order Galliformes; family Phasianidae; genus Lagopus; species Lagopus muta. The sequence continues at coordinate 152,210,871 of NC_064433.1, read as the reverse complement.
ATGCAAAAGGGCCACAAAGGGCTACACTCTTCTTGATTCTATTCTTACAAATATTGTAAAATGTCTTTCCTTTTGTGTTGCCACCAGCAAAGTTTTGAGTCGCCCAGAGTACCAAAAAGACCTGTTGCTATCTGAGACTACCACCGAGAGCTCACAAGGGATAGTTTTTGCATCACATAGGTATATAAGAGCTAGCAAAATTTAAGCTTGGAGTTCAGATGTCAGATCTGAAAGACCCACATTTGCTTTTCTTTTTGTCTGTTTTTCATTGTCCTGTGTTAACTCCCCTGATTTTTTTTACCATAGTTGCCATAGTTGTTCATCTTAGTTGTTCAGAATCCAGTTTCAGACAACAATATGTTATATTTTGCTTACTTACTTTTTTTTTTTTTTTTTTTTAATGTGTGGGAAAAAAAAAAACTCGATTCTTCAGATCTACTCCAATTTCAACAGAGCTTGAGGTACAACTTCCATAGATTTACCATAGCTGATATAAAATTATAGAAACACCAAGATTGGAAAAGATCTCCAAGATCATCCATTCCAACCATCCACATACCAGCAGTATTTCTCCACTAAACCACATCCCTAAGTGCAGTATATAAACATTTCTTGAACACCTCCAGGGACAATGACTCAATTGATTCCCTGGGCAGACCATTCCAGTGCCTAACCACTCTTTCAGAGAATAAATTGTTTGTAACATCTAAGCTGAAAATATGAATCCAGACTTAGATGATTGTACTTGCAAATCTATGAAAAAGACAGGCAGAAGTAGTAGAAAACACAGGTTTCTCCACTAGATAGAAGTAAATGAATATTAAGTTGTTACTTATATGAGGAGGAATATAAAATTATAAATGAAGAAGTAGAAAGAATTGAAAAATACCCCAGGAAGAAGATAGATGGGGTGGGAGAAGGAGACAGAAAACAGAGCTGTGAAAATATAGGGAAAAAGAATGGTACATACAGGACTTCAAAGACCCAGTACAGGAGGAATTGTGCCAACTTAGTTTAACACAGTATAAGAGTATAAAGAGGAAATAACCCCATTATGGATAACTCCATTATGGATAATTAGGGACAGAACCATGGAGATTCTCCAGCTGTTTCTCACCATCCCTCTGATACAAAGCAGATGGACCTTCATTTGTAGCAGCTGGCTCTGACAGGTTTAGAGCACCTTTGTGTCAGCAATGCAGATCAACTTCTGGCTTTTACTTTCTCCTGATTACCTTTCGGAATGACATAAATGATCCATGCTTTGATGTCATAGTTCTTGATGGGACCAAAAATAATAAGATTATAACATAGTAATGCCTGAGTGTCTTATTTTTTATTTTGTTTCATTTTTTAACAGTCTTCCACTGGGTGACCACAGACTTTTAGTGAGAAAGGAGAAGGGAAATTGTAACAATTAAAAAATGATTGAAGACACGTTACTCTATAAAACAGTCAAGTAAAGGGCAATTTTTAGGCAAGATTTTATCTGCAAAATAATCAACTGCATGCATGCAATGTGAAGCACTTTGAAGAAACAAATTCAAATAATTGTTTTTTTAGAAATAACCTGGTTTTGTTGTTTTATCGAGTAACTGATGCAAACATCCTAGCTTAAATGTTTGTTACTTATTTGAATGTATTTATTTTAAACTTCTGTTTTAGAATCAGTTGCTCAAGCCAAGGTCATTCTGAGGCAAGTTCCATGTGAGGAAGTCCCAAGTTAATTCTAAATGTCAAACAGAATCACAATGTTGAGAGACTGGACAAGCAAATGCAACTTTGGAAAATGTTTTCCTGAGTAACTGAGAAACTGCCATGGAAAGATCTTGTCTTGTCAAGCATCCCTGACCCCATCTTTTCTTTCCAGATGCTGTGTCATTTTTTCTCTGATCATGTCTGCACTACCAAATGCAAGAGGCGCAGGCAGAGAGTTCAAGAACTTTACCCTGTTATGCATGTTAGGTTGCACCTCGTTCTGCATGAAACAAAACAAATCTTGCCAAATTTCCAAGATGGATCTGTTCTGCCAGAGATGGCTCCAAACCACTGGGATGTGTGTCAATTGATTCCACTTAGTATCAGAGCAAGGAACTGGTCTCTGAGAGTTACTTGCTTAGCAGCATCGTTACAACCAAGGGATCAAGATTCACTCTGGGAATAATGATGAATATAAGTTTATCATAACAGAATGGTGATGCACATCTTTTCTTGTATCATCTACCACACAAAAGATAAACATAAGTTAATATATCTGACAACTCTCTTGCTTAAGACTCCTCTAGTTTAAGCCCTTTCACCACCAACTGGGATGATCATATCCTTTTGAGGGGAGAGAGAGAAGAGTATGTGTACTTTGTCAGTGAGGTAATGGAGACTAAAAGAAAAACGGGAAGAAGTTATTTTCCAAAAATCAGAGGTTTTCTGGCCCTGACCCAGTTAACAGCAGCTTCCCTTCTGTTTTGCTGCTAATTCTCAAAGCGAAGTAATAGAAGCAAGAAAGGCCTCGGGTCTCATAAAGGAATCATAGGATTCAATTCACCTGTGAATTTGTCCAGTTAGAAACTTAAGCCATTTGAGTCTCATATAGTCCAGTAGCCTGAGTGCTTGGTTAATGGCAGCTACTGTGGCAAATTTCTTTGCTGTCTCAGTTGTTTTTTTCTTGTTTTTGGGGGGGATTACGTTTTGTTTTTTGCTTAAATTAGTAACGTGAGTAACTCCTCGTGAAACCACAAATGAAAATGCTTAAATGGCTAACATCTGCCTTCACCTTCTGGACAAATGCACCAGCCGAGTTCTCAGTTCCCTGTTCCAGAGAAGATTGGTGGATATAAGATGCATTTCTGTGTTCTTTCTTCTCTAAACTTTCAGCAGTTATCATGTTCATTTGCATAACATTTAACCACTGTTTGCGTGGCTATTGTGTCCCTGAGGGTTGCTTTGTGTAAACACAATCTGTGTCACAGTTTTGGAATGGAGAAGAGAAAAACAGCTTTTTCCCTTCATGCAGATAACCGTCTCCACAGTAGCTCTGCAGCTGCCTGGAGTATCTGTTGCGGACAGCAGCAACTGGTACTACTATTAGCTAAGGAGTAAAACTGTAAATCTGTAGGGATGCAGTTACATGAGACAAACTGAGCCTGTGTAACAGCTTACTGCTGGCGAGAGGAATAGTCTTGCTTCCTCCTCAACAGCTTTTTAACTTGTTTCTTATTCTCATCTGTTCTCCTTCCTCCTTATTTCACTCTCAGGCACTTCAGACATTTGGGCTATATATTTTCTAGTAAATTGTATTTGCCTGGACCATATTCTGGCCGAGACACAACTTCCTTCCTATTTGTCACTCTGGAATCTTCTAGCATTTGGTGGCATCATGCAGGCTGCCTGTGGGGAATGGTTTGGTGATTTTGCAGCTGCATCTGGGAGTTGTTGGAGGAAAGGTAGTTAACCTGGGCCAGAACCACATCGGAGTCATTATAACAATTTAGTGTGGACAGTGTGAGCAATTCAGTTTCAGAGGCTGGGAGTGTTTTTTGGTACTGTTTAATATATTATAACTGCTGTAGCACTGTGAGCCCATTCCTCTCAGTGAAGTACTGGGAAACCAGCTCAGCCAAAGAGGAAGAAGAAAATGTATTTTGACAGGCTAGAGAGTTACATGAGCTCTTCATGGATCACAGAAAGGGTGAAGGTGAGGGTAAAAGTAGATATCCAAGAGCAGAGAGGGAGAGGTGGAAAAGAAAGCAAAGACTTGACTTCTTCAGTATGAATTCTGGCTGCCTTGTCTAACAGCGCTCTCTTTAATGGTGTAATTATATGTATAAAGATACCTAGGGATGGATTCCTTGTCTTGCAGGGAGGTTGACTAAAGAAATCTGCAGCCCAGTGCTACCATCTCACTGCCATTTTTGTGGAGATCCGAACTGCCAACCACTTGGATTTTGTAAGAAATTCCTAACTCTTGTCAGTCAAAATAAGCCCTACCATTAATGGCTGTAAACTAATCTAGCGTGTTTTACCTCAAATAGATGAGTGAGAGCTCATGCAAACACTTCAAATGGCAGATGGAAAAGGTGATAGCATTCAGTCAGATGAGCAGAATGAGATGACCCTTCTTTAACCTTTTCATGTGACATATCTGCAACCAAAAGAGAGTGGTGTGTGTACATCCCTCAGAAGAGTTTGTGTTCCGCTCTTCACTCTGAGTCAACAGTTATGCATTCAGCTGCAGCATCACTTCCATTAGCATAGGCAGCTCCCTGCTCTGGGACACAGATGTTCAGCAGATGGATTGAGGAACTGCTAGAAAACAAGATTAAATTCCTGCATAAAAACAGGATTTTTTTTCAGCATCTTCAGTTTTTCAGTGTATGTCACCTTTTGATTACATAAGAATAAAGGGCTTAAGTCAGAGCTTTTTGAAAGTACAATCTTCATGGGTCTGTGGGCTGAGAAAGCCTTTGTTGTGCTGCAAGGTGACCCAAACACTTGTAAAATGTTCTCAATCATACCTATTTTCCATGTTGTTTAAAATAAACTTACATGCAAACATAATTGTATGGTGTCAATAATAGAAAAAAAAGTATGAAGTTTTCTGTATTCTGGGGAAACATTTCTTAGGGATTATTTTTTCACAGTGCACTGTTTAAAATCCCTTATCAGTTTCTTTGTAGCAAAAACTATGCAGTTTTTTGCAATTTATGTTTATTTTTACAATTTGTGTTGAAGATTTCATTTAGCTTTTGTGACCATTGAGATTCTTATTCTTAACTAATACAAAGATTCTCATTCCATTTATATTCTCTGTTTTTTCCAAGTTCTTCTTTTTTTTCCCTTTTAGATTTTAGGTCAGTGGACTCATTTATGGAATTCAGGAGTATGGAGGCCTGGAGATTTAGACAGATTGGAATGAACCTGCAAACAGTATTTTGCTCTGTGGAGTAAGTCACTCAAGTCTTAGCAGAATTAAAACGACCTTTTGGGCACACATGCTCATTAAAGCAGCATCCTCATGTCTTTTTAAAGCAGTTTTTCATTTCCATTTTAAAGACCTGACTCTTCTGTCCTTATGTAAACTGCTTTAGTTCAAAGTTTACCAGTAATTGATATTGCAATTAGAAGTTCTTCTGATTTGCAAATTCCCAAGAATTGTTTTGTGTTGTGGCTTTACAGTTGCAAAACATCAGGAAACTTCTTTTATGTGCATATTCAAAAGATGAAGGATAATTTTTCCTTATGGCAAATGATCAAACAACTAAAAGAGATGTTCAATATTCATCTCATTTTCTATTGTAACTAGCGGAATCTCGTTTAGGTTTGAGTTCTGCTGTTTTGACAAAATATTAAATGAGAATTCTATTAATGGGTCAGACGATATTTCTTATTTCTTATGAATCAATGGCAGACTTGTGCTTAAATGAAATCATCTGCAGTGATTTCCTCTGACTTCAACCTCAGAACTCATATTTGTAGACATCCATACAGATTTGCAGATCTTGCAGTTTGAGAGCACTCGTTTTCAGTGGCGTCAGTAACAACATAATAAGTGTATGCTTCATGCACATCTCTTAGAAAGTGACACAGTAGAAGCATTTTGATGCAGTTTGGGTAATTCCTTCCTAACTTTCACAGATCCATTGTCTTCCTTCCTCTGTTGTCACTTCTGTCCTTTTTGTTGTTTCCAGTATTACTATTTTTTGCCTGAGCATACATGTAAGAAAATACTAAGCAGTGGGATCTGTATATGGATGAGTTTAGCCTAACAGCGAGCAGTCTGAATGGAAAGCAATCCTTTGAGTGTGCACTCACCTAAACGCACTGCTAAAACTTCCAGGGTCCCTGTCTTGGCTCACACTGCAGCCGAATATGAGTGAATTGTGAGGGACTTTGTAGAGTCCTGAGAAAACAAAGAGACATAATGGGAATGTAGTGGGGAATGTCAACATTCCTCGAGTCTGGTGTCTCCTCTTCAAGGAACTTAAACACAGGTTTAAAGCAGTATTACTTTGGAATGAGAGGATTTTAGATGTGCCTGGGAGATGTGTTAGAAAAGATTAACTTCAGAGCTGATGGTAAAAAAAGAATTTCCATTTAGAAAAAAAGAAATGTAGACACTTTGAATGAAAAAATGAGAACAAAATCATCACTCTTCCCCAGTCAGATTACAAAGTCACTGATGTATTTCCAAATACACTTTACAAAATGATTTGAAATAGTGGTGTTAAAACATTTTTATCTCATTGAAGTTTTAGCAGATTTAAAGGCATTTTCCTTTTGAAAATATAAGGAATCCAAAATGTTTTTATGAAAAACTATTGTCCTGACAAAAATGTTTGTAAAGTACCCCTTCAGAAGGCACAAATTCACCCTGCTGTTTCTAGGTCTACAGTTAAAACAAGCTTTTAATATTCCTTTCCTTCTACTGCTAGTAAAACATCTGTTGCATGGAAGATTCCATGCAAAATAAAATACTGTTGCCTTAGAGTCTGATCCAAGAATCGCTATTTTCCCGATATATTTGGATAATAAAGCTCTTAATGCTAAGTGGTTAGCTTCCCAAATTAGCAAAATGCTTGGATATCGGTATGCAAAGCAACATCAGTGGAACTCTTTGAATTGTTGGGCTTTGTTAGTTTAATAAGTAATTTCTGTGGATTGGCAGCAAGAAAATAGAGGAGAAAATAGGAGTTAATAGCATGGGAAGCCTGGAGCCAAAGAGTCCCTCACTGCAAAAGGCAAGGGAAAATAATCATTCCAATCTGAAGAGAAGATGTTTAACAGATAAAGCTTAGAAGAACAAACTACTCAGTCACCAATGAAAGGAACAGGTAAAGTAATCATTGGCAGATTATGCAGTGTTGGCATGTGGTTTAAGGAACTAAGGCTGGAGGAAACAGAGGAAATGGAAGATGAATTTACAAGCATGTAAGAGATGTACCTATTTGTGAAGATCTGGCTTTGTTATGATGATACAAAGAGAGGATATTTTATTAGCATACTATGATTTCTCAAAGAGAATCAAAGCTCCTGTTTATACTCAAAATGCAGAATCGAATCTAACTTTATTTCAAAATAAAATGTTTCACACTTCTTAAATATGTATGACTTACAAAGTATCCAAGTCCTTTTCTCTGAGAGGAAAACAGTGCAAGTGTATTCCACCACATCTAAAAACATCTTCAAGACTTATCATCTACCTTGTAAACGAAAGAATTAAACATCAGCAAAGAATGTTGCCATCATAGACTTTTTATTAACTGTGGGTTATTTAAAGAATTTAAAAGAAACTGTGGGACTGCTTTAATAACTGGCTCTTCATGTGTTGAAAAAAGTCAAGCCAAATTTCTAAGGAAGCGCATGGTTTAGGTAAAACCCATTAAGAATTTGGTTTTGTACTCTAAGGAACCAGAAATTTATAATCACAGCTAAGCTTTGTTGTGGTTTTCTACTCACTGCCCAAACAGAATCTGGGGATGTGAAAATCAGAATCTAACTAGAATCAGAAGAAAAACTTACACAGGCTCTTGTAATCACAATTCCAACCCAATAAGAAATTTCCCAACTATTTTAAACAAAATAATAAATCTGAAACAATTGCCATCTCAGCATTTATTTTTGAATTTATACATCTTACAACCACATAACATATAGGCATAAGTTTATGAATATATGTATGTTAATAAAATAACCTGCCAGTTTTGAAATCAAATTGTGTTTGTTTCCTTGTTCCCTCACTCAGTGTCAAAAATATTTCTGTTATTTGGGGTTAGTTCTTTGTCAGATAAGACAGTTTTACTGGAATTTGATTCCTTTATTGGGAGCCCTTAGATTGACACTATGTGTTAATTTAAATACCCTAAACAACCATGGAGTTTTAGATATTTTGTCGATCCACAGATCTTGTTGGAAAAACAACGTTCTTTCAGAAATACTTCTACAGTTCAACAACCACTGGGACATGCTTCATTTCAGTATAAGATTCTCTCTCCTATCTCATATTTTCGCATAAACTAATGCTGAAATTCTAGAAGCGGCAATATCTTTAGCAAAAATGAAGCTTAATTCCTATGTTACATGACACAGCACAGAATCTAAGGAGATCCAATTAAAATGCTGATTATTATTTATAGGGCTTTAACTTAAATGCAACAGAGTTTGCTTGTTTATCTATATCTCAGACAAAAAACAAACAAACAAACAAAACTGTAGTGGAACAAATTGTCATAACTTCATTTACTGTCTCACTGGATTTTACATAACTCTTCTATATGAAGAAATATATTAAAATTTCCACAGACAAGAATGGGGAAATATAATCAGATGGTTCATAAGGAGCAAAGGACAAACACAGAGCTTTTAGTTGGGTTAATCTCTTCTGTTCCTGGCCTGACAACAAAAATGAAGATAATTTATTGAAGTTTGTCATCTATGCTGTGGGGGTTGCACCCCCGTGTAACTAGAAGTAGAAGGAGGGTTGTTGTAGTCATTAAATTAACTGAAGTGATAATAGTAGATAAAAGGAGGAGTGATCATTGGAGAATGGTTATATTTTGGATCCTTGTTTGTGCTCTCCTAACAATGTATTAGAAAGGGACAGGATTTACCAAGGTTTTTGGCTAGTCACCTTCTTCCCTCTTAGACCAAGATCTTGTTTTGTCTCTGTGACAGAGTAGCTGAGGCAAAAAGGATGCTTTCCACTATCAGTCAGATGTCCTTGATGGGAGCTTAAATAAAGTTCTTGTCAATTAAGAATAGTATGGCCAAATGCACATTGTAGCATGAAGTTTTATTATCCAACAGTCTGGAGCTGAGAATGAATTAGAGGAAAGAGCTTTCAGGTCTCTGAAAGATGGCATCTGTGAATCCTGGTTACTGGGTAATAAGCTTTTCTGCAAGAACAGCAACTAAACCACAACAGGCAATGTTTGGTGACAGATATCTGCCAGATATCTGTCACAGAACATCACCAGCTTGTCATGAGCAAAAGGATTCCTGGATGCTAGGAATGATCTGGAACTAAGCTGGAAAAGAGACGGGACAGGGCAGTAAGGGTGAACAATCACAGAATTGTTAGTGATTGTGTTTAATATGTTGCCCAGTATCTCTAAATGGATTAAGAATGTTGCAGATTAGTGAAGTGATGATTTGTATATGTTGTCTTTCTTCATGCTTGTCTGAGAAACAGGCTTCCTGCAGTGTGTGCATAGAGAGATTGTGTGTGGGACACTGGAAAGCAATGAGGAATTATGTGCTATTCATTTGTTTTCTGAATAATATGCTTAATTACTAGTGTTTAAGGTGAAGCACTGACAGTGACTTAATTTGGTTAATGAGAGAAAGGTCTTGGCCCTTGCTCTGCTCAATCACCTTCTATAATCAAGCTTCCCAAAATAAGACTAAAAGTGTCTCAAGCTGTGCTCTGAACAAATAAGGCTGCATCACTAAAACATAACCTTTGATGGTCTGTACTTGATTATAACCTGTGATTCTGAAATGACATACAAAAATAGCTATTTTTCCTCAACAACTTTTACATTTTAAACTACATTATCAGTTCTTCTTTTTCCTGAAAATAATAACACTCAATAAAATGCCCCACTTTTAGAGTGCATCTTTCAGTGCATTGTCATCTCATTCCATTTTTTTTTCCTCCACCATTTTCTGGAGCAGCTTTGGCTGTTGAGGAACGGACGGCCTCTCGTTTCCAGTGTGAACTTCACAATGGTAGGCTACATTCATGAAACCAAAGGCTAATTTGCCATCAGGTGGATGACATGGTGAAATACCTTGTTGTTGCTCAGGGCTGAAGGTGATGCTGAGCACAACAGTATGTTGCCTCATAGTGGGTTCCTAAGGCACCCACTATGCTGTTGCTCTGTGTTGAACAGCTTTCAGTAGCTACCTAATGGGTAACTGTGACACAGAATTGCAGCTTCACAGGGATTGGAAGGGACCTCAAGAGATCGTTGAGTCCAGCCCCCCTGCCAAAGCAGGTACCCTACGGTAGGTCACAAGGTAGGTGTCCAAGATTGTGTTTTTCCTATAAAATCAACATAGTCAAATTCAAATACATACAGAAAAAGTTCACATTTTTATAATTTTTTTAACTTCAGATATGCTCAAGAGGGGTTACTGCATTTTAAAAAGCTCTACAGCTTTGATGTGTAGACTTCATTCCCCAAAGTCCAGAATTATAAACCTAAAAAATGAATAGCAGGTCCTTCCTATCTCTTTTTCTCCTTGACAAAATAGCTTTATTTGTGAGAAATTCTTAATTCTCTTCTCTATTTATATGATCTGTGGTGATTTTAAGACCTCAGATCTAAATCAGAGTTCACGACATGCAACAAAATTGTAGAAAGCTTATTTGCTGCATTCTGTGACAGTATGCTGCACTGGCTGTTCAAATCTATCCAATTAATCTGTGCTAATTCCTTTTGTTTTCTAGAGTTTAAGAAACCCTAACCTTAACCCTAACCCTAATTAGGAAGCTCTAATTCCTTGAGTTTAGAAAGGGATCTTTGTACATTTTAAATCTGGTTTCTGATCTCTTTCTCAAATTATGCTTGGTTCAAAATGATTCAAATTTAACACTGAAACTAAATTTGAACTAACCAAATTAAAAACAAAATAAGCCTTTGAAAAAGTACCCAGAAAACTTCTGTCATATATTGGTGTTATGGCTTATGCATTTAATATTTATATTTTTAGTTTCCTTTTTTTATCCTGTTCTGAGTTTAATTTCAAATTTCTAAATAAGCCAACTACATAGTGAGACAATATCTATTCAACACAGTTATTGACAAGTGCTGCTCTGAAAGTAATGCCTCCTGTTTCATTATGTTGGCCCATGACATCAGAGGCAGGTGTTGGTGGTATGACAGTAGAGGCTGAAACTTCCCAACAGTATTCTTTTACATTTTGTTGCCGTCTTACAGATGGCAGCAGAGGGGCAGTCTGACAAAAAAAGTGTCAGACATGGAGGTGTGTATGAAGCAAAGGTGTGTCATTGAATTCCTCTATGCAGAAAAAAATTGCGGCTATTGGCATTCATTAACTCTTGCTGAATGTTTATGGAGATATGAGCACAGTGAGGTGCATTTCAGCAGTGGTGATGTAAGAGACAAGCCATGTTCCAGATGCCTTGCACATCTGTCACACCATGAAATGAAGAGTGTCTTTATCAGCTCATCTGTGTGAATAGGTGGATTCCAAACCGGAAACTGTGTATGGAGCTGAGTACTGGTGTGATACACGGGAAATAATGGTGGCAATGTTGGAATAATGCAAAGTTTGTGACAGGTGATTCTCACAGCTGCTCACACAGGAACAGAAACTTGTCAGAACCAACTGAAGCAATACTGGCTGAAGGTGACAGTTTCCTGGATTGCATCATTACAAGTGATGAGACAGGGTGTCACCTCTATGAACTGGAGTCAAAACAGTAGCCTGTGGACTGATGACGTGAATTCCCCATCAAAGTTTAAGATGCAGCACTAAGCAGGTAAAGGGATGTGCATTGTCTTTTGGGATGGGAAAAGTGGGATCCTTCTGAATTTCGTGAAGCCCAAATAAACCATCAGCTGTGACCACTACATTCTGATTAAACTGAATGCTCCAGCTTCCAGAGTCAGGCCAGAGAAAAAGATAATCTTTCTCTTGCTACGCGATAATGTCAGGCCCCATTCCAGATCGAAGGCTGTGGAGCACGCTGCCAATCTTGGCTGGGCTGTCCTACGATTACCCACTGTAAAGTCTGTATTTAGCACTTTCTAATTTCTGTCTGTTCAGGCCAATGAAAGATGGACTCTGTGAGCAATGTTTTCTGAACAACAATGCTGTCAATAGCACTTACGAAGCAGTGGATCACCTCCACTGGTGCAGATTTTTGTGGCTGTGACATGCAGGCTCTTGTTTGTTACCAGTGAAGATGCAGAGCTAATGGTGGTGACTGTGTTGAAAAAGAGTTTTCTGTAGCTAAGAATTTTCTCTACCAGATAGATAGCATTACTGTGCTCTTTGTGTCCATAGTTTCTATGGAAATAGATAGGAGACATTACTTTCAGAGTGATCTACATACTTAAAAGGGTTCAAAATCTTTGAGGTAATTCTTCAATTGATTTTTTTTTCATCTGATTTAATGGTTTTCACAAAGGAATGAGAAATATGACATTACAGAAAGATTTAGATGGAGATAAATTGTCACATGCAGAGACAGGAAAAGTAAGCAAAAAGTTCTCATGAGGTACTTATGCTCCTCGTTAGTATTATTCAGGGTTTTATCAGTCTGAAGTCCTCATGTCTGTAAGATGAATAAACCAACATGCATAACTCTAGCTGCTGGTATGCATACATTTAAAGATAGTAAATTAATTAAAAAGATAAGTAATGTTTGTGATTGAGTAACATTTCCTACAAGCTATTCTACAATCATTTGACAAGATAAGAGTAGGGATAAAATCTATCATCCAAATAAAAATCCTCTCCTTATCCCTGAAAAAGATCACACAATAATGCAGTAGAGGTCATATTCTTCCTTGTAAGCTTATTTTTTACTTTGTCATCTTTTCTTATTTCAACCTGTTTGCTTCCCCCTGCCCCCTCTTTTTTTTTTTATGCAAAGAAATATAATGACATAGCTAAGTGCTTTCAGGATCTGTTTGTTTGTTTCTTTTCTTTTTTTCTTTTTAATGTTGGAATATAGTAGACATACCTTCCATAAAACAAATGTGCTGCTTTATCTTCATTTAAAAGGCTCATTTGATGAAATAGAAGAGGGTAAGAGCTACACAGCTGGCTACAGGAATCTAACATTCTTCTATCAATATGTATAGTGAGGACTGAAAGCCAAGCAAGAAATTTGAGGGGAATTCCAATAAGCTGCACTGTCAAAACTGAAACCTATGAGTGAAGCTATAAAAATAGTCTCATAAAATGATATTTGTTATTCTGTGTTCAATCTTTCTTGCTTTGGAGAAAAATGCCATGACTTTACATTAAATATCAGAAAGAGCTACTTAGCAAATTTGAAGTAAATCTCATTTTTTTTGTTATCATGGTAAGATTTTGAATAGCACTTCAAAGAGGAAAGTGATTATTCTCTCTACTCACAGCTCAAGTACCAGCATCCGTACTATTGCATCCATATTTGTGCCCTGCAGTACAGGGAAGTTATTAGTAAACTGTGGTGAGCATAGCAAAGGGATGGTTGAGGATGGAGCTCTTTGGACATTATGCTGTCTCTGTCCTTGGAGGTTTTCAAAATCCGTCTGGACACGTCCACAGCTTCTCCGGGCAGCTTGTGCCAGTGCCTCACTGCTCTCTCGTAGTGAAGAATTTCTTCCTACTATCAATGAAGGCTACTCCAAAAAAAATACCTCCCATTTTATTAACTTGGCCCTCAATGTCACAGGCAGATGTTAAGGCAGAAGAGGCTGAACCTTCCCATCAAAGTGTGTAATTGAATTCCTCCGTATGGAAAAAAATGATGCCCACTTTCTTTCATCAACACTTGCTGAAACTTATGGAGACTAAACAGTAGATGTGAGCATTATGAGGCAGTGCTGGTGCATTTCTGCAGTGGTGACAGCAACAGTGGGTCTCCTCCCTGCTGCAGATTTTTACAAGCATAGCATGCAGGCTCTTGTTCATTGCTGGTGAAAATGGTGGTCACTGTGTCAAAAAGAGTGTTTTGTAGCTGAGAATTAGATCTATCAAATAGTATTGTATCAATAGTGCTCTTTATATCTGTTGTAGATTTCCAGGAAATAAATAGGAGGCATTACTTTCAGAGTAACTTACATAATCTAAATTTACCTCCTTTTAATTTAAAGCTGCTCCCCCTTATTCTGTTACTATTAGACTGAGTAAAAAGTCAGGATCTCTTCTGTTTATAACTCCTTCTAAATACTACCCTCTTCTCCAGGCTGAACAAGCCCAGCTCCCTCAGCCTTTCTTCATAAGGCATGTGCTCCAGCCCTCTGATATTGCCCTCCTCCACTCCAACAGCTTCATGTCTTTATATCTGTGGATAGCTGCATCATCAGAGCCCATTGTGCCTTTATTCCTAACATCAAGGATGATCAGACCTGGAAAATTTGCAGTCTGTGCAGGAACACGGATAAAGAGAATGAGACAACAATAGCAGAGCATTTCTAAGGAATTTGTGAACCGGAAGCATTATTTCATTGATTTCAGTGGAGCAATTAGGGTAATGTAATATCTAAAGTGCCATGCCCTGACTGTTCAAATGTAATTCTAGTGGATTGATTAGAAAATAACTGGATTCTAGAAGCATGACTAGTTTAGAGCTTTGCTAATTACTCTAACAGAAATAAAAAATTAGAAATAAATTGTCTTTGAAGCGGGTTGGAAGGTGTGGAATTCTTGAGACAACAATTTTTTTCACAAAGAACGTTCTTACCCTAGGTGAAAAAGATGTTCTAATGGGATCTTCAGGATGCTGGGCTGTTCTGAGGCTAATTACTTCAATAAAATATTGATAAAGATGCCAATTTTGTTGTTAATGTCACATGATGAAAATATAAACAACTGTATTTAAACAGTGAGAAAGAAGCATCCCAGTAGATTGTGGGACTTATGGCCATATCAGGCTTAAAAGAAAATACAAGTTACATATTTTAAATTATAACAACATGGGCCTTAAGAATGTTTTTTAGACCATTCTCAAAGATAAGACATTAACATCAACAAGTGTACATATCCTTTCAAGCTAAGAGTTGTTATTTGCAAAGGGATAATAGTTGATTGGGTTTTGTTAGGTAAGAACACACCTTTAAGTCTAGCAATAAAATGCGACAACTCTTCACTTTTGATTTTTGCTTGGGTCAGACTTTGACTTCCTAGAATACTTTTAGAATGACTGATCAGAACCAAATTTAGCCTAACTAGAAAATTCTAATTAGAATCATTCTATTTTGACAATGAAACAATGTTAAATTAGACAGAGAACAGAGTTTTCACACAGCTTACTAAGCATAGTTATTTGGGTACCCAACAGCAAGGCTTCTCTTTCTCAACAACTTATTTCAACACTTCTTGACTTCTCTAGCCAGGCTTGTCTTTTTTCATGTTTCTATACGAAGGGATTGTTGTTATGAGATATCCTTGTACTATTTAGGTGATTTAGGTAAATTTTGGGTTATGATTATGTTTAGACTGTGAACTTAACAAGTTATCACCTATTCATCAATTTTCACTGTTGCTGTAATATTACAAGATGATAAACATGTAATGAGATTTACACTGCTGACAGAAACTATTAAAGGATTAACAGACCACATCAACTTCCAATTTATCGATAAAATTGGTGTTGTTCTTTATTATATATTATAAAGATATTATTATCTTTATTTAAAGATACTTTGGCCACATCTTCTGGACGCCAAACTGTTGCAGCCATCTCTTACAGACTGCATCATCTTGTTAACTGTTCCTGTGGGATCCAATGGTCCTGATTTCATTTATCCTAGAAATTTCAGCATGTTCACGATTTAGAAGAAAAGAGTGAGAAGTAGAATTTTTTTGCATTATTTATTTTTTCTCTTTTGTTTGTCTTGTGAGATTGCAAGTTGCAAAAGGAGTATTCTATCAGAACATTAAACAGAGCATTAAGAAACTTTCCATTTGCATCAGGGTATTTGGGGAGATTTGAGATTCTGCACTAACTTTAGTTCAGAGAAATTATACTCTAAGTTTGATCTGGTTTGGGGAGGCTTCCTTATGAAGAGAGATAGAAGTCTCAAGCATTTTTTTTTTTTGTGCTATACTGTCAGTTCTCTCTCTCAATGGATTATATTTCATGGACTTATAAGTGAGCTAAGCTACAGTTTAGCCTAAGATGTATGCATCCAACACTTACAGCTTCATTCCCTTGCCAAGCTGCAGCTAACAGCTGCCGTTTGATATCTCCTAAGTGCTAGAGTTATCACCACAAGGCTGGCAGATAAAATGTGAATGTTATGAGAACATGTACTTTTCTGTGGAGTCAGATGAGGGCCACGTGGAATCTCTGTTGGGCCAGGATGACTATATGTGAGAATCAGTCCTGTATTCAGCCTAGTGATAGCATCTCCATGCTTAAAAATAATGTGTGCAAGGGTACTATATTAATAGTAAACTTATGTGTGTAGCTTTCACCTTTAATATTTATACAGCATCAGTGTAGCTCACAGCAAAAAAAAAGTAAATATATATAAAGATAAGACTGGTCCTTACCAAATCTTTTAATTACGGTATCTTACAAAGCTTATAAGATGTTTGACATTCCGGAATTTGGATTAATCTTGTATTCTCTTTCAATTAAAAACAAAACAAAACAATCTGTTTTATGTTCTAGTAACTTTATTTCCTTCATTCTGATTTATTATATTGGTTTAAACTTCTGTAGCTACTACAGACAACTTCTGCATAAAAAGGGCCACAACATAACATTTGCAGGTTAATCTGCTTTTCCTTAAAAATAAATCTATTTTCAGTTTTGTACATAGCCACACTAAAAGAACTCAAAAGTTTTTTATCTATGTATCTTCTATTAGGTTAATTTTAGCCACAGCTGCCTGTGGCTATTACCTAGTTGAATGGTCAAACCAGAAACTTACTACTGTTTGCTTTTTGTGGAAATAGCATACATTCCATGGATCATACATTGTTGGGAATTCCTAAGAAGCTTGTTGAAGAATGAGCACAGAGATTGTGTGAAGAGCTTAAAAATAATCCGTGCTAGATCCTCCTTTATAATCATCCTTTAGTAAGGTTGAGAGTTTCAACTTTCTAATGAATCAACAGTAATGACTTATTATTTTCAGAACAGACATGTTCATTTTAATTGCTAAGATAGTGAAGTTGCTATAGATACATGAGAAACTGTTGAGTAAAACTGCACAGCTTATTCCTTGCTGATGTTGTCCCATATAAACTAAGAAAAAATCAGCTTAGCAGTATCTGGCTGTGTTATCAGCTTACTTTATCAGAGAATGTTTAAGAAATATTTCTATGCAAAAAAAAAATGTATTCAGCATCTTACGTATTTGCAGTATCTTGATTCATCTGTAAATTGTTTGGAGACAGTTTATCTTTCGTCTTAAGTGTATACACAGAGTTTAGCATGGAACAGGTTCTAATTTACAGATGGAGTTCTGAGAAACTATATCTATTTGTACTGTGAAATCTTCCAGATCTTCGTAGTATCATAGAACCATAGAATTTGAAAGAGACCGCCAAGATCATCTAGTCCAACTGTCCACCTACCACCAATATTGCTCATAAAACTGTGTACTAAAGTACTGCATCTACACATTTCTTGAACACTTCCAGGGATGGGAACTCTATCGCTTCCCTGGGCAGCCTGTTCCAGTGCCTGAGAACTCTTCTAGAGAAGTTCTTCCTAATATGCAACCTGAACCTCCCCTGACACAATTTGAGGCTACTCCCTCTAGTTCTGTCACTGTTATCTATGAGAAGAGGCCAACCGCCACCCTACCACAACCTTTCAGGTGGTTGTAGAGAGTGATAAGTTCTCCCCTCTTTGACTGAACAATCCCAGTTCCTTCATAAGACCTGTGCTCCAGACCCCTCACCAGCTTCACTGCCCTTCTCTAGACATGCTCCAGGGCATCGATGTCTTTCATGTAGTAAAGGGCCCAAAACTGAACACGGTACTCAAGATCCAGCCTCACCAGAGCTGAGTACAGGGGGATGATCACTTCCCTGCTCCTGCTGGTACAAGCAAGGATGTCACCTGGGCACACTGCTGGCTAATGTTCAGCCAAGCTTCAACCAACATCCCGAGAACATTTTCCTCTGGGGAAAGAAAAGAAAAAATAGTTGCTCTTACTTTCAAAATTTTGAAATACTGCAAATATGAATCACTGATTGTCTCCGTGTGCCTTTTCTTTCTACTCTTTGTAACTGAAAAATCTTAAAATGTGAAAAAAGTCATTTTTAACGAGAGATTACTATATATATTAATTATTTAATGAGAGTAGTGTTTCATGCCACTTGCCCAGTCTTTCTTGCAAGCTAACCAATTTTCTGTCTGGATATATGGATGTTGTTAGCTATACCCATCAGCTGTGCAGGAGGTGGCAGACTCTCTTCTCTGAACAACCCTCTAGAATCCTTCTTTCCACACCAGCTGACCATATCCTGAGCACCAAGCAATATTTGCATTCTTCTGAGAGGGTTATGTTTTTTCCTCGCTGCAATTCCTTGACACAGGGACATCATAATCTTAATTTTGCTAACCAGGAGATTGAGTGCAGACATCCCACATGAAGCCCGTATCAGAACAAGGATACAGAAGTCACTATAGTTTGCAGGTTATTTGCATGGTGATTACTTTCTTAAGGGTTAATACAAATGTAGAGCCTGTGAGTTAGGTCAGAGTTGGAGCTGATAAAAGCATGATGCACCCTGGCCCACATACTACACATTTCAAGGAGACTCTTCCTGTAACTGCTTGAACAATTATTCTGAACAATGTTCTACCATCCATTACTCTCCTTATCTCTGCTACTACTTCTCCTAAAGCTGAGTCATCTATTGTATCTGAAGTGCTTTGTACAAAGTGTTCCATACTTTATATCTATGTGATAGTATTAGGCCATTTTCTATAGTCTTTTGTTGGAGTTTCCTGGGTTGCAAAGCAAGGCCAAAACCTTCTCAGGCTGACAAATCTAGCATAAACTGGAACAACGTAAGGAAGAATGTATTATATTTATTATATAAATATGTATTTGTATTTCAACAGATTTCTTAATCTGAAATCAGGAAAATTCCAAAGAAGTATGATTTTTGTTCTTGCTTTTGAGGGAATCTATTTTAAAGTAATTCAAAAATTTAAATGCCCTGATTACTGATAATGTAAGCTAGATTCATGCATTAATTCTAATGTGGACAAAGCATTTCTCTACCAATTTTTTGGCCAATTTATGTTCTGACTGTATTTTCTCGTTACAGGAAAATATCATAATTGGGTTAATGCTTCAAAAGAATCATAGGTAGTAATTTGAAAAACATTTTTTCTTACATTTTTCTCACATATTTTATTGTTGGTAGCAGAGTAAATTTTCCTCCTTGGAACAATACTGCATGAATTTTGTAAACAAACAATTTTTCAAGAGTCTTGAGACAATGGCTCAGGCTTTATTTGGGATATAACTGAATTGTATACTAATTCGAATTCTTTTTAAAGTTTTCTTCATATAATAATTTCCCTTGAAACTGATTATGCTGTAATCTGGGCAGCAGTAATGTTAAAGATTAACATATGCTAACATGTGCTTCTCCACTTTCTATTTAGGCTTAATTTTAATTAAACTTTGTTGGCAGAGCTAAGGAAATCCAGTGCAGATCTGCAGGTGACATTAATCCTATTGCACTGTAAATATTGCAGTGCCTATATAAAATCATCTAGGTTCACACTGTAGGTGGAGGAGGTCTAATCTGTAACCAGTGGAGTTTAGGGAGTAATTCATCTGACCACGTTGCTCTTGTTCCTTTTATTCCTGTATTTCTGCAGGAACCGGGACATGCCTTGTTGGAAAGTGAACTCAGAACAATATAATATCATGTGTGGAGTTACTGTGGCCAAATTTCTTTCTTTTCAATTAAAGATACGAATTAAAACTACACTTTTCTAATTAGCAATGCAGCATTTTCTCAGCAAAAGCGGCTATTTGCACAACTTCTCACATATGGCTAATCCACTGAATTTCTGAAGGAAGTGACTGGCAGTGAGAACATTCTTTGTCTTCTCTAATACGGTATTTGAGGAAGAAGGGTGGGAGTTTTAGAGTTATAGAGCTTGCCTGAGTCACAGAAATTCTCAAAATTCTCAATATAGATATTTCTAAAGGATCATCACTGTACTTCCCCTAAAGTACACTGAAATCCATATCCTATTGCAAAATCCACTATAAACAACCTGCAAATGTGCATTGTGTGATAACAGTGATACATATCTCAATGTTAAACTCAGGAACAAGCATTCCAATTAGTGTAAATGCAGGAGATGAAAAAATAGAATAGGCCTGGCTGAGTTTCAGCGCAACCAGGTCATTTTGTGTTCATTTGTGTCATTCATAATGGTTGCTGCTTGTTAAATGATTATTTCCTTCACAGGATTTTTTGATCTCAGGTTTAGAAACCTACATCATTGTTCAGCTTCTTCTCTACTCTTCCACACTTGTGAGCAAGCTGTTACCTTCTAGAAGAGAAAAAAAAGTACACAAGTGAGCACAGATATGACAACTAATGATGTTACTAAAACACCCAATACCTATAAATTAGAATAATTATTTTTCTGCTGTCCCATATTGGTGCTGTTTGATGTTGAAAATGGTGAGGAAACTGTCTTTTAACATCAGACCAAAGCTCTGTTCTTGTTTCTTATTGTCAAACACTCAGTACAAAATAAGAAGAAACAACTCAGACATATGGTTAGTGGTGCACTAAGTGTTTTGTTTGGTTGGTTTTGAATTAAAACACCTATGCTGCACATATCTAGAGGGTGAAAGATTTATACAACCTGATGAGAAACCACAACGCTCAGTGACTCTGTGGGTGGTCTCTGCTCTCATCTCTGATGGACATCAGAACTGACGGTGAGAGACATTGGCATTTCCCTTAAGTTTTCAGAATTATTCTTATATTTCCTCATTAGCAGTTTATAGAGATTATGCCTAGTCTAAATCTTCTGAAGCCCTCTGCAGCCTTGGGGAGTCTAGATTACCCTGGCTATTCTACTAAGCACTGCAGTGTCTAAGCAGAGGACATAGAGAAGGTACGAGCGCTTCTGAAATCACACCAGAAGTGCAGAAACTGTGAGTAGGATGAGGACAGAGGACAAAGAACCTGTCAGGCAACAGTAGACCGATGAGATGTGTTTTCTTTTTGCTTAACCGAATGGGAGTTGAGAGGAGACAATATTTCTGATAATAAATACGAGGTAGAAGGAAGAAATATTTACACACCTGAAATATGAATTTAGTAAATGAATATAAAGTGGCAGTGAGTAAGTTAGGACTAGAAATAAGAACCTTTTCCTCTGAGTAAGGAATAGATTATTTGGATGGGAAATTAAAAAAAAAAAAAAAAAAAAAAGGAGAGAGAAAACCCATCTGTTTGAAGATGGAGGGTGCTATCATTTATAGAAGATAAATTAAAATCTTGCTTCCCATGGTAGGAGAGGAAAAGATTCCATGATCAAGGAATACTTTTCCCCGCCATGTTCCCATCACTGTTTTTCATAATCCTTTTTAATGTGTTTTATTCACTCAAGAATTCACTGACCTGGCAAATCACAGAAGTGAGGTTTGCATAATCTTACTAATCATCCACTGTATTCCACTGTCTGTCTAGGTCTCTGTGCTTAAGTTGTACAGTAAAAAATACAATTACCACATTATTGTCCATAGGTAAGTAATAAACTGTGATATTTTGTTGTCATAAACTATCTAGGGAGTAAGTATTATTTTTCTTGCCAGTCCATAGCTCTGAGCTTGTGGTGATTAGGTACTAAAACAACAACCAATTCACCTGTGTTTCAGAGTATATGGTTCTTCTGCAGCTCCATTGGCCTCCAATAACATGAATTGTGCTGATGTATCCTTCCAAGTAGATTTCCACATTTCTGCCATATAATTGTAGTTCCTTTATCATAGCCACTTCACAGGAAGAACACATACTTTCAGAATATTTTTATAATGCTCAGTTACACTTATTCATAGCACATGTAAGTGCTAGATTGTCTGAAATGTTATTAATACCTGCCAGGAGATAGCATTACACTGCAAAGTTTATTTTTCCTTAATCTTGGCAATGATAAAACAGATGGTTCAAGTTTAAGTGATGAGTGAACAGAGGAAAGTAACACCTTTCTTTTTTATAGCCACCCACTTTCATTTTCCTGTCTTTTGGATTTTCCTCAAGAAGTTAAAAGAGCTCTTTGTACTCTTTGCTGTATGCACTGGCTTGTTGAAAGACCAGAAAGTGCATCCATGATCTATCAAGCCTAACCTTCACGCAATTAGTGTGTTATGGTGTGGGCTTCTCAGTTCTGTTTTGAAAGCAGAATGATTTCATCACTATCTCAGGGAGATGAAAGGCAGTCAGAAGATGTAATTACTGTGTATTCATTTATGAGTCAGTCACAGTGCAAATATATCACAAAAAGACAACAACAGACACCTGCTCAGAGTGTGATATTACCAACAGGTTCTTATACATCTTTCTACGCAGTTATTCTATGATGTAAGTGAAAGATAATCTTCAGGACTCTGAAGTACTGTGCAAAAGTTATTGGGGAAAAAATGCAAAAAAAGTGATATTTTATGAATAAACAATGGAATGAACTGAGGCAAAAAAGAATTGTGTTGAACATATTCTGTAATTATATCACTCAAGTTTATGTTCAGGTTTCTCTTCAGTCACTGGGATGCAGCACTTTGAAGCATTTAACAGCTCCCTTTGCTGGTGATAAGTAGGAAGTGCAATTTGTGTGATCTCTAGTTTTGTTGCAGAACCAGGTTTTACATAGCTTGGCAGACAGCATGTACTAATTCCTGATTTCTATTAATATTTAGTAAATATTCCCAATAATTCACCAATCTCAAGGATAAGTATAGATAGAGTATAAGAAAACAACAAGGAAACAAAACAAGTATAGACTAAAAGAAATGAGTAAGATCCAAAATACATCTTGGTATAAACTTTCATTAGGAATATATAACAAATAGAAAAAAAAAAAAATCTGTATAAAATGGCCAACATAAGACTGATTGAGAAAGGCAGTTTTTCTAATAAGTACAACAGCTCCCTAACTCAAAAAGCTACCTGATAACCTAACTGCTTATCAGGAACCTTTAGCAAACCCTGAACCCTAACCTGAAGCCTTTCCCTAATCCCAAAAGCTAATTACTAAACCTCATAAGTGAGACCTCAACACCCAAACCTAGCCTGAATGCGTATCCCTAAGCAGAAATCCTAATGAGATGCCAGATGCCACAACCTTAACCCAACACCATCACTCCCTTTCTCTAAGCCTCAGGTGCTATAGCCCTCTTCTAACCTCAGCTTGCATGTTCAACCCCAAGAGGTTGAAGAAGGGCAGGGATTGTGAGGTTGAAGAATTAAAGCCTGAGGAGATGAGTATTACAGGCATGAAGAACAGTTTTCTGTTACAGAATTTCAATTAATGCAATTCAATGCCAATTAAAAACAACTAACCAACCAAAAAAAAAACCAAAACCAAGCAACCAACCAACCAAAACTAAAACAAACAACCCACAACCCTTTTACTTTCTGATGTTGTCGTTAAAAACAAACAAACAAAAGCTCAGACACATAGGGAAAACACCTCAATTTCCTTCTAAGTGTACTCCTCCCTTTCGTATCTTCAGTTCACTCATTTTATTACACTCTGTCCCTTCTGGGACAGTGCAGGCTCCTTTGCAATTCCTTCTTACTGTTTCAGTGTGGTTTCCTCCCCCAGCTGCAGTCCTTTTAGAGTTGTACATTCTCCCAGGTCTCCTCTCTATCCATGCCCACATACCTAAAGCAGCTCCAGTCCCTTATTAGGCTGCAGTTCTTTGGCTTTTTACCTGCTTTGCTTGCCCACCCTCTTCAGGCATTATCACTTTTCTGTGCTTCCCTACAATTGTTGTCTCTTTCCTTCTCCTTGTCCTTCTCCTTCTCAGCATCTATCACCTAGCATGGTTCAAGTTCCAGATACTCCTTTGACTGCTGAGCTTCAGTTATTCCACAACAGAGCTGGCACGGGCTGCCCAGCTCAGGGCAGTTCATGTCCCCTTCTCACACAACCTGCAGACCTCCAGTACCAAAGCACTGCCAGCAGATGAGAGGAGGGGCTGTCCTGCTCTGCTCTGCGCTGCACGGCCTCATCTCCAGCACTGGGGGCAGGGCTGGTGCCACAGTATAACAGGGCCATAAAGCTATTAGAGAGTTCCCAAAGGAGGGCTATGAAGAAGGGTCTAGAGGGCAAGACTTACAAGATGCACTTGAGGTCTCTGAGCTCTGTGGAGTTAAGGAGGCCTGAAGAGATTGTAATATGTCTGGAACAAAGATCAATGGATCACCTTTGCTATCCCCTCTATGTTCACGCGCAATCCTTCGGTACTACCAAACCTTCAATCCTACCCCTAATCTTCACCTTAGTGCCCTTATAATCCATAACCTCAAAGCACAAGTCCAAATCCTGAAATCCTTACATCTTAGTTCTTCACCTCGGGTGAATCTTAGAAGGCAGACAAATCAAGGCCTCGTGTGAAATTCTGTTCATGCTGTTTTAGACCAGGAAGTCATAAAGATGTTTAAAAGAACCAGAGTAGTGAAAAGTTATGCTTGTCATAACAAATTCTATAATTACAGACCACTCATTAGTTCACTGGATTGTTGTTTTACAAGTAGGTGGAGTTGGCTTTGTGGTGGGAGTTCTGTGTCCCTGCTGTTATATCAGACAGCACCTTTTCATTCTGTTTTTTTGGAATAGAAATCCAGAAGGGGCTATCAGATACCTGTGTTTCAAGAAGCTTCAAATCAACACAACTTTGGAATGTGTCTGAGCACTGTGGGAGAATACTGTTGCTCCCTCCTTAACCCTTAGCTACATCTCCATTTTTCCACTGCTGGAGACAGATACTTGTCTAGAAGGATCTTTGATATGGACTATTGCATACATTTATCTTTTCTACTGCTCTTCTGAACTGAATATGTAAAGGCTTTTATAGTTCTTATTCTTCCAGCTTCTAAGCAGTTTGTGATATCCTAAGCACGTTTTCCACCTACAGACTTCCTTTCAGGGCAGATAAAAGTCTTTCATGATGAGATTATGGTTAGCAAATAAGTCTGACAGACTTGAAATACAAAGTGCTGTGTAATCATCAATTTATAATAAGCCTTATTAGCTGTCATTCAAAATTATATAATGCACATGGAATCAAACTAAGAAACAGATTTTGGAATAATGTCTATTGCAGCTTCTATTCATTGCTCATTTTTATGTGACATCAAACTTTTCCTTACTGAGCTAAACTTATATTCTTCGCTCTTTCCATCTTCCAATAAAACCACTAACAACCAGGCTCTTTTAAATTATTATTTTTTTTAAGTCTCCTCTGTCTATTTTCTTAACATTGAGCTTTCTTGGTGGCTAAAGTTTGCAGCATTTAATGTTTTTATACAGCTGATCCATTAAATTCGTGTTTCATAACTCTCCCAACTTGAACGTATTGTCTATTTCTTTGCATGCATAGCACAGCCTGTTCTTCATAGTGTACTTGTCTGATTTACTATTAAAAGCTTAGTTTAGAGCACAATGAACTGCTTGAAACTTCAGCAGGGAGAGGATTTAGCCACAGACACTAGATGCTTCTGGCCTGAACACACGCATCCACAGTCATCTGAGATACTGTTTGGTATGCCTTTCCAGAAGTGGAACTACAGTGGACTGCAGTATTTCTCAGACTCATTAGGAGATCTCAAAGGTCATGAGAGACCTGTTTAGGCAGGCACATCAAGTAGGTGGTAAGAAGAACCCCTGTTAATAATACAGAATTTGGATTAATGGATTGGGAAGCAGGTCTACGGAAAAAGTCGTAGGAGGTCTGGTAAACTGCAAGGTGAATGCAAGTCAGCAGTGCATCCTAGCAGCAAAGACAGACAGCCAAGTCTAGGGATAAATTAACAGGAGCACATCTAGCAGGTCAAGGAGAAAGGATTAACACCACTATACTCAGTGCTCTCAAGACCAGATTAATAATAATGTATCCAGTTTTGGACTACCTGGTACAGGCAGTGCATCTATAAACTGGGGCAAGCTCAAGGAAGACCACCAGGTTAGCAGGGGTTGGACCACAAGTCTATGAGGAAGTCAATAGGAGCCAAAACTAGGCTCTCTGTAGTGGTATAGAGAGGGGGGATGAGAGGGAAGTGGAGAGCTTCAAAGAGGAGAGTTTCAAACTAAATGTAGGAGTAAACCTTTCCCCCATGAGATCAGCATTGGAACAGCTTACTCCAAGAGGTTGTGGTGTCTCCATCATGGGACATCCTGAAGAGTTGTCTCAACCTTTAATCAACTTCATATATTCCTTTGCTTTAAGCTGGAGGTTGGGCTAGGGACCTTCTGAGCTCCTTTTCCACCTGAGCTCTTTTGTGATCCTATGGTTCTGCTTGCAATTAGGATAGAGATTAGATTTAATTATTTTCATCTGTGCAGTAGCTCTCATTAGAGTCTCAAACTACCTGAACTGTTTTGGGGTGTCTGGCCAAGATTTCAGCTTCTTGTTTTGAAGGAAGGAGGTCTCCAACTACTCTTGGGTCAGGTCTGCTAGCTCCACATGGTTGTTTTAGATGCAGCAGGCATCTACATTCTCTTTGTAACTGAATCAAGTCCCTGGTCACCCATTATAATACTGGGAGCTTAGACATTAGCGTACAGGTAAACATGCATAGACATCTGGCTTCAGGTGCCAAAACCACGAACTGTACTCCAGATGCAGATTTTAAACCTAAGTCCATGCAGTTGTTTAACACCAATGGACAACTAAGAACTACCATGCTACTCTCACATTTCCTCTGAAGGACAGAGGGAGAAAGTATGATGGAAAAAAAAGCTCCTGGGTTGAGATAAGAATAAGGAAATTGCTCATGCAATGTCATTATGGGCAAAACATTATAACAGAGATTTGTGTAATTTATTTGCCTATTGTTAACAGACTAGAGCAGTGAGAACTAAAAGCATTATATAAATTCTTTCCCCATATCCATTCTGTTCTACCTCTTTCCACTGAGCAGTGCAGGGGAATGGGGAGTGGGGATGCAGTCACTCCATAGTGCTTCATCTCTGCCACTCCTTCACGGTCACTCTCTGCCATTGCTCCATGTGGAGTCCCTTCTATGGAATGCCATCCTTCCTGAATTGATCCTAGATGTTCTTCCCACAGGCTGCAGATTTCCAACCACTGCTCCAACATGGCTTTGCACCACAGGACTTAACCTCTCAGGCACTGCTCTATGCAGGTCCCCAAGGGCAGCAGTTCCCCCAGCCCTCTTGCCCCACTGTGGTGTCCTCTCCACGGGCTGCATCTTTGGCCTGGAGTACTCCTGCAGGAGCTCTTCATAGTCTGTACCTCCTTCAGGACTCATCTACTGCTCCTCCATGACTGCACGTGGAGATTGCTTCACGTGGCACCCGTGTGCACAGAGGGAAGCCTGCTCTTCCTTGGGCCTCTCCTGGGCTGTGGGAAGCTTCTGCTCTGTGCCTGGAGCACCTCCTGCACTCCTTCTGCATTGACCTTGATGGCTGCAGTGCTCTTTCTCTCTACATTTTCTCACTCTTTTCTTTCAGCTGCTGTTGTACAGAGGATGTTTCCATTCTTAAATCTGCTCTCAGAAAGGGGCAATCAGCATTGCTCATGGCTCAGCTCTGGCCAACAGCATATCCCTTTTGGAGCCCCTACCAACTACCAAAACCTGTCCACGTAAACACAATACAATGCAGCACATGAGCTATGCCTTTAAAATCCCATCGTACTAATTTGCCTAAACATATTTGCCCAGTGCCTTTATGGCATGATAAGAGAGATATTTCTATTGGACTGTCAGGGCCCTGTGGCTCCTGACAGACTATTTGCAAGAGCCTGATATTTCTGGAGTGAAAGGAGAAAATGTGAATAATTCAGGATGTCCAGGTGGCACTGAATGAAACATCCCCAAATGCTCATATCTGGAGTATTTGGCATATTGTTTTCACAGCACTGGTATGTCCCATCTGTGAGTTTTCTCAGTATTTCTGTGGTCTGACAGTTTCTTGCATTCAGAGCCACATATTTGGAGCATACACTGTTCTGCAAACTGATCTCTATTTCCTTGTGTGCTGTTGCTAACATTAAATTTTTGTTAACCAGTTTCTAAATTACTGCATAAATCATGGAGTGTTACTTTACTTTCAAAGATAGTTTCAGAATTAATCTTTATGCCACTAGATGGCAATATTAAGTAAATTACAACTGTATTTCTTCCAAAAATCGTATCTTAAATGCACATCTATATCAAGACAAAAGGACATATGTCTCAAGAGAAATATTGTACAAGGGGTGCTCCAGAAGTAAAGCCTCTTATTTTATTATATTGGTCCATGATATCAGAGGAGGATGTTGGTGATATGGCAGTAAAAGCTGAACCTTCCCACCAGTACTCCGCTACGTTTTGTTGCTGTGTGACAGATGGCTGTAGAGGGGCAGTCTGACTAAATGGCATCTGACATGGAAGTGTATATGAAGCAAAAGTGAGGCACTGAATTCCTCCATTTTTATGTATCAATGTTGGCTGAATGCTTGTAGGCGCGGGTGTGAGCACAGTGAGGTGGTGGTTGATGTGTTTCAGCAGTGGTGACAGTGGAGTGAAAGACAAGCCACACATAAATTTTTATGAGCATGGCATACAGGCTCTCGTTCACTGCTGGCAAAAATGCATAGCTAATGGTGGTTTTCAGCTGTGTTGCAAAAGAGCATTTTGTAGCAGAGAACAGGCTCTATCAAACAGTGTTCTTGTGCTCTTTATATCTGCTGTGGTTTCCATGGAAATAAATAGGAGGCATTACATTTGGAGTGACCTATGTATTTCTACACATCATATATAACTGGAGATCTGTCATGTCATGTGGTAAAGGTTAAGCACATGATATTTCAGTCATGGAGTAGATTTCTTTGTGATGTAAATTATCTTTCTGTGTTTTTTGATAGTTTTTCTTTTTTTTAAAATTCGTTGTTGGTTATATTTTGCAACTCTTTCTTATTCATCTATGGAATGTCTTGTATTCAAATTACTGCTTTTCTGTTTACTCTGGTTTTGATTGCTAATTCTATTTCATACACGACTTAAAAGCTATTAATTGATCATGATGATCCAACAGTTGTTGCTTTGGGGGAAGATTGTCTATGGTATGATACAAAAGGCCTTTGCCAGAGGTCTGTCTATGCTGACCTGCAGAAAGTATTTCAATGGTGTTCATCTTATTTTAGCTGGCACTTCTTTTATTTGGTTTGAAATCTTATGGTTTGACATGACTTAACAGTGAGGAGATTTCATTCTTGGCTTTATTTTTCTTCCTTCTTCCCTCTTCTTGATCTAGTTTTTGTAGAAATGTGTGTCACTTGTTTTTTACACAAATTACATTTTTCAGCTGACTGTCCTGCATGTATGTCCTTTCTCATGGGCTTATGTCTGCCAGAAACCTCAGCTTTTGAATACTAACCAACTTTCTAAGAATCCCCTCAGGCTATCCATCTCTTTTTAGTTATCTTCTATTTGTAAATACACAAATAGGCTGAAGGCAAAAGACAGGATCTGGCTGTAAACATGCAACCCTTTTTCAAATAGAAAAATTTGAAATTCCCGTTTGTGTCATCTTTTGGAAAGAAGCAGAGAGACAACACTGTGAAGAAAGGAAGGAAATCTACAGGAATACACTTGAAAGAGTGTGTGCTTGAGCTGGCAGTAGTTGGGGGTCATTTAAGAGGGCTAGGGAGCCATTGGTAAGTAATGAAACGACCTCAGGATGAATCACAGCGTGTTACCAGCCCTCAGGGGAGCGTTTGGGAGGTCAGCAAAGACTGAGAACACATTAAGGAGGATAATAAAGTGAAGGGAAGAAGGAGAAACGCAGAGGACTTACTGAGAAAGTAGGCCTAAGTTAACTAGGATGTTGTGAAGCGGGTCAAGAGCCCTGCTCTGGTAAAGCATCCATCCGTACCTCTATGATGCTTGTAAAATCAATGAGGGCAGTGTAAAAACTGAAAGTTTTTTTTACGACACTGAAGCATGAAAGAATGAAGAAAGCTGTACTCTTGTCTGGAGTGTCAAAAAAGAGACTCTTGCATGAGAGAAATCAGAATCACTCAAGTTAGTTGTTACACGTAAAAGGAAAATCATGTCTTCTGTCCAGTATATGGACCCTTTCTTCTGACTGCCACTGAAATACTATGTGTTCATCCTCTTTAAATCTTTACTCATTCATCCTTTCTTATGCCATCCACCTTGAAAATATTTAACTAATGTATTCTTAGGGGCCATTTTAGTGCATGAGTTCTCAGTGTAACAGAATCCTTATCTTACATGTGGAAACACATGATGATGATTCTAAAGAGTAGAGACTAAATAAATCTCTTCCCCTCACATTTTTTTTTTTCAATAGTGTCAATGTCATTTACTCTGCTATTGTTCAGGTATTCAATTTCAATAAAGATAAATTATTTCAGCTTCATCACTTACTTGATCTTGAAATTATTATTCTATTATGCACAGTAATATTGTACTTTCATGTAATCTATACATAATCTATTTAGTATTTCAGCTTATAGCATTTTCAACATTGCCAAAACAGAAGTGATACCACAGTAAAGAAACACTTCAGTATTTCTAAATAAAAAAGGCTGTGTTTTTAATTCGGAAAAAAAAAAAAAAATCTGAAAAATGTATCTTGAACAAAAAAAAAAGACTAACTTTACCTACAGACAATTTTAGAAAGTTTAGCATATTCTCTTATTTTCAATTATTCCATAGGTCTACCTTGAATTTACATCCTCTGAGAATGTCACTTATGTAACATGAAATGATTACCAGCCTAGGTAAGAAAGGAAAATGTCAGTTGTGGATAGGACTGAAATTAGGCAGTGGACTGATGGTGGTGGAAAGGTTAAGGCAAATCACTCTTAGCCCACCAGACTAAATAGCTCAGTGTTGAAATTAGGTGTAATACCACATCATAAATTACCAGAGCACATTCAGAGTGTGAATTCACCTACTGTATAAAACTCCTTCCATGAGAAATGTTCTTTTCAAACTGAATTATAGCTAGATTTGCTGCTAGATTTGCACAGAAAAAAAAAAAATAAAAAAAAATCAACATTGTCACAAAATGGAAGGGTTAGAGAAGTTCATTGCAAGGTGGGAAACAGACGCTGACACTGGGAACCTTGGTTTTGCCATTACCAAACGTTAATGGGGACCTGTTCCCTGAGAGGAATAATTCTGCAAGGTTTTCCACTGTGCTATTTCTGCATTAATTGTAAACTGCTGTAGTCACCACAGTTACAGATTTTGAATAATACACAAAGCACAAATAAATCTTTGGATAGTCTGTTTATTATTTCTATAATCTCTCAGTCTAATCCAACCTCATATTGTTGCCTTTTCTCTCTTTTCTCAAAACCTGTTGTTTTATTTCATAAGCAGTGGTTAAACAAAGCACCAAATCCTTCAATCACTTGTAATTAAGAGTATACATTAGTTCCCATTTTCTTCAGCAGCGTCATTAAAGGACCAAGAGCATAGGAATTGTTACATTCCAGAAAAGACAAGAGTGAAAACATAAGGAGTACATCATAAATAAAGACAGATAGCATATCAGAAATATATTCAATGACTTAACTAGCTCAGGAAAGTTACATTTTTAAAGTTTTGCCCAATGAAGTCTAAAGATCACGTTTGGGCTCAAATTCATATGTTTAAAAAGCATTTTGAGATAGAGAGTCTGCATGTGTTGAATATGTCGCGTGGCAGAATTAATGAAAATCCTGAAAGCCTGTTTCTTTCAACAGACCGATAACATAGCTGGTATGCAGTTTAATATGAGAAATTAATAGGGAAGTATTGTTCTTCCGTTTTTTGCTAATGGCCTATCTTTTACTCATTATTTCCTTAGCTCATCTCCTTAGTATGTAGGTTTTATCAAGAAACTACATATCTGAACTCTATTTTGAACAGAGACAAACACAGTTCTTGATTCTGCAGTAGCATAATTCTCTCAGGAGCTGCACAAGAAAGACAGACATTATCAGCCTTTTTTGGATTTCTGTGTCCAAGAGTTTTGGTGCCACTATTTAAAAAAAGCTGTTCAGTTTCTGCCTATCCTGTACATTTGCTTCACCTTCAGCTGTGGACAGTGCATCCAGTGAGCTCAGACCATCCATTTGCTTTGGCCATCTCCAGATCCACTTACCAATAGCCACAGTATAGTATTTCTTTTTTTACATATTTTGTATTGCTCTTGAGGAGATTTCCACATCTTTTAGGTGGCCTTTGATTTGAGAAACTATGTTGGGCTATTTCATTAGGATACCCAAAGTGCTATTACGTTTGCCAGATTCTGCTGCTACTGTAATTACTGGTGTTTTATTACAGCAGAGGTCCACAAACATGAATAAGGGTGAAAAAATTTACTCCATTACCCATCTGTTTGCCTCCCTTGAAAGAAGGTGGCAAATAATGCTCTATTTGCTGTAATTCCTATCTTAGTAGAAAATCTATCACTGATTTTTAAAAATTATTTATCATGATTTCAATGAAACCAACTACAACAAATTACATAAGTATAGATTTTTTTTTTTTAATTTTAATTTAATTTTGTTTTATTTTTTGTAGGGGGAGTGGGGAAGTGAATAATCCAAGCAGAAATAAACTTTTGTTTAGGACTGATTTTTGTCTCCCAATTAAAAAAAGAAAAAAAAAGGTTTTCTTGTCTTGTTCTCAGGAAAATTCCTGTGTGAATTGAATTCCTCTCTTTCCAGAGAATTATGCCTGTCCTTCACCATCATTATGTAATTGTAAAAAGAGTGGTTGTAGGTAGGGGAGGATGGTGTTTGCAGCAACACAAACACACTTTATTATTGCTCTTCCACCAGTATGTCACGTTCTGACTGCAAGAAATCCATTAACTAAGATGCTTGTTGAGTTTACAAGGAAAATAAATCATGATGTGAAGCAAACATATATATAAAAATACATACATGAAAAAATAGGAAAAAGAGGATAGTCAAGTGTGTTTCATATGGTTTTTATGCGAGTAGAAATAGTCACTTCCTTTTTTTTCCACATGTATTTTTTTAATCAGCCTGAGACACAGTGGGAGGTATTGCTTCAGCTTTCCAATAAGGAAGGGGCCAGGATTAAGGGGAGGTCTGCCTTCAAAGCCGTGCTGTGTCCAGAGGGAGTCTCCTCCTGGGGTTTTGGCGTTGGAAGGCCTTTGAAGTTTTTTGGATTTTTACTTACCAGGTGGTCTGAACTCACTCCAGTGTCTCTGCTGAGAAGCAGTTGTGCAGCACAGCAGGGAACATACCTGCTCCACTTTCTGGAGTAAAGAAGCCACAGGAAAAAATGAGACTTTTTCAGGATGGTTATATCTCTTATATCTCACAACAACCCTCGTTTCAGAAACTGAGCAAAAAAAGAAATATCTGACGGATAGCGTTAAGTCTGATGCAGTTGCAAGCAAGGATTTAGCAATGGGAAGAGCTGTCTGAATCCAGCCATTAGATGGCAGAATTGATCAAGCAATAGCCTGATTTTAGTGCAGTGTAGTGCATGCCCCCAAACAGATGGTTTAAAGAATAGATATCAAGTAGCAGCTGGTGCTTGTATATATTCCCAAAATAGTGTACCTGGCCTACCTGCAGGCACTTTGAACTAACAGAGACCACAGTATTTGTATATCATTTCCAGAAGCAGCACTTCGGGGACTGGGGATCAGAGCATCAATCAATGAGTATTGTTAGATCTTTTCCAGGCGTGTGCCTTTGAAGACCTGTACCAGTGCAAATATTGACCATCATGATGCTGTCTGGCTATACACTTTTGGCAACAGCACAGGTTTGAGTGTTTCTCCTAAATATCATTGCTTTGAGAGGTATCTGTTCTGAAGTGGATCAGCTCAGCCAATTTTTAAAAGCAGTTTGTTTGTTTGGCCATCAGGCAACTTCATCAAATCACTCACCATTAGCAGCTCAGTAATATCAGTTGAATTCTGTGGGAATCAATTTCTAAAATTTTAACCATTCCTCCCTGTAACTTCGGTATCTTCAGATAAAGAAGCAGAATAACTGAATCAAACAGCATCCTGATGCACATCATTTTATTGCTTCTCTGACTCTGACTCTGTCTCTCTCTCTCTCTCTTTTTTTTTTTAAAGTTACTTTTTTGACCTTCATAAATTATTTTAGCATTATCCTTCTGAAGATACTCCTCAAAACAATTTCCCACAGGACAATGACCAATCCCAAACTATATACATCCATGTATCCAGATTAAGATATTTCATATTCCTTCTTAGTTCCTGACAACAGTGTTTCATCTTGGCTAGCTCACTAAGGAAAACTAGAGAAGAGAACTTTCATTTAAATCATTTACTTCTAGAATTTTTCAGGTGGTTTATTTTGGAGGGGAGAGGGTCAATAATATTGACATGAATGTGTTCAATTGGTGTACATCCAAATAGATGTACATGTATTTCACTTCCATATATATGATTGCCTCCAATAGAAACTTAAAGGATTTCAGTTCTTTCTTGCAGAATTCAAACTAGCATACTCATTCTTTTATTTGAGAATATTAAGTCAGATGTTCGCTCTTCATTCTTTCTTTTTCTTTCTTTCTTTTCTTTTTTTCTTTCTTTTCCTCTTCTGTTCCCATCTGCACACACATACAAATTCTCACTTCTTCACTTTATTTCTTCTTTACAAGGATATTGGAATTCATACCTCCTAACGTTAAGTATCTACTTCTTATCTTGTCACCTGAGATCCCTTTATAGTCAGTGGAAAGCTATAGTCACTTCTAGAGGTAATTCATCCCATCTATTTTAGATGTCTGCTTTAGGATATGTCTGCTCTAGAAATGACAATTTCTCTCCAGTGGCAATGAAAGGAGCTCAGGGGGACATAGCTGAGATACAGATTACCAGTCTGTGCATTCGATCAGGTGAATCCCAAACGGAGTCCAAAGACTTGCAGTTGAGATTTCAATATTTCATCACTTGTTTAGACAATAAATGGATGCCACTTGTATCTTTTGCTGTCAGAAGTAAATTACAAAGACACAATCCACCAGTAACGTATCTTTAAAAGTGACAAAGACCACACTTTTAGTGTATACAGTAATGAACTGTAGGAGAAAAAAAATGAATTGCAGCAGGATCTGCTTTTTATTCCATTATACAGTGATCGCATTTAACTGAATAAATGATTTGATCAAATATGCTAGATCTAAATTTTAAACTGAAAGAAGCAATAGGATGTATAAGTAGAAAACCACTTGTTTAACCAACTTTCATATCTTTGAAGGAACTCTCTCTCACTTGCTGTCTAGTTTGGTGAGAATGACAGTAACATTATCAATTTAACTATTACAAGAGTGTAAGAGCCTCACTAGCAGATTCCACTACCACTTCAAGCTCTCTCTTCACAGCTCTCATTCCCAGTAATTTTGAGCTCAGGAGTGGACATATTTGTCCTTTTTCTGTGCTTCTCTGTGTTTTGGTTTTATAACCACAAGGAAGTATCTTGTGATAAAGAAGATACAAATTGATTTTTAAAGCTTGTTTTGACAGTATTCCTTCTGATAATATTTGCTACATACTGTGAATCAGCACTCAGTGCGCAAGATAAATTTCTAAAGATATTCTAAACTGTCAAAACTTCCTTGTTATTTGGAATCCTAGTCTTTTGCTTAATTATATTTCCTGCTACTTCTGTAATCAATCAACAGCTGCCACCAATGTGCATCCATTGTACAATACCTCGCATATCTTACAAACAAACCTGCTACTCTAATGTAACAGGCAGGCTATAAGGCATGACTGTTGCAACCAGTTTTGTGAGAGCATCAAAAGTATTTTGATTGTCACTCTGAATGTACGATAATAGACCGTAGCTGCTATTTTAAAGGGAACAGGGAGTATCCAAGTGAGTCCCTCAAAATACAATGTGAAAATGGCTCCAGTAGGTGTTCATATCATTGGCTAAAAGGAAACAAGAATACATTTCTTTCTTGCTGTACGCTACTCACAAAACAGAAATGAGTTAATATTAACTTCAATATTTTTGAGTCGTACAGAGAAGGTGATCTGGAGGGCTTAATCCAATTTCTCTTATAAGTCTTGACTATGCTATTCTCAGTACTCATTTTAATTTCTGCTTCTTTTCTGCTCCATAGAAGGTTACAAGTGTCAGTAATTTATTTCTTGTTAAAATAATTAGAGAAATACTTTTGTTCTCAATTTTTTACAGCCTAAGGACAGCATAAGAGCAGCCGGTTTAGTTCGCTGCTTCGAGTAGCTGATAAGTGAAATTAAAAAAGTGAGCCCTGTTGATTGGACTCACATGTATATTTCTTTCTCTGGGCTGATGAACTGAGCTGAACTTTTTAGAATCACTGTTGGGATGAAAAGTTGTGGTTTCAAATTCAAAGTACCCTGAAAGGTGTCCATTTAAAGTATACTATTGATATTAAAAATGTTTCAAAAGTCGGTGAGAGTAAGGCTCTGTAAAGAACAGTTGTTTAAGTATCCACCTTCTTGTAAACTGTATTTCCATACTTTATCTTGTCTTAATATTCAAAGTGTTTTCATAATTATTTGTGCTTTAAGATCCAAGCTGATATTTTGTAATAATTTTTATACAGTTAAATCCAGTTATTCAAATCAGAAAAAAAGTCATGCTACTAAAGGTGCAGAGACAGTGACCTTCAACAAGAAATGCATCTAGATAAGCACTGATTCTGGGAAAATACTACATCTATCTGATTTTGGCTGCTGAAAATTACTGAGAGTTTTATGGAATGTTTCTTTCTTGGGACATTAAGATTAATGAGCTATGCAGATAGACACTATATTTTTATTTCTCTCTTTTTTTTTTTTTTTTTTAGGATACAGCAGCATAATATTTCTCTGTTTAAGATTTTTTTATTACAGGTACAAATTTTGAGAAACGTCATTGTTTGTATTGGATTTACTCTGCAGTTTTATATATATATATATATTTACTCTGTATATATATATGTATCCAGAATAATCTGGATTGAATCTACTTCTTGTGAATAGGTAAAGGTTCCCAAAATCTTATTGAATTATATTTCTACAAAGCAAGCAATTATATTCTACATGGTAAGAGCATGCAAAGAAGGTTGCTATATAGTGTTTCTTCTGTATGATGCAAAAAGATGCTGCAGTTTTATGGTCATATTTATGTCTCTAAATCTCTTCCCTTAAAAGATATGGACAAAGTCCAATCCTTTGCACAACAGCTCTTTATCAAAAACATTATCAGAAAGTATGACCAAATGAGTATCATCCAAGATAGCAAATCTTTTGGCATACATCTTTTATTACCAAACCTAGCATATATTCATGCCACAAATGTACTAATTGTTCCCTGGGGGATGCTGGGTGACAGCAAGCTGTAGCAGTGATAATTGTGATATCTAAGCTAACTGAAAGATAGACTGACAACATGCTTATCTATAGAATTGTGAACACTGTGCTTTAGTATTCAGGTTAATGGCGGAATCATTTTGTTTAAGATTGTTTCTGAATGAGTCTCTTGTCTAGTACTGGATACGATTCCTCTTTATATTACTATGCTGCTTGTTTTCATGGTTGATTATAAGCATACAACACATATCTAGCAAACTTAAGCTCATATTATCAGTTACCACCTTTCTTGTGCAGGCCATAATGCAACTCTTAGGAATTCGAGCCCATCTTTGCAGTTACACACAATCGTCCCATGGATCAACAACAAGAGACTCAAGAACTTTTACAGCAGATGTGTTCTTCTGATCTGTTCTTGACTGCTGTTCATACGGGAATTGTGGTATTTATCATCTGATACGGACTCCTGATTTTTAACAGCTTTTCATTACTTTTTTCCTCTTCTAAAAAGAGACCTTTTTATGACAAAACGATGTGTCGTTTGTTTATTGACTACCTACTTTATTGCTGATCCTTGAGGTCCCTTCCAACCCTGGCTATTCTGTGATTAGTGAATTGTGAAGAGAATGGTGATATCACAGTATTAAATAACTCTATTGATGTTCCAAATCCAAATAGAACTGGGCTGGGAACGCAGGTATAAAATACACGTATAAAGAAAGAAAGCTTTCACTTTATGGAAAAACAAATTTCCTTTTAAGTATGCCTTGACATTTCTGCAGTAGTCTTATGTCTCCTTAGAACATCAAAGAGAGTGATTTTGTACGATCTGGATACACAATAATGCTGATTTACACTCCCATTTTTGATGTTGCTATTGTGTTGTGATCCTTAGTACAAAAAGCAATTCACAGTCAATTGTTGTTGGTATCCCTTGGGGATTAATGGGTGAATCAAATACTGTTTAATGTCTTTATTAATGATCTGATGATGAAGTCAGAGCATTTTCAGTCATTTCTCAGATTTTTCCAAGCTGGTGGAAAAAAACGGTTGGTACTGTGGTGCACAGTGCTGCTGTTCACAGGTACATCAGTGGGCTGGAGAAATGGGTAACAGAAACTTCATGAAGTCCAGCAAAGGCAAATATGAAGTCTTGCAGCCATTGACTTTCATTGATGCTTGTTGAACATTTATGGAGATCAAACACTGTATGTGAGCACAGTGAGGTGGCAGGTGATGTGCTTCAGCAGTGGCAACAGCAACACAAAAGACAAGCCGTGTTCTGGATAAGCCATGCAAATTTTGATAAGTGCAGCATGCAGGCTTTTACTCATTGCTGGTGAAGATGCATGGCTAATGGTGGTGATTATGTTGGAAAAAGAAGAGTTCTGTAGCTGAGAATTTGCTCTACGAAATAGTGTCATTGTGCTCTTTCTATCTGTTGTCGCTTCCATGGAAATAAATGAGAAGCATTATTTTAAGAGCAACCTATGTACCATATATAGTGCCCTTTATGTATCATAGATGTTATTCTTTGTTCTTTTTTATAACTCCTAAAACCAATTTTACACAGGTCCACATTTCTTAGGTTAAAAGTGGTGAGCTGTTTATAACAACAACTCCAGTGCCAAGTCTGTGCCATTTTTAAATACCTTTCACCTTTACTACTTTACATTACAATCTATCTCCTTAACTTTCAAAGCCTCTGCTGTTATAAGAACCTTGTATTTCTTTATGCAACATCATTATGTTAGGCATCGTAAATGTTTCATTCTGCAAGGAATAACTACTTGTTATGACTGTCTATTCAATGTTATGTTATGTTGTACCATACAATGATAAGCAAAAGTAAGACAAATTAGTTACAGCTACCTGGCTGGAAGAAAATCTGTTGTCACAACTGAACCAAATAAAAACCAAAGCTTCAGAGAGGTCAAAACAAACTAATACCAAAAGTCCTAAGGCCCTGCAAATTTTGTTGACCTGGTACTAGCATTGGCAGTATGTTATTTTATCAGGCTACACGGTAAAAATCTCTAGCACAGGCCAAGTTTCTAATCAACAATGATTATACTTTTTACTATATTCTTTACCTTGACATCTAGAAAGAAAAGTTGGGAATGAGAAAATGTCCTTTTCACAAGACAAGTGGGCTGCTTGCAGAATAAGCAGGTCTTCCTCAATGGCTTAAGTTGCTGTAGCTTATGGACTATCATGTACTGGAAGTTTTCATAGAATTGTGGAATCTCAGAATCATCTCGGTTGGAGAAGACCTTCAAGATGACTGACTTTGACCAATAAGCTAATCAACTGAGTCCCATCACTGAACCATGTCCCTTAGTGCCACAAATGATGTCTCTCGGTATCATTTCTTGTTCTGCATGGCATGCTCATAATTTTTAACATTAACTTCATTTTCAAAAGACTTTAGAACAATTTCAATATCATATAAGCAGGACTTTTAATCTTGGTTTTGTCTAGATTACATTTTTAGAACCTCAGTGATGCTGACGAAAAGCATGTGACTATAGTTTTGAAAGCTTTTAAATTTGCAGTTGTGCTTTGTGATTAAAAACTGTGTTAACAGTTTTGGTCTGTATTTATAAGCTGTAGTATATCTAGAATTTTGGCTAGAAAGCTTATTTCTAAACAACTGAATAAATAAAATCACAGCTTAGTTAATCAAAGTATCCTCCTTTATAATGATTACTATGTCAGTATTTTCAAACCTGACCTAATCTGTAAGTATCTAAAACATGCATTGATTGTCAGAGTTTTTGAGCTGCTTTGAGTTGTAGACTTACAGGACTTCTGAAGTCCTGTAACTTCTGTATTTTATATGTGGTTGTCTAACTTCAAGCATTAGCATACAGCACTCTTTACTATTGTGTTAATTGTCCAAACAAAATGAGTAGCAGCCAGCATTTCTGAATATGAAAGTCAGGGAATTGTTGTGCTTGGAAAGTGAAGCTATTAGATGATTCTTTCATGTGTATATTCTGAAGGGATTTTACTCTTTGGCTGAAAAAAAAGAGGTGGTGATTTAGGATTTGACAAAAGCCACACTGATTTATAGACTGAAGTGATTGGTTTACTTCTGTGATATCTTAGTATAGATATTTCTGTTTATCTTCTCTTTTCAAAGAGGTTAGATAGCTCTGCCCTGCCAGAAGAAATCTACAATGGTAGAAAACAGTGAAATTCTTGAGTAAAATTAAAAAAAAAAATGTAAAGAACTTCTCTGTGTGAGATGAAGACCTGACTCCTTGAGGATAAGTACAAAATGAGAATACAAATCAGAGAATGTTGCTTGACTGCAGTGTGGTCTTCTGGGAGATCACAGGTTATCTTTACGTACTGCTTCTTCATCAATAACAGATGAGCTACTATTTCTTCTTACATGTCATTACCCTTTCTTCAAAAACAAAAAGATGAAGTGGAGTACTGAGGGGAGAAAAAGGTGAGGGAGACATTCATGAGCGAGAATAATTGGACTAGTTTTTTAAACTATATTTATATCAACAAAGTTCGTGAGTTAGCTATGTCTAGTTTTTTTTTCTGATATTAGATGAGTACATGAATAAATTCTTTGACTGGAAAGATCCTTGGCTAGAAAGTTCACTGGCTAGAAAATTTTGAATTAAAAATTTTTAAATTCTAGAATCATTAAATATAAGGAAAATCTACTAATAATTATAGGTAAAGATTATTTTGACCAGTTCTGTGTAATAATTGTTCACATTCCATAGTATATTCCATGTAACAAGACTATCAGTAGTCATACCCAAAAAACACTATGTAAGTGATTATAAATGAATTTTGAATCTATCAAGCCAACAGGATACCATTTTCTTCTATCTGCTATCCATACAAGAACTTACAGGACAGAGAAAGTAATTTCAAGGTTAGGTGCTTAGATCATACAGTTTTCAATGGTGGTTGTTCTGTTATTTCCAAAGATGGGTTTCCTGGAGAAACACTGTACATTTGATGTGACAGTAGACTGAATATTCATAAGATACTTGACCTGATTTCAGTGTATGGACGGATACTTTTGATATTCAAGTCTACAGTTTTTTAATGCACGCACTATTCTAACTAACTGAAATATCTAAAGAACATTAAACATCAATTTAAATTTTTTTAAAATCCACTTATGGCATTTGGAAGACAGAAATATTTATAGGTGGAACCTGATATCTTATTGGAATAAACATTAAAAAAAGTTACTTCCCCCTGAATTATAGACCTACATGGAAAATAAGGAGATGATAATAACATATTGGTTTCTGTGTCACAAACATTTTGAGTAAAACACCTCTCCTTTAACACTGAAGGCCTCTACATTTCAGGTACCCAGTCTGTACTGCCTTTGAACTAATGAAGAGAGAGATACCTCACAGGGATTATTAGAAACGGTTTACTTTAGCCATGAGATTAAATCCATGCCCTCTGCATAACTTCTTTTATCTTTCTATTGGCATAAGGGAACCCTAAATGACTAGTTCAAATGTAGAAATTAATGACTTGATTCACTTACCTACATATGAATTTCAAGGACCATTCGAAAGTTCTAGTGGAGATATGACATGAGACCCATGGGAGACCTACATCCTTGTGGACCAGAAAACTAACCAGAAAGCCAGGAGTGTCAGATCATATGTTGTCTAAGGAAATATTAGGTTTCTGTCATATTTGATTTCTATTCAATTGCTTGTTCTTATCATTATACCTCATTCATTTGCCTATGTGTAGTCCAAGATTTTCAGAATGATCTGATCCATGAGAAGAAAAGAATGCTTTTTGGAGTTGCTGATTTAGGTCAAGGCAAATGGCAATAACAGTCTCCTGGCATACATTTCTGATTTTCGTTGGCTATGTGGAAGTCTTGATAGCTGGCACACATGTAGGTATTTGGTTCTAGATGTCTACTGAACATGGCTGGGAAACTCTAGGTCTCAGTAGTTCTGTTCCTTGATCTATCTACAAAGCCTATGTCTTGGAAATCTTAGGATGCCTGAAATGCAATAGGACAGTCATGCTTACGCAACTGAGCCTTGAGCTCAAGTCTGATCCTAAGAGCCTCACCTAGGTTCATAATCAATACTAAGTGTGTAACCCTCCTGCCTGGCCCTGCAGTTAAAATGTAGGCACAGGGTGAACCAGTTCTATCCTAGTTCTTTATTACTGGTAAGATGAAGATGCCTTTAAAGGCGTAAAGAAAATTATTTGCATCTGTGTTTTCCCTGATTAAAGAGTGCCCTTTTCATCCATGAAGAAACATTTTCCACTATACATCAGTAGATATAATTCATTATTCTATTCAAATTTATCCTATGTGGGAGATAAGACCATATGGAAAACAGCTAAAGACCTTTTTAAAAGCTAAGGAAAGGGAACTATAAATCTTGAAGTATGCTGTGCTGGATGTTACACCAAATAGTCTGACATAAATTTTTTTTAAGCCTCAGCAGAACAGTAGAAGAGCTATTAGGTATTTAAAATAAAAAAGAAAATAAAAGAACAATTTACACTATGATTAAGTGCTTTCATTTAAGAAAAAATTAGCTCACATTCTTTCTTAATTGTCTCCATGTCACTACAGTATAGAAGGAAAAATATTTGAAATGTGATTGAACATCTCTTTGTGTGATCTGCAGCAATGCCTGCATTGGAAAAAATACTGAAGCAATAACTTTGGGTGATAGTTGTGCAAGCTGAAGCACTTGGTTTTCTTTTACCAAACTGATGCTTGTGTTGTCATTGTATGCATACTGTAGTAAACAAACAAATAATCAGAATAGTCTTGTCAATGTTTTACA
This sequence comes from Lagopus muta, assembly GCF_023343835.1. Taxonomy (NCBI): domain Eukaryota; kingdom Metazoa; phylum Chordata; class Aves; order Galliformes; family Phasianidae; genus Lagopus; species Lagopus muta. The sequence continues at coordinate 152,167,809 of NC_064433.1, read as the reverse complement.
GGCTGGTTCATCCTGGTTCCATGACTAGCGGGCCAGAGGGATTTCACAAAATCTGTGCCTCCAGAAAAAGGAAACAGGGGACCCCAAAATAATTAAAAACAGCTGCAACAGTCCGAGAAGAAAAAGTCCTAATTTGCTAAGTATTGTATTGGAATGCAAGATAACACACTATAATACAATATAATTAGAACTGAAGCTAATAAATCAAATACAATGAGAGTGTTTGAAAGGTGGCTAGGCCTCACCATAACACTGAGGTGAGATGTGCAGTCTGGTTGAGCAGCAGGGAGGAGAGCTGATGAAGAAGAGAACATCAGGTGACCTTGCCAGGGGTCGTATCTCCTCTCTAACTGCAAAGCCCCCTGGGGTATGTAGTTCTTCTTCTCTTCTGTACAGGTACCCAGAACTGGAGCATTAACACTTTAAATCCCCATGCACTACATGATGTTATGATGTGGAATAATGATAACCAAAAATTATAAAACCATGACAGATCTATATTGGCTTGCCTCTGTGACAGCTACAAATCTACATTTATTTAAATATTAAAATATGTTTTCTAGTCATTTAAGTGACGATGCCACTGCTATCATTAACAGAGGAAATGACAAATATCAGCATGTGAGTTTGAAATAGAGGAGATAGGGGAAGGCCTCTGGCTGAGTTATCAGATGACTAAGATGCATGTTCTGCAGGATCAGTCTTTTACCGTGGGTTGTCAATGAATTGTCATATGGTCAGGCAGGATATTCATTTGCAGATTAGCAGAATATAGTTTGCCATGCCGTGACATCTAGAAAGAGGATTATTTTTGGATTATATGTGATACTTTGAACATCTTACTATTGAATGCACTTATAAATCAGTATAAAGGGGAAAAAATGTATTTCTCTGGTGTCTGATTTTAGGTATTTGTGGTATGCCTATTCCAGCAAATTAAACAGTGTCAGGAGACACTAGCAGGTGCTAAGCTTGATCATCCATACTGTTAAATATTTGGAATGGTCCCAGAGTAGTTCTCTCTTGGGCCACTTAGCATTTTCTCCAAACAGTTCTCACCTTCACAGATAATGTGGTTAAGGAACCATTTCTAGCAGGCAGGTTGAGCACAGTCACGATCTTCTGTGTGGTGAGAGGGTTTTATGCATATGTACACAGGCAGCTCTGTGTCACCTGAACAGTTCCAGGCACCTTGTGTAGTACAGACATTACCTTGGGTTACAAGCTCAATCATTTTGCTCTATTCTGTATATTCAACATACATTAGATATTATTTCCCTATTCATGATGCACATATCAGTTCCCTGTCAAATGTCAACTATTTAAAATATAAGGTTTTCTGGCTCCTAATAAAGGAAATATGAATTTGGTTTCCTTCTTTTCAAATATTTTCAGTATGGGAACATAATCACCCAGTTAATGTTTATGACACTGTGACACTCAAGCAAAACAGCATGTCCCATGTTGCCATAAAGCAGTAGAAATGTACTGTTTCTTGTTATGCACCCTATTAGAAATCATAGAACTGGATTGTTGACAGGCTCAAATTTTAAAATCTGAAGTACCTTGCCTATCAGTTTTCTGCCCTTTATGAGATGTCTTAAATAAAGATCTCTGATTTTTCTAAAGGAGGAAGGAGATGGATGACCAACATTTCTGAAAATTGCTATTTTTCAGAATATTTCAGCTTAGAAAAAGAACGAGGAGAACAGTAAGCATGAAAAAAGCCATGAAGTCTTATTACGTGTTTGGAAAGAATGGATGCATAGGTCTAACCAGGCCTTCATGACCATTGGTGTTTCTGGTGGTTTGTGATTATCAGGATAAAAAGAATCTGTTCTAAGGACACTATAAAGAAGGAAAAAATACGTAATCAAGCCCACAGAATATCATGAAATTTGGATATCAAAATAGCAGCAATAGCGTAGACTGCTGTCCTAAAACACTCTTTAATCTGGTTGCTATTTAAAAGAAGCTTCAAAGACTTTTTCTTTATAAATGGAATTTCCGAATTTCTTTCTATATCATCCCGATGCATTTTTGGATGCTGTTCAGAGATAGAAATAGAGCACGTATCAGCTTTATCTTAATCCTTAACCTTACACATGACAGTGAAGAGCAAGCCTCTCTGATGTTGTGCATCATATATTTAATTTCTAAGAACTTTAAATCTCCTGGAAATGACAAAAGTAACCGACACATCTATAAAACAGGACATCAATCAGATTCTCTGTGCTTTTGAATCACGGTAATAAAGGGAATATTTTCAAATAGGAAACTGTCTCTTTTATTTATAGATATTCAGCTGGAAATAAGGGATCAGTAAAATGTTTCCTCCATATCTTTTTCACTGTATGAAAACAGGGTTACAGATCAATTGATTTACCATCACAATCGATTAGGTGACTCTCTTGCTATCTCTATTGTGACAGTAGACAAGCGCTCATATAGATCTTTCATTAGAGGGAGTCACTGAAAACCAAAGGTTCATGGCATGCCTGGATGGCTTGTAGCTGACTCATTAGGCCATTAACTAACCATTAATATTGTTTAACCTCAAACCTTACTGATAAAATAAATTATAGTCACATTATGCAAACAAAATAACCTTAACCTCCTTAACAAGTATATAATTATGTGAATTTATTACCATCTGGTCCCATTGAACTGAGGAGTTCATTTTCAGAGCTATGAAGGGGGAGGTGACAATACATCACCTTTAAGATAAGTGCTACTGGGAGACAGGTGTGTCAATCACTAATATGCTTTGTAAGACATGAACCCATGGGGTATAGACTTACCTTGTTACTGCCCAAATAAAATTACCTTACACACAAAATGTTTTCCCCTTACACATTACCAAATCTCTTTTTATTTCTTTTTAAGTGTTTCTGCATTTCCGAAATTAGTTGAATGTATAAAATGGCCTTCTCTGTCTCACTGTGGTACCAGGGCTTCACACAGACAAACAGAATGTAACAACAATAAGCATTAATTGAATGAGAAGGCATTGGAAGTTTTACTCTTATCACAATCTTTTTAGACTCACAAATTCTATATACGTAATGCAATGATCTGCTGATATTGTACTGAAGTAGAAGTATAAAAAAAACCCACAGCATATGTTCTGAGAAATAAAACTTATGTCACTGTGCTTCCCTTGGAACAAAGCCAGCTGAATCCTGGTTATTATCAATAATATAAACAAAATATGTTACAGAGCTTAAAATAAGCAAAAATCCTGCATTAGCACATTGCTGATATCCCAGCAGGTCAGCTATAATGAATGCACCAGTACTCACACAAATTTTTTATAAGATAACTTGCTTGTAAGTAAAACAGTCAATAGGCTCATTTGCAGGCACATTTCTCTCCAGATAAAAACAAAAACAAAAACAAAAACAAAAACATAATGCAATATCAAATGCTTCTTTTGAGTGCACAAAAAAGTGACGGTTGAGAGAGGGAAAAAATAACAGTAACACATAAATTCAGTGGCAGATGTGCAAAAATGAATGAGAACTGGTAATTAGAACAGAAAATAAAACCTTGTGTTCTTACAGATCAGCATTTACAAAATTACAATGTACAATACAGTTGATACTTTAGTAAATGAAAATTACTTTTTCTAATCAAAATGAGAAGGGAAAAACTCACTTACTGTGCATGTTTACTGGACCAAAAAGTTGCCACAGAATCCTACCTCAGCCAAACCAGATATGAGAATAACATCAGATTTCTATATTCTTAGAACATTACCATCTCAAATCTTTTCAGTTGAAAGTTAAAATATTTGTCTCAGACAGATTAAGGGATTGATTTTGTAAAATATCTGCTTATTTAAAAAGCTTATGAAAATATATGCTTATTGAGAAATGTCTAGCTAACACAGTTTAAAGTCCAGTTAAGAGTTTTCCTTTGTGGAGATCAGTATCACTTCCAACGGGGTGGTCTGGGAAAGAAGAAATTTTGCATTTTGCAGCAAGACACATGTTATAGAATTGGAGCTAATGCCCAGGGCCAGATCTCCCAAATGCATTTTAATTATTTTCAGTGAACTGTCAGAACTTTGATACACGCTCATGGAATCATGCAAATACCTCTGTGTAAAATGTATGTCCTATTCCCTAAGGCACTGAGTAGATTGAAATACACTTTGGCAAAGTTAGGTGCCACATACAGAGAGGTAATAAGAATATGCCACCATATTACACAATTAGAAATCTACTTATAAATCTACTGGTTAGAATGGATTTGTTTTGTATTTATGAAGGAGATAACTTTTTTTTCCCCCCCCTTTTTTTTTTTCACAAACTGTTATTTGCAGGGCAAGGAAAAATGGGATGCAATTATAATTAATGAATCAAGTTCATTTAGTTTTATGTTCAGTCATTGACCTTTAGAGTATTTCCACCATGTGTCATAAGATGTCTGCAAAATATTTACTCAGTTCCATGTCCATAATTTGAGGTGAGAACACCTTGAACCAGATTAGAAAGAGATAATTTCATGTAGTTAATCTGACTTCTGAACCTAGCCGTTTCTTATGTTTGATGCTTTGACAGAACAACAAAACAAAAATATACTTAAAGCCGTACATAAATTTGTTAGTTTACTATTAATTTATTAATTAATTTCTGTAAAGCCTTTAACATGGTCCCACATGACATTCTCCCTACATGGGAGAGGTATGGATTTGATGGATGGATCATTCAGTAGATAATTAATTGGTTGGATAGTCATAGCCAGAGAGGTTTTGGTCCAGGTGGAGGCCAATGACAAGTGTTTTCCATTAGGAGTCCATCTTGGAAACAGTGCTTTTCACCATTTTTACCAAGGACCTATATGGTGGAATTGGGTGCACTCTCAGCAAGTTTGCAGATCACACTAAACTGAGTGGGACACAAAAAAGAAGGAAGAGATGCCATCCAAAGGTATCTAGACAAACTAGAAAAATGGAACTATGTAAACATAATAAGGTTCAACACGGCCAAGCTCAAGGTGCTGCAGCTTGGTAAAAGCAATCCTAGGCTCGAAAGGAACTCCTTGACAGCAGCCCTTCTGAGGAAGACTTGGGCATTTTGGTAGACAAAAAACTTGATCTGATCCAGCTGTGTGTTTTTGCAGTCTAGGTCAACAGTATTTTGAGTTTCATCAAAAGAGGGGTGGTCAGCAGGGAGAGGGAGGTGATTGTCAAAGGAGATTGTACTGGTAGAATCCCTTCTTGTTTTTCACATCTCTCACCAGGTTCAGTTTCATCTGTGCTTTGTCTTTCTGATCTCATTTCTGTGTATTAATCTGTTTTAGCAGCTTGCAAAATCAGTTCAACCTTCATAAACAATGAAGTATCATCATTCCCAGTGCGCTTACCTTTGGCTTTTCATACTCCTTTATTCTCTTTTGAAAATATGACAAAATAGGTTTAACAAAACACAGACAAAACACTGTCCCTCTACTTCATCCTGTGTGCTAACATCCCTCTGCTTTATTTTGTGTGCTAACGTACCTCCGTATTACCAGCAATTTGAGATAGTATGATGGCAACACTACAAAAGTTTTGGTAAGTAGATAAGTATATGTAAGAAAGTATGTAAGTACATACGGGAGAATTCATATGACTTCTCAGACTGTCCTTAAATTGAGATTGCCTGAATCGGAAATGTTTGTGAATATGTAAAAAGATACTGTTTTTTTTTTTTTTTTGAGAAACATGTTTCCAGATTTTAAGTCTACTTTTTTGAACATTATGATTTTCCTTTTCCAAACAGAAATGCCTTCAGGCATTTTAGCTTACACTTGGCTGTGTTTTCAGTATGCCATATAAGGCAAAGATTAGTCCAGAGACATTTAGTTAATGGATCTGCAAATCAAATATATATGTCAAAAATAGAATCCAGGGGAAGCTGGAAATTAATATCTGCTTCATCTGATCTCTCATGAAAGGTGATATACTCAGAGAAAGGATAATTAAGTGAGACTCATCTAGACTTTGACACATAACTTTTTGAATTTTAAAATAAATCCTTGAAGTATACCGATGATAGGTTTGTCCAACTGGCAATAGTTTTCAAAGAAACTGTCACACAAGAATCCTCTTCATTTCTCTCTTATTTTATGTAATCAGCTCCCAATAATTTTGACTCAGTATCATTTAGACATTCATTCAGATATGGAATGTCAACCACCATATGCACAAATCTTACCATATTCTCTGAATATCTTCCTCTGACTTTTATTTCTAATGGGAAAATGTGATACGGATACTTAAATGTTAGCTTTTGTATCTGTGTTCTGACTAAAGTAGGTACTTGAAATTGGACTGGTAGCTGATTATTTAAAGATTATTACAGTATCATTTCAATCTTTTGTTTTCCTGAGCAAGGTGGCTGCAGTTGGTAATGCAGTAACATGTCTGTGGTCTCCAAGTCTGGCTGTCAAACTATGTCCTGGCTGAAGACTCAGCATAAATGGAAGCTAGTTAGTGTTAAATATCTGAGAAGGTCCAGGAGATTAATTTACATATTCTAATGTTTTATGTTTTGGAAATAAACATTCAAAACAGAAATGGGTTATCTGCCAGAATTTTTCACTGCTGTTTTTATTTCTTTGTCACTTCTCCTACCATGCACTCAAGAAATGCTTCTGCTTGTATGGCAGGATAACAAATAGATTAAAGACTTCAATTAGGAGTCGTATTGTAGCCATATTTGGTTTTTTTTTGTTTGTTTTTTATTTTTGTTTTCAAATACGTAAGAAGAGGAGTGAAAATTATAAAAGTGAAAAATTAAAGGCAAACGCATAGCAATTTTAGCAACCAAATGTGGTTTAGTCAAACATGATCATGTTCAAGTGAACAGGAACTACTAACAAACAAGTATAAATCAGTATGCAAGAAACAGAATATATTTACTTATTTATAGAAAAGAATAAAGTTTTTCTTTGTTTGTTTGCTTGAGAATTCTTCATCAGCTCCAACAGAAGTATAGCATGTTCATTATACTGAATTCCTACTGTCTCTTGTTGTATTCAGTATCTTGAAGAATTCACCTATCTATTATTTGTGCCCATCACTTTGTTGTCTTTGCTTTAATACTCCATAAACATTAGTCTTAGGGTATATGAATTATGCATTCTCTTCACTAATTGTCTTTCTGGATCTCTGGTTCTCTCAAGACAATGGTTAAGAAAATATGAATTGTCTTTCACAAACTTGAGAGATTGTGACATAAGATGCAATATGGGCACAGAGTTTTCTGTTGCAACACTTTCTATAAAAACATCTACTAAGACATTAATTCTATTATCAGTGACAGTTAAAAACACTCAGCTGTGATATTTTAGTGAACTGTAATGTTTCTTGGGGCATGCTACGTGAAACTTTCTCCACCTTCCACTGAACAGAATTTACTGAAGGTGTTCTGTTGCAGTGCAAATTATTTGCCACACTGAATTGCTCATACCTTCTTAAAATAAACTTGTACTGTCTGTGTATTCACAGTTTTATATGAGTAGATATTTCAAAAGTGACACTGAAAAATACTGAATATAATAACACAATGAAGTTTGTTTCAAAATGTCGGGGTTTTCTGTAGTGCCTTAAACACTGGGGACTTTCCTCCCCTTGCCGGAAGTAAATTGCCTTCTTGATGTGACATCTGAAAGCTAGAAGCCAATAAAAAAAAAGAAGAGTTCTTTCCCAAAGGCCCAGGAATTTGGGACATCTATAAGAAAGTACATTTAAACATGTACATATAAGAAATCTCTACATTAGGTATCTGTCTCAGCTGTCTGTAGAGAGCACTTCACTTGCCGCACAAAACTCCAGCAAAAAAAAAAGAATTCCTACCATGTCTCTATCAAGGGCCATGGTCTTGGAAGCCAAACAAAGGCAGCCCAGAGAGGCTGACCACATGTGCTTAGTGATAGAGGTTGCTATGCAACCTCCTGGGAGAGTTTGTTAGTAACAGACGGACTTTTTGCATAGAATTAGGATCCTTTTAATTCATATAGTAAATACAGCTTGAGTGGAAAGCCTGATAAAATCTCCTAGGTATCTTTGAAATGAATAATATACACAGTAGGATAAAACTGGTGTCAGTATTGCTGTTTTTCTGTGCTTAAACACAGGTATTATTTTATTTGCAGTACATGAAAACAATGTCAGATAGGATGTTTCCCTTCTCCTCCCTCCTCTGCACTGCCTTTAGTTATTAACGGTTCTTGTCCAGTAGCTGAAGCTTTACACTGCTGGCCTTGTGCCACTGAAACCCAGCAGAGCAGCATCATGCCCTGAAGCAGATATGGGTTTATTCAGTTAGTTCCTTCTGCTCTTATCTGCACTTTTTACAAGAACTTTTCTTCCACTTGCACCCTTTTAATTTCAGATGCACAGGTGAGTCTTTTCCTTGTCAGAAAAAGAACACCTGAGTATTCAGATATCTTCTAGGTGGTCCTGTCTTTTATATCACAGTGATACAGAAAACATAAAACAGAATGAACGTTTCATGTGTCTATGTAGGAGTATTTTACAAATACACATCTGACTGTTCTTAAACAGTAGAGAAATATCTTCTTAAAGCTGGAAAAAAAAAATCCTCTGAGGAAGATTCACCTATGTTCGGACATTTTGGATGAATATTTAAGTGTTCCAGTTACTTCACTGTCAAAATAAATCAGTGTAAGACTGTGATTAGTCATTTAAAATTACAACCAAGTGGAGGCAACATTCTCAATTTAGACATGTAAATTAACGAAGAACATTATCCTGTTGGCTGATTATTTCAGAGTTAGAGGCCCAATCTCTCAAGTACATCTACGTAAATTTTTATTGCTGATTTTTAATTCTTAGTCATGACTAGCCATGTATGTACTGTATTAGTGACTAAAAGGAGATGTAAACTGCTTTGTTTTTCCAGTGTTGTGTAATGATTTATGAACCAAGTATTACTGTAATATGTCACTGTAATATGCTGCAGAATTTTCATGTCTACTGACTTCTTGATTCATTCTGTGTGGACTATGTTTAGATAGAATTCAGTTAGTTTCTGAATATCAGAGACATTCACATAGTGCTAGCAATAACATTTAGGATTCACACTGCTGGAATCAGAGGTGAAATCAAATGAGAAGGTTGTTGATCTGATGGAGGAATGGGAGGAGATATTTTGTAGTCCCCCACCCCAGAAAAGGACAGCTCTGGCCTCTCATCTGACTGACAACAGAAATAATAGCAAATATCACCTCAGAATTGGGCAGTTATCTTGGTCTCTTCATAACATGAGCAGATATAAACACGCAGGCTTTTCTCTCTCTTCTCCCATTCTTTTCCTTTCTCTGTTATATCCTATTACATTTTTATTTAGGCTGAGAAGGATAGAGAAAGCCAAATGAGTGGATTTTCACATTTTATTCTAGAATGACTGTAGCTCATGGTTATTCTGAACCTTTTATGGGAACATGCAAAAAACTACTGTTTCTATTTCTGAGGGGACTCTGCCTCCCACTGCTGCTTGTTCAGTTTTCCCCACAAAACTGTTGTACTGTGTATGAGCAGTACAATATTCTTTGTTGCTAATGCTGAAATCCTGTAAAAGCAAATATCTTCACAACAGAAGCATGCAAAGAACTTGACCTATGCTATTAGAATACTTCTTTATTTATGCAGCTACATGCAGCTGTGCAGATACATATAGATAAAAGACAAGCTGAAACAAGGCTTCATGGTTTCAATACTCATAATGGATGTGAGATTAAGGCAGCAGTCTAAAACACTCTTCTCTGTTCCACAAAAGGCAAGAGTAATTTGAATCAAGTTTTCCATCCATTTTCTCTTTTTAACAGTCTTCTCAGAAGACCGTTTTGATGAATGCAGGGTGTCAGATGAGCGATCAAAACCTGACACACTTCAGTTTTAAGTGAAAAAAAAAAAAAAACCAACCACAAAACAAAACAGGAAGTTTTGAGGGAGAAGAAAGATAGTTTAACAATAACCTATGGAAATATTTCATTATCTTTCCTGAGCAGCGCATTCAGGGACAAGCTGCTCACATTCCTTTTAACCTTGCTTGAAATTATACACTTCTAATCAGAAAGGTTACAGCTTAGTAAAGAGGCAAAAGATGTTCCATTATTATGCAAGGTCTTTCTGTGCTAGTGCACTCCCTGTATGTTGTGATTAAATACAAAACAAAATCCAGATCTTTTGAATTTAATTTACTGTGCTTATACAAAGTAACTTCTTCATTTTTCCTGAGCACTGCTTGGTGTCATAACAGTCATTACTGTGCATTGACATGATGCATCTTGTCAAAGATTTGCTTATGAACTCCATATTATGTGCTGACATTATACATTTGAATAACTCCAAAAGAAGGTTTGATATGATGTAGCACATCAAATGAAAGGCTCAATATTATGCTTTGACATAGTACATTGTAGCAGCTGTGAAGGAAAGAAGCCATTAAGATGGATCATGTCAATGCATAGTATGGAGCCATTAACGCTAAGATTTTTGACATGATCTATCTTAATAGCTCCATATCTGCACTGAAAAACACATTTGATCATGTTAGAGATCCACATGTTAACAGCTCAAGGACCTCTATTGCAGTGCATGTTGTACTGCTCTGAATACATAATGAGGGGTGCACTGCACTCATGTGAGCCTGGCTTGCTCTGCCTGCCAAGGAAGGAAGACAGAGACCTTGCACTTCTCCCTGATGCATTTTCCTTCTTCCCAATATCACATATTCTTTCCTGAGGGAGGGTTCTGGGCAGAGCACTCCAAGAGTAATTCACTCTCCTAAGAAGAATTGTAATTAGAGCTCCCACAGTAGTTAAGCAGCTGGTGTTCTCTGACTGCTGCTTTGTCAACTGTTCTTAATTGCTCCATTGTTCCCCTGTGCTCCCTTTCCAGCTGATGGCTTCTTTCACCTGTTGTCTCTCATTTTACTCTTTGAACGTGAGCTCTTTTGGACAAGTTATATTTGTACAAAGCATTATGTGATAGCTCACAGTCTTGGAATACAAGCTCCCCTTAAAAATGACAGTGATAATAATAATAATGCAAGGTGATTTTATTTCAGGTAGCTTGCTGTAAGAGACAGCTGAGCTCGTGTTGCAGCCCAAAGGCAAACACAAAACTTCAAGAAAGCCCATTCTGCCTTCGGCTATGAACCTGGGAGAAAATCATAAATTGGGAGACTAAGTTAAAGTGTCGGCTGAAAGAGATTTAGAGTGGCAAGCAAGGAAACAGTTTTGGGTGATTTCTTCTGTGCTCTGTAAAACAGAACTTTTTACATGCTTAGAGAAATATAGCAAATAAAACTGATCCCATCCCATCATTCATTTATTTTCCCTTCTGGAGTAATGATATCACACTGAATTTTGGCTGGTCAGAAAGGCAGACAACACAAAAGATGGTTTTCAAAATAAAATGTGCAAATATTATGCCCACATCCATATGTGCTAGCTCTGTAACCAGCTGTTGTAAATAGCTGGTCTCTAAGCACCAGAACATCATCTACAATAGACATGTTTAAGATCAATGGAAACACTGAAAGCTTATCCGTTTTTGCTATAATAAAAAAGGAATTGTTGTTTTGTCTATTATGGAGCAATGCTGTAAAATTTAACAAAATAGGAGCTTTTTAATATGCTTTGTTTGTCTCTTTGTTCAACACTAGATGTTTCATAATGCAGTTTAATAGCTCTGCTATGGAATTACACAGAATGCTATAGTATTTTGCAGGTTTTAAAAGCAATTTTACGTAAGATTTTCCTTAATTTCATAAAATCCATGGTAATTCTGAGGAACCTTTTTTAAGAGGAGAGACTTGAGGAGCAATGAGAGCAGTCCAGTGCTAGAACACGCTTCCCTGTCCCTAGAGGTGCTTAAGGCCAGGTTGAATGGGGCCCTGGGCAGCCTGGTCTAGTATTAAACGGGGAGGTTGGTGGCCCTGCATGTGGCAGGGGAGTTGGAGGTTCATGATCCTTGAGGTTCCTTCCAACCCTGAACATTCTGTGATTGTGTGATTCCGTGATTCTGTCCAGAGAGGTTGTGGATGCCCTGTCTCTGGATATGTTCAATGCCAGGTTGGATGGGGCCCTGAGCAGCCTGCTCTAGTATTAAATGTGTAGGTTGTGGCTCTGCCTGCAGCAGGTGGTTTGGAGCTTGATGATCCTTGAGGTCCCTTCCAATCCAAGCCATTCTATGAGTCTATGATGACTAAAAATCTTTTTTCTAATTAATATTTGAAGTTAAAATATTGACAAAATCCCAACTACAAAATAAGATCAATGATATTATTCAAAAATAAGAGCAAAGCAATGCTACCTAATAAAGTGAGACTTCCATAGACTCCTTCCTGTGCCAAGAAATTACTACAGCACCATATTACTACAGAGATCTGACAGTTATAAGCAGGAATGCTGTGATATTTTTGTTAACATGTCTGTCTGTGGCACTGGCAATGATTTCTGATGGATTGCATAGGAAGTTTGGAAACATTGGTAGTATTCCAGAGATCAATATTGTAGAAAATAATTTTTCATGGAGGAACCACTCAAACGTAGATGTTCAAAACCATGTTAAAAGCCATGTTTAAAAAAATAAAAGTTTTGTGTATCAGAAAAAAATGTTAGTTGATAGAATCAATTGGTTTCTGAGGAAGTCTCTCAAGATTTTCTCCTGGACTTACTCTTCCTCCTATAGCTGAGATGCAATGCTGATCTAATACACTAGTGGCCAAAAGATTTGCTTAAATTTTCACAACTCCTGCTCTAGGAAAGGTAAAATGAAGTTTTGAAGCCATTTCCATAACTTTGCCACAATCTTTCACACTCCATTTTCCCCCAGTGTATTCTAAAGGTATACTTTTTACTTCAGGAGAAGGGAAAATAAAGAGGTGAAACACAGCAAATGCTTGTTTGACAGCCTGTCCCATTTAACAGCCTATTGAGCCCATGTGCTGTTCAACTCCAGTACCATTTATGGAGGTATTTCAAGAATTAAAGTGATGTTTTTCTCCGTGTAAAGGCCTTTGTTACCCTTCCTAAGCTCGTGCCATGCTTTCCTTACTGTGAGGAAAAACTCTTACTAAAGAAGATGTTTCTTTGCACTGATGTTAATAAACTTGTTGCAGCTTTACTTCTGTTAAATCAATATAAAACCATGTGTGAAAATATTATGTTTGTGCTTCCAAAATCTAAGGTGGGCACATCTTTGTTTGACTCACATGTAGTTTGATAGTTTTAACTGGAGGAGCTGTCTGTCAAAGGGTAGATTTCAGTTGTATCCCACTGCTGCCTGTGTTTGAATTCCATTGGTCATTTTATTGGTGACTAAACAGAAGTAATTTAAACTCAGATAATGTGCATATGAGATTCTATTCAGGTGCTAAATTCTCATTAAAAACTAACAAATGAACAACAAACAAACAAAAAACCACAAGTATTTATGACCATCTTATCACAGGAAATCAGGCTGATTTCATTATGGCTACACTGGCACACCCCAGAATAGCTCTACATACAGATGCCAGAAGTCTCCTAGTTTCTGGGTCAAACCCAAGGCACATGGTAGCTCTTCACTGTACTTCCAGAAAAGCCAGTATTTGTTCTGGATAAGGGCCAGAATATGTTCAAGTCACATCTTTGGGAAGTGGGGATGCTAATATTTACTAAGATGCTACTTATTATGCAGTACCAAGGGTGAGTCTGAGCACCAGATCCCTGGTAACTTGTAAATCTTCCCTGTTAACTTCTGCCCTCTTCTACTTTAGACCTGTTTCAGAGAAAAATATGTTCAGAAGGGCTTATTCCTAAGAAGAGGAGATCCAAATCAATGCCAGCCTTTTGGCCTTGGAGAACTACTTTTTTTTCCCTATACGATACATAGTTGAAGAGATTTGACAGTAGCACACGAACTGTTTGTTTTTATTCTGTCACATCCCCACTGATTTTTGCTACAGACACATTTTCCTACAAATTTGTATTTTTTTTGTATAAATGTGCTACATTCTTTTTGATTTTCAGAAAAAAAAATAGCACCAAGAAAACATTGATTCTTATCTGCCACAATCTAACTCCAAGCGTACATTTTTTAAGCTAGCATGACCACTGAAATAGAATATTGCTGATACAAACTTCAGAATTAGAAGTTCAAACAATGTATGCTCAAGCAAAAAGAACTTGAACAAAGTACAAAATACTAACATTACAGTGAAACAACAACGCGTGTCAATTCTGCTTGTGGTGACTACGAAAAGGAACACCTCTTCTAAGAAGACAGGCTGAGACAGCTGGGTTTGTTCAGAACATTTTTCTTCACTTTGTTTATGTTGGTGGCATTGTCTGTTTTTCATGTTCTATTGGAGAGAGCTTACAGCTCTTGGAGGTATTGAGGACTGGTGGCTCCTTACAAGTTTGTTTGGGACAACATGCTCAGGGCTGATGAAAATTTGAGCTGTAAAACCATGTAACATTTGTGGGAAGTTTTAAATAGTACATTCTAGTTTTTCAGAAGTTATAATGAAAAGCTTTCTACTCTTCCCTTCTAAATATCTGTCATCAGTTTGGTAGGGTGAAAAGAACATTTTATTGCCAGAAATAACACTACAGAGGCAGAAAATGATCCATCTCTGTCTGTTAATGATTTCAGGAGATATTTTGGCCATTAACAGAGAACCTCTGAGGAAAATCAGACTGCCTGAGCCAAGGATAATGTGTAGAATTGAAGTTGAGGGCAGTTACCTGAAGACAGGTTCTGACTTATGACATGAACTGCCATTGAAGGATCCTGTTTTTATCCCAGTGACCATCAGGGAGCCTACGTTTAGATAAACCTCTGCCCCTCTATGTTCCTAAGTTCATTTGAAGAAATGTGTGTCATTGGGTCCATCCTGGCACATCACTGCACCTCGAGTACTGTGTCCAGTTTTGGGCCCCTCACTGCAAGAAAGACACTGAGGCCCTGGAACAGGTTCAAAGAAGGGCAACAAGGCTGGTGAGGGGTCTGGAGCACAGGCCTTATGAGGAGCGGCTGAAGGAGCTGGGAATGTTCAGGCTGGAGAAGAGGAGGCTCAGGGGAGACCTTATTGCTCTCTATAACTTCCTGAAGGGAGGTTACAGTGAGCTGGGGGTCGGCCTCTTCTCTCATGTAACTGGTGATAGGACTAGAGGGAATGGCTTCAGGCTGTGCCAGGGGAGATTTAGGCTGGACATTAGGAAATACTACTTCTCTGAAAGAGTGGTCAGGCACTGGAATGGGCTGCTCAGGGAGGTGGTGGAGTCACTGACCCTGGAGGTGTTCAAGGAATGTTTGGATGTTGTGGGACATGGTTCTCACTAAACCATGTTGAGGGACATGGTTTAGTGAGAACTATTGGTGATTGGTGGATGTTTGGATTGGGTGATCCTGTAGGTCTTTTTCCAACCTTGGTGATTCTATGTTTCTATGATTCTGTGATGACACTGGATCACAGGCTGGTGGTGACGCAGAGAAAAAGATATTTCCTTCCTGAACCACCTGAGGGTTTGGGGTCAAGTATGGACAAAGAGCCCTGGGATGTGACAAGCTGCCCAGTGCCTGCACAAAGGGAACAGAAGGGAAACACAGAGCTAGACAAATCTGTGTGTAGAAAAGAGATAATTCTAAAATATTGTTTTCAGGAGGTGAAAGAGAACTGTTTATAGTCTGGTGAACACTCCCAATAACCTTCTCATTTGAACATGCTCGAGGAAAACTTCATCTGATTTTCACTTTCTTTCATCTCCTCAGTATCGTAATAATACTATTTATGTGTATTTTCATAGGAGACACAACAAAAGAGCTGTAAATGCCATAAAAAAAAAAAAAAAAAAAAGTAGGTTTAATCTGAGCATATGTTTTGTTCCCACATTTGTCCACGTTGTCTTCATGATCTTCTGTGATGTTTTTATTCTGATACTTTCTTGTCTAATTGCAGGTCAAATTTCCCCCTCACACAGCAGTCTTCTTCATATGCAATGCCTGATGCCAAAATGTTGCACTCTGCAGTTCCCTGCAAATCACTTCCCTTCGGAAGTAAGAAAGTTAGATCTGTAAGAACAATGTTCACAATGTTCTATGCTACCAGGTCACATAAGTGTAATTTTTGTGTACAAAATCATCTGTATTTGCTTTTCTATCTGTTTTCAGATGTAAAAATAGAATTATCCTTTCTTTAGTATCGGTTGCCTTTTGAGCTCTCAATATTTTATTAGCTAATTGCCTTGAAATACACTCCACTGTGTCACAACATGCAGTCAGCATGCAAATTATATTTTCTTACATCCAAGAAATGAACTTTTTATTTTCCTTTTAGGCACTCTGTCATTTGAACCAAGGTGGATCATCGGCTTTTATCTGCATCCTTGACTGCTGTTTAAGAGGATTAGTGGTACTGGTAAGCTTTGCAGTGGTAGTGATGAGTAGCAGGATCAATTGCAATTCATAGTCAGAAATCAATGAAATATGTCTCAGTAAATCTAGCTGATCCACAGATCACTACAGAGTGCATTATCTCGGCTTTATAGTTACAAAGATTAGACTCAGACATAATCACGAGTGAGACTCTTTCTACGCTTTTAAAACACTCTTTACAATCCTGCTGCATTCTGTTGTAGAGGAACTTCAGACACAGCAAGAGCAATACTACCATGCAAACAATGAGGGAGGCAGACAAAATGCTGTGCTAGCACTGTCTGTAAAGAAGAGATTGAAGAAAACGGGCAAACTTAGGAGCTATGTCACCATAGCTAGAAACAGAAAAGTACATGCAAGAAGAGAGAAGGATAGACCTCTGTATGGCAGAAGTCAGAGAATCTTCACTCTGTGTAACACAGTTACTTCTCTTTACTCCCATTTGGGATCTCCCCGTTGTGTTGCTGAGGGCTGTTTGTAGAAGCCCATGTGTCTGATGAGACTCTGGCTTTGTTGTTGATAACCATAGGCTCTGAATACACTTCAGAATACAAAGCAGAAGTAGAAAAATAACTATTGTGGCTTGAATTTGCTGTGCAGTTTTTACAGTGAGGCTATATACCATTGAGCACTCCCCTGAACGGGAAGTGTGCAGAGCAAAGCCCACACCTGCTGTGCAGTGAAGCGAAACTGCTCCAAGTGGATAGTGCCTTCAGGGCAAGATGTGCATCCTATAAGTAAGTCTTCTGATTTTGTAAGGGTGTGAGCAGCTGCTTTGCTCTGGCCATGTAACTGTGCAGCGCTGCAGCTCAAGCAAGAGAGCTGGTGTGCCTAGAAAGTCACACACACACAATCCAAATGTAGTGGACAAAGGTGTGGAAAATCAAGGAAGAAGATAAAAAGGAAATAAAAAAAGGGTCATAAAATGGTATGAAATATCACCTTGATGAAAGCTGTGGCTCTGGAAGGCATGCAAAATAACTTGGAGGTGCAGCTGGTGTAAAATGGTACAAAGAGGTTTTGTGAGAGGTGTGGTTCAGACTTCTCAAACTGCAGTGCATTTCTAATAGGAAAAACTATCTCTGCCAGATACTCACTGCTGTCTGGAGGGAAAGTTGTATCTTTATTTTTGGAGGGTTGAGCATCCACAAACACCACTGAAGTCAATGAAAGAAGAAAAGAAGGCTGGAATGTGGTTCTGTTAGAGGCTGTTCTACCTAGGAATGTAATATATATCTACATATATATTATGCAAAGGACTAAGGCTGTCTGTGTTCATAAACAAGAATAAAGAGCATGTGTTTTTTTAATAGTTTTTATTTGTTGATGCTCCTCCCTCCATTCCAGTATTGCCAGCACAGTTTAATAAACACATTAGTGTAATGAATGTAAATTACTGCTGTAATGACACATTCTTTGCTTAAAAAAATGAAAGAAACTAGAAATGTTTTGATATCTAATATACAGAGATCTATAAAAGTTGCTATTATCTTTTAAATGAATGTAGAACGTGGGGTTTATTAAATGAAGAAATACAGCAACATTACTTTTATGTACTGTGTATTCATTTCCATGGTTAAGGATTAGCACATACACTGTAATAAGAAGTTCTCAATATGGAATCAGAGACTGCCAGCATGGGTGCAATAAACTTTTCGGAATGGTTCCTAAGATTATACTAATTAGGGATAATCTAATTTGAACAATTTTTATCTTCTCAAAAAGTAATATGATGTCACTCTATGGGAAGAGTCATGACCCAGGCTCCAGGGACATACTAAAAAAACCACACACGTTATCTGTAATATTAAAAATTATGGTTGATCCATGAGACAGTCTTAGATCTACCCTTCTCCTCTCAAAAGATCCACCATATAGACTGTTAAGCCCCCATAATTATCTCCCCTACTTGTGACAAGCATGGGCTAATCAGTCTCTGAGGGAGTTTTCCTGCAGATCATTGAGAAGTGTGTGTATGCTTCACATTGCTTATCAAGCTATTTTGTACGCAGTATCACATAAGAGCTGACAAAAGTTCATTATCCTCATCTGGACTAGAATAACTCCAAATTAAGGAAAAAGAGAAATGCATTTTTATTTTTTGTCCTTTTTTATTTATTTTTTCTTTAATAGAGAAACGGAATAAATAAATAAATAAATAAATAAATATAGCTTGCATTGCATAAAGATCTCAGCTAAGAAAAAAGCAAGCTAGGTTCTAGTTGACTTTAATCCCATATTAAAAGATTAGAAAAAACATCTGAAGAAATCAGAGATAGTCTAATTGAGGATCTCGCCTTTAATCCTGTGCGTAGACTCCCCCTTGGATAGCAAGATCTGTCAGTGCATAGTCTTGGGAATTCTCTAAGGAAAAATAAACCACGAGAAATGGACATACAACATGCTCTCTCACGTTTAAAAAAAGAGAGTGAGAAAGAAAGAAAGAAAAAAAGTCTCAGAAATGGCATTATCAAAATATTATTTCCTAAGAAATAGGGAAAAAAAAAAAGCTACAATATAAAATGAAAAAAAAACAACAGTTGTTCTGGAAGTTCTTTGATAATGCCTACAAATGCAATTTGAAAGCATATCAACTGGTTTGCTTCTGCTTTCCCTACTTAGAACAAACTGCCATTTGCACAAATGTGTTTTCTTTTTGCCAGTAATTGCATTTCCGTGAGGATACCTGCAATGGAAGTGTATTAGAGAGAATCTTGGAATTAGTCCTTTGGAATCATATTGAAAATAAATGATAGAATAACAGGTGCACACAGGATAACCAGATAATAGATATACATTTTTCATTCACATTTTTCTGAAAAAGGGAAAAGAACACGTAAAAATAGATTCATATAAATTCATTTCAACTTGAAAGTCTTCTTTCCTCATATTAAAAACAAAAAAAAACAAAAAAAAAAAAACAAAAAAACTTAAAAGAAGGCACACTTATAATGGCAAAAAGCAAAAGCAGTAAAACTAAGCTGAAATTTTGTCAGTCACTGAAGCAGCACCAGTTTGAAAGGGAGTGACTGACACTGCAATCTAGCCATTTTATTGCAAACATACAATTTATAGACCAGAAATGGAATTTAAACACTTGCATATCATATTTCTGTTTAAATTTTCATAGTTTTAAACAGTATTTTTCATTGTAAGATACATTATTTTCATATTTGATAATCCCTAGCAGCAGAGCTAAATAATTTTTCACAGGCAGAGGCTGCCCAGAGATGCTGTGGATGTCCCATCCTTGGAGGTGCCCAAGGCCAGGTTGGATGGGGCCCAACCCAAACCATTCTGTGATTCCATGACTTTTTTACATGTTTATTATGTAATAGATACATGGAAAGGAATGCTGTTGATAAATAGTTATTCAGTACTTCAATAAAGAGTAACTCAAGAAATTCTTTGTTAACAGGTCAGATTTGATGGCAGTGTCTTAATTTCACCAAAGATGAAAGAGTAAAATTTTAGAATTATGCTTTCATATAAATATATATATGTATAAAAACAAAGAGAAAAGAAGTAGGGTGAAATATGAAGAAAGCCAAAACAGTTGGTCCTCATTAAAAAAAAGACTTATCAGAAGGTACTTCAGTATAAAAAATCAAACTAACATTACAAGCAATGAACATAAAAGAGGTTCAGAACAGTTATTTCTATTGCCAGGAAAATTACTGTGATTCATGTTTCTAAATTATGTAAAGATATATAGATAATGGAAATATGAACTGTACAAACATCTGTGTTTGTATTCCATTCAACATATCCTGTAGTAATATATGGACGGGTTGAATCACTGCATGTTCGGAAAGTTTTCTTTTATTTCCCCTATAAATTAATTCAAGACATGAGAATGTCATTCTGAAAATTTTAATACGCAATTTAATATTTTATTAACAATGTTTAAGAAAAGATTCATATGTTTCAGTTATCTTGTTATAAGGCACTATAAAATGCGGTAGGAATCATTTTAAGGCAGAAAATTCCTCTGGCTTGGCGTAAAGACTATGAACAAATTAAAAGAGTCTAATGCTCTTAGTATTTCAAAATTTATGGTGACAGTGGGAAAAAAAACAACAACATTAAACCTCTGGAAGGATCTGATCCAACATGGTTGGCATTGGAAGGTTTTGCCGCTTTAAAGGAGAGCTTTGTCTGCATTACATGAACAAGAAGTGACACTGCACAGTATAAGAAAAGCAGTGCTCCAACCCCAGGTCTCTGGGAACCTTGTAGACAGGCTGAGCACCTTAAACTGACAATGAATTAAACAAGAGTGGAAGGTATTGAACATGCATTAAATTCAACAGTAGCTGAGTTTCTCAGCACTTTGACAGATCAAGATCCCAATTTTTATTTTGTCTTTCATAACAAACAATGCCCCAAGGCAAATACATGCAGGAAGAATTTTGCATAAAGTTAATTGTTCACTATACATAAAAATAGCTCCTTAGTTTTAATGAGATCCAGGCACACACTGACCCAGTCATCTTATTCTCTGGTGCGGAATTCTTGGCAGCTATTAGCAGTATGAACCGACTGGGAGTAAGATCTGTTTTCATCTCATGGTAGTGGTGAGCTTGATGAGGACTAAGCTCATGTGGGGCTGTTGAATTCCGCAAGAGGAGCGGGAAAGAATGTTGTGCCAACCCAACTAAAGTAGATAATATGCATTTTACTCTAATATTTTCTTTCTAGTTTTGTAAAAGGCAGACAGGCTTCCCATCTTTTTGTACAGAAAAAGGAGCAAACAAGAGGCACAGTTTATTTGAAGCAGTAGGACATTTAATTTGTTAGCACTTGATCAAAGAATTGCGTAACACTTTCACAAAATGTACAGTGCTAAAGTAATGGACATATTTAATCACATTACAACATGCATATTCAGAACCATTTTTGCAAAGATAAGGAATATTTTTGAAAAACTTCTTACAGGTAAGTGCATAGATCCAACACAGTCATAATGCATCCATCTTTTGTTTGGAAAATTTGATAGCTTTTTAGTACTGCTTGCTTCACTATGCTCTGTTACCTAAAATGTTCCTTGCCATGATACTTCAGATCAGTGACTTCAAATTAATATAAGGTATTGAGGATGAAAACTCTCTGTGCACAGTATAATTCTAGTGAATGACAGAATAATAACACATGCAACAGACTCCAAAGGCAGAAGTTTTTGCTGTAACGTAATACACAATAATATTAAATGCTACATGAAAAGGAAAAAGAGGAGCCTTGGCTCTAAGATGCCTGGCTTTATTGCTTCTATTGAAATGCCATCTATCCAGGCACATAATTTAACCCCTGTGTAGCAGAAGCAGAACTTCTAAGTAAGCAGCTAGCATTGTGAATGTTCACTGTTGCTGAAAGGGAAAAAGATCTCACACTTTGTTAAAAGTTCCATTCTGCACAGGAGCTGGTCCATTGAGTAGAAGGTATTACAACCATTTTTACCAAACAACTCTTACGTCAGGACTGCCTTTGGCTTTTAATATAATGAACATATTCGCTTATTCGAAGATGATTTCTGATAATGAGACCTGCTAAGATTTAAGCATTATGTAAGTGATGTATCTAGGCAAGAGATTTCAAGAATGCACTCGTTTTTGAAATGTGAAATTTTGTTTAACACTACTCACTTTGTTAGTTTTGGCATAGATTGCATTTTTTTATGTGGCCTGAATGAGGAATGTTTAATGTACTGTGATAAGAACTTGTGAAGGAAATGAATATCTCTTCTCCCATCAACGTTATTTACATCAATAAAATTTCTATTTGCACTTATACGTATGTGTGAGCAGATTCATTTACTTGTGAGTATGCAGTTTATGTTTCTTTTAAATATAATATTTTCCCCTAAACATATACCCACAAAGAAAAGACTAAGAAGTTCAAACTGCTGGTGCCTAAAGCTTTTCCCTTCAAATGATGTTTTCTTTCCTTTCAGATGAACATTTGCTGCTAGAGAAGATTAATTTATTAACCTGGTTTGTCCCCCTTTGCCGTCTTCCTTTGCCTCTTAAATTAATTTTGAATATTATTCTTATTCACAGGCCTTTATGCGTTCCAGGTACATATTAAGCCAGTTTTTAAAACATTCATGCATGTTAGAGGAGGAAATGAAATTCAGCTACTCACGTCTCCATCTATGTCTACCTTAAATGAGCCCTAGTTATTCTAAATTGCTTCCTCTGAGTGAAGTTCAGCCACAACACTAATGAATTTTCAACTGATAACCTGTTTGATTTCATGGATAAGATTTAAGTCTAGTGCAAAAAAAAGGGCATAAGAATGCTTGAAAATGGTCCCTTTTTCTAGTGAGAAGTTAATAGTAGTCTTTTAGTCTTTCTCACACATCTGAAAGTCCAAAAATGATTCTGCTCTCTGCTGATCTGACTGGAGATCCTATATACTCTTTCCATTTGACTGTTTTTTCAATTTTTTTTTCTATGTTAAGCGGTAGATGGAAGCTTATGATGTAAAAAAGTAAATAAATAAAGTAAACCTTGACAGATACCTTTGTTAAATATTTTATAAAGATGTCAGTGTTATGCACCTGCCTATTTTCTTTCGTCTCCAAATTAATAAAATTAAGTGTAGCTCTCTTAAAGAGATACCTTCAGATGGAGGAAAAGTGTTAGAAATAGTCTTTAACCACATGATTCTCACATATTTGAGAGATTCTGAGTGATGCCATTTCTGAAACTCTTAGCATATAGGACAGAATGGACCCTTGATTTTGAATTTGGGTTATTTCTATTGTGACCAGTATCACAAATACAACTTCATGCATTCTTGTCTGTTTGGTTTTAATTGATAGGGGCTACGTATATTGAAGTTAGTTTTAATATTAAGTGATATATCTCCACTGAAATTCCAGATTATTCTCAGAGGGCTGGCACACTTACAGCAAAGCTCCAGTGCAAAGGGTTAAGCTGAGCCAAAAAGGCAGGACACTTATCAGTGCAGCCCCATGGCCAAAATCCTCTCTCAGTGTGGCAGCTCTGGAGTATATTTTCCTTTAATTAGCTCTGTGGACAGCTTACTCATAGCTGGGTAGGAATGTCTTTATTGCAGGAGACATCTAAACAAAAATGAGTATATACCGGCTTAAGAGAACTCTAGTAAGATTATCCTCACCGCTAAGTTTCTGCAAGGCTAGGAAGTGAGGTGAATTAATAATAGGGAAAGTCTGCTATGAGAGGATGGGCTGTTAGCAAGGATACACAAGAAAGTCTCTGAACGTTGTGTGAACCAGCCGTTCCTAGGAGTTTCACCTGCTCATATTCCAGATTTTGCAAGCATGGGCATAGCCCCGAAAGGGAGAGCTCAGCAGATGAGGATTGGTAGAAATGCAGCTTCTCTTTTTTCTCTGAAGAAAAATCAATATTACCCTTTTTTTTCTTCTTTTTTTCTTTTTTTTTTTTCCTCCTTTGGCTTTAGTGCCTTGGTTCAGAGTTAGAAGCACTAATTCATACACTTCAAAATGTTCTGAAGTTCTCTTCACATACTTTCCCAAAAGATGAACTTTTACCTAATGCTCTGCTGACTGAAATCATTCTTTATTCTACTGAAATGTCAGTGCATCCAGAAAACTTTTAGAGAAAAAGTGAAGATGTATAGGATGTTAAAGAGAGGAGGGGGCTGGGTTTAGCTATCACCTTACTTTACTTTTTTACAGCTTGTGCAGACTTTCTTTATCTGTATGGCACTGCAACATCTAAACTGTAATGCATATGCACATGTATTGGCCAGAACTCCATGTGTCCAGTGCGTTGCTCAGTACATTGTACAAAATATATCCTTACTGAACTTGCAATTTTGGTCTTGCTTTTACAGAAAGTCAGACTAATCATTTATTCTATATTGGTTCTATTCCTGTATTGCTGAAATATCTTTCTGGCCTTGAAGAACAGGTTCAAGATTTTTATTTTTTTAATTGAGTCAGGAAAAACAGGAGCTTCTCTGAATGTTTATAACTTACATACCCAAACTAAACTTTGACATCATGACCAGACTGCTGACTTTGCATTTTATTTAAGTGTGAGCACTGATATCTATTCCATATTTTCATTTTGTCCATTAGATACTTACTAAAGGGTTTAATGCCTTTGCTATCCCAATTTTTACTCATTTAAATTTTATTGCTCTCATTTTAGCAGGATTTTGTTCTGTCAGAATGAGACAAATATACACTTTAGCTAATTTATGAATTTAATTGTTTAGATGATAGGTATTCTTTTCAAGAAATTATAGACATTAATAAAATTAAATGAAATAAAATGTGTCATGAAGCAAACAAGTTTGTTCCATTCTTTACACTATCAACATTTAGTATCTTATGAATATTCCTTTTACTTGCATGTCTGTAATTTTTCATGTAAGTAAATGACTTGATAGCTATAACCATATTACTTGCAAAATACTCCATCATCTCAATACCAGTAGAATTAAAATAAAAATGATATTCCTCAGAAGATTACACATCAATTTATTTCTACTGGCAATAAACAGATGTCCTCAAAGACTGAACAGGAATGGTGAATTTAATATGGTTCCATTTGCAAACATATAAATTTGAGACAACATTACCTCTCTGATTTTAGGATGTATAGAGAATGGTGTAAAGCTGAAGTTTACATTTATAGTTCATGCACATTGGAGGACATGAGAAGGAGTAGATGCGTAGCTAAAAGGCTCACAGAAATGTCAGGATGGCCCATGAAATTTTCAGTGTTCTTAAGAGTCTTTTCGCAAGGCTTCTGTGACTGATGTGCTAAATACTCTAAAAATATTGCAACAGATTGCAGAAATGTTGGTTTGTAAAAAAAGTGTGTAATGGGTTGCTTCTATTACAGCATCTTTCACCTTTCTCTGTCCTCTTTACAAGGAATTTCTCTTTCAGTGTCAGAAAAAGATTATCCATTCCTGTACCATTCTATGCTTCTTTTCATCAGTCTTCTCCCAGTTTGTCATCCTGAAAGGACAAGTTGCTTTCATGAAGGTTGGTTTATTTATTCAGAATCTTCTACTGTGCTTGCTTAGGCAAGAATACTTCTGTGATCAATGGTTTGCTTAAACTACCCAGTTACTTAAAAGCATGACACTACATGCCAAATGGCCTGAAATTTTATAATGGAAGCAATGAACAGTAAGGCCAAAAGAGGAAAGCAACAAAAAATATTTGAACAACTTTTTCCTCTTTCTAGTGAAGACCTATCCCTTTCATCTCCTAAAACCTAAACTTTTAATGAGTACCACATTATAGCTAAGGGAAAGTTTGAAACTCAAGCTTTTGCAGCTTCTTACTGTATGCAAATATACGATGCACAGTTGCAGCGTCTCCTCATTTTATACTCATAAGTTTTTGCACCATACAGTTTCCACATTCATGGCACTCAGATGCAATGACTAAACGTCTTGCTTGTTCATCCTTTGGTGAGCTTTTGCTCTTCTAATTCATTTGGTTAGATCATCCTTTGCTTTCCCATCAAACTGAAGCCTTTTGGGTTCATCTCGATGGCTCTGAACACTGATCTGATTGCCACTCATGTCACTTCTTCCTAACACGCTTCCTGCTCTCTATTTTGATGCCATAACTTTCCGGCTTCTCTCCAACTTCCTATTCATTTGAAATCCTTCTCTTGTTAAAGTCTTTTTTTCTTACTGTCCTCTTGTATTTGCAGTACTCCTGTCTTTACATCCTTCCTTCCTTTAGATCCATTCTCAAAACATTTTTCATCTCCACATGAAAAATGAATGTACACCATTATGAATAGAACTATAGAGACCTGAGATGAACCTGATCTAAATTATCACCTCCCCAACACCAAGACTTTGGGTATGAATGCCTCACCAGAAGGAGGCAGCAAAAATAATTCTGATTAATCACACACTAGAAATGCCTATTTCTCTGCAATGGGTATAAAAGCCAATCTCGTGGGATACAGATCCTCGAGAACCTCAAGACATACAGATGTTTCTTCTGTGGACAATAAATTTGCAGAAGAGTTCACTATACATGTGAACATTTTAATTACGTACTGTACTAAGGAAATAAACATTGCTAAGTTTCAGATCTTATAATAAAGGGAATACTGACTTACTGACTTAACAGCCAGATGTAAAGCAGTGAGAATTAAAGTACAAAGAAGCAAAAGTTTATTTTTTCTCTCCACGCTTTGTTAGAGGGAGCAGGTATTTCTTTTACTCTCTCAAATGAAAGACAGAGGTCAAGATGGTTAGATCT
This sequence comes from Lagopus muta, assembly GCF_023343835.1. Classification (NCBI taxonomy): domain Eukaryota; kingdom Metazoa; phylum Chordata; class Aves; order Galliformes; family Phasianidae; genus Lagopus; species Lagopus muta. The sequence goes on along the minus strand of NC_064433.1, from coordinate 152,141,116 downwards.
GTGCAAGCCTGTTGTAAATAAGAGTTAAATTATGTCTACATTCTTAATTTGACACTTAAAATTATTTCTTGAGTTGTACATTCTAATAAATAATTGAATATGTTCAATAATCTTTATAGCCTTCTGTTACTCTAACTAATATTTCTGGTTCAATGTCTAGGGACACATCATGGACCAGCATTCCTTTGCATATTTTGCATCCTACTGAGCAACAAGGAAAATCTGGTCTCTGCAGAAAAAAAATAGAGTTTTAATATACAATTGGAAAAGATGCTCAGTTGGTCTCAGAATACAAGGAAATACAGCATTGTTTAGAAAAGGCAAATATTACAAATGTGTAAAGCTGGCTCCCTCTCAGCCAAAATTTTGGTTTGTATGAACTTCTGAAATGCATGATTTATGAACTAAACTTATATTCATACATCAGTTTAATTATGATTTAAAATAAAGTATTAAGGAGCCTTATTAAACTGGTCAGCAAAGCTGTATCAAATCCTTTAAACTTCAGGTTTAGCAGTTTGTGCCACAGAAGTTATAGGCTCAGTGTAACAAAAAATTATGCCCTAAAATTCATTAGTAATTTAAACCAACTTAGAGATGACAGAAATCTAAATTGAAAGTATTCTGAAAATAAGTGTTTAGCTAACTGGATACAATGAAACTAACTGTGTATTAAATTAAAAACCTTAGAAACAGTTTTTACAATAACATTCTCAACTAATGAGTTGTAATTTACATTAGAATATCTATTTCAGAGACTAACATTTGATCAATCTTAAAGCATTTAAATCACAGATCAGTCTCAGTCCCCAGCTACTGCTTGGATGTCAGGCTTGCTGTATTCAGCAAAGATACAAGCCTTTAAGTCTCAAAATTATATCCTAAAATGGGATGTGACACATCAGAGCTCAGTGCTACATTGCCTAATCTTCAGTTGTCCAGCCCTTAGATACAATTCAAACACCCACACTGGGACAATTTCTCTTAATAATGCATAGGAACTATACCTCACAATGGACTTTAAGATCACTAGTAAACTGTGAGTTTGTCAGGAGTCTAACAATACCATAACCTCTAAGTCTGATCACTGAATTGACTTCTATATAATAACACTGGGACTGGAAACCTGACTAGTAGAGATTACAGATCTCTCCTAGACAGCCTATAGAAATGAGGGAAAATTTTCTGTGTACACTTTGATAGTAGGGGTCCCTAATCAACAGATATCAATTAATCCATTAGAGGCCACAAATTTCCTTTTCTCTGTTGGATCAGAGGCACCCAGGGATATGTTCCCAGGGAATGGAAGGAAAATAAGGGGCAAAACTGTATTTCCCACTTAGAATATCCAGCCACTGAATACTAGATATCTGTCACTGCTCTTTTAGTTTGGGACATAGAGTTTATTTTCATAATTTCTCCATATATGTTTGCAAATATGTATACATGTATATATAAAGCCCTACTAGTTATTGTATGCCTTGACTACTCCATGTTAAATTTAGTTCAGATGATCCCTGCAGTGTGGCCCAGAATTTTCATTGCCCTGTGAAACAAATAAAGCTCCTTTCAAACCAAACTGCAGGGCAGTCTGTTTCTGGAACTGGGAATTTTTCTTAAAAAAAATTTGTTTCACATCCAGTTCAGTGTATGGTAGTGTTGTAAACTCATCCCTGAAGCTTTGCTTCAGTCTGCTTCAGTGATATACCAACTTCCAGCATGTAGTTGTGAAATTCTCCTGAGGAAAAGTGGGCTGAGAACAGGACAAAGTTGTGGGTTATAACTAAGCTGTGTTCTAAGGTGGGTTTTATGGTCAGATGCAAATGCAAAGGCATAGCCCATTCAGAGGTCTGAAGACAGGTTTGGTTTATCAAATTCCTCTAATCAGTCATTGATCTTTAACCACCATTACTGCCTTACTCACTGCTTTAAAACTCCAAAGGATAAGTGTGGAAATTACTTTCTATTTTACTCTGTTTATCCTTTGGGTGTGATTCTCATTTCAATTAAATTCCTTTTGCATATATAAAATTAATGATAACTGGAACAATTCAAATATATGTAAGGAGACTGTATAACTTAGTACAAAATTGTTAAAATATTTCATTGACCTTTAGAATTGCAAACAGCAAATATCTGCCTGTAAATGGAGTCCAAAATTCACAATTAAAAGCCTGAATTCTGTGGTCTACATAAGGAGACTTAAGCATCTCAGAAAAGTAACGTCAAAACCACACACGCTGAATCAGAAGCTGTTTTCCTACAAAAAGTGCTGAGGAATAGGGTTTCTCTGTTAGCCTGACCATTTCCTGAGTTTATAACCTGTACCCAAACAACAAAGCAAGTGCTTCTTGACACTGCAAAATCTTCTAAATATAGTTCCAGCTCATCTTGGACATGGATTCCTCATTTCAAAGTACAGAGGTTGTATGCCTCATCTCGCAGCTACTTCTTCATGCTGCAAAAGACATACATTCATTTTTCGATCACATCTATCACTAACCAAAAACTCTTGGCTCTTATTGAATCTGGACAACCATAAAAAGAAGTGTATTAAGTTCACAAGGCCACAAGGGACGCAGGCAAGGAGCCAATCTATGTAACATAGCATGTACGGTTTTCATAGGGCAGAGAGCTACCCTGAAAATTACTGTCCCCAAGGAACAATAAATGGTTCCTCTTCTTCTTTCTCTCATGTTTTAAGAGAAATACGTGTCTACATTTTCTGTGGAAATTCCAACCATATCAGTTTAAGTGAGATGGATTCTCTTTTAAGCAGCTCCTTAAATTTGGTCTTTACTATAACAAAGCAGATACTTCACATAGGAAGAGGTGACAAATATGTTGAAAGTACCAGTCCACTTTTTGAAATTATATTTCTGTACGTAAGATTAGAAGTGCGAAGCAGCAGGGGCAGCAGCATCATATTGTTTTTTCATTGCTGTGTATGGCAGTATTTTCCTCTGATCTTACTGTGAGGACTGTTTATTACTGTTGATACTTGTACCAATATTAAAAAAATGTATTTCTGCAATGTCAGTCAAATAATTCCTCTCTTAGCTGTGCTTCCTGTGGGTGTTATCTTATTTTCACATCAATTACAGAGCTGTAATTGTGGCAATTACAGATATACAGAGCTATATATGTGGCAAGTTAACATTCATATATGAAGAGTCAGCCATTTATGACCACAGAGATGTTTGGCTTTAAATACTGGTGCTCTTTGACAATGCCCTCACTTTTCTCCACGAGTCAGTCCACAGAAAGTTAATGAAATTGTACTTTGCCTCTGAAAATATCTTTGTCTAAATAAATGTTACCTTTCACAAGGGACCAGATATGGGGAAGTTATATCAGATGTTGAATAAGCAGGTGAAGCATCAGCCTTACAATAATGTCTTTTGAAGTCGAGATCCCATTCCCTCAGTGATAAGGTTTGTTGATTTTCTTTTTTTTAGTAGATATTTTATTTACTTAATTAATCTCTTAACTATTGTGCTTCAAAATAAGTGAAACTGATGACAAGCATTTGCATGTTATCTCTGATTACAAGCAAGCATCTGAGAATGTTGTAAGCTGCACTTGCAGCTATAAGGACAGTTTACTTTGTCATATTCCTTCTTATCACTTTGTGTCATTTTCTTATGAGTGACTTTTAGTTGTGCAAACTCCTATGTGTGCCAGTAATGAAGGAATAAGGTCAATGAGAATTGAATTACGTTACGCATTTGCCATGTTCTTATTAGAGTTTGAAGTACCAGGCTTTTCAGCTTCTGATCTCAGAAGGATCCAGGAGATCTATCTGAATGAAACATATGACATACGGTATGAAACACCTGGTAGATATTTGCAGATATTTATGATTTCACCAGTCCAGGTACACACTGAGGTCTTCAAAATAAAGGAGAGAGACTGTTATTTCATCAACTATTATCTCTTATACTGGAAACTTTTATGTGAATGAGATTACAGATCTGTTAATACCTGTTACAGATGTTAGTTGTAAATATCAACTTCCGTCACATTTGATTGCTACAGCACTTAGCCATCTTTCATCAAACATTTAATAGACAATAGAGAATCCACATACCAAAACTAAGCTGAGATACAAATTGTCCTGTGTGATGACAGTGACTGTAGTGGAAATTGAAATGGATAAATAAGAAATTCATAGTTCAACTGCCACAAAATTATCATCTTCCTTGATTTCCTTATAATGTTTTCCTTGTTGCTTGCATGCACCAATACTGAACTTCTTTATTTGCATTGGTGTTAGTTAACACGGCCTCCTAAATAATCAACCTATCTTTGTTAAAATGAGCAGGTTGCACACAGAAAGAGATGTTGTATACAGGTGAGGACTAAGCAGAAAATGTTGTAGCAATTTGCTGAACATGGAGGCTTATTGAGGATGCAGTCCTGAATAATACACACTAGCTTTGCTCTTCCCCCTTTAGTGTGTGTAGAGAAGCCATGAATCATTCATGGTCTCCCAGCTGAGCGGGGCTTCAAAGGGGCTGGTTGTGATTGGGTGTCCTGGGTGAATTGCCGCGCTGCAGAAATGCCTGCACCCCCAGCACTGGAGGGGTGAGGAAGCACTTTCATCTGGGCCTCCAAAGTGTTTCGGGTCACAGTTCACCAGGAGATAACGATGTAGATGTACATTCAAAATTAGCTGCAGAGATACCTGTGTAGTGCGGTGTGGAAAAGTGAGCCAGTTAGATCCCCAGTGGATGCTGTGAATCAATTACTGTATTCTGAATACAAGGTTGGCTGCAGGGGATAAACAGATGTCAGAGAATTTTTCCCTAATAAGACCATAGTAATAGAAGAGCACTGTCAGCTTCATTTTACATTAAAATTCTCATTTCCTCTTTATATGACCAATTTTATTAGGCCTCTAAACAAAGATATTTTATGCAACTGATAGCTGTATAATGAGAATTGTATCGTTAGATTTCTTTTGTTTTTCTTTTCTAACAAAGACTGAAAGAAAATGTACAAATGAATCTAACTAAAGTTGGAAAGAAGGTGTGTAATTTAGAAAGCCAGATTATCATTTCTTTTCCTTTCCAACGAAAGAGAGTATTGAATGGCTTATAGCTGTCTTTTACACTGAATCACAGAGCAAAATATTCTAAGAATAAAAGTTGATGATTAACTCACCCTGTTTTCTGCACTTTCTGCATATTTTATCAGATTCTGCTATACACAGTTGTGGTCAGAAACAAGAAATAGCTCAGATTTTAGTTAATGAAGCTTCGAACACATCACTCATTGGCAGACAGCACCTTATGCTCACTATTTCTCATAATCTCACAAAAATCAAAATATCAAGACATAGGAGCACCGTGTGTTCAGAGAATAAGAGTGATGAAAAATTACAGATAACCCCATATCTGTTATTGTACTCTCTCAAATGGAATAGAATTACACTGATTACAACAAATAATTTGCAGAAACGGAAACACTAGACTTCAGGAGGGGGGCGCTTTGGATATACTCTGTTCATAAACTGTTCATGTAATCTGCATGCTTTTTTTTTTTTTCTTTCATTTTTTTGATGGTAAATAAGAGCTGATGCTGAGGTTTTTAATCACATGCTATTGTCATGAACACAGAGCAGCTCCGTGTGGAGCAAAAAGTGTCTTTAAACACTGATTTGCAATACATGCATTTCAGTATAGTGTTAAAACTCACGAGCATATCTCAAATGAAATCTTAATACTGAACAGTTCACAATAAAAGAACCAGAAGACAAATGTGGAGAACATTATTGACAGAGAAGTCAAATTTCTGAAAATCTCTACGAAGTTGCATGTATATAGACTACAAACTCACTGAACACAATTCAGCAGATTTTAGGTTTTGTTCACTGAAATTAATTTGAGAAACACACAGACAATATAAAACCCTGCTGTTGAGTTATCAAAAACTGGCTTTTGCTATCTCCTCTGCTCTGACATACAATAAAAAAAAATATTCAGAAGTGTGTCTCCTGAGATAGCCATGTATTGATAATACGTCCCAGTGCAGGTGGTAACACAGCATTTGAGTCCATAACCTCTCCACATCAAGACCTGAGCTGTTCTGTAATTTCTGCATTCCTGGGATTTGTCTACATTGGAAACTTGGAAACAACAACAGCAACAATGGTATTAAAACTTCTTCTCCAAACTTGGCTGTCCCCAGGGTTTCTTTCCAAGACCAGCCATGCCCTATCTCCTAATCACCATGCTTTCGCTCCCCTGAGCATGAGGACTCGCAGCCCTCCAGAGCCATCGCTGCACTACGCTCCCTATCATCCCTCTGACACACAGCTCTGTTCACTGCAGTACAGATTCACTGGGAGCAGAGGGAATGTGGAAGGCAGAAACTTCTTTCAGTCACATTCTTCCATTTTCCAATCTCTTTAAAGACAGGAGATGCAGTATTAGTTACTTTAAGGCATTTACACATTATCTATCATTGCTCTAATTCTCTAAATTACTATTTGCATGCTACAGTGCTGGGAAAGAAGTAAACCCCTGTCTTACTTCCCCAAACCATTCAATTGATATGTCTTTAGAGGAAAGATCTGCTGTTTCTCTCCAGCTGAGACAAGCAGGAGAGCTCTATCTTCAGAGTAACATTTTGCCCCTAAGAGGAGCCATAGTGCTTGTTGCTGAGGTGGTATAAACTCAGGCACCTAGTGTAGTGGAGGTATCCATACAGTATGGAACTGCTGTGACTGAGATATTTCAAAAGAATTATCTGACACAGACACTTCAAAACTGTGGACAAGGAAATATGCTAAATAGCTGCATACAGATAAAAAGGCTGAAGGCTGCACAGTCACCAGTCTCTCCTGAGTTTAAACTCCTGATTCTTCATGAATCCCAGCCTCTAAAATATTCACAGGAATTTTATCATCAGCATTTCACTATCTCTATAGAAATCCAAAAAACACAAGATGAAGGGTCTGTAGAATTTGTTGCTTTGTAATTTCTAATCAAAAAGCAGTAAGGTCCTGATGTATGCTAACTTTGAGTTTAGCTATATTTAAGCTTGTACAATTTCTCAATTAATAAAAAAAAGACTAAATATTTTGCAAATTTGTGAAAATCTGCGTAACACCTTTTACTTCAATGGCATTGTGCTGAACTATAACAGCCTTGGCATGAATACAAGGAAACACTGCCACTTCAAGTATTCAATAATAAGGCCATGATTCTGGGAGCATTACCTCTCACTAGTGACACTTTGCATCATCAGCTCAAGGGTGTCCTGTATACTATGGCGTTTTGAACATGTGCATGAAAAAAAAATTGTAAAGGAAGCAAATAATCACAGTAATGCAGAAGCTTCAGGAGCGCTTGTATTCAAAGAAGGTTAGAGGGAAGAAAGGTGTACATGTTTCTGAACAGTGCTTCCTACAGTATTAAGCTCACTTACCTTCAGTTCTTCAGTACTGTTTTACAGCAGGAAGGTCCCTGTTCTTTTGGGACCGGTGCAATAAAACAGGCACAGATACTCCAAGCTGGTGCTTTGTAAAAGTAATAGAAAAGGTCATAATTTTCTCAATGCTGGAAATCCCTATTGATGTAGCCTCAGAGGAACACCGTCACGGTGTTTACAGGACAATAGACAAATCACAACTATGGTCATTTTCAAAAATCTCACTTGTACTCTCAACTTTATAGCATTACTTTGAGCCAGAAAAGCTATCAGTCTTTCACCAGCATAATACTAAACTTTCTAGATGATACACTGCAATTTGATGAGTGTTGTGCTCTTATACATCTTCGCAGCAATGAGATTTTACATACCAGTATCACTGTTAAAAGGCAACAAGGATAAATGTCATAGTCCATGTTATACAGCAGTAAAATCACTAATGTTAAAACACACAGGTGCCTACAAGAAAGGCCAATGGATAAATTCTACACAATTTGTGCTTCAAATCACTCTTCCTAATTACAGTGTCTCCTGCAGTTGGCTCACTATTAATACTTACCTCAAATTTTCTCAGGGAGTGTTTTCACATTCTAGTAAACCAGAAGCTAAAGGGAAAATGCAAGAAGTGGCAGCTAATAGAATCTAAATGACTGTTCACATTATCAAATAATGAAAAGATAAAGGTAATGCCTCATTAGATGAGATATACATGTTTGCACAGCATACCAGAAAACATAAGAAAAAACACACGACACCACCTTGAGAGAAAAAGAATAAATAAATGAAATAACGGCTTTTATACATAAAACCACAAGACCAATAATTCTAAGATGTTATTAAGCATTGTTCACTTAAATAGTGGGGGGGGAGGGGGGGAGAAGAGGGTACACAGGTGTCATGGTTTTGTGTAGTTTGGTTTTCAGTATTTCACATCATAACATCATGTAGTGCACTGGGAGTTAAAGTGTTAATGCTCCAACTCCAGGTACCTATCCCTATACATCACAGAAGTCAAGGGATTTGGCCTTTCCAGGTGGGGCAGTCTCTTACTGCCTTACATTGGGTGCTGGAGGGTGCTTTCCTAGCCGTTCCAAGATTTTCAGGTTTGATTCTGTCTCAGGAACTCTCTCTCTCCAAATTTATTAGATTTATTAGCCTAAGTTTCAATTAGATTGTATTATATTGTGTTATCTTGCATTCCAATATCATAGTTAGTAAAATAAGTCTTTCTCCATACATCACTTCCGCTGTTTTTTTGTGTTTTTTTTTTTTTTTTTTTCCTTCCTTGAGCTCAGCTCCCATCTTCCTATTCCTTTCCCTTCCCATTTTGTGGTGCTGAGGGGCCCCAGGGGTTTATGTTCCACCTGTCATGGGCATTGATTGATCTAGTTTAACCCCCTGACAGTTTTTTTTGTGGAGAATGTGGGCATCAGCTGCTTTTTAGCTTTTAGAATGAATCTCTCTCTGCTCTCAGAGAGCTGGGTTAGGGAACATTATCAGTAGTTCAGGTTTCTGTGCTGGAAAACTTGACCTTGAAAGCCCAGGTGTACTGCCTAGACTGCTTAGTCTGGGCAGTGCTTTTTCTTTCTTTTTTTTTTTCCTCTCCTCTCATTAGCTTCCATTCATTAACCTCTTTTTAGCAGCTATCAGCTAAGAACCCACTCTTTATTGTGGGGGTGCTGTGTGAGGTATTAAAAGCCATGATGTTACTCACAACCTACTGGCCAATTATCAATGTCATGATTATTTGTTGTGGAATTGTGTTCTTCCTGCTGACTAACAGGAAATATGGAGAGGTTTAGGAAAGATCTTAAAAGCATGGGGACCTGCAATATCATGGGATTTCACTCTTGAACACCTGTAGAATCCTGTGAAACTAAGCCAGTATTTGAGTCAGGGATGGTGCAGCTTACATAGATCTCAGGAGGTACAACTTATTTGGGGTTTGGCTTGTGCTTACTGCACCTTATATAATACCATTCTGGAGAGAGAGAGTTTCTGAGATGAGGTTCATGCCAAAGGGGAAAATTTCCAAGTCAAATCTGATCAATTACAGGAGACACTGGTAACAATATCAGCTGCCCTTGTGGAAGGAAAGAAATGGAAACAAGTTTCCTCACGTCTAGAATAGAAAAAAGAAGTGGAGGAGGAGATGGAGGAAGATTCAGGTGAGGGGCCCTCCTCAGAACCATCAACATCGAGAAGGCAAAAGGAAAAACTAAGAGACATGCAGAAGAGAGTGATGAAGAGGAAGTCTCTATTACTACTTGTCGGCCTCTAAAAATGACTGAAATCCAAGGTTCAAGAAAGGAGTTTACACAGCACCTGAATGAAACTCCTGTTTCCTGGTAGCTTCGCTGCTGGGACTGCGGGGCCAGTAGCTTGTCTCTAGATGGTAATGAAGCTTGCCAACTAGGTGCCATTGCCAGAGATCCAGCTATTGATAGAGGAATTAGTTGATGTTTGGATGAGGCTGCCACTCTCTGGGAACAAGTGTTAACAGCTGTGAAGGAAAAGTATCCCTTCAAAAATGGCTTGAAGATTGAGATGAAAAAATGGGATACAGTTGAAAAGGGTATCCAGTGTTTGAGGGAAACAGGCGTGCTGGAAATGTTGTATGACCCTAACTTTGTTCCTAACCACCCACGCCAAGACCGCAACCCTGAAAAAGTGAGGACAACGCCTGAGATATGACAGAAACTCGTGACAACAGCACCAGACAAATATGCTGCTACACTAATGTCAGCGTGTGACAGATACCAGGAACAACAGAGAACGCCCTTAGTTTATGAATTAATTCTTACACTCCAAAACTATGAACAATTGCTACCCCCCACTCATGCTGCTGTTGCCACTATCTCCCAGATGACAGACCAACTGAATGAAACGCGGGAGCAAATGTCTCAACTGATTAATCGTGACAAACCTGTAGCAGTATCAGAGATGCTTGATGAAGATCAGGATAATCAAAAGAGTCTAATGAAGGAGATGAAGGAGATGATGAAATTTATACGAGCCCAACTAACTAAAGACGATAAACCTTCCTTCTCACGTGCACCATCAAAAATCTCAGCTGTTAGAGGCAAACGCTCTCCGGCTCAAGTAAGGGATAATACACTGCGAATTGCCTTATGGTATTACCTACGTGACCATGGAGAAGACATGAGGAAGAGGCACGGTGAACCTACTGCTGCACTACGAGCACGGGTGAGAGAATTACAAAGCAGATCAACCACCAGTGCAGTTGCTCCAGTTACCACAGGTAATGAATAAAGGGGCCCTGCCCTCAGTCAGGGGGGGAAAGGGATAATAGAGCATATTGGACTGTGTGGATTCGATGGCCTGGCACATCAGAACCACTGAAATATAAGGCACTGGTGGACACTGGTGCACGGTGCACTCTGATGCCCTCGAGTCATGAGGGGACAGAATCAATCCATATTTCTGGAGTGACCAGGTGTAAGATATTATTCTGTTAATTTCTGTTTCTCAAAGCTTGCTGGGAACACAGATGGATTTGTTCAAGTCAAGTCCCGAGAAAGAACTGTGAAATCCTTTGTCTGAAGGACACAAACAAACAAGCCCAGGCAAGTCCTGGACAAAGGTTGTGAGATCCTTTGTCTGGGGGACGGAGATGGACAAGGCCAGGGGCAACAACAGCGAGATGAGCTGCAGCTAAATAGCTGTGAAGTGCTCCTTTGTGTGGACCTATCTCAGGATGATGGCCATCTCAGGGGGTACTCAGTGACTCTTGCTCAAGGCCCATCCTTGTCACATAGGCAGGAGAACAAGGAGGATAAAAGAGGAACTGAAAACCATGAGGATAGGTTTCTGGCAGCAGATTCCTCATGAAGAAGAACAGAGGTTTCTGGCAACAGATTCCTCATGAAGAAGAAGAGGGATTCCTGACGATCAGATTCCTCGTGAGGTGACTCCTGCATGCTGTCAAATTCTCCTGTGCCTACTGCCTGAGCGCTGCTGCTGCTTCAAGGATTGGCTCCTTGACTTCCTCATCTACCTGCTTGCTGTCCAAGGCCGGCAACGCTGCTGCTCCCCATCCCCCTGCTGTGTCTGCCTGGGACCTTCAAACGCTGTGCAACGGGACCGCTGCTGGATCCTGCTGGTGACTATCCCTGCTTTACGCAATTCCTGCTTCTTTTCCATCTTTTCTATCGCCCTCCTTCCCTTCCCCGTCACCCTGATTAGGTTTGGTAATAAACTGGATGGAACAACATATGAACCATTGTTTCTTAATCTCATGCCGGGCATACGGATATTAAAAGAACCTCATCTCCCTCCTAGAAATTGGAGCGAGACACCGGGGACTCTCAAGAATTGACTGTGTTGGAGGCTGAGATAAGCCTCACTGGTAAGGACTGGCAAAAACATCCTATTGTGACGGGCCCAGGGGCTCCATGTATTGATTATCTCAGAAGCGGCATTTCAAGGATCCTAAGGGGTATCGATGGGCCTTTGGAATAGCTGCTGTGGACACAGACAACATTAAGCAGCTGTCTGTTTTGCCTGGCCTGTCAGAAGATCCGTCTGTTGTGGGGCTGCTGCGAGTAAAAGAGCAACAGGTACCGATTGCTACAAAAACGGTACACAGACGGCAGTACTGCACCAACAGGGATTCCTTGCTCGCCATTCATAAGTTGATTCGTCAACTAGAGAGCCAGGGAGTGATCAGCAAAACTCACTCGCCTTTTCACAGCCCCATATGGCCAGTGCGTAAAGCCAGTGGAGAATGGAGGCTGACAGTGGACTACCGTGGCCTGAATGAAGTCACACCCCCACTGAGTGCTGCTGTGCCGGACATGTTAGAACTCCAGTATGAACTGGAGTCAAAAGCAGCCAAATGGTATGCCACCATTGACATTGCTAATGCCTTCTTTTCCATTCCTTTGGCCAAAGAATGTAAGCCACAGTTTGCTTTCACATGGAGGGGCGTTCAGTATACCTGGAACCATTTACCCCAGGGGTGGAAACACAGCCCGACCATTTGCCATGGGTATCAACCAAACTGTACTGGAACAGGGCAGTGCTCCTGAGCACCTGCAGTACATTGATGACATCATTGTGTGGGGCGATATAGCAGAAGAAGTCTTCACAAAAGGAGAGCGAATAATCCAAATTCTTCTGAGTGCTAGTTTTGCTATTAAGCAAAGCAAAGTGAAAGGACCTGTCCAGGAGATTCAGTTCCTAGGTATAAAGTGGCAAGATGGCCGTCGTCACATCCCGACAGATGTGATCGACAAAATCACTGTCATGTCTCCACCCACTAGCAAAAGAGAGACACAATCTTTTCTGGGTGCAGTGGGCTTTTGGAGAATGCATGTTCCAAACTACAGCCTCATTGTAAGCCCCCTTTATTATGTGACGCGAATGAGAAATGAATTTACATGGGGCCCTGCGCAGCAGCAGGCTTTTGAACAGATTAAACAGGAGATAGCCTGTGCTGTGGCCCTAGGGCCAGTACGGATGGGACAGGATGTGAAGAACATCCTCTACACTGCTGCTGGAGAGAACGGTCCCACTTGGAGTTTGTGGCAAGGAGCCTCAGGAGAGACCCGAGGCCGACCCCTGGGATTCTGGAGTTGAGCCTACAGGGGGTTGGAAGAGGGCTGCACTCCAACTGAGAAGGAGATCTTAGCTGCGTATGAGGGGGTTTGGGCTGCTTCTGAAGTAATCTGTACTGAAACACAGTTTCTTCTGGCACCTCGACTGCCAGTGCTGAACTGGATTTTTAAAGGAAAGGTTCCCTTCACCCATCATGCAACTGATGCCATTTGGAGTAAGTGGATTGCACTGATTACACAACGAGCACGGATGGGGAACCTCAGCTGTCCAGGAATCCTAGAGGTCATCATGGACTGGCCTGAAGGTAAAAAGTTTGGAACACCACCAGGAGAAGAAGTATCACGTGCTGAAGAAGCCCCACCATACAATGAACTACCAGAAAATGAAAAGAAATATGCCCTGTTCACTGACGGATCGTGTTGTATTGTGGGAAAGCATCGCAGATGGAAAGCTTCTGTGTGGAGCCCCATGCAACAAGTTGCAGAGGCCACTGAAGGGAAAAGTGAATCAAGCCAATTTGCAGAGGTAAAGGCTGTCCAACTGGCCTTAGATGTTGCTGAACGGGAGAGGTGGCCAATGCCCTTCCAGGTGGGGAGGGCGCTCTCTTGCTGCCATAGAGTGGGTGCTGGAGGGTGCTTTCCAAGTCGTTCCAAGCTTCTCAGGTTTGACTCAGCCCCGGGAACTCTCTCTCTCTCTCATCTGATTTATTAATCGCAATTTCAATTAAATTGTATATATTGTGTTATCTTGTATTCCGGTATTATAGTAAAATAAGTTTTCCTCCATAGATTGCTGCTGCTGTTCTTTTCCTCCCTTCCTTCCTTCCCATTTTTGTGGGACTGGGGTTGGGGGGAGGGCAGAGGCCTGTTGCCCCCTGTCACGGACGTAGATTGATCTAGTCAACTCTGTGACAAATAGCTACCCCCAACTTACGCTTCCACTTCCACTATCTCACAAATAACAGACCAACTGAATGATATGCAAGAGCAAGTGTCTCTACTTATTAATTGTGAAAAACCTGTAGTATTATCAGAAATGCTTGATGAAGATCAAGATAATCAAAAGAGTCTAATGAAGGAGCTGATCAAACTAATACAAATCCAACCAATTAAAGATAATGAACCTTCCTTCTCACGTGCACCAAAATCTCAGCTGTTAGAGGCAAACACTTTCCAGCTCCAGTGAGAATACTACATTGCAAATGGCCTTGTAGAATTACCAACATGACCGTGGACAAGACATGAGGAAGTGGCATGACCAAGCTACTCCTGTACTACGAGCATGAGGGAGGGAAATACAAAAGAGATTAATCAGCAGCACAGTTGCTCCAGTTACCACCAGTAATGAAGAGGGGCTCTACCCTCAATCAGTGTGGGGGGGAAAAGGCATAATAGAGTTTATTGGACTGTATGGATTCAATGGCCTGGCACATCAGAACCACAGGAATATAAGGCACTGGTGGATACTAGTGCACAGTGCACTCTGATGCCCTCAAGCAAGGAAGGGACAGAATCAATCCATATTTCTGGAGTGACTGGGAGCTCTCCAGAACTGACTGTATTGGCGGCCAACCCTCACTGGTAGAGACTGACAAAAACATCCTACTATGACAGGCCCAGGGACTCCATGTATAATTGGTATCATTTACCTCAAAAGGAAGCATTTCAAGGATCCTAGGGGGTATAGATCGGCCTTTGGAATAGTAGACAGAAACAACATTAAGCAGCTGTCTGTTGTTGGGTTGCGACAAGTAAAAGAGCAGCAGGGACCAACTGACAAAAATGGTGCACAGATGACAGTATTGCACCAACAGGAACTCCTTGCTCCCCATTCATAATTAAATTCGTCAACAAGAGACAGGAAGTGATCAGCAAAACTCACTTGCCTTTTAACAGCCCCACATTGCCAACACATAAAGCCAGTGTAAAACCACTCACAAAGCAATTAATGCCACATGGAATAAGTGGATTGCGCTGACTACACAATGAACATGAATGGGGAACCTCAGCTGTCCAGGAGTGAATGTGAGAAAGGTGATCACGGACTGACAGGAAGGTAAAAAATTTGGAACATCAACAGAAGAAAAAGTATCACGAGCTAAATAGACCCCACCATACAGTGGTAAATACATACAGGAAAATAAAAAGAAATTTACCCCATTCATAGATGGAAGCTGCTGTACTGCAGAGAAGCACCACAGATAGAAGGCAACTGCACGGAGACCCACACGACGAGTTGCAGAGACCACTGAAAGGAAAGGAAAAATCAAGCCAACAAGCAAACATAAAAGCTGTGCAACTGGCCTTAGAAATTGCTGAAAAGAAAAAACGGCAAACGTTTTAACTTCATATGTACACATACGTGGTGGCAAAGGGTAGATGGGGGCGGTAAATAGCAATGGGAAAAAAATAACACAGAATGGAGAAAAATGCCTATTTGGGAAAGAGGGTGCAGTCACAGAGTGAACTAGATCAATCTAAGACCGGGACAGGGGGGCAATAGGCCATTGCCCTCTCCCACCACCCCAGCCCCTCAAAATAGGAAGGAAGGAAGGGAGAAAAAAAAAAAGTGGCAACAACCTATGTATGAAAAAATTATATTACTAACAACGATAGCAGAAGGCAAGGCAACACAATATAATGCAATTTAATTGAAATAGAGAGTAATAAATAAAATAAGAAAGGAGAAAAAGAGAGTTCCTGAGAAAGAGACAAACCTAAAAAGTTTGGAACAACTGGGAAAGCATCCTCCAGCAACCACAGCAAGGCAGTAAGAGACCTCCACCTGGAAGGACCAAATCCCATGACGTGCATAATGTTTACAGACAGGAACCTGGAATTGAAGCATAAACACTTCAACGCGCAGGGCAAAAGAGGGAGTGCAGGGCAAAATTTACTGGCATTTGATTACTTTTTCCACCTCCACAAAATTGCTTTGAAGTGCAGGTCATATACTTACTTCATGTCTACCTAATATCTACTTCATAAAGAGAGGTATTGTTGTTTACCCCTGCTGAAAAATTGAAATCATGCCCTATACAAAATGAATCGTAAGTCAACCTGAGTATGATTTTACTGAGATCAAGGCAAAGCTTCAGAGTCATTTTTAGTCACTGAGTTTTCAATGCATGCTGTAGGGACTAAAATACGTGTTTTTAATTATCAACTAGAAGCCTAAGGACACTATCAGATTACATTTAAACATGCATGTGAGAAACAAAATAAATATAGATATAAGGATATAGGAAGAGATACAAATCAATCTCAAGGGAGGTGAGAAGGAAAGAGATTAATAATTAAATTGTATATATTACTTGTTTATTCATAGAATCATAGTCCTTTTCGACCCAGGCCGTTCTATAATGATCATCTAGTTTCAACCCCCCTGCTATGTCCAGGGTCGCCAACCACCAGACCAGGCTGCCCAGAGCCACATCCAGCCTGGCCTTGAATGCCTCCAGGGATGGGGCATCCACAACCTCCTTGGGCAACCTGTCCCAGTGCATTACCACTCTGAGTGAAAAAATTCCTCCTAATATCTAACCTAAACCTCCCCTGTCTCAGTTTAAAACAATTCCCCCTTGCCCTATCACTATCCACCCTCATGAGTAGCCATCCCCCTTTCTGTTTCTAAGCTCACTTCAAGTACGGAAAAGCAGCAATGAGGTCTCCCCAGAGCCTTCTCTTCTCCAAGCTAACCAAGCCCTGATCCCTCAATCTTTCCTCGTAGGAGAGGTGCTCCAGCCTTTTGATCATCTTAGTGGCCCTCCTCTAGACCCATTCCAAGAGCTCCACCTGTCCTTCCTATACTGGGGCCCCAGGCCTGGATGCAGTGCTCCAGATGGGGCCTCACAAGTGCTGAGTAGAGAGGGACTATCACCTCCCTCTTCCTGCTGGCCACCCCTTTTTTAACGCAGCCCAGAACACAGTTGGCCTTCTGGGCTGCAAGCGCACACTGCTGACTCATGTCCAGCTTCTCATCCACCAGGACCGCCAAGTCCTTCTCCACAGGGCTGCTCTCAAGGAGATCTCCCCCCAGTTTGTATAAATACTTGGGATTGCCCCAATCCAAGTGCAGCACACTGCACTTGGCCTTACTGAACTTCATTAGGCTCACATGGGCCCACTTCTCCAGCTTGTCCAGGTCCCTCTGGATGACTTCCCTTGCTTTCCATGTATTAACTGCACCACCCAGCTTGGTGTCATCTGCAGCTTGGTGTCACTTGCTGAGGGTGCACTCAGTGCCATCGTCTGTGTCACTGATTGTGAGGTTGAAGAGCACCGGTCCCAGGACCAACCCCTGAGGGACATCACTTGTGGCCAGCCTCCACCCTGACACAGAACCATTGATCACAACCCTCTGGGTGCATCTAGCCAGCCAATTCTTAATACATTTAACAGTCCATCCTTCAAATCCACAGCTCTTCAATTTAGACAAAAGGATGTGGTGAAGGACCATGTCAGAGACTTTGTATAAGTCCAGGTAGATGATATCCACTGCCCTTCCCCCATCCACCAAAGCTGTCACTCCATCATAGAAGGCCACCAGATTGGTCAGGCAAGATCTGCCCTTGCTGAAGCCATGCTGGCTGTCTCAAATCACCTCTTTATCTTATATGTGCCTTAACATAGCTTCTAGGAGGATCTGCTCCATGATCTTCCCAGGCACAGAGGGCTCACTGGCCTCTAGTTCCCCGGGTCTTCCTTTCTCCCTTTCTTAAAAATGGGACTAACATTTCCCTTTTTCCAGCCACCAGGAACTTCACCAAACAGCCATTTTCCAAATATGATGGAGAGTGCCTCAGCAAGCAACCACATCATCCATCTCTTTCAGAACCCTAGGATGGATACCATCTGGCCCCAAGGACTTACACACATTCAGTTTCATGAGGAGGACTCAGACTTGTTCCACTGTTACAGTGGGACAGAAACCACTCCCCACACCCTCACCTAGAGGCTCATGATTCTGGCAGACACAGGAAGCCTGACCACCCATGAAGGCTGAGGCAAAGCACCCATTGAGTACCTCAGCTTTTTCTATGTCTGAGGAAGCCAGCTCCCCATTACCTTTCATCAGAGGGGGAACACTCTCCTTGGCCTGTCTCCTCCTGCCTATGTACCTGCAGAACCCCTTCTTGTTATCTTTCACATCCCTCACCAAGTTCAGCTCCATCTGCACGTTGGCTTTCCTAATCCTATCTCTACACACATGGACAACAGCCCTGTATTCCTCCCAGGATACACAACCCTGCATCCATCTTTCTGTACATTGCCCTCTTTCCTCTCAAGTTTAAGCTGCAGGTCCTTGCATAGGCACGATGGCTGTCTGCCTCCCCTGCTCAACTTCTTCTGCAGGGTGATGGAGAGCTGTTGCGCTCTCGGAAGGGTGTCCTTAAAGAGCTGCCAGCTCTGTTCTGTGCCCACACCCTTAAGGACAGTTTCCCAGGGATCCCACTCACCAATTCCTTGAGCAGCCAGAAGTTTGTTCTCCTAAAGCGCAGGGTCCGAGCTCTGCTTTTTGCCAGGCCCGCATTCTCCAAGATCACAAGTTCCACCAAGACACGGTCACTACAGCCCAGGCCGCCTCCAATCTTAACCTCTCTAATGCTCTCCTTCGCATTATTGAGCACCAGGTCCACTAAGGCTTCATCTTGGGTTGGTCCATCTAACAACTGGACCAGGAGCTTGTTCTTGACAGACTCCAGCAGTCTCCTGGATTGTCTGCCACCCACCATAGAATCATAGAATCACTAAGGTTGGAAAAGACCTAAAAGATCACCCAGTCCAACCGTTCACCTATTCCCAATAGCTCCCACTAAACCATGTCCCTCAACACAACATCCAGTCTTTCCTTGAACACCCCCAGGGTCGGTGATTCCACCACCTCCCTGGGCAGTCCATTCCAGTGCCTGACCACCCTTTCTGAAAAGTAATACTTCCTAATATCCAGCCTGAATCTCCCCTGCCGTAGCTTGATAGAATGCTACCATCCCAGCAGATATCCAGGTGGTTGAAATCCCCCATCAGGACAAGAGCCCACAAATGGGACACCTCCTGCAGCTGAAGCAAGAAGGCCTTGTCAACAGGCTCCCCCTGATCAGGTGGCCTGTAGCAGACTCCAACCACTACCTTACTGGACCTATCCTTGATTTTTACAAGCTCTCAACCTGAACATGGCTGCTTCTCAGATACTCCTCTTCACAATCTATCCACTTCCTAACACAGCCATCCCTCCTACTTGTATATCCCTTCTGAAAAGCCTGTAGTCCTCAATCAGGGTATTCCAATCATGGGATTCATCCCACCATGCTTCTGTGATAGCAGTTAGGTCATACTTTCACAACTGTGGCACAGTTTCTAACGCATCCTGTTTATTTCCCATGCTGCGCGCATTGGTATAGAGGCATTTCAGCTCAGCTATTGGCCTCATTTGCCTTCACAGAGGAGCCCTCCATAGTACCTCCAGGACAAGTCTGGCGTTTTCCCCTTACTGCCTCCCACAGTGACAGCATTCCTACGCACTTCTCTATCACCCAGTATACCCCCTTCCCCCATCATATCTAGTTTGAAGCCCTGCTAACCAGTCCAGCTGCCAGCTTGTTACCAAGAATATTTGTGGCCCTTCTAGTAAGTCAGTTCCCATCCACTATCAGCATTCCCACTTTCTCAAGGCTGCATCCCAAGCCCTGGGTGCAACACCATTCCCAAAGCCATTCATTCAGCAAGTCCACCCTCCTCCTCTTGTGTGGATTGCCATCACCAACTGAGAGGAGAGAGGAGAACACAACTTGCATTACCGATCCCTTCAGAAGTCTTCCCACAGCCCTGAAGTCCCCTCTGATCACCAGAGAACTTCTTTTGCCTACCTCTTCATTTCCAATGTAGAAAGTAATGGATAATAATTGGAAGGCTTAACCAGGCGAGTGCTGTTCCTAGCAACATCTCTCACCCGGGCACCAGGGAGGCAACACACATTCTTGTGTTGCCAAAAGGCATATCAGGCCCCCGGTTCCCCTCAGAAGGGAGTCCCCTATGACAATAGCCCTTCTTTTTTTCCTGACTGACACTGTAGCAAAACAAGGATCACACTGACTAGCCTTGGGCAACCTCACCTGCACAAATGGACTTTCACTAACATCCACACC
The DNA here is from genome assembly GCF_023343835.1 of Lagopus muta. Lineage (NCBI taxonomy): Eukaryota > Metazoa > Chordata > Aves > Galliformes > Phasianidae > Lagopus > Lagopus muta. The sequence continues at coordinate 152,120,955 of NC_064433.1, read as the reverse complement.
CCATCCGTCCAGCTTCAGAGCCTCATGCGTGTTATATAAGGGCACCTGGAAGGTGGGACAGGCTGAGGGGCATTCCACCGGTTGCCCCCAAAAGGGAACTTGTTTCCATCCCTTGCTGTCTTGGAGGTCGCCCCTTCCCACCTGACTGTGAGACAGCAGATGATCCCCTACTGCTTCAGGAGCATCTCCCCCACACCATTCCTGTAGGGATGGCAGAGTGTGACTCCACCAACTGATCCCCTTCCCACAATCCTGGATGCTCCTCATCCTTCCTACTTCCCCCTTTAGCTCTACCACCAGGCTGAGCAGATCATCCACCTGCTCACACCGCACACAGCTGGTATCCCAGCTGCCCTCCTGTAGCAGTGACAGGGCCAGGCATTCTCTGCAGCCTGAGACCTGAACTGCAGCGTGGACACTCATGCTTTCAGTCTGAATCTCCACATCCCTTTTAGCAGCAGCTCACTGCCGTGTGGTGACCATAGCTGCACCTCAGTGTGTCCAGAGAGCAACGACATATTAACTGACCTGTTAAGTGCCAAGTGCTAAGCCACCTCCTACATGGCAAGGTGCCCCGCCCTGCCTACTCACTGATCCGCCAGGGACTTGCCCTGAAAATCACTCTCTTTATAGCGAGATAACAACCCTTTTCCCTGTGTAGTCCCGTGAACAGGCGGCGTACCACTTCTCCTCCCATGAACGGCCCACGTGCTCCACACACCCTGACGGCTCCTCTCCGTCCCTGAGGCCTTTTCTAGGCAGGCATGGATGCAGAGCCGTTGCCCTGGCAACACCCACTTCACGTCTGCCACTCTCGCGAGAGCTGCAAGGGCTGCTCTGTTATCTGGTGATGCCCTGGATGAAGGAGCCGACAGGAACCCCCTGCACCTCGCGGTCAGTTGCTGCGGTTGTGTCAGGGACAGCTCCGAAGCGGCGAACCTCGGCGATCAAGCTTAAAAAAAAGAAGTGAAATTCTTCGAGTTGTATCTGAGAGCATGACAAGTACCAATTCTTCAGACTTTATGTTACTGCCCCAGAGTTTAATGAGGGACTGAAAAATAATTTAATACCTGACTAGATCAGCCACAGAGGTAGTAGCATATCTACATTTTGTGTTTACCGTTACACACAATCCTTCTACCTCCCTTTTATACTTTCTGTACAAACAGTACTTGCCTTGAAAAAAAAATCCCGCTATTTAAAATCTCTTTGTTTTGGGTAAAATTTATTGCAGGATCTTTAGATATATCTGCACAGCTAAATGCTAGAGAGGGAAAGGAGTCAAGCACTGAAATCCCGATTGCCTTCATTAGTAATTTTCAACTTACTCTCTAGTTTTTTTTTAGGATAGCTTAAGTTAATTTTCTTCAACAAATTTTCTCTAGAAAGAGGTAGCCCTAAGCAGTTTGGATGTGGTCCAGTCTGGTGGTCCATGTGTGCCATATGGCTTTGGGGTCATTCTTTTACTTTCCTTTTCCAAGTAGTGTTAGAGAATGAAAATCCACCTGTGAAATCTGGGTGCAAAGACAACATTTTGGCTTTAAATGAACTTACTCTAAAATCAAATTTCAAGCCAGTGTGCAACACTTACTAATGTGCAGTTTTGGAAATGCCTTTACTGTAGTAGATACCTCTTTTTTCTTTTTCTTTTTCTTTTTCTTTTTCTTTTTCTTTTTCTTTTTCTTTTTCTTTTTCTTTTTCTTTTTCTTTTTCTTTTTCTTTTTCTTTTTCTTTTTCTTTTTCTTTTTTTTTTCAGGTACCTTTTTTTTTTTCTTCCTTGTCTTTATATGTATACTTGGCATTACATTTTGAAAGCATATTTACAAATAGTTTTGGATTTTTATGGGTTTAACACAGCAGCAAGCTGATTTCAGTGTGTGACACAAAACTCAGTTATGCCCAAATACTTTATTTTTCTTTAGCTTCTCCTTTTGGATGCTGTGGATTTTCCATCCAATCACTCCAGTTTTCCTTATTTTCTTGACTTCATTACTTGCCTCTCTTGATATTGTAATGTCACTATCTCAATGAGATGTGCATCTGCCCTAAGTAATACTGAGGTTTTGATTATGTTTCACTTATTTTCATCATCTTGTTAATACTATTATATTTTGGATGCTTTCTGCTATAATGTTAACTGCTTCCTGCATGGCCTGTCTTACATCAGAAGTGTATCATGAAGGTGAACATTAGCTTTAGGGTCTTCAGTGGCTCTGAGGATTCTAATATCTTTCACTATCTCTATTTCCCACATATCATGAAGTTATCAGTTAGAGGACAAAGTCTTGTCATAATTGCAACAAATGAAAAGAGAAAGCACAATAAGTAGAAGTTGCTAAAAGGAAAACAAACAAACAAAAACAGATGAAAACAGATAACTGGTGACCTCTGGGAATATAAGAGGAGTATAGCTTATAGAAGGAACTTAATGCTATATAAATGTTGATTTTAGAGGTGCTGAGATACAGTATGTTAAGTTCAATGAAAATTTAGGATTCAGCTACGCTAGAATCTGGCTAAGACAACATGTCCTGTCTTCTTCAAAAGATACGGAGGGATTTTCATCTTGTGCTGTGACTTTAGGTAGCGCATAAGAGAGAACACCCTGTACATAATGCATAAAATCTATGTCAGCAAAAGCACTATCAGACTCAGAGAACCTCTACAAATAAGTTGTGAAGAATTGACTACTTAATCACTCAAAGAAAAACAAATAGCAAGACAAAATGAAAACAGAAACCCTTTTCATTTTTATCTCATTATATGTAGGTATGTCTGTATTAGATACATATACAAAAGCCTGATTCAGTTAGCTTTCAACTGTAAATATATATATTACTCAACTAATTTAATTTAGAATACAACCTGTTCCTGTTTTTATTTATGTACATTCTTAATTCTTTTAGTGCAACATGGCCTAAATCTCTATGAGACTGTACTGAAACTGTTGGTTGTGATTCCTTTTTCCTCTGATTCTGGCCTCAGATGCATGTATAAGTGATTACTTACTTTCAGTTTTACTGTGCGTATATAAATGAGCCTGGGATTTGGTTTATTTATTTTCAAGATTATGTAACACTAAGAAATATGTGTATGTGTGATATTTGATAAATCAGTACATACGAACTATGCAAAACTGGAAAAGCATTTTTTGCAACTGTAAGATTGCAAGAAAACCTATTTTATTTTTTCAAATCCTAACACTTGAGATATATCCCCTGAGGATTTGTGTTTTTCTCCTTCTGAATATATACATTTTTATATTTGTTTGGTTACTAAGACTGAGGCTTCAGACCAAGGAATTGGAAGTTGCAGCCTTTCGACAGCCATTGCTTTATTCTTCTATCATAAAAAGGATCCTAAGTAAAGAACACCAGCAGTGACTTGCATCGCTTCTGGGCATTTTTTTGTTCTTGTGATCTAAAGTCCACTTACTGTGTTTTCTGTTATTTGGAGGTCACTAAACTTTGATCACTAGGGGGTAGTGTGGGGCTTTTCCTTGATCTAAGATATCACACTCTTCAGCCTGACGTTTTTTGAATGCGTATGTGAAAATTTTACACTAAATGTCCTATATCTATGCACACAGCTCTACAGTGTTCTGAATTTCCTGGATTCTAAAATCAGATCGTGCTATGTATAGAGATTAATGCATTCTCTTTACTTTTTGTGAATTTCCCCGTATTCCCCAGCATGAGTCAGTTACAGCATTAGTCCTCTTCTTTTTCTTTCTTCCTTCTCTCACAACACATAAACATAAATGCATCCATGCAAATACTTACATTTTGAACTCACTGACAATACACTAACAGATTTAGAATATTGCAAAAAGTGTGACCCAGCACCCTGTATTAATATTTAATTAAGTGCTCACTATACATTGCAAGTTAGTCTGAGGAAATTAATTAGCCCAAAAGATACTTGTCCTTTAAAGACACTGTAATCCCTTTTGAAAATGTAAATGAGATAATCCTTCAGTGAGTGCAAGCAACTGCTCTTTTCATTCAAAGTGTGAGGTTTTCAAGATGTCGATAGAAAGCTGTCCTACGTCATCTGAATGTATTGGTTATAAATTCACCCTCTAAAGAATTTCATAAAAAAAGTGAAAGAACTTGCTCCTCCTTCTTTCAGATCACTTCTTTTCTTGCATAAATCTGATCATGACCCATTGGGGACCCTCCCTTTTCCATTTTTCTTAATTAATTCCCTTGTTATCCAGAGATTGAAAGGCATTCTTGAGATCAAGAAAGGTCTAACATTATTTGAACATTCTGCCAATAAGACAATTCATGAACAGCTGGATTTCAAATGTATAGATAACGGTATTTATACCACTACTACCTGTGACTCACTTTCTAGCTCATAAATCAAGATTGCCTCAATTTCATACTATTATAGACAGATATTCCAGTTTGTCAGAGATTTAAGGCGAGAATTCACTCTCTTGGTTACTGTGAAGTATTTTTTGTTGTTGCCTCAAAGAATTTCTTATTGAGATACTGCCTTACTCTTGGTTTTGAAATCCTTAGGCTTTCTGATTAACCTAACTTCTACCTAACCATTCTCTTCAAGTGCAAGAGTCAGCTATGTGTTTTGTCACCTGAGCAGACATGGGATAGATTATTTATTTTTTAGCTGCTGATTTAATAGATTATTTTATTTCTTAATAAATGGCATAAGCTTGTTCTGTAAATACTTCTCTATATTTCCTCCTGGCTGAGAAAGACACAGACTGCAACTAGTCCCGTGCAAAACTAGTCTCCCCATGGAGGGCTCTTGTAAGACTTTACCCAAATCTTGTCATTTTTCTTCTTTTTTTTTTTCTCAACAGTGGATGGACTTAGTTCCAAAGCACTTCAAGAATGCATTCCCACAAACCTCCCTGAAGACTGAATATTTTTACTCATGTAAGTACCTCCACCAAAGTAAGGGCTAATAATAAGACGTAAAGACTTAAGCACTTCTATTCTGCAGGGTTTGGATGATTTCTTCAATATTTGAATGTGCTCTAATTTTCAGAAGCAAAGATATTGAAGTGAGTCAGTATCTGTAAAATGATATCCACATAGCAGTTCTACTTCTGATTCTGTGTGCCGACTATAAGGAGAAACAAATGTGATCTTTTTTTAGTTTTAAGAGCAAAGGACTTTACTCTGTGCTCTTCTCTATTAATTCAGTGTATAAACAGAAACTTATGTGAGATTCCGTAGCAAATTGATCCTACTAATTTAACAAATGTATGAAGAATTTCCCATCAGAGATCCTACTACATTCCTTGAACACAACTCCCTTCTTTTGTCAGTAGCTGTAAGAATAGAATTTCCTTAAAAACTGTGAAGTGAGACATTTATCTCTTTTACCTCTTAATTTTATTTCATTTTGAAAGTGTAATGAAGAAGACTGTTAAAGAAAGTTAATTCAGGGCAAAAGTAAAATAGCTGGTGACAGAATAAGAATTTCTTACTTTCTGTTCCTCCTTCTCATCTGTTCCTTCATATACTCAAGCCCGTCCCTATTGTTACTGGATAATTTATTCTGTGCCAGTACCAGTTTTCAAGCCCTTCTATTCAATGACTGTCAAGTTTACAAGATTATGTACAGTGGTTTTGTGTGGTGAACTTTTGTCCACCAGGGACTCAATGAGCTGAAAATGTCAACTTGGACCTAAACCAATTGCCTAAAGCTGCAAGGTGCGATTTCATCTGAGCCACAAAACATTTACAAGTGTTGTCTTCATTAAATGGAACTGTGTTTTCAAAATACTTGAGCATTAGCTGCCTTTCACAGCATTTCAACATCGTGTTTGTCAATAGGGATCCCCCTACCCCCAGTACACTCAGATACGGTGAGAAATTTAGATTGTGCTACTTTTAGTGGTTTGTTATGCTCCCCAACCCGCTTTCTGAACCTGGAGAGGCTCTCAATAAAAGGCAGTGAATCTGACACTGTCATATCAGTATTCTCCCAAAGGAGTTTAAACACTGGTATAAAATCACTGAAAGGCAATCACCATGCAGCCAAGCTACAGCTTTAGACAATCAGTGTGGAAATCCATAGAGCAATTTGAGTTACTTACACCCTTTTCCCTCCACCTTTTTTGACCTGCTTCCCCTTGTGCTGTGAACAGAAGTAAATTTTTTTGCTGTTCGACTTCTGTGAACTGAGTTGCATGGGAAGTGCTGTGAGGTTGAGATGAGAGGTTCACCTCTGTGTAACTCCATGCAATCTGATGTGACACATAAATTTAAAAATCACTTCCAGGGATATTTTCAGCCAGAAGAAATACACTGTGGGTAGCACGAAACCCAGCCAGCTAATGCTGAATATCTAAATCATCTTTGAGAATATTGGAATGTACTCATTCCTGACAAAGAGCAGTGAAAACAAATCTTACTTTTAATGTTTGCCTGATTCTACCCTGCCTTAATACTCTTGTTTTGCACGGGATTGTATGAAATTCTTTTTGCTTATTGTCTTTTGCTTCAATTTCAGTGATATGACCCAGATTGCTCATTAGCTCCATAATGCATCAGTATACCTGAAAAGGTGCACTTTCAAATAATGAGAAAAAAGTGAGAAAAAGGTAAGAGTTTGAAGCAAGAACAAAGAGAGGTGAATAGGCATCCTTGGACATTATTTCAAGTGAGCTATCATAGTTTTAAAGGCTTCTGTGGCACACTTTCTCAGCGCTTTGTTGGGAGCAGACATGCCATATCTTACACCATGCATAGTCTCACACCCCACAAAACTGTTGTATCTCAGACCTGAAAGTTTGACATGTGTAGTAATATTTTGCCTTATGAGCAACAAAAGAAGCTATCCAGCTCCTTGATCCTGGTAGATCTTTCCAGATTCCGTGCATGTGCCATCTCATTTCTATTTTGCCAGCACAACTCTTCATAAGACTGCTTTATAAACCGCTTTAGCAGATAACCCAAACTGATGTAGCCTTCCAGAAAGGAGCTGGAAGTATAGGAGGCTATGCAACATTTTGTGTCATTAATGCTTACCAAACTTTTGAACTCTTGACTGCATATTGGTATTTGTTTGCTATTTGGTGCTCTTCTTCATGCTTTAAGGTCTTATAAGCATGACATTAGGAAACGTATCATGCAAAAAACAATGCTACCTATTTTGATTCCAAATTCCCTTGCTTTCAAAGAAAAAAAGAAGAAAAAATGTCCAGCAAATCATCTCCCCTAAGAATCAGATTTTTAACAGTGGATGTGTTCCAGCTGCTATGACTCCTACAGAAGAACAAGTTTTTTTGTGTGACTTACACAAGCAAATGTTATCTGCTCCCATCTGGGATCAACTATAGTTCTGATATTGAAGCTACTAGCTACAGAGTGAACAAATATATTTTATGCCTGTCAATAGGTACTTTATGTTCCACAGCCTTACAATATGTTTCTTTGAAAATTAACTTCCCATGGGCAATCTAACCTCCATTATTTTCAATCAGTTTTGCAGTCAAACTCTCCAACTTCATTTTCAAGTGGCTGAACCTTGGTTCTGTAAAGTTTTAAGTACTTCTAAGAAATATCTGCTCATTTTCCCAAATGTCAAACCAAAAATTATCTGTTAAAAGCTGGTTACTTTGTTCCTATCTCTGATAATAGTGAGAAACTGTAGTTGCAGTTTAATTTGCAGTGAAGGTCTACATTTTTTCATCAGATCTTGAACAACAATTACAGAAGGCAGACAGGAAGAGACATTACTATTATTTCCAGTTCTAATGGAAAGAAAAAAAAAAAAACAACCAACCAAAAAAACAGTAATTTGAATGCAGTAATACATCCAGCAAATGAACTATTGGAATTTGCTCACAGTGTTTGGTGGAAATGTGTACAGGTAGATGATATCAGCAGTTGAGCTTTTGGAGTGTATCAAAGGCGTACTAAAAACATGGTGTTATGGGATGAGGTTTTGTTTGTCTCGGTTCCTAGCAGTGTTGCTTGCACTGAGCTGCAGGGGAGATGCATCTGTGTGCTCTGCGAACAATCCTGTCCTTCCAAATCATACATACGATGGCCCATTCAGGGTGCATTTCACATTTATTTCATATATAATTTAGACCCATTATGAGCATAAACTGTATGATGAATACATGAAGATACCTGTATAATTTATGCCACATCCTTTTACATGCTTCTCACTGTAGAGACCTGTGTTAAAAGTGGCAGTACCCAAAAGGAAAATGTCCTACTAGAAGCAAGTGATCTACAAGTGTAAGTCTTAGTGAAACTATCATTTTTTTTTGTTGTTGTTGATATGTGGCTCCATATCTCATTTTCTCAGACTTATGCTCCCACACACTATGAGTAAAAACAACAGGTATATGTTAACCAAGTAAACTAGAGTAGCTTCCTCAAATATATATATATACACATATTTACATTCATGGATCACATAAGTTATCTAAAATAATTTGAAAGCACTCATTTTGTCTAAATTGGCTTTTACATCTGTTTTCTAAATGAATTGTCAGGTGAGCTCAGCTTACCAGTGCTCAGTGCTTAAGCTGGGTTTAACTTTCATGAAACAATACAGGGGGGTTGAGTGAAAGTAACACAATATATAACCCATAGAATTCACCTAACATGACAAGGGCTTCACTCTACAGATCTTCCTAACCTGTACCACTCTATTTTCTTGTGTGACTGGACCACACTGCTTGTGCTAGAGCTTATTTCTTGTTGGAAGTATCTTTGCTGAGTAAAGGCAGACGATTCATCTGACTAAATGGCGATGTCTTTAAGAGCTACTTCTAAGATAATCACCATGCTTCCATTCTTGACAATGAAGACAAACATGTCCTTCCCAGAATATTTTAGATCAATTGCCTAAAATTGTCTTAAAAATGGCTATTTCTCTGTGCAAAGTAAGATGATTGGCTCAGTTGCGGACATACATATCTAATGTTAGGTGAGACAGTTTGATAAATGGAGAAATGCTAGGCACAACTTAGGCATACACAGCACAAAATAGTATGACTGAGAAAAGGGACTCTTCACAAGTTAAGGCGGATGTAAGTGCCCCCCAACTAGCCTCCAGGTGGCTTCAACCATTTATTTCCTCAAACAGAATAACTGATTTAATGGTTAAGAAGGCTGGCCTCAAATGTTGTTGGCATAAAAAGCATGTAGCCTCATAACTGCTAAGGATTTATTGCAAGTAAGCAGAGCCAAACTTTGTCATTCTCAGCCCATTATTTGTCCTTAGGGGAATCATAAAGCTCACTACCTTTATACCTGTAGTTGAGAACAGAAATAGAAGCTGAAGTATAGTTTGAAAATACAGCTGAGCCCACATAATGCCTTTTTCGTGCTCCTTCCTTCACTACTTACACCAGGTCTTTTTCCCTAAAAAAGAAAAAAAAGGAATTGGAGGAAGGCCTGCAGGAGTGACATCTTGGCGGGGGTCTGTTATAGACCTCCTAATGAGGGTGAAGAGAAGGACAAGGCATTCTATGAGCAGCTTGCGTAAGTTGCGCGATCGCCAGCACTCGTTCTCATGGGAGACTCCAACTTCCCTGATATATGTTGAAAATATAATACAGCACAGAGGAAGCAGTCCAAGATGTTTCTAGAGTGTGTGGAAGATAGCTTCCTTACACAGCTGGTATGAGAGCCTATCAGGGGTGGTGCCCTGCTAGACCTGCTCTTCACTGATAGAGAACGATTGGTGGGAGATGTGAAGGCTGGGGACTGTCTTGGCAGAGCGACCACAAAATTGTAAAATTCTCTATTTTTGGAGATGTCAGAAGGATGACTAGCAAAACTGCTATCTTGAACTTCCAGAGGGCAGACTTTGACCTGTTCAGGATGCTTGTAGCATGGGTCTCTTGGGAGTCACTTCTTAGGGGTAAAGGGGTCCAGAAAGCATTAAATGCTCCTGAAGATGGAAATCTTAAAGGCGCAAGAACAGGCTGTTCCTGAATGCTGTAAGAACAGCCATAGGGGAAGAAGACTGATGTGGATGAACTGGGAACTATTGTTGAGACTCCAGAAGAAACAGAGAGCCTGTGTCCTCTAGAACAAGGGACAGGCTACTTGGGGAGATTACAAGGAAGCTGCTAAGGTATGCAGGGAAGAAGTTAGGAAGGCAAAAGGCCAACTTGAACTCAGATTGGCCACCACAGTAAAAGAGAATAACAAATCCTTTTACAAATAAATCAATGGTAAGAGAAGAACCAAGGAGAATTTTCATTCTTTACTTGATGCAGCGGGCAATGTGACCACTGAAGATAAGGAGAAGGTTGAGGTCCTCAACACTTTCTTTACATGTGCCTTTAACGGGCAGATGAGTTATCCTCAGGGCATAAAGCGGTTAATGCAGCTAAGTCCAGCTGGCAACCTGGTACAAGTGGTGTCCCCCAGGTATCAGGCCCATCTTGTTTAATATCTTTATTGATGACCTAGATGAAGGGATTGAGTGCACCCTCAGTAAGTTTGCAGATGACACCAAGCTGGGAGGTGGTGTTGATCTGCCTGAGAGTAGGGAGGCCCTTCAGAGGGATCTGGATAATCTGGATCGCTGGGCTGAGGTGAATGGGAAGAGGTTCAACAAGGCCAAGTGCCAGGTCCTGCACTTTGGCCACAACAACCCCATGCAGCGTTACAGGCTTGGGGCAGAGTGGCTGGATGACTGTGAAGAGGAAAGGGACCTGGAGGTGTTGGTTGATGCTTGGCTGAACATGAGCCAACAGTGTGCCCAGGTGGCCAAGAGGGTAAACGGCATCCTGGCCTGCATTAGAAATAGTGTGGCCAGCAGGAGCAGGGAGGTGATCATCCCCCTGTACTCAGCTCTGGTGAGGCTGCACCTTGAGTACTGTATTCAGTTCTGGGCCCCTCACTACAAGAAAGACATTGAGGCCCTGGAACGTGTCCAGAGAAGGACAATGAAACTGGTGAGGAGTCTGGAGCACAAGTCTTATGAGGAGTGGCTGAGGGAGCTGGGATTGTTCTGTCTGGAGAAGAGAAGGCTCAGGGGAGACCTCATTGCACTCTACAACTTCCTGAAGGGAGGCTGTGATGAGGAGGGGTTTGGCCTCTTCTCCCAGGCAACAAACAGGACCAGAGGAAATGGCCACAAGTTGTACCAGGAGAGATTTAGATTAGACATGAGGGAAAACTTTTTCTCTCAGTGGTCAGGCACTGGAATGGCCTGCTTGGGGAGGTGGTGGAGTCACTGTCCCTGGCAGTGTTCAAGAGATGTCTGGATGAGGAGCTACGAGATATGGTTAAGAGGCTTGTGGTACCAATGGTAGTGGGAGGACAGTTGGACTAGATGATCTTGTAGGTCCTTTCCAACCTTGTGATTCTATGATTCTATTAACAATTAAAAATAGATTTGGATAGTGAGAAACCAAAGCAAAAATAAAAACAACACCTTTTTCAGCCTCAGCTCGGTTTCAGTTCTTCTTTCTTTCTGCACAGACACCACTATCTTGGCTGATGGGCTAAGCTTTGTCCTGGAACCATTTGGGGGCCAACTGGAAAGGTATGTATAATCATTTCTCAGAACCAGGTCTATGCAGAACTTGGAAGACACAAAACTGGAGTCATCCAAAGCAGATCAGAAAATGAACTTAACAGTTAAGCAGTACAGAGGATCACATATAAAGTCCACACATATGTGAGTCAAGAACCTTTTATTACTCTTCCATGGATGTTATCTTTTCTTGTGCACATTTGCTAATTAAATTTCATTGGCAGGATTGTACCTTGTTTTATATATGGCTGATCAATGCAAGGCTTTTCCACTCTTGTTAATGCTTTAAAAAGATACAACATAACTGGAAGAGGTTTATTTATTTTTTGAGTTCTAATGTAGTTCTAGGAGTTAAAAAAGAAAAACATCTGATTCTCTGGAATTCTCTTGATTTTGACTGCTTTCAAATCTGCTGTCAGAACTGGATTAACTGTAGCAAATCTACCCATGTCTGTTTATGCAGTAAACTTTCTTCTGTTACGACTGATATTTTCACCACACTCCAGCTTTGACTTTCAGCCTATAACAAAAGCACTCCTTTGTCAAATCTTTTATCTGTTAGTTTTCATGTAACTTTTAATGTACAAATAATATTGCTGAGAGAGCAGTGGCTGCTATCACCTTTACACAACCAAAGATGTCATTTATTCTATTTCAGGATATTATGAATTTCAATCATAAATGTCACTGTCTGATATTCCGCTATTTGTATCCTCTTGATTGCAATGTGGTGATGATAATGAGCCTTTCTGCTCTAGTGGTGAGGATACTGCCATCCATCTTCTTTGTTATGGCCCTTCACACTTCTGAATTTGCGCATTATGTATTAGACAGACAGAACTCACTATTTCAAGTCAGCTAATAGGAATGCTTTCATTTTGCAGAAAAGTTGCACTTCAAACTTCATGTAATTTTTTTTTTCTTTTGAACCAGCTAACTTCCTTGTAGAAAACAGATTTGCTTGCAGCTCAGTTACCATGTTGCAAAATATTTCCTACTTTTGCAAAAGGTCATGACTCAACATTGCAACTGAATGAAATTTTGTATTAAATTATTAAATATGCTTTAAATATTAATTAATAAACAGTAGGTAGTAATAGATTTATGAAAAATTCTATGATTTTGCAATTATGCTGTGACATATGCTTGTTAATGAAATGAGTGTTATGCACTTTCATGCATAGTCAGTAGATCAAGATCGAAATTAATCTCTACAAGGTTTTGCCATTTACAAGTTAGGCATCTAGTCATGTAAAATCTGACAGGTATGAAGTAGAAAGACAATCAGTTCCAGAAGTTACTTCATACAGAAAAATTGCACTTACTTTCTGGAGTTGCCTTTCTTCAGTAACAGTAGAAATAATGTAGACAATTGGTATTCATCTGGCAGAAATCAAGTGAAGTTAATTATACCCCTAGTGCAAAGAATGAGCTATGGTGAAGATTTTCAGGTACTACAGAGTGTCCACATGAAGCTGTAACTGGAACACCATCATAAAAACTGAGATAATTCAGGTACATAACTTAGATGTAAAAATAAAATAAAAATAAAAATGTTATATAATAACATTATGGAATAGAATGAAATAGAATGGACAAGGTTCTCTTGGGATTTCTTTTGTTTATTTGCTTTCTTATAACTGTTATTCTACAGCAACCTGACTGCCACAGAGGATATCCCACAATTATCTCATCCTGATATTCTCCTGAGGAGAATATCAAGGACTAGAAAATGTGCTACAACAGATTCTTAATTCAAAGCTGAATTTTTCTATTACTGGATTGTAAATTTGCTTTTTTTTTTTTTTTTTTTTTTTCCCCTAGCACTAAAACATTGAAATTTATTCCCATGGATTTGGCAAGGTGAAAAATATTTTACAGTTTCAGACAAAATGTTGCAATTGCAGCAAGGTGGAGTCCTTTGAGATAAGGATTTGTAGCTTGTAGATTACCATGAAAGTAAGGGTGTTCCAACAAAACTCCTTCCCCTACACACTCTGTCATTTTCCATTACTGACAATCCATTGGCATGGTATATGTGGACAAAATTCCCTGCACACTGAGAGCTTGGGGATCTCATATCTGTTTGTTAAAGTAACAGTAGCATTTAATCAAAAGAAAAATCCATTCTCCATTAATAAATAATGTATACATCTAACATTATAGTCAAGCAAGAAAATAGAAATGGTTCCAGTAATTTGAGTGTGATGTTTTTCCTTTGTAAAAGTTTAGAAATACTGCTGACTGATAAGGACATCACATTCATGAAGTTGCATTTAAGGTTGTATTGAGTCTTGGACTTCCATTATGGATCCATATATAATTCCAAGATACAGAATGTCCCTGGAGCTTTAACTTGTCATACAGGGCTTCAGCCAGACAGGGGTGTGTTTAACAACTGCACTATGTTAAGCATTTTATGTAGCTTTGTAAGAATGAATGTGTGGGTGGAAAGTAGGGGAAGGATTTTTTGAAGGATGCTTATTTCTTAAGGATTTAGATGATCCATTAGGTCATCTCTATTCTAGAGAAACTTGTCACGTCTCCTTCAACATCAACAAAAAGAAAAAAAAAAGAAGAAAAATGTTCTAGCATTTAAAGTGTTTTGAATTGAATTATATCCTAAACTACTGAAATTCATAAGCCAATGTATTTATATTGTAGTTTAACTGAGAAGGAGTCTGATCTATTGATCTTTTTCCTGGATCTTGATTTTTTTGTAACAGATTTTGGGACTTTTAATGGATGCCTAAGGATACAGATAGCAACTATTGAATTTTTCAAAATCAGCAGTAATGTCTCTTGATGTTAGTAGAAGTTGGGTATTCATGGAGGCTTAAAAATCCTTTCTACATTTTACATTACTTAAATATCCTTTTAAAATATAGAACATTTTCCTTGTTTCACTTGGAAAAGAGTTGATTTTTCTTTCGTAGTGTTTGGTATCATGCTCTGTTTTGGCTTAAGGAGAAAACGATACTGATAACACACTGATATTTTACTTGTTGCTGAGCAGTGCTGTACAAAGTCGAGCACATTTCAGCTTCTTATACTGCCCAGCTAGTGAGGGTGGTTGGGGACTACAAGGAGTTGGAAGGGAATAGAACCAGGACAATTGACCTAAACTGTCCAAAGGGATGATCCATACCATATGACATCATGCAAAAAACCTTGAAAAACAGTGGGGAGTTGGAACTGGGGCGGCCACATGGGGACTGGCTGGGTATTGGTCAGTAGGTGGTGGAGCAATTGATTTGTGGATCACTCATTTTGAATTTTTATGTATGTATATATAACTATCATTATTATTATCTTTTTTTTTTTCTTCTTCCCTCTTCCTTTTCTGTCTTAGATTTTATCTCAACTTGTGAGTTCTATTTTGTTTTGTTTTTCTCAGTGTTCTCCCACATCTCACTGGGAGGGGGCTGGGAGAGTGAGCAAACAGTTGTGTGGTGCTTAGCTACCTGCTGGGTTAAACCACAACTAAATTGATTCAGCATATCTTTGAGCACCACTGAAATTACTGGAAATAGTGCAAATGGTTTAAGTGGAGCTGGACTTTTATAATCCAAGGGGAAAAATAAGAGAAATGTCAGAGTTTCTTTACTTGCTCACCTGAAGACAAATATTGCTACATGAGATTGCCTAGACCACCCAGGGTATTCCTATGGGGCTGACAGACATGACTGTAGAAACCCAGTGACAACTTAATCACATTGTCCTAGCACTTTTCCAAAGATGCATATGAGCAACCATATTAACTTCTCAGAGTCCTAATCTTAGGAGAGCTCACCTAAATTTATGTGAACCTACCTATTCATCTCAGCCTAAAATAGACACCCAAATCTAGTCATCTGAGTATCTAAAGTAGCTCACATATATGACAGACACACATGTTAGATACCTGTCTGTTCTGTATGAATCGAATATACAACCTAGCTAGATCCCATTCCCTGGGTATGCTATGATAAACACAGATGAGTAATGTCATTTTAGGTGCTGTAGCCTACAAGGACTACTTCTGAAGGTGCAGGTCAACAGTGTCTTCCAGCCCTATCCAGGCATCTACACAACAGTTTTCTGTGGAATTAAAAAAAATAAATTGTCTTTAGAAATTATGCATGCCACAGTGTCTATAGCAGCAATTTTTCCACCTCTACTTTCTTCCATAACTTTGCTCTTACTGTGCCCTGAACACCACCATTGCATTTGTTCAAATTCATGCAGGAATCTATCCTTGCTGACAATGAAATTATAAAAGTTGTCTGTTTTTGTCTCCAGCAGCACTCAAAAGGGTACTTCAGTCCACCAGTTAACGTAATAAGTGGTGATAGCATTAACATTAAAAGAATGGTGAATGCCTTTTGTTTAAATCTAAGACCTGATTAAATTATGTGTGCTTGAAACTGCTCCAATATTTTTGAAACTTGTTTCACATTCACAGTGAAACAATAGTCCCAAAAGAAATGCTTGTACTTATAAAATTTAAATTGGTCAAATATAATCTACAGAGGCATCATTCTAATTATCACATTTGATTAGTAGTCACAGACATTTTGAAATCAATATATACAATTTCACTTCCTAAATATTCAGATTTATTTTGCAATTTTCAATAGCAGGACAATTAAGTAAAATAAATGTGTAAATATAAATCTTGTCTCCAGGTGTAAACACTAGCAAAAGCTTAAGAAGATGCTGTAAAAGGTATATTATTTCTTGGTTATATAACTTAAATATTAAATGCATATATCAGAAAGAAAAATCCTTTTCATCAGTAGTACATTCAGCTCAAGAATGGATTAACTGGGATTAAAAAACTGGTCTGATGGGATGAATACGAAACTTTCCTCTTACATTTACCAAGAACTCCATGATATTTGAAGAACATTTGTTCTGAAAATATCTGAATATCTGTACTGTATTTCAGAGAGATTTTCTATTCTGTTTTTCTATCTGTGCTATATAATATGTACATTTTAATCTTCACTAGTCTATGTGATGTGATGCACAATACCTCAGCACTCGTTGGAGACAAATGAGAGCAATGTTATTATTGTGTAGGTGTTTTAATGCAGTATGCTTAGAATATTTCATTGTATATTTTGAGTAAGAGCATTCCTTAGGCATTATTATTATTACTATTTTAGTACTTCTGCAGATTTTAGGCATACAGAATTCAAAACAGTCTTGTTCTTCAGTTCAGAATGGCAATATAGATGGAAAGATGCAAATATATGTATATTTTGCTGTTTTCATTATGAAAATGGGAAAAAACTATGTACAGTTTTCCTGCCCTCCTTTTGGCAGAATTATACATATGATATTGTACTAGATTTTGTTTTCTATTCTATTACTGTGGTAATTAAATGAACACTCTTCCTCACAAATTGGTATCCATTGGATTCCTGTTTCTGAAGACGAGATCTGTTTATACTGACTGATACAAGGAATAGTCACAATGACTTCAGTAACAAAGAATGAGATCAAACTTACTGTGTTAGGCATTTAAATTTTAAGTGTCATAGTCTTTCTAGACTATCAAGACTGGAGCTTTGGAAGCCTGATGAGGGAAAACCTGTCCAACAAAGACTAGGAACATTAATCAAGCAAATGTCAAATATGTGCACCCCATCCAGTATTTACAAAATTAGGAATTTATGCCTTTGTATCCTCTTACCTGTCTGGGTTTCTTACAAAAATCTCTGAATATTTCCCTCACAAGACTGATTTAACTTACAGAGAAGGACCTGTACCTGGGGACAAAGAACATCTTTTGTACATAAAGTCTACAGATTCACAGTCAGAAGTCTTAGAAATTACTTTGAAAATTGTAATATGAGGATGTAATTAGCCCTATATGGGACAAAGGCTATGCATCTATTATGTTGACTGAAATCTCTGTTTCCCTCTGCCTGTTTGAACATCCCCATGATCATTCATTATGTGCAAGATTATTTCAGTACTTTCCCCTGTAGTAACAGTAAGTGACAGCACTCTGTGTACTTCAGTATTGAAGCACTGTTATGCTGTTCAGTTCTAAGAAATGTAAAGCAGCCTCTATGTACATAAAAAAAAATCAATTAAGCATTGTGTCCCATTTTTCAGCACAAGTATTACCTTCCAGCAATAAGGAATAAATCTCTTTTTAGCTATGAAAATACCCAAGGTAATTCAAGTCATTCATACTGTTGTGATCCTTGTCCCTATGTTATGAAATGCACTGGCTCTGCAGTTATTCTATATCACTGATAAAAGATAAAGGATTTTCCTTTGCAGCATTTCTAATATTTATGAAGACATCCTGGGTTTATTCAAGTCTCTTTTTTTTTTTTTCCTAATCTAACAAAGAGTCTACTGTGAATTTGGAGGAGAGTTGTCAATTTAATATATGTGAATTAGTGATGGGATAGGGGTATGGGTCATCCTAGTGTGAGTCAAAAACAAAATGTAATTTCCTTCATATCTATGGAGTTTCAGTCGCAAACACATTTAGTATGAATATAAGCTGATAGAATGCGATCAGTACTCAAATCCCATTAATGTAGTAGGAGGATAAAAATTAATGTGATCAGCCCCAACTGATTTAGGAAGAAGTGCTGACAAATCATAGAATCATAGACTCACCAAGGTTGGAAAAGACCCACAGGATCACCCTGTCCAACTATCCACCCATCACCAATAGATCTCACTAAACCATGTCCCTCAACACAAAATCCAAACATTCCTTGAACACCTCCAGGGTTGGTGACTCCACCACCTCCCTAGGCAGCCCATTCTAGTGCCTGATCACTCTTTCCTAACGTCCAGCTTGAATCTCCCCTGGTGCGCCTTGAAGCCATTCCCTCTAGTCCTATCACCAGTTACACGAGAGAAGAGGCCAACCCCAAGCTCACTACAACCTCCCTTCAGGTAGAGAGCAAGTCCTGTAGTAAGAACTGTCCACCAAAATCTCATAGTTTCTTACTGGGGATAAAGTCAAAATGCTCTTCAGGAAGAGGACAGTCAATTAGTCACT
The DNA here is from genome assembly GCF_023343835.1 of Lagopus muta. NCBI lineage: Eukaryota > Metazoa > Chordata > Aves > Galliformes > Phasianidae > Lagopus > Lagopus muta. The sequence continues at coordinate 152,102,441 of NC_064433.1, read as the reverse complement.
GTCTAAAGGACAGTGACTAGGAGACGGGAGAATGTGAGGATGCCTTGAAGTAGATTGTAAGAGCGACAGTAAGGACTAAATGATGTGGATATAAAAAAATGATTAGGGAGAAGTTGAATGTGAGATGCAAAAAACATATGAAAGGAATATTGAGACTGAGATACGTTTCAATTTGTAGCAAGGAAGTCAAACATGTCAGAAAGGGAAAACAGGAGAAACTTCTAAGGCAAAAGAAATGGAAATATAGGGGTTAAGAAAGTCCACCTCTTCAAGAATAATTAGAAGTAATTGGCATTAGATGTCTGATGATCCACCCAAAAAATAAATGGAAAAGTACTCCATGTATTTCAGATACAGTAGAATGGTACCTTTTTTCTCCATTCAGTCAGTTGAGTGGTTACACTGCATATGCATGCATATACTTGTAAAAGTATATATTTATATATGTTTGATTTTTTAGAATTGAATCTGTATATTAACAGCTATATAATAAAAGGTTCTTGTTTTCAAGACCCTTCAATTGGCAGGGCATAAATTTGCAATACTAATGGAAGACAAGAAAGTCAAGAGAATAAAGTTCAGAAGTATGATGAATTTCTTTTTTATATAATCATTTAATATAAATGTCTTGACAGATTTCTGAAGGTCTGACTCCCGACGCCTGAATATTTCAGAGAGCAGCAGTGCAAACATGAAGACCAGATGATGGGTAGCTATGTCATAAAACTGTTACTATGTGGCTGCATGACAGCCTTCCACAATTTCAAACATAACTAACACTTGCATTTATTTCCCTCAACCAGAAATACAGTTTTGAATAAATATATGAATGGTAAAGAATCAGAACCACACTTTCACCACATTGGCCTACAAATTTATAAAGTTTGTAAACTATACTCTGTAAGCCCAATCTAAGTGCTATTTATTATTGGATGAAGATTACTTCTGAACTACGTGTCCAGTCAAGATACAGGAAGAGACCACAGGACATTTGTTCAGTTTAGATTGAAAGCAGTCCCTGTTGACTTCAATGAAATTTGGCCTATTTTTAATCCATCTTATGTAGTAGCATTAGAATATGAAGCATAATATTATTCAAATATCCCATGAAGACAAAAATCATTAGTAAGCAAACTGATAAAGGAATTTCCATTATAGATATGTATCACGTAAGTATTACTCAGAATAAGACAAATAACATTTGATGATCGTGATTAGTATGAAAACTATTAAGAGAATCCTCTCAGTGGAATGAAAAGACCAGTGACTGAAATGAGGATATTTGAAGAAGAATTGTTATACACCCTAAAGAAATTTAAACAATTTTTGTAATGGTTATAGTACACCAGTGATATTTTTCTGATTTGGAAAAATGATTGTAACTTGCTGGAAAGGTTTATTATGGAGCTGAATAATTTATACCTCACCATTATGTTTGATGGAAAGCAGAGTCAGAAAATTGTTAGCTATCTTGATGTAAGTCAGACACTGATTTGATCCCATTGATAGCAGAATATATTTTGGTTTTATGCAGATGGGATAGAAATAGTCACTGAAAAATTTTTTTTAAAGTCCTTCAAATAGCAAGTAACATAATAGTTTAATTCAAGATACAACCATAATCCTCAAAGGAGTTCTTGGTCTGTAGTATCTCAGTCAAATCGCCCTTGCCCTAGTGTTGTGGAAACATGTATGTGGAATAATGTGATCAGCAAAAGCAGATTTTTTTTGGCATCACAGGGATTTTATAAACTTATTCCATTGGGAATGTAGCTGTTTTCAGGGAACCAGGGTGCCCAAAACTGAAAGATGATCTGGAAGAGATATTTAGTGCAGCAAGTAGATGTGCTGGTTCCATACATCCCTTCAGCTGAATATTGCCTTCTTGTGTTCGTGTTACAAATTTTCTATCTTTATACAGCATTTCCAAAGGAGTCATTATTACCGTCTTCTCCCTATGTGGGAGATTCCAATTTGATCTGGGTGATCACTGGCGGATCTCAATTTGAACCTCATGGGGCCATTGTGGGGGAAATCTGCCACATTGTTCAGTGAACAAGAGACAAAATCATCTAACACACAAGAAATTTGCCGACAGAAGACAGCAATTTGTTTGTTAGACATTGTCACTTTTATTACCATCTGTTAATAGGGCTTAGACCATATATTGGCATATTTCAAGCCTAACTACTTAAGAAGAGAATATTTTTTGCTGTAAGGACCGTAGTTGCTTCCAAAAGTAATAACAGATACTAAAGATGTCTTGGTGCATGTTATTGATGCTAAATATATCAATAAAAGTCATTTCCTAGGTAGTCTTGTTCTAAAGTGCTTTCTTCTCCTAACCACAAACGGTTTATAATACAGCATTTAGACAAAATTCACTTACCCACTCCCTAAATGGAGTCTTCAGAGATATCCCCAGCTTTGCGATTGTTACATCGTTTTTTAAATTCCTTTGTTATGGTTTATGCTGGAGAGAAAGCTATGCCTGCAGAATTCTGAGTTCTTGAGCATGACAGTTAACTCCGAGGAAGCAAAAACTAGACTCTATTGAAGAGTACGTTGTCCTCAATTTTCTTTTGTTTCATTCCTGGAAGTGCTATTTTTTTTACTATCTCTCTCAGTATTTTCCAGACGTTGCCACTTACAACTGCCATTTAGCAAATGAAATCCTGCATGGATAAACAAAGCAAATGATAGAATCACAGAATGGCTTGGATTGGAAGGGACTTTAAATATCATCTATCTTCAACCCCTAGATAAGGTAGTGCAAGCTGCAATGTGAGCCACCAAAGCTCTTTTGAAGAATATAAGCAATGGTGACACATCTGGAAAGGCTGTTTGAATATTCATAAAGGCCGACAGAAGTTACTAGCTCTGTAATCAAAATTTTCTGCTCAGTATGGTTCCATCCCAACAGTTCTGAAGTTCATTTTGATCTTCTCTATTGGAAATTATATTTTCCTGTTATTTAATGAGAGGCTTCTGAAATGATTGCTCATCTGTCCTTCACTAAAAATGATAGAAATTCATTTATTCCACAAATATGACCAAGGGCCAGATTCTGTGTATTCTGTAGTAGTTTATTGAGGTCTCTGGAGTTGTTTGGGCTTGAAGTTGTGAATCACAAGGCACAAAATCTCCATAAAGTAACAGAAAATCAGACATGGGTGAGTTCCGCAGAATCATGGAATCATAAAATTACTTATTGGTTGGAAGGGATCTTAAAGACCATCAAGCTTCAATCCCCGTGCCATGGGCAGGACTGCTAACCACTAGATCAGTCTGCCTGTGTCTCCATCAACCCAGGCACTGAGGACATCACTGTCCAGTATCGTGAAATCCCAAGGTCATTTGCTACATAACAGCTGGGGTCCTTTGGATCTACTGAATCACATCCACATTATTATGAATCTGAGCTTAGATGCTTAATAACAGAACAGAGTTTTGGTTTAAAAAGCACGAGTGGAGACAAATGACTCCCAAATGCCCTAAGCCCTGGAGATAATCTAGTTTGCAGTCTTTCCTCTTTTAGCTAACTTGACACCAATCCCTCACAGCAAAGACATTTATCCAGCACAAGCACAAAGCAGCTGTTATTCTGGATCCTGTCTGAAGATCTCCCAGTATACCTAATTCTCCTGGTGTACTGCATAGGACACCTGGGTACCTCAGGCTCTAATGCAGCCTGCACTTTCAGGCCAGACCTTAAGAAACAATATTTTGCCATATCTAGTGGTGCAGTGATCCCAGTCCCTCATCCAGAACGCAAAGTGGTTAATATCTGGTTAATATAAGCGCTATCAATCAGGCAGCCTGTTTAGTTCCTTTTTCTTAAGCATATTTTTAACATAATGAAGCTTCTCATTCTGCAGAGCAGGTAGGGAGTGATCCAATATACATTCTTTTGACACCCACATTGCTGTTACTGACAAATACTGACGATCAATTGAAATATCTTGGGGGACCCCTACCTTTTTCTCTTTCATGTTATGAGGATTTAGGAGTTTGTTTATGTGTTCACACCCCAAGTAGAACAGAAGAATGCACAACAAAGTGAGCTTGACAGGGGCAGCTGCCCCATGAGGAAAGCATGACTATTCCTTAAACAGACGGCACCCTATTAGCTATTTATTTTACATTTTTTCTTTACAATACCAGTGGAGTACTTTTCCCCAATACATAATTTTCATGTCATCCATTTGATATGTCATACAGTTTCTTGGGGTGGCTAATATTCAGTTGATTAATCAAAGAGATATCACTGAAAACAACCTTCTTTTCTGTCTGACCTGGCAACTGACAGCTTGAAGGAAAGAAATGTGTGGCTTGAATGTAAAAATTACCAACTAAAAAGTTTTATGCAATAGTCTTGACAGAATTATATGAAGCTAATCCCTCAAGCAAGTGTTACTTTTCCTGCTGTTCCCCAATCTTATCTATTACTCTTTTAAAAAATTGTTTTTTCTATTTTTTTATTCTTTTTTACTGTTGTACCCAGAGGCTGCTCCAAGATTGAGGGCTGTTGCAGTAACAAGGGGAAAACAAATCCTACAACTTTCAAATCAGACAGGCTATTTTGATGAACAATAGTATTTTTCATTTGAAATAAAATAGAGAAGGCCAGACAAAGATCTTAACACTTCTTATTTTCTTTAAAATTCCTTCTTCACAGTTATTAATTAGAAGCAATTTCAAAGCTTTAGTTGGAACCTCTATTGTTCTTATTTTTCTCTTCCAAACAGTTTAAATGGAAAAGTTCAAATAGAAGTTTATAAGCTGCTTGTTAAGACTTGGCCTGTAGTGCTTACAGTGCCAGATGTTTAAAAACTGTTTGGATGTGGTGCTCAGGGACATGATTTAGTGGAGGGCTGTTAGGGTAGTACTGTTAGGTTGCATTTGGACTTGATGATCCTTAGGATCTTTTCCAACCTGAGCAGTTGTATGATTCTATGATTCTGTGTTGCTATAAGACACTTGTTTTTCCATTCTTTCCTCCTTGTGAGTGTTGGAAAGGAATGTAATAAGTCAGGACTGACCTCAGGTCCATCTTTTTAGACATACTATATATGAGACTATTATTGCAATGTCTTAGGATCTTGCAGTATTTAATAAATCTGAGCTCATAACTCCCCGGAGATTTAGAGTAGTAACTGTTAATATTGTTCCACTGTTTCCCATAATGTCATCCCCAATTCTGTTAAAATCTTCAAATTAAAACTTGAGAACTGATAAACAAAATATTCCTCTTTTCCAAATATTAGTACTGAAAAGGAATCTCCAAATATGAATAACAAAACATCGAATAAAAAGTACAAATTCTCCAAAGGAATGTGGGCAGATGTGGATGCAAGCTTTATATGCCACGAGATAGAGTCTCTAGCTCTCACTCTTAAGTCCATGTGTTTTACATTTTTAAAAATCTATTAGTCTCATGATGTTTGGAATAAGCTCCTTACAATACTGAATGTGGGCATGATGGCTTTTGGGTAGATTTTTGAGCCTTATTGTTAACTCTGTTTGAGGTCTGGGAATGAAGAAAATAACAACTGTAAAGCCTGATTAATGTGGCCAAACAGAGATGTGGCTAGACAGAGGTGGGATATCATAGGTGGTGACATCATAGGAAGAGGTGTGTGAACTGGGGAAATGAAGCTGATGAGAAACTGAATGAATGAATAGGAGTGATTCAACAGGAGCTTTGTCAGTTGATGAGGATGGATTCTGGTGAATTTTGTATCAGTACCATAAGAGCAAGAAAAGGGGAGAATATGAAAGAATGATTAAAGAGATAAGTTGATTAAGAAGAACTAGAAATATTAAAAGTTATATTCTTAGTATTTTCTCAGAGTGTATCTGCTATAAAATATTTCAACTTACCATTTGAAAAGGGAATATGGTAGAATATACTTCTGTTTGTAAAATGTCTCATTTGATTGAGCATCAAAGATACTTAACAAAATAAAATTAGCTTAATTTCGGAAATGTTGTGCTATTTGATTCAGAACTAATAATTTCACAAACATTGATTCCAGTTTGATTCCACTGATTCTAGTCTGAGCTGAGGTAAGCACTTACTTAGCCCTCTTAGTAAATTCACTCTATTAAACCTGAAGAACGTCTCATTTAAACAACTTCATCCCTAAGCAGCTTTTGTAGTGCTCCCTGGTTCTGCTTCCAGCCCTGACCTCTGTTTCGATTATGACTCCATTCACATCTTTTTGTTGCTGCTATTTCTGGTAACATAGGATAAAGTATGATGTTCACAGTAAACCAGCTGGCAGGTATGAGCTCTCCTGTTGTTCTTCTCCTGACTCAGAGCACAAAGTACTTCAGAAGAAGAGCCTCACAATAGCGATTCTTGTATATATATGATATTGATCCTCTTCCATCTAGGCAAAGTAAA